>NC_140009.1:43745448-45177780 GCF_964263955.1 Coregonus lavaretus | reverse complement strand
TTTGTTGCCTTACAACCTGGAATTAAAATTGATTTTTAGGGTGTTTGTATCATTTGATTTACACAACATGCCTACCACTCTGAAGATGCAAAATATTTGTGACAGAAATGTGACAGTCCCTGGCTCCTCTGTCTCCACCTAATGTCTTGGCCAGTCTCCACACTACAGCTCTCACGACGATGTCATGAAAACATTACAGTAAAGAACATTCCCATTGCATGAAATAAAATTCAATTGTATATAACCCCAAACATGCTATCTCGCTGTGAAGGATGAGTGGTGTTTATGACTTATCCCTGAAACCCAGCAATAGTTAGGATATGGCTAAATAGGGTTTAAAGCATTTAAACCCTATTTATGGGTTATGAGTCTGGGTCTGGGTTTGGTCCTGATGCTTGATCTGGTGAACCCTGCCTGTGTGTGTGTGACACTGCACAATGTCAGGGAAGTCCCCACTTGGACATTGGCTAGGCATGCAGCCCAGATGAGAAATTGAGGAAGGGGCTACATTTCTGTGATATCCTTATGCTCACCATCTGATTAACGACACACAGGTTAACAAGATGCTCGAAAGGCCTTGAAACTCAAACTCAGGACTGTTTTGATAATGTGATAAACAAATGATTTGGCAGCCTCCGTTTGTGCCTCCGTTGCTTCTTTTCAACTGGAATACTCTCTGCCCTAACTCCCGCTCCCTAAGAACCCCCTCCACTCCGCACACACACAACCCTTTCTGTATGAAGCCTTCTGCCAACAGAGCGTGCCACTTCTTAATCTCTCTCTCTCTCTCTCTCTCTCTCTCTCTCTCTCTCTCTCTCTCTTCTCTCTCTCTCTCTCTCTCTCTCTCTCTCTCTCTCTCTCTTCTCTCTCTTCTCTCTCTCTCTCTCCTCTCTCTCTCTCTCTCTCTCTCTCTCGCTCTCTCTCTCTCTCTCTCTCTCTCTCTCTCTCATCTCTCTCTCTCTCTCTCTCTCTCTCTCTCTCTCTCTCTCTCTCTCTCTCTCTCTCTCTCTCTCTCTCTTCTCTCTCTCTCTCTCTCTCTCTACTATCAGATCCTCCAGATGACAAGCAATTAAACCAGATAATAAACATTCTCCATCAGTTCTTGTTTGTTGTTGATGTTGCTCATGTTGTTGTTGTCGAGCTGGGGGCTCCTCTCCTGCCACCTTAGCGTTAAATAGTACTTCAGTAAGGCACAGGGTAGTTATAGCGAGTCTCTCGTATCACTTCTTTACCAACACTAAAAAGGCCCCTTACTGTTCTGTGTATGGCAACAACAGGCAGGGGCACAGTGAATGTTAACAAGTAAATCAGACGCAGCTCGCTGAGGCTGCTCTTTTATCCCCAGGCTTCACAGAAAGGCAAACAAAGCACCGCAAACTGCCAAGATAAAATACTACTTGGAGCTTCATGGTGTCTCTTGCGTGAGTTCTAACGGGCATCTCCCTCAATGATGAGGAGATGACTCCGTGCTAGAGTGATGGAATGAGGGATGAGTGCGGGATGATTTTCTTTTTGTCCAGGTTTGCCCTGCTGTGTCCATGCATGCCTGGTTTTTACAGTGAAATCTGTGTAAAATCCAATTGGTCAATTGAAATGAACAGCACATGGCGATCTAGTTATTTGGGACTTGATATTGTAGCGAATTTGGGGGGTAGTCCGACTGGGAACCTGGGAACCTTTACTCTGTAAAGACACAAGAAACCATTTTCAATAGGGGAGAGTGGGGTATGTTGAGCCATTTTTTACATTCAGCATCACTACATTAAGTGAAATATAGTATTCATTCTAACAAAGATATCTACATATATTTCAGGATGTTATGTATCCCTGGAAATAATCAGAATTAATGTAAACATAACTTGTCCAAAGAATGTTGTCTCTTAGCACAACTTACCCCGGGTATGGGGTAAATTGAGCTTAGGGACAGGGTAAATTGAGGTCAGGGTAAGTTGTCTGTCATAGTTGACGTGTACCTATGATGAAAATTACAGGCCTCTCTCATCTTTTTAAGTGGGAGAACTTGCACAATTGGTGGCTGACTAAATACTTTTTTTCCCCACTGTATACTTGAATCACATTATAAATACACCTTCTTTGTAAAGAAAATACAGAAATTCTAATTCAAATACCATTTTAGTATATTTCTAATTCATGAGAAAAATACATACAATTTACTTAAGGTGTACTCAAAGTATTTTTGTTTTGCTCTTTATCTAATATTCTAAGAATATTCTTAAGTACAAAAAAGTGTCCCAATCTTGATGATTTTAAATGTATTTAATGTACTTACATGCTAATAAAATACAAATAAATTTGACATTAAATGAATTAAATGTATTTAATTTTTTCCCAATTTAGATTATTTTAAATATACTTAAGTATATTTATGGCAGATATACTTAAATATATTAAATTATATTAATGAAGTATGATTCAAGTATATTTAAATAAAAAAAAATTCTGCTTGGGTGCTTATTCTTCTTCATCTACTGTAAATTGTCAGTTTTTTCCATTATTGGCAGTTTATGGTCATAGAGCAAAGTACTGCATATACGGAGGCAACATTCATGAGAACATAATTGGGTGTCTAGCTCCTGCTTAGAAAGGGACAGCACTAGACAGCTAAAGTATACTACAGTACATGCCCAAGTCACAGGGATTTGCGAGGCATACACAGATGCCTTTACAGGGCATATTTTAGTCTGGAAAATAACTAACAAATTTAGGCTAGTGGAAAAATATAATTTATGTACAACAATATTTCATTCCATTCAAAGTTGAGCCACTATTTCTCCAGTGGTTGCTGGCGCAGTACATACGGATTTATTCAACACGCAATTTGAAATCCTCTATTCCCCATTGTGTCATTGTCGCAGGCTGTAGTACCCAATGCAAGTTAAGTTCAGACAAAATTCGTTTTTTTTACATATCCTGGTATGCTACAAAGTCACAGCAGTAAAATAATAACTTGATAAAAATACCTAAATTTGATTTCTTTGGTCAGTGATGTAAGTAGCTACTTAATAGTGAGCAGGGTTAGCCCCAGATCCCTTTAGGATGCAATACAATTGTGCACCACTTGGTTTCCATATTCCTGGGAAATGGGAGAAAAGTCACAGCCCTGGACTTGTGATGGAACCAGGGCTGTGTTTGTAAGGCACCAAATAGACTAAAACAGACTGAAACAGGGAGGGACTCCCTGGACTTGTCCAATAAGAAGCACACATTTTCGCATTATGTTGAACAAAAGTTTTAAATGTTTGATGTTGCGTGCTCAAATGAATAACCATCTCCTCTTAGATCACCAGGTGCAACAGTGGAGTAGTACACCGCTATCTACAGAGAAGAGAAATGTGACAGTCCCTGGCTCCTCTGTCTCCACCTAATGTCTTGGCCAGTCTCCACACTACAGCTCTCACAACGATGTCATGAAAACATTACAGTAAAGAACATTCCCATTGCATGAAACAAAATTCAATTGTATATAACCCCAAACATGCTATCTCGCTGTGAAGGATGAGTGGTGTTTTTGACTTATCCCTGAAACCCAGCAATAGTTAGGATATGGCTAAATAGGGTTTAAAGCATTTAAACCCTATTTATGGGTTATGAGTCTGGGTCTGGGTTTGGTCCTGATGCTTGATCTGGTGAACCCTGCCTGTGTGTGTGTGACACTGCACAATGTCAGGGAAGTCCCCACTTGGACATTGGCCAGGCATGCAGCCCAGATGAGAAATTGAGGAAGGGGCTACATTTCTGTGATATCCTTATGCTAACCATCTGATTAACGACATACAGGTTAACAAGATGCTCGAAAGGCCCTTGAAACTCAAACTCAGGACTGTTTTGATAATGTGATAAACAAATGATTTGGCAGCCTCTGTTTGTGCCTCCGTTGCTTCTGTTGAACTGGAATACTCTCTGCCCTCCCTCCCGCTCCCTAAGAACCCCCTCCACTCCGCACACACACAACCCTTTCTGTATGAAGCCTTCTGCCAACAGAGCGTGCCACTTCTTTATCTATCTATCTATTTCTCTCTCTATCTATCTATCTATCTCTCTCTCTCTCTCTCTCTCTCTCTACTATCAGATCCTCCAGATTACGAGCAATTAAACCAGATAATAAACATTCTCCATCAGTTCTTGTTTGTTGTTGATGTTGCTCTTGTTGTTGTTGTCGAGCTGGGGGCTCCTCTCCTGCCACCTTAGCGTTAAATAGTACTTCAGTAACGCACAGGGTAGTTATAGCGAGTCTCTCGTATCACTTCTTTACCAACGCTAAAAAGGCCCCTTACTGTTCTGTGTATGGCAACAACATTACAGTGAATGTTAACAAGTAAATCAGACGCAGCTCGCCGAGGCTGCTCTTTTATCCCCAGGCTTCACAGAAAGGCAAACAAAGCGCCGCAAACTGCCAAGATAAAATACTACTTGGAGCTTCATGGTGTCTCTTGCGTGAGTTCTAACGGGCATCTCCCTCAATGATGAGGAGATGACTCCGTGCTAGATTGATGGAATGAGGGATGAGTGCGGGATGATTTTCTTTTTGTCCAGGTTTGCCCTGCTGTGTCCATGCATGACTGGTTTTTACAGTGAAAGCTGTGTAAAATCCAATTGGTCAATTGAAATGAACAGCACATGGCGATCTAGTTATTTGGGACTTGATATTGTAGCGAATTTGGGGGGTAGTCCGACTGGGAACCTGGGAACCTTTACTCTGTAAAGACACAAGAAACCATTTTCAATAGGGGAGAGTGGGGTATGTTGAGCCATTTTTTACATTCAGCATCACTACATTAAGTGAAATATAGTATTAATTCTAACAAAGATATCTACATATATTTCAGGATGGTATGTATCCCTAGAAATAATCAGAATTCATGTAAACTTAACTTGTCCAAAGAAAGTTGTCTCTTAGCACAACTTACCCCGGGTATGGGGTAAATTGAGCTTAGGGACAGGGTAAGTTGAGTCACCTACAAATTTCTACTTTTTTTAAACCATGTCAGTCTTAATTTGGCAAACATAATTCAACACAATCACAATCACTTTTTTGTCTTTTAATCATTTTAAGCATCTTTTAACACAGGCTTAACACCTAACAAAAACTTACAGTGAGGGAAATAAGTATTTGATCCCCTGCTGATTTTGTACGTTTGCCCACTGACAAAGACAGGATCAGTCTATAATTTTAATGGTAGGTTTATTTGAACAGCGAGAGAAAGAATAACTACAAAAAAATCCAGAAAAACGCATGTCAAAAATGTTATAAATTGATTTGCATTTTAATTAGGGAAATAAGTATTTGACCCCTCTGCAAAACATGACCTTATACTTGGTGGCAAAACCCTTGTTGGCAATCACAGAGGTCAGACGTTTCTTGTAGTTGGCCACCAGGTTTGCACACATCTCAGGAGGGATTTTGTTCCACTCCTCTTTGCAGATCTTCTCCAAGTCATTAAGGTTTCGAGGCTGACGTTTGGCAACTCGAACCTTCAGCTCCCTCCACAGATTTTCTATGGGATTAAGGTCTGGAGACTGGCTAGGCCACTCCAGGACCTTAATGTGCTTCTTCTTGAGCTACTCCTTAGTTGCCTTGGCTGTGTGTTTTGGGTCATTGTCATGCTGGAATACCCATCCACGACCCATTTTCAATGCCCTGGCTGAAGGACACCCAAGATTTGACGGTACATGGCCCCGTCCATTGTCCCTTTGATGCGGTGAAGTTGTCCTGTCCCCTTAGCAGAAAAACACCCCCAAAGCATAATGTTTCCACCTCCATGTTTGACGTGTGGGATGGTGTTCTTGGGGTCATAGGCAGCATTCCTCCTCCTCCAAACACGGCGAGTTGAGTTGATGCCAAAGAGCTTGATTTTGGTCTCATCTGACCACAACACCCAGTTCTCCTCTGAAACATTCAGATGTTCATTGGCAAACTTCAGACAGCCCTGTATATGTGCTTTCTTGAGCAGGGGGACCTTGCGGGCGCTGCAGGATTTCAGTCCTTCACGGCGTAGTGTGGGCTGATTCCTCACCGTTCTCATGATCATTGCAACTCCACGAGGTGAGATCTTGCATGGAGCCCCAGGCAGAGGGAGATTGACAGTTCTTTTGTGTTCCTTCCATTTGCGAATAATCGCACCAACTGTTGTCACCTTCTCACCAAGCTGCTTGGCGATGGTCTTGTAGCCCATTCCAGCCTTGTGTAGGTCTACAATCTTGTCCCTGACATCCTTGGAGAGCTCTTTGGTCTTGGCCATGGTGGAGAGTTTGGTATCTGATTAATTGATTGCTTCTGTGGACAGGTGTCTTTTATACAGGTAACAAGCTGAGATTAGGAGCACTCCCTTTAAGAGTGTGCTACTAATCTCAGCTCGTTACCTGTATAAAAGACACCTGGGAGCCAGACATCTTTCTGATTGAGAGGGGGTCAAATACTTATTTCCCTCATTAAAATGCAAATCAATTTATAACATTTTTGACATGCGTTTTTCTGGATTCTCACTGTTCAAATAAACCTACCATTAAAATTATAGACTGATAATTTCTTTGTCAGTGGGCAAACGTACAAAATCAGCAGGGGATCAAATACTTTTTTCCCTCACTGTACCTCATATCCCAGCGATAATGCCTTGTATTACGCCTGAGAAGAAGACACTTCAATTTGCTCAATTTGCCATTGGCTCAACCATTGGCTCAACTTGCCCCTGGGCAAATGGCTCAATTTACCCCACATAAACCATTATGAATATATTAGGATGCACTTTCATGCTAGGTTCAGGACCTCATATTGAAGCTTATAGAAACCCCAACTGATGTATAGAAACAGTTTTAAAACGATCTACTTTGGTTTAGATACAAGCATCATGAAACTTATAACACAATACATTAATTTGACTTTGGCTTGACTTACCCCACTATCCCCTACTGCCCTTTCTGAAACCTGGCTTAACTTGGTTTCATGTGCAGCTTTACAATTAATCTTAAAAATACTGTACAAGCAAGCCTGGGTCCCTGCAATTGTCAGTCCAACACCTTAGCCATTACACAAAAAGGCTTGAATCTCTTGACGAGGTCCATAGCTTTTGCAGGCCAACTAAGGTTGCTATAATATCCTCTCAGACCAAAATCTAACCTCAACTCATCGGTCATTTAAGTGAACCCACAACCAAACATTGCCCTCAAATACAACTTGCAGTTTCAACAATCCTTTACTTTCAGGTGTTGAAGTGTAGAACAAAGCTTTTATATTAGAAACACATACAGTGGCTTGCGAAAGTATTCACCCCCCCTTGGCATTTTTCCTATTTTGTTGCCTTACAACCTGGAATTAAAATTGATTTTTAGGGTGTTTGTATCATTTGATTTACACAACATGCCTACCACTCTGAAGATGCAAAATATTTTTTCTGTGAAACCAAAAAACTGAAAACTTGAGCGTGCATAACTATTCATTCCCCCAAAGTTAATACTTTGTAGAGCCACCTTTTGCAGCAATTACAGCTGCAAGTCTTTTGGGGTATGTCTCTATAAGCTTGGCACATCTAGCCACTGGGATTTTTGCCCATTCTTCAAGGCAAAACTTTACCAGCTCCTTCAAGTTGGATGGGTTCCGCTGGTGTACAGCAATCTTTAAGTCATACCACAGATTCTCAATTGGATTGAGGTCTGGGCTTTGACTAGGCCATTCCAAGACATTTAAATGTTTCCCCTTAAACCACTCAAGTGTTGCTTTAGCAGTGTGCTTAGGGTCATTGTCCTGCTGGAAGGTGAACCTCCGTCCCAGTCTCAAATCTCTGGAAGACTGAAACAGGTTTCCCTCAAGAATTTCCCTGTATTTAGCGCCATCCATCATTCCTTCAATTCTGACCAGTTTCCAAGTCCCTACCGATGAAAAACATCCCCACAGCACGATGCTGCCACCACCATGCTTCACTATGGGGATGGTGTTCTCAGGGTGATGAGAGCTGTTGTGTTTGCGCCAGACATAGCGTTTTCCTTGATGGCCAAAAAGCTCAATTTTAGTCTCATCTGACCAGAGTACCTTCTTCCATATGTTTGGGGAGTCTCCCACATGCCTTTTGGCGAACACCAAACGTGTTTGCTTATTTTTGTCTTCAAGCAATGGCTTTTTTCTGGCCTCTCTTCCGTAAAGCCCAGCTCTGTGGAGTGTACGGCTTAAAGTGGTCCTATGGACAGATACTCCAATCTCCGCTGTGGAGCTTTGCAGCTCCTTCAGGGTTATCTTTGGTCTCTTTGTTGCCTCTCTGATTAATGCCCTCCTTGCCTGGTCCGTGAGTTTTGGTGGGCAGCCCTCTCTTGGCAGGTTTGTTGTGGTGCCATATTCTTTCAATTTTTTTATAATGGATTTAATGGTGCTCCGTGGGATGTTCAAAGTTTCTGATATTTTTTTATAACCCATCCCTGATCTGTAGTTCTCCACAACTTTGTCCCTGACCTGTTTGGAGAGCTCCTTGGTCTTCATGGTGCCACTTGCTTGGTGGTGCCCCTTGCTGAGTGGTGTTGCAGACTCTGGGGCCTTTCAGAACAGGTGTATATATACTGAGATCATGTGACACTTAGATTGCACACGGGTGGACTTTATTTAACTAATTATGTGACTTCTGAAGGTAATTGGTTGCACCAGATCTTATTTAGGGGCTTCATAGCAAAGGGGGTAATACATATGCATGCACCACTTTTCCATTATTAATTTTTTAGAATTTTTTTAACAAGTTATATTTTTCATTTCACTTCACCAATTTGGACTATTTTGTGTATTACATGAAATCCAAATAAAAGTCAATTTCAATTACAGGTTGTAATGCAACAAAATTGGAAAAACGCCAAGGGGGATGAATACTTTTGCAAGGCACTGTAGGCCAAATAGATTATGACCCTATGCTCACCCATAATGCATTGTTTATTACCCATGGTGCATTGTTATAAAAGGCATGGCTGGAAAGATCTTTGGTTGGTGTGCTTGATTTTGAAGGTTGGACAAGCTTCAATAAAGTGTCTGCTCTTTGGTACTTTGAGGCAATGCCCTTTCTTTCAACAGCTATAAAAATAATTATACAATTGTAGAAGGAGTTTCCTGACCCAATGGTAAAAAAATAAGGTATCAGATATTCCCATTACTAATCAGGGCAGAGTGGCCTGGAAAATATACAAGATGAAACTGGCCTGTTTAAAAAAAGGTGGAAAAGTGGACATGGACTCTTGTTTTGAAACCATATTTCCCTCGAAAACACTCTGAAAACTAAACAAAATTGACAGTGGTTGGATTTATTGTCTTCTAGTGTTTTGTTTTCAGCGCTCAATGTTTGTGATTTTGCCATGGAAACTGGAGGATTATTTATCCTTACGGTACTTTTACAATAACGTCCCTTTCCTGACCAAACAGTCACACCCAATTATCAATGGAATCCTCAAATGTATGACTTACTAAAAGGGTGTGATTAGCTAATTATTTTCTTTAATTACAATATATAGACCCCTCCCCGGTAACAGTTTGCCTCTGAAGAGAATGCTCAAGGTCCTTGTATATCTTGGTAATGAGTGATTTTCAAAGTGGTAACACCAATAACATTACACTTAGGGGCACATTTATTAAAAAATATATATCTTGCAATACCCTTCTTTGTTTTTATTGATCTACACAATATACAATAAGTACTTTGTTTTTACTTTCTAGTTATCAAAATAATAGATCACTTTAAATCCCCAAAACATTTCACTACAACTCTGCTCATCACTATTGGGACAAGGCAATTTGCTTGCCATAAGTAACGGTAGCTAACTCTGTTCCGTACATATGTGGGCAACCGCGGCATTCAAACAAGGTTGCAAGGAAAACTAATGGGACTGTAGCGACTGTGTTGGCATCAAAATCCAGGGTGTGAACTAAGTTTCGATTCAGCGTTGATTGACATGGTAATGGCCAATAGTATTGGAGAAAAGTTAAAAAATCTGACCCCGCTGACGCTTTATGTTAAAGTGTGACATGTCACGACGTAACATACGGCACACATAATTCAACTCATTCTGTGCCGTACAGCCTCTTCCCACCAGGTGTAGCGCTTCTCTCGCAGATAAAAAACAAGAAATGATCAATGGTGAGTGTAATGGTGAGTGTAAAGTTAATTACTCGTGAGTTCATCAATAGTTAATTCAATCAATTGTTAATTTTTCGCGTAATCACTGCGAGCCATCATGACTCTCAAAAACCGTGACACCCACAGTTTAATTGTGAAGATAAATTTAGCGGCGCCCTAAAAACCCTATTCAAATTCGACACAAACCTTCAAATAGGTACAGTATGTAATGACACATTATATAAACTCTTTATAGCGTTTTATTTACATTTTAGAGGTGATAAGTTGGACAAATCGGGCTAAAAAAGCCGGTTCCCCACACGACATATCTCCCCATTTCAATATGACACAGTAGCTTTCATTTCCCCACCCGCCATTTTTAAAAAGACCCGGCAGAGCTCCATTGCTTTCTTCAATCATGCCAAGACAGGCAGCATGAAGGTCTCGTCATTGATTTTGCTGGAAAGGGCGAGAAATTGTGCTTTACAATGTTATTCATATTACAGTTGACCTGGAAGTATTACGTTTTTGGGGCGCTAAAATAAGGTCAAATGTACGGAACAGCGCGATGCACAAAAGTGCGTAAGCTACCGTTACTTGCCACTGCAATTCAAGAATGGCCCATGTCCCATTCACAAAATGTTCCCATTGTGCTCCAGCTCTGCAGTCCCCACATGTGAACACTTAGGCTATGTAAGTTTGGCGAGGGTTCGTAGCAACCAGCTGCATCTGTTTTTGTTTACCTTTTCACTCACACACGATAATGGCACAAGCACATCTGCTACTGTGCAACGTAACCGTGGTTACATGCTTGGTTGACCCGTGATTTCGTAATTACCCTCCAAGCAAGATGAAGAGGCCCCGTGAAACCACTGAAAACCCCCACATCTCCTTCCTCCCCTCTCCCTCCTTCTCCCCCATGGCACGGCTCCCCATCCACCCCTCCAAAATATGTGAGGCAGTGGCACTACAAACTGCTCCACTGAGCTGAGAGCTGCTGAACACGTTCTCCGATCAACCTTGACTCAACATTGTGATACCCCACTGACTTTAGGCCTGGCATGAGAAGATGCAAATGGGCAGTAAGTTACACAGCAATCTCGAGACATTCCACTTCAGTTCTTTAAATTACAAGCACATCTCCAGTTTGAAAAAAGTAAGACACAGAAGTGCAATAGGTTATGTAAGCGCACCCAGATTAGTCACAGGTGCCTGGCAAATGTAATTGCACACTAATCTAAAGAAAGACGCCTCTGCATTGTTTCAACGCTCTCAAATCCAAAGGCTAAAGTTTAGAAGTCTATGTTGCAGTGCACCAACAACAACAGTACAACAGTAAAAGCTTTGGCCCTTCTTTGAGGCTGGAGTTTTGACGTTTAACTTTTTCAGGTCATTACTGTAACTCTTCATACACCTAATGCATTAAGAACCCTCTGTGAACATAGCCCATCAAAGAAGGGATTGTTTATGATGATAATAGAATAATGGCCAAGAGACGCCACATGAAAGAATTGGGATGTTGGTGTACTTTGCGGCACTATTATGTTTCCTGCTCACAAGTTCATACACCAGATCAGGACCAAAGGCACAAGTAAGTTTAGATTTTCTGCTTCACAGCCCATTGTAGATGATGCATTGTACTGTGCAACAGTGCTTTGTTATAATGGACGAAGCCTCCAGTGTTTATGAAGAGGGAAAAATAACAAAGGTGTACAAAATGGATGGGGATGTTTTACTTAAATGCATCATGACAAAGACCTGTTTGATTATTATCAGGATTTGGTTCACTATGAATGGTCAGGAAATGTTACGACCTATTATTTATTTAAGTAATTATTTATTCATTTGGATACTTTCATGAAAAATCTGGATAATAGGCCTACTGGGGGGTTTGAAGAAAAAAAGAAAAAAATGTTAGGTCAAAATTACACTAAAATGTTAAATACCTTGTACACGTTTCAGTTTTAGCTGAACCTCTGGACATGCAACCCATTCATCTTGAAAATCAAGAGAAAACATGAACAACAGCGCCCTCTTTTGTCAAATAGACTGCAACTACTACAAAATCATGAATACGCTTCACACTACTGTCCTGCACTGTACAGTACTTCAAATGTTAAATGTAGACCAGATGGTTTTGTGGTGGCAGAATTTGGGGTGAGCTGTTGTAACTTCTCAAGGGATATGTTCTGTGTTGGACTGTGATGTTATACGTTTCATAAACTCCTGGTATGTCTACACCCTAAAACAAGGCCATTGTGTTCTGGAACGGTTGCTTGTATAAATAACTGTTGTGTAAACAATATGATTGTATTATCACCTTCCACTATATAAGGGACATGTAACCGTTCACTCTTCGAGTTCTTCCCTGTGAAATCAGAGATAGATCTCCCCTTCACCTGCTTGTTTTCAAGATTGTTCTATTATACAATTAAATAGTCTCTGCCTTAATCTTTGGATCTAATTTTCCACAACATTTGGTGCCTTGACCCGGATGAGAGCGACCTGACTTCTTGATCCGTTTCGTTTGGCTTGGACCCAGACACATCCCTCTGGCTACAATTTTTTTTTAAAGGTAAGAGACCTTATTCAAACATCTCTGGGAGGGCCTTAATGGTGAGAGATCTCTTGTCCTCCAAATCCACCACATTTTGGGGTTCAATTTGGCAGATCTATTTCCCTATAATAGTGAATTCGGTAGGTTAACATTGATCAATGTGAGCACAGGGGTGTCTCTAATAGTAGGGATTGTTTTTCCTACAATCACGTGAAAATACCATTGGATCAGTCTAAAATACTTTTTCGGGTTATTACTGTAACTGTATATGTAAATAATTGTGTATATTTCTTCATTCACCTAACGCATTAAAAACCCTCTGTGAACATAGCCAATCAAGAAAGGGATCGTTTATGATGATAATGATGAGTAATTATGAGCAATAGCAGTGAAGACCAAGTATGGATCACTTCACAGCAGCAATGTCGGGGCTGGGTGCCATGTAAAACTGTTGGGTCAGTGTAAAATACTGTTGGATCAGTGTAAAATACTGTTGGGTCAGTATAAATACTGTTGGGTCAGTATAATACTGCTGGGTCAGCGTGTACGTAGGGATTGGATTCTGTACAATTAAATACAAATATATGGTTAAAGTAAGTGAAAAGTTTGAAAGTAATTACATAAGTTTGACTGTAATTGTTTGGTTGGTAATAGGACGGGTAGAGTATAGCGAGGAAGTGATAGACCAGTGGTCAGATAGAATTGAGTCGGTTGAGAGACATACTGACCACGAACACAAAACCTATGACCACAACCACACAACCACTGACCACAGCCACATAACTTTTGACCACAACCACACTGCTGCTATCCACATCCAGACTACTGACCAGAACCACACAATTTCTGACAACAACCACACAACTTCTGACCGCAACCACACAACTGCTAACATCATCTAGTGACCACAACCACACAACTTCTGACCACAACCACACAATTTCAAAGCGCAACCACACAACTGGTTACCACATCTTGTGACCACAACCACACAACTTCTGACCACAACCACACAACTTTTGACCAGAACCACACAACCACGACCACATCTAGTGACCACAACCACACAACTTCTGACCACAACCACACAACTACTGACCACAAACACACATCTTTCGACCACAACAACTGACCAACTGCAGAACTTCTATCAACAACCACACAACTACTGACTAACACCATACAACTTGTGAACACATCTAGTGACCACAACCACACAGCTACTGACCCCAACCACACAACTTCTGACCACAACCACACAACTACTGACCACAACCACATAACTTCTGACCACAACCACACTGCTGCAACCACATCTAGTGACCAAAAAATCACAACTACTGACCACACCCACACAATTTCTGACAACAACCACAAAATCTGACTGTAACCACACAACTGCTTACCACATCTAGTGACCACAACCACACAACGTCTGAGCGCAACCACACAACTGGTTACCACATCTTGTGACTATAACCACCCAACTTCTGACCACAACCACACAACTTTTGACCACGACTACACAACTTCTGAGCGCAACGGCACAACTGGTTACCACATCTTGTGACCACAACCACACAACTTCTGACCAGAACCACACAACTTTTGACCACAACCACACAACTATTGACTACATCTAGTGACCACAACCACACAACTACTGACAAAAACCATACAACTTCTGAACACAACCACATAACTGCTTACCACATCTAGTGACCATAACCACACAACCTCTGACCACAACCACACAAGTTAGCATCTAGTTATTATTATTATTATTATGAAGCACGTTACTCCTCCTACACCGTTTAAGCTAGAAACACCGTTAAAACTGTAAAACGTGCGGAATGGTGTCACTCGAGTTGCTTGTATACAACTTTCATATATTTTATACTTTTGACGTTATTCCACACAACTACTGACCACAACCACACAAATTATTGACCACCACGACAAAACATCTGACTACAACCTCAAAACTACTGACAACAACCACACAACTACTGACCACAACCACACAACTTATGACCACAACTACACAACTGCTGACCACAATCACACAACTACTGACTGCAGCCACACAACTTCTGACCACACAAGTACTGACCACTCAGCTGCTGACCACAATTACTGACCACAACCACACAACTTCTGACCACAACAACACAACTTCTGACCACAACCACACAACTGCTTACCACATATATTGACAACAACCACACAACTTCTGACCACAATCACAAAACTGCTGACCATAACCACATAACTACTGACCACAATCACACAACTTTTGACCAGACAAGTACTGACGACTCAACTGCTGACCACAATTACTGACCACAACGACACAACTTCTGACCACAACCACACAACCTCTGACCACAACCATATAACTTCTGACCACATCTAGTGACCACAACCACACAACTGCTGACCACAACACCACAATGTCTGACCACAACCACACACTTCTGACCACACAAGTACTGACCACTCATCTTCTAACAAAATCCACTGACCACAACCACACAGCTACTGACAACAACCACACAACTAATGACCACAGCCACACAACTTCTGACAACAACCACACAACTGGATGCCACATCTATTGACCACAACAACACTTCTACTGTCTACAACCACAAAACCTCTGACCATATTTAGTGACCACAACCACACAACTACTGACAGCAACCATACAACTTCTGACCACAACCACACAACTGCTTACCACAACTACTGACCACACCACACAACTTCTGACCACACAACTCCTAACCTCTCATCTACTGACCACAACTACTGACCACGACCACACAACTACTGACCAACAACCACACGGCCAATGACCACAACCACACAACTGCTGACCACAACCACACAACTTACTTCTGTCCACAACCAAACAACTACTGATCAAAACCACACAACTTCTGACCACATCTAGTGACCACAACCACACAACTACTGACAACAACCTCACAACTTCTGACCACAACCACACAACTGCTTACCACATCTATTGACCACAACCACACAACTTCTGACCACAACCACACAAGTTACCATCTAGTTATTATTATTAATAATATTATTATGAAGCACGTTACTCCTCCTACACCGTTTAAGCTAGAACCACACAACTTCTGACCACAACCTCAAAACTGCTGACCACAAACATGCAACTACTGACCAAAACCACACAATTTCTGACCACAACCACACAACTACTGACTACAACAATACCACTTCTGAACAGAACCACACAACTATTGACCACTCAACTGCTTACCACAATTAGTGACCACAGCCACACATCTTCAGACCACAACCACACAACTTCTGACACACAATTACATAACTTCTGACCACATCTAGTTACCACAACCACACAACTACTGACTACAACCATACAACTTCTGAACAGAACCACATAACTATTGACCACAACCACACAACTTCTGACCTCATCAAGGGACCACAACCACACAACTACTGACCACAACCACATCACTTCTGACCACACAACTACTGACCACAACTACTGACCCAATCTACTGACTATCGATGGGAATTTAAAATGATTTCACTATTTGAATAATATAATGAAAGTACACTTTTTTTACTTCTTTCACTACCATTTTTTTAAAGAGCTTTAGCAAGCCCCACAACTTTACTTGTAAAGTTACCATCTAGTTATTATTTTGATTATTATTATTTAGCACGCTACTCCTCCTACACCTTTTAAGCTAGAAACACCATTCAAACTTTAAAATGTGTGGAATGGTGTCACTTGAGTTGCTTCTATAGAACTTTTTAATATCTTTTATACTTAAAAAACAAAAATCTCCATATTTTTGTCCTCCATCCACTTGTATGGTATTTCCTCAAGATTCTAAAATGCCCCATTGTGACATCATCACTTCCAGCTGCCATTTTCTGTAAATGCCATAATTCAACTTTTGACACAAATCAGCTACTTTTACCACTTTGCAACAACTTACACAAAAGGTTAGAGCGTTTACATCTTCGTCTACTTCTCTGGTAGACAAATCTGGCATTTGAACAAAAAAAATATTCTGATAAAAAGTTACAGCTGTTTTACTAACCGCATCAACAACATTTTATTTAACTTTTTTACAAACAACTGCTGTTTTGACCACTAACCCAACCAGTTAGACAAAAACATATGAAGGTATTAAATCCTTGCCTATGTCACGCCCTGGCTCTGGGACTCTGTTATGTTGAGCCAGGGTGTGTAGTTTCTATGTATTTGTGTTCTAGGTTCTTTATCTAGCTCATGTGTTTCTGTGTTGGCCGGGGTGGTTCTCAATCAGAGGCAACGAGTGTCAGCTGTTGCTTGTTGTCTCTGATTGGGAACCATACTTAGGCAGCCTGTTTTCCACAGTGTTTTGTGGGATCTTGTTCCGTGTTGGTTTTGTGTTGTAAACCAAGGACTTCACATATCATTTTGTTGTTTTGTCCGTGTGTGGTACATCAAATAAAAGTATGTTCGCATATCACGCTGCGCCTTGGTCCACTGTGTTTGACGATCGTGACAGCCTACTTCTCTGCCTGTCAAATCAGAAAACGGATTGGGAATAGCGTCTAACAATCTGTAGATAGAGCTGTTTTAGTAACCCATCAACTGCTCTCTTTCTAGCTGCAGTAAATCATGTCAGAAGCTAGCAGATTCATTATTTACCAACAACAGCTGCAAATTCCAATAAAACTGCATCACATTTTGAAGTTCACTTTCCTTGATTTGTCTAAAAACACTATCATGAATCTAGCAAATATATTTTGTGGGTCAGAGTGCAGTATTTAGTTAATATTAAAGCACAAACTTACTGTATGTTAACATTTATTTCACACTTGCTTTAGCCAAAAGGCTACTATTGCCAAGGCTACTGTTGCCTAGCAATGCTAGTTTGGATGTCTCTAAAGAGAAGGGTGGGCTGTACCCCTCTGATTGGAAAAAGCAGATTAGGAATAGCTTCAACCAATAAAACGTTCAGCTGTTAGTCGGAGTTTAGAGTGGCAAAAAGTGGCATGCTAACGTGTACTAACAGCTCTCTGTGTCATCATTGAGCAGCCCAAACGGAGCTGTTGCTATGGATACTCATAGACATAGAGGGGAAAAAATATGATGAGGGTGAAGAGAGGGACCACAATTATGGTCAATGCTATCTGGGATCTTTGGAACGTCCCTACCTTAAACCATAACCCTAACCTTAACCCTTACCCTTACACATAATGAAATCCCTTACCTAACCTTAACCATTTTAAATGTCAACATCAATGTCAACTGACCGATAAACATTAATGTGGGCGTGGTCTGGCACATAAATGCATATTAATGCCAGTTCTGGTGCCATCTACGGGAGGACGTCCGACTGGAGCTAGCCTGCCGTGACACCAGTTTGTCTTTTACCGAATTGGTGGACATGGCCATTTGTCTGGATAACCTGCTGGCAACCAGAGGACGTCCTGGAGGAGGTCTGCCCATGATCACACAGGAGACGCATTGTGAGCAGGTCACTTTTTCCATCATTGAGTCTCCTGCTTTTCCTATGGTGTAGGTATTCCATGGCTAGTACTCCACAACCCCACTTTCTCATGGCCGCAGAGGGTTCTCACGGGGTGGTCGCGAGAGTGTCAGGGTAGGTGTCTGGGTGTTTCCGTTGGTGCAACCATGGTGGAAAGTCCAGACGGTGCCTCCACCGTGCGCATTCCCCCCGAATACCATGATCTGGCACAAGTTTTCTCCAAGAATAAAGCCATTAAATTGCCACCTCATTGGGCGGGGGATTGCACAATAAACCTTCGGGTAGACGCTGTACCTCCCAGGAGTCATGTGTATCCCCTGTCGCAGGCGGAGACGGAGGCTATGGAAACATACGTTACTGAGTCCCTGTGCCAGGGGTACATACAGTGGGGAAAAAAGTATTTAGTCAGCCACCAATTGTGCAGGTTCTCCCACTTAAAAAGATGAGAGAGGCCTGTAATTTGCATCATAGGTACACGTCAACTATAACAGACAAATTGAGAGAGAAAAAATCCAGAAAATCATATTGTAGGATTTTTAATGAATTTATTTGCAAATTATGGTGGGAAATAAGTATTTGGTCACCTACAAACAAGCAAGATTTCTGGCTCTCACAGACCTGTAACTTCTTCTTTAAGAGGCTCCTCTGTCCTCCACTCGTTACCTGTATTAATGGCACCTGTTTGAACTTGTTATCAGTATAAAAGACACCTGTCCACAACCTCAAACAGTCACACTCCAAACTCCACTATGGCCAAGACCAAAGAGCTGTCAAAGGACACCAGAAACAAAATTGTAGACCTGCACCAGGCTGGGAAGATTGAATCTGCAATAGGTAAGCAGCTTGGTTTGAAGAAATCAACTGTGGGAGCAATTATTAGGAAATGGAAGACATACAAGACCACTGATAATCTCCCTCGATCTGGGGCTCCACGCAAGATCTCACCCCGTGGGGTCAAAATGATCACAAGAACGGTGAGCAAAAATCCCAGAACCACACGGGGGGACCTAGTGAATGATCTGCAGAGAGCTGGGACCAAAGTAACAAAGCCTACCATCAGTAACACACTACGCTGCCAGGGACTCAAATCCTGCAGTGCCAGATGTGTCCCCCTGCTTAAGCCAGTACATGTCCAGGCCCGTCTGAAGTTTGCTAGAGTGCATTTGGATGATCCAGAAGAGGATTGGGAGAATGTCAGTTGAAACCAAAATAGAACTTTTTGGTAAAAACTCAACTCGTCGTGTTTGAAGGACAAAGAATGCTGAGTTGCATCCAAAGAACACCATACCTACTGTGAAGCATGGGGGTGGAAACATCATGCTTTGGGGCTGTTTTTCTGCAAAGGGACCAGGACGACTGATCCGTGTAAAGGAAAGAATGAATGGGGCCATGTATCGTGAGATTTTGAGTGAGAACCTCCTTCCATCAGCAAGGGCATTGAAGATGAAACGTGGCTGGGTCTTTCAGCATGACAATGATCCCAAACACACCGCCCAGGCAACGAAGGAGTGGCTTCGTAAGAAGCATTTCAAGGTCCTGGAGTGGCCTAGCCAGTCTCCAGATCTCAACCCCATAGAACATCTTTGGAGGGAGTTGAATGTCCGTGTTGCCCAGCGACAGCCCCAAAACATCACTGCTCTAGAGGAGATCTGCATGGAGGAATGGACCAAAATACCAGCAACAGTGTGTGAAAACCTTGTGAAGACTTACATAAAACGTTTGACCTGTGTCATTGCCAACCAAGTGTATATAACAAAGTATTGAGAAACTTTTGTTATTGACCAAATACTTATTTTCCACCATAATTTGCTAATAAATTCATTAAAAATCCTACAATGTGATTTTCTGGATTTCTTTTTCTCATTTTGTCTGTCATAGTTGACATGTACCTATGATGAAAATTACAGGCCTCTCTCATCTTTTTAAGTGGGAGAACTTGCACAATTGGTGGCTGACTAAATACTTTTTTTCCCCACTGTACGTCCCTCCACTTCACCCGCCTCCTCAAGTTTATTTTTTGTGAAGAAGAAAGACGGTGGTCTGCGCCCATGCATTGATTATCGACCACTGAACAAGGAGATTATTAGATTTAGTTATCCTCTCCCCCACATTCCGTCAGTGGTTGAGTCATTGCATGGAGTGCGCTTCTTCACTAAATTAGATCTCAGGAGTGCGTACAACCTGGTGCGTATCCAAGAGGGAGATGAGTGGAAGAGAGCATTCAGCACAACCACAGGGCATTATGAATACCTGGTGATGCCCTATGGTTTGATGAATGCTCCCTTAGTCTTCCAGTCCTTTGTGAACGAGGTGTTTCGGGACATGCTTGGTCGCGGTGTAGTGGTCTACATCGATGACATCTTGGTGTATTCCACTACGCGCGCCGAGCATGTGTCTCTGGTTCGCAAAGTACTGGCCCGACTGTTGGAAAATGACCTTTATGCTAAGGCAGAAAAGTGTATGTTTTTCCAGCAGTCCGTCTCCTTCCTCAGATACCGAATTTCTACCACAGGTGTGGAGATGGAGGGCGACCGCATTGCAGCCGTGCGTAATTGGCCGACTCCAACCACGGTGAAGGAGGTGCAGCGCTTCCTTGGCTTCGCCAACTATTATCGGAGGTTTATCCGGGGCTTTGGCAAGGTCGCAGCTCCCATTACATATCTGTTGAAGGGTGGGCCATCCCGGCTCTGCTGGTCTGCTGAGGCTGACAGGGCCTTCAGTAACCTGAAGGAACTGTTCACCTCGGCCCCGGTACTGGCCCACCCCGATCCATCACTACCGTTCGTAGTGGAGGTCGATATGTCCGAGGTTGGGATGGGAGCAGTCCTGTCTCAACGCTCGGGCACGCCACCCAAGCTCCGCCCCTGTGCGTTCTTCTCAAAGAAGCTCAGACCGGCGGAGCAGAACTACGGCGTTGGTGATCGTGAGCTGTTGGCTATTGTCCGAGCTCTGACCGTGTGGAGACATTGGCTCGAGGGGGCGAAACACCCTTTCCTCGACTGGACGGACCACCGTAACTTGGAGTACATCCGGGCAGCGAGGAGGCTGAACCCTCGCCAGGCCAGGTGGGCCCTATTCTTCACCCGGTTTGATTTCACACTGTCATACATTCCGGGTACGAAGAACGTGAAGGCAGACACACTGTCCCTGTATGACACAGAGGAGAGGCCCAGAGACAATACCCCCATACTGCCAGACTCATGCATTGTGGCGCTGGTAGTATGGGCGATGGATGCGGATATAGCGCAGGCATTACGCACAGATCCATCTCCACCGCAGTGTCCAACTGGGCTGCAGTACGTGCCTGCGCTTATCCGTGATCGTCTGATCTACTGGGCACACACATCACCCTCCTCTGGTCACCCAGGTATCGGTCGTACAGTGTGCTGCCTGACCGAAAAGTACTGGTGGCCTACCTTGGTTAAGGACGTGAGGGTGTATGTTTCCTCCTGCTCAGTGTGCGCCCAGAGTAAGGCACCTAGGCACTTCCCAGCGGGTAAGTTAAAACCTTTATCAGTTCCACAACGACCGTGGTCTCATTTGAGTGTTGATTTTTAACTGATCTGCCTCTCTCTCAATGCAACACAAACATCCTGGTCATTGTGGACCGCTTTTCGAAGGCCTGCCACTTTCTTCCTCTGCCCCACGGCTCTGCAAACTGCAGAGGCCCTGTTTACACACGTCTTCCGGCACTACGGGGTACCAGAGGATATAGTGTCTGACCGAGGTCCACAGTTCACGTAAAAAGTCTGGAAGGCGTTCATGGAACGTCTGAGAGTCTCGGTCAGCCTGACCTCTGGGTTCCACCCTGAGAGTAATGGGCAGGTGGAACGGGTAAATCAGGATGTGGGTAGGTTCCTAAGGTCCTATTGCCAGGACCGGCAGGGGGAGTGGTCGGTGTTCCTGCCATGGGCAGAATATGCCCAGAACTCTCTCCGCCACTCTTCTACGAACCTAAAGCCATTTAAGTGTGTTTTAGGTTATCAACCGGTTCTGGCACCGTGGCACCAGAGCCAGACCGAAGCTCCTGCGGTGGATGACGGGTTTCGGTGCGTGGAGGAGATGTGGAACACTACCCATGTTCACCTCCAACTCGCCGTGCGTCGTCAGAAGGCCAACGCTGACCGTCACTGCAGTGAGGCCCCCGTCTTTGTACCGGGGGATCGGGTCTGGCTCTCGACCCAAAATCTACCCCTCTGCCTGCCCTGCCAGAAGCTGAGCCCGCGGTTTGTAGGGCCGTTCAAAGTCCTGAGGAGAATCAACGAGGTCACATATAGGTTATTACTCCCCCCTGATTACTGTATTAACCTCTTGTTTCATGTGTCTCTCCTCAGGCCGGTGGTGGCTGGTTCGCTCCAGGAGTCTGAGGTGCGGGAGTTCCCTCCACCTCCTTTGGACATCAAGGGGGCGCCGGCGCACTCAGTCCGAATTCAGCCGAGGCTGCCCCTCCTTGCTCGGGCAGGTTTCGGCGTTCGTCGTCACCGGCTTACTAGCCACTACCGCTCCATTTATCATCACTCCATTTGTCTTGTCTTGTCAATCACACACACCTGGTACTCATTCCCTCATTAGTCTGTGTATAAGTGTTCCCTCTGCCCCCTTGTCCTTTGTGAGTGATTGTTCATTGTGAGAGTGAGCTACTCTTTCCTTGTATGTAGCCAAGGTGGATTTTTCCCTTGTGCTAGTTTCGTTTTGACGCTTGCTGCGCATTATTCATGTTACTGAATAAACTCTGGATTTCTGTGTTTTACCTCCTGCGCCTGACTCCGTCATTCACACCTCATCACAGATGCTCTGTACATTATCTGGAAATAATGGACGACTTGGTACTGCCCGAGTTGATTAGTTCCAGATAATGTACAGAGCGGAGGCGTTTATCCCACTCATACCACAGTTGCCAAAGAAAACAAGCACAAATTTACTGGTAAAAATGACGTTTTCATAGAGATTTTAATTTTGATATGTAAATTCACACTATTTTATCCTTCCACTAAACCTGGTTGTTAGTTCTATCTGTTAGGTTGCTAGGGAAGCAGACTTATTGTTCATTCTATTTGATTGTTTGATTGCAGGCTAGCAATGTTCATATTCCTTGCTTGCTAGCTAGCCAACTATGGCTAACACATTCACGTCAACTCTGCAGATAGAATAACATCAAAGTAGCTGCATTTGCGATTGTTTAAGCTGTTTTCTAGTGACATTTATTTGGATACATCTATGATTTAGATTATTTATTTCCTGTGCTGTTGGTAACAACCCTGGTAGGTTCACATACTGTTGAAGTCGGAAGTTTACATACACCTTAGCCATATACATTTAAACTCAGTTTTTCACAATTCCTGACATTTAATCCTAGTAAAAAGTCCCTGTCTTAGGTCAGTTAGGATCACCACTTTATTTTAAGAATGTGAAATGTCAGAATAATAGTAGAGAGAATGATTTATTTCAGCTTTATTTCTTTCATCACATTCCCAGTGGGTCAGCAGTTTACATACACTCAATTAGTAATTGGTAGCATTGCCTTTAAATTGTTTAACTTGGGTCAAACGTTTCGAGTAGCCTTCCAGAAGCTTCCCACAATAAGTTGGGTGAATTTTGGCCCATTCCTCCTGACAGAGCTGGTGTAACTGAGTCAGGTTTGTAGACCTCCTTGCTCGCACACGTTTTTTCAGTTCTGCCCACAAATGTTCTATAGGATGGAGGTCAGGGCTTTGTGATGGCCACACCAATACCTTGACTTTGTTGTTCTTAAGCCATTTTGCCACAACTTTGGAAGGACCCTAGTGGCGCAGCGGTCTAAGGCACTGCATCTCAGTGCTTGAGGCGTCACTACAGACCCCCTGGTTTGATTCCAGGCTGTATCACAACCGGCCGTGATTGGGAGTCCCATAGGGCGGCGCACAATTGGCCCAGCGTCGTTCGGGTTTGGCCGGTGTAGGCCGTCATTGTAAATAAGAATTTGTTCTTAACTGACTTGCCTAGTTAAATACAGGTAAAAAAAATATATATATAAAAAAAAAATTTTATTGGAAGACCCATTTGCGACCAAGCTTTAACTTCCTGACTGATGTCTTGAGATGTTGCTTCAATATATCCACATAATTTTCCTTCCTCATGATGCCATACATTTTGTGAAGTGCACCAGTCCCTCCTGCAGCAAAGCACCCCCGCAGCATGATGCTGCCACCCCGTGCTTCAAGGTTGGGATGGTGTTCTTCGGCTTGCAAGCATTCCCCCTTTTCCTCCAAACATAACGATGGTCATTATGGCCAAAAAGTTATATTTTTGTTTAATCAGACCAGAGGATATTTCTCCAAAATGTACGATCTTTGTCCCCATGTGCAGTTGCAAACCGTAGTCTGGCTTGTTTATGGCAGTTTTGGAGCAGTGGCTTCTTCCTTGCTGAGCAGCCTTTCAGGTTATGTTGATATAGGACTTGTTTTACTGTGGATATAGATACTTTTGTACCTGTTTCCCCCAGCATCTTCACAAGGTCCTTTGCTGTTGTTCTGGGATTGATTTGCACTTTTCGCACCAAAGTACGTCCTTCCTGAGCGGTATGACGGCTGCGTGGTCCCATGGTGTTTATCCTTGTGTACTATTGTTTTTACAGATGAACTTGGTAGGCCTTGAAATACATCCACAGGTACACCTCCAATTGACTCAAATGATGTCAAGAAGCTTCTAAAGCCATGACATCATTTCCTGGAATTTTCCAAGCTGTTTAAAGGCACCGTCAACTTAGTGTATGTAAACTTCTGACCCACTGGAATTGTGATACAGTGAATTATAAGTGAAATAATCTGTCTGTAAACAATTGTTGGAAAAATTACTTGTGTCATTCACAAAGTAGATGTCCTAACCGACTTGCCAAAACTATAGTTTGTTAACAAGAAATGTGTGTAGTGGTTGAAAAATGAGTTTTAAAGACTCCAACCTAAGTTTATGTAAACTTCCGACTTCAACTGTACGTAGTGCCTATTGAGGGATGACACCCACAAAAAGTCAATTTCATCTATTTAAACGATTTGAACCATTTCCATGTTTGACTGCTGGGTTTTTGGGGTATTATGACTCATCCACTGTATGGCTGAATTCAATTGCCGGTACAAACTTTAATTGAGGAAATTATCATATTATTTACATAGTTTTTTTGCACTTCCTCACCTACAAAATAATAGCACTGAACCACTGGCAGTCTGTATGGATATTTTTACCCCCACCCACAATGTTCCTTTTTGGGGATATTTTTGTTTTCATACAGCACAGTAGGTAGCGGCAAGCCATTTTAGCAGACGCTCTTATCCAGAGCGACTTACATTATTTCAATTTTATTTTTCATACTGGCCCCCCGTGGGAAACGAACCCACAACCCTGGCATTGCAAACGCCATGCTCTACCAACTGAGCTACATCCCTGCCGGCCATTCCCTCCCCTACCCTGGACGACACTGGGCCAATTGTGTGCCGACCCATGGGTCTCCCGGTCGCGGCTGGCTACGACAGAGCCTGGATACAATACACCTTCTTGGGTGTAGTCTGCCAATAAACCTTAAAGAAGAAGAAGGCAAGCAAATTTTACCTGCTTTATGATGTACTACAAACCCATGGCAGGATTAGACAGATGGGTATACAGATAAGATTTGTGGCGGTGGAGGGGAAGGTGCAGGGGAACGAGGCAGTTGATGGAGGGCACTGGGTTGATGTAACTAGCCCCCCCTCCCCCACATATAATTCACATTAAGACCACAAGATGTCACCAAATTATTTCCCCAACACTTTCCTTGGCTGCCACTGCTCTTGCTCAGTAAAAAATGTCGTCTGTGTCATCACAACTTTTGGAGATATTTCAACAAAACGATTTTGTGGCAAGTTGATCTAATTTTTAGAAATGTTTTAAAAGTTGTAGATATATTCCAATGAAGTTAGATCAATAATAGTTTTATAAATATACAAGTAGGAAAGTCTTAAGATAAATAATTGTTTAGAGAGAAACATTTAGATAATTTTTGAGTAAAGTAGTAATATGTTGGATGAGTGTGTTGGGGCAACTCGCCCCCCATACTAGGGGGTAACTGGCCCCTGGGGGCTAGTTACCCCTTTAAGGTTATGAATGTGTTTCTACCAGTTAGCACTAGTTTATGCTAACTTGCTAGCTAGCAACTTCACTAGCAGTAAATGCTAGCCAGCTAGCTAGTTAGCGTAAACTGCTAGGA
The DNA here is from genome assembly GCF_964263955.1 of Coregonus lavaretus. NCBI lineage: Eukaryota > Metazoa > Chordata > Actinopteri > Salmoniformes > Salmonidae > Coregonus > Coregonus lavaretus. The sequence continues at coordinate 45,151,353 of NC_140009.1, read as the reverse complement.
GTGCTAGCTAGCAACCTTACTACCAGATCGTCTGAGGTAAAATACATTAAAAAGATAACTTAATTTCAGTTGTAAATGTTTTCAGTAGTGACTGATAACTTTACAGTTAATGTTACTTTATAGCCTTTTAGCTATTTTACACAACATTTTATGTTAATTTCAGTTGTAAATGTTTTCAGTAGTGACTGATAACTTTACAGTTAATGTTACTTTATAGCCTTTTAGCTATTTCACACAACATTTTATGTCATATAGCTAGAAATGTTTTTAAGTGAAAGCTTTTCAATTGGTATCTCTCCCACTGTTTTCAGTCACAGGTGGGGACTGGATTAGGTGTGAGCAGTGCAGGAGGTGGGCTCATGAGTTGTGCTCCAATTTTACTGGGGATAGCTTTATTTGTGACCTATGTACATTTACATTACATTTTACATTTTAGTCATTTAGCAGACACTCTTATCCAGAGCGACTCACAAATTGGTGCATTCACCCTATAGCCAGTGGGATAACCACTTTACAATTTTTTTTTGGGGGGGGGGTATTCCTTAGAGAGGTGGGGTTTCAAATGTCTCCGGAAGGTGGTGAGCGACTCCGCTGTCCTGGCGTCGTGAGGGAGCTTGTTCCACCATTGGGGTGCCAGAGCAGCGAACAGTTTTGACTGGGCTGAGCGGGAACTATGCTTCCGCAGAGGAAGGGGAGCCAGCAGGCCAGAGGTGGATGAACGCAATGCCCTCGTTTGGGTGTAGGGACTGATCAGAGCCCGAAGGTACAGAGGTGCCGTTCCCCTCACTGCTCCATAGGCAAGCACCATGGTCTTGTAACGGATGCGAGCTTCAACTGGAAGCCAGTGGAGTGTGCGGAGGAGGGGGGTGACGTGAGAGAACTTGGGAAGGTTGAACACCAGACGGGCTGCGGCATTCTGGATGAGTTGTAGGGGTTTAATGGCACAGGCAGGGAGGCCAGCCAACAGCGAGTTGCAGTAATCCAGACGGGAGATGACAAGTGCCTGGATTAGGACCTGTGCCGCTTCCTGTGTAAGGCAGGGTCGTACTCTCCGAATGTTGTAGAGCATGAACCTGCAGGAGCGGGTCACCGCCTTGATGTTAGCGGAGAACGACAGGGTGTTGTCCAGGGTCACGCCAAGGCTCTTCGCACTCTGGGAGGAGGACACAACGGAGTTGTCAACCGTGATGGCGAGATCATGGAACGGGCAGTCCTTCCCCGGGTGGAAGAGCAGCTCCGTCTTGCCAGGGTTCAGCTTGAGGTGGTGATCCGTCATCCATACTGATATGTCTGCCAGACATGCAGAGATGCGATTCGCCACCTGGTTATCAGAAGGGGGAAAGGAGAAGATTAGTTGTGTATCGTCAGCGCAGCAATGATAGGAGAGGCCATGTGAGGATATGACAGAGCCAAGTGACTTGGTGTATAGGGAGAAAAGGAGAGGGCCTAGAACTGAGCCCTGGGGGACACCAGTGGTGAGAGCACGTGGTGCGGAGACAGCTTCTCGCCACGCCACTTGGTAGGAGCGACCGGTCAGGTAGGACGCAATCCAGGAGTGAGCCGCGCCAGAGATGCCCAGCTCGGAGAGGGTGGAGAGGAGGATCTGATGGTTCACAGTATCAAAGGCAGCAGACAGGTCTAGAAGGACAAGAGCAGAGGAGAGAGAGTTAGCTTTAGCAGTGCGGAGAGCCTCCATGACACAGAGAAGAGCAGTCTCAGTTGAATGACCAGTCCTGAAACCTGACTGGTTTGGATCAAGAAGGTCATTCTGAGAGAGATAGCAAGAGAGTTGGCTAAAGACGGCACGCTCAATAGTTTTGGAAAGAAAAGAAAGAAGGGATACTGGTCTGTAGTTGTTGACATCAGTGGGATCGAGTGTTGGTTTTTTGAGAAGGGGAGCAACTCTCGCTCTCTTGAAGATGGAAGGGACATGGCCAGCGGTCAAGGATGAGTTGATCAGCGAGGTGAGGTAGGGGAGAAGGTCACCGGAGATGGTCTGGAGAAGAGAGGAGGGGATGGGGTCAAGCGGGCAGGTTGTTGGGCGGCCTGCAGTCACAAGTCGCAGGATTTTATCTGGAGAGAGAGGGGAGAAAGAAGTCAAAGCATAGGGTAGGGCAGTGTGAGTAGGACCAGCAGTGTCATTAGACTTAACAAACGAGGATCGGCAAAGAGCTTCCTAGGGTTAGAGGCAGATGCTTGGAATTTAGAGTGGTAGAAAGTGGCCTTAGCAGTAGAAACAGATGAAGAAAATGTAGAGAGGAGGGAGTGAAAAGATGCCAGGTCGGCAGGGAGTTTAGTTTTCTTCCATTTCCGCTCCGCTGCCCGGAGCTCTGTTCTGTGAGCTCGCAATGAGTCATCAAGCCACGGAGCTGGAGGGGAGGACCGAGCCGGCCGGGAGGATAGGGGACACAGAGAGTCAAAGGATGCAGAAAGGGAGGAGAGGAGGGTTGAGGAGGCAGAATCAGGAGATTGGAGGGAGAAGGATTGAGCAGAGGGAAGATATGATAGGATGGAAGAGGAGAGAGTAGTGGGAGAGAGAGAGCGAAGGTTGCGGCGGCGCATTACCATCTGTGTAGGGGCAGAGTGAGTAGTGTTGGAGGAGAGCGAGAGAGAAAAGGAAACAAAGTAGTGGTCGGAGACATGGAGGGGAGTTGCAGTGAGATTAGTAGAAGAGCAGCATCTAGTAAAGATGAGGTCAAGCGTATTGCCTGCCTTGTGAGTAGGGGGGGACGGTGAGAGGGTGAGGTCAAAAGAGGAGAGGAGTGGAAAGAAGGAGGCAGAGAGAAATGAGTCAAATGTGGACATAGGGAGGTTGAAATCCCCCAAAACTGTGAGGGGTGAGCCATCCTCAGGAAAGGAACTTATCAAGGCAAATTACAAATTACAAAGTACAAATTAGAATCGTGCAATAGCAGAGCATTAGAGAGTTGCCACATCAATTTTACCCTGATTTAATTAGTTATTGTTATTAAATGTTATATTCAAATGTAATTTAATGTTATTAGTTATAATCCATTCCAATAGTATATTCCAATGATTTTTAAAAACAACTATTGAAAACCTTTTGCTCCTGAATATCATTTTAAAGAATGCTAGGATTTAAAATATTGCATTATTGAAATAATATTTAGTGCAATTGTACATAATGGATTGTATGGAAAAGGAGCAACAACAAAAATAACAAAGAAAATTAGAAGTAGAATCGGAGTGCAGGTGAGTTAAAAAGAGGGACTTTACATCAAATCTCCTCATAGTGCGGATATTAATGGTGACATGTGCAACACCATTTCCCTCACCATATTTTATTTAAATAATTAAAATAAGACAACTAGACTTATAAGTATTACTTACTAAAGAATTTCTAAATAAAACGGATTAAATGGATTTTAACACACTTATGTGAAACCCTATACCATAATCTTCTACCGGGGTAACTGGCACCCCTGGGGGCAGTTACCCCGGTACTTTAAAAAAATGCCCCTTTTCTAAAAACAACATTTCATGAAATAACTAAAAAACTGTCAACTGTAGTCATTTATTTCACTTTATAGTTTATTCGCTTAAGCATGACCTTCATCCACATACAATTATTTTCTTCAAATGTTGCTTTTTTTGTGTCAGCAATTAGACATTGTTCTTAGGGGGGTGGCTAGTTACCCCCTAGAACCCTCCTGGCTAAACAAGCACTTAGTAGTGGGGATGTTGATGAGTTTCAATGAGCAAGGCAGAGGCAAAAAGCCTGATATGGACAGTGATGGTACAGAGATGGCAGAAGCAGTGGAATAGAGATACTAAGGGCAGGCATTTATTTCAAGTACAGAGGAAAGTTGGGGAGGGGAGGATGGCAGGAAGGGACAGAAGAGAGGAGGCTATTTTTACAAAGTTAAGGGTGGGACACAGCCGGCTGAATAAGACTTTAAATGTGATAGGAAAGCATCCAACAGGAAAGTGTGACGATTGCCAGGAAACAGAGACCGTGGAGCAATACATTTACATTTACATCATTTAGCAGACGCTCTTATCCAGATCGACTTACAAATTGTATTGATACTGTGTGGGCAGTATGAGAGGGGAAAGAGAAAGGCTGAGATCATGAGGGAGAAGGAGATACAGGACATTAGTTTAAATAGTATATTGAGTAGAACGTCATTAGATACAGTCTCAAATATTTCATATTTTTTAAGAGAAAGGCTGGCAGACAGGATTTAGTTTCTCCCTGTCTCTGGCCTACACTCCAGTACAGTAGGGCGCGGTAATGCACCATAACGTTGGATACCAACCGCCGATAAACCCCACCGAAGAAGAAGCGGCCATTTTGTTAGACGTTTGAAGGCAAGGGAGATTAGCGTACGCCATTCATATATTTTTTTTACCCTCACAAATTGGAGGTGTGATTACACCGGTTCTTATACTTTATCAAGGATAATTTATTTCGCTAACAGGGTCGACCTCGTTTTTAAAGCAGTAAAGAAGATAGGCCAATATTTGTTTATCATATGCGTTTGAGCTCTTGCTAGCCATTCATGTTGCAAGCGTGTGCGGCGTTTATTAGCCAGCAACATAGGGCCCTTTCAGCTCTCATGGCCACCATCTATCGATTTTTTTTAAACAGACGTCTGTCCCGTGAACGCACAAATTAGCTATACTTGTTGCCGTTCAGTCAGCTTGTTTTACCTAAATTAGATTAGAAACTCATTGGAATATCGCTTTGGCTTTGTTGGCTGGCTTGCTAATAATCGACACAACCCCGCGTGCGCCATCAGCTTTCAACGTGAATTAGCCATTAGCTAGCTTGCTACGTCCTAATCTAACTCCGAGACCATGGCGGAGTTGTACATTCGCGTGGCAGAGGATGAAAACGAAGAGCCAATGGAGATTCCATCTGAGGATGATGGGACGGTTTTGCTGTCAACAGTAGCAGCTCAGTTTCCCGGAGCGTGCGGCCTACGTTACAGGAACCCTGTGTCTCAGTGCATGCGAGGCGTCCGTCTAGTTGAGGGTATCTTGCATGCACCTGAGAATGACTGGGGTAGTCTGGTGTACGTCGTCAACTACCCAAAAGGTAAGATGTGTTTTCGTTTATAGGCAACGTTAGTAGATAGCTCGCCAAATGAAGCTGCATGGTTGCTGTTACCTGTACTAGCTAGTTACTTGCTAACGTTAGCTACCTACTATACCAATATGTAAGTTGAGTCTAACGATACCCCCTTGGTCCAAGGACCTTAAGTTATTTTCAGAGGTAGACTCGCTCTGGCAGCCAAAACAGCCAAATACTCCATCTAAACTTGAATCGATTCTCAATTGTGATACGGTTCTATAAATACAAAGCCCTTTACTTTCACAACGCATCTAAATAATTATTCGCAAAATACAAACTCATAACTGGCTTTATTACAATTACAACCGACAGTATTTTTCAGTGACAACACGTTTATGGCGTCGTCCTTCCTTTACATACAGGTGTTCGGACCATGCTAGGTAAGTAATTAGCACAAGTGGTTCCTCTGTCTCCGGTCTGTCTTCCGTAAACACGCACTTTAATGGAACATTGCGATATGGCCGTGTGGGAACACTAACCCTATAAAGGTGTGTATCAATTTAACGTTTATTTTATTTTATTATTATTTCTGCTGATATGAAGGCTAATGGCCTTATCCTTCCAAAACCGTACCTCAGGCAATGCGTGTTAATGTTCAGACCGAGCATCAGGGCTCTTAACAAAATTCCCCAGACTCGGTCTGTACTGTAACTCAGTCATTATCAAGGGCTAACTAGCAACATAGCTATGATTGTGTAACGTTACAAAGTTGATGCACAAAAAGTTAAAGATATGGGCCTTAATTCCTCACACTTAATGCCTTCTTCCATTACACACAGACAAATATTTTGTATAACTAACCAAAGATCAGGGCCGGGCTGCACATTAGGCAGCTGCCTATGGCTGCAGATTGATGATGGCGGCATTTTTTGAGTTAAACTGACCAAGATGCACCTCCAACAACACATAAAACCTCACATTATTCAGCCCCAAAACAATGACAATTTCTCTCAACCAGTGGCATATGGGCTTTTTAGGTGAGCACTGATGCCGCCCTGTGATAAGCCTTGGCCACTTTGTCAAAGGCAGGGGCTCAAAATATTTTGCTTGTCCATTCCTAGTGCGCCTCTGTTGGAGAGATGCACAACTGCAGCACTCCACCAACGTTCCATTAAAATAATAATCTAACATACAGTGGGGGAAAAAAGTATTTAGTCAGCCACCAATTGTGCAAGTTCTCCCACTTAAAAAGATGAGAGGCCTGTAATTTTCATCATAGGTACACGTCAACTATGACAGACAAAATTAGAAGAAAAATAATCCAGAAAATCACATTGTAGGATTTTTTATGAATTTATTTGCAAATTATGGCTGGAAAATAAGTATTTGGTCAATAACAAGTTTCTCAATACTTTTATATACCATTTGTTGGCAATGACACAGGTCAAACGTTTTCTGTAAGTCTTCACAAGGTTTTCACACACTGTTGCTGGTATTTTGGCCCATTCCTCCATGCAGATCTCCTCTAGAGCAGTGATGTTTTGGGGCTGTCGCTGGGCAACACGGACTTTCAACTCCCTCCAAAGATTTTCTATGGGGTTGAGATCTGGAGACTGGCTAGGCCACTCCAGGACCTTGAAATGCTTCTTACGTAGCCACTCCTTCGTTGCCCGGGCGGTGTGTTTGGAATCATTGTCATGCTGAAAGACCCAGCCACGTTTCATCTTCAATGCCCTTGCTGATGGAAGGAGTTTTTCACTCAAAATCTCACAATACATGGCCCCATTCATTCTTTCCTTTACACAGATCAGTCGTCCTGGTCCCTTTGCAGAAAAACGGCCCCAAAGCATGATGTTTCCACCCCCATGCTTCACAGTAGGTATGGTGTTCTTTGGATGCAACTCAGCATTCTTTGTCCTCCAAACACGACGAGTTGAGTTTTTACCAAAAAGTTCTATTTTGGTTTCATCTGACCATATGACATTCTCCCAATCCTCTTCTGTATCATCCAAATGCACTCTAGCAAACTTCAGACGGGCCTGGACATGTACTGGCTTAAGCAGGGGGACACGTCTGGCACTGCAGGATTTGAGTCCCTGGCGGCGTAGTGTGTTACTGATGGTAGGCTTTGTTATTTTGGTCCCAGCTCTCTGCAGGTCATTCACTAGGTCCCCCCGTGTGGTTCTGGGATTTTTGCTCACCGTTCTTGTGATCATTTTGACCCCACGGGGTGAGATCTTGCATGGAGCCCCAGATCGAGGGAGATTTTCAGTGGTCATGTCTTCCATTTCCTAATAATTGCTCCCACAGTTGATTTCTTCAAACCAAGCTGCTTACCTATTGCAGATTCAGTCTTCCCAGCCTGGTGCAGGTCTACAATTTTGTTTCTGGTGTCCTTTGACAGCTCTTTGGTCTTGGCCATAGTGGAGTTTGGAGTGTGACTGTTTGAGGTTGTGGACAGGTGTCTTTTATACTGATAACAAGTTCAAACAGGTGCCATTAATACAGGTAACGAGTGGAGGACAGAGGAGCCTCTTAAAGAAGAAGTTACAGGTCTGTGAGAGCCAGAAATCTTGCTTGTTTGTAGGTGACCAAATACTTATTTTCCACCATAATTTGCATATAAATTCATTAAAAATCCTACAATGTGATTTTCTGGATTTTTTTCCCTCAATTTGTCTGTCATAGTTGACGTGTACCTATGATGAAAATTACAGGCCTCTCTCATCTTTTTAAGTGGGAGAACTTGCACAATTGGTGGCTGACTAAATACTTTTTTCCCCCCACTGTAAATCATGTAGCAGATATAGCCAGGGTAAAACATGAGCCATTCACAATAATTAAAACAAAATGTCAAGGAAACTATGCTATTACACCACTTTTTATCATTACCGCATGTCAGAGGCATGACAAATGAGTGAATGGACTTAAACGGGAGGTATAGCCTACGCTGAAATGCGATGTGGTTCACTGAGAAGTGACATTTTGCCAAGGCAGAGATGAGTGGCCGATACAGAAACGCCCGCAGTCCACAGCGGACGCAGAAATTTGCCAAATTTGTCATAATACTTTTTGGTGTTTTGTGTAACATACGTCTCTTTCCATTCACTACTGTTTGGAGGCTGAAAATATGTTGGATGAACGTGTGCGGGTAGCCTATGAAGGAGCCCTTTGAAGTGATTGACAATCAGATGTAGGGTTGGGCGGTTTCCAGATTTTCATATTTTCATACCGTCCTTCTCTCATTCCGGGATTTGCGGTATTACTGGCTTAGTACACAAGGGGGTGCAAAAAAAACGCACAAAGTCCATTGGGCATCTGTTAACAGAATGCTAACAAAATTTGTGAATTTTGATGAAGGCTGCTAGCTAAATATGCTAGAGAGCGCAAACGAAAATAAATGAATTGCAAAAACAGGCAATCCAGCTCATAAAGTTATACAAGTACCGAATGACATTTTTGATGAGTTTGGACATTTACAAGCGAACATGAATGAGAGACATTGTGCAAAGTAACAAAGTTTTGACGCATGCTTGTCTGCTCTGAAGCATCATGTGTACACGCTGTGTCTGTCCGGAGTCGCTAGGACAACGGGGCTGCCTGCTCTGCATGGAGAAGAGGGGGGAAGAGCAAAACGGGTGGAGAATGGAGAAGAGAAAAAAGGCAAGGAAATCAAGATGGTGGTAGCTGTACAGATAACTCCTCCAATGGGCTTTGACTTCTCAAACACTGCAGAAAGCTTATACAATATGATGCCCCATCACCTTTTTACTTCAGTAACTTACTTAGATGACTAGCAAGTTAAACTTTATGCAAAAAGACCTTGCTTTTTCATTGTACTCTCATTTACTAATTTACTGTGGCTGCCAGCCAAATAGCGTTGCACTTCTGTTGTCATCTGATGAAAATTTATCTGCAGAATGTTGCACTAATGTGTTTTCTTTGAAGGAAAACTATAGTTGCACCTCCCTGATCACTCGATTGAAGCAAAAATAACCTGTTGACTTTCAATATAAAACGCGACCCCTGTCAATACACAGCTGGACTCAACTGCTCCCGCTTTCACCCGTTGTGCTATTTACAAACAAATACGTGACTCGCTCAAACATTCTGGGGAACTATGGTAAACTTCATGATGTTTGAGATCCTATTGGCACGCAAGAGCATTTATTTTCATATTTCCGTTATGGAACGCGTACTCTTAAGTGCTCGTATACAATAACTAAATTCACCCTTGAACTCCTAAACAACACAATTTTTAGAGACTTTGGCAAAGGGTAAAGTCTACAAAATGCAGTCAACTCTGTTACACATTCTAGTTTTGGAAACAGATCTGTATGAAGATCAAATGTTTCATTGACGAGAAGATTAGCACTGGGCTTCCTCTCATCACCATATTTGGTAGTGAGTGGAAACGCCAACCGATGCTTCAGATTTATACAGTGCATTAGGAAAGTATTCAGACCCCTTGACTTTTTCAAAATTGTTACATTACAGCCTTGTTCTAAAATGGATTAAAAACTGTTTTATCAATCTACACCCAATACCCAATAATGACGAAGCAAAAACAGGTTTTTAGAATATATATATATATATATACTGCTCAAAAAAATTAAGGGAACACTAAAATAACACATCCTAGATCTGAATGAATGAAATAATCTTATTAAATACTTTTTTCTTTACATAGTTGAATGTGCTGACAACAAAATCACACACATTATCAATGGAAATCAAATTTATCAACCCATGGAGGTCTGGATTTACATTTACATTTACATTTTAGTCATTTAGCAGACGCTCTTATCCAGAGCGACTTACAGGAGCAATTAGGGTTAAGTGCCTTGCTCAAGGGCACATCGACAGATCTTTCACCTAGTCGGCTCGGGGATTAGAACCAGCGACCTTTCGGTTACTGGCACAACGCTCTTAACCACTAAGCTACCTGCCGCCCCAGATTTGGAGTCACCCTCAAAATTAAAGTGGAAAACCACACTACAGGCTGATCCAGCTTTGATGTAATGTCCTTAAAACAAGTCAAAATGAGGCTCAGTAGTGTGTGTGGCATCCACGTGCCTGTATGACCTCCCTACAATGGCTGGGCATGCTCCTGATGAGGTGGCGGATGGTCTCCTGAGGGATCTCCTCCCAGACCTGGACTAAAGCATCCGCCAACTCCTGGACAGTCTGTGGTGCAACGTGGCGTTGGTGGATGGAGCGAGACATGATGTCCCAGATGTGCTCAATTGGATTCAGGTCTGGGGAACGGGCGGGCCAGTCCATAGCATCAATGCCTTCCTCTTGCAGGAACTGCTGACACTCCAGCCACATGAGGTCTAGCATTGTCTTGCATTAGGAGGAACCCAGGGCCAACCGCACCAGCATATGGTCTCACAAGGGGTCTGAGGATCTCATCTCGGTACCGAATGGCAGTCAGGCTACCTCTGGCGAGCACATGGAGGGCTGTGCGGCCCCCCAAAGAAATGCCACCCCACACCATGACTGACCCACTGCCAAACCAGTCATGCTGGAGGATGTTGCAGGCAGCAGAACGTTCTCCACGGCGTCTCCAGACTCTGTCATGTGCTCAGTGTGAACCTGCTTTTATCTGTGAAGAACACAGGGCGCCAGTGGCGAATTTGCCAATCTTGGTGTTCTCTGGCAAATGCCAAACATCCTGCACGGTGTTGGGCTGTAAGCACAACCCCCACCTGTGGACGTCGGGCCCTCATACCACCCTCATAGAGTCTGTTTGACTGTTTGAGCAGACATGCACATTTGTGGCCTGCTGGAGGTCATTTTACAGGGCACTGGCAGTGCTCCTCCTTGCACAAAGGCGGAGGTAGCAGTCCTGCTGCTGGGTTGTTGCCCTCCTACGGCCTCCTCCACGTCTCCTGATGTACTGGCCTGTCTCCTGGTAGCGCCTCCATGCTCTGGACACTACGCTGACAGACACAGCAAACCTTCTTGCCACAGCTCGCATTGATGTTCCATCCTGGATGAGCTGCACTACCTGAGCCACTTGTGTGGGTTGTAGACTCCGTCTCATGCTACCACTATAGTGAAAGCACCGCCAGCATTCAAAAGTGACCAAAACATCAGCCAGGAAGCATAGGAACTGAGAAGTGGTCTGTGGTCACCACCTGCAAAACCAGTCCTTTATTGGGGGTGTCTTGCTAATTGCCTATAATTTCCACCTGTTGTCTATTCCATTTGCACAACAGCATGTGACATGTATTGTCAATCAGTGTTGCTTCCTAATTGGACAGTTTGATTTCACAGAAGTGTGATTGACTTGGAGTTACATTGTGTTGTTTAAGTGTTCCCTTTATTTTTTTGAGCAGTGTATATACATGTACCAGTCAAATGTTTGGACACCTACTCATTCCAGGGTTTTTCTTTTCTTTTGACTATTTTCTACATTGTAGAATAATAGTGAAGACATCAAAACTATGAAATAAACATTTACATTTTCGTCATTTAGCAGACGCTCTTATCCAGAGCGACTTACAAATTGGTGCATTCACCTTATGATAGCCAGTGGGACAACCACTTTACAATTAGTATTCCTTAAAGAGGTGGGGTTTCAAGTGTCTCCGGAAGGTGGTGAGTGACTCCGCTGTCCTGGCGTGAGGGAGCTTGTTCCACCATTGGGGTGCCAGAGCAGCGAACAGTTTTGACTGGGCTGAGTGGGAACTGTGCTTCCGCAGAGGTAGGGGAGCCAGCAGGCCAGAGGTGGATGAACGTAGTGCCCTCGTTTTGGGTGTAGGGACTGATCAGAGCCTGAAGGTACGGAGGTGCCGTTCCCCTCACAGCTCCGTAGGCAAGCACCATGGTCTTGTAGCAGATGCGAGCTTCAACTGGAAGCCAGTGGGGTGACGTGAGAGAACTTGGGAAGGTTGAACACCAGACGGCTGCGGCGTTCTGGATGAGTTGTAGGGGTTTAATGGCACAGGCAGGGAGCCCAGCCAATAGCGAGTTGCAGTAATCCAGACGGGAGATGACAAGTACCTGGATTAGGAACTGTGCTGCTTTCTGTGTAAGGTAGGGTCGTACTCTGCGAATGTTGTAGAGCATGAACCTGCAGGATCGGGTCACCGCTTTGATGTTAGCGGAGAACGACAGGGTGTTGTCCAGGGTCACGCCAAGGCTCTTTGCACTCTGGGAGGAGGACACAACGGAGTTGTCAACCGTGATGGCGAAATCATGGAACGGGCAGTCCTTCCCCGGGAGGAAGAGCAGCTCTGTCTTGCCGAGGTTCAGCTTGAGGTGGTGATCCGTCATCCACACTGATATGTCTGCCAGACATGCAGAGATGCGATTCGCCACCTGGTTATCAGAAGGGGGAAAGGAGAAGATTAATTGTGTGTCGTCTGCGTAGCAATGATAGGAGAGGCCATGTGAGGATATGACAGAGCCAAGTGACTTGGTGTATAGGGAGAATAGGAGAGGGCCTAGAACTGAGCCCTGGGGGACACCAGTGGTGAGAGCACGTGGTGCGGAGACAGATTCTCGCCACGCCACCTGGTAGGAGCGACCTGTCAGGTAGGACGCAATCCAAGAGTGAGCCGAGATGCCTAACTCGGAGAGGGTGGAGAGGAGGATCTAATGGTTCACAGTATCAAAGGCAGCAGATAGGTCTAGAAGGACGAGAGCAGAGGAGAGAGAGTTAGCATTAGCAGTGCGGAGAGCCTCCATGACACAGAGAAGAGCAGTCTCAGTTGAATGACCAGTCTTGAAACCTGACTGGTTTGGATCAAGAAGGTCATTCTGAGAGAGATAGCAAGAGAGTTGGCTAAAGACGGCACGCTCAAGAGTTTTGGAGAGAAAAGAAAGAAGGGATACTGGTCTGTAGTTGTTGACATCGGCGGGATCGAGTGTAGGTTTTTTGAGGAGTGGTGCAACTCTCGCTCTCTTGAAGACAGAAGGGACATAGCCAGCGGTCAAGGATGAGTTGATGAGCGAGGTGAGGTAAGGGAGAAGGTCTCCGGGAAATGGTCTGGAGAAGAGAGGAGGGGGTAGGGTCAAGCGGGCAGGTTGTTGGGCGGCCGGCCGTCACAAGTCGCAAGATTTCATCTGGAGAGCGAGGGGAGAAAGAAGTGAAAGCATAGGGTAGGGCAGTGTGAGCAGGACCAGCTGTGTCATTTGACTTAACAAATGAGGATCGGATGTCATCAACCTTCTTTTCAAAATGGTTGACGAAGTCATCCACAGAGAGGGAGGAGGGGGTGGCAAAGAGCTTCCTAGGGTTAGAGGCAGATGCTTGGAATTTAGAGTGGTAGAAAGTGGCTTTAGCAGCAGAAACAGAGGAATAAAATGTAGAGAGGAGGGAGTGAAAAGATGCCAGGGAGACTAGACTCCGCAGGGAGTCTAGTTTTCCTCCATTTCTGCTCGGCTGCCCGGAGCCCTGTTCTGTGAGCTCGCAATGAGTCGTCAAGCCACGGAGCAGGAGGGAAGGACCTGTAGTAACCAAAAAAGTGTTAAACAAATCGAAATATATTTTATATTTGAGATTCTTCAAAGTAGCCACCCTTTTCCTTGATGACAGCTTTGCACACTCTTGGCATTCTCTCAACCAGCTTCATGAGGTAGTCACCTGGAATGGATTTCAATTAACAGGTTTGCCTTGTTAAAAGTTAATTTGTGAAATTTCTTTCCTCCTTAATGCGTTTGTGCCAATCAGTTGTGTTGTGACAAGGTAGGGGTGGTATACAGAAGATAGCCCAATTTGGTAAAAGACCAAGTCCATATTATGGCAAGATTAGCTCCAGGATCACAGTCAAACGTATATAGCAGATTCTGTAGAATTTTTTGGTATTTCCCATGCATGCTTGCGTTCAGTTCGTTCATTTTACCAAACATGTCTGTTACATTGGCAAGGAGACACTTTTTTTTATTTTCATTACACAGAAAGTCAAGTCAGTTTTTTACATCCATTGCAAGTTCCTCTCTCAATTAGAAAAATATTTCCAACACTCTCCCTCGATAACCACCAAGCCTCGGTGTGAAATAGAACATTGTCATGCTCTGATCATATACAGTGGGGGAAAAAAGTATTTAGTCAGCCACCAATTGTGCAAGTTCTCCCACTTAAAAAGATGAGAGAGGCCTGTAATTTTCATCATAGGTACACGTCAACTATGACAGACAAATTGAGAGAGAAAAATCCAGAAAATCACATTGTAGGACTTTTAATGAACACGGAAACATGGCTCTCTCGGGATATACTGTCTGAGTCGGTCCAGCCAGTTGGGTTCTCTGTTCATTGCGCAGACAGTAATAAGTCTAGCTGACGCAATGCTATTTTCTGGATTTTTGACCATTTTTGTTCTTTCTTTGGCCTCCCATCGATTTAGTCACCCTAATTGTGGCCATCCTACAAGGGTACAAATTCCAATAACTATTGAACAGATTACGACAGAGACATTAGATTTGGACCGTTGGTATCTACACAATTATCATATTTTACCTATTGGTCAAAATATGTTTTTGGGGCCTCCTGAGTGGCGCAGCGGTCTAAGGCACTGCATCGCAGAGCATGAGGCGTCCCTACAGACCCGGGTTTGATCCCAGGCTGTGTCACATCGCGCTCTAGCGACTGCGATTTATATACTTTATCAATGCCAAATAGGGTGCTTATTTAATGCCAAGCTAAACCGAGACAGCAATCTTGAAGTCGAAGTGATTTTGAAGTTGATTAGCTTCCCACATCGCCATTTGAAATATTCTGATTTATAATTAAATAATATGCCGTGGCAAATATTTGTATACTTGCCAATGTAACCTACAACATTATCCCAATTTGATATGCTGCTACAATGTATTCACACCCATATGAGATAAAATGGAATGTTCTCATGTTTTGGTTGCAGAGAAAAAGCACATCTCACAGCTGTTTTTACCAAAGCCTGGAATCAATAGTTATTACTTTTGGGGGGATTCTAATAAGGCTACAATGTTTGGTTTATTGTTTGAACAGTCGCTGAGATAAAATGTATTTATCAATGCAAAATAGGTTACTTTGATGCATAGCCTATAGACCAGATCAAGGAACCAAGCGAGCTGCCATGGCTACGCAAGGAATGATATGCCGCGTTACAATTTTCATGTGGTACGGGAGTACGTAGAAGGTCGGAGCGCAGGACAACGACATTGCTACACTCAATAGGGTCCGTCTCTATAGGGTATACTAGCTAGATCTACCAAACATTTATATTTCTTAGCTAGTTTGTTTAGGCCAATGACCAAGTATTTTAACATTGTTCATCCTCTTGATTTTGTCTTAACACTGTATCATAATGTCATACAACATTTTGCATTCCTGTGTCAGATAACAAAAGGAAAATGGATGAAATGGATGCTGCCTCTGCGGTTAAAATGAAGCGGGGTATCGAGAAAACATCAGACCTCATTATCCTTGGGTTGCCTTGGAAAACATCTGAGCAAGATTTGAAAGACTACTTCGCCACTTTTGGAGAAGTCATCATGGTGCAGGTAACCCAACCTAATCAACATTTTGTTTAATGTGGTCCTCTGTAGCTCAGCTGGTAGAGCACGGCGCTTGTAACGCCAAGGTAGTGGGTTCGATCCCCGGGACCACCCATACACAAAAATGTATGCACGAATGACTGTAAGTCGCTTTGGATAAAAGCGTCTGCTAAATGGCATATTATTATTATTATTATTATTATTAATGGTTGATGTACTTCATGGAGGTAGCATGCATGTCAATAATCATACCTCTCTCGCTCTCTCTCTGCGCGCGCAGGTCAAAAGAGATGTTAAGACTGGGAACTCAAAGGGTTTTGGCTTTGTTCGGTTCACTGAGTACGAGACTCAATCCAAAGTGATTTCTCAGCGACACATGATTGACGGAAGATGGTGTGACTGCAAACTACCCAACTCTAAGGTATTTAATCAATGTTTGAGTACCCGCTTATTTGAATCCTTTCCTCTAAAGTCTCGATTTTGTTAGATTCACAGTTCAGGTAAAATACTTAAGGGCTTTCACTCTTATTGTCATGATAGGCAGGTCCCGATGAGCCCATGCGCAGCCGTAAAATATTTGTTGGCCGCTGCACAGAGGACATAACCACTGATGAGCTCCGGCAGTTCTTCATGCAGTATGGTGAGGTCACCGACGTCTTCATTCCCAAACCCTTCCGAGCGTTCGCCTTTGTCACTTTCGCAGACGACCAGGTATGTTTTCCTATGGCCGTTGATCAACCTGTTGGGTCAAGACTTTTGAAGTGGTGCGCAGATTATACTCTGTTTGGTTTGCTTGTTGAATCATCTCCTCCACCCGCCCCCCTCTCTGTCTAGGTTGCCTCAGCCCTGTGTGGAGAGGACCTGATCATCAAGGGCGTCAGTGTGCATATCTCCAACGCCGAGCCTAAGCACAATAATAGTAGGCAAATGATGGATCGTGGTGCCGGTGGGTTCGGGGGCCAGGGCTATGGCGGTGGTCGTGGAGGGCTAGGGAGCAGTGGCAGTAGCGGGGTGAATTTCGGGGGGCTTAGCCTTAACCCAGCCATGATGGCCGCCGCTCTGCAGAGCAGCTGGGGCATGATGGGTATGCTGGCTAACCAGCAAGGTCAGACCAATGCGGCAGGCACCACCGCCGCCGGGCAGACCAGTGCCAACCGAGATCAGAGCCAGGCCTATAGCTCTAGCAGCACCAGTTACAGCAGCCCCAGCTCAGCTAGTCTAGGGTGGGCTGCAGGCACCAACTCTGCCTCCAGCAGTGGGTTCAGCTCTGGCTTTGGGACCTCTATGGAGTCAAAGTCATCAGGTTGGGGAATGTAGAAAGCTTTGATTTAAAGTCCTATTTCTAGATTAATCTGGTAAGTATTTTGAGGGGCAAGAAAGAGTTAGTCATATCTTATCTCCCTGCTATTTAAAACTATATTGCCTTTCATTTTGTTAAAGACATTTGAATATTCATATGTTTGTGTGTGTGACTAATTATGTAGGAAATGAGTGCACAGAGTGGTTGAAGTGTATAGTTCTTTAGTGGTAAACTGCTACACTACCTGTCATTTTTTGTTTTTCTTGAGAAAAAGTTATTTTGTATTAGACATGAGATGACTCTGCATGCTAAGTAGGTATTTCTGAGATGCACGAGTATCACGAAAGCCCCCCTCAACCACCTGTATGTGATTAAATGGTCTTGAATTGGGCTTGAGGTTTAATCTCAATGCAGTTGATGGTATCTTTTTTGTTTGCCGTTTTATGGAAACGCCTTCATGAAAATCTCTTCAACAGTTAACCAACTCTTTTCGAATTTCCCGGGAAGAAGCCCCTCGTTGGCAGTAATGTTCGACCGAACTCAGTATCAGTACCCCTCTTCCCATGTGTAAATGCTTTGCCATCAAAAGACACAGCTTCACTCTGCATATACTGTGTTAGACGGTGGGTGTTGTCTTTTTTCTCCCCTTTTCATGGATCTAAAAATCTTGTCAGCTTCATCACTTGAGAACAATGCGATTGGTAGTGGCCAAAGAGTGAGAGACTGAGTGCGCGAACGGGGGAAAAGAAGTGTGAAAAGGACTGGTTGTGCGATGCTAAAGAGCCAGTTGTCTGCGAGAGTTGTGAAGAACCTGTGGCTTTGTGCGAGTGTGAAAGGAAGAAGTGTGTTCCATATGACCATCAAAAGGACATTCATCGCATCTTGAGATCCCTAAGGTCTCCTTTCTCTATTTCTATCAAGCTTAATCTTAAGCACAGTGGAATGTTTAGCGCTAAGAATATTTGTATCCTTTCTTGCTGTCTGATTTGATGTGAATGCTGTAGGGTGTGTGTGCTTTATTTTCTCCTTGTTCCTACACCTGTGTGAAAATGTGACCTGCTGTTGGTGGTTGTCTGTGTTGAGAGCACTGGGGGAGATTGGAGGATTGTGTGACGTTGCACGTGAACTCAGTGTGTCTTAAGAGGGTGAAGTGGCGAGCGTTTGACGAGTCCCTATTGACATTTTGTGTTAAGTGTTTTTGAATGCATTTTATATGTTTTGTGAATCAAAGGGAATTCTCAAATAAAACTAAATTTGACTAGGTATGTTGCGTACCTGACAGTGATCTTTTTTTTTGGGGGGGGGGCTGTTACTATTAATTGAACTGCCAACACTCTAATTTGCATGTATAGGGACCTGGACACTGCCTGCCCAGGTTTACATCAGAACCCCAGAGTGAAGTCAGTTATCGGGAAGCTGAAGACTGGAGTTTGATGCACTGTTGGTTGGGGGCAGGCAACAAGCCAACAGTGGAGATGCTGCAGAATGCCTTATGCCTGAAAAGGGACTTCTTCACCTCACTAACAAGACCCCTTGGACCACCCCCATTTGAAATTTAAAACTGACCATTCTCAATTGGGCAGAGGTATTCGGTTTATACCTTCAAATGAGAATCTTAAAAGCAGGGCAAAATGTCATTTATTTAACTAATCGCCTGCAATTAAGTGGTGTTTTATTTGTATGTTTTTTTAAGACATTACCTTATTTTAAATCTTGCTTTCGAAAGATTTAATTTTGTCGTTAAATTATGCTTTGTCACAATACAGCCATTGGTTATTGTAATTGGAAATGCAAAGAAAAGGCTTTTATTTTAAATATTCTGTAGATCCCTCTTTGATTTGGGGAATGACTTGAGTCAATTTTACAGGGTTTTGGATCATTTATGATTGAACTCGCCAGCAGGAATTGTATTGCTTGTGTACTGATATTGAACTCTTTATTTTTAGTTATTTAAAGTGTAAAATAGTGTAACATTTTGAATCATTTGTTGTAATTCTCCATTTAGACAAGCTTCTATCGTCTATCAGCAGCCAGCACCATATTTGGTGCCTGGTCAGAAATTACTGTTGCCAAGTTCGCATTCTCATTTGAGGCAGTGTGGCAATATTAGATCAATATCTTTTATAGATCAACTCAATTTGTTGAATTTAGATTTAGGGCTCGACTCAATCCGTATCGTGGGAGTTCAGCACGATTGAAATTGAAAGGCAATGTTCCCGCGTTCGCAGAAACTGCGTTCATGGTAAAACACTGCATAAGTCAGCTTAATCAGAAATTACCTTTACATTTCAATTGTGCTTGAATCCAGCCCTTAGCCAGGCTCACACTCCTGATCTCCTAACCCCTCCCCTCCCCCTCTTCATGGACTAAAGAGCAATGGATTTGTACAATTGGTTAGTCTAGTTCAGTGTTCCTCGTTCTTGGGTAACAGTGAACATTGTCATCCCTACCTGTGCTATAACACCTCATTGAACTACTCAATAAAACCGCACTTGGGTAAATGGGTAACAGTGAACATTGTCATCCCTACCTGTGCTATAACACCTCATTGAACTACTCAATAAAACCGCACTTGGGTAAATTGAGTGAAGGAATGATTGGTTATGACAACATGCACTAAATCAGAGCATAGTTATTGTGAACAATAAAAACAGAAGGATATGTGAATTGAATTGTGACTAGTGCACTTAGCATGAATTGTACATTGATAATGTGTTTGAGGTTTCCATCCATGCTAACATTTTTGCATAATTTGTGCTCCTTCACAGGCGGTTCTGGCTGATGAACGGTCTCCATAGCTGATAGAAATGTTAGTAGCATCATTGTGGATGATATTCCTTCTCGATTTCTAACTGTACTAATAAGGAAGAGGAGGGCAGGCTTATTCATTGTCCCTGAACTGCTTGAAGTGTTCACAGGCGGTTCTGCGATAGACTAGCCAGAAATGTCTGGGAACGTCCTGTTGTGGTTCAAAACGTTTTGACAAATTTTGCATTGTCCTGCTCACTACGACGAGAGTTTGCGTCTTACACAGCATCGAGTTCTACAGCAGACTGGACTTGATTTCCACAGAATCACTTGCTAGCTAGCGGAACCATTGGGGAAAAGCTAGCTACAATTCGCCAATAAATATACTTTCTACTGAGCACTACATTACGTGATGTAAATACAAACATGAATTGTTATCAACTAGTAATTTTGCCCTTGTAGAACTTGGAAGACAGCGGCTAGAGGTCCGTGTATGGAGGTTCTGAGTACTGCTGTTTTTCTTATTGCACCCACCTGGTGTCTCAGCTCTACCAGTCCGTGATGGGAAGAATGGAAATATATGTTCCTTTTTATCTGATAATTGTATTTTTAATATAAACCAATCAGGGTTTAGGCCTGGGCATAGTACTACCACAGCAACCACGCTAGTTGTTAATGATCTTGTCAATGCCTTGGATGCTAAAAGAGCTGTGCTGCCTTGTTTATTGATCTGTCAAAGGAGTTCAACACTGTTGATCATTCTGTTTTGCTGAAGAAGTTATCAAGAATAGGCCTGGGATATACATCCTGTTTATGGTTTCAGAATTATCTTAGCGACAGAACTCAGGCCATCTTGACAGATGCTGTCGCTAAGATCATGCTAGGTCACGAAATGTTGACCCTGAGGACCTGCATATTTGCGCTACAAATGGAGCCCAAATTGAGCTTGTTTCTCAATATAAGTACCTGGGTGTCTGGATTGATGACAAGTTGTCCTTCGTAACGCATATAGAAAATCTGACTAAGAAGCTAAGAGAGTTTTTTTAAATATTGAAATAAATCATGCCTCAGTATTGAAAATAGGAGAAAGATTGTTCAAACAATGCTTCTCACTGTATTGGATTTTGATGATATTGTTTACATGCATGCGGGAACCTCTGTTTTGAAACCCTTGGGGATGCAGTCTAGCATTCCGCAATACGTTTTATCACAGGGGACAATTTTAGGACTGTTCAACACTGTATACAAATGTGGGATGGACCTCTCTGTCTGTAAGAAGAGAGCTGCATTCTCTTTTATTACAGAAACTCCCTTCATTAATTAAGTTAAGAATCATAAGTTACCAAACCCGTTCTCAGGAATGGATAACACTAGAGATCCCTTCAGTCTCCACAGATTTGGGAAAATCTGCGTTTTGTTCTTTTGTCCCTAATTTGTGGAATAATCTGCAGAGTTCACTGCAGTTGGGTGTGCTGGTGCCACGCAGGCAGTTCAAACTATTGACTGAGGACCTCTATGTAGTTGAATGTGATTGCTTTTATTAAATATGTTTATTTTGGTTTATTGTGTATACAGGGCTCTCTTGTAAAATAGATTTTTAATCTCAATGTGACTCCCTGTTTAAATAAAGGTTAAATAAAATAAGTAAATAAAATTACAATGGTAGCAGGCCAATCCTTCTCCTGGAGGTATGCTGGCTTCTGTTCCAGCCCAGCACTAACACACCCAATTCATCTTATCAAACCTAATGAGTTGATCATGTGTATTATTGCTGGGCTGGAATAGAATGCACACCCAGTAGATCAGGGAGTGGAGCAAGGTTGGCCACCTCTGGTAATGCTTTAGTAATAACAGCTTACTTACTAAGATGTCTAACATTTACAAACAAGTTAGAATAAAATGAACAAAATCTATTTTCATTAAACTTGTATTAATTGTTAACTTAAAAACATTGAAGATGAATGAACATTGACACTAGTTCATCACAGATCACAATTCTGCAATAAAAAGGTGTGAAGGGGATCTGCCACTTATTTGTCTTTTTCCGTGTTGCTTCCTCAAATTAACATTACCTTTTTATCCAGTTGTGAGCTCTCCAATGGGTTTTATTTGATTGTCACAGTCTCAGGATATCGGCCTTGTGAACCCATTTTGCAGCTTCACATAATGGCATGCATCGCCAATGCAGCCATAGGCCTACAGTATGATGGCAGAACTGGCCTAATGGGCATGTACAATCAATGTCCCCTTGTCAATGTACATCTGAAGCAGAGTATAGCTAAACTCACAAATTAGCATATTGATGAGCTAGAAAAATGTTCTCAATTTAAAATGATACCAGTAGATAATGTACAGTGCATTCGGAAAGTATTCAGACCCTTTTTTTTTGCATTTTGTTACATTACAGCCTTACTCTAAAATGTATAAAAATAAACTCAATGCACTGTACAAGTTGAGAATGACACATACTAATTTTCACAAAGTCTGCTGCCTCAGTTTTGATGATGGCAATTTGCATATACTCCAGAATGTCATGAGTGATCAGATGAATTGCAATTAATTGCAAAGTCCCTCTTTGCCATGAAAATGAACTTAATCCCCAAAAAACATTTCCACTGCATCTCAGCCCTGCCACAAAAGGACCAGCTGCCATCATGTCAGTGATTCTCTCGTTAACACAGGTGAGATTGTTGACGAGGACAAGGCTGGAGATCACTCTGTCATGCTGATTGAGTAAGAATAACAGACTGGAAGCTTTAAAAGGAGGGTGGTGCTTGAAATCATTGTTCTTCCTCTGTTAACCATGATTACCTGCAAGGAAACACGTGCCGTCATCATTGCTTTGCACAAAAGGGGCTTCACAGGCAAGGATATTGCTGCTAGTAAGATTGCACCTAAATCAACCATTTATCGGATCATCAAGAACTTCAAGGAGAGAGGTTCAATTGTTGTGAAGAAGGCTTCAGGGCTCCCAAGAAAGTCCAGCAAGCGCCAGGACCGTCTCCTAAAGTTGATTCAGCTGCGGGATCGGGGCACCACCAGTGCAGAGCTTGCTCAGGAATGGCAGCAGGCAGGTGAGAGTGCATCTGCATGCACAGTGAGGCGAAGAGTTTTAGAGGATGGCCTGGTGTCAAGAAAGGGCAGCAAAGAAGCCACTTCTCTCCAGGAAAAACATCAGGGACAGACTGATATTCTGCAAAAGGTACAGGGATTGGACTGCTGAGGACTGGGGTAAAGTCATTTTCTCTAATGAATCCCCTTTCTGATTGTTTGGGGCATCCGGAAAACACCTTGTCTGGAGAAGACAAGGTGAGCGCTACCATCAGTCCTGTGTCATGCCAACAGTAAAGCATCCTGAGACCATTCATGTGTGGGGTTGCTTCTCAGCCAAGGGAGTGGGCTCACTCACAATTTTGCTTAAGAACACTGCCATGAATAAAGAATGGTACCAACACATCCTCCGAGAGCAACTTCTCCCAACCATCCAAGAACAGTTTGGTGACGACCAATGCCTTTTCCAGCATGATGATGGAGCACCTTGCCGTAAGGCAAAAGTGATAACTAAGTGGCTCGGGGAACAAAACATCGACATTTTGGGTCCATGGCCAGGAAACTCCCCAGACATTAATCCCATTGAGAACTTGTGGTCAATCCTCAAGAGGCGGGTGGACAAACAAAAACCCACAAATTCGGACAAACTCGAAGCATTGATTACGCAAGAATGGGCTGCCATCAGTCAGGATGTGGCCCAGAAGTTAATTGACAGCATGCCAGGGCGGATTGCAGAGGTTTTGAAAAAGATATGTCAACACTGCAAATATTGACTCTTTGCATAAACTTTGTAATTGTCAATAAAAGGCTTTGACAGTTATGGAATGCTTGTAATTATACTACAGTATACCATAGTAACATCTGACAAAAATCTCTCATAACACTGAAGCAGCGAACTTTGTGAAGACCAATACTTGTGTTATTCTCAAAACTTTTGACCACGACTGTTACACACAATACCCCATAATGACAAAGCGAAAAAAGGTTTTTATACCTTTTTGCGTTTTTATATACACTACTGGTCAAAAGTTTTAGAACACATACTCATTCAAGTGTTTTTCTTTATTTTTTTTACTATTTTCTACATTGTAGAATAATAGTGAAGACATCAAAACTATGAAATAACACATATGGAATCATGTAGTAACCAAAAAAAGTGTTAAACAAATCGAAATATATTTTATATTTGAGATTCTTCAAATAGCCACCCTTTGCCTTGATGACAACTTTTTTTCAGCGGCAGGGAGACTCATCAGGATCGAGGGAAAGATGAACGAGCAAAGTACAGAGATCGTTGATGAAAACCTGCTCCAGAGCGCTCAGACTGGGGCGAAGGTTCACCTTCCAACAGGACAATGACCCTAAGCACACAGCCAAAAAAAATGCAGGAGTGGCTTTGGGACAAGTCTCTGAATGTGCTTGAGTGGCCCTGCCAGAGCCCAGACTTGAAGCCAAACAAACATCTCTGGACACCTGAAAATAGTTGTGCAGCGACGCTCCCCATCCAACCTGAGCTTGAGAGGATCTGCAGAGAGGAATGGGGAAAAACTCCCCAAATACAGGTGTGCCAAGCTTGTAGCGTCATACCAAAGAAAACTTGAGGCTGTAATCACTTCCAAAGGTGCTTCAACAAAGTACTGAGTAAATGGTCTGAATACTTATGTAAATCTGATATTTCAGTGTTTGTATTTTTAATACATTTGCAAAAGTTTGTATAAACCTGTTTTTGTTTTGTCATTATGGGGTATTGTGGGTAGATTGATGAGGGAAAAAAACAATTGAATCCATTTTAGAATAAGGCTCTAACGTAACAATCTGGAAAAAGTAAAGGGGTCTGAATACTTTCCAAATGCACTGTATATGAGGCTAACCATAAGCAATATTTTCTACATTATTTTTCTGACATGAAATTGTTTATTGCAAATCCAACCCTTGTATTCTAGGTACAGAACTGTAAATAAAAATAAGGAGCTGGCAATTTGCAGGCTAATTAAAAATGTCAAAAAGGAAAATAATGTGGCGTGGGGAATATTGTAATTCTACTTGTTTATTTGCTAAGAATGATTTTAGAATACAGAGAAAATCAGAAGGTCAATGGCATGGAGGAGGATTCCAGAGATGATGGTGGGTAAAGAGAGATTTGCACAACGTTTGCAAGTCAAAGCCACTATTTCCAAAGTACCCATTTATGTCCAAGTAGGCCTATGTACTTTACAGGAAGTGAGCAAAATTATCAATGTCATGACACAAGTATAATGAGTCATAAGCTATAATATGAGAATCATAATGTTAAGATACCATAATCCAATTGGTAGCATATTACATGGGAAATTCATGCTTAGTGTATTATTTACAATGTTATAATGCGTGTTACTGGTGATTTCTATTCTTTGGTGGGCAAATTCCATAATTTAATTCACAAATAGTGGCTTTGATCAGTTTTGAGGTTTAGGTTGCTTGATGTTCATTGCGAGCAGACAGCACAAGCAAACATTGTTGTCCAAATCTCTCTAACCACCATCAACACCAACAATCTCTGCAATCCTGCTCCATGCCATTGACCTTATGATTTTTGTCTCTTTATTCTAGCAAAGCAATATCATATAGAATTGGAAAACCAGACACAGCGATGATTGGCTTTAATCCATCTTTTTTGGTTGCGCTTGCCCGGAACTAATGACAGGTTGAACTATGTTTCATGAAGGGAAGATTTTCAAGCAAACATCTGCTCCTCACCTGATTGGTTAACTGCAGCGGTGGCAGCGTGCAATTTGCATAAAGCAGAGCAGAGCTGAACTTTTGCTATCGCTCTGCTAGCAGGGTTCGCACCGCTCACCTTCCCACAATCCCCAGGGCATTTCTCCGGTGCTTCCATTGAAAATGAAGTGGTGGAAACCCTACTTGAGATGGCGCTCGGCAAGCTCCCGCTGAAAAGTGCCCTTTGCCAAAAACCTGAGGGTGGATAGCACTTGGGTGTGCACCTGAACGGCATGCTTTTGCCTTTTTAAAGTAGGTCTTAAATCCTTGCAAAAATCCTATAAGATTGGCTTTGGGAAACAATATCTGATGAGCCAATCTGTACTTTCTGCAGAAAAAGTCCCACGTCTCTTAACGCGCGTTCTGCAAAATGCAGCATGTGCCAAATCTTCCAACAGAGCAAGAGCAGGCATCTCATACGATTTCCCATTATCTCAGTCTTTTATAGTTTTTCAACAATGTTTCACTTTCACACATAGGCCTACATCTAATTTAACAAATTACCTATACTTTATATGGATAATTACACTGAACAAAAATATAAACGCAATATGTAAAGTGTTGGTCCCATGTTTCATTGGCTGAAATAAAATATCCCAGAAATGTTCCATACGCACAAAAAGCTTATTTCTCTCAAAGTTTGTGCACAAATTTGATTACATCCCTGTTAGTGAGCATTTCTCCTTTGCCAAGATAATCCATTCACCTGACAGGTGTGGTATATCAAGAAGCTGATTAAGCAGCATGATCATTACACAGGTGCACCTTGTGCTGGGGACAATAAAAGGCCACTCTAAAACGTGCAGTTGTGTCACACAATGCAACATATGTCTCAAGTTTTGAGGGAGCGTGCAATTGGCTTGCTGACTGCAGGAATGTCCACCAGAGCTGTTGCCAGAGAAATTTATGTTCATTTCTCTACCATAAGCCGCCTTCAATGTTGTTTTAGAGAATTTGGCAATACGTCCAACCGGCCTCACAACCGCAGACCACGTGTAACCACACCAGCCCAGGACCTCCACATCTGGCTTCTTCACCTGCGGGATCGTCTGAGAAACTGTGGGTTAGCACAACCAAATAATTTCTGCACAAACTGTCAGAAACCATCTCAGGGAAGCTCATCTGCGTGCACGTCATCCTCACCAGGGTTTTGACCTGACTGCAGTTCGCAGTTGTAACCGACTTCAGTGGGCAAATGCTCACCTTTGATGGCCACTGGCACTCTGAAAAAGTGTGCTCTTCACAGATGAACCCCGATTTCAATTGTACCGGGCAGATGGCAGACAGTGTGTATGGTGTCGTGTGGGTGAGCGGTTTGCTGATTTCAACGTTGTTAACCACCCCATGGTGGCGGTGGGGTTATGGTATGGGCAGGCATAAGCTACGAACAACAAACACAATGGCAATTTGATTGCACAAAACATACCGTGACGAGATCCTGAGGCCCATTGATGTGCCATTCATCCGCCGCCATCACCGCATGTTTAAGCCTGAAAATGCACGGCCTAATGTCAGAAGGATCTGTACACAATTCCTGGAAGCTGAAAAAGCCCCAGTTCTTCCATGGCCTGCATACTCAAACGTCTCCCACTGAGCATGTTTGGGATGCTCTGGATCGACATGTACGACTGCGTGTTCCAGTTCCCACCAATATCCAGAAACATTGTACAGCCATTGAAGAGGAGTGGGACAACATTCCACTGGCCACAATCAACAACCTGATCAACTCTATGCGAAGGAGATGGGTCGCGCTGCATGAGGTAAATGGTTGTCACCAGATACTGACTGGTTTTCTAATCCACGCCCCTGCATATCTGTATTCCCAGTCATGTGAAATCCATAGATTAGGGCCTATTGAATTTATTTCAATTGACTTATGTCCTTTTATTTGTATTTATTATGGATCCCCATTAGCTGCTGCCAAGGCAGCAGCTACTCTTCCTGGGGTCCAGCAAAATTAAGGCAGTTATACAATTTTAAAAACATTACAATACATTCACAACATTAAGTGTGTGCCCTCAGGCCCCTAGTCTACTACCACATATCTAAAACACCAAATCCATGTGTAAGTGTGTGTATAGTGCGTATGTTATTGTGTGTTTGTATGCATGTGTCAGTGCCTATGTTTGTGTTGCTTCACAGTCCCCACTGTTCCATAAGGTGTATTTATGTTTTTTTAAATATATTCTTACTGCTTGCATGAGTTACTTGATGTGGAATACAGTTCCATGTAGTCATGGCTCTATGTGGTACTGTTCGCCTCCCATAGTCTGTTCTGGACTTGGGACTGTGAAGAGACCTCTGGTGACATGTCTTGTGGGGTATGCATGGGTGTCCAAGCTGTGTGCCAGTAGTTCAAACAGGTAGCTCGGTGCATTCAACATGTCAGTACCTCTCACAAATACAAGTTGTGATGAAGTCAATCTCTCCTCCACTTTGAGCCAGGAGAGATTGACATGCATATTATTAAATGTTAGCTCTCTGTGTACATCCAAGGGCCAGCAGTGCTGCACTGTTCTGAGCCACTTGAAATTTTCCTAAGTCCCTCTTTGTGGCACCTGACCACACGACTGAACAGTAGTCCAGGTGTGACAAAACTAGGGCCTGTAGGACCTGCCTTGTTGATAGTGCTGTTAAGAAGGCAGAGCAGTGCTTTATTATGGACAGACTTCTCCCCATCCTAGCTACTAATATATCAATATGTTTTGACCATGAATTTACAATCCAGGGTTACGCCAAGCAGTTTAGTCACCTCAGTTTGCTCAATTTCCAGATGATTCATTACAAGATTTAGTTGAGGTTTAGGGTTTAGTGAATGATTTGTCACAAATACAATGCTTTTAGTTTGAAATATGTAGGACTAACTTATTCCTTTCCACCCGTTCTGAAACTAACTCCAGCTCTTTGTTAAGTCTTAGTCATTTCAGTCACTGTAGTAGCTGACGTGTATAGTGTTGAGTCAGCTAGACACACTCAAAGCCAGTGGCATGTCGTTAGTAAAAAGATTGAAAAAAGTAAGGGGCCTAGACAGCTGCCCTGGGGAATTCCTGATTCCACCTGGATTATGTTGGAGAAGCTTCCATTAAAGAACTCCCTCTGTGTTCTGTTAGATAGGTAACTCTTTATCCACAATATAGCAGAGGCTGTAAAGCCATTACACATACGTTTTTCCAGCAACAGACTATGATCGATAATGTCAAAAGCCGTACTGAAGTCTAACAAAACAGCCACAACAATCTTTTTATCATCAATTTCTATCAGCCAATCATCAGTCACTTGTGTAAGTGCTGTGCTTGTTGAATGTCCTTCCCTGTAAGCGTACTGAAAGTCTGGTCAATTTGTTTACTGTAAAATAGCATTGTGTCTGGTCAAACACCATTTTTTCCAAAAGTTTACTAAGGGTTGGTAACAGGCTGATTGGTTGGCTATTTGAGCCAATAAAGGGGGCTTTACTATTCTTCGGAAGGGGAATAACTTTTGCTTCCCTCCAGGCCTGAGAGCATACACTTTACAGAAGGTTTACATTGAAGATATGGAAAATAGGAGTGGCAATATTGTCCGCTATTATAATCAGTAATTTCCATCCAAGTTGTCAGACCCCGGTGGCTTGTCATTGTTGATAGACAAAAATAACTTTTATGAACTCAGTAAAATCTTAGAAGTTGTTGCATGTTATTTTTATATTTTTGTTCAGTGAAAGTTTCACTACCAAGACTTAACCAAAATGGATCCCCATTCCCAAATCCTAAATGTATCACCCTCCCCTTTGTATAGCTGAAATGTATTAATTAAGTATACATAAAGTCTTACAAAACTGAGAACAAAATAAACAATGAATAAAGCGATTGAATGCATTCTGCTGCTAAAAACCTATAAAACCTGTAGGCTGTGACAACTGCTTATCCTTGCAGCGTTATATGCATTCACTTCGTCAAATATATGTATACAGTTGAAGTCGGAGGTTTACGTACACCTTAGCCAAATACATTTAAACTCAGTTTTTCACAATTCCTGACTTTTAATCCTAATACAAATTCCCTGTCTTAGGTCAGTTAGGATCACCACTTTATTTTAAGAATGTGAAATGTCAGAATAATAGTAGAGCGAATGATTTATTTAAGCTTTTATTTCTTTCATCACATTCCCAGTGGGTCAGAAGTTTACATACACTCAATTAGTAATTGGTAGCATTGCCTTTAAATTGTTTAACTTGGGTAAATGTTTCGGGTAGCCTTCCACAAGCTTCCCACAATAAGTTGGGTGAATTCTGGCCCATTCCTCCTGACAGAGCTGGTGTATCTGAGTCAGGTTTGTAGGCCTTGCTCGCACATGCTTTTTCAGTTCTGCCCACAAATTGTCTATAGGATTGAGGTCAGGGCTTTGTGATGGCCACTCCAATACCTTGACTTTGTTGTCCTTAAGCCATTTTGCCACAACTTTGGAAGTATGCTTGGGGTCATTGTCCATTTGGAAGACCCATTTGCGACCAAGCTTTAACTTCCTGACTGATGTCTTGAAATGTTGCTTCAATATATCCACATCATTTTCCTTCCTCATGATGCCATCAATTTTGTGAAGTGCACCAGTCCCACCTGCATCAAAACACCCCCACAGCATGATGCTGCCACCCCTGTGCTTCACGGTTGGGATGGTGTTCTTCGGCTTGCAAGCATCCCCCAGTTTCCTCCAAACATAACGATGGCCAAACAGTTCTATTTTTGTTTCATCAGACCAGAGGACATTTCTCCAAAAAGTATGATCTTTGTCCCCATGTGCAGTTGCAAACTGTAGTCTGGCTTTTTTATGGCGGTTTTGGAGCAGTGGCTTCTTCCTTGCTGAGCGGCCTTTCAGGTTCTGTCGATATAGGACTCGTTTTACTGTGGATATAGATACTTTTGTACCTGTTTCCTCCAGCATCTTCACAAGGTCCTTTGCTGCTGTTCTGGGATTGATTTGCACTTTTTGCACCAAAGTACGTTCATCTCTAGGAGACAGAACGCGTCTCCTTCCTGAGCGGTATGACGGCTGCGTGGTGCCATGGTGTTTATACTTGCGTACTATTGTTTGTACAGATGAACGTGGTACCTTCAGGCGTTTGGAAATTGCTCCTAAGGATGAACCAGACTTGTGGAGGTCTACAATTTCTCTGAGGTCTTGGCTGATTTCTTTTGATTTTCCCATGATGTCAAGCAAAGAGGCACTGAGTTTGAAGGTAGGCCTTGAAATACAGCCACAGGTACACCTCCAATTGACTCAAATGATGTCAATTAGCCTATCAGAAGCTTCTAAAGCCATGACATCATTTTCTGGAATTTTCCAAGCTGTTTAAAGGCACAGTCAACTCAGTGTATGTAAACTTCTGACCCACTGGAATTGTGATACAGTGAATTATAAGTGAAATAATATGTCTGTAAGCAATTGTTGGAAAAATTACTTGTCATGCACAAAGTAGATATAGATGTCCTAACCGACTTGCCAAAACTATAGTTTGTTAACAAGAAATGTGTGTAGTGGTTGAAAAACGAGTTTTAAAGTCTCCAACCTAAGTGTATGCAAACTTCCGACTTCAACTGTATGTAGATATATACACACAAAGTCATGAGCAAAAACCTTTTAAAAGTCGTAATTTTATTGTTTCATTTTAGCGCCAAGGGCCTTTAGATGACGATCCGAGAAAATAAGGATAAAGGGAGAAAAATCTCATCAGGTTTTTTTGTCTTTTTTGTTGTTGTTGATGGTATTGAATTCAGGTGTGGTGGTAACATCCCTTACCCCCGGAGTTGGGGGTTGGGGGTGTCACTAGAGGAAACGTCCCTGGCCTTGCTTCTCTCTCATCCATGCCTGGATCCTCTCCTTCAGTTCAGGGACTGTGAATAAAGACACAATGACACAGCAAAACGTGACCACAACCCCCTGGGGACCTTAACAGTTAATAAGGTATGCTAGTAGGACATGTTGCCTAAAAGAAAATGGAAAATAAACAAAGACTTAAATTGCAGTTATCGAGTGCTGGTCCCCTTTTTTCTTTATGTGACCAACTGTTGACTGGAAGACCATGCTGTGTGTGTGTGTGTGTACATACGTGACTCCAGCATGCTTTCGTTGAGAGGCTGTCTGTTAAAGGGGTCAGTGGAGGAGTTGAGAAGGTGGCGGAGGATGATGGCTCGGTCCATGATGTTCCCAGAGGGCAGTATCACAGGGTCAGTCATTAGGGTGTCCATCAGAGGGTCTGTGGACACACACATACACAGACAAACAAAGATAAAATTACATTTTATCTTCAATTAAAATGAAATTCATAAAATCTAAATATACTTTCCTCTCTTCAGACATTGTTATTAAGTTCTCTGCAATTATTTTTGCATGCATGTGTCTATGCTCAAATCAAAGCACAGACTTCAGAAACGTATGCAAAGAAATCTTGATTAAGATAATGTAATTAATTATCTTTAAATTAAAAGTTGTGTCCTTTATTGAAATGTCGAGAGGTGGCTGTACTGTGGTAGAGGGTTTTATATGTTACACGTTTTATGTTACATGTGAGGACTCAATCGCGATTTATGGCATTGTCTGGATGGCTGACCATATGTTCGCTATCACAAAAGTCAAACACACCTTATCCGTGGCGGGACGTTCCCTGGGAGCACGGACACCGACGGTGGTGTGAAGACAGATGAAAACTTGAATAGACTAAATTAATGTTACTGTGTGAATTAAATTGTCGTGTTTGGATTGTTTCAAGAGTTCATAACCAGCTGTGAATTTTGACAGGTTTTCTTATATTGTAAGTGCTATAGATGTATTTTTACCGAGTTACTGTCTTAATCTGTTTGTCGGACGGCGGTCAGTTCAAAGAGGGAGCGACACAGATGTCCTATCATTTAGATAATTGAGGTTGAAGAATGCGTGTGGTGCTTTTATGCCTTTTGTTTATTGTTTTGGCCAAACAAAGTGATTAGAATTAGACGATGGGAGATACTGAGATTTGGCGCTCTGGGAAGAATAAAAGATGGGTGGAAACTTTGCACATGGAGCCATTGTAAACCACTCTCCTGGTGTAGTGTTCCGTTACACAATAGTGTATTTTATACTTTGAGATATTTTGTATCTTTTGACATTGAATACTTCTGGTACGTACCATTTGATAATAGTATTCTTATTACATAACTGTAATACATCTGATTACTTTGAAATGGATACAAACAGTATATTTCTGAGTAATATTCCTTGAATTATTATTCGATGTATGGTCTAATGGTAAATGTTATTCACATTACACATAGCATATACAGTGCATTCGGACAGTATTCAGACCACTTCCCTTTTTTTTATGTTACAGCCTTATTTTAAAATTGATTAAATAATTGTTTTCCTTCATCAATCTACACACAATACCCCATTTAGACATTCTGAAAATGCATAAAAAATACAACAGAAATACCTTATTTACATAAGTATTCAGACCCCTTGCTATGAGACTCAAAATTGAGCTCAGGTGCATCCTGTTTCCATTGATCATCCTTGAGACGTTTCTACAACTTCATTGGAGTCCACCTGTGGTAAATTCAATTGATTGGACATGATTTGGAAAGGCACACACCTGTCTATATAAGGTCCCACAGTTGACCGTGCTTGTCAGAGCAAAAACCAAGCCATGAAGGAATTGTCTGTAGAGCTCCGAGACAGGATTGTGTCGAGGCACAGATCTGGGGAAGGGTACCAAAAAATGTCTGCAGCATTGAAGGTCCCCAAGAACACCTCCCGAGTGGCGCAGTGGTCTAAGGCACTGCATCGCAGTGCTAGCTGTGCCACTAGAGATCCTGGTTCGTATCCAGGCTCTGTCGTAGACCCATAGGGCGGCGCATAATTGGCCCTGCGCGTCCAGGGTAGGGGAGGGAATGGTCGGCAGGGATGTAGCTCAGTTGGTAGAGCATGGCATTTGCAACACCAGGGTTGTGGGTTCATTTCCTACAGGGGGCCAGTATAAATAATAATGTATGCACTCACTAACTGTAAGTCGCTCTGGATAAGAGCGTCTGCTAAATGACTAAAATGTAAATGTAAACACAGTGGCCTCCATCATTCTTAAATGGAAGAAGTTTGGAACAATCAAGACTCTTCCTAGAGCTGGCCGCCCAGCCAAACTGAGCAATCGGGAAGAAGGGCCGTGGTCAGGGATGTGACCAAGAACCCGATGGTCACTCTGACAGAGCTCCAGAGTTCCTCTGTGGAGATGGGAGAACCTTCCAGAAGGACAACCATCTCTGCAGCACTCCACCAATCAGGCCTTTATGGTAGAGTGGCCAGGTGGAAGCCACTCCTCAGTAAAAGGCACATGACAGCCTGCTTGGTGTTTGCCAAAAGGCAACTAAAGGACGCTGTCTGTGTGACCCTCATTACTCACAAAATGTCTGGAATTTTACCACGATAGAGGGTCTTCCTTTTACGTCCCAATCGAACTGATTGAAGTCAGCTCTTTTGACCCAAGTCCTGGTCTTACTCATTATGAAAAAATCCTACGGACGTTCAGAACATTGCAGATAGATACGTAATGTACAGAACAGACACGGTGCTGTAGTAGGCCTAATGTGGAATAGAGGACTGTGCCAAATCTTACTGCGACGTTGCATCCAAATGAACATGCCACTGCGGTCAAGGGCAATTAGTAACTCAAAATAAAAATATATTTTTGAAGTTCCAAAACTTGCCAGTTTGAACACTAGAAAGTGATTTTAAACACTTTCGAGTTTGAACACTGGAAAGGTTGAACACTTGCCTTTAAACTCATCAGGTGCGTCACTGTAGTCCATTTCGGACTGAGAGTTCCTGGCGACTATCTCCTCCACCTTCTCCGATAGCAGCTTGAATTTTTCAATGGCGATGGTGGACTTGATGCCGGCTTTCTTCATCTTGGAAATCACTTCCTCAAAGAGCTCTCGGCTGTATGACCGCTGGAAAGGGGAGAGAAAGAACACCATGTAAGCCTTAGGAGTATTCATTACTGCACACCATAGCAAAACGTTCTGCAACAGTAGATCCCTCCCCGCATTTTGGATTTGAGATCAAATGTTTTATTCAAGGCGACAGTACAGAATGTCACCTTTTATTTCAGGGTATTTTCATACATATCTGTTTTACCATTTAGAAATGAAAGCACTTTGTGTATCTAGTTCCCCCCCCAGGTGAATAAGTCATAAGTATTTGGACAAATTCACTTACTGTATTAAAGTAGTCAAAAGATTAGTATTTGGTCCCATATTCCTTGTTGTGACTACAAACTCGGATGCATTTGCAGTTTATTTTGGGTTATGTTTTGCCCAATAGTAACTGAACGGTGAGTAATTGAGTAGATAAGATATTTCTGAACTCTTCAAATTAATCCTGATAACACCATGATTAAGAAAAATCATGAATAATGAGTGAGATGCCGTTCAGAGGCTACAACAAAACACACTAACCTCTCACTATTAGCAATAACAGGGGAGAAGTTACATTTTTTGGGGGGTATGATCTTTGTGCCTCTAACTTTCTCACTCATCATTATCCACAATGTGTTCAGAAATATATTCTATTCCTTCTTACAATAAAAGTGAATCCAAAATGGCACAATACATTACTCACCATTCAGTTCCTATTGGGCAAAACACAACCAAAACAAACCGTAAATGTATCCAACAAGTTTGTAGTCACAAGCTTGATGTAGTCATTGCATGCAAGGTATATGAGACCAAATACTAAACTTTTGACTACTTTAATACACTATAAGTGAATTTGTCCAAATACAAATGAAGAGTGGTTCCATGTAATTTCAGAAAGCCATGGTACTGGTACTTTAAAACTAATTTATGAACATCTCTGATTGTTTCTAACAACAGAAACGATTTCCGAACAGATAACATTAGCTTTCCTGTAACACTATTTTGTTGAAATGAAATCTATGAGAAAATAAGATAATTGATTGCACCCAAATTGGCCCTTTTTAATTTGTGGGATTCACATAATATTCAATAAATATAGTACCCAACATCCTACCATTGAGTAAGCCGTGGAATACAATAAAATGGTCAAAAGCCACCCACGGACCCCCACACCAATCACACCCCAATAACCGGTATACAGTATCAGTTCTCCATGTCTGACAAGTAGTATGGAGCTGCGTCTTTAAGTATTGCTTCTTCATCCTATGTAATGTATTCCCTTGTGTATCTGGTGATGTTTTTTTCCGCCTGTTCAGAGGAAATAGCCATTGAAGTTGCTTGCATTATTTACCATAAATTAGTGTTAAGTACCAGGTTTTGCCTACTAACAAGATGCCGATGTTCCTGCTACTGCCATACACTTTTATCAATTTTGCTGGTCTAGTGTTTATTAAATGGATCACAACATGTTCTTTGCAACTTTGGGTCGAAAACCAATAGCTTTTTCTCATGATGAAAATACATTTTGTGGTCATCCTCACAAGTCAAGCCAGTCCTCTATGAAAGCAATTCAGTTTGTCCGTCTCCTAAGCCGGGTGTACATTACACAATTTTGGCAATTTAGCAGTGCCAGACAAGTTTTTGAGATGGGAGACAAAATCCCTGTCTTTGCCTACTAGGGGCGCGCGGCCTTCACAGACGCTCGTTTAATGTGAGCGGGTCAGAGACGCAAACTGAGGGCTACTGATCTCATCTTTGAGCAGTCCCAGACTTTCCCAATATTTTCAAACATTTGATTTTATCGGCACAAAATCTGCAATGCTCTTGTAGTGTGCAACAACAAGTTTTGAGAATGGTGATCAGCAGTAACCAATGAGAGCTCACCAGAGAAGAAGCCAGTGAGATTAAGTTGTTTCGCGTCACCCAGAATGTGTAGACTCTCAAGCAGGAGCGATGACTAGGCCTACTACTAGTATGCGTTTGTACTTGCCAAAGTCTCAAGTCCTTACAGCTCTGACGTTCACAAGTAATGTTATTCAATTAAAAATGCTGGCTAGATATTTCAACTCTGTACGGCAAGTGTGAATGTCTTACTGAAAACGTTTATGAGGCAGCTTTGAGCCACAGCTCGTTGTAGCTACGTAAAATTTTATCACATCATTGTTTTTGCGAGACAGCGTGGTATCAAGAATCCTCACGACCAAGTGAAGAATCTTGTAGTGTGTGACCCCTGTCTGTGCTACATCATCTAGTGTGAGCAACACTACGTTGGCAAGACAAAAAAAAACTACAGAAAAGATGGTCTTTAATGTGAGAGGCTCAGCGATTTAAGGATTTTTAATTTTGTGTATTGTACATCCGGCTTTAGCAACCTAATGCAACCTAGTCCAACAAATGGCAGCTTTCTGAGAAAACTATCCCTATAGTGCAATTATCATATGAAGACTTTGGCTACAAGCCGAAAACATTGATGGAGAAATGGGCTAGTGAATAAAATGTTGTGCCAACCGCTAATAAAATAATACAATTATATATAGGGATGTTAACGGTTAACCGTTAAAAGGTTAGCCATCAAATATTTGACCGGTCATGCTTATTGGTCTATAGGTTCATTTGAATAATTTAGTGGAATTAAATTGGCACGTGTGTATTTTCGCACAGCATACAGAGTCTAGTTTGAGGAGCGAAATAACCTATCAACTGTCAGACCGCGTGAGAGCACCTCCTCAAAAAGCTGGTACTGGAGTAAAACGTGCTTTTATAAACCCAGTCATTGCGCAACAAATAACCATTCTAAATGCAAACTAATGTCAAACATTGTTGGGGGAAGGCCACGATTTAAAAATAGCTAGTATTATTGGTTCTCAATCTCAACTCGTAATTCAAGCATGCCTCTCGAGTGCATAGGCTATAGTCAACGGTAGGCAGGCTAACAGCACATCACCCACCACTTTGCAACGTGAGCTTGAGGCAGTATAATTGTTTGATACATGAACGTTTTACTTTACTTCAAATAATGACTCATGTCTTACTTTGCTTCAAAGTAGCCTAGCGAAAATCTAACCATAGAAACGCGGAGGCAATTTTTCTATAGACTTCCTCATGCCATTAACCATTTTTCTACTGTTTCTATTGGTTTTCATATCAACTTTCTTTAGTTGTCCAGAAGACAAGGGCACAATCCTAGTCATATTAGCAACCCATCCTAGTTGTTGCTATTAGATTCCCCATCTTTCTAAGTTCTAATGGAGATTTTCATCTCTCATATATGGAACCACGCGCTGTGCTCTGTTTAGAACTGTGTTTTCCCGCGAATTGCCTTTTGGTAAATGTTTGAAATTTACATTTTATTAGCTGCTTCATTACAGGAGTTGCATGTTCAATAATAGGCTATATCATTTTGACTGTAAGATGATAGGCTTGCTATTGTTGCATGTTTCCATTAAGCTCTTAATTAAAAATGTAAGTTCCTTGTATGCATGGATAGTAAGCCATTTTCTGTTCGTCACATCATTTTACAGTTTGGATGCATTTTTTAAAAATGTTTGAGGGTCGGTTAG
The DNA here is from genome assembly GCF_964263955.1 of Coregonus lavaretus. Taxonomy (NCBI): domain Eukaryota; kingdom Metazoa; phylum Chordata; class Actinopteri; order Salmoniformes; family Salmonidae; genus Coregonus; species Coregonus lavaretus. The sequence goes on along the minus strand of NC_140009.1, from coordinate 45,113,493 downwards.
TCGGCAGCAAATTGACCGACATTTTCATCCCTAATTATATATTGCAATGGCATGGCAGTAATGTTTATCAATAAAACTATTCGAAAACATATCTATATGTAGTGTGATTAGTGACATTTACCATTAAACCCAATACCATTACAAAACACTATACTGTGTGTGTGTTTGGGACTTTTACCATTATTAAAGACCATAATATTGAAACCATTAGAACTACTGTAGCCTAATGGCTTGCTTTTTCGCCAGGAATGGTCTAACTAATCCAGAACTTTTTTGAAAGGAATAAACCACACACAGATGGGCCGTTTCCTGGAGACAAAGTTTAAAAGAAAATGTTGTGATCCATTTTAAACACGAGAGACCAACAAAATGGTTAAAAGGGTGTGGCAGTAGCTGGAACAGAGGCATTTAGTGGGCAAAACCTGGTACTTAACATTCATTTATGGTAAATAATGCAATCAACTTCAATGGCAAATTTCTCTGAACAGGGGGGAAGAAATGTCACCAGACGCAGAGGGAATACATTTCATAGGATGAAGAAGCAATACTCCAAGCCTCCATACTACTTGTCAGACAGAGAACGGTTACAGTATACTGGTTGTTGGGTTGGGGTATCCGTGGGAGGCCTTTGATCATTTTATTGGATTCCTCATATCTTACTCATTGTTAGGAAGAATTATGGTCCAAATCGGATGTTAGGTACTATATTTATTGAACATTATATGAATCCTATAAATTAAAAAAGGGCTAATTTGGGTGCAATCAATTAGCTTAATTTCTCAGATCAAATTACATTTAAACAAAATAATGTTTCAGGAATGTTAATCTTATCTCTTTCTAACTACAGAAACTATTTCAGAACAATCTGAGATGGGTGTCGAAATCCTCTGTGTTTTTTGAGGTGCAACGACCCTTGGGGGACTATATACAGTGCCTTCGGAAAGTATTCATAACCCTTGACTTATTCCACATTTTGTTGTGTTACAGCCCAAATTCAAAATGGATTAAATATATTTTCTCACCCATCTACACACAATAACCCCATAATGACAAAGTGAAAACATGTTTTTAGAAATGTTTGCAAATGTATTGATAATGAAATACACAAATATCTCATTTACATAAGTATTCACACCCCTGAGTCAATACTTTGTAGAAGCACCTTTGGCAGCGATTATAGCTTTCTAGGTAAGTCTCTAAGAGCTTTCCACACCTGGATTGTGCAATATTTGCCCATTATTCTTACAAAAATTATTCAAGCTCTTTCAAATCAGTTGTTGATCATTGCTAGACAACCATTTTCAGGTTTTGACAGATTTTCAAGTAGATTTAAGTCAAAACTGTAACTCGGACACTCAGGAACATTCACTGTCATCTTGGTAAGCAACTCCAGTATAGATTTAGCCTTGTGTTTTAGGTTATTGTCCTGCTGAAAGGTGAATTAATCTTCCAGTGTCTGGTGGAAAGCAGACTGAACCAGGTTTTCCTCTAGGATTTTGCTTCATTCCATTTCTTTTCAACCTGAAAAACTCCCCAGTCCTTAACGATTACAAGCATACCCATAACATGATGCATCCACCACTATGCATGAAAATATGGAGAGTGGTACTCAGTAATGTGTTGTATTGGATTTACCCCAAACATAACACTTTGTATTCAGGACAAAAAGTAAATTGCATTGCCACATTTTTTTGCAGTATTACTTTAGCGCCAAGTCGCATGTTTTGGAATGTTTTTTATTCTGTACAGGCTTCTTTCTTTTCACTCTGTCAATTAGGTTAGTATTGTGGAGTAACTACAATGATGTTGATCCATCCTCAATTTTCTTCTATCACAGCCATTAAACTCTTTAACTGTTTTAAAATCACCATTGGCCTCACGGTGAAATCCCTGAGCGGTTTCCTTCCTCTTCGGCAACGGAGTTAGGAAGGACGCCTGTATGTTTGTAGTGACTGGGTGTATGGATACACCATCCAAAGTGTAATTAATAACTTCACCATGCTCAAAGGGATATTCAATGTCTGGTTTTTACATTTTTTTACCCATCTACCAATAGGTGCCCTTCTTTGCGAGGCATTGGTAAACCTCCCTGGTCTTTGTGGTTGAATCTGTGTTTGAAATTCCCTGCTCGACTGAGGGACCTTACAGAAACTTGTATGTGTGGGGTACAGAGATGAGGTAGTCATTAAAAAATCTTGTTAAACACTATTATTGCACACAGAGTGAGTCCATGCAACTGACTTGTTAAGCACATTTTTACTCCTGAACTTATTTATGCTAGCCATAACAAAGGGGTTGAATACTGTACATATTGGCTCAAGACATTTCAGCTGTTCATTTTTATTTTAATTTGTAAACATTTCTAAAAATATAATTCCACTTTGACATTATAGGGTATTGTGTTTAGGCAAGTGACAAAACATCTCAATTTAATCCATTTTAAATTCAGACTAACATAACAAAATGTGGAATAAGTCAAGGAGTATGAATACTTTCTGAAGGCAAAGTGCTTTAATTTCTAAAGGGTAAAAACAGATGTATATGAAAATACCCTCAAATAAAATATGATATTCTGTACTGTCGCCTAATATGAATATCTCAAATCTAAAATGCTGTACAGTGCCTTTAGAGAGTATTCATACCCCTTGACTTATTCCACATTATGTTGTGTTACAGCCTGAATTCAAAATGTATTACATATATATTTGTTTACCCATACACACACACACACACACACACACACACAATAACCCATAAAGACAAAGTGAAAACATGTTTTTAGAAATGTAAGCAAATTTATTGAAAATGAAATACAGAAATCTAATTTACATAAGTATTCACACCCCTTTGCTATGACACTACAAATTGGGCTCAAGTGGATCCAATTTCCGTTGATCATCCTTGATATGTCACTACAACATGATTGGAGTCCACCTGTGGCCAATTCAATTGTCTGGACATGATTTAGAAAGAAACACACCTGTCTATAAAAGCTCCCACAGTTGACAGTGCATGTCAGAGCAGAAACGACCATGAAGTCCAAGGAACTGTCCGTAGATCTCAGAGAATTGTGATGAAGCATTTACAGTGCATTCGGAAAGTAGACCTTGACTTTTTCCACATTTTGTTACGTTACAGCCTTATTCTAAAATTGATTAAATTGTTTTTTCCCTCATCAATCTACACACAATACCCCATAATGACAAAGCAAAAACAGGTTTAGACATTTTTGCAAATGTATAAAATAAAATAAACTGAAATCTCACATTGACATTATTATTCAGACCCTTTACTCAGTACTTTGTTGCAGCACCTTTGGCAGTGATTACAGCCTTGAGTCTTCTTGGGTATGACGCTACAAGCTTGGAACACCTGTATTTGGGGAGTTTCTCCCATTCCTCTCTGCAGATCCTCTCTAGCTCTGTCAGGTTGGATGGGGAATGTTGCTGCACAGCTATTTTCAGGTCTCTCCAGAGATGTTCGACTGGGTTCAAGTCCGGACTCTGGCTGAGCCACTCAATGACATTCAGAGACTTGTCCAGAAGCCACTCCTGTGTTGTCTTGGCTGTGTTCTTATGGTTGTTGTCCTGTTGGAAGGTGAACCTTTGCCCCAGTCTGAGATCCTGGGTGCTCTGGAGCAGGTTTTCATCAAGGATCTCTCTGTACTTTGCGCCATTCAACTTTCCCTTGATCCTGACTAGTCTCCCAGTCCCTGCCACTGAAATATATCCCCACAGCATGATGCTGCCACCACCATACTTTACCGTAGGGATGGTGCCAGGTTTCCTCCAGACGTGATGCTTGGCATTCAGGCCAAAGAGTTAAATCTTGGTTTCATCAGACCAGATAATCTTGTCCTTTAGGTGCCTTTTGGCATACTCCAAGCGGGCTGTCATGTGCCTTTTACTGAGGAGTGGCTTCTGTCTGGCCACTCTACCATAAAGGCCTGATTGGTGGAGTGCTGCAGAGATGGTTGTCCTTCTGAAAGTTTCTCCCATCTCCACAGAGGAACTCAAGAGCTCTGTCAGAGTGACCATAGGGTTCTGGGTCACCTCCCTGACCAAGGCCTTTCTCCCCCGATTGCTCAGTTTGGCCGGGCGGCCAGCTCTAGGAAGAGTCTCGGTGGTTCCAAACTTTTTCCATTTAAGAATGATGGAGGCCACTGTGTTCTCTGGGACCTTCAATGCTGAAGAAATGTGCCTCGACACAGTCCGGTCTCGGAGCTCTACGGACAATTCCTTCGACCTCATGGCTTGGTTTTTGCTCTGACATGCACGGTCAACTGTGGGTCCTTATATAGACAGGTGTGTGCCTTTCCAAATCATGTCCAATCAATTGAATTTACCACAGTTGGACTCCAATCAAGTTGTAGAAACATCTCAAGGATGATCAATGGAGCAGGATGCACCTGAGCTCAATTTTGAGTCGCATAGCAAAGGGTCTGAATCCCTATGTAAATAAGGTATCTGTTGTTGTTTTTTAAATACATTTGCAAAAACTTTTCGCTTTGTCATTATGGGGTATTGTGTGTAGATTACTGAGGATTTTTATTTATTCAATCCATTTTAGAATAAGGTTGTAACGTAACAAAATGTGGAAAAAGTGAAGGGGGTCTGAATACTTTCCGATGGCACTGTACTGTATCTGGGGAAGGGTCTAAAACAATTTCTAGAGTGTTGGAAGTTTCCAAGAGCACAGTGGTCTCCATCATTGGGAAATTAAAAAAAATATGGAACAACCCAGAGTCTACCTAGAGCTGGCCGTCCGACCAAACTGAGCAACCGGGCATGAAGGACCTTGGTCAGGGAGGTGACCAAGAACCCAATGACGACTCTGACAGAACTACAGAGTTAATTGGCTGAGATAGGAGAACCTGCCAGGAGGACTACAGTCTCTAAAGCACTTCACCAATCAGGGCTTCATGGGACTGTAGAACTGCTTTTACTTCTTGATTCCCTGCTATGTGTACACAATATTCAGTTAGGCTGCAGTAAGGTCTTTCCTGCGGAGTTATTTTAATGTATAAAGATCTTTATTTAGCAGGGGTTTAGATTAGTTGAGATTAATGTATTCGTCATACATTTTAAATATTTCTGGTCATACATCAGTAAACAAAGTTATACAGTATAGAAAATACATACAGTAGAGCAGGGTTCTTCAATTCCGGTCCTGGAGGGCCGAAACACTTCTGTTTTTTATTTCTACCTGGTAGTTAATTGCACTCACCTGGTGTCCTAGTGTGAATTAGCCCCTGATTAGAAGGAGAGGATGAAAAACAGAGGTGTTTCGGCCCTCCAGGACCGGAATTGAAGAACCCTGCAGTAGAGCATGCATACAAACATTTAATGGAGCCTACTTCTACTCAGACATGGGTTCATACTTGCCAGATGGGCGGGGTTTGCAGTTTTGGGACTTTTCTATTGATTTATTAAGTCAGGCGAGCTCAAACAAGCACAAATAAAGTATTTGAAACCCAGGTATGCGACTACTACAGTTTACCTGGTCGTCGGCGATGGCCTTGGCGAAGCGGGCACAGTCAAGTTGCAGGTAAATGTCAGTAAGCTGGTCTAGGAGCTTCTTGGGCTCAAAACCGTACTTCTCTGGATTCTCCACCTTCAGGTCCCGGCACTTGGGCCCGCACAGCTGCTGGAGGTTAAAGTTCAGCATGGCCGCCAGACGAGGCCCCAACTCCTGGAACGCACAAAGCAGGAAGTTCAGTCACCAGGAAAAATATTTATTGTGTATCTACGTCCATGAATAGGAATGGTTTAAGGTTATTATTGAAGTAGGCTTTAAACAGTACAGGGCTTGACTTACAGGTAAATTTGCCAGTGGCACACCGGGCCAGTACCAAGTGAAAACTACTGGCCCGGGCCAAGATCACAGGAAAGCAAGTTACAGCGCCTTCAAAGACTTATTCCACATTTAGTTTTGTTACAGCCTGAATTCAAAATTGCAGAAATATTTATTTTTTTCCTAACCCATCTACACACAATACCCCATAATAACAAAGTGAAAACATGTTTCATTAATGTATTGAAAATGAAATACAGAAATCTCATTTACGTAAGTATTCACAACCCTGAGTTGTGTTAGAATCAATCACCTTTGGCAGCAATTACAGCTGTGAGTCTTTCTGGGCAAGTCTCTAAGAGCTTTGCACACCTGGATTGTACAATATTTGACATTCTTTTAAAAATTCTTCAAGTTCTGTCAAGTTGGTTGTTGATCATTGCTAGACAGCCATTTTCAAGTCTTGCTGTAGATTTTCAAGCCGATTTAAGTCAAAACTATAACTAGACCACTCAGGAACATTCAATGTCATTTTGGTGAGGAACTCCAGTGTAGATTAGATTATTGTCCTGCTGAAAGGTGAATTTGAAAGCTTGATTAACTGGCCGGTGAGCTCGGCAGATGTTGTCGAGCCCTGCAGTAATATGTTTTCACAGTGCCATCTGTCCCATGTATTTTGTGCTGCAGCACAGCAATGTTATATTGTTGGGAGAAAAACAAAAAGGAGATGATTAACACCACTTAGTAAACGAAAAATGTAGAAAAATGAATGTTACGCCTTACTTTTCCCATCACGGCACTCTTGAAGAAAAGGGATGAAGGCACATACCAAGCCGAAACACATTGGCGTTTGTTTTTCAGGTTTTTTTTATTTTTCTACCGTAATGCCAAGACAATAAACGCTTTTTAAATCAATAAATTATTCCCTGCTTTTCTTCAAGAGTGCCTTGATGGGGAAAAGTAAACCGCACAATACATTTTTCTACATTTTCCGTTTACTAAGTGGTGGCCATCATCCCCTTTGTTTTTCTGCCAGTCATAGGCTACCCTTTTCAAAGAGGCCTTAAAATGTTTTATCCATTTGAGCGCACCAGCACATAGTTTTTTCTTCTGAATGTTCTATTGTTGTTGTTGGCTGCTGTGTGTGGCTATGTTGACAGCCAGTAAAAGTAATGTTAACCTCATCTTTGTCAAATACAACATTTGTAAACGGGGTGTTCTAACGCCCATCTCTCCCTTTGTAACCTGGAAACAGAGCATGATTCAAATGTGTATTTTTTCCTGGTCAGAGTGGTACTCACGGGCCGGAGGAAGGGCTTCTGGACCTGCTTGGTGAGGATGTGGAACATGTCGACCGTCTCTGTAGCCAGGGCCAGGTAGGAGCGCGACACCCGCTCATCCTGGGTCAACTGGGACTGGCGGCTCTGCTGCTGCTCCTGAGGGAGAAAGAGAGAAACACTCAGTGTTTCAGTCTTAACGCACTACAAAGGTGCTTCGTAACACATTCATAAGCACTTCACAACACGTTTGTTTTTTTCCCCAGGAATTCCGTACTGACCCTGGGAAGTTGATCCCACTGCTCCTTGTTTTTAACCTCCTCCTGGACCTCATGGATGCGCTTCAGGGACTCCAGGCTCTCGTCCAGCAGGAAGGTGGTGTCGTTGATCAGCATGTTGATGTAACGCACAAACTGCTTCCCGGAGCTACAGGGGAACAAACAGATGTATTGATTGACTGGGAGGCCTTTGGAAGCCAGTGGAAGCCACACAGAAAATTCACTATGAGTCTGAACTAGTTCTGAGTACATTTTACACGCAGCATACAGCATGACCGGACAGTGGCCACCTATTTAGACCAGGCTGTCACCATAATAGTAATTGTCATAAGATAAATACTAAGCTTTGATTCTAGCCCACTTACTTGAACTCTTCCAGGAAAGTGCCGTGGTGGCCCATGTTCTGCCAGAGGCTCTTGAAAATGGTGCTGATGTGGTAGCGGATGGTGAACTTGTCGTAGAACTCGCTGGTGGCACCGGTGTGCTCCACGTCTGTGGAAGGGAAGAGACACTCAAGAGTCAGTTGCCTGTGAGAATCAGTCCACTTGACTTCACTCTAATAGCATTTTCGAGCCAAGCCGAGCTGTACTACACATCCACTATAGTTGATGAAACCAAGACCAAGAAAATATCCAAGCCAGCACAGTACAGTTTATGTTGCCGCAGCAACTGAACCCCCCTGCACCAAGTGGTCTTACCAGTGTAGAACTTCATGAGGGCTGGGACCAACAGTTTGACGGACAGGGGGTGGTTCTCCATCATCTCAGAGAAGCGCTGGGTGCGCGGCTGCACGGCCGGGTTGGTGACAAACAGCACCTCCACCAGCTTGGCGATCAGGTAGGGGTTCCGGATGTAGTTCTGACTGCAGATGAACACCACCAGGAAGGTGACAATATCCTGGACGCAGGGCTCATACAGAACCTGAGGGGAATACCTGGCAGGGGATAGAAAATGGATGCTGACTGTCAGTCAAAAGCCATTTCTCAGAAGACGCATTATTTTACCTTTTATTTTTTTAAGGTAATTTCTATATGACCCCCATTCAAACATCCCCTTATTTAAAAATGTTCTGCAGGTATACCCTCGTTTATACATAATGTGTAACCAGCAATTTGGGAGGGGTGTTGTTAAACCCAATTCATCTTTCTTTGATTCCTCGCTTCCTCTCTGCTCACCACCTCCTCATAACGCATTGGAGGAGAAGGTCTGGGTGGAGGGACCTTTGAATTTCTCCTGCAATACTGTTTGAGAAGGTGCAGAGAGAGGATGCGAGGAAACGAGGGGAGACTAATTGAGAAAAAGTCAAACATTTACATTTTAGTCATTTAGCAGACGCTCTTATCCAGAGCGACTTACAGTTAGTGAGTGCATACATTTTCATACTGGCCCCCCGTGGGAATCGAACCCACAACCCTGGCGTTGCAAGCGCCATGCTCTACCAACTGAGCTACAGGAGGCCTTTAACAGAGACTTGTCCAGGGAGGAAGAGGAGGATGTCCCCCTCATGTATTTATTAATACAAGGAGAGAGAACGTCCGCTGCATGTCAGGGCCAGGCGTTTCTCTGGTCGGGTCACATGGTTAGGAAATCCTCCTGGCCCTACTCATATCACATCCCTTTGAAGATACCATTTTAGTACACAATTCTCCAATACATTTATAAAAGATGGACTGAAACATTTGCTTCATGTAAAACAGGGTAAATTGACAAGATCACTCTGGTGGTCTGTGGTATTTGTCTGGCCCTGCACTATGTAATAATTATGACCATCGATCAGTCGACTTACTGCACAACAAAAAGCAGGAACTCTGCCACATCTTCAATGTAAAACTCCGGCAAAGCAGCAAAGCTTTTGGGGATCTCCGGATTCAACGGTAGAGTCATGCTACAAAAAGGGAAAGAAGGAATATAAGGGAGCATTTTTGACCCTCTTAATGCAAGTCACACATCACAAACAATACAAACAATATTGTGGCCCTGGTGGCACAAAATAATCAAGGGTCTGACTGCACAGAGATGCTTGGGACATTTCTCACAACAGGGGACCAGCGTGTGTGTGTTTCATGGGAAGGGGGTGTATCTGCGCTCCATCAGCTAGGACTTGACATTGGTTAATAACATTTCCCCATTCTTGCATACCTTCTCAAACAGCTGCAACTGTATATGCATTCGCAGATCAAGTCTTTTCTTGAGTTGGGCTCAGGGATGGAACAACTGTTGAACATTTGAGCTTGTGGTTGTTCGTGGGGTAAGGGTGGGGAGTGTGTATGAGTGTGTGTGTATGAATGTTTCCCAAATCTGTTGCTATGGGGTAATGATGAAAGGGACAATATAGTAATGGCAATCCTGGTTATAGGTAACAATCCTTCCAATGAACTGCCTACATTATTAAGCATATTGTTCGTTAATCTGGGATTTTTTTTAGATATGCAAAAAATATAGATTTTTTTAAATAACTGTAATATAATCGAGGTGAGGGCGTTGGAAATGCTTTTGGCGGTTGATCTGCTTCTGTTCTGTGGGTGGGACTGTGCTCTTTTTAAAGGATGGATCCCAATCTCTCAAAGGCCCTAGGATCCAGTGGGACAGGGGTGGTCTGCCAGTCACTTGGACGACAACTCAACTTTGGATGGGGGGAGGTTTTAGCGGGTGGAATAGTGGAGAACAATTGGAGGTTTACTTAGTAGCAGTGCAAATATCATGGTACAGCTATATGGACACTCAATCATTATGGTACTTTTTAATGGTAAGTTAACAAACATATATTATGATATATAGAATTCAAAGTTGTATCTTATTATAGTAAATGGTGAAATAAGTATAGCCAGTTATAATTGTAATGGCTTAGCAGATAATAAGAAAATACTATCAGTATTTACCTGGTTAAAAGAGGAATATCATATCTATTGTTTACAGGAAAGGGGGGGGCAAATATACTTCTCCCATGGGCAAAGAAACTCAAAAGGGGTGATGATATTAATTTTCATTTTGATCCGAATGTGCAAATTGTCCAAACAGATCCGCAAGGTAGATGGATTATTTTTGGACCATAAACAGATTTGGCTCATTAATGTATACGGTTAAAATAATGATAAGCCACGCTTCTTTGAAAATATAATAATTTATCAAGCCTACAAGCAATACAAGACTCTATTATTATGGTGGGAGATTATAATACCTCAATGGATCGTAAAGAAAATCACACTACGAACTATCACCCTCATGCACTTCAGGAAATCACGAATATCATGGATATATTGGAACTTGTGGATATATGGAGGCTTAAATATTCTGACCTAGTGAGATATACATGGCGGAGGCTCAATCAAGATAGTCGTCATGACAACTTTCTTATGTCATTCTCACTGCCACCAAAAGTAAAGAAAAGTGTTGATAGGGGACAGAATGCGGTCGGACCATCAAACATTATTCTAAGAGAATTCCCACGTGGGCGAGGATATTGGAAATTTAATCAAAGCCTATTGGATGATAACTTGTTTTTAACGAGGACAGAAGATTTTATAACTGACTTTTTCCGACATAACATAGGTACAGCAGATCCCCTTATTGTGTTTAAATGTGCCTTTAGGAGGCCATGCAATTCAATACTCATCTTTAAAACAAAAGCAATTTAGGTCACGAGTGTTCATATTAACAAAATAAATAGTCCTTCTAACAGTACAGATAGATAGCAATAAAAACTGTACCAGATGCACAGAATAAGTTGGAGGAAAAACAAAAACAAATGGAGGAACTTATTCAAGAAGGATCAAGTGTAATATATTATAAAAATAAAAGCGAACTGTATGGAATATGGGGATAAATTCACCAAATTTTTTTTTTTAAATCTTCAACATAGAAATGCTACCAAAAAGTGTCAGTCTTGATTCACCAAAATATATTTTGAAAGAGAAAGCAAAGTACTTTAAGCATACAGTGCATTCGGAAAGTATTTAGACCACTTGACTTTTTCCACATTTTGTTACGTTACAGCCTTATTCTAAAATTGATTAAATAGTTTTTTCCCCTCATCAATCTACACACAATACAGCATAATGACAAGGCCTGATTCACACAGTCCCCTCTGAACAGTTGATGTTGAGATGTGTCTGTGACTTCAACTCTGTGAAGCATTTATTTGGGCTGCAATTTCTGACGCTGGTAACTCTAATGAACTTATCCTCTGCAGCATAGGTAACTCTGGGTCTTCCATTCCTGTGGCGGTCCTCATGAGAGCCAGTTTCATCATAGCGCTTGATGGTTTTTGCAACTGCACTTGAAGAAACTTTCAAAGTTCTTGACATTTTCCGTATTGACTGGCCTTCATGTCTTAAAGTAATGATGGACTGTCGTTTCTCTTTGCTTATTTGAGCTGTTCTTGCCATAATATGGACTTGGTCTTTTACCAAATAGGGCTATCTTCTGTATACCCCCACCTTGTCACAACACAACTGATTGACTCAAACGCATTAAGGAGGAAACAAATTCCACAAATTAACTTTTAAGAAGGCACACCTTTTAATTGAAATGCATTCCAGGTGACTACCTCATGAAGCTGGTTGAGAGAATTCCAAGTGTGCAAAGCTGTAATATATTTTTATATGTTTAACACTTTTTGGGTTACTACATGATTCCATATGTGTTCTCATAGTTTTGATGTCTTCACTTTTATTCTACAATGTAACAAATTGTAAAAAATAAAGAAAAACCCTTGAATGAGTAGGTGTGTCAACTTTTGACTATTAGTATATATACACACACATATACACATATATATATATATATATATATATATATACATACATATATATATATATATATATACATGTATATATATATATATATATATATATACATACATATATATATATATATATACATACATACATACATACATACAGTGGGGAGAACAAGTATTTGATACACTGCCGATTTTGCAGGTTTTCCTAGTTACAAAGCATGTAGAGGTCTGTAATTTTTATCATAGGTACACTTCAACTGTGAGAGACGGAATCTAAAACAAAAATCCAGAAAATCACATTGTATGATTTTTAAGTAATTAATTTGCATTTTATTGCATGACATAAGTATTTGATCACCTACCAACCAGTAAGAATTCTGGCTCTCACCAGACCTGTTTGTTTTTCTTTAAGAAGCCCTCCTGTTCTCCACTCATTACCTGTATTAACTGCACCTGTTTGAACTTGTTACCTGTATAAAAAGACACCTGGCCACACACTCAATCAAACAGACTCCAACCTCTCCACAATGGCCAAGACCAGAGAGCTGTGTAAGGACATCAGGGATAAAATTGTAGACCTGCACAAGGCTGGGATGGGCTACAGGACAATAGGCAAGCAGCTTGGTGAGAAGGCAACAACTGTTGGCGCAATTATTAGAAAATGGAAGAAGTTCAAGATGACGGTCAATCACCCTCGGTCTGGGGCTCCATGCAAGATCTCACCTCGTGGGGCATCAATGATCATGAGGAAGGTGAGGGATCAGCCCAGAACTACACGGCAGGACCTGGTCAATGACCTGAAGAGAGCTGGGACCACAGTCTCAAAGGAAACCATTAGTAAAACACACTACGCCGTCATGGATTAAAATCCTGCAGCGCACGCAAGGTCCCCCTGCTCAAGCCAGCGCATGTCCAGGCCCGTCTGAAGTTTGCCAATGACCATCTGGATGATCCAGAGGAGGAATGGGAGAAGGTCATGTGGTCTGATGAGACAAAAATAGAGCTTTTTGGTCTAAACTCCACTCGCCGTGTTTGGAGGAAGAAGAAGGATGAGTACAACCCCAAAAACACCATCCCAACCGTGAAGCATGGAGGTGGAAACATCATTCTTTGGGGATGCTTTTCTGCAAAGGGGACAGGACGACTGCACCGTATTGAGGGGAGGATGGATGGGGCCATGTATCGCGAGATCTTGGCCAACAACCTCCTTCCCTCAGTAAGAGCATTGAAGATGGGTCGTGGCTGGGTCTTCCAGCATGACAACGACCCGAAACACACCGCCAGGGCAACTAAGGAGTGGCTCCGTAAGAAGCATCTCAAGGTCCTCGAGTGGCCTAGCCAGTCTCCAGACCTGAACCCAATAGAAAATCTTTGGAGGGAGCTGAAAGTCCATATTGCCCAGCGACAGCCCCGAAACCTGAAGGATCTGGAGAAGGTCTGTATGGAGGAGTGGGCCAAAATCCCTGCTGCAGTGTGTGCAAACCTGGTCAAGACCTACAGGAAACGTATGATCTCTGTAATTGCAAACAAAGGTTTCTGTACCAAATATTAAGTTCTACTTTTCTGATGTATCAAATACTTATGTCATGCAATAAAATGCAAATGAATTACAGACCTCTACATGCTTTGTAAGTAGGAAAACCTGCAAAATCAGCAGTGTATCAAATACTTGTTCTCCCCACTGTACACACACATATATATATATATATATATATATATATATATATATATATATGTGTGTGTGTGTGTGTGTGTGTGTATATATACACATTGGGATGATGCAGACAATTACGTTGATGGAAGCCACAATCTATCTGCAATATTAAAGCAGATCAATCAAAAAAGAAAAGAAAAAAAAACTATACAAACTAACAAAGATGAGAAGATGATTCTAATATAAAAAATAAACATCTTAGAATTTTTAGGTTAATAAGAATGGTGCATCCCTCACTTAGTTCAATCACGACATTTCGTTTCTCCAGATAGCCTACTTTACTTCATAATATAACCTTATATTACAGCATTAAAACAGTTCCGATTGTGGCATAGTAACTTACTGTGGGTAGGCAGGATCCACCATGCGTAGGATGAGCTGAATGACCATACTGTAGAACTGCAGACATCTGCGTAACACGTTCTCGTCCAGAAGACCCGCATCAGCACAGGCTTTGGAGCGTACCAGTTTCTGTCAGGTCCAAAGATCACAAGATAGCGGGTTTCTACTGAATATTGTCCTTCACTCATGTTGTGACGAGTTAAAATGTTTAATTTTCCTGTCCGCAACACTAAATTTCACGATAAAACATGTATGAAACTACACAAAATGGAAGAACATTTGGAAACAAACTATGACGCACTGGAGAAATGTTGCTTTTTCTACTGTTTTTACACTTCAAATTTACCAAAGATTTATCACGTTTGACAAGCAGAACACGAGCAGATGGGAGAGTGGGTAAAGTTCCATAAGGCTGAAAACTGAGGGGAAAAATAACAGAAACGGTGTTAACGAACCTTGAGTTGGGTTTTGCATCTCTTCAGCATCTCTCTGTGTCGGCTGGCCAGCGGAGAGTCCTTCCACTGGCTCTCACTATTCTTCAGCTCCTCCACTGTCCTGCCACATCAAACACAACAGGGTCATCTTCAATATGGCACACCATAGCAAAACATTTAGAAACTGGTAACGAAAACAAGCCTTTCTTATTGGACAACTTCAGCTTATCCCTCCCTGTTTCTTTCAATTTTCTTAACGTTTGGCGCTTGTGTGTGTTTCTGTGTGCGGCTGTTTGTGTGTGTGTGTGTACACCTGTTGAGCTCGCGGATGGCTCTCAGCCTGCGGATGTAGCGTCGGCAGCCCGGTAGGATGGACAGGTGGTGGGTGTGCAACGTCAGAAAGAAACACTCTGTGGGGAACTTGGGATCATATAACTTGGAGGGGTCATCTTCTGTCAATAAAAACAATGTGGACAACAATTAGGACAATTTTAGGTAGGTGAATGGCACATCCAGTTAGTCAATTTTGCAGGTAATAATAATTACAAGAAATGCCAATTAGCAGACACTTTATCCAAAGCGACCTACAGTCATGAGTGCATACATTTACATGGCATATATATGATATAGG
This sequence comes from Coregonus lavaretus, assembly GCF_964263955.1. Classification (NCBI taxonomy): domain Eukaryota; kingdom Metazoa; phylum Chordata; class Actinopteri; order Salmoniformes; family Salmonidae; genus Coregonus; species Coregonus lavaretus. The sequence continues at coordinate 45,098,283 of NC_140009.1, read as the reverse complement.
AAGACATTTTACTCTTCTTAACCCTCCCGTTGTCCTAGGGTCAAAATGACCCGCCACTGTGTTGAACCAACTTTATTAAATTTTTATATTTTTGGGATCATTTGTGAGAAGGAGGCAGTGAGACTTTAAAGAAAGTATCACTGCCTCCTTCTCACAAATGATCCAAAAAATATAAAAATTAAATAAAGTTGGTTCAACACAGTGGCGGGTCATTTTGACCCTAGGACAACGGGAGGGTTAAAGGAACAATATGTAGAAATCGCTCCACCATTGCCTGTTCGCTAAAATTGGAAAATGTTCAGAAAATTCAGTTTGTGACAAAACAAGCACCATCTAGATCGCTGTGAAATGTATTTTCAATAACAAAAAATGTAACTTTCTCCAGCCTCCAGCTAGTAGCCTAGTGTGAGCTTGTTTGAATGGCCATTAACATTACGGTAGATAGTTTGCCAGCTTGTTAATGAAGTTGCACAGCGCCAAAGTTTTGGGACTGTTCTCAGAAATCAGCACGTACACTATATATACAAAAGTATGTGGACACCCCTTCAAATTAGTGGATTCGGTTATTTCAGCCACACCTGTTGCTGACAGGTGTAAAAAATAATAAAGAAAAAAAAGAGCACAAAGCCATGCAATCTCCATCGACAAACATTGGCAGTAGAGTGGCCTTACTGAAGAGCTCAGTGACTTTCAACATGGCACCGTCATAGGATGCCACCAGTTCGTCAAATTTCTGCCCTGCTAGAGCTACCCTGGTAAGTGCTGTTATTGTGAAGTGGAAACATCTAGGAGCAACAACGGCTCAGCCGCAAAATGGTAAGCCACACAAGCTCACAGAATGGGATCACCGAGTGCTGAAGCGTTAAAAAATTGTCTGTCCTCGGTTGAAACACTCAATATCGAGTTCCAAACTGCCTCTGGAAGCAATGTCAGCACAAGAACGGTTCATCGGGAGCTTCATGAAATGGGTTTCCATGGCCAAGCACCCGCACACAAGCCTAAGATCACCATGCGCAATGCCAAGCATCGGCTGGAGTGGTGTAAAGCTTGCTGCCATTGGACTCTGGAGCAGTAGAAACGCGTTCTCTGGAGTGGTGAATCACGCTGCACCATCTGGCAGTCCAACAGACAAATCTGGGTTTGGCGGATGCCAGGAGAACACTACCTGCCCCAATGCATAGTGCTAACTGTAAAGTTAGGTTGAGGAGGAATAATGGTCTGGGGCTGTTTTCATGGTTCAGGCTAGGCCCCTTAGTTCCAGTGAAGGGAAACCTTAACACTACAGCATACAATGACATTCTAGACGATTCTGTGCTTCCAACTTTGTGGCCAAAGTTTGGGGAAGGCCCTTTCCTGTTTCAGCACGACAATGCCCCTGTGCACAAAGCGAGGTCCATGCAGAAATAGTTTGTCGAGATCAGTGTGGAAGAACTTGACTGGCCTACACCTCAACCCCATCAAACACCTTTGGGTTGAATTGGAATGCCGACTGCGAGCCAGGCCTAATCGCCCAACATCAGTGCCCAACCTTCATTAATGCTCTTGTGGCTGAATGGAAGCAAGTCCCCGCAGCAATGTTCCAACATTTAGTGGAAAGCCTTCCCAGAAGAGTGGAGGCTGTTATAACAGCAAAGGGGGGACCAACTCCATATTATTGCCCATGATTTTGGAATGAGATGTTCGACGAGCAGGTGTCCACATACTTTTGGTCATGTAGTGTGTCTGACTGACAGCTGGCACTTTCATGGCCGCGGGAAATAGGGGTGCCGCGAAACCCCTTGATAAATCCAAATTAAATTGGACAAATTTAGTGAACTAGGTCATTATTACTCTGGTCGTTGTGCTTTTCCACTAAATTTGTGAATTACGCCTTTATTACTCTAGCCGACAGCATTGTATGAGCGAAGAAAAACGTTTTCCTCAACTCCCTAGGGTTACACCCAGAAGTTTAGTCTTCTCAACTTGCTGAATCGCCACATTATTCAATAATAGTTCTAAATTAGGTTTAGCATTGAGCAAGTGATTTTCGTTTTTGAGATATTTAGCACCAGCCTATTGCTAGTGGAGCTCTATGTTAAGGGTGTCAGTTATTTATTTGACTGTTGCAGCCGACGCGTATACTGTTGAGTCGTCAGCGTACATAGACACACAGGCTTTATTCAAGGTCAGTGGAAGGTAATTAGTAAAAACAAAAAACAATGTCCCTAGCCTTCTGCCCTGCGTTACACCACACTCAATTTAATTTGCATGTGAGGCTTCCATTAATCAAAACCCTCTGTGTTCTATTACTGAACAAAAATATAAACTTAACATGTAAAGTGTTGGTCCCATGTTTCTTGAGCTGAAATAAAAGATCCCAGCCACAATCAACAGGCTGATCAACTCTATGTGAAGAAGATGTGTCGCGCTGCATTTCGCAAATGGTGGTCACACAAGATATTGACTGATCCACACCCTACCTTTTTTTTCTAAGGTATCTGTGACCAACAGATGCATATCTGTATTCCCAGTCATGTGAAATCCATAGATTAGGGCCTAATGAATTTATTTCAATTGACTGACTTCCTTATATGAACTGTAACTCAGTAAACATTTTGAAATTGTTGCATGTTGTGTTTATACACTGCTCAAAAAAATAAAGGGAACACTTAAACAACACATCCTAGATCTGAATGAATGAAATAATCTTATTAAATACTTTTTTCTTTACATAGTTGAATGTGCTGACAACAAAATCACAAAAATTATCAATGGAAATCAAATTTATCAACCCATGGAGGTCTGGATTTGGAGTCACACTCAAGATTAAAGTGGAAAACCACACTACAGGCTGATCCAACTTTGATGTAATGTCCTTAAAACAAGTCAAAATGAGGCTCAGTAGTGTGTGTGGCCTCCACGTGCCTGTATGACCTCCCTACAACGCCTGGGCATGCTCCTGATGAGGTGGCGGATGGTCTCCTGAGGGATCTCCTCCCAGACCTGGACTAAAGCATCCGCCAACTCCTGGACAGTCTGTGGTGGATGGAGCGAGACATGATGTCCCAGATGTGCTCAATTGGATTCAGGTCTGGGGAACAGGCGGGCCAGTCCATAGCATCAATGCCTTCCTCTTGCAGGAACTGCTGACACACTCCAGCCACATGAGGTCTAGCATTGTCTTGCATTAGGAGGAACCCAGGGCCAACCGCACCAGCATATGGTCTCACAAGGGGTCTGAGGATCTCATCTCGGTACCTAATGGCAGTCAGGCTACCTCTGGCGAGCACATGGAGGGCTGTGCGGCCCCCCAAAGAAATGCCACCCCACACCATGACTGACCCACCGCCAAACCGGTCATGCTGGAGGATGTTGCAGGCAGCAGAACGTGTGCTCAGTGTGAACCTGCTTTCATCTGTGAAGAGCACAGGGCGCCAGTGGCGAATTTGCCAATCTTGGTGTTCTCTGGCAAATGCCAAACGTCCTGCACGGTGTTGGGCTGTAAGCACAACCCCCATCTGTGGATGTCGGGCCCTCATACCACCCTCATGGAGTCTGTTTCTGACCGTTTGAGCAGACACATGCACATTTGTGGCCTGCTGGAGGTCATTTTGCAGGGCTCTGGCAGTGCTCCTCCTACTCCTCCTTGCACAAAGGTGGTCCTGCTGCTGGGTTGTTGCCCTCCTACGGCCTCCTCCACGTCTCCTGCTGTACTGGCCTGTCTCCTGGTAGCGCCTCCATGCTCTAGACACTACGCTGACAGACACAGCAAACCTTCTCGCCACAGCTCGCATTGATGTGCCATCCTGGATGAGCTGCACTACCTGAGCCACTTGTGTGGGTTGTAGACTCCGTCTCATGCTACCACTAGAGTGAAAGCACCACCAGCATTCAAAAGTGACCAAAACATCAGCCAGGAAGCATAGGAACTGAGAAGTGGTCTGTGGTCACCACCTGCAGAACCACTTCTTTATTGGGGTTGTCTTGCTAATTGCCTATAATTTCCACCTGTTGTCTATTCCATTTGCACAACAGCATGTGAAATTTATTGTCAATCAGTGTTGCTTCCTAAGTGGACAGTTTGATTTCACAGAAGTGTGATTGACTTGGAGTTACATTGTGTTGTTTAAGTGTTCCCTTTATTTTTTTGAGCAGTGTTTTTTTGTTCAGTGTAGATAGGTCACACTCAACCAGACAGAATTGGCTGAGGTGGAGGTGTTGCCATATTTACAAAGGACAATTTAATTTAATGTCATCACTAAGAGAAACTTTAAAAACTTTAGAGAACAAAGCTTTTTTACACGTTCTTTATTTTAGTGACCTTGATTTTCTCTCAGTTATCTCTGAACCTGATTTAGCTTGAAGCTTTTTCACAAATGTCTATTGTAGATAATCATGACCCCTTCACAACTGAGAGTTAAAGGTAGATTGAATGCCTGGTTCACTCCTGAATTATCTGAAGTAATTCCTAAGAGGCCAGGAACACAGGCTTAGGCCCGAATTGGCAATATTTTAGGCAAATGAGACTGATCAAAAGGGCTAAATCTGATTATGTAACCACTCTTTCTGATGATAAGGGGAACCTGGCTAAATTCTGAAAAACTGTCAATTCTCTAAAGGGTTGCACTTCCTTCTCTCTGCCCCAACAAATTAATTCAGACTCTGGCCCCATTACAGACAAAAATGTCATCATTGATGCATTTAATCATCATTTTATTTCTGCAGGCTATCTTTTTGAACCAGCGTCTGACCCTTCTATCTCTAAGAATGGACTAAATGCTGATTCAGAAATTTTGCAGATTGACTGGTAGTCAAGTTATTGCATTTCGGCAATTCACAGAAAAATAAGTCCTTGATGCCTTACTTGCTATAGATACCAAGAAATCTACAGGGGCTGACCAATTGGAGCCAGGTCTGCTCAAGTCTGCTGCCCCCCTCATTGCTGGCTCAGTAACCCATATCTTAAATCTAACATTGTTATCAGGAAATATTCCTAAAGTATGGAACACAGTTTATGTGCTGCCACGCCATAAGGGCAGGGATAGTAGTGATAATTATCATCCCATCTCCAGGCTTCCATGTCTAGCTAAAATTCTCCTTGGTAAATAAGCAACTTCACTCTATCTGAGCCTGGTATTTTGAATATAAATCAATCTGGGATTAGGCCAGGGCACAGCACTATCACAGCAACCACAGTTGTTAATGATATTGTCAATGCTTTAGACGCTAAAATGAATTGTGCTGCCTTGTTTGTGAAACTGTCAAAAGCATTTGATACTGTTGAGAATGTTATTTTATTGAACAAGTTATCCTCGATTGTCCTGTGCTTTGACGCCTGCTCTTGGTTTCATGATTATCTAAGTGACAGAACATTTCAGGCCATCGTGATTGATGGGGTTAAGTCAGAATTTCTTGAAGTACATAAAGGTGTTCAATTCTAGGACCTGTTCTTTTCACTATTTATAAAAACACTATTGGTCAATCTGTTAAAAGTTGTACATTTCATCTACTGTATATGCGGATCACATTATTATGGACGCTATTGCCCCGACTGCTGACCTGGCTGTGACAAGGCTGCAGTCAGATTTTGCAGCTGTGCAGGAAACCCTTACTGATTTTAAACTCGTGCTTAATACGGGCAAAACTAAATACATTTCATTTTCAAGTTCTCGTAAGATTGCCTCAGATGGATTATGTCTTCATTCATCGTATGGTTCTATAATTGAATATGTCTCTGCATACAAATACCTTGGTATTTGGATTGACAATGATGTATCGCTTAAAAAAACATACGAATAAGCTTGTTAAGAAACTACGATTTTTTATTTATTTATTTTTTACAGTAACAGATCTTCTCTCTCTCTAGTCAGCAGGAAGCAGATTGTGCAGTCAACATTTCTACCTGTTCTTGATTATGGTGATACTACTTATCAAAGTGCAGCTGCCTCTACTTTTAAACCCCTGGATGCCGTTTTTTCATAGCGCCCTTTGTTTTATCACAGGAAACAGTTTTATTACTCACTGTATTCTTTACCAAAAGGTTGTCTGGACCTCTTTGAAGTCACGTAGATCACATCATTATGCTCTTTTTGTTTACAAAACCCTGACCCACAAGCTTCCGACTTACATAACTTTACTATTAAGATTTAAAATTCGAAGTAATCAAACCCGTTCACAGGGTTGGTTCACTCTGAAGATTACTTAGGTGTCTTCAGAGTCAGATCAAATCAGCCTTAAGTTTTTCTGCTCCATATGTTTGGAAAAACAGTACAAATAGAGGCCTTAGTGTTCCTGGGTCAGTTTAGAGAGTGGAAAGACCAATTTTATAATGAAGAACGTTTTTTTTTTTTTTGTTGATTCTGTTTTGTGTATATTTATGTTTGTCTGTGCAATTTGTATTGTGCTGTATTTTACTTGTTTTATATTGTATTCGATTTTTTTATTCTATGAATTTCTATATGCAGGGCTCCCTTGAAAAAGAGACACTGTCTCAATGGTGACTCCCTGCTAAAATAAAGGTACAGAAATAAAATAAATAATTTGTGCATTAGCTAGAACTTCACTACAGTAGCGAGCTAGAGGGAGTATTCAGCATTGAGTGTGTGATCCGGCGTTGTTAGCATCCCGTAATTAGTTTCATATTAATTGATTTGAGACTGGTTCAGCCAGCAAGCAGACAACAGCTAGCTAACTTTTGCTAGCTAATTTCCATGCACATTTCGAATTTCATAAATACTGATTCTACCACCGCTAGATGTACAATTAGGTAGTGAAAACTTGCTCATGAAAAAAACGTCAATATTAGTTACAGGTTTAGTTTTTGGTAAGATTAACTCTGACTTGAGGATGAAAGGGGGTTCAGTGGACAATGTCACCTTGATTACATTTTCTAATGTTAGGACAGCATATTGTAGCCAAAGTTCTTTTTAGCTACAGTGCCTTGCAAAAGTATTCATCCCCCTTGGCGTTTTTCCTATTTTGTTGCATTACAACCTATAATTTAAATTGATTGTTATTTGGATTTCATGTAATGGACATACACAAAATAGTCCAAATTGGTTAAGTAAAAAAAGAAAAACTTGTTTAAAAAAAATCAAAAAAATAAATAACGGAAAAGTGGTGCGTGCATATGTATTCACCCCCTTTGCTATGAAGCCCCTAAATAAGATCTGGTGCAACCAATTACCTTCAGAAGTCACATAAGTAGTTGCACCTGTGTGCAATCTAAGTGTCACATGATCTCAGTATATATATATATATATATATATATATATATATATATATATATATATATATATATATACACACCTGTTCTGAAAGGCCCCAGAGTCTGCAACACCACTAAGCAAGGGGCACCACCAAGCAAGCGGCACCATGAAGACCAAGGAGCTCTCCAAACAGGTCAGGGACAAAGTTGTGGAGAAGTACAGATTAGGATTGGGTTATAAAATAATATCAGAAACTTTGAACATCCCACGGAGCACCATTAAATCCATTATTAAAAAAATTGAAAGAATATGGCACCACAAACCTGCCAAGAGAGGGCCGCTCACCAAAACTCACAGACAAGGCAAGGAGGGCATTAACCAGAGAGGCAACAATGAGACCAAAGATAACCCTGACGGAGCTGCAAAGCTCCACAGCGGAGATTGGAGTATCTGTCCATAGGACCACTTTAAGCCGTACACTCCATAGAGCTGGGCTTTACAGAAGAGTGGCCAGAAAAAAAGCCATTGCTTAAAGAAAAAAATAAGCAAACATGTTTGGTGTTCGCCAAAAGGTATGTGGGAGACTCCCCAAACATTTGGAAGAAGGTACTCTGGTCAGATGAGACTAAAATTGAGCTTTTTGGCCATCAAGGAAAACGATATGTCTGGCGCAAACCCAAGACCTCTCATCACCCCGAGAACACCAACCCTACAGTGAAGCATGGTGGTGGCAGCATCATGCTGTGGGGATGTTTTTCATCGGCAGGGACTGGGAAACTGGTCAGATTTGAAGGAATGATGGATGGCGCTAAATACAGGGAAATTCTTGAGGGAAACCTGTTTCAGTCTTCCAGAGATTTGAGACTAGGATGTTGGTTCACCTTCCAGCAGGACAATGACCCTAAGCATACTGCTAAAGCAACACTTGAGTGGTTTAAGGGGAAACATTTAACTGTCTTGGAACAGCCTAGTCAAAGCCCAGATGTCAATCCAATTGAGAATCTATGGTATGAGAAAGATTGCTGTACACCAGCGGAATCCATCCAACTTGAAGGAGCTGGAGCAGTTTTGCCTTGAAGAATGGGGGGGGGGGGGGGGGTGAATAGTTATGCACGTTCAATTCTGTTTTTTTGTCTTATTTGTTGTTTGTTTCACAAGAAAAAACTATTTTGCATCTTCAAAGTGTTAGGCATGTTGTGTAAATCAAATGATACAAACCCCCCAAAAATCCATTTTAATTCCAGGTTGTAAGGCAACAAAATAGGAAAAATGCCAAGGGGGGTGAATACTTTCGCACGCCACTGTATCCCATGAGTGTTTGCGAGTTATCAGACAGATCAGTGCAGACGTGAGACAATGCCGCTTATTAGACGCTTTCAATGAGAAAGACAGATCTGTAACTCACATTACTATGTGAATTTGGTCGGGTCGTGAACAAAGCTACATATCGCGCCTTTAAGGATGCACTATTGCTTATTACAACTAAACCACACAAATACTTTGTTTTCTGCAAACAATAGGCCTATATGATTTTGTTCATGTGTGGGGAGGTGTGCCCCTTTCCCCTATCCATTTAGGAGTCCTAAGCTGGCTCAAGAGAACCCCTAGAGGCAAACGTTCTGTATAGCCATTAGCCTCTGTAATGCACATGAGCAGTGTGCCTACAAATGGGGTCTTCAATGTTTCTTTGCATAATCTCAACCAGACCTGTGTTCAAATAGCATTTGTTTTCTTTCAAATACTTTAGCTGCGCTTGATTGAGCTTGCCTGGCACAAAAGAACAAATTGAATAGTTCCAAAAGTGCAAACTTTTGGTACCCCGGGCCGACTCAATCTAATGCTCAAGCATTTGAAAGAAAACAAATACCAATTGAACCCAGCTGTGATCTCAACGTAATACACTTCTCATAATCGTCATGATGGCCATCAAATCCTTAAAAAGTTATACAGCTGCACCATTGACAGCATCTTGATTGGCTGCATCACTGCTTGGTATGGCAACAGCACTGCCCTCGATCACATGGCACTACAGAGCGTGGTGCGGACAGCCCAATACATCACTGGGGCCGAGTTCCCTGCCATCCAGGACCTCTATATCAGGCTGTGTGAAAGGAAGGGCCGGAAAATCGTTAAAGACTCCAACCACCCAAGGCAGACTGTTCTCTCTGCTTCCGCATTGCAAGCGGTACTGGTGCATCAAGTCTGACACCAACAGGCTCCTGAACAGCTTCTATCCCCAAGCCATAAGACTGCTAAATAGCTAACATAATGGCTACACAGACTATCTGAGTTTACACTTGTTGTATTTTTGCACTGGTCTCTATGCACACTCACAGGTCTCTACACAGTCACGCACACGGACACTCCAACACACACACATAACATGCACACACATTTATACTGCCTCTACACACACGCACTCACATAAAATCATAATTTATGCTGCTGCTACTCTGTTTATCATATCTTCTGATGCCTAGTCACCTTACCTCTATACATATCTACTTCTATTACTCCAGTATCCCTGCACATTGTAAATATGGTTTTGGAACTGACCCTGTATATATTCAGAGATTCAGATTGTTTAATAGTCACATGTACAGGGTTGCAGGTGTGATGGCAGGGTACAGTGAAAATCGATAGGGGGAGTAGAAGAGGGGGGAGCATCAGGAGAAATAATGTTAATTGGGGGAGTAGCAGGGCGAGGGTGGAGCAAGTAGCCGACTAGTGGTGGCTATTCAGCAGCCTGATGGTCTGAGGGTAGAAACTATTGGTCAGTCTCAGTTTTTGCCATGATGCTCCTGTACAGCCCGCGTCTGAGTGATTGAAGCAGGGAGAACAAGGCATGGCTTGGGTGGCTGGGGTCCCTGATGATCTTCTTGGCCTTCCTGCGACACCTGGTGTAGGGCAGGCAGTGTGCACCCAATGGTGCGTTAGGCTGCACATATCACCCTCTGAAGATCCTTGCGTGGCAGTGCAGTTGCCGTACCAGGCTGTGATGCAGTCCGACAGTATTCTCTCGATGGTGCTCCTGTAGAACACTGTGAGAGCCCTCGGGGACAGGACGAATTTCTTCAGCATCCTGAGGTTGAAGAGTCGCTGTGGTGCCTTCACTACGGTGTCTGTGTGGTTAGACCATTTCAGCTTCTCTGAGATGTGTACACAGATGAATTTGAAGTTATTGACCATCTCCACGGCGGCCCGTCCTGGTTCCTCCTGAAGTCCACAATCAGCTCCTTTGTTTTGTTAAGGTTGAGGGAGAGGTTGTTTACCTGGCACCACGCCGTCAGAGTGCCTACCTCCTCTCTGTAGGCAGTCTCGTCGTTGTTGATAACAGGCCTACTACTGTTGTGTCGTCAGCAAACTTAATGGAGTTGGAACTGTGTGAGGCCACGCAGTCGTAGGTATACAGAGAATACAGGAGGGGACTGAGGACGCACACTTGTGGGGCCCCCGTGTTGAGGATCAGCGTCGAGGAGGTAACGTTGCCTACCTTCACTACCTGGGGACGGTCAGGAATTCCAGGACCCAGTTGCATAGGGAGGAGTTCAGACCCAGGGCTGTGAGCTTTGTAATGAGCATATAGGGCACTATGGTATTGAAGGCCGAGCTGTAGTCGATGAACAGCATCCTCACATATGCATTCCTTTTGTCCAGGTGGGTAAGGACAGTGTGCAGCGCAATGGTGATTGCGTCGTCCGTGGATCTGTCAGGGCAGTAGGCGAATTGGAGAGGGTCGAGTGTGTCGGGGAGGGAGGAGGTGATATGGTCTTTGACTAGCCTCTCGAAGCACTTCATGATGACGGAAGTGAGTGCTACTGGTCGGTAGTCATTCAGTTCAGTAACTTTCCCTTTCTTGGGCACAGGGATGATAGTGGACATCTTACATTTTTACATTTTTTGAAGCAGGTGGATATAGAGGCCTGAGCTAAGGAGAGATAAAAAATGTCAGAGAACACAACAGCCAGCTGGTCTGCACATGCCCTGAGGGCACGGCTAGAGATGCCATCTGGGCCGGCAGCCTTGTGAGGGTTAACACGTTTGAATCTTACATACCTACTCAGTGGAGACTGAGTGGGGGGATCTCCTCGGCAGCTCAGGGTCATTGTGCTCGAATCTTGAGAAAAAGGTGTTTAGCTCGTCTGGTAGGGTGACGTTAGTGACCGTGATTTTCTTTTTATTTATTTTGTGTTTTGTTCTACCTTATGTAAAAAAAAAATGGTGCTACATTGATATTGATTACTACATTGTTGGGTTTGGAGCTTGCAAGAAAGGCATTTCACTGTACTTGTCATTAAAACTTGAAACATTATTATGACGACACTGGTGGTGTCCACCTAGATATAGAGCAAAAAAATATAGAGCTGACAAATTGTTCCATTCTGATGCATAGGGGCTCTATAACATCCACGTATTTACTGTTATATTATCTATGGGTGTCCACTCACGCATCTCAGCCAGCCAGGTATTGAGCTCCTCCATTGTGGCCTTGAGCCGGGTCTCCTCACGGCTGACCTGCAGGCGGCAGCGGGGGTGGAAAATGTAGTAGGGGTCTACAGTCTCCAGCTTGATCTTCATGCTCAGCTGTTGCAGCACCGACAGGAAGTTAATCATGAAGCCGTCCGTGGACACCAGCTTGTCGTCCGTCTGCGAGAGGGGAGGAGGAGGTGGGAGGAGGAGGGGAAGATAATTAATATGAAATAAAGTACCGCTCAATGATTCCCTTATTTGTTTTATTGTTATTCATATATATTTTTATTTGTTTCCGATAGGACAGTGAACAACTGGGGGGGGTGCTAGAATAGCAGTGGGTCTCTCCAGACTTTGGGGCCAGACATTCTAGCTTGAAATGATGGTCACATTAGAAACCCTCAATACAGATGTTTCATAGATTAAATCAAAATAGGCTAGGATCACTAAGCTTTACATCTTTTACCTGCATCTGGGCTTTCTTCACATTGCGGTTGACCAGAGCTGCCATGTAGTTGAGCGCTACCTCTCTTGTCTCTCCGTTCAGTAGGATGTTGTGGAGGATTTTAAACAAGTCACCCTGACAAAGAAACATATAAAAAAGTATTATGTCATACCAACTTGAAGGAAGTATACTTGGGCAAAGGAAAAGTCATAATAGACCCAGGCAGGGCTCTACGCTGACCTTTTTTTACAAGGAGCTTATGTGCGCCCAAGTTGAAAAATGTAGGCTCACAAGGAAACTTAGGAGCACAATGAAAAATATTTGAGTTAATAAAGCTAGAATCCTGAACTTTTTCTCGGGGCACTGGTGCTCCTAAATAAAAGATTCCAGGTCGCAAAGCAAAATATTTAGGCACATATGCAAGTAAAATGGTCGCACTGTAGAGCCCTGCCAGGTGGGTGGGACTTACCCGGGCTGACTCCAGGTAGTGCTGCAGGGTTTGGCTGACCACGCGAGTGTTCTCCATGGTGATGGCTGGGCCCGAGAAGTACTTGTCACCCACTTTGGTCTGAGTAGGAAAAGACCCCAAATACAAAGTCTTTTTTTTTTGCTGGTCAAAGTAATAGAATGGCAACATAATTCTGGAAGCAATTTGATATAAACTTTTCAAGGTCATTTGTATATATGTGAGCTTTAGATTAAGCATTTTATGAAGTGAATTTAGGCAATAGGATACACCAGAAAGACGTTAACATTCAGCAAACTTGGTAAATTCACACAATTCCAAGGGATAAGCAGTGCTGCTGGGCTACATTCCTTTTGCTCTTTGGGCCACATTGCATTGATTCACACAAGCAGACATTCATTTAGCTCCAGGGTGAAGTTTCCTCTAGGTACAGAATTAGGATCAGCTTCCTCTCCCACAATTCTAACCTTAACCATTAGTGTAGAAAATGCAATACTGACCCAGGATCAGCGTCTAGGGGCAACTTCACCCTACTCCTATTACTCACGTCATCCTCTGCAAAGACCGACAAGCTGAAGAACGCTCCCAAGAAGGACAGTCTCTGGACCTCTCGGCCCATCCCCGGGCTCAGAGACTTGGGACACCACAGGGGCAGAGAAGTCATCTGGACAGGACACACACACACACACGAGACAGGCACATACATGAGGTGACTATTACATCACTAAGCCATACTTGGTAAAGGCAGTCACCAATACCACTAGCCTGACAATTCAAATTGCATGTGACCTGTCCAACACTCCTTGGCAATGTGAAAGCATGTTTGTGTTTTCTGCTTATTGTAGACCTTTGTAATGCAATCCAGCTCAAGCTCAAAGTAGGATGACGAGGACACCAACTATGTTATTTAAAGGCACTATTACTAACTAATGGAATTGCCTTACATAAATGGTTCGTACTGATTTCAAACTCTGATTGGCACGATTATAGTGTCGCTAAATACGGTATAGGCTTACAGTGCCTTCGGAAAGTATTCAGACCCCTTCACTTTTTCCACTTTGTTACGTTACAGCCTTATTCTAAAATGTATTTAAAAACATTAAAAAATCCTCAGCAATCTACACACAATACCCCATAATAACAAAGCGAAAACAAGTTTAGAAATGTTTGCATAAAAAATACAAATAAAAACATATTTACATAAGTATTCAGACCCTTTGCTATGAGACTCGAAATTGAGCTCAGGTGCATCCTGTTTCCATTGATCATCCTTGAGATGTTTCTACAACTTGATTGGAGTCCACCTGTGGTAAATTCAATTGATTGGACATGATTTGGAAAGGCATACACCTGTCTATATAAGGTCCCACAGTTGACAGTGCATGTCAGAGCAAAAACCAAGCCATGAGGTCATGGGAATTGTCAGTAGAGCTCAGAGACAGGATTGTGTCGAGGCACAGATCTTGGGAAGGGTACCAAAACATATCTGCAGCATTGAAGGTCCCCAAGAACAGTGGCCTCCATCATTCCTTAATGGAAGAAGTTTGGAACCACCAAGACTCTTCCTAGAGCTGGCCACCCAGCCAAACTGAGCAATCGGGGGAGAAGGGCCTTCGTCAGGGAGGTGACCAGGAACCCGATGGTCACTCTGACTGAGCTCCAGAGTTCCTCTGTGGAGATGGGAGAACCTTCCAGAAGGACAACCATCTCTGCAGCACTCCACCAATCAGGTCTTTATGGTAGTGGCCAGAAGAAAGCCAATCCTCAGTAAAAGGCACATGACAGCCCGCTTGGAGTTTGCCAAAAGGCACCTAAAGACTCTCAGCATGAGAAACAAGATTCTCTGGACTGATGAAACCAAGATTTAACTCTTTGGCCTGAATGCCAAGCGTCACGTCTGGAGGAAACCTGGCACCATCTCTACGGTGAAGCATGGTGGTGGCAGCATCATACTGTGGGGATGTTTTTCAGCGGCAGGGACTGGGAGACTAGTCAGGATCGAGTCAAAGATGAACGGAGCAAAGTACAGAGAGATCCTTGACGAAAACCTGCTCAGGACCTCAGACTGGGACGACGGTTCACCTTCCAACAGGACAACGACCTTAAGCACACAGCCAAGACAACGCAGGAGTGGTCCCTGAAGTCTCTGAATGTCCTTGAATGGCCCAGCCAGAGCCCGGACTTGAACCCGATCGAACATCTCTGGAGAGACCGGAAAATAGCAGGTTTCCAACCTGACAGAGCTTGAGAGGATCTGCAGAGAAGAATGGGAGAAACTGCCCAAATACACGTGTGCCAAGCTTGTAGCGTCATACCCAAGAAGACTTGAGGCTGTAATCGCTGCCAAAGGTACTTCAACAAAGTACTGCGTAAAGGGTCTGAATACTTATGTAAATGTGATATTTCAGTGTTTTTATTTATTTAATAAATTAGCAAAAAAATCTAAAAAAATGTTTTTGCTTTGTCATTATGGGGTATTGTGTGTAGATTGATGAGTGAAAAAAACAATTTCAATCAATTTTAGAATAAGGCTGTAACCTAACAAAATGTGGAAAGAGTCAAGGGGTCTGAATACTTTCCGAAGGTATATATTCCTTAGTCATGCATAAGGGGATTTTGTCTACGTCCCAAAGGGCACCTTATTCCCTTTATAGTTCAATACTTTTGACCAGAGCACTATGGGACCTAGTGAAAAGTAGTGCACTACAAAGGGAATAGGGTTCCATTTGGGACGTATCCTTTGTCTTCCCGTGGGGAAGAAGAGAGTCAACACCTTGGACTATGAGGTGCTATGGAGGAGATTGTTACCTAATTCTTAGGGGTGTAACGGTGAACCTATGGTTCGGGTACGTATTGCGGTTTTGGGGTCACAGTTCGGTTTCGGTACAGCGGGAAAATAAAATGCAAAAGTAAATTTGTTAAAGTTTTGGGATTCCTAATTTCATATGGTTATGAGTCATATAATGCTTGATGAGAGCAATCAGCAATACCAACACTTTTTCTTATTCTTAAATAAAAACACACAATTACTCAACAACACTAAAATACAGTGCAATATGCATGTGAAATCAATATGTAATCATCGCTCAGACATTGTTTTGGCCTGTGCTATAATGTTGTGAACATGTCTCAGACATGGTATAGGTCTATGCTATAATGTTTTCTTACAAAGACAAAAATATGCACACTTGTGTGACTCTCATAAAGGGGGCGTGTCTGTAGCACCGTACTTCTAATTTCCCACTCCGGGGTAATGAGATGGGATGTCACTGTTAAGTAGCTCTGTAGCCCAGGAGGTCCATCCATCTGTAGTAAGCGCAACACAGGGTGCATCGGCCAATTCATTGACAACTTCGCTTTAGCTTGATTATATAGAGCGGGTAGTACCGGTTTGCTGAAATGGGTGCGAGAGGGCGAAGTTCGTAACATGGCTCGAGCACTTTCATGAGGTGCTTAAACCCCCCTATTCTTCTCCAGCACTGAGAATGGGCGCACATCCGCGGCTATAAACATTCCTATCGCTCTTGTAATTTCTTTGGCCCGGTCAGAATCAGCTGTGAAGTGCTGCTTGAATGTACAGGGAAGATTAAGTTGTGTGGTTGTGGTTTTGTGTTTCTGTCTTGCTCCGGTGGTAGGAATACTGGGGTGATGTCGGTGTAAATGTTACAACGTTTGAGGTCTCTCTGTCCATCGCCATAGTAATCTACTGGGAAGCCAAAATGTTCCCAAACTGGAGATTTAAACGATTATGGATATTTCTCCTGGTTTATCGACCTCACCACTCACCATCGTACAGAACAAGTTGCGCCTCACAAAAAGACAGCTTAAAGTGCGACGACTAAGATTTTAATTTTGATTACAAGGTGCACATAGGCTCTAGTTGTTTTAACAGAATAGCCTGAAAATGTTTCTTCAGATCAGATTTACTCAAGAAGCATACAATGCACCGTAGGCATAGCCTATAGGCCTAGTGTTTAATTGTTTTATGTATTCATTCAGGTTCACAGTGCGGACCGAACCGAGGTCCCCATACCGAACGGTTCGGTACAAAAATGTGTACTTTTAAACCCCTACTAATTCTGTAATAGATGAAGAAAGACATAAGAAAGATGTCTCCGTCTCTCCGAACACACTCACCAAATTGCACATGGGGTGAGTCTTCCCAAACTTTATCTCGCAGAGCTCAGCTAAAGCCTGTAGAAAAAAGACACGTTGTAGGTAAACGTTAAATAAACACCCATCCGAAATAGCCTCATAACATTGACCATTGACTGTTAAATGACCATATTCAAATGTTATCTTCAATAAAGTTTCCGTCCCCTGGTGTAAAAAGAAAACACCCGATGTCATCTTACGACAGGTGTGACAAGATGTGGTGTGTGTAGAAATGTCCAATCATGTTACCCAGCCTTTAAGTTTGAGTACTGGGAGCCATAGAAATAGAATTACTAGCCCCTCAGACCACGGCAATTTGAATGGAACACACGTGCACACTCAATATGGCGACCGGTCCACCAATAATAGAACCATTGACTTCAACGGGAAATTCCCATTCTATAATTTATATTTCTATGGTGGGAGCCTAAAGGTTCGCTCAGGGTTTATTGGCTTGTCACGCTAGCAGAGGTTCAGCCTCACGTCGACCACCCGGGCAAGTCCGTGCCGGGAACATAATCCATTATACATTTGGCACATCTCAAACTGCCCGGGTGAGACAGGCTCTCTAGGCTGCCAGCCAGAATCTAAAAGACCATATTAAGACGCGTCCCAAATGGCAACATGTTCCCTATGTGCCCTGTCAAAAGTAGTGCACTATGTAGGGAATAGGGTGCTGCACCGCAAGCACGCATTACTTCTCCGCTGCCACCTTACCATGAGGGGGAATTTAAAGTTGTCACTGTCGAAGGAACATTCTTTCACGGCCAGGCCCAGCCCTTGAAGGATTGGAACGAAGATCTGAAAGACAAAGAAGAGCATGTGAGCAAATGAGGATTGCACCACAGTAAACATAGCTGAAAATCAACATGGTGAAATGTACAGGAGAACTTGGTATAATAGGGGAAAAAAATATTCTGCATTTCACATGGTTTTTCTCAAGTGTTTGACTAATTGATCGAATTCTCAATTACCAAATGTTTTCTAATTGACCTTTTAATTATCAGCCTTACCGTCTACAAGCTTGGACAACAATGTCACACAAATAAAAGCATCGTTTTTGTGTGTGTCTCTGTATATCTGTGTGTCAGTCTGTCTGTCTCTCGGTCGAGCCCACCTGTCTGAAGACCTCCTCCTGGTGGGTCATGCGGGCCAGCTCCTGGATAAAGCCATACGGCAGGTTTCGGCACAGCATGTAGGGCACCAGCAGGGACTGCTGCAGGGGGCTCCTGAGTGGAGAGGCAAGGGGAGGAGGAACGCTTTCACGCAGACACACAACATACCTGGCCCGTGTCACATGGCCAAACACTATTTTGAAAGCAAATTAGGAGTGTATTTTGAATAAGAAAATGTGCATTGTATCCTTGTTTTCTACCATTTAACAATTGGCAGAACAGGCATTCTAACAAAAGCCTACTTTATATTGTACGTATGTTTGCGTCAAGTTACTAAAAGCATTGAGTTACTATAACGAACATACCAAAAATATTTCAAGAGCATATTTTTTCCATCTTCATAACATTGCAAAAATTTGAAACTGTCAAAATATTTGGCAGAAAAGCTAATCCATGATTTTGCAATGCTCTACTCTCCGGCTAGCACTAAATAAACTTCAACTAGTCCTAAATACATCTGCTAGAATCTTGACTAGAACCAAAAAATTATAATAATAATAATGACCCCATTACGGGGGCTGAGTCACTGGCTTGCTAGTGCTCTCCCAAGCCGTCCCAGAAGGGGTGCATCAGGTCTTGCCAGCATTTTTTTTGCTATACTCGACTTGAGTGCGTTGTCACTGACGTTATCTTCCTGCCTGGTCTTGCGCCCTCTCGGGTTCGTGTGGTGGGGGAGATCTTCGTGGGCTATACGCTGCCTTGTCTCAGGGTAGTAAGTTGGTGGTCTGTTGATATCCCTCTGGTGGTGGGGGGCTGTGCTTTGACAAAGTGGGTGGGGTTACCTTGTTGGCCCTGTCCAGGGGTATCGTCAGACGGGGCCACAGTGTCCCCGACCCCCCCCGTCTCAGTTCCCAGTATCTATGCTGCAATAGTCTATACTATATATACAAAAGTATGTGGACACCCCTTCAAATTAGTGGATTCGGCTACTTCAGCCACACCCGTTGCTGACGTGTATAAAATCAAGTAACAACGCGTAGAGCGTAAAAATAGTCTGTCCTCGGTCTAACAACTCACTACAGAGTTCCAAACTGCCTCTGGAAGCAACGTCAGCACAATAACTGTTAGTCGGGAGGTTCATGAAATGGGTTTCCATGGCCGTGCAGCCGCACACAAGCCTTAGATCACCATGCGCAATGCCAAGCGTCGGCTGGAGTGGCGTAAAGCTCGAGCAGTAAAAACACATTCTCTGGAGTGATGAATCACGCTTCGCCATCCGGCAGTCCGACGGACGAATCTGGGTTTGGCAGATGCCAGGAGAACGCTACCTGCCCCAATGCATAGTGCCAACTGTAAAGTTTGGTGGAAGAGGAATAATGGTCTGGGGCTGTTTTTCCATGGTGCAGGCCCCTTAGTTCCAGTGAAGGGAAATCTTAACGCTACAGCATACAATGACATTCTAGATGATTCTGTTCTTCCAACTTTTTGGCAACAATTTGGGGAAGGCCCTTTCCTGTTCAGCATGACAATACCCCCGTGCACAAAGCGAAGTCCATACAGAAATGGTTTGTCGAGATCGGTGTGGAAGAACTTGACTGGCCTGCACAGAGCCCTGACCTCAACCCCATCGAACACCTTTGGGATGAATTGGAACACCGACTGCGAGCCAGGCCTAATCGCCAACATCAGTGCCCGACCTCACTAATGCTCGTGGCTGAATGGAAGCAAGTCCCCATAGCAATGTTCCAATATCTATTGAAAAGCCTTCCCAGAAGAGTGGAGGCTGTTATAGCAGCAAAGGGGGAATCAACTCCATATTCATGCCCATGATTTTGAATGAGATGATCGATGAGCAGGTGCACACATAATTTTGGTCATGTACAGTGCCTTGCAAAATAATTCATCCCCCCTTGGCGTTTTTCCTATTTTGTTGCATTACAACCTGTAATATAAATTGATTTTATTTGGATTTCATGTAACAGATATACACAAAATAGTCCAAATTTAAGTGAAATTAAAAAAATAACTTGTTTTTAAAAAAATTACGGAAAGGTGGTGCGTGCATATGTATTCACCCCCTTTACTACGAAGTCCCTAAATACGATCTGGTGCAACCAATTACCTTCAGAAGTCACATAATTAGATAAATAAAGTCCACCTGTGTGCAATCTAAGCGTCACATGATCTGTCACATGATCTCAGAATATATACACACCTGTTCTGAAAGGCCCCAGAGTCTGCAACACCACTAAGCAAAGGGCACCACCAAGCAAGCGGCACCATGAAGACCAAGGAGCTCTCCAAAAAGGTCAGGGACAAAGTTGTGGAGAAGTACTGATCAGGTTTGGGTTATAAAATAATATCCAAAACTTTGAACATCCCACAGAGCACCATTAAATCCATTATTAAAAAATTGAAAGAATATGGCACCACAACAAACCTGCCAGGAGAGGGCCGCCCTCCAAAACCCATGGACCATGCAAGTAGAGCATTAATCAGATAGGCAACAAAGACACCAAAGATAACCCTGAAGGAGCTGCAAAGCTCCACAGCGGAGATTGGAGTATCTGTCCATAGGACCACTTTAAGCCGTACACTCCTCAGAGCTGGGCTTTACGGAAGAGTGGCCAGAAAAAAGCCATTGCTTAAAGAAAAAAATAAGTAAACATGTTTGGTGTTCGCCAAAAGGCATGTGGGAGACTCCCCAAACATTTGGAAGAAGGTACTCTGGTCAGATGAGACTCAAATTGAGCTTTTTGGCCATCAACGAAAACGATATGTCTGGCGCAAACACAACACCTCTCATCACCCCGAAAACACCATCCCCACAGTGAAGCATGGTGGTGGCAGCATCATGCTGTGGGGATGTTTTTCATCGGCAGGGACTGGGAAACTGGTCAGATTTGAAGGAATGATGGATGGCGCTAAATACAGGGAAATTCTTGAGGGAAACCTGTTTCAGTTTACCAGAGATTTGAGACTGGGACGGAGGTTCACCTTCCAGCAGGACAATGACCCTAAGCATACTGCTAAAGCAACACTCGAGTGGTTTAAAGGGAAACATTTAAATGTCTTGGAATGGCCTAGTCAAAGCCCAGACCTCAATCCAATTGAGAATCTGTGGTATGACTTAAAGATTGCTCTACACCAGCGGAACCCATCCAACTTGAAGGAGCTGGAGCAGTTTTGCCTTGAAGAATGGGTAAAAATCCCAGTGGCTAGATGTGCCAAGCTTATAGAGACATACCCCAAGAGACTTGCAGCTGTAATTGCTGCAAAAGGTGGCTCTACAAAGTATTGACTTTGGGGTGGTGGATAGTTCTGCACGCTCAAGTTTTGTTTTTTGTCTTATTTGTTGTTTGTTTCACAATAAAAAATATTTTGCATCTTCAAAGTGGTAGGCATGTTGTGTAAATCAAATGATACAAACAAAAATCAATTTTAATTCCAGGTTGTAAGGCAACAAAATAGGAAAAATGCCAAGGGGGGTGAATACTTTCGCAAGCCACTGTAGTGTATGTGCCGAGGGGCTACGGTCAGTCTGTCCAATCTGGTGTATTTCTCCTGTGTGATCTTCAGTATGCTTTCTTTAATTCACCCATCTTTCTCTCTCCCCTCCCGGAGAACCTGAGCCCTAGGACCATGCCACAGGACTACCTGGCCACTCCTGGCTGTCCTCGTCCCCAGTCCACCTGGCCGGGCTGCTGATCCAGTTTAACTAAAAGCATTCACTAAACCCTAAACCTCAACTAAATCTGGTAATGAATAATGTGGAAATGGATCAAGTTGAGGTGACTAAACGGCTTGGAGTAACCCTGGATTGTAAACTCATGGTCAAAACATATTGATACAACAGTAGCTAAGATGGGGAGAAGTCTGTCCATAATAAAGTGCTGTCTGCCTTCTTAACAACTCTATCAACAAGGCAGGTCCTACAGGCCATAATTTTGTCGGACCTGGACTACTGTTAAGTCGTGTGGTCAGGTGCCACAAAGAGGGACTTAGGAAAATTACAATTGGCTCAGAACAAGGTAGCACCGCTGGCCTTTAAATGTACATGGGGAGCTAACATTAATGATATGCATGTCAATCTCTCATGGCTCAAAGTGGAGGAGAGATTGACTTCATCACTACTTGTTTTTGTAAGAAGTGTTGACAAGCTAAATGCACCGAGCTGTCTGTTTAAACTACTAGCACACAGCTCAGACACCCATGCATACCCTACAAGACATGCCACCAGAGGTCTCGTCACAATCCCCAAGTCCAAAACAGACTATGGGAGGTGCACAGTACTACATAGAGCCATGACTTCATGGAACTCTATTCCACATCAGGTAACTGATGCAGATTTAAAAAACAGATAAATAAAAATCTTATGGAACTGCGGGGACTGTGGACACACACAGGCGCTAGCATGCGCACTCTACACACATACAGTGTAATATTGTTGTATGGTGCTATTATACTGTATTGTAGATATGTAGTGGTGTAATAATGTTATATGATGTACTGTTTTATTTTTTGTTTTATGTGTAATAATGTGTTGGATCCCTAATAAATACAAATACTCTCTCTCTGAATGCTCGGCTATGAAAAGCCAACTGACATTTACTCCTGAGGTGCTGACCTGTTGCACCCTCTATAACGACTGTGATAATTATTTCACCCTGCTGGTCATCTATGAACATTTCAACATCTTGAAGAACAATCTAGCCTTAATGGCCATGTACTCTTATAATCTCTACCGGCACAGCCAGAAAAAGACTGGCCACCCCCTCAGAGCCTGGCTCCTCTAGGTTTCTTCCTAGGTTCCTGCCTTTCTAGGGAGTTTTTCCTAGCCACCACGCTTCTACATCTGCATTGCTTGCTCTTTGAGGTTTTAGGCTGAGTTTCTGTATAAGCACTTTGTATCATCTGCTGATGTAAAAAGGGCTTCATAAATAAATTGTATTGATTGATTGCGCCGAGTTACTAAACTGTGAGGCTACACACGCTTGCACCTATGCAAGATCAGCATTTTGTGTAGCTAATTTTCATTCTTGCAATGCGTATTGCGTAGGGTATGAATTAGGCTTTACTCAGACACACAACATACCTTGAACAAGTCACCTGGCCAATACTATTTTGAGGAACAAACCTATTTTTGTACCAAATTCTTGCATCGTATTCTTGTATTCTGCCCTTTAACAAGTGGTAGAGCATGCATGCTAACTAACATGCTCAGAGCATGGTGAGAGGAAACACTAGAGTGGGGGAGCAAAGGTGTAAAAGACATGGCAAAATTATGTGGATATGTGAACCCAATGAATAATAGATTAGTTGCTATTGTGCTAGGGTTGCTATGATGCTGGAATAGTAGCACCTGCTTGGGGTGCTGAAATAGCAGACAAAAGAACAAAACATGTATTTTCCATAGTTTAATTTCAAGGCGAAAGCAACATCCAGGCCGTCAGGCATCATAATTGTCAATTGACAAGTTAATTGCTGCTTTCTTCCATGTGTCTATGAGTGGATATTTGGGCTTTAAAAAATATATATCTATTTGCACTTGCCGAAATAGTTTTGAATTGAAATAACACCAAAAAAAAAATACATAAAATATATGGGTCATCTGAAACTAACAGGCAAGCAGGCAACATAGCTAAACAGCTAGACACTCCTATTCAATGGCATGGGAAACACTGATGTACAGAATAATAGAAATGACTGTATTATGACCACAGTATTGTGAGAGGTCACAGAAGGTGACAGGAAGGTGTCAGACTGACCTTGGCTGTGTGAGAGCGCCCTGAAGGACAAGAGCGGCGTGGGAAATACACTGTGAGCGTATGTTGCTGAGGAGCTGGCTGACACTGGGGTGGCTGCAAATCTGAGAAGACAGAGAAGGAGAGAGAAGTACAAGTTAAGTTTGTTTTGTCACCATCAGGGCTGTCAAGGTGACCCCGTCTCCACATTCTGCTGCCGAATCATAATTTGGTCACAGAGGAGTGGATCTTTCTCTCATCGTGAGCGGTATTGTGGTTAGGGCTGTTACGGTGACCGTATTACCACCACACCGGTGGTCACAAATCATGACCGCAGTCAAATTCCACGTGACTGTTTAGTCATGGTAACTAGGCTTCTCCAAAACTGTGCTCTGATGCTGCTGATGGTAATTAGTAGCCTACCAAACTTGCCAACTGCCTGGTACTCAGCACTATTGTCCCTCTTATCACTCCAACATCAATGCAAATGTATTTGAAAATCAAATCAAACACTTCACGAGAGCCCATGAGCTCATGTTGTGCAACATTTCTATAGGCTAAGCAATTACCTACAGAATGTATTAAAAATCTAAACCTATAGCCCAAAGTTTATATCACAACTACATTTGCATAAATAACTCTAAATTAAGCATATAGGAGGACCTGTTTCTTTGTTAACCGCTCAACACAGAATAGCCGCATGTGCGCACTGCCTCAGAAATTGTTTTGAGAAAATATACTTTCTATTTTAATCAGCTATGTTCAATTGTATTCTTCATACTGTAAAATAATGCCACGGAATTCTAAGCAACTCTTGTCTGCTGAATGAACTAGTGTAGCCCACAGCCATATGGCATAGCCAGATCAGGGCCTAACATAAGGACAACTCAGAGTATGCTATTCTGTTCTTTTGAAATAAACTAAATTTTCTTCATATCATGTTTCTTCAGACCTGTCTAAAATAAATAATGGATTTATTGTGATGGTGTAGGCTATAATAAATGGATTTATAATACTTTTTTAAATGTAGATGTTCCAAAAGGTCTGCATCAGTGGCTTGTAGGCTATGTGTGGAAGCCAGGAGATGCTAAACATGTTTATGTTAATTAACGGTCAATTACCGTGAGACCAACAGTTATTTGCTTGACAATCACCGGCTGACAAAATGTCATGACCGCCACAGCCCTAATTGTGGTCAGGCTCTTTGAACTCAATTGGCTATGTTGCGAGAGGTTTATGTTCATGTGTTTTGTCCATATCCGTCTCTCTTTTAAATAACACAAATTTTAACAGAAAAGAGTGTTCCGACATGCAAATTTAACTTTGCCTTATCTCAGGACATTTCTGCTACAACCTGCGGTCTTAGGCATAGCACACCATGCATGGCTGAAAAGTAAGTATTGTTTGGGGACACTATCTTCAAATGGTGTTTCAGAAAGAAAAATTCTGCCTAAGATTCCAAATGCTTCAAACAGTGATGGGGGGGGGGGGGGGGGGGTCCAATACAGTTACATATCGCTATATTATTTTTGGACGATGTTACTTTGACTCCAAGTATTGATTTGTAAAATAATAAAATAAAAATGTGGTGCTAAGTACAGTTAGCTAGCACTAGTGGGCTGTACCTGCGCCAAAACTCCGGTATTTTTCATCCTATAGCTTGTTCTACATCATTTTTTTAATAGTGTACCAACATGTTTTCAGCACCTTTATTTCCATGACTGATCAAAACTAATTTTCTCATGCGGCCTCTTTTCTCTCTGCAGCAGACATAGTGAGCAATATGTTTGGAACATCATCGCAATAAAATCGCTGTATCGAATTGCAGAACATATCATATCGGCACCTACGTATTGTGATAATATCGTATCGTGAGGTCCCTGGCAATTCCCAGCCCTACTTCCAAATGAGTAGATACGGGTCATCCCTAAGGTGGGGAGCCATTTATGTTTGGGGTGTTTCCAGTTTACCTTGGGCGCCTTCCTTTCCTCCATGCCCACACTGTCGAAGCGCTCGATGAGGTAGTTGAGCATCTCCGTCTCCTTGCACGCCTCGATGGAGAAGCGGTCGCCGCAGGATTCCGAGGCCATTCCCCCTCCAGACGCACCCAGACTACACAGAGAGATGGAGGGAGGGAGGGTAAAACAGAGGGAGACAAAGTCATTACATTTAACAGGACAATAGGAGAAGAACCAGGGCACCGTAAGAAACAAGCCACGTGGACAAATGCGGTAAATAAGCGACCCTTCCAGTTCTCCTGAAAGAAATGTCAAACGTTAGCGACAGTATTGCAACGCAGCGTTTCAGCATTTTGAATCCACAATTCTTGAGTGAACTAAACTCTTCGATTTGACAAAATTCCTTCAATAATCTCCCTCAATAGCAGTTTGAAGCTTAAAGCTGGGTCGTGTTCATTAATGCACGCAACGGAAAACCTTTTGCAATGTTTTGCGAAGTAAAACAAACATTTGTGTTTCTTTTTGTTCAACTCCATGTAGTCGCTCGCTCCCTCCTGGCTTGTTTCAGTCCATTTTCTTCCATCTGGTGCTTAATGAACACAACCCAGGTAATGGATTCTACAGAGATATCCATTGACCACACCCATGGGTTCACTGGGGTCTAAGCTAATGCATTGCTAGTGGTCTGTTTCAGAAGACAGTTTTTGTGACAAACTATCGCTAGGAGACACTAGGGCTGTGTTGCACATATATTGCAGAAAATGCTCTGCCAATACCGCAGAAAACTAACTTTTTAGTGACTGCAGGAATATTGTGGATAATTATTCTGCCCAAGGCTGCTTGACAGATTTCTAGCAGAGACTTGAGTGCACAGAACAGGGAACTGAATGTCTTGTGAAATTGGTGGAGAACTTGCACTTTCAATCTAGCAGATCGTTTATCCGGGCTGCAGCAAGCAGCATTTGCAGCAACAGACTATCTGAGACACGTTCAAACCTGTTGACGTCTTTGGGTTTTATCTGAACATTGTTTGCAGAAAGATGAAACAGTGGCTTCGACATGCACTTCCAAGGCTTATTTGCCTGGTCTTCACAGACAGTCTAAACTTTGGATCCTTTCCACATATCACAAATTTGATCCGAGAGCTAGAGAAATTGGCAATCTGAGCTACAGTACATGACAGGCCTAATTCACAGGGAAATTACAATCCTGGGCCAAACTCATGCTGGTGATTTCCAAGATCCTAGTGCTTGAGTACCTGATATCATGCTACTAACTGCAATGCTAGCCTTGTCATAATATTTGTATTTAATGAACTGCAATTCAGACCAGCTCACCAGTACCACAAAGCTGAGCACCCTGCCTTGATCTGTACTGACATGAACTACTTCTCTAAGGTTGAGCTTCAACTACAGTTGAGGGCCCGTAAAATCTGCTAGCGTTTACAGCCTCTACGTTTCTCAGCCTGTGCCTGCAGCAGCTGGGCTGCAGTGGTGAAACGCTGGCTACGCCCCAAAGGGCACCCTATTCCTTATATAGTGCACTACTTTTGACCATCACCCTGGGGTTACCTCAGCGGTTAGTGGCTAGGCTTGTCACACTGCTGAAGCATGCCGGTGAGTCTACTGAACACACACAGGCCGTGCAGCGGTGTATACCTGGACCCAAACTGAAACTGCGCAAAATCCTCCTCCTGCTCATCCTCAGGCTCTTCTTCGCTGCTGTCCGGAGACATGTCAGAGAGGGCGAAGAACAGATAGGAGAGGGGGCTGGTGTGGAGGAAGGAGGGATAAAGCAGGAGGACAGGGTGTGAGGATGGGGAGACAAGAGAGGTGGAAAAACATGAAGACTAAGATGGAGATTTGATGGACAGTTTAGACACACAGGTCATATATAAGAGAGGGTAGGGAAGGAAGAGGGTAGCACTGAGGAAAGGACGTAGGAAGGAAGTGATATGACTAGCACGCCTTCTCTCTGACTTTAGCTGAACCTTGATTGTGATTCACTGTGGAATAAAACACCAGACTACACTCCTAGTGCTGACCTTTTCCATGTCCATCAATACATTTTATCAGAAGATACGAGGAGGACACATAGGCTCCTACAGCCACCATAGTCAAAGAGCTATGTTTCACAAAAACACATGCAGGACAAGCAATGCATTGGCAAGCAAAACTTTAGGGTCTTTCTCCTCGTTTCTCAATTAAACTGTTCCAGCTCCAAGTCTAGGTCTTTCTTTGTTAGAACTGGGCCATTGTCTGAACTGACCAAACATTGAGTATTATCTATCTATCTATCTATCTATCTATCTATCTATCTATCTATCTATATATACTGTATATGTTTCTATGACAATGATTGTAAATTGTCCAAATCAGAGAATTGGAGTTGGTTTGTGGGTGGGAATTATGTGTAAACCTAAACTCTAACTGTTTCCCAGACACAGATTAAACCTAGTCCTGGACTAAAAAGCAACTCAATGGAGAATCTCCATAGAAATCTATTTTTAGTCCAGGACTAGGCTTAATTTGTGTCTGGAAAAGCACCCATATCTGTCCATAATAATTAAAGCAATAGGCCTACACAAGTAGGGGGGATATGTCGTGGGCGGCGGAGCCTGGGGGAGGATTAATGTTTTAGTAAGGTAGCTTGTTGCATGTCACTGTCAAACAGGTGGTTGAGGAGGTACCTAGACGGGATTCGGGCGGCGGGGGCAGCTTGTCGGGCAGCTGCTCTGGGTGGGGGGGGCACTAGAGGGAGGGGCATAGAGGTGGGCGGGCAAGGTCTGGGGGAGGGAAGGGGAACCGACTGGGGGGTGGTTGGTAGTCGTGGGGCTGGGGCCTGGGCCAGGGCGATGGGCAGTACGGGGAGACCTGCAGGGACAGGGACAGGGACAGAGGAAAACCCAGGGAGGCTAGCCAGTATGGGGCAAGGGGGGGTGGAGAACCCCCAGGGAGAGGTGACAGAGTAGGGCCGGTGGTGCTGGGAGATGGGCAGGGGGGCGGAGAGAGAGAGCCTAGGGGGGTTGGCCATAGTAGGGGGACTTGGGGCTACTATTGGATGTGGGGAGGAGGGGGTGGAGGTGGGTAGAGGTGTAGAGGTCATCCTGGCTGCATTCAAAGCCAGCAGGTGTGGACTACACCCGTATAGGCTGTGGACAACATCGCAAAACAAAGGTGTTATATAAAACTCAACCAAGAATACAGAGAACGATACCATGACTGTGCCAGTTTAAAAAAGACAACACTTCCCATTGACTAGGCCTCAATTACAAGAAACGGAACAATTCAATTTCCTTCGATTTCAATATAGGAATTCCATTGGATGGATTCCAACAGGGCGTCCTGTACGATTTCTAATCAGACAATAAATTAAATGGCACTGGTTGAATTTGAACACCCATATATGCTAATGGTACGTTTTAGGCTGAGCTCCAAATGGCACCCTATTCCCTATATAGTGTACTACTTTTGTAGGGGAGCTCTATAGGGAATATAATGCCATTTGCAACACAGCCCTACTGTATTTACCCAGGACTGGGGGCTAGTTGTGGGGCCACTGGGGCGTACTTGCCTGGACAGAGAGCTGGCCCCAAACGAGCCTGCACAGGGGGCCATGGGACTGCCGCCCTGACTAGAGGGCTGGACCAGCGTCAGGTGGTGGTCGGGAGATTTGGCAGCAGCAATTGGCTGGGATGTGGCGGTCAGGCTGGCGAAGGGGTTGTGGACGTGCGACATGGTGGACATCATGAGAACCTCCATCAGGATCTGGCCAATCAGGTCTTTGAAGTCAGAGTAGACTGGGAGGGGGAAGAGAAATCATAAACATACACTTCATTTGTGACAGGTAAATGAAATCTTGTCATTGCAGTGCAACATACAACAGTATACATGACAGAAAACAAACTGACTGCACAAACTGATTTGCATTTCAATGTAATACAAATATTTTCTTCAAATTTCAACAGAAACATTGGGTTAGAGGATTATTATTTTTTTCTCATAGTTATTGCATTCAGATGACTAAATCCTAAACCACTAATCTAGGACTCTCCTGCGAAAAGCTATACAATTCAAGGAGAACATCATATCAAAATCTCCTGCATCTTTGCCGTACCGTCTTTGGGGCTGCTCTGGTGGAACTCGGCAGCAAGCGAGGGGAGAAAGATGACGTCTCTGTCCTGCTCCTTCCAGGAGACACGCAGGATCTTACAGATGAGCTGCAGAGCCTGCTCTTCAGAGACATCTGAGTTTTCAGCGGATTCCTGGGACAGGCACACCCATAGTTAGAAGTACTAGCTAGAGCGGACATTGCTGTTCAAGTGACGGGTGGATCGGCGGTCATGTTGAGTGTACCGATAGGAGGTAAAAATCATACATTTACATTTCCTTGGGTAAAAGCAGGGAGTTCGGGGTTCAATGTGTAATTTTAGTGGAGGCGTGTCCACTGCAAAAGAGAAGCATTGACTCAAATTTGTAGAGAAAAATAATAATAAACTACTGCTGGAATTGCCTCCTACCCACTGACTCTGTGTCCATTCGCGTCGTGCCTAAGAAGAGCCCTTAGCTGTGGTATATTGGCAATATACCACACCCCATCGGGCCTTATTGCTTAAGTATATCAGTGTTTCCCCTATATCAGCAGTACTCAGACTTTTTTTTAAAATCAGGGACCCCATTTTTTTTCTCCAGAATTTCTGGTGACCCCACCTCAACCCAAATCTAATGACAACGTTAACATCCTCCATTTCGATTTTACATCAACAAATAGCATTCATTACATTTGTCTATCTTATCAACATTAAGAGTACAACACGTACATTACTTTATTTGGAAATTAAACGAAGGCCAAGAGGCAGACACCTGAGCTTGAATAAACAAAGTGATACGAGCAACAGCAGTGTGAGAGTTTCTCTTTTCTTTTTAAGAGATTCAAATCGATTTCATTTTGAAAAATAAGGCCTACATTCAATAAAGCAGTAATAACAATCAAACTACTAATTTAATTTTTTACATCAACAAATAACATTCGATGCATTATATTTTAATCTCTCTATCAACATTAAGAGATTCAATTAGATTTGATTTTGAAATATAAAGCCTACATTCAATAAGGCAGCAATAACAATTAGACAATTAATTTGGATTTTAACATAAAAAAAGTGACAGTCCATTCATCTTATTCAAACTATTGGGGTTCGTTAATTTTAGCACCATGGACAGAGCTGTTGTCTGGAGATCACAGTAGCGCAGGGCCTATCAACGTTCATGTTCAGGACCTTGGACAGAGAAATAGGCTTCACTTAAACATGCAGTTCACTTTTTCATAGATCATCACCTTTTCCACATGTTACGTTACAGCCTTATTCTAAAATGGATTAAATAAAAACATTTCCTCATCAATGTACACACAATACACCATAATGACAAAGCAAAAAATGTTTGCAACAGAAATACCTTATTTACAAAAGTATTCAGACCCTTTGCTATGAGACTCGAAATTGAGCTCAGGTACACCCTGTTTCCATTGATCATCCTTGAGACGTTTCTACAACTTGATTGGTGTCCACCTGTGGTAAATTCAATTGATTGGACATGATTTGGAAAGGCACACACCTGTCTATATAAATGTCCCACAGTTGACAGTGCATGTCAGAGCAAAAACCAAGCCATGAGGTTGAAGGAATTATCCATACAGCTCCGAGACAGGATTGAGTCAAGGCACAGACCTGGGGAAGGGTACCAAAACATTTCTGCAGCATTGAAGGTCCCCCAAGAACACAGTGGCCTCCATCATTCTTAAATATAATTCGTTTGGAACCACCAAGACTCTTCCTAGAGCTGGCCGCCCGGCCAAACTGAGCAATCGGGGGACAAGGGCCTTGGTCAGGGAGGTGACCAAGAACCAGATGGTCACTCTGACAGAGCTCCAGAGTTCCTCTGGAGATGGGAGAACCTTCCAGAAGGACAACCATCTCTGCAGCACTCCACCAATCAGGCCTTTACGGTAGAGTGGCCAGACGGAAGCCACTCCTCAGTAAAAGGCACGACAGCCCTCATGGAGTTCGCCAAAAGGCACCTAAAGGACTCTCAGACCATGTCTCCTGAGTGGTGCAGTGGTCTAAGGCACTGCATCGCAGTGCTAACTGTGCCACTAGAGATCCTGGTTCGAATCCAGGCTCTGTCGCAGCCGGCCGCGACCGGGAGACTCATGGGCGGCGCACAATTGGCCCAGCGTCGTCCAGGGTAGGGGAGGGAATGGCCGGCAGGGATGTAGCTCAGTTGATAGAGCATGGCATTTGCAATGCCAGGGTTGTGGGTTCGATTCCCACGGGGGGCCAGTATAAAATAAAAAAATGTATTCACTAACTGTAAGTCGCTCTGGATAAGAGCGTCTGCTAAATGACTAAAATGTAAAATGAGAAACAAGATTCTCTGGTCTGATGAAACCAAGATTGAACTCTTTGGCCTGAATGCCAAGCGTCACGTCTGGAGGAAACTAGCACCATCACAATAGCTGCCCTGTTACCTGCAATCTTGAGCTGCACTGTCCCACTTTGTGGTGGATAACACCCACTCTTCGTTTACGCAATGGGTTGTAAGGCACAAGTATCCTATTTCTCGAAAATCCACAAGTGTAATTGCGCCATTGTATTTACCCAAGTTCTCGCTCAACTCCGGGACCTCCCGCCAGCTGATTTTTTTGCCTGATCTAGCGCGAGAGGAAACACTGACAGAAACATTCACACCTCCATCAATTTACAAAAGCATAGTCTAATAGCTAGGCTAGGTGTGAAAATTCCCCCAATTTGTGCCACAGTTTAGACTACCGATAGATGCTGCAGTCAGTCAGAGTTGAGTCCTATTGTAAAGTGTAGTCTAATGGCCAAAAAGGGCAAACTTGCAATGTATTCGAGGCTTAAGTCCTCTAAAGTTGTACATTTCTAACAATATCACAGACCTGAATTGCCCTAACGAAAAACGCATCAACCCCTACAAATGTCAATTTATTATAATCTACATAATAATTAAAACGAAGTGAGCTGTAGCGAGAGGAGAGAGTTCTTGTGTCATTAACCCTGCATTATAAAATAACTTATTTTGAACGAAAGCCAGGAATGAGTGAGTCACTCAGCCCTATGCTTCTGTTCCTGCTTCTGTTGCCTATTTGAGTGTTTATTTAATATCCTACTGATTCTGTGATCACCAAGCTATATGCAACCGCAAAATGTCAGAAAGCAATTTTAAACATCTTGCTGTTTTTAAACTTTGCTATAATAAAGGCTTCAGAATTTGTTTTCATAAGAACAGACTCTGGTATTACTTATAATTTATTTAGTGTTGTTGACACTATTCCAAAGGGGCAGATAATGTACACTGTAATCTAACAGCACCTTTGTCATGCAGCAGTATCTCTTGCGCTTTTGACAATGATTTTACATGAGGACTAATTCACATGATGCAGGTGGAAGTTTACATACACCTTAGCCAAATACATTTCAACTCAGTTTTTCACAATTCCTGACATTTAATCCTAGTAAAAATTCCCTGTATTAGGTCAGTTAGGATCACCACTTTATTTTAAGAATGTGTAATGTCAGAATAATTATTTCTTTCAGCTTTTATTTATTTCACCACATTCCCAGTGTGTCAGAAGTTTACATACACTCAATTAGTATTCAGTAGCATTGCCTTTAAATTGTTTAACTTGGGTCAAACGTTTCGGGTAGCCTTCCACAAGCTTCCGACAATAAGTTGGGTGAATTTTGGCCCATTCCTCTTGACAGAGCTGGTGTAATTGAGTCAGGTTTTTAGGCATGATGCTGCAACCCCCGTGCTTCACGGTTGGGATGGTGTTCCCCCTTTTTCCTCCAAACATAACGATGGTCATTATGGCCAAACAGTTCTATTTTTGTTTCATCAGACCAGAGGACATTTCTCCAAAAAGTACGATCTTTGTCCCCATGTGCAGTTGCAAACCGTAGTCTGGCTTTTTTATGGCGGTTTTGGAGCAGTTGCTGTTGTTCTTCCTTGCTGAGCGGCGTTTCAGGTTCTGTCGATATAGGACTAGTTTTACTGTGGATATAGATACTTTTGTACCTGTTTCCTCCAGCATCTTCACAAGGTCCTTTGCTGTTGTTCTGGGATTGATTTGCACTTTTCGCACCAAAGTACGTTCATATCTAGGAGACAGAAAGCGTCTCCTTCCTGAGCGGTATGACGGCTGCGTGGTTCCATGGTGTTTATACTTGCGTACTATTGTTTGTACAGATGAACGTGGTACCTTCAGGCGTTTGGAAATTGCTCCCAAGGATGAACCAGACTTGTGGAGGTCTACACATTTTTTTGCTGAGGTCTTGGCTGATTTCTTTTGATTTTCCCATGATGTCAAGCAAAGAGGCACTGAGTTTGAAGGTAGGCCTTGAAATACATCCACAGGTACACCTCCAATTGACTCAAATTATGTCATTTAGCCTATCAGAAGCTTCTAAAGCCATGACATCATTATCTGGAATTTTCCAAGCTGTTTAAAGGCACAGTCAACTTAGTGTATGTAAACTTCTGACCCACTGGAATTGTGATACAGTGAAATATAATTGAAATAATCTGTCTGTAAACAATTATTGGAAAAATTACTTGTGTCATGCACAAAGCAGATGTCCTAACCGACTTGCCAAAACTATAGTTTGTTAACAAGAAATTTGTGGAGTGGTTGAAAAATTAGTTTTAATGACTCCAACCTAAGTGTATGTAAACTTCCAACTTCAACTGTATGTCTAAAATACTTTCCACTAGGCTAATAAATAATCAAATTTTTCCTTTCGATTATTGAATTAACCTATATCATGTTATTTCAAGTTATCACCTTGGAGAGCAGGCAAAAACAATTTGGAGTTGAATTGGAGGTACAAAATGTATTACAATTGAATTTGAATTAACTGAATGATGAGGATGACGAAGAAGAGGGTGATTGAATTAAGAACAATAGTGTAAGAATTGCTCTTCCTCTGTCCCACGTGCACAAACACAAAATAAAGGCACTTGTTTCTACTTTGTCAGAAGCAGCTGCAACTGGACTGTAGCTTATTACTTAATAAAACTGTTGTTATACTAAGGTTTTTATTCTAAGAGAAACAAAAATGTTCTGTTCTTTTCCATTATATTTTTAGTAATGTCTGCTAAATTAACAAGTTAATAGCGTAGCCATATAGCCTCGGCTACTAAGCACAGTAAAATAAAAATAAAAAAGGTTTAACATATTCTCAAGACCCGAGCTATTTAATGTATGCGTTTTATTTATTAGATTTACCTGTGGAATGTTACCGAATAGATAACAACAATAGAAAGAAGCATCTGGTGGCATTTGTTAGAGAGTCAGGCGGAGAATGGAGTTTTACCTCTTAAGGATCGGACCCTTTTTTCAATTTTTGCATAAAATGACATACCCAAATCTAACTGCCTGTAGCTCGGGACCTGAAGCAAGGATATGCATATTCTTGATACAATTTGAAAGGAAACACTTTGAAGTTTGTGGAAATGTGAAATTAATGTAGGAGAATGTAACACATTAGATCTGGTAAAAGATAATACAAACAAAAAAACATGGGTTTTCTATTAATTTTTTTGTTCCATCATCTTTGAAATGCAAGTGAAAGGCCACAATATAATATTGCAGTTTAGGCGCAATTTAGATATTGGCCACTAGATGGCAGCAGTGTGTGTGCAAAGTTTCAGATTGATCCAGTGAAGTGTTGCAATACTGGACTATTTTATATCAAGTCTGCCCAAATGTTCCCGAATTGGTCAATTGATACATTTTCAAGTACATAACTATACAGAACAATTATATGGTAATACAAAATGTAAGTTTACACACTCCCAGGAATGTCATACATGATGGATCATTAGCTTATACACTAACTTTTTGTAA
The DNA here is from genome assembly GCF_964263955.1 of Coregonus lavaretus. Classification (NCBI taxonomy): domain Eukaryota; kingdom Metazoa; phylum Chordata; class Actinopteri; order Salmoniformes; family Salmonidae; genus Coregonus; species Coregonus lavaretus. Next base: position 45,062,813 of record NC_140009.1, on the reverse strand, counting down.
GTAAGCATTTCACTGTGATGTCTGCACCTGTTGTATTCGGCGCATGTGACCAATAAAATTTGATTTGATTTGATTTGATTTGACTTTCACACATCTAGACGGCCGGGCGGGGTGGGTGTGGCGCCAGAGACAGCAAGGGTTCACACTGTAGAACCCAGTTCCTACATTTGAATATAAAAATGGATTTTATCAAACAAAACTATGCTACATTTTATCTCTGGTACCCTTAGGATGACAAATCAGAGCAAAATTACTGAATGTAGGTACATTATTTAACCTTCAGAGGTGAATGTATCATACCAGTTGCCGTGATAATTTTTTTTTTGTGCACTCTCCTCAAACAATAGCATGGTCTTTTTTCACTGTAATAGCTACTGTAAATTGGACCGTTCAGTTAGATTAACAAGAATTTAAGCTTTCTGCCCATATACGACATGTCTATGTCCTGGAAAGTTTGCTTTTATATACAACAGTCATGCTAATCACATTAGCGCACGTTAGCTCAACCGTCCCATATACGGGACATCGATCCCGTAGAGGTTAAGTGCACTAAGTACGCAACAAGGCTGTGGGCCAGGTGTAAATAGTTTAGCAGCCTTTACAATAAATTGGAATACAAAAGAAGCCATCCACCCTTGATAGGCTATCAGCAGGACTCTTGCCTAGGTTAGGGACTTTAAATATATTAATGGGTGTTTGTTCGTGAGGCATGTCATAGCCCACCAAATGCACTGTTTTCTAACCACATCTGGACGGAGCCATAACAAATTACTATGGGAATAAATATCACTGAATGATGGAAATATTGGAATAAAGTAGGTTAATGCAACTTAAGGCAACACATTGTTGTTTACTGAAACTCCCAAAGTCATCCAATTGTTATAATAGGATTTGAAGCAATGTGTGGTCAACTATTTGAGCACCGTTTCGCGCCGTTTTGAGACAAGCATGGAGACTGGTCTCGATAAATTAAATCAGATTTTTATTTTCACTGAATCGCTGTTTGGATATTGGTTAGCCTACAATTAGGCTGTGGAAATGTTAGGATTATTTTACTCTTCACTCGCAGTCGCTTAGTAGCCTAGGCCTACTCCCGACCGGTCACGTTGTACAGCGCAATATTTTCCTAACGGAAACCCTGAGGCATACAAAGGCTACTGTAAAATGCATTTTCATTTTTCGTCGAATAGGAACACCATAATATTAATACAATTAATAAGCTACATTTTTAACAGTATAAACAGCACAACAAATACAATAATGATTTACAACATATTATAATCTATTATAATCAATCCCATATAGTCGGTCCTAACAAAAAAGGATTTCAAGTTTTTAGTACAACCAATATTACAAACAGTCAAATGCATTCGTGAACCCACCTGTCCCTGACTTTTCCTAAATATGTGTATTTTACACTCTAGCAGTAGGCCTATATTGAGATAAATATTATAAAAGACTAAAACTTTCTGAGCATTTCATCCTCAAAGCGCCATGAAGGTCTGCTGCACCATATGCATATTAACAATACAATATCCGAGACTCAATGAGTAGCCTACCAATAGCCGCCAGTCTAATAAATCAATTTAATATACACAGATCACAAAGAAATCCATTAATATTGTGTTTAAGGAGGTCATAAAAAACATGGCACGAAGACAATTTATTTCAAAAGAACAGAATAGCATGTTTTAAGATGTATTTATCTGTGCTAGAGTAGCTGACTATGGCTGTGCCATGTCAATGAAATTAACTTGTTAATTTAGCAAAAATCACATGCTTATATTCCGCAACCCTTTACAATATGAATATGATGGAATATAACAGAAAGGATATTTTCCCCAAATGGGTATTTGCTGATTGTCATCAGTAGGCATGGAGCTACGGTTATTCTAGGAAAACGCTCTATTTTGAAAGAGACCATCTGTAAATCATTTTGTGTTGTTTGGCAAAACTGGGTTCATTAAAAACCTTGGAATATGCTCTTTCGGATAGGGTATAGCAATCAAAACGTCTGGCCTGCATGGAAAAGTAAGCAAGCACCAACAAGCTTCATAAAGACGCCCTCTAAGTTGCCCTTTGTTGGTCAAACTAGCATTAATGGCAACAATGGCTGACAGTAAAATACTATGAGGTCATGCACTCCAACATACCATACCATTCCGCAGCATCCTGCAAGCAACTTTTAAATGTATTTGACTAAAACAATCATTTCAAACCTTGCTTACATTTGTATACGATCACGTGTCTCTATTATGCGTGGCAATATTTGAGACGAGATTTCCAAAATTAAAATCACTTAGAGCTGATTTCCTGGTGTTATTACAGTCTTATGTCCAACAATGAAAAATAATATTTTTTATACAGTCCCGTGTAGCTCAGTTGGTAGAGCATGGCGCTTGCAACGCCAGGGTTGTGGGTTCGATTCCCACGGGGGACAAGTATGAAAATGTATGCACTCACTAACTGTAGTCGCTCTGGATAAGAGCATCTGCTAAATGGCTAAAAAATAAATAAATATATATATATACACAGTGGGAGAACAAGTATTTGATACACTGCCGATTTTGCAGGTTTTCCTACTTACAAAGCATGTAGAGGTCTGTAATTTTTATCATAGGTACACTTCAACTGTGAGAAAAGCAGAACTTAATATTTGGTACAGAAAGCTTTGTTTGCAATTACAGAGATAATACGTTTCCTGTAGGTCTTGACCAGGTTTGCACACACTGCAGCAGGGATTTTGGCCCACTCCTCCATACAGACCTTCTCCAGATCCTTCAGGTTTCCGGGCTGTCGCTGGGCAATACGGACTTTCAGCTCCCTCCAAAGATTTTGTATTGGGTTCAGGTCTGGAGACTGGCTAGGCCACTCCAGGACCTTGTGATGCTTCTTACGGAGCCACTCCTTAGTTGCCCTGGCTGTGTGTTTCGGGTCGTTGTCATGCTGGAAGACCCAGCCACGACCCATCTTCAATGCTCTTACTGAGGGAAGAAGGTTATTGGCCAAGATCTCGCGATACATGGCCCCATCCATCCTCCCCTCAATACGGTGCAGTCGTCCTGTCCCCTTTGCAGAAAAGCATCCCCAAAGAATGATGTTTCCACCTCCATGCTTCACGGTTGGGATGGTGTTCTTGGGGTTATACTCATCCTTCTTCTTCCTCCAAACACATCGAGTGGAGTTTAGACCAAAAAGCTCTATTTTTGTCTCATCAGACCACATGGCCTTCTCCCATTCCTCCTCTGGATCATCCAGATGGTCATTGGCAAACTTCAGACAGGCCTGGACATGCGCTGACATGAGCAGGGGGACCTTGCGTGCGCTGCAGGATTTTAATCCATGACGGCGTGGTGTGTGTTACTAATGGTTTTCTTTGAGACTGTGGTCCCAGCTCTCTTCAGGTCATTGACCAGGTCCTGCCGTGTAGTTCTGGGCTGATCCCTCACCTTCCTCCCTCATGATCATTGATGCCCCACGAGGTGAGATCTTGCATGGAGCCCCAGACCGAGGGTGATTGACCGTCATATTGAACTTCTTCCATTTTCTAATAATTGCGCCAACAGTTGTTGCCTTCTCACCAAGCTGCTTGCCTATTGTCCTGTAGCCCATCCCAGCCTTGTGCAGGTCTACAATTTTATCCCTGATGTCCTTACACAGCTCTCTGGTCTTGGCCATTGTGGAGAGGTTGGAGTCTGTTTGATTGAGTGTGTGGACAGGTGTCTTTTATACAGGTAACGAGTTAAAACAGGTGCAGTTAATACAGGCAATGGGTGGAGAACAGGAGGGCTTCTTAAAGAAAAACTAACAGGTCTGTGAGAGCCGGAATTCTTACTGGTTGGTAGGTGATCAAATACTTATGTCATGCAATAAAATGCAAATTAATTACTTAAAAGTCATACAATGTGATTTTCTGGATTTTTGTTTTAGATTCCGTCTCTCACAGTTGAAGTGTACCTATGATAACAATTACAGACCTCTACATGCTTTGTAAGTAGGAAAACCTGCAAAATCGGCAGTGTATCAAATACTTGTTCTCCCCACTGTGTGTGTGTGTGTGTATATATATATATATAAAATAAAAAGTGTTGGGGGGGCCAAATAAAAAACACCCGCGGCCGCCAGTACTATACTGATTACTAGTTCACTACGATTTGGCTTGACAGAATCGTTAAATGTGAGAGCTTCTCCGATGGTTAGAGCCCGCATACCGGGAAAAAATAATGTAGCCTTTAATGAGGCCCAGCGATGTTAGGATTTTGAAAGTTGTGTAGTGTACACCCAGAATTAGAGATACAAACCTGGGCTGTATCACGTACGCTGACAGGGGTGTTTTCAGAGAGCTTTCGAAGACCATTGGCATAGAGAAATGTATCTGTTCAGAGCATTTAAGTTCTACAGCCATGTGGAGATGGAGTAGGGAGGAGTTGAAGGATTTGATCATAATCAGTGAGGCAAACCAGGGCATACAGATCTCAAGAATATTCAATGCCAGAGTCATCAATGCACAGACATTTTACTTGTCGATATATTGTGCAATTGTGGAGAGATCTATTCTACATCAATGATGGACCTTCCATTCATTTTTTATTGCAAGGCAACATGTGCATTTGCTTGTTTTATTTTAATTTAGGGATTATAGTGAGGCCTTTTGATAACTAAAACTAAAAGTAGGTCACTCAAAACCTATTGTTACCAGCAGAAGCAAGGTCTTCATATTATCAAAGTCGAACATAGCTCTCTGACAATGCAAAAAATATATATACTTATTATGACCCAAATTATGTATTTTTCTTTGAGACTGAACAATTGATTTCTTTTTTCTACAATGACAGGCGTATCAAAATGAAATTTCTTTTCACATACATCATGAAACCACTGACGTAACAGATTCACAGATTACACTCTCTATTGCACTCCACACTGCCCTCTCCCACCTGGATAAGAAGAACACCTACAGTACCAGGGTTTTTCTTTATTTTTACTATTTTCTACATTGTAGAATAATAGTGAAGACATCAAAACTCTGAAATAACACATATGGAATCATGTAGTAAACAAAGTGTTAAACAAATCAAAATTCTCTCAACCAGCTTCATGAGGAATACTTTTTCAACAGTCTTGAAGGAGTTCCCACATATGCTGAGCACTTGTTGGCTGCTTTTCCTTCACTCTGCGGTCCAACTCATCCCAAACATTTTTACATTTACATTTTACTCATTTAGCAGATGCTCTTATCCAGAGCGACTTACAGTAGTGAGTGCATACATTTTCATACTTTTTTTATACTGGCCCCCTGTGTGAAACAAACCCACAACCCTGGCGTAGCAAGCGCCATGCTCTACCAACTGAGCTACAGAGGGTCCATAAATACATTAGCATTTGAATTAATCAAAATGTATTTATGTACAGACATTTTCACATGCAAACACGATTTATATGCTCAAGGATTACATTCTGATTATGAAATTCTTTGTTGTCGCTATTATATCTAATATCTAAAGTAGGCTATTGATAATGAGAAAAAAATGATATCTACACTACCAGTCAAAAGTTTTAGAACACCTACTCATTCAAGGGTTCTTACATATACATCATTTAGCAGACGCTCTTATCCAGAGCGACTTATAAACCATCTGAATTGGGTTGAGGTCGGATGATTGTGGAGGCCAGGTCATATGATGGAGCACTCCATCCCTCTCCTTGGTCAAATAGCCCTTACACAACCTGGAGGTGTGTTTTGGGTCATTGTCCTGTTGAAAAACAAATGTAGTCCCACTAAGCGCAAACCAGATGGGATGGCGTATCGCTGCAGAATGATGTGGTAGCCATGCTGGTTAAATGTGCCTTGAATTCTAAATAAATCGCAGCCAGTGTCACCAGCAAAGCACCCCCACACCATCACACCTTCTCCTCCATGCTTCACGGTGGGAACCACACATGCGGAGATCATCCGTTCACCTACTCTGCGTCTCACAAAGACACGGCGGTTGGAACCAAAAATATCAAATTTGGACTCATCAGACCAAAGGACAGATTTCCACTGGTCTAATGTCCATTGCTCACGTTTCTTGGCCCAAGCAGGTCTCTTCTTATTATTGGTGTCCTTTAGTAGTGGTTTCTTTGCAGCAGATCAACCATGAAGGCCTGATTCACGCAGTCTCCTCTGAACAGTTGATGTGTCTGATACTTGAACTCTGTGAAGCATTTATTTGGGCTGCAATCTGAGGATGGTAACTCTAATGAACTTATCCTCTGCAGCAGAGGTAACTCTGGGTCTTCCTTTCCTGTGGCCATCCTCATGAAAGCCAATTTCATCATAGCGCTTGATGGTTTTTGCGACTGCACTTGAAAAAACTTTCAAAGTTCTTGAAATGTTCCGGATTGACTGACCTTCATGTCTTAAAGTAATGTGGGACTGTCATTTCTCTGCTTATTTGAGCTGTTCTTACCATAATATGGACTTGGTCTATTACCAAATCTTCTGCATACCACCCCTACCTTGTCACAACACAACTGATTGGCTCAAACGCATTAAGAAGGAAAGAAATTCACACCTATTAATTGAAATGCATTCCAGGTGACTACCTCATGAAGCTGGTTGAGAGAATGCCAAGAGTGTGCAAAGCTGTCATCAAGGCAAAGGGTGGCTATTTGAAGAATCTCAAATATAAAATATTTGGTTACTTTTTTGGTTACTACATGATTCCATAGTTTTGATGTCTTCACTATTATTCTACAATGTAGAAAATAGTAAAAATAAAGAAAAACCCTTGAATGAGTAGCTGTGTCCAAACTTGTGACTGGTACTGTAAATGGATGATTTATAAAGTCAGCCATATTTAACAGTTAAACTATTGATTATAGACCTAATTATGTTGTGGTTTCCTCTCTCCAATTTTCTTAGACAATTAAGGCATGGGATGTTTTCTAATCTCCTCACTCCGCTGCTGCCTCCGCCGCATTGTTCTCAACACCAATATGCTGGTTAACTTTGCTATTATGCAAATAGTGACATGGCCTATCCAACGAGTGAGAAAGCGAATTTGTTATAAAATATTATTTGTATTAGTGTTGCACCATTGTTCTTACATAATATAACCATATACAATTTCAGTAGAAAATATCTTAGTGATGGACTGTGCCATCCCCACAGCTTCAGCAATGGATTAGTCCACTCAGACGGGCACCATGGAAAACATTTATATTTGCAACTGACAGCTGGACTAAAGAAATCTTGGTCGGCCAACAGCCTATCGACCAAACAAATTGACCAGTCGACTAAATGGGGTCAGCCGTAGTCGGCAACACATCTTCCACGCTGACCCTCAACATTGGGGCCCTTCATTGGTGTGTGTTCAGTCCCCTCCAGTACTCCCTGTTCACCCACAACTGCGTGTCCGCCCACGACTCCAACACCATCATTAAGTTAGCGGATGACACGACGGAGGTAGGCCTGACGACGATGAGACAGCCTATAGAGAGGAGGTCAGTGACCTGGCAGTGTGGTGCCATGACAACAACCTCTCCCTTAACGTCAGCAAGACAAAAGAGCTGATCATGGACTACAGGAAACGGAGGGCCGAGCATGCCCCATCCACAGGGCTGTAGTGGAGCGGGTCGATAGCGTCTAGTTCCTCGGTCTCCACATCACTAAGGAATTAACATGGTCCATACACACCAACACAGTCGTGAAGAAGTCACGACAATGCCTCCTCCCCCTTAGGAGGCTGAAAAGATCTGGCATGGGCCCTCAGACCCTCAAAAAGTTATACAGCTGCACCACTGACAGCATCTTGACTGGCTGCATCACTGCTTGGTATGGCAACTGCTTGTCATCCAACTGCAAGGCGCTACAGAGGGTGGTGCGGACAGCCCATTACATCACAGTGGCCGAGCTCCAGGACCTCTATACCAGGCTGTCAGGAGAAGGTTCGGGAAATTTGGAAAGACGCCAGCGACCCAAGCCATAGACTGTTCACTCTGCTACCGCACGGCAAGAGGTACCGGAGCGCCAAGTCTGGGACCAAAAGGCACCTGAACAGCTTCTACCCCAAAGCCATAAGACTGCTGAACAGTTTATCAAAGGCTACCCGGACTATTTGCATTGACCACTTTTTGCACTGACTCTCTTGCATTGACTCTATGCACACTCACTGGACTCGACACACACGCTCACACTGACACTCCAACACTACATACACACACACTTTTACACTTCACATTCACTGCTGCTACTCTGTTTATCATCCATCCTGATTGCCTAGTCACTTTTACCCCTAACTACATGTACATATGTGACCGACCGGCACGATCTTATGAAGGACATTTTGAAATTCTGTTTTTTACATTGGATAAAAGTAGAGACTCAGAGCTAGAAAATTGTATATCATACACTACAGTTGAGGAACAATGGGAAAGTAATTCTGCTTTGAAAGTTGATAAACTTGTAACCTCGCTCATGTAACAGGGTTATATTGGTGATTCCCCTTGCCACTTTATTGCCAATGGGTTTTTGGTTTTAATTTTGTCTTGCCTTCACCTACTCAACATGGCATCTTATTGGCTGGTTTGCATGGCTTGCTTACGAGGGAGGATGTTTAAGTTAGAATCGTCCCAGTGAACAAGCACCAAACCAGTGGTAGATTGTGGGTTGTAAAGCACTGTACGTCAAAAGTGATTTTTATACTCCCGAGTGATGATTTGAATGTACCATTTATATCAAGTTATTTGTAAATATTATTAGAACGTCACACATAAGATGCAGCGTATTTTGTGAATATTTGTTGTGCATTTTGTTGTAGAGAATTCCAGCTAATGTTAGCTAGCAACTTACTGTGTCTGGTGGGGGGGTTTCGTATATTTTGTACAGTGCGTGAGTGCAGAGTTGGATGGTGAGCCGTGCATTGCATGACGTGCAATTGTGTGCTGTTTCTATCAGGTACATTGTTACAAATATTATATTATTATTGTGTATGGTAATAGTTATATTATTTTGGTAACTACGTTGCCCCAGTGAACAAGCACCAAACCAGCGTGTGTGAGTGCAGATTTGGATGGTGAGCCGTGCATTGCATGACGTGCAATTGTGTGCTGTTTCTATCAGAATAAATCTCCATGACTGGCGCTACAAGTTCGAGTCCGTGTCGATGATTGTACACAACGCAAGAAGAGTACTGTTACACTTAAGAGAAAATGGCCCTTGAATGTTTTGGTAAACCTACTGGAGAGCTCTTCGTCTACACCCATTCAGCATCATTCACACCCTTTTTAGCCTTAGCCCCACCCATCTCTTTAAGGACTCACATGTGAGGCCATGTACTAAACAACCAAAGATTTCAAGACTAAAGGCTGGTTTATACTACGGGTGTGTTCGTAAATTCAATCTGGAGTGCCAGAGTGGGCTCAGAGTGCACTGGGCGTTTGTAAACTCAGAGCGTTGTCAGATTGTCAGTTCGTAAATTCAGAGCGCTTCGCTATCGGAGCGTTCAGAGCGCACACTGGACGCTCTGGCCGAGGAGTAGGGTTGATCCGAGCGTTCTGACCCAACAACAGCAGTCAAGCACCCAAGCAAACTGGCTAACGTTGGCTATCATGCTAGCTACTTCCAGACACAAATGAGAGAATAGCTCACTCTGACCATTTAAACTCACCCTAGTAGAGCTGGTTAGGCTGTTGTTATGTTATCCAGAGCGTTGGTGACTAACTGTGCTGCTGGCAACAATTTAATTACGCTTTTTTTGTCAACGTTTACTGACACCGGCCATATTCAACGGGTGTTGAGCGTTCGTAAATTCGTCAGTTATTCTGCGCTCTGGCACACTCAGACGAGAGTGCTCTGAAATCGGAGTAGATAGCCAGAGCGAATTTACCAGCTACGTCTATCGACAGTTGTCGCAGATACATCATGAACATTCTACTGAAATGGTTACTTGCATAGTGGACTCTTGTTTAGACATGTAACTAGCTAGCTAAACAATGAACCATAATCCCAACTCATAACGTTACTACCCTGCATGAATCTGCAGGTAGCTAACCAACCAGGTTCAATGTTAGCTAGCTAACATTACTAGGCTATAACTAGCCATGCAAATGGCTGAGATACAAATAATATTACTACACAGATCATGCATGTAACGTTAGCTAGCGAGCCAGCCAGCTAAAGTTACCTAGAAAGCTAACAGTACACTTTAACTTGAAATGAAAATGACTTTCTGACAAAATTAGAAGCGTGTAATATCTGAAAATGTAGCTAGCTAGACTATCTTACCCGTATACATGGATGACGCCTCTCCCTCTCTGTCACGGATGCCATGGTTGCCCTTAGTTTTAAGAATTCCTTAGCTATCATACACTAATTCCACTGGGCATTCCACTGATTTCAAAACTCAGTCCTCCAGAAAGTGAAGAGCAACACTTTTGCAATTCTACTACGTGATATCTTTTTAAAAAATAAAACACATTAGAAAGGATTACCTACACATACTGACAAGCTCATGTTATAGACAGAAGCATGCTATATGGCAGACCAATCCGAACTCATCTCTCGGCATGTCCAGCCCATCCATTATCTCAGCCAATCATGGCAAGCGGGAAGGTTCCTGTCTTTTTCCGTGGCTAAAAAAAAGTTTACGTGCAAATGGCTCCCCTGTGAAGTAGTGACGCGCGACATACGCCTAGTTTCCTGAAACGAGCCACATATTACCTCAACTACCTCGTACCCCTGCACATTGACTCGGTACTTGTACACCTTGTATATAAAATTCCAATCTGGTTTTCATGCCCACCACAGCACAGAGACAACCTTAGTTAAAGTGGTAAATGAGCCAACACAGATGCCAAACAGCTCTCTGTCCTTGTACTCTTAGATTTAAGTGCTGCATTCGACACTGTTGACCATGATGTCCTTCTTTACAGATTAGCGAGGTGGATTGGCCTCTCCAGTCCAGTTCTAAATTGGTTTAGGACCTATTTAACCGGTTGAGAGTTTGATACCCTTGGTGAACATAACTCAGAGAAAATAGATATCACGTTCCACAGGGTTCGATTTTGGGTCCGGTACTGTTCAGTTTATATTTGTTACCCATTGGCAGCGTTATCAGAAAGCACAGCATTAATTTTCACTGCTACGCAGACATTTCACAACTTTACATGTCTATGTCACAAGAGGATTTTAGCTCCACGGATAAATTATTAAACCGTATTAGTGATTTAAATACTTTAATGGCTCACAACTTCCTCCAGTTAAATCAAGACAAGACTGAGGTACTTATTGTTGTAGACAAAGCACAGAGAGAATCTAGCCACACATTTTAATTCACGGGCAATAAAGATAAAACACCAGGTAAAAAACAATTTATTTCTGAACTAAATGTCAAAAATCGCACATTAGGAATGTGACCAAATTAGCTTTTTACCACCTGGGGAACATTGCCATGGTGCGGCAGTTTCTCTTTTAGGCTGATACAGAGAGACTCTTCCATGCTTTTATTACAAGCAGGCTTGACTACTGTAATGCACTCCTGTCTGGTCAACCCAAGAAAGCCATTGGTCAACTGCAAAACATACAGAATGCTGCAGAACGGGTACTGACCAAGACCAGATGGAGAGCACACATTACATGTCAGACATGCTTTGAAGTTCTGTACCCAGTAGGTCCCTCAGGTCCTCTGGCACTGGCCTTTTAACTATCCCAAAGCCTAGGACCAAGAGGCATGGAGAGGCAGCTTTTAGTTACTATGCCCACAGCTTCTGGAATAGCCTGCCAGAGAACCTGAGGGGGGCCGAAACTGTGGACCTATTTAAAAGAGATCTTAAAACATTTATATCTTTGCTTTTCCTTAGGGTGCTTTTTAGTCATTCCGTTTGTTTTGTAGTAATTACTTCAAGCTTTTATTTTTATTGTTTTTAGTTTTGTCCTGTAAAGAACATTGCATTGCATTCCATGTCTGAAATGTGCTGTGTTAATAAAGCTTGATTTGATATAGCCTCGTTATTGTTATCTATTGTGTTACTATTTTGAATTGGGAGCCCTGCCTACCTTTTCAGCCAGGTTCCTCTTCTCCCTGCGGTCACTGTCCTCCACCTCCATGTTCTCTATCCCTGAGTCAACGTCCACTTGGGACATGCTGCTGGGCAACAGAGAGAGAGGGGAAGAAAGCAACATTAAGGTCAATTAATTCATCCCTCCATCAAATCACAGAAACAGGCCATCAACTGTATTCTACCAACAAAGGACAAAACACTGTGGCGATGAACAGTTAAAAGCAGCGGGTGGCAGTCTTATCGCCTCTTATCAGAACACTGGCCGTCATTTTCTGTTAACCTCTAAAAGTCTAAACCATATACAGTACATTCGGAAAGTATTCAGACCCCTTGACTTTTTCCACATTTTATTACAACCTTATTTTAAAATTGATTAAATAGTTTATTTTTCTCCCCATATCAAGTTACACACAATACCCCATAATGACAAAGCAAAAACAGGCTTTTAAAATTTTTTGCAAATGTATTTAAAAAAAAAAGAACGGAAATATCCCATTTACGTAAGTATTCAGACCCTTTACTCAGTACTTTGTTGAAGCAGTTTTGGCAGTGATTACAGCCTAAAGTCATCTTGTGTATGCAGCTACAAGATTGGCACACCTGTATTTGGGGAGTTTCTCCCATTCGTCTCTGCAGATCCTCTCAAGCTCTGTCAGGTTGGATGGGCTGCGTCGCCTGCATCAGCTATTTTCAGGTCTCTCCGGAGATGTTCGATCGGGTTCAAGTTCGGGCTCTGCCCGGGCCACTCGAGGACATTTAGAGACACTCCTGCGTTGTCCTGTTAGAAGGTGAACATTCACCCTAGTCTTAGGTCCTGAGCGCTCTGGAGCAGGTTTTCATCAAGGATCTCTGTACTTTTCTCCATTCATCTTTCCCTCGATCCTGACTAGTCTCCCAGTCTCTGCTGCTGAAAAAAATCCCCACAGCATGATGCTGCCACCACCATGCTTCACCATAGGGATGGTGCCAGGTTTCCTTCAGACGTAAAACTTGGCATTCAGGCCAAAAAGTTCAATATTGGTTTCATCAGACAAGAGAATCTTGTTTCTCATGGTCTGAGAGTCCTTTAGGTGCCTTTTGGCAAACTCCAAGCGGGTTGTCATGTGCCTTTTACTGAGGAGCGGCTTCCGTCTGGCCAACCTACCATAAATGCCTGATTGGTGGAGTGCTGCAGAGATGGTTGTCCTTCTGGAAGGTTCTCCCATCTCCACAGAGGAACTCTGGAGCTATGTCAGAGTGACCATCGGGATTTTAGTTACCTCCCTGACCAAGGCTCTTCTACCCCGATTGCTTCCCCAGATCTGTGCCTCGACACACTCGACCTCATGGCTTGGTTTTTGCACTGACAAGCACTGTCAACTGTGGGACCTTATATAGACAGGTGTGTGCCTTTTCAAATCATGTCCAAATCAATTGAATTTACCACAGATGGACTCCAATCAAGTTGTAGAAAAATCTCAAGGATGATCAATGGAAACAGGATGGACCTGAGCTCAACTTCGAGTCTCATACATAAGTATTCAGATCCTTTGCTAAATAAGGTATCTGTTTTTTGTTAATACATATGCTAAAAATTCTTAATTTTTACATTGTAGAATAATAGTGAAGACATCAAAACTATGAAATAACACATATGAAATCATGTAGTAATCAAAAAAGTGTTAAACAAATCAAAATATATTTTATATTTGAGATTCTTCAAATAACCACCCTTTGCCTTGACAGCTTTGCACACTCTTGGCATTCTCTCAACCAGCTTCACTTGAAATGCTTTTCCAACAGTCTTGAAGGAGTTCCCACATATGCTGAGCACTTGTTGGCAGCTATCCCTGGTTAAAAAAGCAAAATCAACATATTTCTTGAATTGTGTATCAGAGAGTGGTGGTAATCCAGCCAACTTCTGGAAATTGTCAAATATTTTATAACAAAACTCCACCCCATCATTGTCCCAGCAGGTTTTTTGTCCCATTCTAGCCGAAATGAAAAATTATGATGCTTTCAATAACCATTGTGCTTCACCTGTCCACCTTTGAAATTATAATCTCTAAAAATTAATCTCATCCCACTAGAGGGAGTCCTTTAGTTACCTCAGAACAGATTGTAGCGAATGATGCACTAACAGACTCACATACTTTATTTTCATTTCAACCCTATGATGTCTATGATGTACTAAGTGCTTTGCTAAAGATTGATGTAAAAAGAAAAAACATAAAGGGGCTGATTCACTTGATCCCTTCTTACTGCAGCTCTCTGCCCCACTTATTGCAAAACCTCTGACCTATATTTTTAACTTGACAATTGTTTCTGGAGTTATCCCTAAGATCTGGAAAGCGGCACATCCCGTTTGCAGTTTGCAGTTTTCCCTGGGTCAGCAAGATGAGTTTAAACAGGCAAGATGACAGCAATCTGTAAGTCATTGAGAGGACATCAGTTCTGTATGTAAATCCATGATAATCTGATTTCTCCGTCATTGTTATCTCGAGGGACAATCAAGGCGGAACAACATTGTTGTGGACGGAATTGCAGAACCTCAGAGACCTGGACGGAGTCTGAGGACAAAGTGAGGGAAATGATTTCGGAGAAACTCAAGATGGACCACAGGAAAATCGAGGTGGAGCACGCACACAGGACTAGAAAACCCACCACCGGCCCAAGTGACAGGCCCAGGCCGATAGTGGTCAAGATCCTGAGGTTCAAGGACAAGTTAGCTGTTCTGGAAAGCGCCAAGAACTTGAGAGGAACGTACATCTTCCTCAACGAGGACTATCCTGAAGCTGTGCGCCAAAAGAGGAAAGAACTTTTCCCAGCCATGAAAGCTGCGAGAGTGCGTTGGGACATTGCTTACATCCACTATGTCAGGCTCCCTCTCAAAAGCCTGGAAGAGATGAAAGAGCCAAGCATATGGGTTCGTAGCGTCAACCCCGCAACACACACCAACTGATTAATGGACTGCTGAATATATCTTTTTTTCTCTTGCTTTGTTTGCGCTTTTCCATTTGATGTCCATCTCTGATAAGCTACCCAGGAAAGGGCTGAAAATAGCCCATATTAAGCTTCTCACTGTGACCAGTACCTGTAGTCTGGTTCAGGTTAATAATCAACCTACCAGGGTGTTTACAAACACTACAGGAACAAGATCATCCACATGTATTGATCGCATTTTTACTAATACTGTAGAACTTTGTTCTAAAGCTGTATCCATACCCATTGGATGCAGGAAAGCCAAAGTTCCAAAAGCTGTGCCTAAAATAGTGTATAAGAGATCATGTGGATGATGTTAAAAATATGTGTTGGTCTGATGTGAATAATAGGGAGCATTCAGACGCTGCATTTGATACATTTATGAAATTGCTTCTTCCAATTATTGATAAACATGCACCTGGTAAGAAACTGACTGTTAGCACCGTTAAGGCTCCATGGATTGAAAAACAACAGTTGAAAGAGATGGGACAAAAGGAGTGGCTAATAAGTCTGGCTGCACATCTGACTGGCTGATTTAATGCAAATTGAGAAATGATGTGACTCAACTCAACAAAAAGAAGAAGAAACTGTATTATGAAGCCAAGATCAATGATATAAAGAATGATGGGAGAAAAAAAAACACTTGAGTACTTTAAATGAAATTATGTGCAAAAAGATAAATTCAACTACATTTTTCATCGAATCAGATGGCTTATTCATCACAAAACCATTTGATGTTGCCAATTATTTTTATGATTACTTAATTGGCAAAGTGGGCAAACATAGGCAGGAAATGTCAACAACGAACAGTGAGCCGTCGTACTCATGTATAAAAACAAAAAAAATAATGAAAAGCATTGTACGTTTGAATTGTGTAAAGTCAGTGTGGGAAAGGTGGAATAATTATTGTTATCAAGGAATAATGACAAACTTCGATGTAAATAAATTACCATTCTTTCAGCATGCTTGTAAAGAAGGGCAATCAACATGTACTGCACTGACACAAATGACTGCTTGGTTGAAGGAAATTGATAAGAAGATTATGGGAGCTATACTGTAAGATTTCAGTGCAGCCTTTAATATTATTAACCATCACCTGTTGAGAAAATGTATGTGTTATGGCTTCTCAACCTCTGCCATATCGTGGATTCAGAGCTATCTATCTAAAAGAACTCAAAGGGCTTTCTTTAAATGGAAGCTTATCTAATGTGAAACATGTAAAGTGTGGTGTACCAAATGGCAGCACTCTAGGCCCTCCAGTCTTTTCACAAATGACCTGACACTTGCATTAAACAAAGCATGTGTCCATGTATACTGATGATTCAACCATATGCAACCACAGCTAACGAAGTCACTGAAACCCTTAAAGAGTTGCAGTCGGTTTTGGAATGGGGCGGCCAGTAATAAACTGGTCCTGAACATCTCTAAAACGAAAAGCATTGTATTTGGTACAATTCTTTCTCTACATTTTAGACCTCAGCTGAATCTGGTAATGAATGGTGTGGCTGTTGAACAAGTTGAGACTAAATGACTTGGTGTTACCTTAGATTGTAAACTGTCATGGTCAAAACATAAATTCAATGGTTGTAAAGATGGTCTGTCCGTAATAAAAAGATGATCTGCTTTTTTGGAATCCACACTCCACAAAGCAAGTCCTGCAGGCTCTAGTTTTATATTATCTTGATTATTTTCCAGTCATACGGTCAAATGCAACAAAGAAAGACCTAGTTAAGCTGCAGCTGGCCCAGAACAGAGCGGCACGTCTTGCTCTTCATTGTTATCAGAGGGCTAATATTAATACTATGCATGCCAGTCTCTTTTGGCTAAGAGTTGAGGAAAGACTGACTGCCTACAAGAAACATTCATCTGTTGGAAATTCTAATTGTTTGCATACTCAACTTATACACAGTACCGAAACACACACTTACCCCACCAGACATGCCACCAGGGGTCTTTTCACAGTCCCAAGGTCCAGAACAAATTCAAGGAAATGTACAGTATTATACAGAGCCATGAGTGCATGGAACTCCCTTCAATCTGATATAGCGCAAGTGAACAGCAAACTTGGTTTAAAAAAAACTAATAAAGCAACACCTCACGGCACAACGCCTCTCCCCTATGTGACTTACTTGTGTGTTTTGTTAGGTTCTGAACAAACAGAATAATAACTCACGGACAACTAGAAAAAGCTCAAAGTTTATTCACCCACTGGGTCAAACAGCTGCAAAGACAAAGCCATGATTACACAAGCACATATATTTATACCCTCCTTCTTGGCGGAGTCAACTCCTTGCACATCTAGACAGCCAATACATATGTTGCTAGTCAGGAACTGGTTCCTCTCACTGGTGTAGTCATGGCCCTGCCTCATGGTAGAACCTTCATGGGCATGGAAGTATACGTGTGTGTAATAGGACTGTTCCTTCTCACTTCATCTGACCTGACCTCGGGCCGAATTCCTCACTTCTTTTTAATCCACGGTTGTCCTACCTTATCAGTGACTGAAACCAGACTGTTGCCTTCTGACTCCCTCCTTAGGAGCCATGGTATTTAACAATGTTTGATAGAATGTAAATGTTCTGCACTCCCTCGTCTCAGTCAGTACACCTAGTTCTTATCCACCCCCCATTGACCCCAACATATACATTCCTTATGCAAGTACAGTAATCAATAAGTTCTAGTCTGGTAACATGAATAATTATATTTAAAGCTAGAATCCAACAGTAGGTACGGACATGTATGTAACTGATAGATGCACACACACACTCTACATGATGTTTTGAAATGTACAGTGCATTCAGAAAGTATTCAGATCCTTCCACATCTTGTTATGTTACAGGCATCTTCTAAAATTGATTAAATTAAATGTTTTCCTCATCAATTCTACACACAATGCACCATAATGACAAAGAAAAAAAACAGGTTTCTAGAAATGTTTGCAAATGTATTAAAAATAAAAAACAGAAATACCTTATTTACATAAGTATACAGACCCTTTGCTATGAGACTTGAAATTGAGCTCAGGTGCATCCTGTTTCAATTGATCATCCTTGAGATGTTTCTACAACTTGATTGAATTTACCACAGATTGGACATGATTTGGAACGGCACACACCTGTCTATATAAAGGTCCCACAATTGACAGCGCATGTCAGAGCAAAAACCAAGCCATGTGGTTGAATAAGTTGTCCGTAGAGCTCCGAGACAGGATTGTGTCGAGGCACAGATCTGGGGAAGGGTACCAAAAAAATGTCTGCAGCTTTGAAGGTCCCCAAGAACACAGTGGCCTCCATCATTCTTAAATGGAAGAAGTTTGGAACCACCAAACTCTTCCTAGAGCTGGCCGCCCGGCCAAACTGAGCAATCGGGGGAGAAGGGCCTTGGTCAGGGGAGGTGACCAAGAACCTGATGGTCACTCTGACAGAGCTCCGGAGTTCCTCTGTGGAGATGGGAGAACCTTCCAGAAGGACAACCATCTCTGCAGCACTCCACCAATCAGGTCTTTATGGTAGAGCGGCCAGACGGAAGCCACTCCTCAGTAAAAGGAAAATGACAGTCCACTTGGAGTTTGCCAAAAGGCACCTAAAGGACTCTGACCATGAGAAACAAGTCTCTCTGGTCTGATGAAACCAATATTTAACTTTTTGGCCTGAATGCCAAGCGTCAAGTCTGGAGGAAACCTGGCATCATCCCTACGGTGAAGCATGGTGGTGGCAGCATCATGCTGTGGGGATGTTTTTTAGCGGCAGGGACTGGGAGACTTGTCAGGATTGAGTGAAAGATGAATGGAGCAAAGTACAGAGAGATCCTAGATGAAAGCGCTCTGGAGCAGGTTCAGGATCTCAGACTGGGGCGAAGGCTCACCTTCCAACAGGATAACGACCCTAAGCACACAGCCAAGACAACGCAGGAATGGCTTCGGGACAAGTCTCTGAATGTCCTTGAGAGGCCCAGCCAGAGCCCAGACTTGAACCCGATCTAATATCTCTGGAGAGACCTGAAAATAGCTGTGCAGCGACTCTCCGCATCCAACCTAACAGAGCTTGAGAGGATCTGCAGAGAAGATTGGGAGAAACTCCCTAAATACAGGTGTGCCAAGCTTGTAGCGTCATACCCAAGAAGACTCGAGGCTGTAGTCGCTGCCGAAGGTGCTTCACAAAGTACTGAGTAAATGGTCTGAATATTTCTGTAAATGTGATATTTCAGTTTGTTATTTTTAATAAATTAGCAAAAATATATAAAAACCTGTTTTTGCTTTGTCATTAGGGGGTATTGTGTGTAGATTGATGAGGGGGAAAAAACTATTTAAATCAATTTTAGAATAAGGCTGTAACGTAACAAAATGTGGAAAAAAATCAAGGGGTCTGAATACTTCCTGAATGCACTGTATGTAAATGGTAAAGTCGTCTGTTGACATGCTCAGGAAAGTGATACCACAACTTAAGCCTTCTACATGCCTTCTCGATCCTATCCCCATCACCTTCTTCAAAACAGTTTTTAATAGCATATTTGAAGAATTGCAAGCTATTGTTAATCACTCCCTGCTCACAGGCACTTTCCCCACTGCATTAAAAACTGCTATGGTGAAACCCCTTATGAAGAAAAGTAAAATGTAGATTCTTCAGCTCTTTGCAAGTTTCGGCCAATATCCAACCTTCCCTTCTTAAGCAAAACGCTGGAGAAATTGTTTTTCAAACAGCTAAGTGATTTAAGTGCCAACTGTTTTGAAATAAATTCCAATCTGGTTTTCGTGCCCACCACAGCACAGAGACAGCCGTAGTTAAAGTGGTAAATGACCTTAGAGCCAACACAGACGCCAAAAGCTCTCTGTCCTAACTCTTGGATTTAAGCGCTGCATTCGACACTATTGACCATGATGTCCTTCTGGACAGACTGGAGAGGTTTAGGACCTATTTAACCGGTCAAGAGTTTTTCCACCCTTGGTGTACATAACTCAGAGAAAATAGATATCACGTGGCATTCCACATGGTTCGATTTTGGGTCCGGTACTGTTCAGTATGTTACCCATTGGCAGCATTATCAGAAAGCACGGCATTGATTTTCACTGCTACGCATACGATACAAAACTTTGCATTTCTGTGTCACCAGAGGATTTGAACTCCATAGATAAATTAGACTGTATTAGTGATTTAAATACTTGGATGGCTCACAACTTCCTCCAGCTCAATCAAGACAAGACCGAGGTACTCATTATTGGAGCAAAAGAACAGAGAATCTTAGGGAGAGAGAGAGCGCGCGAGAGTGAGGAATCTTTACACGAGAAATGTGACCAAAATAGCTTTTTAGCACCTGAGGAACATTGCCAAGGTGCGGCCATTTCTATCTCAGGTTGAAAGAGACTCATCCATGCTTTTATTAAAATCAGGCTTGACTACTGTAATGCTCTCCTGTCTGGTCTACCCAAAAAAGCCATTGGTCAACAGCAAAACATACAGAATGGTGCAGCACGGGTACTGACCAAAACCAGACAGAGCACACATTACACCGGTTTTAAGGTCTCTGCACTGGCTGCCTTTTGAGTTTTATAATTTATTTTCAGATAATTGGTTTTTAAATCAATCCTTGATTGTGCACCCCAATAGATTTGTATTATTAGGGATCCCCATTAGCTGCTGCCAGGGCAGCAGCTACTCTTCCTGGGGTCCAAACACATTAAGGCACTTAAATTAAATAAAAAACAAGAAGTCTAACAAAACAGCCCCCCCCCCCCCCAATCTTTTTATCATCAATTTCTCTCAGCCAATTACCTGTCATTTGTGTAAGTGCTGTGCTTTGTTGAATGTCCTTCTCTATAAGCGTGCTGAAAGTCTGTTGTCAATTATTTTACTGTAAAATAGCATTGTATCTGGTCAAACTATTTTTTCCAGAAGCTTACTAAGGGTTGGTAACAGGTGGATTGGTCGGCTATTTGAGCCAGTAAAAGTGGCTTTACTATTCTTGGGTAGCGGAATTACTTTTGCTTCCCTCCAGGCATGAGGGCACATACTTTCTAGTAGGCTTAAATTGAAGATATGGCAAATAGGAGTGGCAATATCGTCCGCCATTATCCTCAGTAATTTTCCGTTCAGGTTGTCAGACCCCAGTGGCTTGTCATTGTTGATAGACAATTTTTTCACCTCTTCCACACTCACTTTATGGAATTCAAAAGTACAATGTTTGCCTTTCATAATTTGGTCAGATATACTTAGATGTGTAGTGTCAGCGTGTGTCATGCCTAAATTTGCTAATCTTGCTAATGAAAAAAGTATTAAAGTAGTTAGCAATATCAGTGGGTTTTGTGATGGATGAGCCATCTGATTCAATGAATGATGGAGCAGTGTTTGAATTTTTTCCCAAAATGTCATTTAAGGTGCTCCAAAGCTTTTTACTATCATTCGTATATGATTTCTTTTTGTTTCATAGTATAGTTTATTTTTTATTTAGTTTCGTCACATTATTTCTCAATTTGCAGTACGTTTGCCAATCGGTTGTGCTGCCAGACTTACTTGCCATATCTTTTGCCTCATCCTTCTCAATCATACCATTTTTCAATTCATCATCAATCCAAGGGGTTTTAACAGTCATTTTCTTAAATGGGTGCATGCTTATTAGTAACTGGAATAAGCAATTTCATAAAATGTGTCAAGCGCAGCATCTGGTTGCTCCTCATTACACACCAGCAAATATTCTTTACATCATCAACATAAGAATCACTACAAAACATTGCAGACATGAGTTATGTACCCTCAGATCCTCTGGCACTGGCCTTTTAACTATCCAAAGCCTAGGACCAAGAGGCATGGAGAGGCAGCCTTACTAAGCCCCCAGCCTCTGGAATAGCCTGCCAGAGAACATGAGGGGGGGGGGGGGGGGGGGGGGGCTGGACGCTGGGCCACTAGGGAGGCCCTGAAGCACTGAAATTTGTCTCGGATATGCGGTGCCAGTGGAGATGCATGTTTTTTGTAAATCCATAGAAATTGTGATGAGCATTCCACAACGTTTATACAATCCATCGTTATCAAAGCCATGCTTAATCCGTAAAAGAGCAAGGAAATGTATGCAGTGCGACAAAAAATACAGATTAAAAAAACAAAAAATTTCAAACATTGTAACACATTACTCTCGAGCGGCTGCCTGGAAGCGCCAACCTTTCCTCGAGAGAGGAGGTGGACGTTTATCCCTCGCACTCTTTCTGTATGATTGGCAATAGCTTTATCTTTCCTTCTGAGTCTCCATATTGCTTCCACCTCCTACCAAATCCACTCAGAACTGAATGGCTTGGCACTATAGGGGCTAAGGGTCGGTTTTGAAACGACCGATCCGAGTTGCTCACCTCTTTTCACAGGAGGCGGTGTCAATGTCCATGCTCTGAGATCTGGACAGACTCTGGGACTGGGTCTCCAGGCTGTTGGAGGGAGAGCTGGAGAGGGAGCTCACGCCCTCGCTGCTCTGACTGCAGTACGCCACACCTGGAACAGGTACGACAAGAAAAAATACAAATAAGCAAGGGCTACAGGTACGACAGGAAGAAAATAAGCAATGGCAACAGAAGAAGAAAAAATATACTTTCCCAAATGGCCTACTACTTTAGGTCATGGTCAAAAGTAGTACACTACATTGCATTAAGAAAGTATTCAGACCCATTCACTTTTTCCACATTTTGTTACGTTACAGCCTTGTTCTAAAATGGATTCAATGTTTTTTATTTTTCTTCAATCTACACACAATACCCCATAATGACAAAGCAAAAACAGGTCTAGAAATGTTTGCAAATTTATTAAAAATAAAAAACGGAAATATCACATTTACGTAAGTATTCAGACCCTTTACTCAGTACTTTGTTGAAGCACCTTTGGCAGCGATTACAGCCTCGAGTCTTCTTGGGTATGACCCTACAAGCTTGGCACACCTGTATTTGGGGAGTTTCTCCCATTCTTCTTTGCAGATCCTCTCAAGCTCTGTCAGGTTGGATGGGGAGAGCTGGTCTCTCCAGAGAAGTCTTGGTGGATCCAAACTTCTTCCATTTAAGAATGATGGAGGCCACTGTGTTCTTGTGGACCTTGAACGCTTCAGAAATGTTTTGGTACCCTTCCCCAGATCTGTGCCTCGACACAATCCTGTCTCGGACCTCTACGGAAAATTCCATCGACCTCATGGCTTGGTTTTTGTTCTGACATGCACTGTCAACTGTGGGACCTTATATAGACAGTTGTGTCCCTTTCCAAATCATGTCCAATCAATCGAATTTACCACAGGTGAACTCCAATCAAGTTGTAGAAACATCAAGGATGATCAATGGAAACAGGATGCACCAGAGCTCAATTTCAAGTCTCATAGCAAAGGGTCTGAATCCTTATGTAAATAAGGTATTTGTATTTAATTTATATTTTGATAAATTTCCAAACATTTCTAAAAAATTTAGGCTGTAACGTAACAAAATGTGGAAAAAGTCAAAGGGGTCTGAATACTATGCGAATGTACTGTAGGCAACCAGAGGTGATTGAACACACAGCTGGGTAAGTCTTTGTGAATTGGAAAGCCTGTCTACTCGACAGTCAAGGACAAAGCTGATTAAGGCCCATATCCGATGGCTAATGAAAGGGCAGGAATAACCACCTGACTACAGAAACCCTGTCATAATATGGACCGTGTTTAGCAGGGCATAATGTAGACAAATAGAAATACATTGTGTAGAACAGACATGCCCCTGTGACATGTAGAATAGTGTGGCAGCTGGACCGCAATGGTGCGGACTGCCTCTATTGAAAATGAATGTCTTCTGTCCTACCGGAAAGATGTATAATATATAGAACATAATAATATATCTATAAATAATACGTATATAATATACAATAATAATATGCCATTTAGCAGACGCTATTATCCAAAGCAACTCACAGTCATGCATGCATACATTTTACGTATGGGTGGTCCCGGGAAACAAACCCATTAACCTGACGTTACAAGCACCATGCTCTACCAACAGAGCTAAATAGTACATGGGGTGTTATTGTTAAAGCATGATGCTAATTCGGATCTGTCAGTCAATCATAAAAGGTAGCTAACAGGACAAACAACAGGGGTGAGATTGTATTAATCCATAGTGTAAGTTCTGGAAAACTGTATGCGTTTGTGAAAGCAGCATTCCTCAAACCGATGCAACAATGGCTGCAACAATATGATGCCGCTGCGGTTTCTGATGACAACAGCATTCAGTATCACTGCCTTTAGCTTGTCAAATCCCAGGTCCATTTCAGAGTGCTTTCACTCATGGTCACCAAGGTAGTTTACAGTGCATCCAGAAAGTATTCATACCCCTTGACTTATTCCACATTTGTTTGTGTTACAGCCTGAATTCAAAATGGATTAAATAGATTTGTCTCCCCCATCGACACACACACACATAATACCCCATAATGAAAGATAGTTTTAGCAAATTTATTGAAAATGAAATACATATTTAATTTACATAAGTATTCACACCCCTGAGTCAAAAAGCAACTTTGGCAGCGATTACAGATTTCAGTCTTTCTGGGTAAGTCTAAGAGCTTTCCACACCTGGATATTGCAACTTTTGCCCATTATTATTTTCAAAATTCTTCAAGATCTTTTAAATTGGTTATTGATCATTGCTAGACAACCATTTTCAGGTCTTGCCATAGATTTTCTAAGTAGATTTAAGTCAAAACTGTAACTCTGCCACTCCGGAACATTCAGTCTTCTTGGTAAGCAACTCCAGTATAGATTTGGCCTTGTTTTGTAGGTTATTATCCTGCTGAAAGGTGAATTCATCTCCCAGTGTCTGGTGGAAAGCAGACTGAACCAGGTTTTCCTCTAGGATATATTCTAAAATGGATACAAGTATTTATTTATTTTATCAATATACACACACAATACCCCATAATTACAAAGTGAAAACAGTTTTTTTTAAATGTTAGCAAATTTATTATTTAAAAAAAAACAACAGAAATACCTTATTTACATAAGTATTCAGACCTTTTGCTATGAGACTCGAAATTGAGCTCAGCTGCATCCTGTTTCCATTGATCATCCTTGAGATGTTTCTACAACTTCATTGGAGTCCACCTGTGGTAAATTCAATTGATTGGACATGATTTTAAAAACAGGCACACACCTGTCTATATAATGTCCCACAGTTGACAGTGCATGTCAGAGCAAAAACCAAGCCATGAGGTCGAAGGAATTGTCCGTAGAGCTCTGAGACAGGACTGTGTCGAGGCACAGATCTGGGGAAGGGTACCAAAACTCAAGGAGAATCAAGGCTGTAATCGCTGCCAAAAGTGCTTCAATAAGTACTGAGTAAAGGTTCTGAATACTTTTCTAAATGTCATATTATTAAGGCTGTAACGTAACAAAATGTTGAAAAAGTCAAGGTCAGTACTTTCCGAAAGGACTGTATGCTTGAATATATGGAGAGTGGTACTCAGTAATGTATTGTATTTGATTTGCCCCAAACATATCACTTTGTATTCAGGACAAAAAGTGAACTGCTTTGCCACATTTCTTGCAGTATTACTTTAGTGCCTTGTTGCAAACAGGATGCATGTTTTGTAATATTTGTATTCTGTACCGGCTTCCTTCTTTTCACTCTGTCAATTAGGTTAGTATTGTGGAGTAACTACAATGTTGTTGAGCCATCCTCAGTTCTCCTATCACAGCCATTGAACTCTTTAACTGTTTTAAAGTCATCATTGGACTCATGGTGAAATCCTTGAGCGGTTTCCTTTCTCTCTGCCAACTTTTTAGTTAGGAAAGACGTCTATCTTTGCAGTGATTGGGTGTATTGATACACCATCCAAAGTGTAATTAATAACTTCTCCCTGCTCAAAAGGGATATTCAATATCTTTTTTTTACCCATCTACCAAAAGGTGCCCTTCTTTGCGAGGCATTAGAAAACCTCCCTGGTCTTTGCAGTTAGATTTGTTTTTTAAATTCACTGCTCGACTGAGGGACCTTACAGATGTGTATGTGTGGGGCACAGAGATGAGGTAGTCATTAAAAATATCATGTTAAAAACACTTTTTTTTACTCCTGAACATATTTAGAATTGCCATAAAGGGGTTGAATCCTTCTTGATTCAAGACATTTGAGCTTTTCATTTTTTATGAATTTGTAAAAGATTCCAAAAACATATTTCCACTTTGACATTATGGGATATTGTGTGTAAAATCTCAATTTAATCAATTTTAAAGTCAGGCTGTAAGACAAAATGTGGAAAAAGTCAAGGGGTGTGAATCCTTTCTGAAGGCACTGTATATCTCCCATGGACTTCAGAGCCAAATCCTAGGAAAGGCCATCTAGCTAGGCCGTCATTGTAAATAAGAATTTGTTCTTAACTGACTTGCCTAGTTAAAAAAGGTTAAATAAATACAAAATAACTGCAAATGAATGAAATGTTCAAAAATATGCCCACAATCTGGGAATAGCCTATGAAATGCCATACTGCTTTCAACTGACTTCTACGAACCGGAACCGCTGGCTGAGAATGTTATCACTCATCCATGTGCCCTTAGCTGAACTTAGGCCAAGACGAGTGCACGCATGGCACAGTGACTGTGTACTTTCCTGGTAAAGGGCACGATGGTAGGTCCGGGAGACTTTGTTTTGCTTTGAGACCAAGTTTGTTCATGGTGATTCCACAGCTGGTTGCTATTAGTTCGAGGCTACCAGGTTTTCCCAACTAGTCAAGGTCAACTTACTAACAAATAAGCGTACCTCAACATAGAATTAGGCCTATTTTGATACTTTGCATCTGCTCAAAGCAAGAGTCCTGGAACTACTTAAAACCAGATTGCCTATCAAAGTTACTGAACTTTGTCTCTTTTCAGCCCGACTGAGTGGAAAGTAGTGTACCGAGTAGTATCGTGATACCACGAGGGGGAAAATCAGTGGCCTAGCGTCATGTTCGCCACGTCCCCTTGTTCCATTTTCTAAACATTCTGCGCATGTGCTACGCAAAAACCTTCTACTCAATACAACACATTGAATTTAACTTCACACTGTTCACTAGGGCTGTGGCGGTCTTGGAATTTGACGTTACGGTAATTTGCCAGGCCAATTTACCTGGGTGTGGGGGGATTGCCACATATCAGGCTCAAAAGAAACACGTGGCTTTTCTCTGTAACTTCACTAATACCATTACACTACATTATCAGTAGCATTTCATTATTATTATTCAAGTTATTACCTTAAATATAAGTCTAGTATGCAAATTAAGAAATGTCAGATTAAATAGGAATTCCGAAAAAAATACAGATTTCAATTTTGATGCACTAAACCATTCACACCAAGTCAGATTAGTTTTTCCCTCCACTTTTCCGAACCATTCGTATAACACCACCTACGGTGCTGCGGTCATTCTCTGTGGCAATATGTTGTTCAAAGTGGCTAGAAAGGACCCAGTAATGAAAGAAAATTCATATACCACTGGAAAAATAATATGCTACTGAAAATATTACAATATAGGCTATGCAACCTATAGGGTGAATCATGAAAGGAGTTTGGCTTGGTTTCATTCAGCTGCACCCCATTTAATGAGGGAGCCAGGAAATGCAAAACTGGCACCTGTCATCATTCACTGCACACATGCAACAAGACCTTTTATTTTATTTTTTTCTATCTGATTAAAGAGTCCAGACAAGCTAAGCCTATTTTAGGAAAAAAAAAAAATTTAAATAATATTTTTTTTTTTTAAAAGACAGGTAAGTCATACTGAGACTAGGGTCTCTTTTACAGATGAGACCTGCATAACTACATTACAAAACACTAAGAAAAACAGACATTTATCAACAGAGGTCTCCGACCATTACTCTGAGCTGACCAAGGGGGACCAGAACATCGAATTTCAGAGAGCTCTGTAAGTTGTTCTACATAAAGGGCACACAAAAACTAAAAGCAGCTTTACCCAACTCTGTGGAGACAAGGGGCCACCAGTGTTATCCAAGCCTGAGACGGGGTTTGGTAATTTTAAGTCTAAATTGATAGATGCATAGGAAGTGTCTGCTTGAGTGCTTTGTATACAAGAAAATGCTGCCCTCTCCTTACATCGCAACCCACTTTTTGAACCAAAGCACAATGGTGAGTTCTATAACCATCATCAGTAATAAACCTAAGGGCACAATGGAAAACAGCATATACTGGTTAAAGTGTAGATACAGCTGCATGCATATAGACAATATCCCCGTAATCTAAAATATAAAGAAAAATGGCCTGGACAATTTCCTTCCTATTAACAAGTCAGACACGCTTTGTTTCTGTAAAAGAAACCAACCCTGAATTTCCACTTCTTCACCAGCTCAGTGCCAAGTTTTTTTATATATTTGTTTTTATAAAACGGCAGTTTGTCATCAAGCCAGATACCAAGATATTTGTAGGAAGGAAGTCGCTCAATTTGGGTACCGTATAAACTAGTCATTACAAATTAATTTAAATCTGGGTTATTGGACATTCAGCACTAACATTAGATCCAACAGTGACCTCCGCGTGCTTGAAAATCAGACTTCAAATATGAAAAGGCTTGGCCAACCGATGGCGCAATGGAATACAACACCATCATCTGCATACAAATTAATATATACAGTTGAAGTCGGAAGTTTACATACACTTAGGTTGGAATCATTAAAACTCATTTTTCAACCGCTCCACTAATTTCTTGTTAACAAACTATAGTTTTGGCAAGTTGGTTAGGACATCTACTTTGTGCATGACAAGTAATTTTTCCAACAATTGTTTACAGACAGATTATTTAATTTATAATTCACTGTATCACAATTCCAGTGGGTCAGAAGTTGACATACACTAAATTGACGGTGCCTTAAACAGCTTGGAAAATTCCAGGAAATGCTGTCATGGCTTTAGAAGCTTCTGATAGGCTAATTTACATAATCTGAGTCAATTGGAGGTGTACCTGTGGATGTATTTCAAGGCCTACCTTCAAACTCAGTGCCTCTTTGCTTGACATCATGGGAAAATTAAAAGAAATCAGCAAAGACCTCAGAAAAAAAATGGTAGACCTCCACAAGTCTGGTTCATCCTTGGGAGCAGTTTCCAAACACCAGAAGGTACCACGTTCATCTGTACAAACAATAGTACGCAAGTATAAACACCTTGGGACCACGCAGCCATCATACCGCTCAGGAAAGAGATGCGTTCTGTCTCCTAGAGATGAACGTACTTTGATGTGAAAAGCCTAATCAATCCCAGAACAACAGCAAAGGACCTTGTGAAGATGCTGGAGGAAACAGGTACAAAAGTATCTATATCCACAGTAAAACAAGCCCTATAGCGACATAACCTGAAAGGCCACTCAGCAAGGAAGAAGCCACTGCTCCAAAACCGCCATAAACAAGCCAGACTACGGTTTGCAACTGCACATGGGGACAAAGATCGTACATTTTGGAGAAAAATGAACTGTTTGGCCATAATGACCATCGTTACGTTTGGAGAAAAAGGGGGTGGCTTGCAAGCCGAAGAACACCATCCCAACCATGAAGCACGGGGGTGGCAGCATCATGCTGTGGGGGTGCTTTGCTGCAGGAGGGACTGGTGCACTTCACAAAATAGATGGCATCATGAGGAAGGAAAATTATGTGGATATATTGAAGCAACATCTCAAGACATCAGTCAGGAAGTTAAAGCTTGGTCGCAAATGGGTCTTCCAAATGGACAATGACCCCAAGCATACTTCCAAAGTTGTGCCAAAATGGCTTTAGGACAACAAAGTCAAGGTATTGGAGTGGCCATCACAAAGCCCTGACCTCAATCCAGAACTGAAAAAAGTATGTGCGAGGATTAAATGTCAGGAATTGTGAAAAACTGAGTTAAAAATGTATTTGGCTAAGGTCTATGTATACTTCCAACTTCAACTGTATATTTTCTTTTACAGCATTACCAATGTTATTTACATAGATTGTAAACAGTAGTGGGCCGAATATCAAACCTTTGGGCACCCCTTTATGTAACTCAAGGGACTCAGATTTGACCCCATCTACCTTGATGGCCTGAGTTCAGTCATTGAGATAATTATGAAACCATCAGCACCCAACCCTATTGAGGACAGCTTATTCAACAGAATAACATGGTCTACAGTATCAAAAGCTTTTGACAAGTCTACATACATGGCAGCACAATTCTATCATCTAAGGCATTTGCAATATAATTTCAAACAAGCGTAACCATTGTGAAATGGCTAGCTAGTTAGCGGTGCGCGCTATTAGCGTTTCAATCTGTGACATCACTTGCTCTGAGACCATGAAGTAGTTGTTTCCCTTGCTCTGCAAGGGCTGCGGATTTATAGAGCAATAGGTAACAATGCTTTGAGGGTGACTGTTGTCGATGTGTGCAGAGGGTCCCTGGTTCAAGCCCAGGTTGGGGCGAGGAGAGGGACAGAAGCAAGACTGTTACACTGTAGTGGTGCTATGTTTAGGTCTGAATCCAGATTGATTAACATTAAGAATACCACTTACATATAGAAAATAACGTAGCTGTTTGTTGACCAATGATTCTAGTATTTTCACAAGACAAGGGAGCCTGGAAATGGGTCAATAATTATCAAAATCACTACTATACCCGCCCTTATAGAATGGTTGCACAAAAGCTGCTTTCCACACTTTTGGAATATTTCCAGAAACTAAAGTAAAATAAAAATGGTGTTACTGAAGCAGCAATGAGGGGCGCTAAATACTTAAGCAAAGACGAGTCCAAATTGTCAGACCCTAACGACTTCTTGGTGTCAATAGATAATAAGTCAGCAAGAACTTCTGTTTCTGTCAGTTGCCAAAAAAAACATGACTACCATTTCCCAAGTCATATGAGGTTGACTGATCATACAGCGAGGCAACTGGAGGCTGTATGTGGGAAGAACAGTCATCTGACTAGCCAAGACCAGTACGACCACAAATCTTAACTTTTTCAATATTGACACTGGAGCCGTAAACGACTTGCTTAGGCAGGGGAATTACCCCGCTTTAGTGAAGTAACGGTTTTCCAGAATTTAGAAGGATCACTAACAGAGTCTGTCATAGCGCTAAGGAAGTAGTTTGATTTGGCCTGTTTAACCAAGGCAGTGCACCTATTTCTCAATTGCCTAAATAGCTTGCAAATACACCACTAGCCAAATACTTATGGGGACGGTTAATCAGGGTAAGGTCAATCAATGAGGAGTTAGTTAGGTTTTTTACATTAATCAGAGTGGGCTTCGTTATCAGCTGAGTCAAGTGGAACTCAAGACAGATATTCTTAAACTGATCTGAAGCATGTGAAAGCCAGTCAAGATTTAGATCTAACACAACCAGTTCAGATACCAGAAAGAGGCGGGGTCAGTAGACTGCAGCAATAAATATGCATATTTTGGCTGATGGCCACTTTTATAACCAACAGCTCACACATTTTGGGGACAGGTGATAAGAGAGTATGATGACATAAGATCTTAAATAAATTGCCACCACTCTCCCTTTATTTTGTCTATCACATCCATAATCTAATTATTCAGCCAGGTCTCTGAGATAACCAGAACGTCTGGCCTAGTGTCATGCACCCAGAAAGTCCAGTTTAGACATCAGCCTTTGCACATTTATATGTAACAGTCCAAGCCCTCTGCGAGATTTGAAAACAGCAGGAAGATCAAATGGAATGGATGAGCTAGCCACAATAGGCTTCCTGATTGGATTCTAAGTTGCAGCACTAATAGTTGAATTCAGATAAATGTGCACAAGATCACTATTGACAATACCCCTGTGCTTATGAGCACATGTAGCACAACGATAGCTTGATATAAAACTATTAATAGCATAAGTGGAGCTAACAGTGGAAATTAAATTAACAGGCACATAATTACTATTTACAATACCCTATCAACATTGGAAGCTGTGGATGAATGATATCACTGTGATTTAATTGGAGTAAATACCTTTGAGGAGCTTGATTTGATCAGTCAATGCCTCAGCGTTGCCTTGTAGTGTTTGGACAGGATCCAGGCACCCAATTGATTAGGGTGGATCCCATCCTCCTTATACAGCATCCTCTGCTTTCAAAAAGGTGTCAAAATTGTCTACAAAAGTTACACCCAAGGAGCTGCAGTAGTCACATAGCCAGTTGTGAAGTGCTAATAGCCTGCTAAAACTTTCACTACCTCGACCCAGCGAGGGCACAGGGCCAGAAATGACAGGACGGTTTTTGGTGTCCAGCAGAGACCCAATCAATTCATCAAAATCCTGTTTCAGCCATTCCGAGCTACCATTCCTAATGTCATTAAATCCCACAAGGACTACAACAGGATCAATCTCCGTGTGCTGACGTAAAACGGTGGGGAGCAGCCTAGTTATTTCCTGTACTTTAGCCCTGAGGTAGCACAGGGTTTTTGCTCCAGAAACCGAGACGTTTCTTAGCACAGAGCTACCTAAGACAACAGCCGGCGAGATGGAAGAGGAAATCCACCCATTCCTATGCATTGCATGATTCGGGAGACCTGTCGAGGAGTTGCGAGATGGAAGAGGAAATCCGCCCATTCCTATGCCTTGCATGATTTGGGAGAACCGTCGAGGACTTGCGGAATCTTGCATGCCCGCAACTCTTCGCACCCGGTTCGAGCCTCCCATAACCAACGAAGCCTCATTCACAGTAGAAGCCATCGGAGAGGGAGTCAGAACAGGGGACGAAGGTGCAGGTACCTCCGGATCCGATCTCGAAGCCCCCCAAGGATGAAGGCACCGGATGCTCCCTCCCTCCCTTCCTCACACTCTCTCTGTCTCCCTCAAACACACACTGCTCCCAACTTTTAAAATGTTAGGCACCAAACAGAATTGAAGGAGCACCAGAAAGAGAAATGTTTTATATATAGTTTACGCTTACATTAGGGAATCCTAACTTTGAAGCACATCTCATGAGTAGTAGACCCTTTTCCTTTCTTCCTGTGCCAATCAAATTTGCCTAGACTAGGCTTGGGATATTTGGAAATAGCCACGGGATGTTTTTTTCAATAACATTGAAACTATTTCTATGAGTTTTTTTGTTTGTTTTTTATATGTGAATATTGTAGCTACTTTTTAAGTAAATACCTGCAGTCAACTTGTGCAATATGTTAGGTGATAAAGAAGATTGTGTTCTTCATTTCAGCGGTCACATAATTGTTCATTATGAAGCTTACCAGTAGTCCCCAGGCATGTGGTGTTTGTTTACAAGCACACAACGACGAGAGACCGCAGCCTTGTGAGTCACTCACTGTCCAGGTATGGAATTCACAACTAAATGTTTGCCAGCTAGACATCTTATAACTAATAAGTTAACTGTCCAACATTTGCTAAATGCTGTGCATTTGGGTTGCGCATTTAGTAACTAGTTAGCTTCTTCCAAAACCAAGTTTCGATTGGTAACAGCAGAGAATCCCCTCCTGGATAAAGAGCTTTGCTGTCTAATATTTGCTTTGTACGTGCATCACACTGTGTAGCATTTTTTTTATTTACTTTTCTAACTTTATGTGCTGGGATGTCTGTCCTGCAAATACTTTAGGTCAGAGACTGTATAAAATGTTTGCAATGCGCTCGTTAGCATTCTCTATGGGATTTTACATGTACTTATTAGCATTGCTAACCTTTGGATTACAATAGCGTCCCTTGTGTTCAGTGCCGGTATTACCAAATATCCTGGTATGGCACGAGGTCGGTATGAATTATATAAAATGCGTGCAAATCACAATAGAAAGAAAGCGGTATCTCCGGTACTATGAGTAATTTTTTTAGCCGTTCAAGCTAGAGACAAGCTGTTTTTCCTGTAAACTGCAAGCATGCCTGTGCTCCATTTTCCTCCTCCGGCACTCAAAAGGCTGCGCGACAGCGAACTTGCAAAGTCTACTCAGACTGGTTTTAACAGGCAATGAAATGATACAATGCATCAACTTAGCTCGCTCTGTGCGCTGCTCCAATGTAACAAATGTACAAATCTAACAATAGAAGGCTCATCAGGGTCTGCATAACTGCTCGCCATCACGGCTAAATTGTATTTAGAAACTGATTTAGAAATATATGCACTGGAAGAGTGGACGGAGAGAAGCAGGTGAGTGAGGCATCGTAGGGGATGCGGCTGGTTGATTACAGCTGCCACATGAGATATGCGCATGAAAGTGAAGTGGATGTAATTGGACCGGCGCATACAAGAGACTAGTGGCTGTTGCTTAAATTCAAATGAATTTATAAACAAAACTGACTTTATAAACAGGCGCCATCAGGTTCTTTAGATCAGAAGGGCAGAAATTCAATAGTATCATATGAAATGGTACTACGGTGTTCATAAATGTTGGTATTATAAATATCATGATGTTTTGGTATTAGTTAGTGGAAAGTACACATTTGTATATAAGCATTTTCACTCAAAACAACACGGCTAAGAAGTGAAGTATTTTAGCGTAAGTGGTGCTTTTTACTAGCCAGTGATGTCTGTGAACTTGACCTATTTGCCTAATTATGGCCACCTGTGTTTTTGTTGTCTTTCTCTTCATGTAGAAGGCTGAGTCTGAAACACGTCCATGCAGGGCAAATAAAGGAATTTTATTGAAGTTTAGCCTCATGTGTGCTGTCCATTTCATTCACTATTTAGCCTCCATCAATGCCTTTACAGCAAGAAACAGCCAGCTAGCAATCTGACAAAACTTGTTTAGCTCCCAATGTAGGAGATTGTGTGAAACCAAAAGATTGAAGCTTTGCTGAATGTTTTTATCAATTGTAGTCATCTTTAAAAAGGGAAAGTGCGAGATTTTGGCAATTACTTGTTTTACTTACCCAGAGTCAGATGAACTCATGGATACCATTTTTATGTCTCTGCGAGCAGTTTGAAGGAACTTGTGTTAGTGCAATGACTAAGTCTATGGGAACAGCTACAGTGGGGGAAAAAAGTATTTAGTCAGCCACCAATTGTGCAAGTTCTCCCACTTAAAAAGATGAGAGAGGCCTGTAATTTTCATCATAGGTACACGTCAACTATGACAGACAAATTGAGGAAAAAATAAAATAAAAAATTTAATGAATTTATTTGCAAATTATGGTGGAAAATAAGTATTTGGTCACCTACAAACAAGCAAGATTTCTGGCTCTCACAGACCAGTAACTTCTTCTTTAAGAGGCTCCTCTGTCCTCCACTCGTTACCTGTATTAATGGCACCTGTTTTAACTTGTTATCAGTATAAAAGACACCTGTCCACAACCTCAAACAGTCACACTCCAAACTCCACTATGGCCAAGACCAAAGAGCTGTCAAAGGACACCAGAAACAAAATTGTAGACCTGCACCAGGCTGGGAAGACTGAATCTGCAATAGGTAAGCAGCTTGGTTTGAAGAAATCAACTGTGGGAGCAATTATTAGGAAATGGAAGACATACACTGATAATCTCCCTCGATCTGGGGCTCCAAGCAAAATCTCACCCCGTGGGGTCAAAATGATCACAAGAACGGTGAGCAAAAATCCCAGAACCACACGGGGGGACCTAGTGAATGACCTGCAGAGAGCTGGGACCAAAGTAACAAAGCCTACCATCAGTAACACACTACGCCGCCAGGGACTCAAATCCTGCAGTGCAAGACGTGTCCCCCTGCTTAAGCCAGTACATGTCCAGGCCCGTCTGAAGTTTGCTAGAGTGCATTTGGATGATCCAGAAGAGGATTGGGAGAATGTCATATGGTCAGATGAAACCAAAATAGAACTTTTTGGTAAAAACTCAACTCGTCGTGTTTGGAGGACAAAAAATGCTGAGATGCATCCAAAGAACACCATACCTACTGTGAAGCATGGGGGTGGAAACATCATGCTTTGGGGCTGTTTTTCTGCAAAGTGACCAGGACGACTGATCCGTGTAAAGGAAAGAATGAATGGGGCCATGTATCGTGAGATTTTGAGTGAAAACCTCCTTCCATCAGCAAAGGCATTGAAGATGAAACGTGGCTGGGTCTTTCAGCATGACAATGATCCCAAACACACCGCCCGGGCAACGAAGGAGTGGCCTAGCCAGTCTCCAGATCTCAACCCCATAGAAAATCTTTGGAGGGAGTTGAAAGTCCGTGTTGCCCAGCGACAGCACCAAAACATCACTGCTCTAGAGGAGATCTGCATGGAGGAATGGGCCAAAATACCAGCAACAGTGTGTGAAAACCTTGTGAAGAATACAGAAAACGTTTGACCTGTGTCATTGCCAACAAAGGGTATATAACAAAGTATTGAGAAACTTTTGTTATTGACCAAATACTTATTTTCCACCATAATTTGCAAATAAATTCATAAAAAATCCTACAATGTGATTTTCTGGAAAAAATTCTCATTTTGTCTGTCATAGTTGACGTGTACCTATGATGAAAATTACAGGCCTCTCATCTTTTTAAGTGGGAGAACTTGCACAATTGGTGGCTGACTGAATACTTTTTTTCCCCACTGTAGCTAGTTAGCAATGGCTCGCGAAACTACCTTCAACTTCCTTCAAGCTGCACACAGAGACATACAAATGGTATCCATGAGATCATGACAATTCTTTCTGGGGTTTTCCCTACGATCTGGAAAATGGCACAAGTCCTCCCTCACACAAAGGCGGAGATCCTTCCGACTTGGATAACTACCGTCCAATTTCCAAACCATCTTCTCTTGCCAAAATTTGAGTCCCTGGCCAACTCTCAGCTTAGAACTTTAACTTCTCATTCAATTCAGTTTCAGTGGCTACACTTGTCTTAGATGTGCTATATTGTTTAGACCATAAAAACCATTGTGCTGCCTTATTTATTGACCTGATGAAGACGTTTGATACAGTTGGCCTTACTTGGGCAAAGGTTGTCTGAAATGGGCCTAGATCAGGCATCTTGCAATTGGTTCAAACAGACATTTTCCTCAATATTATGAAAGGTGTGCCGCAGGGGTCGATTTTGGGCCCTGCTCTCTTCACTATTTATATCAATTATATTGGTCTCTGTTAAAACCTGTAACATTCATCTCTACATGGATTATAGTTATTTACTCCTGTGCTCCCTCAGTACAGCAGGCCATTCATGACCTTTAACATGGTATAGACTCAATTCAAAACTTGCTTACTGAGTTTAAATTAGTGATAAACGCTAATAAAACCAAATGTATGTTGTTCTCTAGCTCTCGTAATATTGACCCCGAGAACATGCATATTTGCACATTAAAGGGAGCCTAAATTGAGCAATATCCCCATTATAAATACTTGGGTATTTGGATTGACAATAAGCTCTTTTAAAACACACACTGAAAAACTGACAAAAAAGCAGATAATTAAGATTGGTTTCATTTATTGAAATAAATCCTGCCTCACTTTGGAAAGTAGAAGGAAGATTGTTCAAGAAACTCTTCTCCCAGTACTTCATTGTGGTGATATAATCTACATGCATGCGGCAGCCTCCATTTTAAAACCTTTAGACTCCATCTATCACTCAGCATTGCGTTTTATCACTGGGGACAATTTTTGTACACATCACTGCATTTTGTCTAGTTCTATTGGCTTGGAGTCTCTGACTACCAGAAGGGCCCAGCATTGGCTACTTTTTGTATATAAAGCGGGTCTTTTCAGACCCGCTCTCTGGACTGGCTGGTTCCAGAGGTCCCGCGGGTCTCCACTGAGCTGGGGAAAAATGCTTTGAGTTTTTATGCTCCCAGCTCGTGGAATAACCTTCAGGCCACCTTGAAGCTGGACTCACTGGTCTCCATGGGCAGTTTAGATCAATTTTGAGGGATATAATATGTAATAGTTCTGTTTGTTTTGAATAATCTTTAGTATTTATTGTATTGATGTTGTTATTTAGCTTTATGTTGAATTTAATTGTGTGTTCATGTTCACAGGGTTCCCTTGAGAATGAGACCATGGTCTCAACGGTGACCCCCCCAGTCTAAATAAAAGTTAAATAATACAAATAAATCGGACTCTGGGTAAGTAGAAAAAGGGCTTGATTGACAAAATCTCACACTATCCCTTTAAAAACGTACTCCGTCTAAAATGTGCTCATACCAGAGGCGCCCATAGGAGAGGTGGCGGGGGTGACACTCTGGACATTGAGTCCCAGTGCATGTGAGGCGGCTGGTGGAAGGGGCTGGGGTGTGCCCCCTGAGGTCCCAGGAAGGGGCCCAGGGGGGGTCTCTCTCTGTGGGGACGTCAGGGGAGTGCTGGGCTGGGATGTTTGTCCTCCTGCCAGTCTGGCCAGTCTCCTCCTGCGGATCTGCAATGAACAGAAGAATGCTAGTTAGTTAATGATGATCTACCGGTATAACAGACCAAATATGACAGATACTCACACTGATTTGATCATCATGGTTTACTTAGTATACGTTTAAAAAATGTGGATTAAATCATGATGTAACGTTAGCGTTAATGATAATGAATAGTTAGCCAGCTAGATTGAAATTAATAAGTTTTATGCTAATTTATCTTAACTAACGTTACCATTACAGCAAACAATAACATTAGCTAGTTATCAGCTAACTGGCTATAGCACCGGCTAGCAGGTAAAACAACAGTCTAGCCACCACTGATATTGACGATAACATTTATTTAGGTGTTGTTGGCATACAACATCTTTGGGAAGAATAAAATGGCATCTGGCTAGCTAAGGAACTGGTTAGATACCTAAACGGCACACGGCTAAACTAGCTTGATTGGGTTGAACAATGGTGGCCTGCTGTGTTAGCTACTGTTAGTTAATATGTTAGCTAGCTAGATTATGTGGGCTAACTAGCTAAATATCCTGTACTACGATGACATGACCCATTAATGGACTCAAGGTATCCAAACCCTTATTTTTATATTAAAGTCCATGTCATACGAAGATGCGTGTTGTTAGCTAACAACTAACGTTACATCTGCGGCTTTATGCGTAACGTTAGCTAACGTAACAGACTTGGCTAGTTAGCTAACTTTAGGCTTTGAAAAGGTAACGACATGGACTTGCACAGATAACCACGACCACAAGCAGTAACTGTAGTCGACACATATTGGATCAAACTAATAATAGTTTTAACAACATCTAGACGTTATCTTACCTCGTCGGCACTCAACTCCTCCATCGTTTTTCCTTTATTTTCAGCTAGCTTAAGCTTACTAATTGTGCCAGCCAGCTTGCTAGCTATCTGTTTAATATACACAAATGTGCATAGTCTAACTCGTAAAACAAATAGCAGTTTGTATTGATTGTCGTAAAGTTAAAGGGAAAAAAACAAAGAGTGTTTCCTCCAAAATGTGTGTTATCTATTCAAATTCTACGAAGAATGAAACAAACATAAAAGTATTATTCATCAAAACACGAAGGTGGCCATTTTTATCATGTGTCACGTGACTGGGAACTGACATGTGTCAAAACAGAGAGGAAGTGGCGAAGCGAGAGGATGTACTCCGCCCAAAAGCTGTCCACCGAAATCAGGAATCAATGAGTGTCGAATTTAATCAACATATTTTTGTATTTCTAATTTTCTACGTGAGGCTTATTTGATCGAATAGAAGTTTCGTAATGGTTAGGTTGTTATGAATGCACTGATATAAGTGGACGTTCGTGACATTTCGGTAACGTTGAAAAAAACGACTTCTGAATTGTTCCTGTTCTTCAGGTGCGTATCTGCCCGCTCATTGGCTAGAATGGTCCCACCTGATCTCGCCTTCTCCCGCCTGCCTTCCATCTTTGAGTACATGTATTTC
Organism: Coregonus lavaretus; assembly: GCF_964263955.1. Classification (NCBI taxonomy): domain Eukaryota; kingdom Metazoa; phylum Chordata; class Actinopteri; order Salmoniformes; family Salmonidae; genus Coregonus; species Coregonus lavaretus. The sequence goes on along the minus strand of NC_140009.1, from coordinate 45,023,117 downwards.
CATTGTTAGAGTGGACACTCGACTATCTTGCCAATATAAAAGATCATCTTTGGTCAAAATAACAATTGTTTACACTGAATTGTGAAAACTGTATGGAATTATGGTGGTTGAATTATATTTAGCAAATTAGTGACGCGGGTCAGCAACCCAGGTTGCTGGTTTGAATCCCTAAGGCACTTCAGCTCACCCCTAAAATTGCTCCATGTGTGCTTTAGTATGGCTGCCCTTGCTTCAACCTCCGTGTAAGGCCTATGCATTTTTTTTCGGAGGGGATGGGACATGGCACAAGACAAGTTTCCATTGGACATTTGTGTACATTGGAAAATAAAGTCATCTTCCTCTAATCTTTGAAATCCTGCCCTGTTTTGGGATTAATAATAGAGTGGGACAGAGGCAGGTAGGCATACAGGCTGTGCGTGCCCCTCATGAACTACAAACTAATATACTATATAATTACTGGTAATTAACGCGGGCCTTGTATTGCCAAATCTAAGGGGACTGCAGATGTAAATTAGCTGTTAACTAACTGGTGCAACGCATCACTTCAAAAATGTATGTTTTTGTTGTATATTGTCCCTGTCCAAATAAACATAATAAATAAATGACTACTGCTAATACAACAACCAACAACCAGTCCTGGCAGTCCACTTTCACCATCATATTCTCATCCATCCTGGTCATTTTTCAGCGATACAGGGGTTATGGATACAAAATTGATAGCCCAGACCAGTCTGCTACAGGTAGCACTGATAACCTGCAGGAAGAACATATTCAGAGAATGTATACACTCAAATGTCAAACAACTCAAATGTCTACACTCAAACATAAACCCTGTTTATACCTGGTGCTAACATGGGTATTTTTTCCTGTTCTTGTCTACATTCTGATTGTGTCCACGTTTCCAGAAATGTGTCTACACATGGTATTAAACTGTGTCTGTTATCCGTCCACGGTGTCTGCATTGTGACCAGATTTCCTGGTCCCTGCCTGTATGCAAATTGCGATGGACGCAGATATAGCGCAAGCATTACGCACAGAGCCATCTCCACCGCAGTGTCCAGCTGGGCTGCAGTACGTGCCTGCGCTTATCCGTGATCGTCTGATCTACTGAGCACACACGTCACCCTCCTCTGGTCATCCAGGTATCGGTCGTACAATGCGCTGCCTGACCCGAGAATAAGTATTTAGTCAGACACCAATTGTGCAAGTTCTCCCACTTAAAAAGATGAGAGAGGCCTGTAATTTTCATCATAGGTACACGTCAACTATGGCAGACAAATTGAGGAAAAAAAATCCTGAAAATCACATTGTAGGATTTTTAATGAATTTATTTGCAAATTATGGTGGAAAATAAGTATTTGGTCACCTACAAACAAGCAAGATTTCTGGCTCTCACAGACCTGTAACTTCTTCTTTAAGAGGCTCCTCTGTCCTCCACTCGTTACCTGTATTAATGGCACCTGTTTGAACTTGTTATCATTATAAAAGACACCTGTCCACAACCTCAAACAGTCACACTCCAAACTCCACTATGGCCAAGACCAAAGAGCTGTCAAAGGACACCAGAAACAAAATTGTAGACCTGCACCAGGCTGGGAAGACTGAATCTGCAATAGGTAAGCAGCTTGGTTTGAAGAAATCAACTGTGGGAGCAACTATTAGGAAATGGAAGACATACAAGACCACTGATAATCTCCCTCGATCTGGGGCTCCACGCAAGATCTCACCCCGTGGGGTCAAAATGATCACAAGAACGGTGAGCAAAAATCCCAGAACCACACGGGGGGACCTAGTGAATGACCTGCAGAGAGCTGGGACCAAAGTAACAAAGCCTACCATCAGTAACACACTACGCCGCCAGGGACTCAAATCCTGCAGACTTCGGTATTTTACCTCCTGCGCCTGACTCCTTCATTCACACCTCGTCATACCGGGCATATAATCAAAACATTCTAAAGCACTTACATCAACTAGGCAGGTTCAGCCCTACAGAAGCCTATAGATTGGGTCTCCAAATTTCATCAACTAAAACAACTAAAATTCTGAATAACGGCACAGCTATTTACAGTGGGGAAAAAAAGTATTTAGTCAGACACCAATTGTGCAAGTTCTCCCACTTAAAAAGATGAGAGAGGCCTGTAATTTTCATCATAGGTACACGTCAACTATGACAGACAAAATGAGAAAAAAAATCCTGAATATCACATTGTAGGATTTTTTATGAATTTATTTGCAAATTATGGTGGAAAATAAGTATTTGGTCAATAACAAAAGTTTCTCAATACTTTGTTATATACCCTTTGTTGGCAATGACACAGGTCAAACGTTTTCTGTAAGTCTTCACAAGGTTTTCACACACTGTTGCTGGTATTTTGGCCCATTCCTCCATGCAGATCTCCTCTAGAGCAGTGATGTTTTGGGGCTGTCGCTGGGCAACACGGACTTTCAACTCCCTCCAAAGATTTTCTATGGGGTTGAGATCTGGAGACTGGCTATGCCACTCCAGGACCTTGAAATGCTTCTTATGAAGCCACTCCTTCGTTGCCCGGGCGGTGTGTTTGGGATCATTGTCATGCTGAAAGACCCAGCCACGTTTCATCTTCAATGCCCTTGCTGATGGAAGGAGGTTTTCACTCAAAATCTCACGATACATGGCCCCATTCATTCTTTCCTTTACACGGATCAGTCGTCCTGGTCCCTTTGCAGAAAAACAGCCCCAAAGCATGATGTTTCCACCCCCATGCTTCACAGTAGGTGTGGTGTTCTTTGGATGCAACTCAGCATTTTTTGTCCTCCAAACACGACGAGTTGAGTTTTTACCAAAATGTTCTATTTTGGTTTCATCTGACCATATGACATTCTCCCAATCCTCTTCTGGATCATCCAAATGCACTCTAGCAAACTTCAGACGGGCCTGGACATGTACTGGCTTAAGCAGGGGGACACGTCTGCACTGCAGGATTTGAGTCCCTGGCGGCGTAGTGTGTTACTGATGGTAGGCTTTGTTACTTTGGTCCCAGCTCTCTGCAGGTCATTCACTAGGTCCCCCCGTGTGGTTCTGGGATTTTTGCTCACCGTTCTTGTGATCATTTTGACCCCACGGGGTGAGATCTTGCGTGTTGCCCCAGATCGAGGGAGATTATCAGTGGTCTTGTATGTCTTCCATTTCCTAATAATTGCTCCCACAGTTGATTTCAAACAGGTGCCATTAATACAGGTAACGAGTGGAGGACAGAGGAGCCTCTTAAAGAAGTTGTTACAGGTCTGTGAGAGCCAGAAATCTTGCTTGTTTGTAGGTGACCAAATACTTATTTTCCACCATAATTTGCAAATAAATTCATAAAAAATCCTACAATGTGATTTTCTGGATTAATTTTTCTCAGTTTGTCTGTCATAGTTGACGTGTACCTATGATTAAAATTACAGGCCTCTCTCATCTTTTTAAGTGGGAGAACTTGCACAATTGGTGGCTGACTAATTACTTTTTTCCCCCACTGTGTGTCCTATTTCACTGTGGAAAACAATGTTGATATGATTTTCAGTTTTCTTCCATATGGCTGGTTTCACATTCGTCTACAGGGACCATAAGGAAAAATCATCTAAAACAATTGCTATGTGTATTTACAATCCCCTACCAAACAAATTACTCATTAACCTAGCTCTTATCAATAGCTCTTATCAATTTATAAATTACAGTGCATAGAGAATGCTAAAAATAAAGATGCTTTTTCCACTTGGAACCGGCAGGTTCGCTTGACCTTATTCATGGTCAAGGTCAGAATACGGCGTATCTGTAGACACACCTCCGCCACAACTTAATTTATTTGAGCTCCAGCTCAAACGAATAGTGGTGTATAGCATGCTATTCTCATGCTTAAATTCAAGGTCAGAATACGCATAGAGAGAAAAGCGCATAAAAAGGGATTTATCTTCCATTTATGCACGCTTTACTTGGGTCGGAATCGGGGACTGTACAAATGATATTTGTTACTAGAAAGTTATGATTTCATGAACCTTGTTTCTTAGGCTACATATTATTATTTTTTACATTGGATAAAAGTACAAACTCAGAGCTTCAAAATTGTATATCATATCATTGTAGTTGGAGAAAACATGGGGAAGTAATTCTGCTTTAAAAGTTGATACATGTATAATCCCATTTAGGAGAAATAGGCATTCAAACATTTGGCTGCAATTTTCACACTTGCTCTACATTAATCCTTGGGAAACATATATTTAGAAAAGGAATACCTTCACCAAATTGCCTACATGGATTCTCTGAACAAATTCTACATTGAACAGCTAGATTTCTGCTCTTCGTTTACGCTATTTAGCATCATTCACACCCTATTAAGCCTTAGACCCACCCATCTCTTAAAGAATACATATGTGAACACGTGACTGTGGCCATGTGCTAATGCAGTGAGGTAGTGTCATGATCGTTGGGAGACGGGTCAGACCAAGGTGCAGTGTGGTATGCGAACATGTTTATTAAACTCAATAAACATAAACAAAACAAGAAACAACGTAACGTGAAGTCCTCAGGCTATACACATACAAGCCTAAACACGGAACAAGATCCCACAACTAAGGTAGGCAAACAGGCTACTTAAGTATGATCCCCAATCAGAGACAACGAGTGACAGCTGTCTCTGATTGGGAATCACACCCGGCCAAACATAGACACACAACCTAGAACTGAAACATAGAAATAGACTAACTAGAACGTAAACATAGAATATATAACATAGAAACTCACGCCCTGACCAAACCAACTAAAAACAACAGGCCTCTCACGGCCAGGGCGTGACAGTACCCCCCCCCCCCCCCAAAGATGTGTACTCCGGCCGCACCAACCTGACTCATTAGGGGAGGGTCCGGGTGGGCTTTCAGCCTCGGAGGCGGATCCGGCTCCGGGCGTGACGACCTCTCCCTCTCTGCCTCCCCGTTGCGCCCCTGGTCTGGTCTGAACCTCGGCGCGATGCTTCCCCTCTCCTTCCTCCCACGATGCACCAAGCCCTGTCTGGACCCTGGTGTGGGAAACCCCGAACCTGGAGAGGTGCTGACGTCTGGGCCTGGATCGGCAATCCCCCCACGATGCACCAAGCCCTGTCTGACCACAACTTCTGACCACAACTAAACAACTACTGACCACAACTTCGAACCACACAACTAATGACCACAACCACACAACTAATGACCACTACAGAACACAACTACTGACCACAACAACTTCATCTGACAACAACGGCCACCATTCACTCAATCACTTCTCATTGCACTCCTTTCCGTTTTCACATGCAACAACTGTAGTTTAGACATTGACCACAATCATACAACTACTGACAACAACCACACAACTATTGACCACACAACTACTGACTGCAATTACTGACCACAAACAAACTATCAACCACACATCTACCTACCACAGCTACTGACCATAACTACTGATCACAACCACACAACTACTGACCACAACTACTGACTACAACTACTGACCACAACCACACAACTACTGACCACAACTACTTAACCCAATCACTGACCACAACTATTGACCACAATCAACAACTAGTGACCACACAACTATTGAACCATACAACCACTGACCACAACCACACAACTACTGACCACATAACTTCTGACCACAACCACACAACTACTGACCACAACTAATGACAATAACTACTGACCACAACTACTGACCACAACAACACAATTACAGACCATAACTCCTGACCACAAGTACTGATTGATGCATTGTTAAAACAAAGTTGAGACTAAACTGCTTTGTGTAACCCTGGAATGTAAACTGTCATGGTCAAAACAAACATATTGATGCAACGGTAGCTAAGATGGGGAGAGGTCTGTCCGTAATAAAGTACTGCTCTGCTTTTTTGACATTGCTATTGTCACGGATTCAGCTGAGGCTGCTCCTCCTCCTTGCTCGGGCAGGCTTCGGCGTTCGTCGTCACCGGAGTACTAGCTGCTACCGATCTATGTTTATGTGTTCTACTTGTTTTGTCTTCATTGTACACACCTGGTTCCCATTATGTTTATGATTTGTTCCCTATTTAACCCTCTGGCTCCCACTGTGATGTGTGCATGTTTGTTCTATGTTTGGTGTTATCGACTGGTGAACGGGATTGTCCTCCCTGCGTGGAGTTTATGTTCATTTGTCATTTACGAGTAAAGTACGTTGTCTACTAGCTCTGTGTCCTGCGCCTGACTCTGTCCTACCGTTACACACTGATGCCTGACAGAAACACGCACCTCAAATGGAGTCAGCAGGTACATTCATTCCTTCCGGATCAGTGGAGGAACGCGTCCAACAGCAGGCGACCATGATATAGACTCTCGGCACAGCAATGGAGCGCGTGTTGAACACCATGGAGCGATGGGAGAGAGGGGGTTTTCCTACACCTCCTCCAACTACACAGCAACCCACACCGCTGTCCACCCCTTCGTCACCTGGGTCCAGTGAGATTCGGCTCTCGCTCCCGAGGGCATATGATGGTACAGCTGCCGGGTGCCAGGGTTTTCTGCTCCAGGTAGAGCTCTACCTGGCTACCATCCACCCGGCTCCCTCGGAATACGAGAGCGTGTCCGCCCTCATCTCCTGTCTGTCGGGTAGAGCGCTCGAGTGGGCCAACGCCGAGTGGGGAGGAATAGACGGCGCTACAGTCAACTATGCGGAGTTCACCCGCCGCTTCAGGGAAGTATTCGATCATCCACCAGAGGGTAAGGCGGCGGGTGAACGTCTATTCCACCTTCGACAGGGGAGGAGGAGCGCGCAGGAGTTCGCACTGGACTTCCGGACCCTGGCTGCCAGTGCAGGATGGAATGAGAGGACCCTGATTGACCACTACCGATGCGGCCTACGGGAGGACATTCGTCGGGAGCTGGCCTGCAGGGCCTGGACCAGCTGGTGGATATGTCGATAAGGCTGGATAACCTGTTGGCGACCCGCGGACGTCCGGATCAGGGTCCGTCCATTCCATCCCCCAGCACCTCCAACCCTACACCAATGGAGCTTGGAGGTGCTGCTCTCAGGGAGACCGGAAGGGGGGCCGTCTCCTGCACTAACTGTGGCCGCAGAGGACACACTGCTGGTCGGTGCTGGGGAGGGTCCTCAGGGAGTCGAGGCAGCAGGCAGAGCACTGGTGGACCGTCCCTGGTGAGTAGGCACCCGACTCACCCAGAGCCCCCTGTTGCGCATATGTGTATTAACATCGAATTTCCTGCGTTTTCCCCGCATTCCCAGCATAAGGCGCTCGTAGATTCAGGCACAGCTGGGAACTTTATTGATCGTAAGTCTTCCCGTAGTTTAGGGATTCCTATTGTTCCTGTTGATGTGCCCTTCCCTGTACATGCCTTAGATAGTCGCCCTTTAGGCTCAGGCCTGATTAGGGAGGTCACAGCTCCACTCTGGATGAAAACGCAGAAGGGTCATGAGGTTGAGAATTAGTCTATTTCTGATTGATTCTCCTGCGTTTCCAGTGGTGTTGGGGCTTCCCTGGTTAACCTCTCATGACCCCACGATTTCATGGCAACAGAGGGCTCTCAAGGGATGGTCACGTCAGTGCTCGGGAAGGTGTGTAGGTGTTTCCATAGGTGCAACTACGGTGGAAAGTCCAAATCAGGTCTCCACTATGCACATTCCCCCCGAATATGCCGATTTGGCTCTCGCCTTCTGTAAAAAGAAGGCGACTCAATTACCACCCCATCGACAGGGGGATTGTGCGACCAAATTACAGTTGGTCCAGAACAGAGCAGCACGGCTGGCCTTAAATGTACACTGAGAGCTAACATAAATGACATTCATGTCAATCTCTCCTGGAAGTAGAGAAGATATTTACTGTATCACTACTTGTCTTTGCAAGAGGTATTTACATGATGAAAGCACACTGCTCAGACACCCATGCATACCCCATAACACATGCCACCAGGGGTCTCTTCACAGTACCTGTCATAGCGACGTGTATGCGGTAGGCGAAGTCAAGAGCAGGACACCGAGCTACTGGCAGAAACTTTACTGGATGCAGTGCAAAATACAAAGTACAAAGGCAACCTCAAACAGCGAGGAAATAATAAGACCCGCACACATGGGCAACTGCCGCAAAGACCAAAACAATAACGCACAATACACAATGAGAAACAGAGGGTTATAAAGGGAACACAATAAAACATAATGGGAAACCGGTGTAAACAATAAAGACCAAACAAGACAAACACCGAAACATCGATCGGCAGCAGCTAGTACTCCGGGGACGACGAACGCCGAAGCCTGCCCGAGCAAGGAGGAGGAGCAGCCTTGGGTGAATCCGTGACAGTACCCCCACCCACCCCCGTTGACGCGCGGCTCCAGCCGTGCGCCGACCCCGGCTTCGGGGACGGCCATGAGGACGCAGAGCAGGGCGAGTCGGATGACTCCGGTGGAAATCCCTCAACATGGAGGGATCTAGGATGTCCCTCCTAGGGACCCAGCACCGTTCCTCCGGACCGTACCCCTCCCACTCCACGAGATACTGCAGGACGCCCATCCGACGCCTCGAATCCAAGATGGAACGGACTGAGTACGCCGGAGCCCCCTCGCTGTCCAGCGGGGGCGGAGGAGCCTCTCGTACCTCACTCTCCTGGAGTGGACCAGCTACTACCGGCCTGAGGAGAGACACATGGAACGAGGGGTTAATGCGGTAATTAATGGGCAGTTGTAACCTATAACATACCTCGTTCAATCTCCTCAGGACTTTAAATGGCCCCACAAACCGCCGACCCAGCTTCCGGCAGGGCAGGCGAAGGGGCAGGTTTCGGGTCGAGAGCCAGACCCGATCTCCCGGTGCATACACCGGAGCCTCACTGCGGTGGCGATCGGCGCTCACCTTTTGCCGCCTGATCGCTCGCTGTAGATGGACATGCGCAGCGTTCCAGGTTTCCTCCGAGCGCCGAAACCACTCGTCCACCGCGGGGGCTTCGATCTGGCTCTAATGCGAAGGTGCCAGGACCGGCTGATAACCTAGCACACACTGAAAAGGCGTAAGGTTAGTTGAGGAGTGGCAAAGTGAGTTTTGGGCTATTTCTGCCCATGGGATATATTCCGACCTATCCCCCTGCCGGTCCTGGCAATAGGACCTCAGAAACCTACCCACATCCTGGTTCACTCTCTCCACCTGCCCATTACTCTCGGGGTGAAACCCTGAGGTAAGGCTAATCGAGACCCCCAGATGTTCCATAAACGCCCTCCAGACTCTAGAGGTGAACTGGGGACCCCGATCAGACACTATATCCTCATGTACCCCGTAGTGCCGGAAGACGTGTGTAAACAGGGTGTCAGCAGTTTGTAGGGCTGTAGGGAGACCTGGCATAGGAATGAGCAGGACACCGAGCTACTGGCAGAAACTTTACTGGATGCAGTGCAAAATACAAAGTACACAGGCAACCTCAAACAGCGAGGAAATAATAAGACCCGCACACATGGGCAACTGCCGCAAAGACCAAAACAATAACGCACAATACACAATGAGAAACAAAGGGTTATAAAGGGAACACAATAAAACATATGTAAACAATAAAGACCAAACAAGACAAACACTGAAACCGGGGATGACGAACGCCGAAGCCTGCCCGAGCAAGGAGGAGGAGCAGCCTCGGCTGAATCCGTGACAGTATCCAAGTCCAGAACGGACTCTGGAAAACGCACAGTACTATACAGAGCCATGCCTACATGGAACTCTATTCCACATCAAGTAACTCATGAAAACAGTAAAATCAGATTTAAAAAACAGATAAAACTACACCTTATGGAACAATGCGGACTGTGAGGAGACACACACACAGGCACACACATGCATACGCACACGCACACGCACTCTACACACACGTATGTATGGTGGTATTATAAATGCTGTATTTTAGACATGTAGTGGTGTAATAATTTTACACATTGAGCATTCGTTGAGTTAGGCTTTGAAACAAAATCCACAACAACTATGTTTTACACTGTTTCAACCTGCTGTTGAACTTCTTTCTTCAAGTTGATCATCACAGTGAGGTGAGTTTGAAAGTATGATAGGCCTGCTGTTTTGATGCTAAGTAATTTTCGATTGCATTTGCATTGATGTCAGAGTGGTTAGAGGGACAATAGAGCCCTGAGGACCAGGCCATTAGGACATGATGGTAGTTAGCAAATTGGGTACTACCAAAACATGTCCAGAGTGCATAAAATGAGATTAAGCAACTCAACCGTTAGGTGGAATTTTTCTGCGGTCATGACTCATGACTGCCAGTGTGGTGGTAATATGGTCACCGCAACAGCCCTAGGAACACCTGTTCTTTCCATGACATAGACTGACCAGGTGAATCCAGGTGAAAGCTATGATCCCTTATTGATGTCACCTGTTAAATCCACTTCAGTCAGTGTAGATGAAGGGGAGGAGACAGTTTTTAAATAATGATTTTTAAGTCATGAGACAATTGAGACATGGATTGTGTATGTGTGCCATTCAGAGGGTGAATGGGAAAGTGCCTTTGAACAGGGTATGGTAGTAGGTGCCAGGCTCACCGGTTTGAGTATGTCAAGAACTGCAATGCTGCTGGTTTTACACACTCAACAGTTTCCTGTGTGTATCCACTGCCCAAAGGACATCCAGCCAACTTGATACAACTGTGGGAAGCATTGGAGTCAACATGGGCCAGTATCTCTGTGGAATGCTTTGGACACCTTGTAGAGTCCATGCCTCAACGAATTGAGGCTGTTCTGAGGGCAAAAGGGGGTTTAACTCAATATTAAGAAGGTGTTCCTAATGTTTTGTACACTCAGTGTATGTACATCCTTTTTTTTTTTGCCTTCATTTGTTTGGACCCCAGGAAGAGTAGGCAGCAGCTAATGGCGATCCTTAATAAATACAAATACACATATTAAACCTAGTCCTGGACTAAAAAGCATGATCATAGGAGAATCTCCATTGAAATAGATTTTTAGTCCAGGACTAAGATTAATCTGTGTCCAGTAAATCGCCCTTGATGGTTTAGCATAATGGTGTGACATTTTCTGTAGATGGACCGTGATGTCATGGTGGGAAAACTGTAGCGGGATATGTACACTCAGCAGAAGGTGGAGATCCTCACTACCTTAAGAAAACTAGGCGAGAAGATAAGAGGCTGTTGTAGCATTGTACTGTGATCCCTTCTTCAGTTAGCTCAAACTTGTGATGAATACTGTAAGAGAAAGGTGCATTGAATATGTTGATAACCTGCTATCATGGAATGGCAGATGGTATAACAAGTAATGAAAAGCTATTAACATCTGGAGTTCAATAGATTGGACACTATATATGACAGTTATTGCTTGATATTAACTGTCAGTTAATTTAGTAACATTCTATAACAGGTGGCTATGATGTAGATTAATGTCCTTCCTGCAGTTTACAGCCGAAGACAATACTTTTCTGGCTGAAAATGTGACTGCTACTCTGAGACAATTTGAAAAATTCACTGCAGAGCTTGGTGAGCTTCAACTCTACTGCACTTATACATTTTTCCATGTGTGGAAAATGTTGATTTAAATGTATTTATTTTAGATTTAGACTATTAAACAGCATCTCTCTTTTCAGGGTCAGAAGACAAGATAATGGCTTTTGCTAGTTCTGATATGGAGAAAACCAAGGCATAGACGGGAATCGGGTATAGTCCAATGTCCACTATTGTATTTTAACGTCAGGTGTCAACAAAGAAACACGTGCCATCCCATTATTGATAATGTAACCAATTATGCACTCAGACTATAATACTTGCTTTTTAAACTTCTGAAAAAAAAAAATATATACATAGATGATTGTAAAAACTTGGTAAACATTAGGTACTAGAGTATTTGGGTATTGAGTGGAGTAGCCTATTTAGAATTTGAACAGTCTGGGTTGCAACGACAGTCCATGGGTCATAATCTTTGTTAAGTGTGGCTCAGACATTTTTAAGGGTTTAAATTCAGTTTTCATGCTGATTGTCTTCCTGGCTAATTCATGTGGTTTCATCTTTTGGATTGAATTGTATTTCCTACATAACTGTTTATGTTGAAATATGTTTAAATGAACCATTGCAGTATTAAATATGCAACGCTGGGCTTCAATGTAATTGCATAACACACCAACCTGAACCAATTCTGATTCTAGCTCCTATCAATTAAGAAAACCTCAATCTACAGTCAAAGTTTCCATTGTAAATGTATTAATCTTTTTTGATGTCTCACTACAAATGACTTCTCTCTCAAAAAGTAATCATACGTGGTATTTAAATTTGATCTCTTTGTATGATTTTTGTTCTCCTAATATAAAGTTTGAGATCTCTCAATTGTCGGTCTCATTATATTCAGCACTGTGTTTTGTGGTTTAAACACCTGTTTCCGTTATTCTATAATTATGTTATTTCAGCACCAGGGGACACCATTACCAAACGATCCTATTTCACAGCACCAGTACTCTGACACCCCCTACAGTCTTGACATAACTTATATGTCTGGTATAATGACTGGTAAGATAAATTAAGCAGTGTTATGATGCCCTGTCCAGTTCTCCAAGAACCTCGAACTGACATGTTTCAGATTACAAAGCCCTATGGCTGAAGCGGTGATGTGATTTCACAGGTAGAGTGCAAAATGAGCCAGTCTGCATTCTTTTCCAGAAATGTGTACTTGCACACTTTCTGTCATGGATAAACATTGGTGTAATCATTGGCTAGAAAAAGTTTCCAACATGATGGGAGGTGTGCAAGTGCACACTTTAAAAAAAGGCAAGGGCATTTAGAGACCGCAGACCTCAAGTGCAGGGAATGACACAGGTCTTAATTAAAAGTGTGAACTCATAACATAGAATAGAACACAATCAAGACACATTTGTACCCCATCTCATCATCCTTTATTTTGTTCATGAGCAAGCATCAACTTCATTACAATTTACCTTTCAATTGGTAGAAAAGTCAGAGCAGCCCAAACAAGCACAAAGGAAGCATTCAACAGTTCTGAAAACATTATCACCTTCCATTTTTGAGCAAAGATAAACAAAAAATGTTTGAGTGGTTTGGACATGTATTATACACAAAATAGAAGTGATTCATGCAAAGTAAATGCCCCTTGAATCCCAAAGCTCCTATGTCTGCTGGATGGACAGTGACATTCTATTCAATGCAGAAGAAAATGTCCAAAACGATGATCAAAGGTATCACAGAACTTGACTTGAGAGATGCCCAAATTCAACTGACAGACGCAAACAGTTGCAAACTCTGGCCCCTCGGAATGGTGGCCGTTCAGTAGTAACAGTTTGAATTGTACTTTTCCGTTTTTAAAAAGAAAAGGAGATGAGATGTTCAAATAAAACGTTAAGTTGACAATGGACTGTGACAAAATGAAAACGAAAATGTGAGACATTTGGAGGGAATAGCATTATACTCTGGTTCTGGTGAATTTCTTGCCACCCTCATCAACTTTGTATGCAAATAAGGCAATAATACACTGTTAAAAATTAGCATTACACAAATAGGTAACTTTATACCCACATTTGGCGCCTAGAGCATTTTAATTATGTACATCTTTTTAGAAGTGGATTTCCTCAATATGATTTAGTACAATATGGACCTACTTTCGCTAAACATCAACATGGATACATTACTTTTAATAAAACTAGCAGTGGACTATTACAACAAAATGAAATAAAATCACTTTCATCAGCTCTTAAATAGTTACAAAATTAGAAAGTTGCCACAACAAAGTGCGTGGATGAGTGTTTTGTTAGTTGTGTTAATTAATGCGCTGTGATCGGCAAAAGGCACTCCCAACTTGGGCTAAATTGAACGTGACCCCCTCATTGGGCACTAGTCATTATGAAGGGGAGACTGTTTACCACATTTCGATGGTTGACCAAAAATAATAAATACATTGGACCTAACAGCTCAAACCCTCAAAAGTTACCTGGAACTGGAAGCAAAAAAATATATTTTATGAAACTCACAAAGCATAAAATGGTTCATTTAAGTTACTTGAGCCATTTGGATTTGGGCACTAAAAATAAATTAACATGTAAAGTATAAGACCTCCTTTATAAACCTTTCCAACCGTTTCCAACATTGTGATGCCTCACTTTTACTCTTTAATTACTTACTTTACTTTTCACTTGGACTAAAATGCCCAAAGTCATACCATATAACATATTTATCGTCGCTGTCTGATGAAAACCTTGTGACTCAATTTTGGCCAATTTAAACTTGTTTACATTTATTGAAAGCAGTAACTCCCCTCAATGTACTCTGAACGTTTCATTACTCCAGGACCAAGAAAATATATTCAAAATAGATTGAACATTTTTATAATTGTATGTTCATTAAATGGGAAAATATGGTCATTCTTTCAAGTTCCTGAAAACTTTGATTTTGAGATGAGGTTTTCATCAGACAACGACATTATGCAAGTTGTACATAATTAATTTGGATCCCTAAAACGGTGGAAGATTGTTAACCTGTTTGAGGGGTACAAATTATTTACTGTGTGTTTTTTTTTTTAAAGGTATTGAGAGATGAATAAGCAGTGATTTTTGAGAGGAGATATAGAGGTTAACACCCAACACATCTTTCCAATTAATTGTATAGGTTTTATACTAATACCAGAGGTAAAACAAGTTTACCAAATGTAAACAAATATCTTACAACAACTCTACAGTACAGTTACATGTACAATAAAATGTAGTGGTCTACTGCAAAAAAATATATAATTTTAAAGATTCAAACAAGAATAAAGAAGATTCAATTTTAAAGATTTCTCATATCACTACAATGTATCAGTAGTCACTTACATATTCAATCGCAATTGTTATTAGTTATTTGAAGGTTTAAAAATCCTTCCAATAAGTAAAACAACTGTAGTGAGAGTAAGACTAAGATGATGGGGCGGCAGGTAGCTTAGTGGTTAAGAGCGTTGTGCCAGTAACCGAAAGGTCGCTTATTCTAATCCCCAAGCCGACTAGGTGAAAAATCTGTCGATGTGCCCATGAGCAAGGCACTTAACCCTAATTGCTCCTGTAAGTTGCTCTGGATAAGAGCGTCTGCTAAAATGACAAAAAATATATATCTGTAATGAGAAAACCGTTTAAAAATGTAATTTATATATTATTATTTCAGGTTAAATAACCCTGCAATGAAGCAGATTGAAATGTTCTCGCATTTCACTTATCTTCCAAAGAACGACAACATGTGAATTGATAGCGGAACTGCGGAAGCTGACCGTTTTCTTAGTACAGTTTGTTACAGTGCCTTCAGAAAGTATTCACACCCCTTGACTTTTTCCACATTTTGTTGTGTTACAGACTGAATTTAAAACGGATTTCATTTTTTTTTGTCACTGGCCGACACAATATCCCAAATTGTCAAAGTGGAATCATGTTTTTAGACATTTCTACAAATTAAATAAAAATGAAAAACTTTAATGTCTTGAGTCAATAAGTATTCAACCCCTTTGTAAGTTGCATGGACTCACTCTGTGTGCAATAATACTGTTTAACATTATTTTTTTAATGATTACCTCATCTCTGTACCCCACACATACAAATCTGTAAGGTCCCTCAGTCGAGCAGTGAATTTCAAACACAGATTCCACCACAAAGACCAGGGAGGTTTTCCAATGCCTAGCAAAGAAGGGCACCTATTGGTAGATGGGTAAAAATATAAAAAAAAGCAGACATTGAATATCCCTTTGAGCATGGTGAAGTTATTAATTACACTTTGGATGGTGTATCAACACACCCAGTCAATATAAAGATACAGGCGTCTTTCCTAACTCAGTTGCCGGAGAGGAAGGAAACCGCACAGGGATTTCACCATGAGGCCAATGGTGACTTTAAAACAGTTACAGAGTTTAATGGCTGTAATAGGAGAAAACTGAGGATGGATCAACAACATTGTAATTTCTCCACAATACTAACCTAATTGACAGAGTGAAAAGGAAACCTGTACAGAATAAAAATATCCAAAACATGCATCCTGTTTGCAACAAGGCACTAAATTAATACTGCAAAAAATTTGGCAAAGCAATTCACTTTTTGTTCTGAATACATTCCACATCAAGTAACTCATGCAAGCAGTAAAACCTGATTTAAAAAACAGATAAAAATACACCTGATGGAACAGCGGGGACTGTGAAGAGACACACAGACAAAGAGACATGCATACATACACACGATAACATATGCACTATACACACACGTACACATAGATTGTGTTGTAGGCCTGAGGGCACACACTTAAATGTGTTGTGAAATCTGTTATCTAATGTAATGTTTTTTTTAAATTGTATATAACTGCCTTAATTTTGCTGGACCCCAGGAAGAGTAGCTGCTGCCTTGGCACCAGTTAATGGGGATCCATAATAAATACAAATGCAAATACAAAAGTGTTATGTTTGGGGCAAATCCAGTACCATATAAATCCAGTCTCCATATTTGTTTTCTGGATAAAATCCTAGAGGAAAACTTGGTTCAGTCTGCCTTCCACCAGACACTTGGAGATGAATTCACCCTACAGAAGGACAATAACCTAAAACACAAGGCCAAATCTACACTGGAGTTGCTTACCAAGAAGATAGTGAATGTTCCGGAGTGGCCGAGTTACAGTTTTGACATAAATCTACTTGAAACTCTATGGCAAGACCTGAAAATGGTTATCTAGCAATGATCAACAACCGCACAATTGGAGAGAGCTTGAAGTATTTTGAAAAGAATAATGGGCAAATGTTGCACAATCCAGGTGTGGAAAGCTCTTAGAGACTCACAGCTGTAATCACTGCCAAAGGTGCGTCTACAAAGTATTGACTCAAGGGTGTGAATACTTATGTAAATTAGATATTTATGTATTTCATTTTCAATACATTTGCAAAAATGTCTAAAAACATGTTTTCACGTTGTCATTATTGGGTATTTTGTGTAGATGGGTGAGAAAATAATCTATTTAATCCATTTTGAATTCAGGCTGTAACACAACAAAATGTGGAATACGTCAAGGGGTATGAATACTTTCTGAAGGCACTGGTTTACTGAATGTGATTATTTACAGTATATATTTTTTTACTTCTGTACAATAATAGACTAGAATGGGAATGAAATACATTATCACCTTTAGTACTGCATTGCCAAATGTGCAAGCCAAGCAAAGTGTAGCATGTGAGGAGCCAAAAGCTAAATCGACCAGTCCTGTCCGCAATAAGCAAAGAAACAACTTCCTCCTTGCAAAAGAAAATACAAAATTAGCAACACTTTGTCATAGAAACCCGTTCAGGGTCTGGGTTTCTTTTCTTGAAGCGGACATTTTGTACAAGCATGACGGAAGAGCTTTGCCATAAAATTTGCAACATGCTATATATAGCCTTTGTGACAAAAATATTCTACACAACGTATTGCGTCCTTTTAGATATTGGACCCCTTTGTTTAGGTCTTCACTAACACATTGACATGGTTTATTGATATTTACAAAATATTAAAAAGCAATTTAATCATATACACATATGACTTGTTCAAATATCCTCATGCACTAAAAGGAGAACAATTTAAATATGTGGTCTAAGTGTCTAAAACGTCATCGTTTCACTCTCCGGACTACAACTCAAGCACACAAAGAAAAAATAACTGATGATCAATGTTTCTCTCATTTAGTGGCAAACAAATCTAAAATTGATGTACAAGGAACATACATTTAAAAAAATCATTCTCCATTTTGAAAGCCGTACATACAAGTGCAAGGTTGGTTCCTCACTTAGCTCAAAACAAAATGCAAATGTTGTTCCTGTGAATAACATTTTCGTAAAAAAAAAAAAGGAAGAAATCACAATCAGGTGATTACTATACTACACTGAGTACCACCACTGAGATGACAACAGGGAAACCTTGACCATATATAGCTTTTAAGGGAGTTTTGTGTTTTTACATCATGGTTCCTCTGTAAGGAATTTGTAAGGGTGTGCCCCCACTGGTTAAGAGGGGTAGTGAGGATGAGGACTTGTGTAGGTATGACTGAGTCATGTGTGTTTGCGTGTATATATATATATATATATATATATATATATATATATATATATATACATATACACACACACACACACAAGTGTGTGTGTATGTGTAAATTAATGAGTACGTGTGTATGTGCGTGTCTGTTAGTAGGTGAGTGTGGAGTTGTCCCACTCCAGCTGCTGCTGTCTGCTGGCACCCTGCTGGTCCTCTGGCTCTTCGGCCTCCTCGTCCTCACTGCTCTCCGACTCTGCACTCGTTATCGGGTCGTCGTCCTCCTTGCCGTTCTCACTCTCCTCCTCCTCACTACTGTGCTGGTCCTCATAAGTCTACCAGAGGAAAGCGAGAGAGAGGGAGAGAGGGTCAGTCTTTTACACATTATTAAGTGACTGTGAGAAAGATCTGAAGGAAGTGGAGGAACCCGATCAGCAGCTGTATAGGCTGTATATAAAATACATTTTGCTGCCTTGAAATAAATCTAAAAAGGGATTAAATTAGATGTTTTCCCTACAGATCTACACAACCTACTCCATATTTTCAAAGTGAAATAACATTATAGAAAAATATTCCTAATTAATAAAAAAACGAAGACGTCTGGATTGCATGAGTCCTCACACCCCAGAGTTGGAAGCTGCTTTTGGCAGCCATTACAGCTGTGCATAATTTAAAATAACATTCTACCAACTTTGCACAACTCTTAGGTCAACCTATATCCATCGTTTTTTGTAAAAATTGCTCAAGCTCAGTAAATTTTGTTGGGAATCATTGACAGACAGAAATATTCAAACCGTGGGACTAAACACCTCCCTCTGCAACTGGATCCTGGACTTCCTGACCGGCCGCCCCCAGGTGGTGTAGGTAACAACACATCCGCCACGCTGTTCCTCAACACAGGGGCCCCTCAGGTGTGCATGCTCAGTCTCCTCCTGTACTCCCTGTTCACTCATGACTGCATGGACAGGCACGACTCCAACACCAGGCATTAACTCCACACCAACATTGGTAGGCCTGATCACCGACAATGACGAGACAGCCTATAGGGAGGAGGTCAGAGACCGGGCCGTGTGGTGCCAGGACAACAACCTCTCCCTCAACATGATCAAGAGAAAGGAGATGATTGTGGACTACAGGAAAAAGAAGAGGACCGAGCACGCCCCCATTCTCATTGACGGGGCTGTAGTGGAGCAGGTTGAGAGCTTCAAGTTCCTTGGTGTCCACATCACCAACAAACTAACATGGTCCAAGGACACCAAAACAGTCGTGAAGAGGGCACGAAAAAAACCCTAAGGAGACTGAAAAAATTTGGCATGGGTCCTCAGATCCTCAAAAGGTTCTACAGCTGCACCATTGAGAGCATCCTGACAGGTTGCATCACTGCCTGGTATGGCAACTGCTCGGCCTCCGACCGCAAGGCACGCCAGAGGGTAGTGCGTACGGCCCAGTACATCACTGGGGCCAAGCTTCCTGCCATCCAGGACCTCTATACCAGGCGGTGTCAGAGGAAGGCCCTAAAAATTGTCAAAGACTCCAGCCAACCTAGTCATAGACTGTTCTCACTGCTACCGCACGGCAAGCGGTACCGGAGCGCCAAGTCTAGGTCCAAGAAGCTTCTAAACAGCTTCTACCCTCAAGCCATAAGACTCCTGAACATCTAATCAAATGGCTACCCAGACTATTTGCATTGCCCCCTCCCCCCTCTTTTACGCTGCTGCTACTCTCTGTTTATCATCTACACATAGTCACTTTAATAACTCCACCTACATGTACATATTACCTCAATTACCTCGACTAACCGGTGACCCCGCACATTGACTCGGTACCGGTACCCCCTGTATATAGCCTCGCTCTGCTATTTTTACTGCTACTCTTTAATTATTTGTTACTTTTATTTAGTATTATTTTATATTGTATTTTTTGTGATTTTTTGGGGGTATTCTTCTTAAAACTGGCTTGTAAGTAAGCATTTCACAGTAAGGTCTACACTTGTTGTATTCGGTGCATGTGACAAACACAATTTGATTTGATTTGATTCACCTGGTCAGTCTATGTCATGAAAAGAGCAGGTGTTCCTAATGTTTTGTACACTCAGTGTATGTTGTGCTAAGAGTTGTGCAAGGTTGGTAGAATCTTATTCAAAATGATTCACAGCTGTAATGGCTGCCTGCCAAAGGTGCTTGCACCAAGTATTAACTCTGGGGTGAGAAGACATACGCAATCAATACATGTTCATTTTTTATTAATTTGGAAAATGCTCTATAATTTGTCTTTCACTTTGAACATGTAGAGTAGGTTGTGTAGATCGGTAGAAAAAATATCTAATTTAATCCCTTTTAAGATTAAATTTCAAGGCAGCAAAATGTGAAGACTGTGCAAGGCGTGTGTCCACTTTGGGGGGCCAAGTCGTACCATAACTGAGCGATATGGTGCCATCATGTGCTGTCGGAAATTATCGTAACTACGAGTTTCTGACTTGGAAGTTTAACTTGAACGACATCTCAACTCAGCTTTGACAATAAATCTGTTTTTGACTATTACATATTTATCAATGTGGATAATGTAGCTAGGTTGACCATATTGTCAATGTTAAGCAAGCTAGCTGAATGTATTTATTATTAGCACTGTTAGCTAGCTTATCTAACTACCTAAAAATAGTCTAACTAAAATCGTATATATTTATACTAAACTAAAATATAAACACAACATGTAAAGTGTTGGTCCCATGTTTCATGAGCTGAAATGAAATATCCTAGAAATGTTCCACACGCACAAAACGCTTATTTCTCTCAAATTTGTTTACATCCCTGTTAGTGAGCATTTTTCCTTTGCCAATATATGTCATCCACCTGAAAGGTGTGGCATATCAAGAAGCTGATTAAACAGCATGATCATTACACAGGTGCCCCTTGTGCTGGGGACAATAAAAGGCCACTAAAATAATGCCACAGATGTCTCAAGTTTCGAAGGAGCGTGCAATTGGCATGCTGACTGCAGGAATTTCCACCAGAGCTGTTACTAGAGAATTTAATGTTCATTTCTCTACCATAAGCCACCTCCAACGTTGTTTTAGAGAATTTGGCAGTACGTCCAACTGGCCTCACAACCGCAGACCACGTGTAACCACGCCAGCCCAGGACATCGACATCTGGCTTCTTCACCTGCGATATCGTCTGAGACCAGACCCCCGGACAGCTGATGATACTGTGGGTTTGCACAACCGAAGAACTGTCAGAAACTGTCTTAGGGAAGCTCATCTGCGTGCTCGTCGTCCTCACCAGTGTCTTGACCGACTGCAGTTCGGCGTCGTAACAGACTTCAGTGGGCATACAGTGAGGGAAAAAAGTATTTGATCCCCTGCTGATTTTGTACGTTTGCCCACTGATAAAGACATGATCAGTCTATAATTTTAATGTTAGGTTTATTTGAACAGTGAGAGACAGAATAACAACAACAAAATCCAGAAAAACGCATGTCAAAAATGTTATGAACTGATTTTCATTTTAATGAGGGAAATAAGTATTTGACCCCTCTGCAAAACATGACTTAATACTTGGTGGCCAAACCCTTGTTGGCAATCACAGAGGTCAGACGTTTCTTGTAGTTGGCCACCACGTTTGCACATATCTCAGGAGGGATTTTGTTCCACTCCTCTTTGCAGATCTTCTCCAAGTCATTAAGGTTTCGAGGCTGACGTTTGGCAACTCGAACCTTCAGCTCCCTCCACAGATTTTCTATGGGATTAAGGTCTGGAGACTGGCTAGGCCACTCAAGGACCTTAATGTGCTTCTTCTTGAGCCACTCCTTTGTTGCCTTGGCCGTGTGTTTTGGGTCATTGTAATGCTGGAATACCCATCCACAACCCATTTTCAATGCCCTGGCTGAGGGAAGGAGGTTCTCATCCAAGATTTGACGGTACATGGCACCATCCATTGTCCCTTTGATGCGGTGAAGTTGTCCTGTCCCCTTAGCAGAAAAACACCCCCAAAGCATAATGTTTCCACCTCCATGTTTGATGGTGGGGATGGTGTTCTTGGGGTCATAGGCAGCATTCCTCCTCCTCCAAACACGGCGAGTTGAGTTGATGCCAAAGAGCTCGATTTGGGTCTCATCTGACCACAACACTTTCACCCAGTTCTCCTCTGAATCATTCAGATGTTTATTGCCAAACTTCAGACGGGCATGTATATGTGCTTTCTTGAGCAGAGGGACCTTGCGGGTGCTGCAGGATTTCAGTCCTTCACGGCGTATTGTGTTACCAATTGTTTTTTTGGTGACTATGGTCCCAGCTGCCTTGAGATCATTGACAAGATCCTCCCGTGTAATTCTGGATTCCTCACCATTCTCATGATCATTGCAACTCCACGAGGTAAGATCTTGCATGGAGCCCCAGGCTGAGGGAGATTGACAGTTATTTTGTGTTTCTTCCATTTGCGAATAATAGCACCAACTGTTGTCACCTTCTCATCAAGCTGCTTGCCGATGGTCTTGTAGCCCATTCCAGCCTTATGTAGGTCTACAATCTTGTCCCTGACATCCTTGGAGCGCTCTTTGGTCTTGGCCATGGTGGAGAGTTTGGTATCTGATTGATTGATTGCTTCTGTGGACAGGTGTCTTTTATACAGGTAACAAGCTGAGATTAGGAGCACTCCCTTTAAGAGTGTGCTACTAATCTCAGCTCGTTACCTGTATAAAAGACACCTGGGAGCCAGAAATCTTTCTTATTGAGAGGGGGTCAAATACTTATTTCCCTCATTAAAATGCAAATCAATTTATAACATTTTTGACATGCGTTTTTCTGGATTTTTTTGTTGTTATTTTGTCTCTCACTGTTCAAATAAACCTACCATTAAAATTATAGACTGATCATTTCTTTGTCAGTGGGCAAACGTACAAAATCAGCAGGGGATCAAATACTTTTTTCCCTCACTGTATGCTCACCTTCGATGGCCACTGGCACGCTCGAGAAGTGTACTCTTCATGGATGAATCCCGGTTTCAACTGTACCGGGCAGATGGCACACAGCGTGTATGGCATTGTGTAGGCGAGTGGTTTGCTGATGTCAACATTGTGAACAGAGTGCCCCATGGCGGCGGTGGGGTTATGGTATGGGCAGGCATAAGCTACGGAAAACGAACACAATTGCATTTTATCTATGGCAATTTTAATGCACAGAGATACCGTGACAAGATCCCGAGGCCCATTGTCGTGGCATTCATCCGCCGCCATCACCTCATGTTTCAGCAGCAAAATGCACGGCCCCATGTTGCAACGATCCGTACACAATTCCCGGTAGCTGAAAATGTCCCAGTTCTTCCATGGCCTACATACTCACCAGACATGTCACCAGTGAGCATGTTTGGGATGCTCTGGATCGACGTGTACGACAGCGTGTTCCAGTTCCCGCCTATATCCAGCAACTTCGCACAGCCATTGAAGAGGAGTGCGATATCATTCCACAGGCCACAATTAACAACCTGATCAACTCTATGCGAAGGTGAAGTGTCGCACTTCATGCGGCAAATGGTGGTCACACCAGATACTGAATGGTTTTCTGATCCATGACCCTACCTTTTTCTGTAAATGTATCTGTGACCACATTCCCATATCTGTATTCCCAGTCATGTGAAACCCATAGATTATGGCCTAATGAATTTATTTCAATTGACTGATTTCCTTTTATGAACTGTAACTCTGTTAAATCTTTGAAATTGTTGCATGTTGCGTTTATATTTTTGTTCAGTGTATATTACCTCCATGGGGTTGACCGTGATCGTAAGGGCCGAGTCGTCCCAGTCCATCTCGTTCTCCTTGCCGCCCTCTGTGTCCCTCATGGTGCGATTGTGGGCCGACTGGATCCGGAACACGCCCAGGACGACCATGAACACCAGGAAGCTGACGCACACCACGATGACGATGGTGGCTGCGCTGGGGACCACTGGGGACAACGCACACAGACAGAATATGTATTAGGACACACACTATATTCACTTCTAGGGCAGGGGAAAGCAAGTTTTCCAAGGGTTACTGCATCAAATATAATTCACCAAAAGTAGATTATATTTCTCCTCTGTACAAAAACAAGAAATCAAGACAGATTCTCTATCTTCAGACACATCTTCCACAGCCTATCCCCATTATAATCACAGTCAAGGTTTCTAAATCACGTTTGTAGCCTGTCCTTTAATCAATTATTTTTATTCTTCCTGCTTGTTTTTTTATGTTATTTCCTTCATGTTATTGTTTTATGCACTTTAAATGAAGTTTGATTTGATTAGCTATATGGTGCATGGATGGAAGAGTTGTTGTTTTTGGACTGTCACGTTCTAGGCATGTACTGTATATGCTTTACTCCTGATAATGTTATCGTAATAAAGTCACATTTCTGGAGACCTATAAACAGGGCCTACGATAGAATTCATACACAACCACTCACACTGAGCAGAAGAAACATACGGAAAACTACAGAACAAACTACAAACAACAATGAAGAAACACTGACTGTAACATTAGTTTGTAAAGTAAATATGTTTAGCTTCCTAACAAAGGTTTTGCACTTTGAAGACTAATGCTAGAGTAGTAGTCCATTTAAACGGTTGCAATATTGTCATGAATGTTGTCATGTTATGAAAATAAATAGTAATTGTGATGATCAGTGATGTATGTCTGAAACCCTTATGGCAACTGTATGTGTAATGTCTGAAACTGTGTGTGCCATCCTTATGTGCTACTGGTCCTACTAGTGCTGACAGCCCTGTCCTCCGTGGCAATGGAATCTCTGATGTTCCAGCCTCTAGACTGTGCTGACATCTGCAACGAGCAGTGGTGTCTACAGGATATACCCTGGTGGACCCAACTCTCCTCGCTACGCCTACTGTGATATGGACACACAGGGAGGGAAATGGACGGTGAGTAGCTCATTCTGCCTTGAAACCAATGCAATAACTACACTGCTAAAATTAATGCTTTTTTAAGTAAGGCCAAAAGCCTGACAAAACTATTGAATATTAATTTGTACCACTGCCAATCTTGAATTGCTGAGAGCACAGATGAAAGACCATTGATCCTATGAGTTATTTCCTTCTGAGTGTGACTGGATTTGAACAATGTCAAATCCCCCAACTGAGCTTATCAATACTTTATTTCATATTCAATGTATGAAATTAACATTAAACATACATTTCATACACTTCATAGAAGTTGCAAATTGGTAAAATGTATCATCTTGCTCTTTCAACCTTCTCCTTCTCCCCCTCCCCTCTCTCGCTCGCTTCCCATCTCTCGCTCTCCCCAGGTATTCCAGAGGAGGATGGATGGAACAGTGAACTTCTACAGAGGACGGACGAGTATAAGAATGGCTTAGGACACGTAGGTGGAGAGTACAAACCTTTGTGATGTTCTCAAGATTGCATAGATGACAATAATGATGAATCATTCATCAGTAATGACACAACTTAACAGCAGAGTGTCTTAATTTTGATGAAATATTTTCTCAATAATTATTTTGGATACAGATTTAATTCTCTTAGGGCCTTTCTATGGATTTCATTTGAGGAAGATCCAAAACATCATCATTATCTTTGGGCCAATCTCACGTGGAATCACCCTATGTCTCTGGTCTCAGCCAACCCCTCTCTGTTCTTCCTGCAGGTCTGGGAACAATCCACCTGCCGACTCGGCAGAAGAACTATAAGCTAAAGGTGGACATAAAGGACTTTGACGGGAGGAAGGTCTATGCCAACTACTATACCTTCTCCATCTCTCCCAAGGCCGTTAACGCTGAGGTGGATGGATATAGACTAGTAGTCAGCAGCTTCAGGAACGGAGGGGCAGGTTAGTTGTCACATGACCTTCAGAAACTGTCATTGTGTACATTCAGTGTAACTAACGTACCGTAACAGACCCAGCTAGACTGACTTATTTCAGAACAGATATGTGGTTCTGAAGGCAAATCCATAAGTAGGCTAATTTCACTAAACCAGCCTACATTGTTTCCCTAGGTGATTCCTTAACCTACACCACAGCGGAGCAACTTTTGACTGAGACGTGGGCCCGGTTTCCCAAAAGCATGGGAAGCTAAGTTCATCGTTAGAATCTTTGTAGGAGCATCGATAAATCTCCAAGCGGTTTCACAAAACCATCGTTACTAAAGTTGCAGTTGAAAACGCTTGTTATTTACCGACTGCCTCAGACCACTCATAGAACTGCGGAGTGCGCCGTTAGGTATGTTTTTTCCCCCTACCTCATCGCTTTATACACAGAAGATCTCTGCTAAATATAGAATCAAGATGTTTATCTGTCTCTCAGTGACTGCCGATAACTTCACAACAAAGTTGACTACAAGTACAAAGTTGCCGATGTCTTTGCAATTGTTACAAACAAGTGAAGGATACAAAGATGTTTCAAATGAAAACCGAGATGACTGCATTAAAAGATAAATAGCCTACCTAGAGTACAGGCCACATACTGTAGGCCTATATACATGTAACTGCCAAAATAATGGACACACTTGAGTAAACGAGGGATACATAGTACTGTATATTGAAAGCAGGCGCTTCCACACAGGTGTGGTTCCTGAGTTAATTAAGCAATTAACATCCCATCATGCTTAGGGTCATGCATATAAATGCTGGACAGGCCATTATTTTGGCTACCATGGCTATGTCCCCATAGGATGACAATGCCTCCATCCACAGGGCACGAGTGGCCACTGAATGGTTTGATGAGCATGAAAACGATGTAAACTATAAGCCATGGCCATCTCAGTCACCAGATCTCAACCCAATTGAACACTTATGGGAGATTCTGGAGCGGCGCCTGAGACAGTGTTTTCCACCACCATCAACAAAACACCAAATGATGGAACACCAATAGAGTTCCAGACACTTGTAGAATCTATACCAAGGTGCTTTGAAGCTATTCTGGCTCGTGGTGGTCAAACGTCCTATTAAGACATGTTATGTTGGTGTATTTTAGGGTAAGCATTAGAATAAACCTTCCCTCAATATTTGCAGCCATAGGTGAAAATATAACAATCTAGGAGCTGATCCATTGTCAGTATTGTAGAATAATTGTAATGTTAAAGTGGGTGTAGCACCTATTGCTCAATGCCAGAAACGCATATAATAGTAACTTAGAAAACATTCCCAAATTATTCTCTTATAATATTATAATGATGTTCTAAAAGTTGTGTTTGGGGTTTTCTTCAAATCAGCTCTAACTTCGGAAACAATACCACAACACCCTGCGGTCCACGTCACACGATGAATGAAAGTGGGATAAATTTGTGAGATTGAGGCGGACGAACTGGGCGTCTACTCGTCAATCTGCGGGGAACATTCATCATGTGGATTTTGCTCAATGGGAAAGTTGTTTATTTGTTTTATCTTAGGATCAATGTTGTAACAGTTGCTTCTTGTTGATGAAGCAGCTGCTAACGTTAGCGTGCTATAGCTAGCTATCCTCTTCCTCTGTTTCTGAATTAATTTGTGGCTATTTCTTTCTAATTGGCAAAATAAGTGAGCTAGATTGTTTGTGTACTGCCTTATGTCGATAACATAGCAAGCTAAGTTTGTCACTGGTATGAGCTAGTAAGTATCCTAAACCTAGCCAGATAGACGGTGATAGCTGCAAGCTAAAACCGGGGAAAGGGAGGAGAGAATTCACTTTCTGTTTAATCTGCTGCTGGCTTGCTAATGTTCACTCAAATACGTATTTCCACATGTTATTGATGAAATTATATTTGTATTCAATAAAGATTGTAATTGTGTCAATATGGTTCTCTAGCAGATAAGTAAGAATAGCTCACCCGGTGTTCAAGAATGGCCTTTTTCCCCTTTATTCAGATTACAACCTCTCACTTTCGGTTATTTGAAAATGAAATAATCTCCAAAATATCACTGTTTTTAAAACAAGCCATAGAAAGTTGTTTGCAATTTCAGTTTAATCCACCCGAAAATACCTAACAAATGTTACAACAAATATTGTGGTTAAACTCAAATATACTGTACTAATTGATTTTGATATATATATATTTTTTTTACTGTATAATATTTGTAAATTATATCATGAATAGGACTGGTGGAGTTGTCACAAATGCAGCTAACAAGAATATATGGAAATGTCTGCTCTATCCAAAATGACAACCAACTAATTGCAGCATTTCCGCTAAAATGGAAGAGGCAAGTGGAAGGGAGAGAAAATTGTGATTATAAAATTGTAGAGTTATTTGTATCTTGGAGACTAATTTGATTATTTTAAATATTTTGAATTGAAATTATAAAGAATTTTTCGGTCCATGTACATTTATGAGCCATAACTTTTTATCATTAAGTAGTATATTCAAAGCAATCCATCTTCCTTGAGGATCTATTTTAATGTATGGCAACTCAAAATCAAGATTGTTTTTGAATAGGATCATAACCTTTTGAATTCCTTAGGTCATGACAGAAATAGATTTTACCATCCCACTCTTTTTCCCCAAGCCAGAATATAGTGAATGAGTTACCTGTAAACAATAAGTATGCTAATCCTTTTCCTTTAACCATGTAAAAGCTGCTTTTCTTTTCCTATTATTTGCCAAACCAATAGCAATGGCTGTGGGATGCATACACGAACACGCCCCACCCCGACTTACACATCTACACCTCTTCCCTTCCACCCATACACACACCTACACATCAAACCTAAGAGAGGAGACCAAGCCCACCCATGTCTGAGCTTCGTTCATGATATCTGGAAAAAGATATACCAGTATTCCAAAGAAAATGTTTAAGGATCCCCCTTGGATGCCTCTATGGGATAAACATCGATAACAAATCATTGATAGCAAATCATAATACCATCAATAATAAATCATTTAGATAGGCTGAGCTGCAAGAAAGGGTAGTCATGAAAATCTGTGATCTATTTACACAGGAAAGCTTTATCTCTCATGCGGGAATCAACACCAATAAATCCCGTAGACAGCTACCATGATGGAAATACACTGCTCAAAGAAATTAAGGGAACACTAAAATAAAAACCACACTACAGGCTGATCCAACTTTGATGTAATGTCCTTAAAACAAGTCAAAATTAGGCTCAGTAGTGTGTGTGGCCTCCACGTGCCTGGATGACCTCCCTACAACGCCTGGGCATGCTCCTGATGAGGTGGCGGATGGTCTCCTGAGGGATCTCCTCCCAGACCTGGACTAAAGCATTCGCCAACTCCTGGACAGTCTGTGGTGCAACGTGGTGTTGGTGGATGGAGCGAGACATGATGTCCCAGATGTGCTCAATTGGATTCAGGTCTGGGGAACGGGCGGGCCAGTCCATAGCATCAATGCCTTCCTCTTGCAGGAACTGCTGACACACTCCAGTCACATGAGGTCTAGCATTGTCTTGCATTAGGAGGAACCCAGGGCCAACCGCACCAGCATATGGTCTCACAAGGGGTTTGAGGATCTCATCTCGGTACCTAATGGCAGTCAGGCTACCTCTGGCGAGCACATGGAGGGCTGTGCGGCCCCCCAAAGAAATGCCACCCCACACCATGACTGACCCACCGCCAAACCGGTCATGCTGGAGGATGTTGCAGGCAGCAGAACGTTCTCCACGGCGTCTCCAGACTCTGTCACATCTGTCACATGTGCTCAGTGTGAACCTGCTTTCATCTGTGAAGAGCACAGGGTGCCAGTGGCGAATTTGCCAATCTTGGTGTTCTCTGGCAAATGCCAAACGTCCTGCACGGTGTTGGGCTGTAAGCACAACCCCCACCTGTGGATGTCGGCCCCTCATACCACCCTCATGGAGTCTGTTTCTGACCGTTTGAGCAGACACATGCACATTTGTGGCCTGCTGGAGGTCATTTTGCAGGGCTCTGGCAGTGCTCCTCCTGCTCCTCCTTGCACAAAGGCGGAGGTAGCGGTCCTGTTGCTGGGTTGTTGCCCTCCTACGGCCTCCTCCACGTCTCCTGATGTACTGGCCTGTCTCCTGGTAGTGCCTCCATGCTCTGGACACTACGCTGACAGACACAGCAAACCTTCTTGCCACAGCTCGCATTGATGTGCCATCCTGGATGAGCTGCACTACCTGAGCCACTTGTGTGGGTTGTAGACTCCGTCTCATGCTACCACTAGAGTGAAAGCACCGCCAGCATTCAAAAGTGACCAAAACATCAGCCAGGAAGCATAGGAACTGAGAAGTGGTCTGTGGTCACCACCTGCAGAACCACTCCTTTATTGGGGGTGTCTTGCTAATTGCCTATAATTTCCACCTGTTGTCTATTCCATTTGCACAACAGCATGTGAAATGTATTGTCAATCAGTGTTGCTTCCTAAGTGGACAGTTTGATTTCACAGAAGTGTGATTGACTTGGAGTTACATTGTGTTGTTTAAGTGTTCCCTTGATTTTTTTGAGCAGTGTACTTTAAACTACGGACCTCAGTCAACACTTTCAGAGGTAATTCTATGCAACTGCCAAAAGCGTCGTACTGGGACTCACACTTTCTAGAGAGTAGCACACCCACAATAAAAACTCCTGGAGTCTATAGAGAGGTCCTTGGAGTAATATAATCTGATTTCCAGGCCCTGAAGAGAATATGGGCAAAAGACTTGGACTGAGATATCACCAAGACCGAATGGGATGAGGTTTGGCAGATCTCAAAAGATGGGTCTCTAAAGCTAATGCAAATGAAACTATACATTGTTTCCATTTGGACACCCAGTAAGCTTCAAAGGGTCGGTCTGAGGCCCACAGGCGCCTGCTGGAGATGTTGATCTGAGGAGGGGACTTATCTACATATGGTAAGGAGCTGTGAAAATCTGGATGTTCTGGACTAATGTACTGAATAGTATAACTGAAGTCGTAGGGTTCACCATTGACCCAGATCCTGCAATATGTATTTCTGGAATACAATTTAGGCTAACTAGTGGATAGCCCTGGCACTAGCAGTCGCCAAAAAAATGCTATTCTGTAAATGGAAGGAAGGGGCTACACCAAATATACATGACTGGAATAATACACTGCTCAAAATGGCCAAACTTGAAAGAGTCATCTATCAAACATAAGAAAATTATAAAATTACGAAAACATGTGGGGCCCTGTCATAGAATATATAGCCTATTTCATGAAATGCTCCTTTAATGTCATGAGTTCAATCACAATCTCTAACCTAATGTCATGAGCTCAAAAATGATATCAAGCTATTCCTTTTATTATTAGAAATAATATATATTTTATGTTCTATTCAACATTTATGTTAACATTTCTATTATTATTTGCTTATCGTTCTAGGGCACTTGAAATAACATAAACATCAAGACCAAATAACGTGTACATAACTCAAGTACAAAGTAGGTTTTATATATGTCTGCATTAACACAATGTACAAGAATGTGTAAGAATATGTAAAAACAACAATCTATAATGTCAGTTGTACTTCTTATCATTTATTGTACTACTGTTGTTTTATCTGTGTTTGAATCAAACAAATAAAATAATAATAAAAATGCAAAAAAAATGGAATACCGGAAACACCAAAATTAAGCCTTTTTATTTCTAATGTACACCATTCTTAGATTGGACAATTCCAGATCCCCCATTTCCTCCCACAATACTTGTGGTAGATTATTTTACTAATCTCCTGTTAAAATTAATCCCAACCTCGTAATCCATCAACTAATCCGCTTAATAAAAAATTAAACAAATAATAAATCCAGCTTCTTGTGCTGGCCGGACAAGCTTTTTCCCAAGGATTATAGTAAATTAACCAAAAGTAGGGCACTTATGAAATACAGTGGGGAGAACAAGTATTTGATACACTGCCGATTTTGCAGGTTTTCCTACTTACAAAGCATGTAGAGGTCTGTAATTTTTATCATAGGTACACTTCAACTGTGAGAGACGGAATCCACAAAAATCCAGAAAATCACATTGTATAATTTTTAAGTAATTAATTTGCTAACTAGTAAAGTTTTGTATATCATACACTACAGTTGAGGAACAATGAGAAAGTAATTCTGCTTTGAAAGTTGATCAACTTGCAACCTCACTTTTGAGAAAATGTTTTGAGACCAATCCAAACTTATCTCTCGGCATGTCCAACCCATCCATTATCTCAGCCAATCATGGCTAACGGGAACCAACTAGGCTCGTAATTTAACAATTGTATTCATATTTACAGATGGCATACAAGTTTGTTTTTAAGGCACATGAAAGGTCACATGTTCCAGAAGGCATTTCTGAATTACATTCAAATGCCTCCTGTGAAGTAGTGGCGCGCAACATACACCTAGTTTCTTGAAACAAGTCACATATTTGTTGGTCGCCTGTTTTTTAATGGCCACAAGTTTGGGGATTACACTTGAGTGCCGTCCGTCTGCGACATCTGGATGGCCAGGACCTTTTTTTCCCAGAGGGTTGTAATCTCCAGTGCTGAGAGGGCTTACTAAGCCATGGCGCCTACAGGACAGGGCTAGTACATACTTAATAGTACATACTTATGTACTAGTGGCCAGGTAACAGTGGAGTAGGTTGGCAGAGGACACTCAAAATCTAAGAGGAAATATACACTGTTAAATCTAAGAGGAAATATACACTGTTAATGGCAAGACATAGACTGACAAAACAATGCAAAGTCAGGAAGGGTAGTCACACAACCTGGTTCCAAAGCAGAGTAAATGCCCTACTAAAAACCCATCAAGACTAAGAATACACCAGGGCCTATATTTATCAAGCATCTCAGGGTGGGTGGGTGGATGGGTGTAGGGCTGTGGCGGTCATTAAATTTTGTCAGCCAGTGATCGTCATGCAAATATCTGCTGGTCTCACGGTAATTGACCATTAATTAACATAACGTCCACACATAGCCTACAAGCCACTGATGCGCACCTTTGGAACTTCTACATTAAAAAACGTATAATTAATCAATTTAATATAGCCTACACCATCACAACAAATCCATTATTTATTTTAGACAGGTCTAAAGAAACAAGAAACATTTCGATGGCCAAGTTTCAAGTTTTAATGTCACATGCACAAGTACAGTGAAATGCCTTTCTTGCAAACTCAAAACCAACAACGCAATAATCAATAACAATGTATTACTAGAAAAAAACACATGAAAAATAAGAAATAGGAAATGCACAATAAAGTAAGTAAGCATACTATATAAAAAGGAAATATTTTAAAAAGTCCGTTCCAATACCATATTTGTGACCCGTTTCAAGAAACTAGGCGAATGTCGCATGTCACTACTTCACAGGAGAGGCATTTTAATGTTATCTTTAAAAATCTAAATAATTTTTTTTGGCAGAAATGCCTTCTGGAACATGTGAACTTTCATGTGCCTTAATAACAAACTTGTATGCCATCTGTAAATACAAATACAATTGTTAAATAACGAGCCTAGTTGGTTTAGCCACAGAAAATTACAGGAACCTTCCCGCTGGCCATGATTGGCTGAGATAATGGATGGGCTGGACATGCCAAGAGATGAGTTTGGATTGGTCTGCCACGTAGCATGCTTCTGTCTATAACGTGAGCTGCTAAGTATGTGTGGATAATGCGGTCTACCGCAGCTTTATAAAAAATATATCATGAAGAACTGAAAAAGTTTTGCTACTGCTCTCAACATTAGTGAAGGTAATAGTGCTATCGACAACGCTCAGTGGGGAAATGTTGTGATGGACTACTTTCTGGAGGATGATCATGCCTTGCTGAATCTCTCTGACTCTGAAAATGAATCAGACAATGAAGAAATCCCAGATTTAGGTAAAAACATTTTCATTGAACCATACATTGGACAATGGTGGGGAAGAAACGGTGTCAATGTCACGGAAGAAGTTGACCGAGTTTTGAAATCAGTGGAATGCCCGGTGGAAGCAGAGAGATGATTGCCAAAGTCGGAGAGAGTCCAAAAAGAAAACACAGAAAGAAGGCTGTTGTATGAAACAGAGGGAGAAGCGTTCATCCATGTATACGGGTAAGAGTCCAGCTACATTTTCAATATTATACGTTTAAAATTTGGTCAGAAAGTCGTTTCATTGCAAATTAAAGCGTACTGTTACCAAGCTAGCTAACGTTAGCTGGCTGGCTCACTAGCTAACATTACGTGTATGAGCTGTGTAGAAGCTCTAGAAAGAGGCCCGAGTTGGATGACCGTTCAAATAATTTTTTCCCAGTCTGAGTTTTCTTTTTCTTTTTTCGAGTTCCCAGTTGTTTTCAACACGGCACTAGAGTTGGGATTATGGTTCATTGTTTAGCTAGCTCGCTAGCTACATCTCTAAACAAAAGACTCCAATATGCAAATAACAATTTCACTGTACCGTTTACACCTTCTGTATCCTGTGCATGTGACAAATAAACAGATTTTATTTGATATAGTGTGTGTTTACTAGAGCCGGTAAGAGCTGGTAAATCAGATTAGGATAGTGCATTAGTGCATTCGGAAAGTATTCAGACCCCTTGACTTTTTCCACATTTTGTTACGTTACTGCCTTATTCTAAAATTGATTTTAAAAAACATTGGAAATATCACATTTACATAAGTATTCAGACCCTTTACACAATACTTTGTTGAAGCACCTTTGGCAGCGATTACAGCCTAGAGTCGTTTTAGGTATGACGTTACAAGGTTAACACACCTGTATTGGGGGAATTTCTCCCATTCTTCTCTGCACATCCTCTCAAGCTCTGTCAGGTTGGATGGGGAGCGTCGCTGCACAGCTATTTTCAGGTCTCACCAGAGATGTTCGATCAGGTTCAAGTCCGGGTACTGGCCGTGTAACTAAAAGACATTCAGAGACTTGTCCTGAAGCCACTCCTGCGTTGTCTTGGCTGTGTGCTTAGGGTCGTTGTCCTGTTGGAAGGTGAACCTTCGCGCCAGTCTGAGTTCATGAGCGCTCTGGAGCAGGTTTTAAATCAAGGACCTCTGTACTTTGCTCCGTTCATCTTTCACTCGATCCTGACTAGTCTCCCAGTCCCTGACACTGAAAAACATCCCCACAGCTTGATGCTGCCACCACCATGCTTCACCGTAGGGATGGTGCCAGGTTTCCTTCAGACGTAAAACTTGGCATTGAGGCCAAAAAGTTCAATCTTGGTTTCATCAGACAAGAGAATCTTGTTTCTCATTTAGGTGCCTTTTGGCGAACTCCAAGCGGGCTCTCATGCACCTTTTACTGAGGAGTGGCTTCCGTCTGGCCACTCAACCATAAAGGCCTGATTGGTGGATTGCTGCAGAGATGGTTGTCCTTCTGGAAGGTTCTCCTATCTCCAAAGAGGACCTCGGGTTCTTGGTCACCTCCCTGCCCAAGGCCCTTCACCCCCGATTGCTCAGTTTGGCCGTGCGGCCAGCTCTAGGAAGAGTCTTGGTGGTTCAAAACTTCTTCAATTTAAGAATGATGGACGCCACTGTGTTCTCGGGGACCTTCAATGCTGCAGAAATTTTTTGGTACCCTTTCCCAGATCTGTGCCTCGACACAATCCTGTCTCGGAGCTCTACGGACAATTCCTTTGACCTCATGGCTTGGTTTTTGCTCTGACATCCACTGTCAACTGTGGGACCTTATATATACAGGCGTGTGCTTTTCCAAATCATGTACAATCAATTGAATTTACCACAGGTGGACTCCAATCAAGTTGTAGAAACATCTCAAGGATGATCAATGGAAACAGGATGCACCTGAACTCAATTTCGAGTCTCATAGCAAAGGGTCTGAATACTTATGTAAATAAGGTACCTGTTTTTTATTTTGAATACATTTGCAAACATTTCGAAAAACCCGTTTTCGCTTTGTCATTATGGGGTATTGTGTGTAGATTGATGATATTTTTTATTTATTTAAAGGGTGTAAGGTAACAAAATGTGGAAAAAGGGAGGGGTCTGAATATTTTCCGAATGCACTGTAGGCCATGGACTAGATACATTTTTACTACTCCTTTTTGCTACTACTTTCACCACTTTTAGTCTTTGGTTGTTTACTACACTGTCAATTCTTAAAGAGATGGGTGGGGCTAAGACTTAAGAGGGTGTGAACGATGCTGAATGGGTATAGACAAAGATGATTTTCTCAAAAGTGGGGTTACAAGTTTATCAACTTTCAAAGCAGAATTACTTTCTAATTGTTCCTCAACTGCAGTGTATGATATACCATTTTATAGCTCAGAGTCTCTACTTTTATCCGATGTAAAAAACACTTTCACATTTTTATACATACTGTAGGACCGAATCCAGGCGGTGGGTCACATTTACAATGTGCAGGGATACTGGAGTGACAGAGGTAGATATGTATAGGGGTAAGGGGACTAGGCAACATGATATAAGATAAACAGAGTTGCAAAAGCTTATATGTGAGTGGGTGTGTGGTCGGTATAAATGTATGTGCATATTATGTGTTAGTTAGCAAATAATGCAGTGAGTGTTTGTGTGTGTGTGTGTTGGAGTGACAGTATGTGTGAGTGTGTAGGGCCCTGTGAGTGTGCATAGAGACCGTGCAAAATATGAAATAAAAGGTCAATAAAGACACAAGGTTAACTCAGATATTACGTGTAGCTATTTTTTTAGCCGTATTGCTTGGGGATAGAAGCTGTTCAAGAGCCTGTTTTTGTCAGATGTGATGCACCGGTACCTCTTGCCATGCGGCAGGAGAGAAAATAGTCTATGGCTTGGGTGGTTGTAGTCTTTAAAAAAATTCCCACCCTTCTTTTCACACCGCCAGATATGGAGGTCCTGGATGGCAGGGAGCTTGGCTCCAGCTAGGCACTGAGTCCTAAGCTTGGTGACAAGCTTGGAGGGACAATGGTGTTGAACGCTGGGTGTAGTCAATGAACAGCATTCTCACGTAGGTATTCCTCTTATCTAGGTGGGTGAGGGCAGTGTGGATAGCAATTGAGATTGTGTCGTCTATGGATCTGTTGGGGCGGTATGCAAATTGGAGTGGGTATAGGGTGGCTGGGATGGTGGAGTTAATTTATGCCATAACCAGCCTCTCAAAGCACTTCATGATTACAGAAGTGAGTGCTACAGGGCGGTAGTCATTGTGGCATGAAGCCTTAGAGTTCTTAGGAACAGATAGGATTGTGGTCATCTTAAAACGTGGGGATTACAGACTGGGACAAGGAGAGGTTGAAAATTACCGTGAATATGCCTGCCAGCTGTTCTGCGCATGCTCTGAGAAAGCACACTGGAATACGGTCGGGGCCCGCGGCCTTGCGAGTGTTGACCTGATTAAAGACCCTTCTCACGTCGGCCTCGTATGTTAGATTAACATTTCAACAACAGAAAGGTAAAACAACATAAATATGGGTCTACACGTTCCCAGAACGTCATTTTGTTTGCTGGGAACTGTTCTTGTTGTAGGACATGAGCATGGTAGAAATAAAGAAGAAAAAAATAAAGGTCAATTTATGAGTCAAACAGTGTGATAGTATTGGGTCATTGGAAGTCTTTGAACCAGCGCATCAGTGTATGTCTCTGGGTTCTATGGGTATTGAGTCATTTAATTATTAAGACTAGAACTGCTGGGCCTCTACGGACCCCCCCTTCAAGCTAATGCGCAGTCATTCTGACTGCAACATTCTAACAGTGTAATTAATATATTTCATATTTGCTATTGCAAAAATAATAATTTGGTTGCGTTTACGAACATTATAATATGATTTTTATTTTATTTAAAATAACACAATAGCATTTTCATTAATTTATGTTACTGTAGACAATTTGTAAAAAATAATACAAAATACCAACT
Source organism: Coregonus lavaretus (assembly GCF_964263955.1). Classification (NCBI taxonomy): domain Eukaryota; kingdom Metazoa; phylum Chordata; class Actinopteri; order Salmoniformes; family Salmonidae; genus Coregonus; species Coregonus lavaretus. The sequence continues at coordinate 44,985,357 of NC_140009.1, read as the reverse complement.
GTTCAATCCATTTTATTCGTGAAGTGCTTTTGTTACAACTATGAAACAGAAAGTATATGTAGGAACACGGTAACAGCTTCTCTTTATAAGACAAAACAAAAAACGAAATACCCAACCACCAAGACGCACGGTCAAAAGGCGGGCGGTCAAATGATGAAAACATTAGTAGCCTACACATCATTATAAGCGCCAAGTGGCCTTGATAAATAGTAAAACTCAGCACAAAAGCAAAAATGGCATTATAATTAATATAAGTGTCGATATGACAGTCAAAAATAGTTGATTATTGTCAGCTTGTGCGCGTCTTCACGCAATGGCATCAGTTGGATTTCATTTAGCTGTTATCCCTTGTCCTAACAGTTGACACAATTGTCGTAACTTTCACTTGCTTGACACACTTTGATATACCTATGTTTGGTTGTAGTGCATAATAGTCTAAGGTTTTCTCTTTATTGCCTTATTTTGTACAGAGGGAGGGGGCTCCCGTCTCACTTTGTTCATGGTGCAGGCCAGATTTTTTATTTTTTTTGCAAGCAACTCATTCACCAATGACAGTGAAGTGAAGAAATTGTCCATGGTGACATTTTCTCCCTTTTCCAATGCAAAGTTACACAAGCCTCATCACCACATTCTCCGACACTCTCTCACCTGCTGCCCGATGTGGATATTTTGAAAGCTGTTCAGCATGTACAATTACGCATGCTCTGGTGATTACATAATAATGCATTGTTCGCTTCCCCTCACTCATCAACTCACCCATTCTCCCCCTTTCTCCCCATCATACTTTACTTAATCTATATAATCTGTTGTTGTATGTGTGAAATTAGTTTCGGTATAGTTTAGGTTCAGTTTCGAGGCAATTATCGGGGTGATTATCAGCTGGGCACTGCACTTTCAACTGTCGGAAGGAGGGGCAACGGGGGAAACTCAACCACTCCTAAAACTGGTTATAACTCCAGTTCTGTTTGTGATATTAAGATTCTAACACCGACAGTGTGTTATATAGACTTATTTAGGGAAAGTCAAGGACGGAGGGGGGCATGACTTAAGAAAAGGCAGAGTAAAACAATTAAATAATGAGCAGTCAAAATGACTGCTTTAGTGGTACTAGTGTTAAAGGCATTCAGCCTATAGCGTGGATGAATGTTTCAACATAATTAAGGAAGATAAACAACTCATTTGACGTTCCTAGAATGTTTTGTGGTTTGCTGGGTATAGCCTACTGTTATTGGGCAGAGAGAAAAACAACAACAACAACAAAACGTATACAAGTATATAGTCATTGGAAGTAATTCGGTCCTCAGCATATAGATAAACATTTAAACAACAAAAAGATAAAATACAATATGGGTCTACACGTTCCCAGAACGTAATTTTGTTTGTTGGGATCTGCTGTTGTTGTAGGACATGAGTATGGCAGAAAATGTGAAATAATTTTTTTTTTAAAGAGTCAATTTGTGAGTCAAATAGTGTGATAGTGTTGAGTCATTCATTGGAAGTCTATCAACCAAAAAAATCAAGTCTCTGTGGGTATAGCCTACAGTTATAAAAAAAAAAAAAAAAAGTGTTTCAGTTTGTGAACCCATAAATCATGCTAGTAGATGCCCATAGACTTCCAGTCATTGCTGCACTAATGCTAGTTAGCATTGGCTCGTGAAACTAACTCTAACTTCCTTCATACTGGACACAGAGACATAAAAATGGTATCCACAAGTTCAACTGACTCTAGGGAAGTAGAAAAAGGGCCTCATTGCCATAATCCCGAAGTATCCCTTCAAGCATTGTGTAAAGAAGGTCAAGTAATAAAAGTGATTTAAGTATATGGTATTTTATCAGCATAACTGAATCAAGATTAGCTGGAATTGTATGGTGTCTACTCCACCATGCGTGACCCGGAAACAGTGTTTCCGGTATTATAAATCTATGGAATACTATTCAATTCAAGGCAGCATCCAGACCTTTTCCGATTGCCATAAAACCGTGTTTACCACGTGAAGCAAAAAAAGGGACGTTTGGATTAATTAAATCAATACAAAATACATCTATATTTATGTACATTTTAACTGTGCTTCTGTGTGGACTGAGACAGACTATTGACACAGCACGCCGGAGGCTTCCGTTTTGCGGTTTTAATTAAATCGAGGGTTTGTGTAAATTGTGTGCTTATGATTTATATAGGGCAGCTAGTCCAAATAAGCTAATTATTCACACAGGCTAACAAGCTGGGTTAGCATTAGTGGTGTACCTGAGGCCTGGTGAGCGTTGACCAGGTTGTGTCCAGACAGGTCCACAGAGGCGTGTTGCACTGGGTTGATGAAGTTTGGCTGAACCTTGACATTGTTAGCGTGTTCCATGGGGTTGGCTGTGTGGATCACGTTGACCTGGGGGTAGGCACATGCACGCACAGAGAAAGAGAGAGATGGAGAGGGAGAGAGAGAGAGCGAAAGAGTGACAGAAAGAAAGAGAGAGTGTCCAGAGTGTGACAGATCACAGATTCACAAAGGGCTGGGTTAAATGCGGAAGACATTTCCGTTGAATTCATTCAGTTGTGCAGCTGACTAGATATCCCCTTTCCCTATCTAATGTATTCAAGGGTTAATGAAATATTACCAAACCTTTTCCATGGGAAAAACAACTTGTTACATATTGTTGTTTACTTCCTCACTTGTTGTTTACAATTTACAAAGGGTTAATATCCCCAAACACTGTGACTAGGGATTATTGTCCATACATCCATCTCTATACTGAACAAGTGACAGCAGTAGCCCTATAGGTGAGGTATAGACAGTAAACGCTCAGTCATACCTCGACCTTGAAGTTGTTGCTGATGTAGCGCCCGTTGAGTTCGGAGCAGACCAGCTTGAACTTCCTGTCAAAGAGAGCCTCCGTGTGCCAGTTCCTGTAGTGGATCAGTTGCAGGACCTGCTCGTAGTTGGCCATGGTGTTTATGCCTGTGACAGGGAGAGGAGGTAGCATTAGGGAGGGAACATGTAGCTAAAGGAAGGATAGGTTTTGATGCATTGTGGTGAATGAAAAGTTGCTACAGTAGTCATGTAGAATGTGAGTGTATGTATGCCTAGTGTGTGTATTTTTGCTAGTAGCCAATAGAAGTAGAATATGTGCATACATGTGGGTGTGTGACACCTGGTGCACATGCGCGGCTATATGTATGAATGTAGGCTTTGCATGTCCATTATACATATGGATTGCGTCTGTGTGGCTGTGCCTGAATGCTATTGTGATTAGCCTATACTAGCATAGCCTAGTCTACCATAGCCAAACATAGCCTAGCCTAGCTTAGCCTAGCCATCCTAGACAGACCTGTCAGGACGAGGCCCAGGTTGGAGGAAGTCATCTCCAGGCCACGCTGCTGGACTTGGGCCTGGTCCACCTCCAGGGTCTCATGCTCTCCATCCAGCTCCTCGTCCAGAGCAGTCACCTCGCACGTGTCCAGGTTGTGCATGATCTCCTCCGACACCACAGTCTCTTGAACTGACAGAGAAGATAAAATATTTGTATTTTTCTACTGGTGTATTTCCATCATTGATTTCATGTTTCTATATGTTTTCTGTGGCAATGTACTTTATGTGGTAACACTTTCCAGAGAGGGAGAGAATGAGAGAGAGAACGAGAACAAGAAAGAGAGAGATGATGAGAAGACTTGGGACAAAGCATCCATTTTAGCCAAACTGGAGTTTTCAATTAAAATGCAATCATAGATGAATGAAGAATGCGTAGACAAATGAAGAAGCATGAATAATTCTTGCCTGAAATTGTATCTGTCATGCGTGAATGCTCATGTTGGACAGTGGCATAATGGTCATGTGGATTTATGGGTATGTGTACACTTAAATACTGTTTGACCTGACAAAGAGCCACTGTGGATCAAAACGTAAAATGTGGTACACGGATTATATAGTGTGCAGTTTCTTTTGTCCTTTTCATAAAAACTGATCTGATCATGTGAGGCTTCTTAAGAGGGCTTTTTTAGGCTTGGTAGCCGAACTCAAATTAAAAACTAGTCCTAGACTAAAACATACTTTCAATGGACATTGTCCATTGAGGATGCTGGTTACGCTTTACTTTACAGCCCGATTTAAGGTGGTATTTACATGGTATTTACTAAAGAAACTTGGAGGTAACAATGGATTAGTAATTTCGAGGTAACAACCTGCTAAATACCAGGAAAATAAAAGGTTCCCAGAAAGCTTTTCAGTCCAGGACTAGGCTTAATCTGTGTCTGGGAAACTAGCCCATGATGTCCTGTACATTGTTTATCAACCTGAGAGAGGTAAGGAGAACAGAAGTGTAGGTAGGTAACAGTGGTAGTAGACCTCTAAGCCCTATTTACCATAGTATCTAAAGCCAACCTCTGGTTTGTGGACAGCCACCGGTCCCTGGGATGATACCGACTGGTTCCGGAGATGGTTGGCTGACTGACAGTTCAAGTCAGTTCTCAAGTGTTAGTATTTTTTTTGTTGGTACTTTTACCACTTTTTTCTCCCCAATTTCGTGATTAAGTCTTGTCCCATCGCTGCAACTACGGACTCGGGAGAGGCGAAGGTCGAGAGCCATGCGTCCTCCGAAACACGACCCTGCCAAGCCGCACTGCTTCTTGACACACGGCTCGCTTAACCCAGAAGCCAGCCACACCAATGTGTCGGAGGAAACACAGTCCAGATGGCGTGGCCGCCACAAGGAGTCGTTAGACCGCGATGGGACAAGGAAGTCCCGGCCGGCCAAACCCTCCCCTAACCCGGACGACGCTGGGCCAATTGTGCGCAGCCTCATGGGTCTCCCGGTCACGGCCGGCTATGACGAACCCGGGTCTGTAGTGATGCCTCAAGCACTGCAATGCAGTGCCTTAGACTGCTGAGCCACTCGGGAGGCCCCTCAAGTGTTAGTTTTAATGTAAGGGGATACTCCAAGGGGGAGGGACCATAGCTTGCCAGTTAGAAGGTTTAGAAACACCCCTTTACTGTAAGGTGGTAGGATCTACAGTAAGATGGTACGATCTACAGTAAGATGGTACGATCTACAGTAAGATGGTACGATCTACAGTAGGGTGGCACGGCTTAGTACCTGTGGGGTCGTCCTCGGCCCCCTCGGTGGCCTCGGGCTCGTCATCGGCCTCCACTTCGCGGGTGATGGTGCTGACGATGCGCAGCTCGGGGAAGAGCGTCACGCCCTTGGGGCTCTCGAAGTCAGCGGTGCCGCGGGCAAAGTGGTCGATGCCACTCAGGCTGATCCTGGGCTCCTGAGGCTGCAGCACCATCACGTATCCCTCCGCGTCTGGCACCGAGATGCACGTCTCCTCGTTGAAACACCTAGCGAGCCAACGGTTTCAGATTAGCCATGACAATCAAAATGTCATTTTTTAAACTTAGTATAGAAATGTGTTTAATTTGCAGGGAACCATTTTATTGGAAATACTGTGGAACTAGGCTTTAAAACAGTTTGCATCACTTGAAGCTGTGTTTCATTCTTTTCACCTCTGTCTTACCTTTCCAGTCTACCTTTCATGTTGAATTCCCTTTGGAAAAGACAGGTCCATTTTACCTTTCTGTTCTGCTTTTTGTATTCTATTCGAATAAATTGTGTAAAGTAATAGTGTAAAGCAACACCTTTTAAACATGTCAGTAATTTACCATTTAAATGTCATCATCTTTCACTGAGAAATAGGTGCACTGCTTTGGATAAACAGGCCAAATCAAACTACTTCCTTAGTGCTAAGGCAGACTGTTATTGATCAAAATTCTAGAAAACAGTTAATTCACTTAAAATGGGGTAATTCCTCTACTTCCCTGCTTAATCAAGTAGTTTTAGACTCCTGCATCATTACTGAAAAAGTTAAGATTTGTGATGCTTTTAATCAGCATTTTATCTCAGCTGGTTTCCTATTTGAAAGAAATGGTGGTCATACTGGTCTTGGCCAGTCAGTTGACTGTTCTTCCCACATACAGCCTCCAGTTGCCTCGCTGTATGATCAGTAACTTGGGAAATGGTAGTCAGGGTTTTTCTTTTTGGCAACTCACAGAAACATAAGTTATTTTTGCCTTATTAACTATTGACACCAAGAAGTCATTAGGGGCTGACAATTTGGACCTGTCTTTGCTGGCTCAGTAACACACATTTTACATTTAACTTTACTATTAACTTTAGTATCAAGAAATATTCAAAAAGTGTGGAAAGCAGCTTTTGTGCTACCACTCCATAAGAGCGGGGATAGTAGTGATCTCGATAATTATCAAACCACTTGCAGGCTCCTTTGTCTTGCAAAAATACTAGAACAGCTACGTTATTTTCTATCTGTAAATGGTATTCTTAATGTTTATCAAACCGGATTCAGACCTAAATATAGCACCTTTACGGCTACCATGCTTGTTGTAAATGATATTGCAAATGCCTTAGATGATAGACAGAATTGTGCTGCTATGTTTGTAGCCTTGTCAAAAGCTTTTGATACTATAGACCATGTTATTCTGTTGAATAAGCTGTCCTCAATAGGGTTGTGTACTGATGCTTGCCGATGGTTTCATAATTATCTGAATGACAGAACTCAGGCAATCAAGGTACAGTGCCTTAAAGAAAGTATTCAAACCCCTTGACCTTTTCCACATTTTGTTGTGTCACAGCCTGAATTTAAAATTGATTAAACTGACAGTGTGTATCACTGGCCTACACACAATACCCCATAATGGAATTAGAAAAACGTACAAATTACTGAAAAATGAAAAGCTGAAATGTCTTGAGTCAATAAGTATTCAAATCAAATTGTATTTGTCACATGCACTGAATACAACAGGTGTAGACCTTACAGTGAAATGCTTACTTACAAGCACTTAACCAACAATGCAGTTTTAAGAAAAAATAAGTGTTAAGAAAGTATTTACTAAATAAACAGTAATAAAAGTAAACAATAAATAAATAAAAATGAAAAATAATTAAAGAGCAACAATAAAATAACAGTAACGAGGCTATATACAGGGGGTACCGGTACAGAGTCAATCTGCGAGGGTACAGGTTAGTCGAGGTAATTGGGGTAATATGTATATGTAGGTAGAGGTAATTTGACTATGCATAGATAATAAACAGAGAGTAGCAGCAGCAATGCAAATAGTCTGGGTAGCCATTTGGTTAGCTGTTCAGGAGTCTTATGGCTTGGGGGTAGAAGCTGTTAAGAAGCCTTTTTGACCTAGACTTGGCGCTCCGGTACCGCTTGCCGTGTGGTAGCAGAGAGAACAGTCAATTTTTAGGGCCTTCCTCTGACACCGCTTGGTATAGAGGTCCTGGATGGCAGGAAGCTTGGCCCCAGTGATGTACTGGGCCGTACGCACTACCCTCTGTAGTGCCTTGCGGTTGGAGGCCGAGCAGTTGCCATACCGGGCGGTGATGCAACCAGTCAGGATGCTCTCGATGGTGCAGCTGTATAACTTTTTGAGGATCTGAGGACCCATGCCAAATCTTTTCAGTCTCCTGAGGGGGAATAGGCTTTGTCGTGCCCTCTTCACAACGTTTGTTGGTGATGTGGACACCAAGGAACTTGAAGCTCTAAACCTGTTCCACTACAGCCCTGTTGATGAGAATGGGGGCGTGCTCAGTCCTCTTTTTATTCCTGTAGTCCATAATAATTTCCTTTGTCTTGATCAGGTTGAGGGACTGCCTTTGCCCTTATTAAGCCAAATGTTAAAGTCAGCATCCAGCAATCCTGGTACAAAATCTGGGTTGTTAAGAATCGGGGTAAGAGCAGAGGTTAGTTTGGACCTTCCCAAAAAACGTTGAACTGACCTGTAATGGGATTATTGCAGTGATCTTTTACAGACTTGAAGCTTCTGAAAAATAAAATATCCTGCAAGGGGTATTTTGAAAAATATGTCTCAATGTCTAACCAAATAGAGGAGTCATCATTTGTGATCCAGTCAGAAATATAACATAAGTGGGCACACCACTGATAAAACCTTATATTGGGCAGATCCAAGCCCCCCATATAACCTGGCAGCTGCAACATTGCCATCTTAAGTCTTGGCTTGCGTTTAACTCCATATGAAGGAACTTAACCAGCCATTTCAATATTTTATTACGTTATTGGAAAGTAAGACTGGGATCATTTGGATTGGGTAAAGTAGTCTCTGTAAAATGTTCATTTTCAAGAGGGATATTCTACCCAACCATGAAATCAGAAGAGAGTTCCAGCGCTCCAGATCCTGTCTTATTGTATCAAACAAGGGAACAAAATTGGTTTGGTCATTTGTTGGTATTTAGGAGTTACGAATATACCCAGATACGTAAAACCTGAGGGAGACCATTTAAAAGGAAAGGGGGGAGAGTTACCAGAGTGAAGACTACCAAGTGGCATAGCCTCTGATTTAGTTAGATTAATCTTGTAGCCTGATAATTCACTGAATAATTCAATAATATTAACAAGAGATGTAATTGAAGTCTCGGGGCTAGGATTTTAGAAAGTAATTTCCTATCCACGTTCAGAAGAGCAATAGGTCTGTACGAGGAACAAGACTCTGGGCATTTTCCTTTTTTGAGAATAAGTGATGTTAGCTTCCCTCAGCTTTTGAGGGAGGCGGTCATTTGAAAATGAGTGGTTAAACATATCAAGCAATGGCTCAAGGATCAGGCCATGGAACTCCTTATAGAACTCACTACAAATCCATTCCGGTCCTGGGGCCCTACCATTTTGCAGATTCTTAATTGCAAACATTATCTCTTCCTTGGTAACAGGGGTATTAAGGAGAGACCTCTGTTCTGGCGGAAATAGTAAGGAGCTCAATCTTAGAAAATAAGTCCTCCATTAGTTTGGGTGCATCATTTGTCAGTTCTGAGGTATAAAGATTCGCATAACATTTCTTAAATGACTAATTTATCCATTTATTTTCATATAGATGGTTGCCATCAGAATCAGTAATTGTAGCAATTGACTGGGAGTCTGCTCTCTTTTTAGCTAGGTACGCCAAATATTTTCCTTTCTATTTTCCTTTTGCCTGACAAATCTCATTTTATTTTCAGCGTCCTGTGTTAGTAGAGAGTCCAACGTTGATCTAAGGACTGATATTTCCTTTAATAGGGCAGGAGTGGGAATTTTTATGTAGTCCTTCTCTTTAGTTGCCAATTCACCCTCTAATGGTTTTTGCTTTTCACATTTTTTCCTGCCTCTTAGTGGCTGAGTATGACATAATCAGACCCCTGGCTTACGCTTTACAGGTTTACCAAAGGAGCAAGGGGTTATCTGTTGATTGAGTGTTAATAAAGAAAAATGCTTTAAACTCCGTAATAAAATATGATGTAAATGTATGGTCTTTAAGAATGGTTGTATTCAATCTCCAATGTTTTGATGGATTGGGTGCCCCTTTGAGTTTTATGTCCAGGATCACCTCAGCATGATCAGATATGACTATGCTTCCTATATTAGCAGATAAAACAGGTGGGGGGGGAGAGTAAATATTCATTATGGAAATGTCCTGCCCTTTTTAAAGTACCTTTAATTATAACAAAACGACCAAATGTATCTTTCACACAATTCAACACCTTAAGTGGTAGGAAGAATTGCCACACCTCTACTTCTGGATGTAAATTATGAGAAAAGCACTTGATCAAACCCTCCTTGTTGCAATTTCAGATGCTACTTATCATCCAAATGAGTTTCTTGCAACAGAGCAATATCAATATTTTGTTTTTTCAAAAAATATAGTACTTTTTTCCTTTTAACAGGGTTAGGGCTCTCTCTAATGTTCCATGTACATAAACACAGTCTGTTACCTGCCATTGCACTTTGACCAACCAATATGCAGACTGAATCCTACTCTAAAGATAAGGTGGTACCTTCCCCCATGTGTTGAACTCTCTCCATGTGTTGAACTCTCCCCATTCTCACCGAGCCTAAACAAACTATATGAACCCTGAACCCGAACTATACTACACCCGAAAAATAAACATGTAAAGTTCCACAAGGGGTTTTTCCCGCTAGCAACTCTCCAATGTAGACTCTTAAGTCTGCATAACCATCTGTAACCTTATCATTTATACATATGAAAATCAAATCAATAAAAGAAGATTGAGGCTCTTCCACCTAAGACCAAGCCTGGGCACCAATATACACTACCGGTCAAAAGTTTTAGAACACCTACTTATTCAAGGGTTTTTCTTTATTTTTACTATTTTCTACATTGTAGAATAATAGTGAAGACATCAAAACTATGAAATAACAGATATGGAATCATGTAGTAACCAAAAAAGTGTTAAACAAATCAAAATATATTTTATATTTGAGATTCTTAAAATAGCCACCCTTTGCCTTGATGACAGCTTTGCACACTCTTGGCATTCTCTCAACCAGCTTCATGAGGTACTTACCTGGAATGCATTTCAATTAACAGGTGTGCCTTGTTAAAAGGTAATTTGTGGAATTTCTTTCCTTCTTAATGCGTTTGAGCCAATCAGTTGTGTTGTGACAAGGTAGGGGGTATACAGAAGATAGCCCTATTTGGTAAAATACCAAGTCCACATTATGGCAAGAACAGCTCAAATAAGCAAAGAGAAACGATAGTCCATCATCTATAATATGTGTTCTGGACACTGGCCCAAAATGTATATGGGCCAAAGTTTTTATTGATGGCACGGGACACTCACTTGAGGGTGGTGGAGATGCGGAGGTGTCGGATGCCAGGGGTGGGGAACTGGCGTGAGTTCAGGTAGGAGATGTGCTGCATGACCTTGTCAAAAGCCTTGATGTCATCACCTTCGACGTTCAGAGACGACTGGTTGGGGTTGAACTCCACCTAAAAGAGAAGAGGTGATGGCATAGTGAGCCCCAACTGTTGACGCAAACATCTCGGACGACATTCTACATTTTAGACATTTAGCAGACGCTCTTATCCAGAACAACTTACAGTGAGTGCATTCAAATTTAGAAGACTAAAACCCCTCTTGACTTGGGGCTGTACTCATTTCAATGTAGACTATCTTTTGGGCACTTAGTCCTAACACGCTTATAGGGAAGGACATTCAACAAGCACAGCACTTACACAAATGACTGATGATTGGCTGAGAGAAATGGATGATAAAAAGATTGTGGGGGCTGTTTTGTTAGACTTCAGTGAAGATCTTGACATTATAGATCATAGTCTGCTGCTGGAAAAACGTTTTGTTATGGCTTTACACCCCCTGCTATATTGTGGACAAGGAGTTACCTGTCTAACAGAACAGAGAGGGTGTTCTTTAATGGAAGCCTCTCCAACATAATCCAGGTAGAATCAGGAATTCCCCAGGGCAGCTGTCTAGGCCCCTTACTTTTTTCAATCTTTACTAACGACAAAAGACTAACGTAAAAAAATATGGAGAAAGGGAATGGGTCTGAATACTTTCCGAATGCACTGTAACTGAGGCAAGCAGTAAAATTAGATTTAAAAAACAGATACAAATGCACCTTATGTAACAGTTGGGACCGTGAAGCAACACAAAAAATAGGCACAGACACATGCATACACACACACACACACACACGCCCTCAAAGCTCATCACTAAGCTAAGGATCCTGGGACTAAACACCTCCCTCTGCAACTGGATCCTGGACTTCCTGACGGGCCGCCCCCTGGTAGTAAGGGTAGGTAACAACACATCTGCCACACTGATCCTCAACACGGGGGCCCCTCAGGGGTGCGTGCTCAGTCCCCTCCTGTACTCCCCGTTCACCCATGACTGCATGGCCAGGCACGACTCCAACACCATCATTAAGTTTGCCGACGACACAACAGTGGTAGGCCTGATCACCGACAACGACGAGACAGCCTATAGGGAGGAGGTCAGAGACCTGGCCGTGTGGTGCCAGGATAACAACCTCTCCCTCAACGTGACCAAGACAAAGGAGATGATTGTGGACTACAGGAAAAAAAAGAGGACTGAGCACGCCCCCATTCTCATCGACAGGGCTGTAGTGGAACAGGTTGAGAACTTCAAGTTCCTTGGTGTCCACATCACCAACGAACTATCATGGTCAAAACACACCAAGACAGTCGTGAAGAGGGCACGACAAAGCCTATTCCCCCTCAGTAGACTGAAAAGATTTGGCATGGGTCCTCAGATACTCAAAAAATTATACAGCTGCACCATCGAGAGCATCCTGACTGGTTGCATCACCGCCTGGTATGGCAACTGCTTGGCCTCCGACCGCAAGGCACTACAGAGGGTAGTGCGTACGGCCCAGTACATCACTGTCAGAGGAAGGCCCTCAAAATTGTCAAAGACTCCAGCCACCCTAGTCATAGACTGTTCTCTCTGCTACCGCACGGCAAGCGGTACCGGAGTGCCAAGTCTAGGTCCAAAAGACTTCTCAACAGCTTCTACCCCCAAGCCATAAGACTCCTGAACAGCTAATCATGGCTACCCGGACTATTTGCACTGCCCCCCCACCCCATCCTTTTACGCTGCTGCTACTCTGTTAATTATTTATGCATAGTCACTTTAACTCTACCCACATGTACATATTACTTCAACTACCTCAACTAGCCGGTGCCCCCGCACATTGACTCTGCACCGGTACCCCCCTGTATATATAGCCTCCCTACTGTTATTTTATTTGACTTCTGCTCTTTTTTTCTCAACACTATTTTTGTTGTCGTCTTATCTTTACTTTTTTTTTGTTAAAAATAAATGCACTGTTGGTTAAGGGCTGTAAGTAAGCATTTCACTGTAATGTCTGCACCTGTTGTATTCGGCGCATGTGGCCAATAAAATTTGATTTGATTTGATAACATATGCATTATACACACACGTACACTTGGATTTTGTATTGTAGATATGTGGTAGTGGTGGAGTAGGGGCCTGAGGGCACACATTGTGTTGTGAAATCTGTGAATGTATTGTAATGTTTTTAAAATTGTATAAATGCCTTAATTTTGCTGGACCCCAAAAAGAGTATGGGGATCCATAATAAATACAAATACACTATCAGATTAAATCATTTGCATGATTTGCTACGTTTGCTTCAGAAAGGACAGTTTACTCATTGTACACACAGATAGAAATGAATGCTATGTATGCTGAACCTATGCTGAACCCAAGCCCAGACTGACCAGCAGTGTGCTGCCCTGCCTAGCCCAAGAGGCCCTTTAGCGTTGTAGGGTGAAGATGCCCCAAGACGCTGATCTTTCCCCCACTAAGGGTAAAGGTTAGGATTGTAGGAGGGGAAGCTGATCCTAGATCTGTACCTAGGGGAAACTTCACCCCAGAGCCCCCTAGGCTATAGCTAAACCTCTCACCTTGACGGCCGATGCCACCTCCTCAGGCAGCTGCACGTCCAGGCCCTCTTTGCAGGTGTAAAGGCAGTCGATCACCTCCTTGTTCTCCAGCTTTCCTGAGCGGATCATCAGCCCGGCCAGATTCCCCCGAAAAAACTGGGACATGTGAGCGTTTTCGCCTGGACCCGCCGAAGAGCGGATGAGAAATTCACACACACACACACAGTCAGCAATGCGTACAAGTCTACAGACTGACCTTTTCTGGGCCGGCGGTTTGAAGCATGCCGTTTCAATGTGCAGCAAAGCCCGCGTGACTGGCGCTCTCATGTAAGTATATTTTTTTTCTTAGGGGGTAGATCGCCTTTAATATTGCAGATAGATTGTGGCTTCCATCAATGTAATTGTCTGTATCATTTCCAATCATCCATATATATATTTTTTCCTTTATTATTTTCCCCTAAGCCTACCATCCCTCTCCTAGTTGGAGTAAACTAATGGTGAACAACACTCAGGCTTCTACTTCCAGCTTTTACATACTATACAGTGCCTTCGGAAAGTATTCAGACCCCTTGACTTTTTCCACATTTTGTAAGGTTACAGCCTTATTCCAAAATGGATGAATTGTCTTTTTCCCTCATCAATCTACACACAATACCCCATAATGACAAAGCAAAAACGGAAATATCACATTTACGTAAGTATTCACACCCTTTGCTCAGTACTTTGTTGAATCACCGATGGCAGCGATTACAGCCTCAAGTCTTCTTGGGTATGACGTGACAAGCTTGGCACACCTGTATTTGGGGAGTTTCTCCCATTCTTCTCTGCAGATCCTCTCAAGCTCTGTCAGGTTGGATGGGGAGCGTTGCTGCACAGCTATTTTCAGGTCTCTCCAGAGATGTTCGATCGGGTTCAAGTCCAGGCTCTTGCTGGGCCACTCAAGGACATTTAGAGACTTGTCCCGAAGCCACTCCTGCATTGTCTTGGCTGTGTGTTTAGGGTCGTTGTCCTGTTGGAAGGTGAATATTCGCCCCCAGTCTAAGGTCCTGAGCGCTCTGGAGCAGGTTTTCATCAAGGATCTACTTTGCTCTGTTCATCTTTGCCTCGATCCTGACTAGTATGTATCCCAGTACCTGCCACTGAAAAACATCCCCACAGCATGATGCTGCCACAACCATGCTTCACCATAGGGATGGTGCCAGGTTTCCTCCAGACATGACGCTTGGCATTCAGGCCAAAGAGTTCAATCTTGGTTTCATCAGACCAGAGAATCTTGTTTCTCATTGTCTGAGAGTCCTTTAGGTGCCTTTTGGCAAACTCCAAGTGGGCTGTCATGTGCTTTTTACTGAAGAGAGGCTTCCGTCTGGCCACTCTACCATAAAGCCCTGATTGGTGGAGTGCTGCAGAGATGGTTGTCCTTCTGGAAGGTTCTCCCATCTCCACAGAGGAACTGTAGAGCTCTGTCAGAGTGACCATCGGGTTCTTGGTCACCTCCCTGACCAACGCCCTTCTCCCCCAATTGCTCTGTTTGGCCGAGCGGCCAGCTCTAGGAAGAGTCTTGGTGGTTCTTCCATTTAAGAATGACGGAGGCCATTGTGTTCTTGGGGACCTTCAATGCTGCAGAATTTTTTTCGTACCCTTCCCCAGATCTGTGCCTCGACACAATCCTGTCTCGGAGCTCTACGGAAAATTCCATCGACCTCATGGCTTGGTTTTTGCTCTGACATGCACTGTCAACTGTGGGACTTTATATAGACAGGTGTGAGCCTTTCCAAATCATGTCCAATCAATTGAATATATCACAGGTGGACTCCAATTAAGTTGAAGAAACATCTCAAGGATGATCAATGGAAATAGGATGCACCTGAGCTCAATTTTGAGTCTCATAGCAAAGGGTCTGAATACTTATGTAAATAAGTTATTTCAGTTTTTTATTTTTAATACATTTGCAAAGAATTCTAAAAACCTGTTCTCGCTTCGTCAGTATGGGGTATTGTGTGTAGATTGCTGAAAAAAATAAATATTTAATCTATTTTAGAATAAGGCTGTAACGTAGCAAAATGTGGAAAAAGTGAAGGGGTCTGAATACTTTCTGAAGGCACTGTATATAACATAGAACATTACATGGCCACATTGATACGGGTACCACTGTGACTGGTGTCTATCAATGGAAAAAAACTGTCACCATATAACAAAAAAACTCACATTCTCAAACTGAAAGCCTAATTCTAGCATTCTTTCCTTAGACCATCCATATAAGTAGACATGAATTCAAACAATACTGGGGTCTTTGGTGATACATGCAGTCATTGCCACATGTATCACATACCTGCAGCCTATTCCAGAAAGAACCAATGTAGCTAAAGGATTACATCTTAAAACATCCTGACAATTTCTGTTTGTTGTTAATAAATATGATATCTTAAGATAATCTTTTATTGTCAACATTTGCTTTGCATCTAGCCTGGTTCCAGATCTGTTTGTGCTATCATGTCAAATCCAAATGTTTGGCATGACAAGGAGTTGACATGATAGCACAAACAGATCTGGGACCAGGCTACTTTGTGCCTAGTTTACCTTGCCAGCAGGCCCCGATGGTGAGCTGCGTGTCGAACTTGGAGGAGTGCAGGGGGTAGTCTTCGGTTACCAGGAAGGGCTCGATGGTGGCCCCATCCACAAATAGAGCCACGGAGGGGTACTCTACGTTCAGCACGTAGTGGTGCCACTCTTTGTCACACACCTGGGGGCAGAGAGAGAGCAGAGTGGACATGAGGTCAAAGTAAATAATAAAAGACAAGGTTCCATCTCAATTTGTCCAAAATCAAATGAAATTAAATTCAAAGTGTGGTTGCTCACCTGGTCCAGTTTCCAGTGGAACTCGGCTGGTTTGTAGTTCTCTGACTCGGCGGGGTCCAGGCGCAGCAGGAGAATGAGGCGGCAGTTGTGGATGTAGAGGGAGTAGTGGTGTCTGTTCATCTCTGTGGGACGGACATCAGATCCGGGTTAAAGGTAGGGTTGCAAAATTCCGGTAACTTTCCCAATATTCCCAAACTTTCCAGAAATCCCGGTTGGCACGATTGACAAACGTACTGTAAACTGAGAAATCATGTAACTAAACTTAACCAAAAAAAAAGAAGAAAATGTACTATGAATCAAAAATAAATTATATAGAGCTTTGGCGCAAAAGGCGAAATCGGCTCCATCATTAATTGAATTAGATGGCTCATTTATCACAAAACCCACTGATATTGCCAACTTCTTTAATGATTTTTTCATTGGCAAGATTAGCAAACTTAGGCATCACATGACAACAACAAATTCTCAACCTACACAACCATACCTAAATGACCAAATTATACAGTGGGGAAAAAAGTATTTAGTCAGCCACCAATTGTGCATGTTCTCCCACTTAAAAAGATGAGAGAGGCCTGTAATTTTCATCATAGGTACACGTCAACTATGACAGAAAAAATGAGGGAAAAAAAATCCAGAAAATCACATTGTAGGATATTTATTGAATTAATTTGCAAATTATGGTGGAAAATAAGTATTTGGTCAATAACAAAAGTTTCTCAATACTTTGTTATATACCCTTTGTTGGCAATGACACAGGTCAAACGTTTTCTGTAAGTCTTCACAAGGTTTTCACACACTGTTGCTGGTATTTTGGCCCATTCCTCCATGCAGATCTCCTCTAGAGCAGTGATGTTTTGGGGCTGTCGCTGGGCAACACAGACTTTCAACTCCCTCCAAAGATTTTCTATGGGGTAGAGATCTGGAGACTGGCTAGGCCACTCCAGGACCTTGAAATGCTTCTTACAAAGCCACTCCTTCGTTGCCCGGGCGGTGTGATTGGGATCATTGTCATGCTGAAAGACCCAGCCACGTTTCATCTTCAATGCCCTTGCTGATAGAAGGAGGTTTTCACTCAAAATCTCACGATACATGGCCCCATTCATTCTTTCCTTTACACGGATCAGTCGTCCTGGTCCCTTTGCAGAAAAACAGCCCCAAAACATGATGTTTCCACCCCCATGCTTCACAGTAGGTATGGTGTTCTTTGGATGCACCTCAGCATTCTTTGTCCTCCAAACACGACGAGTTGAGTTTTTACCAAAAAGTTATATTTTGGTTTCATCTGACCATATGACATTCTCCCAATCCTCTTCTGGATCATCCAAATGCACTCTAGCAAACTTCAGACGGGCCTGGACATGTACTGGCTTAAGCAGGGGGACACGTCTTGCACTGCAGGATTTGAGTCCCTGGCGGCGTAGTGTGTTACTGATTGTAGGCTTTGTTACTTTGGTCCCAGCTCTCTGCAGGTCATTCACTAGGTCCCCCCGTGTGGTTCTGGGATTTTTGCTCACCGTTCTTGTGATCATTTTGATCCCACGGGGTGAGATCTTGCGTGGAGCCCCAGATCGAGGGAGATTATCAGTGGTCTTGTATGTCTTCAATTTCCTAATAATTGCTCCCACAGTTGATTTCTTCAAACCAAGCTGCTTACCTATTGCAGATTCAGTCTTCCCAGCCTGGTGCAGGTCTACAATTTTGTTTCTGGTGTCCTTTGACAGCTCTTTGGTCTTGGCCATAGTGGAGTTTGGAGTATGACTGTTTGAGGTTGTGGACAGGTGTCTTTTATACTGATATCAAGTTCAAACAGGTGCCATTAATACGGGTAACGAGTGGAGGACAGAGGAGCCTCTTAAAGAAGAAGTTACAGGTCTGTGAGAGCCAGAAATCTTGCTTGTTTGTAGGTGACCAAATACTTATTTTCCACCATAATTTGCAAATAAATTCATAAAAAATCCTACAATGTGATTTTCTGGAAACATTTTTCTCAATTTGTCTGTCATAGTTGACGTGTACCTATGATGAAAATTACAGGCCTCTCTCATCTTTTTAAGTGGGAGAACTTGCACAATTGGTTGCTGACTAAATACTTTTTTTCCCCACTGTATATGAAAGGCAAGCATTGTAATTTTGAATTCCATAAAGTGAGTGCGGAAGAGGTGAAAACATTGTTGTCTATCAGCCACCTGGGTCTGACAACTTGGATGGAAAATTACTGAGGATGATAGCAGACTTGCCACACCTATTTGCCATCTCTTCAATCTAAGCATATAGGAAAGTGTGTGCCCTCAGGCCTGAAGGGAAAAAGTCATTCCGCTACCCAAGAACAGGGAAGGGCATTCAACATTTATGGAACTTACACAAATGATTGATGATTGGCTGAGAGAAATTGATAAGAAGATTGTGGGAGCTGTTTTGTTAGACTTCAGTGCAGCTTTTGACATTATTGATCATAATCTACTGCTGGAAAAACGTATGTGTTATGGCTTTACATCCCCTGCTATATTGTGGATCGAGAGTTACCTGTCTAACAGAACACAGAGGGTGTTCTTGAATGGAAGCCTTTCCAACATAATCCAGGTAGAGTCAGGCATTCCCCAAGGCAGCGGTCTAGGCCCCTTACTTTTTTCAATCTTTACTAATGACCTGGCACTGAGTAAAGCGTTTGTGTCTATGTATGCTAATGAATCAACAGCTACCACAGAAAGTGAAATCACTGCAACACTTAACAAAGAGCTGCAGTCAGTTTCAAACTGGGTGGCAAGAAATAAACTGGTCCTAAATATTTCAAAAACTAAAAGCATTGCATTTGGGACAAATCATTCACTAAACCTAAACTAAATCTTGTAATGAATAATGTGGAAATTGAGCATGTTGAGGAGACTAAACTGCTTGGTGTAACCCTGGATTGTAAACTGTCATGGTCAAAACATAGTGATGCAACGGTAGCTAAAATGGGGAGAGGTCTGTCCATAATAAAGCACCGCTCTGCTTTCTTGACATCGCTATCAACAAAACAAGTCCTACTGGCCCTACTGTTGTCGCACTGTCCAGTCATATGGTCAAGTGCCACAAAGAGGGACATAGGCAAATTACAATTGGCCAAGAACAGAGTAGCACGGCTGGCCCTTGGATGTCCACAGAGAGCCAGCATTGATAATATGCATGTCAATCTCTCCTGGCTCAGGGTGGAGGAGAGATTGACTGCATCACTGCTTGTCTTTGTGAGAGGTATTGACATGCTGAAATCAATGAGCTGTCTGTTTAAGCGACTAGCGCACAGCTCAGACACCCATGCATACCCCACAAGACATGCCACAAGAGGTCTCTTCACAGTCCCCAAGTCCAGAACAGACTATGGGAAATGCACAGTACTACATAGAGCCATGATTACATGGAACTTTATTCCACATCATGTAACTCAGTCAAGCAGTAAAATCAGATTTAAAAAACTGATAAAACTGCAAGTTATGGAACAGCACGGACTGTGAAGAGACACACACACAGCATTTTAATTATTTAGTTATTTTCATGTATTATTGATTTTGTATTGTAGATATGTTATGGTAGAGTAGTGTGTACTAATGTGTTGTGTTATTGTTCTATTGTATGAAATTATGATTAGCAGCAGCTAATGGGGATCTGGAATAAAATACTAAAACAATATACAAAATACAGCTGATAAGGTTAAGATGATCATTTCAGGATATCAGCACAATGGAACCAATAAAATTGCAGCAAAAGTACAAACCCCTCCCACCTAGCACTCCAGTCAGACTGAAGCAAACACTTAAACTATATAAAATATTTCAAATAGTATTTGAAGCCAGGTCTGCAGCACATTGACCTAGATTTGGTATGTATTGCATTTGGATTTGGTATGTATTACTGTGAGGGTAGTGTACCTGTTTTGTCCGAGTTACAGAGGATGGTCTCCTTCTCCCTGGCCCCGGGGCCGTGCCTCATCCACACTGAGATGGTGAAGGGCTCCTTCAGGCTGGTGTTCACCACGCCCTCGGGCACCTTGATGGCCTGCGTGCCGTTGAACTCAAACACCTGGTGGCTGTCATGTCCGTTATCCGTGGGCAGACCTACAGTCCAGTTGGCAGAGCTGCTGGGCGCAGGCAGTAGTTCCACCGTGCCAGCACTGGCACCTGAGAAAGACAAACATACACACAGAATTCCAGGTTTAGACACAAATACACAATGCTACAGATTGGAAAAGCGATGACACGTTTTCACCGGGTAAAAAAAAAAAAAATCATCAAATCAAATCCACTTTGGGTAGGTTATCTTGGAATGGGACTGCATTACGAGGAATGGATATTGTATGGCACATTGCTTGTTTGGCAGAGATACATGCTCTGAGCTACAGTACAGTGCCTTCGGAAAGTATTCAGACCCCTTGACCTTATCCACATTTATATTCTAAAATTGATTAAATTCATTTTTTCCCTCAATCTACACACAATACCCTATAATGACAAAACGAAAACAGGTTTTTAGAAAAGTTAGCTAATTTATTAAAAATACAAAAACAGAAATACTTTATTTACATAGGTATTCAGACCCTTTGCTATGAGACTCGAAATTGAGCTCAGGTGCATCCTGTTTCCATTGATCATCCTTGAGGTGTTTCTACAACTTGATTGGAGTCCACTTGTGGTAAATTCAATTCATTGGACATGATTTGGAAAGGCACCTATTTTTGGATCCACCAAGACTCTTCCTAGAGCTGGCCGCCCGGCCAAACTGAGCAATCGGGGGAGAAGGGCCTTGGTCAGGGAGGTGACCAAGCACCCGATGGTCACTCCGAAAGAGCTCCAGAGTTCCTCTGTGGAGATGGGAGAACCTTCCAGAAAGACAACCATCTCTGCAGCACTCCACCAATCAGGCCTTTATGGTTGAGTGGCCAGACGGAAGCCACTCCTCAGTAAAAGGCAAATGACAGCCCGCTTGGAGTTTGCCAAAAGGCACCTAAAGACTCTCAGACCATGAGAAACAAGATTCTCTGGTCTGATGAAACCAAGATTGAACTCGGCAGGGACTGGGAGACTAGTCAGGATCGAGGGAAAGATGAACGGAGCAATGTACAGAGATATCCTTGATGAAAACCTGCTCCAGAGCGCTCAGGACCTCAGACACCTTCCAACAGGACAACGGCCCTAAGCACACAGCCAAGACAACGCAGGAGTGGCTTCGGGACGAGTCCTTGCATGGCCTAGGCAGAGCCCGGACTTGAACCCGATCAAACATCTCTGGTGTGCCAAGCTTGTAGCGTCATACCCCAGATGACTCGAGGCTGTAATCGCCGCCAAAGGTGCTTCAACAAAGTACTGAGTAAAGGGACTGAATACTCATGTAAATGTGATATTTCCGGTTTTTATTTATAAATTATAGGGTATTGTGTGTAGATTGATGAGAATAGTTATTTTTAAAATCCATTTTAGAATAAGGCTGTAACGTAACAAAATGTGGAAAAAGTCAAGGGGTCTGAATACTTTCCGAATGTACTGTATATCATGGTGGTTTTTGTTGTAAGTTTAGGGTTTCTCACCGCACAGCTTGTGCAGCGACTTCTCGGAGTAGGTGTCTCGGTCGCAGCCCTTTCCGATGTGATTGGTTTCCAGCTCAATGTTGACCTGGATGGAGGTGATTGTCTCCTCGCAGGTCTCCAAGTGCATGCTGGGGAAAAGGGCCAGACTGCCTGTGCCAGGTTCGTACTCGATCCTCTTGTTGAAGCCTGAGAGAGAGAAAGACAGCTGTGGTCAATGCTCTGTTTATTCATTAGGCAGTGACTCTGAAGCTGGCTAAGAGAGGAAAAACTTGAGGATTGAATGATTGCATTTATCCTTGCAGAGTCCCTCTGTTCATCACAGAGACTAGATTTTTACATTTACATTTTAGTCATTTAGCAGACGCTCTTATCCAGAGTGACTTACAGTTAGTGCATACATTATTTATTTTTATTTTTTCATACTGCCCCCCCGTGGGAATCGAACCTACCAACTGAGCTACATCCCTGCCGGCCATTCCCTCCCCTACCCTGGACCAATTGTGCGCCAGCTACGACAGAGCCTGGATTCGAACCAGGATCTCTAGTGGCACAGCTAGCTGCGTTGCAGTGCCTTAGACCACTGCGCCACTCGGGAGGACAGATAGATAGATGGACTCAAACAGTTCCTGAAGCCATTTGGGAGTTACTGAAAGAGGAGGGCCTTTGATACCTTGCCAGCTGGGCTTGCAGGTGGGCTTAATGCTGATCTTGACCAGGACATCTTCTGAGGCACGGTTCTTCCCACAGTCGTAGGCAGTCACCGTCAGCTTGTACATGCGCTCTTTGCTGTAGTTCAGCTTCTCTGTGTTCTTGATGAAGCCTGAGTGGAGGAGGGACAAAGAATTTAGGTGATTTTAGCTTTTTATTGACGGAACGCTAACAGGCTACAGGTGTGCTAAGATCAATGGTAAACATTGCACAACCTTTTAAAATCGGATATACAGTGCCTTCAGAAAGTACTCATACCACTTGACTTTTTCCATATTTTGTTGTGTTACAGCCTGAATTTAAAATGGATTAAATTGAGATTGTGTGTCAATACCCTACAATGTCAAAGTGGAATTATGTTTTTTTGGTTTTTAATTGTTTTTAATTAATTAAAAATGAAAAGTTGAAATGTTTTGGGTCAATAAGTATTCAACCCCTTTGTTATTGCATGCCTAAATAAGTTGAGGAGTAAAAATGTGCTTTACAAGTCGCAGAATTAGTTGCATGGTCTCACTGTGTGCAATAATAGTGTTTACCTTGATTTATGAATGATTACCTCATCTCTGTGGTGGCAGCATCATGTTATGGGAATGCTTGTAATTGTTAAGGATTGGGGAGTTTTTAAGGATAAAAAAGAAACAGAGTGAAGCTAAGCATAGGGAAAATCCTAGAGGAAAACCTGGTTCAGTCTGCTTTCCAACAGACACTGGGAGATGAATTCATCTTTCAGCAGGACAATAACCTAAAACACAAGGCTAAATCTACACTGGAGTTGCTTACCAAGAAGATAGTGAATGTTTCTCAGTGGCCGAGTTCCAATTTTGACTCAAATCTACTTCAAAAAATCTATGGCAAGACCTGAAAATGGTTGTCTAGCAATGATCAACAACCAATTTGACAGAGCTTGAATAATTGTTTTAAGAATAATGGGCAAATGTTGCACAATCCAGGTGTGGAAAGCTCTTAGAGACTTACCTAGAAAGACTCACAGCTGTAATCGTTGCCAAAAGTGCTTCTACAAAGTATTGACTCAGGGATACTTACGTCAATTAGATATTTCAGTATTTCATTTTCAATAAATGTCCTTACAATTTCTAAAAACATGTTTTCACTTTGTCATTATGGGGTATTGTGTGTAGATTAGTGAGAGAGAAAAAATATACAGTGGGGAAAAAAAGTATTTAGTCAGCCACCAATTGTGCAAGTTCTCCCACTTAAAAAGATGAGAGAGGCCTGTAATTTTCATCATAGGTACACGTCAACTATGACAGACAAAATGAGAAAAAAAAAATCCAGAAAATCTTGGCCATAGTGGAGTTTGGAGTGTGACTGTTTGAGGTTGTGGACAGGTGTCTTTTATACTGATAACAAGTTCAAACAGGTGCCATTAATACAGATAACGAGTGGAGGACAGAGGAGCCTCTTAAAGAAGAAGTTACAGGTCTGTGAGAGCCAGAAATCTTGCTTGTTTGTAGGTGACCAAATACTTATTTTCCACCATAATTTGCAAATAAATTCATTAAAAATCCTACAATGTGATTTTCTGGATTTTTCTTTCTCAATTTGTCTGTCATAGTTGACGTGTACCTATGATGAAAATTACAGGCCTCTCTCATCTTTTTAAGTGGGAGAACTTGCACAATTGGTGGCTGACTAAATACTTTTTTCCCCACTGTATTTAATCAATTTTGAATTCAGGCTGTAACAACAAAATGTGGAATACGTCAAGGGGTATGAATACTTTCCGAAGGCACTGTAGACACGCAAGTAATCATCATAATACAGAGATTGGCAAGTGCAAGCCTCCACTTCAAAGGCAAAGTGTTTTCAAAATGATGGCCTTAATGTTTACCGAGATCAATGAAAAATGTGAAGCCGTTTGGGGTCCTTACCGTCTTTGTCGACGATGAAGGGCACATCGGGGGTGACGATTGCGTAGCTGCAGATCTGGCTGAACTGGAATGAGCAGTCGGCGTCCACCGCCTCCACCTTTAGGATGCTATCATACTTCTTGCCCTCGATGACCGTGGCTTTGTATGACTTTTCCTTGAACACGGGCGAATACTCGTTGACGTCATTCACTTGGATGTGGACAATGGCCCTGGTAGGGTCAAAGTTAAATGGGTGACGACAGACGGACTGAACAAAAAGATGCATCAAATACACAAGCTACATTCAACTGTTAATTACAGTCTCTATTTAGAGATTCTAACTAAGTAATCTGTGTAAATCAGTTTTAGGATGGATCGTATTGCATCTGATCACAGTTTATCATAATGTTGCATTACAACTGGATAACTTTGATAATTACTAACATACTCAAGAATAGTAAGGAAGGATAGTTCAACGTGGGCAAGGGAGACCTCTGAAATTGGAGACAGTAATCATCTTCTTGTCTCCAACGTAACAAATTCAACATGCCTGCTGTGGGGTAAAGGTACTCTAATTTCTCACTCAAAGTACCAATGGTCTTGATGGATCACTGAGTGTGCACATTTTCCTTCCAACCTTTACTTGATTGGTCTTAATTTGAGCAAGTTTGTTACTGCAGGACAATAATCCTGCAGCAACAGGAAATGTGAATTATTATGTGGACATATAACCAATTGACATTTTTGTAGGGGTTAATACATTTTTTGTCTGAAATTTCAAAGTGGAAATTACAAACTTCAGAAGCCTTTTTAAACTGTCAATACACTACAAGTTGAACATTTCGTGCATTGCAGGAAAGTTATTGTCTGGCTACCCAGACTCCTTGCTCTGGCCTAGTGCTGAGCGATTAGTGCTTTTTGAGGTCGGTTCGGTTTTGCTACAATTATTTTAAAGATATCACAGTTTTCGTAAAAAATTACTTTTTACCACCTTTTTCTCCCCAATTGGTAGTTACAGTCTTGTCCCATCGCTGCAACTCACATACGGACTCGGGAGAGGCGAAGGTCGAGAGCCATACGTCCCCCGAAACACGACCCCGCCAAGCCGCACTGCTTCTTGACACACTGCTCGCTTAACCCGGAAGCCAGCCGCACCAATGTGTTGGAGGAAACACCGTACAGCTGGCAACTGAAGTCAGCTAGAGTGTGATGGAACAGGGACATCCTGGCCAGCCAAACCCTTCCCTAACCTGGACGACGCTGGGCCAATTGTGCGCCGCCTCATGGGTCTCCCGGTCGCAGCCGGCTGCGACACAGCCTGGGATCGAACCTGGGTCTGTAGTGACGCATCTAACACTGCGATGCAGTGCCTTAGACCGCTGCGCCACTCGGGAGGCCGTTGTTTTTTCAGTTTTGATTTGAAAAAAACAACAACATTAAATGCACTTTGCATTATGTGGGTTGAATGCTGTAACAACACAGAATAAACAATTAATAAAAGTCCCATGATGGTAGTGACTGCCCATCACTTATCAACCATAATTTATTCACATTACTTTAATAAAATATTTCAGTTGTGTATATTACATTTGTTTTATTTATTATTTCATTCAAAGTCATCATCTCATCTCTATAGAGCTGCTGCCTATGCTGGCTGACAAAATTACTATTTTGTAGTTCTTCAAAGTAAGTAAGGCAGGGTTCCCCAACTGGCGGTGGTTTTATTTGGCCCCCCAAGTTTTCTGAGTAAAAACAAAATATATACATATTTTGGGGGTCGGGTGGAATTTTCATTGTTGGACATAAAAGACTGTAAAAAACACCAGGAAATCAGCTCCAATTGATTTTAATTTAAGAAATCTGTTTCCAAGTATTCCCACACATTATAGAGAGACACGACATGATCGTATGCAAGGTTTGAAATTATTATTTTAGTCAAACATGATATCGGTTTGGGCTTCTTGCGGTCAATTTGCAGTCTACAAATTATTTGTAATTATGTCCCACCCCACGACCATCCGCTCAAGAAAAATTTAAAATCACCCCTGGTTGAATCTAGTTGATGATCCCTGAAAAAAGGCATACTTTTATGACTGCTGAATACCAACTATCCAATCACTTAGATAATGTATTTTCAGGTAGAGATACCTCGCAAAGCAACAGCTATGTCACCTCACGTAGCAGGCGTAAAATAAACACAGACCGGACAAGTACAGTGGGTATAGAAAGTCACCACCCCCTTTCAAAATATTCACCTTTTGTTGCCTTACAGCCTGAAATGAAAACACATAAAATTAGACTTTATTTACACACAGTAACCCACAATATCCAAGTGAGAAAACAAAATGTATTACAAGTAAAACAGTAAAATACCCTATGTGGATAAGTGAACACCCCCCCCTTAGAATTGCAATTGCAAACTTGCTGAGGTATAACCAACCACCTTCCAGATCAAAAATCAAGCATATTGGCTTCCATCTGTGATCACTTGTAGTGACTTTAAGTAGTTCAGAATAAAAGCAGTTGTTCATGGAGGACTCCACTGCTTAGTAGTGCAATTCAAAGCAAAGAATCCACTGTGGGCGGAAAGGTACTTTCAAAAGATCGATGAGATAAAGTTGGGGATGGATATAAAAATATTTCAAAGACTTTGTCTATCCCTCGGCGCACAGTTAAGACCATTATTAAGAAGTGGAAGGTGTATGGCACCACCCAGACCCTGCATAGATCAGGCCGTCCCGCCAAACTGGATGACCGGGCAAGGAGGAGACTGATCAGAGAGGCTACCAAGAAGCCAATGGCGACTTTGAAGGAGCTTCAGGCCTTTATGGCAAAGACTGATCAATGTGTGGATGTGACCACAATATCACAAACGCTCCACAAATCTGGCCTCTATGCGAGGGTGGCAAGAAAAAAAAAACACTCCTCAAAAAAAGCCACATCAAGTCTCGTTTGAGCTATGCCAGAAATCAAATGGGAAGATGGTTTACGTTTCAACATGACAATAACCCAAAGCACACCGCCAAAAGCAACCGTACAGTGGCTGAAGGACAAGAAGGTGAATGTCCTTGAGTGGCCTAGTCAGAGCCCCGACCTAAATCCTATCGAGAATCTGTGGAATTACTTGAGTGTAGTCCATGAGCGGTCACCATGCATGAGTTTTTTTTTTTTTACTTGGATATTGTGGGTTACTGTGTGTAAATAATGCCAGAAAAAGTCTGATTTTATGTGTTTTCATTTCAGGCTGTAAGGCAACAAAAGGTGAACATTTTGAAAGAGGGTGGTGACTTTCTATACCAACTGTAGATGCACAATTAATTATGGTCATTGTAGTTAATTACCACATTTTACGCACTAAACTATGTAGAATATTGGCCTGTTGTAAACTACAACTCTATACTACACTGCACATTTCAGGCTGGATCTGATTCATCGCTAGAGAAACTGTGCGATGTGCGCATTTAGCTCACAGAAAAAAAAACAAATGAAATGGAACTCAAATAATTGAAGTCGGTCAATTAGTTGTTTAAAAACCTTAAATTGATCAGCACTACTCCGGCCAAATTCGTCATTGGCTTTAATACTCTGATTGGTTAGAGACGATCCAATTGCTAATGACTTCGTTTTGTACAACACCCCATGTGCCCCTCATCACCACAAACAACTTCAGTGATGGCAGTCTCAGACTAAAGTATGTAGCGAACAACAGAGCAGCGAAATAATTTTGTGTGAGTCATCAGGACAGGAATGTTCTGCTGCAACAGGATGATCAAAATAATATCTGTATGTTGGTGTAATATACACTGAGTATACAAACCATTAAGAACATCTGATTTTTCCATGACAGACTGACCAGGTGAAAGCTATGATCCCTTATTGATGTCACTTGTTAAATCCACTTCAGATCAGTGTAGATGAAGGGGAGGAGACAGGTTAAAGAAGGATTTTCAAGCCTTGAGACAATTGAGACATGGATTGTGTATGTGTGCCATTCAGAGGGTGAATGGACAAGACAAAAAATGAAAGTGCCTTTGAACGGGGTACGGTAGTAGGTGCCAGGCGCACTGGTTTGTGTCAATAACTGCAACGCTGCTGGGTTTTCACGCTCAACAGTTTCCCGTGTGTATCAAGAATGGTCCACTGCCCAAAGGACCTCCAGCCAACTTAACACAACTGTGGGAAGCATTGGAGTGAACATGGGCCAGCATGCCTGTGGAACGCTTTCAACAACTTGTAGAGTCCATGCTCTGACATATTAAGGCTGTTCTGAGAGCAAAAGGGGGGAGCAACTCAATATTAGGAAGGTATTCCTAATCAAATCAAATTTTATTTGTCACATGTGCCAAATACAACAGGTGAAATGCTTACTACAAGCCCTTAACCAACAATGCAGTTTTACTTTGATTTTTTTAACAAAAATAAGTTTAAATAATGTAAATAAATGTTACACAATATAATAACAATAACAAGGCGGTACCAGTACCAAGTCAATTGTTCAGCAGTCTTATTGCTTGGGGGTAGAAGCTGTTAAGGAGCCTTTTGGACCTAGACTTGGCGCTCCTGCCATCTAGGACCTTGCCGTGCGGTAGCAGAGAGAACAGTCTATGACTTGGGTTGCTGGAGTCTTTGACCATTTTTTGGGCCTTCCTCTGACACCACCTAGTATAGAGGTCCTGGATGGCAGGAAGCTTGGCCCCAGTGATGTTCTGGGCCGTACGCACTACCCTCTGTAGCGCCTTACGGTCGGATGCTGAGTAGTTGCCACAACAGGCGGTGATGCAACCAGTCAGGATGCTCTCGATGATGCAGCTGTAGAACTTCTTGAGGATCTGGAGACCCAGGCCAAATCTTTTCAGTCTCCTGAGGGGGAATAGGTGTTTTCGTGCCCTCTTCACGACTGTCTTGGTGTGTTTGGACCATGATAGTTTGTTGGTGATGTGGACACCAAGGAACTTGAAGCTCTCAACCTGTTCCACTCCAGCCCCGTCAATGAGAATGGGGGCATACAACACAAAATCAATGTGTACTATCGTGTGTGTGTATGCATGTGTCTGTGTCTGTTTTGCTTTGACAAAACCAGGGCCTGTAGACTCTTTGTTAAGTGTTGCAGTCATTTCAGTCGCTGTAGTAGCTGTCGTGTATAGTGTTGAGTCATCCACATACAGTGGGGGAAAAAAGTATTTAGTCAGCCACCAATTGTGCAAGTTCTCCCACTTAAAAAGAAGAGAGAGGCCTGTAATTTTCATCATAGGTACACGTCAACTATGACAGACAAAATGAGAAATTTTTTTCCAGAAAATCACATTGTAGGATTTTTTATGAATTTATTTGCAAATTATGGTGGAAAATAAGTATTTGGTCAATAACAAAAGTTTCTCAATACTTTGTTATATACCCTTTGTTGGCAATGACACAGGTCAAACGTTTTCTGTAAGTCTTCACAAGGTTTTCACACACTGTTGCTGGTATTTTGGCCCATTCCTCCATGCAGATCTCCTCTAGAGCAGTGTTTTGGGGCTGTCGCTGGGCAACACAGACTTTCAACTCCCTCCAAAGATTTTCTATGGGGTTGAGATCTGGAGACTGGCTAGGCCACTCCAGGACCTTGAAATGTTTCTTATGAAGCCACTCCTTCGTTGCCCGGGCGGTGTGTTTGGGATCATTGTCATGCTGAAAGACCCAGCCACGTTTCATCTTCAATGCCCTTGCTGATGGAAGGAGGATTTCACTCAAAATCTCACGATACATGGCCCCATACATTCTTTCCTTTAGACGAATCAGTCGTCCTGGTCCCTTTGCATAAAAACAGCCCCAAAGCATGATGTTTCCACCCCCATGCTTCACAGTAGGTATGGTGTTCTTTGGATGCAACTCAGCATTCTTTGTCCTCCAAACACGACGAGTTGAGTTTTTACCAAAAAGTTATATTTTGGTTTCATCTGACCATATGACATTCTCCCAATCCTCTTCTGGATCATCCAAATGCACTCTAGCAAACTTCAGACGGGCCTGGACATGTACTGGCTTAAGCAGGGGGACACGTCTGGCACTGCAGGATTTGAGTCCCTGGCGGCGTAGTGTGTTACTGATGGTAGGCTTTGTTACTTTGGTCCCAGCTCTCTGCAGGTCATTCACTAGGTCCCCCCGTGTGGTTCTGGGATTTTTGCTCACCGTTCTTGTGATCATTTTGACCTCACGGGGTGAGATCTTGCATGGAGCCCCAGATCGAGGGAGATTATCAGTGGTCTTGTATGTCTTCCATTTCCTAATAATTGCTCCCACAGTTGATTTCTTCAAACCAAGCTGCTTACCTATTGCAGATTCAGTCTTCCCAGCCTGGTGCAGGTCTACAATTTTGTTTCTGGTGTCCTTTGACAGCTCTTTGGTCTTGGCCATAGTGGAGTTTGGAGTGTGACTGTTTGAGGTTGTGGACAGGTGTCTTTTATACTGATAAGTTCAAACAGGTGCCATTAATACAGGTAACGAGTGGAGGACAGAGGAGCCTCTTAAAGAAGAAGTTACAGGTCTGTGAGAGCCAGAAATCTTGCTTGTTTTTAGGTGACCAAATACTTATTTTCCACCATAATTTGCAAATAAATTCATAAAAAATCCTACAATGTGATTTTCTGGATTTTTTTTCCTCATTTTGTCTGTCATAGTTGACGTGTACCTATGATGAAAATTACAGGCCTCTCTCTTCTTTTTAAGTGGGAGAACTTGCACAATTGGTGGCTGACTAAATACTTTTTTTCCCCACTGTATTTGAGCCAGTAAAGTGGGCTTTACTATTCTTAGGTAGCGGAATGACTTTTGCTTCCCTCCAGGCCTGAGAGCACACACTTTATAGTAGGCTTAAATTGAAGATATGGCAAATAGGAGTGGCAATATTGTCTGCTATTATCCTCAGTAATTTTCCATCCAAATTGTCAGACGCCGGTCACTTGTCATTGTTGATAGACAACATTTTTTTCACCTCTTTCACACTCACTTTACGGAATTCAAAATGACAATGCTTGTCTTTCATAATTTGGTTAGATATACTTGGATGTGTAGGGTCAGCGTTTGTTGCTGGCATGTCATGCCTAAGTTTGCTAATCTCGCCAATGAAAAAAATAATTAAAGTAATTGGCAATATCAGTGGGTTTTGTGAATAATGAGCCATCTGATTCAATGAATGATGGAGCTGAGTTTGCCTTTTTGCCCAAAATTTCATTTAAGGTGCTCCAAAGCTTTTTACTTTCATTCTTTATGTAATTTATCTTTGTTTCATAGTGATGTTTGATGTTATTCTATTTGCAGAGTTGACGCGACTGTGTTAGCCAGGGATAAGAACATTGCCAGCCTGCATAGCACTAACAACCAGGTTTAGTGGAAGGATACAATAGTATGAATTGACTTATCAAAATTAAACTCTCAATGAAAACATGCCATTTTTACCAGTAAATGTGTGCTTGTTTTCTTTGGCAACCGTGGTATAAGCGGGATAAACGCCTCTGCTTTTTACATTATCTGGAACTAATAAACTCGGGCAGTACCAAGTTGTCTATTATTTCCAGATAATGGACAAAGCATCAGTGTTCATCCCTTACATGTATGTGTGTATGTAAATGTATCTGTGTCTCTCTGGGTCTATCCGCTCTTTCCTTGCTGGGTTCGGTCATCTCCTTTCTGCCTCTGTCTGGTGCAAGCTGCAGCCACCTTATGACGAAGTTCACCGTCTCTCCATCTGTAGCCTTGGATGTGAAAGTGTTTCTCCTGACAACACCTTTGAATAACATAAAAAAATTAGCAAAATAAGTAGTTACAACAATTAGTCAGATTTTGACACCACAAAAAAATTATTGGAATCACAATCCAGACCTCGAATGTGAAGCACATCAACACAACCCAATAACCACAGAGGTTTTCAATTTCAACACTGAGTCAAACACATCAAGAGATATAAATATGTGCCTGTTGTAGCGCCACCGTGTGGTCAATCTGATTGTGCTTGCATATGTTGAGTCTTGACAGGGTTTGGAACATGTATATCAAGTTTGGTTACAATACAAATATCTGTGTCTGATTTATATGCATTTATGTGCCAGACCATGCCCACATTAATGTTTATTGGTCAGTTGACATTGAAGTTGAGATTGAAAATGGTTAAGGTTGGGTAAGGGATTTGGTTATGTGTAAGGTTATGGTTTAGGTTGGGACGTCCCAAGGATCCCAGATAGCACGGACCATAAACATATAGGAGCTATGGATGCAAGCTGGAAACACTCATCACTCAACCTATAGAATGTTGTTTTACATTATACTTATAGTTATTATTAGTGGAAAGTTAAAATGTATTGTATACCAGAATGGATGGACTGTAATTGTTGTTCAACAAATAATACGTTATTATGAGTGATAACATAATACGTCTCTGGCTGTGAACAGTGAGTATTTGGCACATGGTGGTGGAAGATGGAGACAGTCAGTCAGGGAGGCTGAGGGTGGAGAGAGAGAGTCTGCTGGAAGACAAACAAGAAGACATGTATTGCACATCGCTATACATGGGGTTCAAGTGAGGAATGGGATCAGCTGGAAACTAATCATTCAACCTATAAAATGTTGTTTTACAATTTTTTACATTTTGTTATGTTACAGCCTTATTCTAACATTGATTAAATTGCTTTTTTAAATACATTTTATTTACGAAATATCATTTTTACATAAGTATTCAGAACCTTTACTCAGTACTTTGTTGAAGCACCTTTGGCAGCGATTACAGCCTCGGGTCTTCTTGTATATGACGCTACAAGCTTGGCACACCTGTATTTGGGGAGTTTTTCCCATTCTTCTCTGGAGATCCTCTCAAGTGCTGTCAGATTAGATGGGGAGCGTTGCTACACAGCTATTTTCAGGTCTCTCTAGAGATGTTCGATCGGGTTCAATACGGGCTCTGGCTGGGCCACTCAAAGACATTCAGAGACTTGTCCTGATGCCACTCCTGCTTTGTCTTGGCTGTGTGCTTAGGGTCGTTGTCCTGTTGGAAGGTGAATCTTCACCCCCAGTGTCAGGTCCTGAGCGCTCTGGAGCAGGTTTTCGTCAAGGTTCTCTCTGTACTTTGCTCCGTTCATCTTTCCCTCTATCCTGACTAGTCTCTCAGTCCCTGAAAAACATCCCCACAGCCACCACCATGCTTCACCATAGGGATGGTGCCAGGTTTCCTCCAGACGTTACGCTTTGGATTGAGGCCATTGAACCTTGGATTCATCAGACCAGAGAATCTTGTTTCTCATGGTCTTAGTCCTTTAGGTGCCTTTTGGCAAACTCCAAGTGGGCTGTCATGTGCCTTTTACTGAGGAGTGGCTTCCATCTGGCCACTCTACCATAACGGCCTGATTAGTGGAGCGCTGCAGAAATTGTTGTCCTTCTGGAAGGTTCTCCCATCTCCACAGAGGAACTCTAGAGCTCTGTCAGAATGACCATTGGGTTCTTGGTCACCTCCTTGACCAAGGCCCTTCTCCCCAGATTGCACAGTTTGGCCGGGAGGCCAGCTCTATGAAGATTCTTGGTGGTTCCAAACTTCTTCCATTTAGGAATGATGGAGGCCACTGTGCTCTTGGGGGACCTTCAATGCTACAGACATTTTCTGGTACCCTTCCCCAGATCTGTGCCTCGACACAATCCTGTCTCGGAGCTCTACGGACAATTCCTTCG
Organism: Coregonus lavaretus; assembly: GCF_964263955.1. Taxonomy (NCBI): domain Eukaryota; kingdom Metazoa; phylum Chordata; class Actinopteri; order Salmoniformes; family Salmonidae; genus Coregonus; species Coregonus lavaretus. The sequence goes on along the minus strand of NC_140009.1, from coordinate 44,951,428 downwards.
ACCTCATGGCTTGGTTTTTGCTCTGACATACACTGTCAACTGTGGGACCTTATATAGATAGGTGTGTACCTTTCCAAATTATGTCCAATCAATTGAATTTCCAATCAAGTCGTAGAAACATCAAGGATGATCAATGGAAACAGGATGCACCTGAGCTAAATTTTTCACACAGCAAAGGGTCTGAATACTTATGTAAATAAGGTATTTCTGTTTTGTATTTTTAATACATTTGCAAAAATTTCTAAAAACCTGTTTTCACTTGGTCATTATGGGGTATTGTGTGTAGATTGAGATTTGTATTTACTTAATCAATTTTAAAATAAGGCTGTAACGTAACAACATTTGGAAAAAGTCAAGGGGTCTGAATACTTTCTGAAGGCACTGTACTTAGTTAATTTTATTTTTTTATAGATTTTATTTTCAATGAAAGTAGACAGCAGCTGATTGGCCCATTGACTGTATAGGGTCAACCGTGAAGTTTCGCAAAACGACTTATTGTTTTGTGGTCGACCACTAGCTAGATCCAAATAATTCAGGTAGCTGACGTTACACAGAACCACCGGGACCATATGAAAAAAATTAATGTTGTATGTGTTACTGTAAATCAACGTTTAGCTGCCATAGTACTACACATGAAACGAAATTAACCATTATCATCATCATCATCAAATCTTGGAGCACTCTTTTCCATCTCCGCTCGACACCAGTTGGGGAGTCCTTTGTCACTCACTGGACATAGCTAGCTAACGTTAGCTAGCTAGCTATGTTAACTGGGTGCTTTCTTGCCTAGTCTTAGCTAGACTACTGATGTTTTACAAACAAAAACACTAGCTAGCTCAATTAACTACCTAATATCACATAGGCTAGACCCTGAAACGTATTGACTTAGCTAGCTACCTCTTCTCTAGCAGTTAGCTAAGATAGCTAGCTAACATTAACGATAGCTGACATTAACTGAGAAACTCTGACAACAACCATGACCAGTCCAGAAATGAAGCTAGCTACAATGTTAAAAACTAATTAGCGACTGCAACAAAACACACTACTAGAAATACAATAGGTAGAATTACCTATTTTGAACTTTTTGGTATCTTCTCCGGCTGGCCTCGACTGTTAACCAACTGACCGACTCTCACAACGACCATTGGAAAGTCGGGCGCCGAAGCCAGCTCGAGCTGCAAGGCAGACGGCTCGAGCAGCTGAGGCCACCGCTGCTGGATCTTTTGTTTTTGGGTGCTTTAAAAGAATGCTAGCTCCCTATTAAGGATACTTCAGCAAGCATTGTTGTTGGCAATTGACGATACATGTATGCTGCTATTTGCTATGTAGAAAATTAACAATCACAGCTTTGTAAAACAGACAGGAAATAGTAGCCTATTGTTGACTTGGTGATGTGAGGTCTCAATCTTGAATTAAACTTGTTCATATTTATGTTCAGGTTCAGCAAAAATGTGGCATGCAACCTTGGGTTATGACATAGAAACACTATGACAAAGTTACACAGTTGGTGATACAATTCATAACTTACCCGGTTTAGATACACAGTTTTATTTTCTTCTGTCTTCTCAGAATGTGCAGGCAGCCCATTGCTACTGTCAAAAGTTCCATGCAGGAAAATGTTCGATGTCTCACAAATATAAGGTGTGCAAAAATAATACATGTGACATTAAGCAGACACTTTTATCCAAAGCGACAGTATGCATGCATTCATATTTTTGTTTGTGGCCCCAGGAATCAAACCCACAATCATGACGTTTCGAGAGCCATTGACTGTCACGGTCGTTTTTTATTTTGCCATTTTAATAGGCTATAGACTAAATTTATAACAGTTTAATAAGCTATAGCAATAATTCAACATGCATGGTTGTAGGCTGCATCACTCCTTCAGCCTAGGTAGCTGATTATCAAATGGAAGATATAGGCCTATGCATTCGTCCAGTCTGCGCTCTGCGGTCGCCAGGCACGCTCCACTATTGATATCATTAGGCCTACGTTTTTAGAAAATACTATTATTCTACCTCCTAGGCTACAACACAGTGCAATGAGGAATTCATTATTGTTAGTTCACAATTATTGTCTAGACTGTAAACTGCAGTGATGTAGGCTAATTTGAATAACAGCTCAAACGTCCTTTTGTGTTTCATGCTGAAATAAAGCCCTGATTATACAACCATTGGGATAAGTTATGGGTTTATTCTCAACAGTTTACAAGGTCCAGAAAATTACATTAGGCCACTCATATGGTGTATTTTGTCAGGACGTATCAGCGCTTATAGATAGGCCTACCATAGAAAAATAGGCTATAGCCTATGACACTGAGATGTGCTGTCTGTCGTGGATCATGTATCCCAAGTCGTCCTATAATTAACGTGGTCACCAGCATATGCAAGAAATCGCTAATGCCATTATATTAAGCCAGGATTGGCCGAAGGACTTAAATTAATAGAATTAGTGGGGTTCCCCAAAAAATAATTCTGTAGTAAAATCAAATTCATTTATAGCATAGATTATCTAGGGTCTTTCGCCGTCTAATAGCCTAATGGGCTGAATTTTAGCTTGCAAATTCGAGGTGAAATTTTAATATTAATTCATTTTCTATTCTTCCATCACCTGCCTGAAAAAACCCTAATATGGCCCTACTTCTGAAAAAGTTAAATGGGGCCAGATATGCTAAAGTGGACTCGGCCCGAGTACCATTTTGGCCACTAGAGGCCGCCACTTGCCTGTTCTAACGTGGTTGCTTCTTCTATGGCAGTTTGCCAAGTGAGTCATCAGCAAGACAAAAGTACCAACATAAACATATTTCTTATCCTTATTTTGAAGGTAAGGTAGTATGTACATACAGTTGAAGTCGGAAGTTTACATACACTTAGGTTGGAGTCATTAAAACTCGTTTTTCAACCACTCCAGACATTTCTTGTTAACAAACTATAGTTTTGGCAAGGCGGTTAGGACATCTACTTTGTGCATGACACAAGTAATTTTTCCAACAATTGTTTACAGACAGATTATTTCACTTAGAATTCACTGTATCACAATTCCAGTGGGTCAGAAGTTTACATACACTAAGTTGACGGTTGACGAATTCCAGAAAATGGCTTTAGAAGCTTCTTTTCGGCTAATTGACATAATTTGAGTCAATTGGAGGTGTACCTGTGGATGTATTTCAAGGCCTACCTTCAAACTCAGTGCCTCTTTGCTTGACATCATGGGAAAATCAAAAGAAATCAGCCAAGACCTCAGAAAAAAATGTGTAGACCTCCACAAGTCTGGTTCATCCTTTGGAGCAATTTCCAAACGCCTGAAGGTACCACGTTCATCTGTACAAACAAGAGTACGCAAGTATAAACACCATGGGACCACGCAGCCGTCATACCGCTCAGAAAGGAGACGCGTTCTGTCTCCTACAGATGAACGTACTTTGGTGAGAAAAGTGCAAAACAATCCCAGAACAACAGCAAAGGACCTTGTGAAGATGCTGGAGGGAACGGGTACAAAAGTATCTATGTCCACAGTAAAACGAGTCCTATATCGACATAACCTGAAAGGCCGCTCAACAAGGAAGAAGCCACTGCTCCAAAACCGACATAAAAAAGCCAGACTATGGTTTGCAACTGCACATGGGGACAAAGATTGTACTTTTTGGAGAAATGTCCTCTGGTCTGATGAAACAAAAATAGAACTGTTTGCCCATAATGACCATCGTTATGTTTGGAGGAAAAAGGGGATAGCTTGCAAGCCGAAGAACACCATCCCAACCGTGAAGCACGGGAGTGGCAGCATCATGCTGTGTAGGTGCTTTGCTGCAGGAGGGACTGGTGCACTTCACAAAATAGATGGCATCATGAGGAAGGACAAGTAGGTGGATATATTGAAGCAACATCTCAAGACATCAGTCAGGAAGTTAAAGCTTGGTCGCAAATGGGTCTTCCAAATGGACAATGACCCCAAGCATACTTCCAAAGTTGTGGCAAAATGGCTTAAGGACAACAAAGTCAAGGTATTGGAGTGGCCATCACAAAGCCCTGACCTCAATCCTATAGAAAATGTGTGGGCAGAACTGAAAAAGTGTGTGCGAGAAAGGAGGCCTACAAACCTGACTCAGTTACACCAGCTCTGTCAGGAGGAATGGGCCAACATTCACCCAACTTATTGTGGGAAGCTTGTGGAAGGATACCCAAAACGTTTTAGCCAAGTTAAACAATTTAAAGGCAATGATACCAAATACTAATTGAGTGTATGTAAACTTCTGACCCACTGGGAATGTGATGAAATAAATAAAACCTGAAATAAATCATTCTCTCTACTATTATTCGGACATTTCACGTTCTTAAAATAAAGATCCTAACTGACCTAAGACAGGGAATTCTTACTAGGATTAAATGTCAGGAATTGTGAAAAACTGAGTTTAAATGTATTTGGCTAAGGTATATGTAAACTTCCGACTTCAACTGTATGTTTGTTTTATTGTGTTTTTATGTTTTTATGAATTTGTGAATGTTCGCTAGCTAAAGCCTGCTAGCTGACAACCCCATAGCAATTCTAGCTTCCCTAGAAACGGCCCATGCGCAGCAGCTGTGAACTGTGAATGAAGGACAGGGTTCGTACAGACCGTGGCAGGTCAAATTCAAGGAATATCAAGTACTTTTTCAAGCACTAATATTTATTTTCAAGGACCATCAATTTGTAATAGTTTTCCCCTGACAAGAAAAATGGCGCTGACAGAGAGGGCTGCCTCGCTTTTAGTCCTTAGGAAACTTTGCAGTATTTCTTTTATTTTTATGTATTACTTCTTACATTGTTAGCTCAGAAAATCTTAGGTGTTATTACATACAGCCGGGAAGAACTATTGGATATCAGAGCGGCGTCAACTTACCAACACTACGACGAGGAAATATGATTTTTCCTAAGCGGATCCTTTGTCCGCACCACCCAGGGCATTGGAACTGATTCAAGAGGCCGACCCAAAACAACGCTGCCAGAGGAGAGGCAGCCGGAGTGGTCTTCTAGTCAGACTTAAGAGGCGAGCACACTGCCCATCGCTTAACGGCTCATGGTGTAATTGTAACAACATACAGGAACTCAAGTCATTTTGTTCACCTGAACTAGAATTTCTCACAATCAAATGCCGAGTGTATTATCTCCCAAGATAATTATCTTTGGTTATTGTTACAGCCGTGTATATCCCCCCTCAAGCCGATACCCCGACGGCCCTCAAGGAACTTCACTGGACTTTATGCAAACAGGAAACCATATAGCCTGAGGCTGCATTTATTTTAGCTGGGGATTTTAACAAAGCAAATTTGAGAAAAAGGCTACCTAAATTCTATCAGTATATTGACTGTCCCACTCGCGCTGGAAAAACACTGGATCAATGTTACAATAATTTCCGCTATGCATACAAGGCCCTCCCCCGACCTCCTTTCGGCAAATCTGACCACGACTCCATTTTGCTCCTCCCTTCCTATAGGCAGAAACTCAAACAGGAAGCACCAGTGCTAAGGACTTTTAACGCTGGTCTGACCAATCGGAATCCACGCTTCAAGATTGTTTTGATCACGGGGACTGGGATATGTTCTGGGTAGCCTCTGAGAATAATATAGACGTATATACTGATTCAGTGAGTGGGTTTATAAGGAAGTGTATAGGATATGTCGTACCCACTGTGACTATTAAAACCTACCCTAACCAGAAACCATGGACAGATGGCAGCATTCGCAAAAAACTGAAATCACGAACCACCGCATTTAACCATGGCAAAGTGACAGGGAATATGGCAGAATACAAACAGAGTGGTCGTTCCCTCCGCAAGGCAATCAAACAGGCAAAACGTCAATATCGAGACAAAGTGGAGTCGCAATTCAACGGCTCAGACACGAGATGCATGTGGCAGGGTTGTACAGACAATCACAGACTACAATAGAAAAACCAGCCACGTCGCGGTTACCGACGTCTTGCTGCCAGACAAGCTAAACAAGTTCTTTGCCCGCTTTGAGGATAACACAGTGCCACCGACGCGGCCAGCTACCAAGAACTGTGGGCTCTCCTTCTCCGTTGGCGACGTGAGTAAGACATTTAAACGTGTTAATCCTCGCAAGGCTGCCGGCCCAGACGGCATTCCTAGCCGCGTCCTCTGAGCATGCGCAGACCAGCTGGCTGGTGTGTTTACGGACATATTCAATCTCTCCCTATCCCAGTCTGCTGTCCCCACATGCTTCAACATGGCCATCATTGGGGCGGCGCACAATTGGCCCAGCGTCGTCCAGGGTAGGGGAGGGAATGGCCGGCAGGGATGTAGCTCAGTTGGTAGAGCATGGCGTTTGCAACGCCAGGGTTGTGGGTTCGATTCCCACGGGGGGCTAGTATGAAAATAAAACAATAAAAACAAACAAAAACAACATTTATAATGTATGCACTCACTAACTGTAAGTCGCTCTGGATAAGAGCGTCTGCTACATGACTAAAATGTAAAGGTAAAATGTAATTGTTCCTGTACACAAGAATGCAAAAGTAACTGAACTAAATGACTATCGCCCCGTAGCACTCACTTCTGTCATCATGAAGTGCTTTGAGAGACTAGTCAAGGATCATATCACCTCCACCTTACCTGTCACCCTAGACCCACTTCAATTTGCTTACCGCCCCAATAGGTCCACAGACGATGCAATCGCCATCACACTGTACACTGCCCTATCCCATCTGGACAAGAGGAATACCTATGTAAGAATGTTGTTCATTGACTATAGCTCAGCATTCAACACCATAGTACCCTCCAAGCTCATCATTAAGCTTGAGGCCCTGGGTCTCAACCCCGCCCTGTGCAATTGGGTCCTGGACTTCCTGACGGGCTGCCCCCAGGTGGTGAAGGTAGGAAAGAACATCTCCAATTCACTGATCCTCAACACTGGGGCACCACAAGGGTGTGTGCTCAGCCCCCTCCTGTACTCCCTGTTCACCCATGACTGCGTAGCCATGCACGACTCCAACTCAATCATCAAGTTTGCAGACGACACAACAGTAGTAGGCTTGATTACCAACAACGATGAGACAACCTACAGGGAGGAGGTGAGGGCTCTCTGAGTGTGGTGTCAGGAAAATAACCTCTCACTCAACTTCAACAAAACAAAGGAGATGATCGTGGACTTCAGGAAACAGCAGAGGGAGTATCCCCCTATCCACATCGATGGGACAGCAGTGAAGAAGTTGGAAAGTTCCTCAGCGTACATGACTGACAAACTGAAATGGCCCACCTACAGACAGTGCCAGAGGGTGGTGCGGTCTGCACAACGCATCACCGGGGGTAAAATACCTTCCCACCAGCACACCTACAGCACCTGATGTCACAGGAAGGCCAAAAAGATATTCAAGGACAACTACCACCCGAGCCACTGCCTGTTCACCCCGCTATCATCCAGAAGGCGAGGTCAGTACAGGAGCATCAAAGCTGGGACCGAGAGACTGAAAAACAGCTTCCATCTCAAGGCCATCAGACTGTTAAACAGCCATCACTAGCACAGGCTGCTGCTGCCTACATACATACTTGAAAATCACTGGCCACTTTCTTAAATGGAACACTAGTCACTTTAATAATGCCACTTTAATAATGTTTACATATCTTGCATTACTCGTCTCAAATGTATATACTGTATTATATACTATTGTAATAATGTTTCTATATACAGTGAGGGGAAAAAAGTATTTGATCCCCTGCTGATTTTGTACGTTTGCCCACTGACAAAGAAATGATCAGTCTATAATTTTAATGGTAGGTTTATTTGAACAGTGAGAGACAGAATAACAACAAGAAAATCCAGAGAAACGCATGTCAAAAATGTTATAAATTGATTTACATTTTAATGAGGGAAATAAGTATTTGACCCCCTTTCAATCAGAAAGATTTCTGGCTCCCAGGTATCTTTTATACCGGTAACGAGCTAAGATTAGGGCGGCAGGTAGTTAAGAGGTTAAGAGTGTTGTGCCAGTAACCGAAAGGTCGCTGGTTCTAATCCCCGAGCCGACTAGGTGAAAAATCTGTTGATGTGCCCTTGAGCAAGGCACTTAACCCTAATTGCTCCTGTAAGTCGCTCTGGATAAGAGCGTCTGCTAAATGACTAAAATGTAAATGTAAATTAGGAGCACAATCTTGAAGGGAGTGCTCCTAATCTCAGCTTGTTACCTGTATAAAAAGACACCTGTCCACAGAAGCAATCAATCAATCAATCAGATTCCAAACTCTCCACCATGGCCAAGACCAAAGAGCTCTCCAAGGATGTCAGGGACAAGATTGTAGACCTACACAAGGCTGGAATGGGCTACAAGACCATCGCCAAGCAGCTTGGTGAGAAGGTGACAACAGTTGGTGCGATTATTCGCAAATGGAAGAAACACAAAAGAACTGTCAATCTCCCTCGGCCTTGGGCTCCATGCAAGATCTCACCTCGTGGAGTTGCAATGATAATGAGAACGGTGAGGAATCAGCCCAGAACTACACGGGAGGATCTTGTCAATGATCTCAAGGCAGCTGGGACCATAGTCACCAAGAAAACAATTGGTAACACACTACGCCGTGAAGGACTGAAATTCCTGCAGCGCCCGCAAGGTCCCCCTGCTCAAGAAAGCACATATACAGGCCTGTCTGAAGTTTGCCAATGAACATCTGAATGATTCAGAGGAGAACTGGGTGAAAGTGTTCAGATGAGACTAAAATCGAGCTCTTTGGCATCAACTCAACTCGCCGTGTTTGGAGGAGGAGGAATGCTGCCTATGACCCCAAGAACACCATCCCCACCGTCAAACATGGAGGTGGAAACATTATGCTTTGGGGGTGTTTTTCTGCTAAGGGGACAGGACAACTTCACCGCATCAAAGGGACGATGGACGGGGCCATGTACCGTCAAATCTTGGGTGAGAACCTCCTTCCCTCAGCCAGGGCATTGAAAATGGGTCGTGGATGGGTATTCCAGCATGACAATGACCCAAAATACACAGCCAAGGCAACAAAGGAGTGGCTCAAGAAGAAGCACATTAAGGTCCTGGAGTGGCCTAGCCAGTCTCCAGACCTTAATCCCATAGAAAATCTGTGGAGGGAGCTGATTGCTCGAGTTGCCAAACGTCAGCCTCGAAACCTTAATGACTTGGAGAAGATCTGCAAAGAGGAGTGGGACAAAATCCCTCCTGAGATGTGTGCAAACCTGGTGGCCAACTACAAGAAACGTCTGACATCTGTGATTGCCAAGAAGGGTTTTGCCACCAAGTACTAAGTCATGTTTTGCAGAGGGGTCAAATACTTATTTCCCTCATTAAAATGCAAATGAATTTCTAACATTTTTGACATGCGTTTTTCTGGATTTTTTAGTTGTTATTCTGTCTCTCACTGTTCAAATAAACCTACCATTAAAATTATAGACTGATCATGTCTTTGTCAGTGGGCAAACGTACAAAATCAGCAGGAGATCAAATACTTTTTTCCCTCACTGTATACTGTATTCTACACTACCTATTGCATCTTAGCCTATGCCGCTCTGACAATGACATTGCTCATCCATATATTTATATATTCTTATTCCATTCCTTTACTTAGACTTGTGTGTATTAGACATTTGTTGTGGAACTGTTAGATATTACTTGCAAGATATTACTGCTCTGTCGGAACTAGAAGCACAAGCATTTCGCTACACTCACAATAACATCTGCTAACCATGTGTATGTGACCAATACATTTGATTGATTTATTATGCATTTGATTCTAGTCGGCACCGGATGGCAGTATATTGCCACAACCTCATGAAAAACCCCAACTAACTTACTATTCATCACCTTACAAGTTCTCCTCAATAATACGCGTTTCACTACTTATTGACTACAGACAGTGGGGGAAAAAAAGTATTTAGTCAGCCACCAATTGTGCAAGTTCTCCCACTTAAAAAGATTAGAGAGGCCTGCAATTTTCATCATAGGTACACGTCAACTATGACAGAAAAATGAGAGAAAAAAAATCCAGAAAATCACATTGTAGGATTTTTAATGAATTTATTTGCAAATTATGGTGGAAAATAAGTATTTGGTCAATAACAAAAGTTTCTCAATATTTTGTTATATACCCTTTGTTGGCAATGACACAGGTCAAACGTTTTCTGTAAGTCTTCACAAGGTTTTCACACACTGTTGCTGGTATTTTGGCCCATTCCTCCATGCAGATCTCCTCTAGAGCAGTGATGTTTTGGGGCAGTCGCTGGGCAACACAGACTTTCAACTCCCTCCAAAGATTTTCTATGGGGTTGAGATCTGGAGACTGGCTAGGCCACTCCAGGACCTTGAAATGTTTCTTATGAAGCCACTCCTTCGTTGCCCGGGCGGTGTGTTTGGGATCATTGTCATGCTGAAAGACCCAGCCACGTTTCATCTTCAATGTCCTTGCTGATGGAAGGAGGATTTCACTCAAAATCTCACGATACATGGCCCCATTCATTCTTTCCTTTACACGGATCAGTCGTCCTGGTCCCTTTGCAGAAAAACAGCCCCAAAGCATGATGTTTCCACCCCCATGCTTCACAGTAGGTATGGTGTTCTTTGGATGCAACTCAGCATTATTTGTCCTCCAAACACGACGAGTTGAGTTTTTACCAAAAAGTTATATTTTGGTTTCATCTGACCATATGACATTCTCCCAATCCTCTTCTGGATCATCCGAATGCACTCTAGCAAACTTTAGACGGGCCTGGACATGTACTGGCTTAAGCAGGGGGACACGTCTGGCACTGCAGGATTTGAGTCCCTGGCGGCGTAGTGTGTTACTGATGGTAGGCTTTGTTACTTTGGTCCCAGCTCTCTGCAGGTCATTCACTAGGTCCCCCGTGTGGTTCTGGGATTTTTGCTCACCGTTCTTGTGATCATTTTGACCCCACGGGGTGAGATCTTGTGTGGAGCCCCAGATCGAGGGAGATTATCAGTGGTCTTGTATGTCTTCCATTTCCTAATAATTGCTCCCACAGTTGATTTCTTCAAACCAAGCTGCTTACCTATTGCAGATTCAGTCTTCCCAGCCTGGTGCAGGTCTACAATTTTGTTTCTGGTGTCCTTTGACAGCTCTTTGGTCTTGGCCATAGTGGAGTTTGGAGTGTGACTGTTTGAGGTTGTGGACAGGTGTCTTTTATACTGATAACAAGTTCAAACAGGTGCCATTAATACAGGTAACGAGTGGAGGACAGAGTAGCCTCTTAAAGAAGAAGTTACAGGTCTGTGAGAGCCAGAAATCTTGCTTGTTTGTAGGTGACCAAATACTTATTTTCCACCATAATTTGCAAATAAATTCATAAAAAATCCTACAATGTGATTTTCTGGATTTTCTTTTCTCAATTTGTCTGTCATAGTTGACGTGTACCTATGATGAAAATTACAGGCCTCATCTTTTTAAGTGGGAGAACTTGCACAATTGGTGGCTGACTAAATACTTTTTTCCCCCACTGTACATGAGTGGTAAGTCAGTACTGATGATGTTGACTGATGTCCTTATATGAAGTGTAACTCAGTAAAAAAAATTAAATTGTTGCATGTTGCGTTTATATTTTTATTCAGTGTACATGATAATAATATTAAATTGTCTTTATACTTAAATTGTCTTTCACAAATGTTTTGGTCCCACAGGCTGTCCCAACACATGACATGAGAGTGAATTCTGACAGCAAAAGGCCCTTAGTTTACTCTAAAAGTATGTATTCTATACCCATTTAAAGAGAAACAAGTTATTAATGTGTTTGATAAGATAAAAGATTCTCTCAGGGGACCCTATTAAAATTTTAGGGGACCCCACGTGGGTCCCGGACCCCAAGTTTGGGAACCACTGTACTACTAACCTCGCTCCCTGCTTGCTCTCTCTGTGTATCTCCTTTGCCTCCTTCATTGCAGCCTGACTCACCACTGTCTCACTACTCTCTATAAAGTAAAGGTACATTTACATCATTTAGCAGACACTCCTATCCTGAGTGACTTACGGTAGTGAGTTCATACATTATCACACTTTTTTTGTACTGGTCCCCCGTGGGAATCGAACCCACAACCCTGGCATTACAAGCACCATGCTCTACCAACTGAGCCACACTGAATTTTATTATGAGAAATTACAGTAGCCCATCTTTTGATTATAGCTAGCTTAATTTCAGTCAACTGCTCCTGCTTTGGGCAGGCTCTGTTCAACGTTAGCTTCAAACTTTATCCTTTAAGCCAGCTAGTTATAGCAAGCTACCAGGCTACGCTAGCTACCAGGCTAATAACCAGAGCCCTTGAGCTACCTAGCTAGCTAGACATCTGACTGAAATATCAGCGACAATTTACCAGTTGTACACTCATTCTCCGAGAGTCAGGGGGTTTTTGTTTGGTGGATGTCTGTTGACACGGCAGGAGTCAAGAGATGTTATCAAGTTCCAGGTGAAGCATTATCTCCATGACATCACTGTTTCAGACGAGACCCTGATCGAGAAGATCAACGAAGCTGCAGGCCTGGAGGGAGAGACTCAACAGAAGCGGATGAAATCTGCCACAGGTAAGGGCCTACGTGTGTGTGAGATCCGGACCAACACCAGCAGCTAAGCTCAAGGTCCACTAGAGGGTAAGGGATCCACACCAGTGGTGCCGAGGAGTGAGCCACACACTAGTCAAAGAGAGGTCACTCCCAGAGCCCACAGATCCCATCCGAAACCCACCAGCTCATAGAAGACCTGCTGTTTGACATCTGGGAGATGAGGAAGGTGTTCCTGGCAGCAATGGAGCCCACCACTCAGCCATCACAGGGAGGAAGGTACACTACCCAGCCATCACCAGGTGAGAGACGCACCTCTCATTCAGCCAAGGGGGGGGCTATTACACAGACCAGACAGAGGCCATGGGGCTGTGCGGCTGGTCAAGAGGCACACACAGCTGAGCAGTGTTACCATTGTTTCTGCTGCGGTGAGACGGGCCACGTGTCAAGAGGGTGCTGGAAGCCAAAACAGATGGCGGGAAACGGAAATGGGCTGCTGAGACGGGACCAACAGCAACGCTAGACCACATGTCCCACCTAGAGCCAGACTCCCCAACCAAAAGAGACACACAGCACCTGCACAAATAACAGCGACGACAACAGCAACAAGGTAAACTAAACACACCACCCAGCTCCTCCAGCCTGGCAGCAGCAGTTTCGGCAGATATAAGAAGGTTGTCGCGTCCAAGGTACAGTCAAGTGGTTCAACGTCAAGAACGGCAATGGCTTCATCAACAGGAATGACACCAAAAGAAGATGCCTTTGTACACCAGACAGCTATAAAGAAAAACAACCCAAGGAAATAACATTGCAGCATTGGAGATGGAGAAACTGTGGGGTTTGATGTGGTTGAAGGAAAGAAGGGAGCAAAAGCGATCAATGTCACCGGTCCAGGGTGGGTCTCAGTCCTGGGCAGCAAGTACGCTGCTTATGACAGGAATGTCCATGGTCAGGAGCTACAACCCAGAGACAGAGTCCTGGTGAAAAACCTGTCTGAAAGAGGAGGGCCAGGTAAACTAAGGTCGTACTGGGAAGATAAAGTCCATGTAGTCCTTTAAAGGAAACACCCTGAGAGTCTGGTGTGTGAGGTGAAACAAGAGAATGGACTAGGAGGAAAGAATGCTCCACAGAAACCTTCTCCTGCCTTTTGATCACGTTCCTTTGGAGAAAAGAGGAGACCACATGCCCGGGTACAAACAAATCAAAGAGACAGACAAGGACACAGACAAGACCAAACTCCCCTCCAAAACAAAGCAGGCAGAGAAAAACTCTGACAGTGACACAGATGACTATGAACTGAGATATGCCCTGCGCCGTCACCACAGTGCCAACTCTGGAGTGGAGAACACCGCTGTGAATCCAGAAGCTGAGCCAACCCCAAGGTACCGATTCCCCTGACCACTTGCCACCTACACACCACAGGTACCAAGCCTTTGTAGTCCTGAAGACATAGACATACCACACTCACCCCACCTGTACCCACGATGAAACCGACATCAGCCCCAGAATGCTAACATACTGTGCTTTAGGTGAACCGTCAGTGACTGACAAAGACATTAATACGGTGGCCAATCAGATTATAACCCAGCTGTCATTCCCTAAAGCCCACCCCACACTCTGGAGCCTCTGGTAATATGGTTATTTTATGTGTTTGATATTAACTTTGAACACTGCCAAGAACTGACAGTACAGTGCCTTGCAAAAGTATTCATCCCCCTTGGAGTTTTTCCTACTTTGTTGCATTACAACCTGTAATATAAATAGATTGTTATTTGGATTTAATGTAATGGACATACACAAAATAGTCCAAATTGGTGAAGTGAAATGTTTACTTGTTTCAAATAATTATAAAAAAATAAATAACGGAAAAGTGGTGCGTGCATATGTATTCACCCCCTTTGCTATGAAGCCCCTAAATAAGATCTGGTGCAACCAATTACCTTCAGAAGTCACATAATTAGTTGCACCTGTGTGCAATCTAAGTGTCACATGATCTCAGTATATATACAGCTGTTCTGAAAGGCCCCAGAGTCTGCAACACCACTAAGCAAGGGGCACCACCAAGGAAGCAGCACCATGAAGACCAAGGAGCTCTCCAAACAGGTCAGGGACAAAGTTGTGGAGAAGTACAGATCAGGGATGGGTTATAAAAAAATATCTGAAACTTTGAACATCCCACGGAGCACCATTAAATCCATTATTAAAAAATGGAAAGAATATGGCACCACAACAAACCTGCCAAGAGAGGGCCGCCCACCAAAACTCACAGACCAGGCAAGGAGGGCATTAATCAGAGAGGCAACAAAGAGACCAAAGATAACCCTGTAGGAGCTGCAAAGCTCCACAGCGGAGATTGGAGTATCTGTCCATAGGACCACTTTAAGCCGTACACTCCACAGAGCTGGGCTTTACGGAAGAGTGGGCAGAAAAAAGCCATTGCTTAAAGACAAAAATAAGCAAACACATTTGGTGTTCGCCAAAAGGCATGTGGGAGACTCCCCAAACATATGGAAGAAGGTACTCTGGTCAGATGAGACTAAAATTGAGCTTTTTGGCCATCAAGGAAATAGCTTTGTCTGGCACTAACCCAACACCTCATCACCCTGAGAACACCATCCCCACAGTGAAGCATGGTGGTGGCAGCATCCTGCTGTGGGGATGTTTTTCATCGGCAGGGACTGGGAAACTGGTCAGGATTGAAGGAATGATGGATGGCGCTAAATACAGGGAAATTCTTGAGGGAAACCTGTTTCAGTCTTCCAGAGATTTGAGACTGGGACGGAGGTTCACCTTCCAGCAGGACAATGACCCTAGGCATAATGCTAAAGCAACACTCGAGTGGTTTAAGGGGAAACATTTAAATGTCTTGGAATGGCCAAGTCAAAGCCCAGACCTCAATCCAATTGAGAATATGTGGTATGACTTAAAGATTGCTGTACACCAGCAGAACCCATCCAACTTGAAGGAGCTGGAGCAGTTTTGCCTTGAAGAATGGGCAAAAATCCCAGTGGCTAGATGTGCCAAGCTTATAGAGACATACCCCAAGAGACTTGCAGCTGTAATTGCTGCAAATGGTGGCTCTACAAAGTATTGACTTTGGAGGGGTGAATAGTTATGAACGCTCAAGGTCTGTTATTTTGTCTTATTTCTTGTTAGTTTCACCCCAAAAATATTTTGCATCTTCAAAGTGGTAGGCATGTTGTGTAAATAAAATGATACAAACCCCCCAAAAATCCATTTTAATTCCAGGTTGTAAACTAAATAGGAAAAATGCCAAGGTGGGTGAATACTTTCGCAAGCCACTGTATACTCTTAAGCTCCACTGAAGAATATGAGCGTCTGATTTACAGTATGTGTGGAGCCTATGTAAACAAAATGTGATGTTGTTGGCCGAAAATAGATCTGTTTACTAAGGGAGAAGAGGCTATGGTTACACACACTTTTAAATGGAAAAGTTTTTTGGATAATGTGCCAAGTACATGGGTCCATTCCATTTTAAGTGTGTAATGATATCCCAGGAGATACAGACAGAGGTTTAAGTGTTGAATGTCAGGAGACATTATTTTTCTATGAAGTATTCAGACCCCTTGACTTTTTCCACATTTTGTTATTATAAAATTGATTTTTTTTTCATCCCTCAATCTACACACTATACCCCATAATGACAAAGCAAAAATATATATTTTTTTTTACATTTTAGCAAATGTATTAAAGAAATAAAACAATACAATAAATAAAATAAAATTGTATTTGCCACGTGCGCCGAATACAACAGGTGTAGACCTTACAGTGAAATGCTTACAAGCCCTTAACCAACAATGCCCTTAACTCTCCCCTCTGCTCTTGTCCTTCTAGACCTGTCTGCTGCCTTTGATACTGTGAACCATCAGATCCTCCTCTCCACCCTCTCCGAGTTGGGCATCTCCGGCACGGCTCTTGGATTGCGTCCTACCTGACCGGTCGCTCCTACCAAGTGGCGTGGCGAGAATCTGTCTCCGCCCAACGTGCTCTCACCACTGGTGTCCCCCAGGGCTCAGTTCTAGGCCCTCTCCTATTCTCGCTATACACCAAGTCACTTGGCTCTGTCATATCCTCACATGGCCTCTCCTATCATTGCTACGCAGACGACACACAACTAATCTTCTCCTTTCCCCCTTCTGATAACCAGGTGACGAATCGCATCTCTGTATGTCTGGCAGACATATCAGTGTGGATGACGGATCACCACCTCAAGCTGAACCTCGGCAAGACGGAGCTGCTCTTCCTCCCGGGGAAGGACTGCCCGTTCCATGATTTCGCCATCACGGTTGACAACTCCGTTGTGTCCTCCTCCCAGAGTGTGAAGAGCCTTGGCGTGACCCTGGACAACACCCTGTCATTCTCCGCTAACATCAAGGCGGTGACCCGATCCTGTAGGTTCATGCTCTACAACATTCGGAGAGTACGACGCTGCCTTACACAGGAAGCGGCACAGGTCCTAATCCAGGCACTTGTCATCTCCCGTCTGGATTACTGCAACTCGCTGTTGGCTGGGCTCCCTGCCTGTGCCATTAAACCCCTACAACTCATCCAGAACGCTGCAGCCCGTCTGGTGTTCAACCTTCCCAAGTTCTCTCATGTCACCCCGCTCCTCTGCACACTCCACTGGCTTCCAGTTGAGGCTCTCATCTGCTACAAGACCATGGTGCTTGCCTACGGAGCTGTGAGGGGAACGGCACCTCCGTACCTTCAGGCTCTGATCAGTCCCTACACCCAAACGAGGGCATCCACCTCTGGCCTGCTGGCCCCCCTACCTCTGCGGAAGCACAGTTCCCGCTCAGCCCAGTCAAAACTGTTCGCTGCTCTGGCACCCCAATGGTGGAACAAGCTCCCTCACGACGCCAGGACAGCGGAGTCACTGACCACCTTCCGGAGACACTTGAAACCCCACCTCTTTAAGGAATACCTGGGATAGGATAAAGTAATCCTTCTACCCCCCCCCCCCCCCCCCCCCCCCCCCCCCCCCCCTTACCCACCCCCAAAAATAATAATAATAAAAAAACATATTGTAAAGTGGTTATCCTCTGGATAAGAGCGTCTGCTAAATTACGTAAATGTACATGTAAATGGAATGCAGTTAAGATAAAAATAGATATGTACAAAATAAAAATACAAAAGAATTAAAGAGCAGCTGTAAAATAAAAGGTAATTGAGGTAATATGTACATGTGGGTAAAGTGACTAAGCATAGATAATAAACAGAGAAGCAGAAGCAGTGTAAAAAAAGAGGGTGGGGGTGGGTTGGGGGGTGGCAATGCAAATAGTCTGGATAGCCATGATTATCTGTTCAGGAGTCTTATGGGTAGAAGCTGTTAAGAAGCCTTTTGGACCTAGACTTGGCGCTCCAGTACCGTTTGCCGTGTGGTAGCAGAGAGAACAGTCTATGACTAGGGTGGCTGGAGTCTCTGACAATTTTTAGGGCCGTCCTCTGACACCGCCTGGTATAGAGGTCCTGGATGGCAGGAAGCTTGGCCCCAGTGTAGTGCCTTGCGGTCAGAGGACGAGCAGTTGCCACACCAGGCGGTGATGCAACCAGTCAGGACGCTCTCGATGGTGCAGCTGTAGAAAATGTTGAGGATCTGAGGACCCATGCCAAATCTTTTCAGTCTCGTGAGGGGGAACAGGCTTTGTCGTGCGCTCTTCACGACTGTCTTGGTGTGTTTGGACCATGATAGTTTGTTGGTGATGTGGACACCAAGGAACTTGAAGCTCTCAACCTGTTCCGCTACAGCCCCGTCAATGAGAATGGGGGCGTGCTCAGTCCTCTTTTTTTTCCTGTAGTCCACAATCATCTCCTTTGTCTTGATCACGTTGAGAGCGAGGTTGTTATCCTGGCACCACACGGCCAGGTCTCTGACGACCTCCCTATAGGCTGTCTCATCGTTGTCGGTGATCAGGCCTACCACTGTTGTGTCATTGGCAATCTTAATGATGGTGTTGGAGTCGTACCTGGCCATGTAGTCATGGGTGAACAGGGAGTACAGGAGGGGACTGAGCATGCACCCCTGAGGGGCCCCCCGTGTTGAGGATCAGTGTGGCAGATGTGTTGTTACCTACCCTTACCACCTCGGGGCGGCCCATCAGGAAGTGCAGGATCCAGTTGCAGAGGGAGGTGTTTAGTCCCAGGGTCCTTAGCTTAGTGATGAGCTTTGAGGGCACTATGGTGTTGAACGCTGAGCTGTAGTCAATGAATAGCATTCTCACGTAGGTGTTCCTCTTGTCCAGGTGTGTGTGTAGTGCAATAGAGATTGCATCATCTGTGATCTGTTGGGGCGGTATGCACATTGGAGTGGGTCTAGGGTTTCTGGGATAATGGTGTTGATGTGTGCCATGACCAGCCTTTCAAAGCACTTCATGGCTACAGATGTGAGTGCTACGGGTCGGTAGTCATTTAGGCAGGTTATCTTGGTGTTCTTGGGCACAGGGACTATGGTGGTCTGCTTGAAACATGTTGGTATTACAGACTCAGTCAGGGACATGTTGCAAATGTCAGTGAAGACACTTGCCAGTTGGTCAGCGCATGCTGGGAGTACACGTCCTGGTAATCCGTCTGGCCCTGTGGCCTTGTGAATGTTGACCTGCTTAAAAATCTTACTCACATCAGCTACGGAGAGCGTGATCACATAGTCATCCGGAACAGCTGATGCTCTCATGCATGCTTCAGTGTTGCTTGCCTCGAAGCAAGCATAGAAGTGATTTAGCTCGTCTGTTAGGCTTGTGTCACTCGGCAGCTCGCGGCTGTGCTTCCCTTTGTAGTCTGTAATAGTTTTCAAGCCCTGCCACATCTGACGAGCGTCGGAGCCAGTGTAGTACGATTCAATCTTAGTCCTGTATTGACTCTTTGCCTGTTTGATGGTTCGTCGTAGGGCATAGCGTGATTTTTTATAAACGTCCAGGTTAGAGTCCCTCTCCTTGAAAGCGGCAGCTCTACCCTTTATCTCAGTGCGGATGTTGCCTATAATCCATGGCTTCTGGTTGGGGTATGTACGTATGGTCAGTGTGGGGACGATGTCATCGATGCACTTACTGATGAAGCCAGTGACTGATGTGCTGTACTCCTCAATGCTTTCGGAAGAATCCTGAACATATTCCAGTCTGTGATAGCAAAACAGCCCTGTAGCTTAGCATCTGCGTCATCTGACCACTTCCTTATTAACCGAGTCACTGGTGCTTCCTGCTTTAGTTTTTGCTTATAAGCAGGAATCAGAAGGATAGAGTTATATTCAGATTTGGAGGGTGAGGGAGAGCATTGTACGTGTCTCTGTGTGTGGAGTAAAGGTGGTCTATAGTTTTTTTTCCTCTAGTTGCACATTTTACATGCTGGTAGAAGTTAGGTAGAACGGATTTAAGTTTCCCTGCATTAAAGTCCCCTGCCACTATTACATAAGTATTCAGACCTTTCACTCAGTACTTTGTTGAAGCACCTTGAGCAGCGATTACAGCCTTGAGTCTTCTTGGGTATGACGCTACAAGTTCGGCACACCTGTATTTGGGGAGTTTCTCCCATTCTTCTCTGCAGATCCTCTCAAACTTTGTCAGGTTGGATGGGGGGCGTCACTGCACAGCTATTTTCAGGTCTCTCTAGAGATGTTTGATCGGGTTCAAGTCCGGGCTCTGGCTGAGCCACTCAAGGATATTTAGAGACTTGTCCCGAAGCCACTCCTGCGTTGTCTTGGATGTGTTCTTTGGGTCGTTGTCCCGTTGGAAGGTGAACCTTAGCCCCAGTCTGAGGTCCTGAGCACTCTGGAGCAGGTTTTCATTAAGGATCTCTCTGTACTTTGCTCTGTTCATCGTTCCCTCGATCCTGACTAGTCTTCCAGTCCCTGACGCTGAAAAACATCCCAACAGCATGATGCTGCCACTACCATGCTTCACCGTAGGGATGGTGCAAGGTTTCCTCCAGATGTGACGCTTGGTATTCAGGCCAAAGAGCTCAATCTTGGTTTCATCAGACCAGATAATCTTGTTTCTCATGGTCAGAGTCCTTTAGGTGCCTTTTGACAAACTCAAAGTTGGCTGTCATGTGCTTTTTACTGAGGGGTGGCTTCAGTCTGGCCACTCTACCATAAAGACCTGATTGGTGGAGTGCTGCAGAGATGGCTGTCCTTCTGGAAGGATATCCCATCTCCACAGAGTGACCATCGGGTGCTTGGTCACCTCCCTGACCAAGGCCCTTCTCCCCTGATTGTTCAGTTTGGCTGGGTGGCCAGCTCTAGGAAGTCTTGGTGGTTCCAAACTTCTTAATTGAAGAATGGAGGCCACTTTGTTCCTGGGGACTTTCAAAAACCTTCAATTTTTTGGTATCCTTCCCCAGATCTGTGCCTCGACACAATCCTGTCTCAGAGCTTTATGGACAATTCCTTCGACCTCAGGGCTTGGTCTTTGCTCTGACATGCACTGTTAACTGTGGGACCTTATATAGACAGGTGTGTGCCTTTTCAAATCATGTCCAATCAATTGAAACCGGATGCACCGTAGCTCAATTTCGAGTCTCATAGCAAAGGGTCTGAATACATGTAAATATGTCAATGTGATCAAGACAAAGGAGATGATTGTGGACTACAGGAATAAAAAGAGGACTGAGCACACCCCCATTCTCATTGACAGGGCTGTAGTGGAACAGGTTGAGAGCATCAAGTTCCTTGGTGTCCACATCACAAACAAACTATCATGGTCCAAACACAACAAGACAGTCGTCAAGAGGGCACGACAAAGCCTATTCCCCCTCAGGAGACAAATGATTTGGCATGGGTCCTCAGATCCTCAAAAGTTCTACAGCTGCACCATTGAGAGCATCCTGACTATAATAATAATAATATATAATATGCCATTTAGCAGACGCTTTTATCCAAAGCGACTTACAGTCATGCATGCATACATTTTTTGTGTATGGGGGGTCCCAGGAATCGAACCCACTACCTTGGCGTTACAAGCGCCGTGCTCTACCAGCTGAGCTACAGAGGACCACCACTAGATGCATCACTGCCTGGTATGGCAAATGCTCGGCCTCCAACCGCAAGGCACTACAGAGGGTAGTGCGTACTGCCCAGTACATTACTGGGGCCAAGCTTCCTGCCATCTAGGACCTCTATACCAGGCGGTGTCAGAGGAAGGCCCTAAAAATTGTCAAAAACTCCATTCACCCTAGTCATAGCCTGTTCTCTCTGCTACCGCACGGCAAGCGGTACCGGAGCGCCAAGTCTAGGTCCAAAAACTTCTTAAGAGCTTCTACCCCCAAGCCATAAGACTCCTGAACAGCTAATCATGGCTACCCAGACTATTTGCATTGTCCCCCCACCCCCTCTTTTACGCTGCTGCTACTCTCTGTTTATTATCTATGCATAGTCACTTTAACTCTACCCACATGTACACTATCGTTCAAAGTTTGGGGTCACTTAGAAATGTCCTTGTTTGAAAGAAAAGCAATTTTTTTTGTCCATTAAAATAACATCAAATTGATCAGAAATACAGAGTAGACATTGTTAATGTTGGAAATGGCTATTGTAGCTGGAAATGGCTGGTTTTTAATGGATATCTACATTGGCGTACAGAGGCCCATTATCAGCAACCATCAGTCCTGTGTTCCAATGGCACGTTGTGTTTGCTAATCCAAGTTTATCATTTTAAAAGGCTAATTGATCATTAGAAAACCCTTTTGCAATTATGTTAGCACAGCTGAAAACTGTTGTGCTGATTAAAGAAGCAATAAAACTGGCCTTCTTGAGACTAGTTGAGTATCTGGAGCATCAGCAATTGTGGGTTCGATTACAGGCTCAAAATGGCCAGAAACAAATAACTTTCTTCTGAAACTCGTCAGTCTATTCTTGTTCTGAGAAATGAAGGCCATTCCATGCGAGAAATGGCCAAGAAACTGAAGATCTCGTACAACGCTGTGTACTACTCCATTCACAGAACAGCACAAACTGGCTCCAACCAGAATAGAAAGAGGAGTGGGAGGCCCCGGTGCACAACTGAGCAAGAGGACAAATACATTAGATTGTCTAGTTTGAGAAACAGATGCCTCACAGGTCCTCAACTGGCAGCTTCATTAAATAGTACCCGCAAAACACCAGTCTTAACGTCAACAGTGAAGAGGTGACTCCGGGATGCTGACCTTCTAGGCAGAGTTGCAAAGAAAAAGCCATATCTCAGACTGGCCAATAAAAATAAAATATTAAGATGGGCAAAAGAACACAGACTCTGGACAGAGGAAGATTGGAAAAAAAGTGTTATGGACAGACAAATCGAAGTTTGAGGTGTTCGGATCACAAAGAAGAACATTTGTGAGATGCAGACCAAATGAAAAGATGCTCGAGGAGTGCTTGATGCCATCTGTCAAGCATGGTGGAGGCAATGTGATGGTCTGGGGGTGCTTTGGTGGTGGTAAAGTGGGAGATTTGTACAGGGTAAAAGGGATCTTGAAGAAGGAAGGCTATCACTCCATTTTGCAACACCATGCCATACCCTGAGGACGGCGCTTGATTGGAGCCAATTTCCTCCTACAACAGGACAATGACCCAAAGCACAGCTCCAAACTATGCAATAACTATTTAGGGAAGAAGCAGTCAGCTGGTATTCCGTCTATAATGGAGTGGCCAGCACAGTCACCGGATCTCAACCCTATTGAGCTGTTGTGGGAGCAGCTTGACCGTATGTTACGTAAGAAGTGCCCATCAAGCCAATCCAACTTGTGGGAGGTGCTTCAGGAAGCATGGGGTGAAATCTCTTCAGATTACCTCAACAAATTGACAACTAGAATGCCAAAGGTCTGCAAGGCTGTAATTGCTGCAAATGGAGGATTCTTTGACGAAAGCAAAGTTTGAAGGACACAATTATTATTTCAATTAAAAATCATTATTTCTAACCTTGTCAATGATTACATTTCTTACTCTTCCTAACCTATTTTGCTATATTTCCTATTCAAACTCATTTAACATTTCTAAGTGACCCCAAACTTTTTAACGGTAGTGTACATATTACCTCAATTACCTCGACTAACCTGTGCCCCCGCACATTGACTCTGTACCGGTACCCCCTGTACATAGCCTCCCTACTGTTATTGTATTTTACTGCTGCTCTTTAATTATTTGTAATATATCAATTTTTTTTTACTTAACACTTATTTTTCTTTAAAAAACAGTTTTATTGGGTAAGGGCTTGTAAGTAAGCATTTCACTGTAAGGTCTACACCTGTTGTATTCAGCGCATGTGGCAAATGACATTTGATTTCTGTTTTTTTATTTTTATAAATGTGCAATAATTTCTAAAAACCTGTTTTCACTTTGTCATTATGGGGTATTGTGTTTAGATTGATGAGGAATTTTTATTTATTTAATCAACTTTTGAATAAGGCTGTAACACTTAACAAAATGTGGAAAAAGGGAAGGGGTCTGAATACTTTCCGAATGCACTATATATATGACTATACATTTTGGCATGTATTGAGCAGTGTATGGTGCGGTACCAGTATGGCCACTAGAGACCGCCACTCGCTTGTTCTAATGTGGTTGCTTCTTCTATGGTGGGCTTGCAATATGTTGCAGTTCAGAGAAGTTTGCCAAGTGAGTCAACAGCAAGACAGAAGCACCAACAAATACATTTCTTACCTTTATTTTGAAGGTAAGCAAGTGGCAAAGCACACTATTCAAAAGAGTAATGTTTCCGTAGTATGTACATGTTTGTTATATTGTTATGTTGCGTTATGAATTTATAAAAGACTGCTAGCTAATTTAGCCGATAGCCTGCTAGCTGATAGCCCCATAGCAACACTAACTTCCCTATCAACGGTCCATGAGCAGCAGCTGTGAACTGTGAATGAATGAGACAATGAAGCTGGCTAGCGATCTAGCAAAACAAATGTAACCAGATAATGTATTTGATTAATTATATTGTTATGTTGACTGTATAATTATATTACATTTGGATATTTATTGTGAATCCATATTTGTGTTGTTATTACTTTTATCTATGAAATGGCAGTTGAGAAAAGTTTGCTAAGTGAGTCAACAACAAGACAGAAACACCGACATAAAACATTTCTTATCCTTCTTTTGAAGGTCTTGGTTCCCTTTCTTCAACTCCACCATGTTCAAATTCATAGACTGCGAGGTGGATTTTTGATTGATGGACTCCTCACATCAACAGAATTTTAAAAGGACTGCTGGCACCAGCAACGTAATGTCCTACCCACATAATTATGCTAAGATCAGGTCAATCTAACAAAAACTGAGTCGAGGTGGGAAGAAATGTAATACGCTGTGGCACTCAAGCGTTGACTTGGCAAATTGAAAGTGGTCCTAGTACGGAGCCCTGAGGCACTCCGGGGCAAGAGTCAGACATACTTGTGGGATTTCTTCTTGTTGGCTCCGTCTGGGCCCTCTCCACAGTCGTAGGCCTGGATGGTGAAGGTGTGCTCCTTCTGGAGTTCACAGTCCAGTTTGTCCTTCGCCCGAATGACCCCCTCGCCCGTGGACTTATCCAGGACAACTGCCTCAAAGGGGACATTCTGCCCATGGATCCTGAAGCCGCAAATCTCACCTGAACAAGTCAAGAATCGAAAAGGTGTTTGTTCAGAATAACATGGACAGGTGGGAAAGATCATTCTTGAAGTCTAAAGTCATATTAGTAATAAAACACTATAAACACAAACTTTAACAGGGGTGATAGTAAGGCGGTACGGCCTATCACAATTAATACAACATGCCCAAAAAACTATAGGCTATTACACCATTATTTAACATTACTGTATGTCAGCCACATGAAAAATTAGCGAATTGACTGGAAAATAGGTGGTATACGCTCCAAATTGTGTTGTGGTTTGAGGAGAACACTTACATTTTGTCAAGGCGGAGATTAGTGGCCGAGACGCTCGCGGACAAGGTCGGAGATGAGTGGCCGAGAATGAGGCATGCATCAATTCAGGCTACAATGGTAGGCCTAATGACAATCGCAGAATGTCATTACAATACACGTAGGTGTTTTGTAACTGATGTCTCTTTCCATTCATCAAATTGCGTACGCACAGTGCACTGTTGGGGTTTGGATGCTGAAATTATTTAGCGAGTGAACAAATGTGCGTATTCACTGTCTTTATCATTGGGTCAGTGTCACTTTCATTTGTTTTTGGACAATCATTTCCTCTTCAAGGTTAGATGGATGTCCTATTGTATTTGTGTCTCCCCTTTTCGTAGGCCGATTATATGGATCAGACAACATCGTTTTTATTTATCTGTTTGTCAGTGTGAGCAGAGTAGGCTACCCTGTAATTTTTGTAGTAAGCCTATTATTTTTTTTATGCGTGCGCGCACTTGGGTGTCCCATACCGGTGAGAAATTGAATCTACTTTCACCCCTGAATTTAAATAAGAACAGCCAAAGGTTTTGGCAGCCAGGGATTTGTACATTTGGGGGCAGGGGGGGGGGATGTGTCTGTGGAGGAAGCCAGAAGCACTGTCATATGGGTGAGTACTTGAGAGGGGAGAGGGAGGGAGGGGGAGTGGGGACATTTAGTATAAGAGTGGGCTGAGTGATCGTCCAAGCCAGTTCATCACATCACATCACATCCAGTCATGCAGGTTGAAACCAAGAAAAACACTGAGTGTACAAAACATGCTCTTTCCATGACATAGACTGACCAGGTGAATCCAGGTGAAACCTATGATCCCTTATTGATGTCACCTTTTTAAGCCTTGAGACAATTGAGACATGGATCATGTATGTGTGCCATTCAGAGGGTGAATGGGCGAGACATAAAATGTAAGCGCCTTTGAACGGGGTATGGTAGTAGGTGCCAGGCACACCGGTTTGAGTGTGTCAAGAACTGCAACGCTGGTGGGTTTTTCAAGCTCAACGGTTTCCTTTGTGTATCAAGAATGGAAGCATTGGAGTCAACATGGGCCAGTATCCTTGTGGAACACTTTCGACACCTTGTAGAGTCCATGCCCCGATGAATTGAGGCAGTTCTGAGGGCAAAAGGGGGTACAACTCAATATTAGGAAGGTGTTCCTAATGTTTTGTGCACTCAGTGTATGTGGACAAGCATTTCACAGGAGTCCTTTACATCCCAGCAATTAAATTGATCAAACCAAACCAAAATCGGAGTACAATCTTAAAATTGGGACATTTCGATATGTCAGGCTAAATTACAGGGCTATTTCAGAAGAACAAAACAGAAAAAGAGTGAACAGAGGAAAAAGAAAAGAAACCCAAAACAAAATATTAAATGTTTATAGTAGAAGTAATGTGAAAGGATTATGATAAAGTGGTCCGGCATCAACGGCATCAAAACCTAACACTGTGAAGAAAAACTATATTAACAAAATAAAAGTTCTGCTGTTATAAGCCATAAGAAATTCATTTTTGAGTGAGGGAAGTCTTCCTGTGCAATTTTGTCACTCGCCCCAAACTATTCAGAAATGAATACAAAATGAAATCATAGAGGATCAAGCCAGTACAATAACAGTTGTCCAACAAAAGTACTGGATGAGAACTGGGGTTAGAAATATCAACTTGCTTGACATCCACATGAAATGACAACTACAGCCATACTAATGCTAGAGATTAGTGGTGGAGAATTAACAAAAGTCTTCCACTAAGGAAAAAATGCAAAAACAGAACCCTTACAGCAGAAAGAATTTGCATTAGTTAACAATCTCAGCGATTTTGCTTTGAAGAATCTAGAAATGTCAAATTGCCAGTGGTCAGAATCATGATCATAAGTCCTGGTTATTCAGTGAAAATCACCTTCAATATAAAAAAAAGTTATACCTGCACATTTCTATCAATTTGGCTCTTTTTCGAGAAGCACCAATGATTAAGACGATATTTTTATGCTGTTTATTGGCAATACATAATATTACACTATGATGCTACACTATTCCCAACATTTATCATGGGTTTCACTAGCTGGTGTTTTCTTAAATAGTCAACTTAAGGCAGAATTTTTCATCTAAAGTAATCGTCTCAAATTGGCTTTGATTTCTGTCTTGGTTGATTGTTAATGATGAATTAGCCCAAACGACAGACATCTTCGAGACCAACTCCTGACTTAAGCACCTTTCTTGTCCCTGATTGTGGCAGAAATACTGTTAGGGTCTGCAAACTACAATGGATGTCTCATGCATAGATATTTCTAAGTACGCACGGCCCCACATCACACTTTCATCCTGTTGTTGTATTTTCAATACATTTGGGGTGAAAGAAAAGTAAAAGTTTAACAAAAACTAGAGGTATTTCTAGAGGAATTTCTGTGTATAAGTGTGGATGCTAGTTTGCGTTAGTGGGTTAATAATAATCGAAAGTGAGCACAAGGCAGGAGAAAGAGCCCATAATCACCTTCTTTGGTGATGGTCACCTCAAAACTTTCTACAAGAAGGGAGAGAAGATAAACCCAGGTCAGTCAGAGGAAAGGTTGAAGTTCAGAGGTTATACAGAGAGGACAGGATACATACTTTTTCCAAATATGGATACACATTCATATTGAGAGAGTTTGGATTCAAGTTTGATGTGCAAACCAATATACAGCCCAAAAAGCCCTATGCTCAGGGGGAAAGTAAGGAGAGGTTACAAATAAACATTACAGAAAATGCTTCCACTGCCAAAAGATTTACCATGACTCATGCTTAGAGGCACCAACCAACAAAATCATTTCTGCATTTCCTGGTGAATGCCAGAGAAAACAAATAAACTTAGGATGGTAGCTTACTAGCCTATTTCCGAAGGATTGGACACAGTAACAACAATACAGCATACATCTCAGCAGACCTGTAAGACTGTTGTTACCTTACTACGTTTTTATTAGTCTAAATGAA
The DNA here is from genome assembly GCF_964263955.1 of Coregonus lavaretus. Classification (NCBI taxonomy): domain Eukaryota; kingdom Metazoa; phylum Chordata; class Actinopteri; order Salmoniformes; family Salmonidae; genus Coregonus; species Coregonus lavaretus. The sequence continues at coordinate 44,923,068 of NC_140009.1, read as the reverse complement.
AACGTAGTTCACAAAAAGCGATCTTATGTTATCGCCATTAAACTGTACTCACAGAAAACGTGCTACTTGAAAACCAAAAGTTAACATTTCACACACAGCGCATAAATACAACTTCACACAGCATACTCCTAACCCTAGACAATAAAACATTGATTTCCCATTAGGGGATGCTGTTCAGGTCCAATCAAGTGATGGGAGCTTTGGGCCTCCCCCACCCCACGCTCTCCCCTGCCCTAATGACCAAGCTGGAGCTCAGGAAATTCCACCCACTGCCTACCCTGTGCCTCAGCTCTAGCTACATGCTCCCTCCATTTTCTAAAATACCTCACCCCAGCACAAAGTGTATTGATTCTAGGCCCCTTGACCTGCAATACAAAGGGCATCGATAGTGGATGCAGTAAGAATAAAATAAAATATAATTTGCCACATGCACAGAATACAACAGGTGTAGATCTTACAGTGAAATGCTTACTTACATGCACTTATCCAACAATGCAGTTTTAAGAAAAATAAGTGTTAAGTAAAAAATAATTAAAGAGCAGCAGTAAAATAAAATAACAGTAGGGAGGCTGTATACAGGGGGTACCGGTATACCCTCTGTACTACCCTCTGTAGTGCCTTGCGGATGGAGGCCGAGCAGTTGCCATACTAGGCAGTGACACAACCAGTCAGGATGCACTCGATGGTGCAGCTGTATAACTTCCTGAGGATCTGAGGACCCATGCCAAATATTTTCAGTCTGCTAGGCTTGGTTGTGCCCTCGTCATGACTGTCTTGGTGTGTTTGGACCATGATAGTTTGTTGGTGATGTGGACACCAAGGAACTTGAAGCTCTCAACCTGTTCCACTACAGCCCAGTCGATGAGAATGGGGGCGTGCTCAGTCCTCTTTTTTTTCCCTGTAGTCCACAATCATCTCCTTTGTCTTGATCACGTTGAGGGCGAGGTTGTTATCCTGGCACCACAAGGCCAGGTCTCTGACCTCCTCCCTATAGGCTGTCTCATTGTTGTTGGTGATCACTGTTGTGTCATCGGCAATCTTAAATGATGGTGTTGGAGTCGTACCTGGCCATGCAGTCATGGGTGAACAGGGAGTACAGGAGGGGACTGAGCATGCACCCCTGAGGGGCCCCCGTGTTGAGGATCAGTGTGGCAGATGTGTTGTTACCTACCCTTACCACCTGGGGGCGGCCCTTCAGGAAGTCCATAATCCAGTTGCAGAGGGAGGTGTTTAGTCCCAAGGTCCTTAGCTTAGTGATGAGCTTTGAGGGCACTATGGTGTTGAATGCTGAGCTGTAGTCAATGAATAGCATTCTCACGTAGGTGTCCCTCTTGTCCAGGTGGGAAAGGGCAGTGTGGAGTGCAATAGAGATTGCATCATCTGTGATCTGTTGGGGCGGTATGCAAATTGGAGTGGGTCTAGGGTTTCTGGGATAATGGTGTTGATGTGTGCCATGACCAGCCTTTCAAAGCACTTCATGGCTACAGACGTGAGTGCTACGGGTCGGTAGTCATTTAGGCAGGTTATCTTGGTGTTCTTGGGCACAGGGACTATGGTGGTCTGCTTGAAACATGTTGGTATTACAGTCTCAGTCAGGGACATGTTGAAAATGTCAGTGAAGACACTTGCCAGTTGGTCAGCGCATGCTCGGAGTACACGTCCTGGTAATCCGTCTGGCCCTGTGGCCTTGTGAATGAAGACCTGCTTAAAAGTCTTACTCACGTCGGCTACGGAGAGCGTGATCACATAGTCATCCTGAACAGCTGATGCTCTCATGCATGCTTCAGTGTTGCTTGCCTCGAAGCGAGCATAGAAGCGATTTAGCGCCTCTGGTAGGCTTGTGTCACTGGGCAGCTCGCGGCTGTGCTTCCCTTTGTAGTCTGTAATAGTTTGCAAGCCCTGCCACATCCGCCGAGCATCGGAGCCGGTGTAGTATGATTCAATCTTAGTCTTGTATTGACTATTTTCCTGTTTGATGGTTCGTTGGAGGGCATAGCGGGATTTTTTATAAGTGTCCGGGTTAGAGTCCCGTTCCTTGAAAGCGGCAGCTCTACCCTTTAGCTCAGTGCGGATGTGGCCTGTAATCGATGGCTTCTGGTTGGGGTATGTACGTACGGTCACTGTGGGGACAACGTCATCGATGCACTTACTGATGAAGCCAGTGACTGATGTGGTGTACACCTCAATGCTATCGGAAGAATCCCGGAACACATTCCAGTCTGTGCTAGCAAAATAGTCCTGTAGCTTAGCATCTGCGTCACCTGACCACTTCCTTATTAACAGAATCACTGGTGCTTCCTGCTTTAGTTTTTGCTTATAAGCAGGAATCAGGAGGATAGAGTTATGGTCAGATTTGCCAAATGGAGGGCGAGGGAGAGCTTTGTATGCATCTCTGTGTGTGGAGTAAAGGTGGTCTAGAGTTTTCTTTCCTCTAGTTGCACATTTAACATGCTGGTAGAAATTAGGTAGAACGGATTTAAATTTCCCTGCATTAAAGTCCCCGGCCACTAGGAGCGCTACCTCTGGATGAGTGTTTTTTCTGTTTGCTTATGGCCTTGTACAGCTGATTGAGTGCAATCTTTGTGCCAGCATAATTATATATATTTTTTTTAGGGGGTAGATCAGCTTTAATATTGCAGATAGATTGTAACTTCCATCAATGTAATTGTCTGCATCACTTCTAATCCCCCATATGTTTTTTTCTCTCGCATATATACATATACAGTGGGGAGAACAAGTATTTGATACACTGCCGATTTTGCAGGTTTTCCTACTTACAAAGCATGTAGAGGTCTGTAATTTGTATCATAGGTACACTTCAACTGTGAGAGACGGAATCTAAAACAAAAATCCAGAAAATCACATTGTATGATTTTAAAATAATTAATTTGCATTTTATTGCATGACATAAGTATTTGATCACCTACCAACCAGTAAGAATTCAGGCTCTCACAGACCTGTTAGTTTTTCTCTAAGAAGCCCTCCTGTTCTCCACTAATGACCTGTATTAACTGCACCTGTTTGAACTCGTTACCTGTATAAAAGACACCTGTCCACACACTCAATCAAACAGACTCCAACCTCTCCACAATGGCCAAGACTAGAGAGCTGTGTAAGGACATCAGGGATAAAATTGTAGACCTACACAAGGCTGGGATGGGCTACAGGACAATAGGCAAGCAGCTTGGTGAGAAGGCAACAACTGTTGGTGCAATTATTAGCAAATGGAAGAAGTTCAAGATGACGGTCAATCACCCTCGGTCTGGGGCTCCATGCAAGATCTCACCTCGTGGGGCATTAATGATCATGAGGAAGGTGAGGGATCAGCCCAGAACTACACGGCAGGACCTGGTCAATGACCTGAAGAGAGCTGGGACCACAGTCTCAAAGAAAACCATTAGTAACACACTACGCCGTCATGGATTAAAATCCTGCAGCGCACGCAAGGTCCCCCTGCTCAAGCCAGCGTATGTCCAGGCCCGTCTGAAGTTTGCCAATGACCATCTGGATGATCCAGAGGAGGAATGGGAGAAGGTCATGTGGTCTGATGAGACAAAAATATAGCTTTTTGGTCTAAACTCCACTCGCCGTGTTTGGAGGAAGAAGAAGGATGAGTACAACCCCAAGAACACCATCCCAACCGTGAAGCATGGAGGTGGAAACATCATTGTTTGGGGATGCTTTTCTGCAAAGGGGACAGGACGACTGCACCGTATTGAGGGGAGAATGGATGGGGCCATGTATCGCGAGATCTTGGCCAATAACCTCCTTCCCTCAGTAAGAGCATTGAAGATGGGTCGTGGCTGGGTCTTCCATCATGACAACGACCCGAAACACACAGCCAGGGCAACTAAGGAGTAAGAAGCATCTCAAGGTCCTGGAGTGGCCTAGCCAGTCTCCAGACCTGAACCCAATAGAAAATCTTTGGAGGGAGCTGAAAGTCCGTATTGCCCAGCGACAGCCCCGAAACCTGAAGGATCTGGAGAAGGTCTGTATGGAGAAGTTGGCCAAAATCCCTGCTGCAGTGTGTGCAAACCTGGTCAAGACCTACAGGAAACGTATGATCTCTGTAATTGCAAACAAAGGTTTCTGTACCAAATATTAAGTTCTGCTTTTCTGATGTATCAAATACTTATGTCATGCAATAAAATGCAAATTAATTACTTAAAAATCATACAATGTAATTTTCTGGATTTTTGTTTTAGATTCCGTCTCTCACAGTTGAAGTGTACCTATGATAAAAAATGTACAGACCTCTACATGCTTTGTAAGTAGGAAAACCTACAAAATCGGCAGTGTATCAAATACTTGTTCTCCCTACTGTACATATACATACATACATACAGTGGGGGAAAAAAGTATTTAGTCAGCCACCAATTGTGCAAGTTCTCCCACTTAAAAAGATGAGAGGCCTGTAATTTTCATCATAGGTACATGTCAACCATGACAGACAAATTGAGAAGAAAAAAATCCAGAAAATCACATTGTAGGATTTTTAATGAATTTATTTGCAAATTATGGTGGAAAATAAGTATTTGGTCACCTACAAACAAGCAAGATTTCTGGCTCTCACAGACCTGTAACTTCTTCTTTAAGAGGCTCCTCTGTCCTCCACTCGTTACCTGTATTAATGGCACCTGTTTGAACTTGTTATCAGTATAAAAGACACCTGTCCACAACCTCAAACAGTCACACTCCAAACTCCACTATGGCCAAGACCAAAGAGCTGTCAAAGGACACCAGAAACAAAATTGTAGACCTGCACCAGGCTGGAAAGACTGAATCTGCAATAGGTAAGCAGCTTGGTTTGAAGAAATCAACTGTGGGAGCAATTATTAGGAAATGGAAGACATACAAGACCACTGATAATCTCCCTCGATCTGGGGCTCCACGCAAGATCTCACCCTGTGGGGTCAAAATGATCACAAGAACGGTGAGCAAAAATCCCAGAACCACACGGGGGGGACTCAAATCCTGCAGTGCAGACGTGTCCCCCTGCTTAAGCCAGTACATGTCCAGGCCCGTCTGAAGTTTGCTAGAGTGCATTTGGATGATCCAGAAGAGGATTGGGAGAATGTCATATGGTCAGATTAAACCAAAATATAACTTTTTGGTAAAAACTCAACTCGTCGTGTTTGGAGGACAAAGAATGCTGAGTTGCATCCAAAGAACACCATACCTACTGTGAAGCATGGGGGTGGAAACATCATGCTTTGGGGCTGTTTTTCTGCAATGGGACCAGGACGACTGATCCGTGTAAAGGAAAGAATGAATGGGGCCATGTATCATGAGATTTTGAGTGAAAACCTCCTTCCATCAGCAAGGGCATTGAAGATGAAACGTGGCTGGGTCTTTCAGCATGACAATGATCCCAAACACACCGCCCGGGCAACGAAGGAGTGGCTTCGTAAGAAGCATTTCAAGGTCCTGGAGTGGCCTAGCCAGTCTCCAGATCTCAACCCCATAGAAAATCTTTGGAGGGAGTTGAAAGTCCGTGTTGCCCAGCGACAGCCCCAAAACATCACTGCTCTAGAGGAGATCTGCATGGAGGAATGGGCCAAAATACCAGCAACAGTGTGTGAAAACCTTGTGAAGACTTACAGAAAACGTTTGACCTGTGTCATTGCCAACAAAGGGTATATAACAAAGTATTGAGAAACTTTTGTTATTGACCAAATACTTATTTTCCACCATAATTTGCAAATCAATTCATAAAAAATCCTACAATGTGATTTTCTGGAAAAAAAATTCTCATTTTGTCTGTCATAGTTGACGTGTACCTATGATGAAAATTACAGGCCTCTCTCATCTTTTTAAGTGGGAGAACTTGCAATTGGTGGCTGACTAAATACTTTTTTCCCCCACTATACATACATACATATATTTCCCTTTATTACTTTCCAACCTCACCATCCCCTCCCTAATTGGATTAACTAGTGAACAACAATGCTTAGGTCTCTACTTCATGCTTATACATACTTTATACATTTTATGGACACAGTCACTAATTATATTTTGTTTGTTTTTACTCCTGAACTTCCTCCGATCATTTTCATGATGTCCATCTGGTATGCTTCTATATGCCATAACTTTCTAACTGTGCTCTTTCACAAAAGCTCACAATATATAACCTATATACTTATTATGGACACAGCATGTCTTACACTAGTTCTCTTGTTGTTATTAGTCCCATCCTTCAGCACCATTCAACACCTCCCATCTATCTCTTAACACCATCCATATTGGATTTCTATTTGCCATATATTTTTCAACTGTACTGTGATGTTTTACAAAAGTTCTGAACCTTTCTATTCTCATTGTTTCTACAGTTTGTGAATTGAAAATAAACATCTTTGCTAAAAGTATTATTATATTATTGATCGATTGACTATGACTTTTCAGATCACCCAGTAGTGTTATCTGCAGGGTCACCTCGTAGAGTTGCACCTTTTCTTGGTGACTATGGTCCCAGCTGCCTTGAGATCATTGACAAGATCCTCCCGTGTAGTTCTGGGATGATTCCTCACCGTTCTCATGATCATTGCAACTCCATGAGGTGAGATCTTGCATGGAGCCCCAGGCCGAGGGAGATTGACAGTTCTTTTGTGTTTCTGCCATTTGCAAATAATCGCACCAACTGTTGTCACCTTCTCACCAAGCTGCTTGGCGATGGTCTTGTAGCCCATTTCAGCCTTGTGTAGGTCTACAATATTGTCCCTGACATCCTTGGAGAGCTCTTTGGTCTTGGCCATGGTGGAGAGTTTGGAATCTGATTGATTGATTGATTGCTTCTGTGGACAGGTGTCTTTTATACAGTTAAACTGAGATTAGGAGCACTCCCTTTAAGAGTGTGCTCCTAATCTCAGCTCTTTACCTGTATAAAAGACACCTGGGAGCCAGAAATCTTTCTGATTGAGAGGGGGTCAAATACTTATTTCCCTCATTAAAATGCAAATCAATTTGCGTTTTTCTGGATTTTTTTGTTGTTATTCTGTCTCTCACTGTTCAATTAAACCTACCATTAAAATTACAGACTGATCAGCAGGGGATCAAATACTTTTTTCCCTCACTGTATGTTATGTCCTAGGTGATGGAGATCAGATCCACCCTGTTCACCTGAGACACAAATACTCTGGTCCCCCGTTGTAACCATTTTCCCAAGCATCTCCATGCAGTCATACCTTTGATTATTTTGTGCCACAATAATAAGCCCCCTCTCTGATTGTCCGAGTGCGACCCCCTCCCCATGGGTTACTGCAGCCAGTGTTGCCAGCACTGCCACTACCTGGGTGGAGGTACCCCACCGGAATCCCCACCGGCTAGGTACATGGTCGTCAAGGTTCTCATTAGCAGCTTTGAGAACTTCCTTGTATATTATGCTCCCCTATCGGGGCTCTGGCTTTGTAGGACCAACCCTGCCAGGCAGGCTCAGAATCTTGAGGGGGCGTGCTGCTCAAGTAGGTTTCTGACCGCATGTATTTATCTGTTTAGGCTGCATATAGGCAATTCACAGCAGGTCCATAAAACAGATGGTAACTTCTCTTTGGTGTATGGGTCGCTCATGTGGGTGTCCAGGATATAGGGTTGATAGGACAATAAAAAATAGATTACATGTATACTCTATTTAAAAATGTATATCCCACACCTACACAAAATTGAAAGCTCCCTCTCACAACCCCTGCTCATAAACACCCGTTGGCTCTGGGATATGCAACCATTTCCCCTCTCACTCACTTAACGCCAGACTTTTCCAAACACAAAAACGCACTCCACATGGCTGATTGCGGAGGATATGGGCCGAGCACGCGCCTGAATCCCACACCTGCCGCAAGGGGGGAAAGGACGCCAGGGAGAACACAGGACCAACCCCAACAACCGTCCGCCAAAACAACAATTGCCTGCCAAAAATGCAATGTTCTAATTAGTTGTATTTGAAGATGTATTATTATGCTTGTTATCTTTTCTTGTTATATCGTCTTATCCTTTTATAAAATACTATACATGTTCTTTAATATTACAATCCCTATCATGGCTAGTATTGGGTGTTCCATTATTCGGCTCCTCTATTAGAACTTTCAGAATAGCCATGGAGTAATCTTTGTGTCTCTGAACATTTGGTTGTCAATATACAGTTTATCGACAACGAGTGCAACACGTTTCCCTTTTAATCTATTTTCCTTGAAGATTGGATACAGAACTTTGCGCCTTTCTGCAATCTCCCTTGGAAACTGATCATTCATGCCTATTTTCGTGCCAGCAAGTCTTTTACCTAGGCTTTTAACCATTGCTTTATCCTTTAAAAAAAGCAAATTTGGCAACGATTGGACGCTCGTATTTCTGTCCTCTTTGTCCGAAACGGTGTACACGTTCGAGTTGGATTTTATCGACAGCCTCGAGTGGAATCTGCAGCGCTGTAAGAAGGAAGTCCTTCACAATATTCTCAGTTACTTCTCCCTCTTTTTCCTGAATAACCGTAAGTACTAGGCTTCTCTCAGAAGGTTGTTCTCCTTTTTAAGTTCCCTAACGTCCGTTTCCATCTTAGTGACTGTCACTTTAATTTTTTGGTTTCTTTCTCCATTATCGCTGCTTTTTCGTCACTCATTTCAAGACTAGCTTTCAACTCCTTTACATCCTTACTGACCAGTTCTAGTATGCCCAGTTTGTCATTTATCGACTTCAACAGGTCGCTTTCCACACTTACCAGACCCAGTGGTGAAAAGCATAAATCGTCTGTATCAGTCGACGAGTCGCGTTTTCTCTTGGTTATTGGTTCTCCTCGTTTATCTTCCGACATGTTTGGGTGTTGCGAGTTGTAATATTTGTTGATATATTTCTCTAACCTTATGATTTGTTTTGTGTTATTATCCAGATTGAATTTTATTAACTGCGAATATATGAAATGCTAATATTTAGTCTAACTTACTGATTTTGAATATTATGTTTTTATCTTGAGGTGATTTGTACCGCTGTCTATTCAATACGCCATCTTGTCTCACTTTTGTTGCCAGCGGTTTAGACATTAATGGCTGTGTGTTGAGTTATTTTGAGGGGACAACAAATTTACACTGTTATACACTACTTTACATTGTAACAAAGTGTCATTTCTTCAGTGTTGTCACATGAAAATATATACTCAAATATTTACAAAAATGTGAGGGGTGTACTCACTTTTGTGAGATACTGCATGTATGTATGTATGTATGTATGTATGTATGTATGTATGTATGTATGTATGTATGTATGTATGTATGTATGTATGTATGTATGTATGTATGTATGTATGTGTGTGTGTGTATGTATGTATGTATGTATGTATGTATGTATATGTAAATCTGTGTACCCGACCAATAAACTTTGATTCATATTTGATTTGTAGTTCATCATTTTGCTTTATCGCTTAGGCTATGGGCTCAAATATAAGGCAAATATATTGTGTGCCACGTTGTAAAGTTATTATTTTATTTGTCAGATGGCCATTGACTTTAATTCTAGCCGTGGGCTCTTGATAAATGGTTTTAAAACAATGGATTGTATATTTTTTAAACCAAATCTCTAACACTTGATATAAATAATTGCAATTAACGCTATCAAAAGCCTTTTCTGCATCTAAGCTGACTAATAGTGCTTCTGTACCGGTTTCCTTAATCTGATTGATGATATGTAGATATCTTCTGATGTTATCTTGGGTTTGACGACCTCTAATTAACCTGGTTTGGTCCAACTCAATTAGATCAGGCATAAAGGTTTCATGTCTCTTGGTAATAATGAAGGTATATAGTTTATAATCATAATTCAAAATTGAGATTGGCCTATAATTACTGACATGATCTTTGTCCTTACCCTCTTTTGGTATGACAATTATTGATGGCTTCCATCCATGAGTGAGGGGCTTCACCTTTTTTAAGGATCCAATTAAATTAGGATACAAGTAAAGGAATAAATTCTTATACCATTCTGATGGAAATTTACATTTACATTTTAGTCATTTAGCAGACGCTCTTATCCAGAGCAACTTACAGTTAGTGAGTGCATACATGCATTTTCATACTGGCCCCCCGTGGGAATTGAACCCACAACCCTGGCGTTGCAAACGCCATGCTCTACCAACTGAGCCATCACGACCTGGAGATTTATTAGCTAGAAATTGCATTCATCACTTCTTCAGTTGTAATTTCAGAGGTAAGGGTGTCATTCTGTGATTCACCTATAGAAATCTATGAACACCTTCATTTGACCTATATCTGATGCCTGTTGTTGTGTATATAGACCCCTATAGTATCCCTCAAATGTTTTTTCTATGTCGTCTTCTGGATCATGAAGTAGATGATTTGTTGAGGAGCTCAATAAAGGAGAATTTGAGGAGAATGTGTTGCTTGCTTAATCGTCTAGCCAACCTATACAGATGTCTCTAGCCTATTCAGAGGCACATTAGAGAGTAAGTAACGCAAATATTGTCATGTTTGTGTCCGTGAAATGCAGTTCAGGGCATGGCTGTTTCTATGGCTGCTGTGCTCATTTTCAAGCTTGCTACTAGGGCTTAAAAACCTACCATTGCTGCCCCTGCCCCAGTGAACCCACCCACACTTGTGTGTGGACACATGGACACAGAATGTCACAACCACACCCATGCATGCACACATCAATGATGTAGGGCACACACCACCATACCATTCTCACACAGACATTCACGCTGTGGATCCAACGTCACTGCCCGGCCCATCGAGTACAGTGGCACTGCAGTGAGCCTTGTTTGTACACAGAGGGGGATTGGCAGGAGGAGGTTTGGCAAACCACTGACAGTCACCCCGGCTGCCACGCGAGGCCAGATTGTCGGCCCCTGGGAGAGCCAGTTTGCCAGGACACACTGTCCATTTCCCTTCCTCATCAAAGGGGTGCGTGGCATACAAAGAAGAAAGGAAAGCGCGGAGCGCTCTATTGAACTCCAATTTACTACAAGAGGAACCAATCGTCGTGCAATGAATGGGAATAGTGGTTTTATTCCTCTTCACGTTGAGTTCTCTATTGGGTGCACGTTTTGGTTTTTGCCTAGCACTACACAGCAGATTCAAATAATCAAAGCTTGATGGGGAGTTGGTTATTTGAATCAGCTTTGCAATGCTAGGGCAAAAACCTAAACGTGCACCCAGGGGTGTCCCCAGGACCGAGTTTGGGAAACCCTGGTCTAGAACACAAACAGTAACAGAATTCTTATATTCTTGAGTTGTTTTCTCTGAGGAAAAACAGTTCACCCATCTCAGTTGATTAAGTACAGTAAATTCAAAAAAGGGGCAAGGGCAAAATAAGGGAGATGGGAGAGTTGTGTAGGGAGTACTGAAGATCACAGAATGCACGAGATAGAGAAGGGGGGAAAGCCATTCCCAATGCCCCAGCGCTATAGCCAAAGTCAATCTTGTGTGATTAAAAAAAGTCCCGACCGTAATGCCGTCTTGGCACATGCGCACTTTAAATTGTGCCCCTCGTCGGAGATAAACATTAAAAGACGAAACTTCTGATTGATCTGGATATGAAAAGGTTCTTATGATGGATATGAGGACCAGCTGCGTACCACTGTGTCGTAAAAAACAAATCTAATATGCAACTTCTCCCCTGGCTAGATTTGGAGCATAAACTGGGTGGTGCATATCCACTTCAATTAATGTAGAGTGTAAGACTGGATATTGCAGAAGTAGCACCGATGACCTTGGCCTTTTAGGGATACTTCGGGATTTTGGCAACAAATCACTTTATCTACTTCCCCAGAGTCAGATGAACTCATGGATACCCCTTTTATGTCTCTGCATCCAGCATGAAGGAAGTTAGAGGTAGTTTTGTGAGCCAATGCTAACTAGTGTTAGCGCAATGACTTGAAGTCTATGGTATCTACTAGCATGCTAGCAGTTACCATAGACTTCCAGTCATTGCACTAAGGCTAGTTAGCATTTGCGCTAAAACCAGTTAGCAACTCTTCAAACTGCACACAGAGACATAAAAATAATCAATGAATCAAGGGGTTCAGAGAAAAGGTCATACCAGGACACCGTAGAAGAAAAAGCTCTCACCTGCGTAGTGCAATGGGGCATCTTTGTCTAGGGCGATTAGTGGAGGGTCCAGAAGTACTTTGTCGTCATTTTCCGTTACGATGCCATGATACGTCGTCTCAATCCATGGTTTGTGCTTATTCACTGTAAAGGAGAGAATGAGAGAAAATTAGCTGCAGTGCATTTCGATAAGAAAAACGTACAGGTTTTTGAAGCACATGAATCAATGATGGAGCTAAAAGCCCCAGGGCAAATTCAAATAAAATAAAAATAAGTCCGGCCTGGCCAGATAGTTGAAACTAGGGCTACTGCGGGCCGTTCTTCTAATCATCTAGCCCTGAACTGACACACCTGAAGACATTCCAGTAATCAGTCAGCCTTCAAGCACAGGCTTCTCTATACTCTCAGTTCGGCAGAGATTTTGGGCTCCATTTTAACAAACCTAACACAATGGTAAATCTTAGTGCTGGTTCAGAAATATTTTTGCTATTTTCACAAACGGAATTATGACGCTGTAGTTGATGGTAGCGTGAAAGGTCAGGGTTTGTATAAATAAACAAGTTGTGAGGATGTCAAGGGTTGGCCCCTCACTGGCCAATCAGAAAGTGCTCCATGGCTAAATACAGTGCATTCGGAAAGTATTAAGACCACTTCACTTTTTCAACATTTTGTTACGTTACAGCCATATCACATTTACATAAGTATTCAGACCCTTTAATCAGTACTTTGTTGAAGCACCATTGGCAGAGATTATAGTCTTGAGTTTTATTGGGTATGACGCTACAAGCTTGGTACACCTGTATTTGTGGAGTTTCTCCCATTCGTCCCTACAGATCCTCTCAAGCTCTGTCAGGGTGGATATGAAGCGTAACTGCACAGCTATTTTGAGGTCTCTCCAGAGATGTTCGAACGGGTTGAAGTCCAGGCTCTGGCTGGGCCACTCAAGGACATTCAGAGACTTGTCCCGAAGCCACTCCTGTGTTGTCTTGGATGTGTGCTTAGGATTGTTGTCCTGTTGGAAGGTGAACCTTTGCCCCAGTCTGAGGTCCTGAGCGCTCTGGAGCAGGTTTTCATAAAGGAACTCTGTACTTCCCTCCATTAATCTTTCCCTCGATCCTGACTAGTCTCCCAGTCCCTGCCGCTGAAAAACATCCCCACAGCATGATGATGCCACCACCATGCTTCTCCATAGGGATGGTATTGGCCAGGAGATGAGGGGGGGCCTGATTTCCTCCAGACTTGACGCTTGGCAATCACGCCAAAGAGTTCAATCTTGGTTTCATCAGTAGAGAATCTTGTTTCTCATTGTCTGAGAGTGCGTTAGGTGCCTTTTGGCAAACTCCAAGCGGGCTGTCATGTGCCTTTTACTGAGGAGTGGCTTCAGTCTGGCCACTCTACCATAAAGGTGTGATTGGTGGAATGCTGTAGAGATGGTTGTCCTTCTGGAAGGTTCTCCCATCTCCACAGAGGAACTCTGGAGCTCTGTCAGAGTGACAATCGGCTTATTTGTCACCTCCCTGACCAAGGCCCTTCTCCCCCTATTGCTCAGTTTGGCCAGGTGGCCAGCTCTAGGAAAAGTATTGGTGGTTCCAAACTTCTTCCATTTAAGAATGATGGAGGCCACTGTGTTCTTGGGGACCTTCAATGCTGCAGACATTTTTGCTACCCTTCCCCAGATCTGTGCTTCGACACAATCCTGTCGCGGAGCTCTACGGACAATTCCTTCGACCTCATGGCTTGGTTATTGCTCTGACAACTGTGGGACCTTATATAGACAGGTGTGTTCCTTTCCAAATAATGTCCAATCAATTGAATTTACCAACGGTGGACTCCAAGTTGTAGAAACATCTCAAGGATGATCAATTGAAAAAGGATGCAACTGAGCTCAATTTCGAGTCTCAAAGCAAAGGGTCTGAACACTTATATAAATAAGGTATGTTTTTTATTTGTTATAAATGTGCAAACATTTCTAAAAACCTGTTTTTTTGGTATTGTGTGTAGATTGATGACATTTTATTTTAATCAATTTTAGAATAAGGCTGTAACGTAACAAAATATGGAAAAAGGGAAGGGTTCTGAATACTTTCCGAATGCACTGTAACTGATGCAATCAGTAAAATTAGATTTATTTATTATTATACAAAAATATATATATATATATACACACACATATATACAGTGAGGGAAAAAAGTATTTGATCCCCTGCTGATTTTGTACGTTTGCACTGAAAGACATGATCAGTCTATAATTTTAATGGTAGGTTTATTTGAACAGTGAGAGACAGAATAACAACAACAAAAATCCAGAAAAACGCATGTCAAAAATGTTATAAATTGATTTGCATTTTAATTAGGGAAATTACTTAGTACTTGGTGGCAAAACCCTTGTTGGCAATCACAGAGGTCAGACGTTTCTTGTAGTTGGCCACCAGGTTTGCACACATCTCAGGAGGGATTTTGTTCCACTCCTCTTTGCAGATCTTCTCCAAGACATTACGGTTTCGAGGCTGACGTTTGGCAACTCGAACCTTCAGCTCCCTCCACAGATTTTCTATGGGATTAAGGTCTGGAGACTGGAGTAAGAGCATTGAAGATGGGTCGTGGCTGGGTCTTCCAGCATGACAACGACCCGAAACACACAGCCAGGGCAACTAAGGAGTGGCTCTGTAAGAAGCATCTCAAGGTCCTGGAGTGGCCTAGCCAGTCTCCAGACCTGAACCAAATAGAAAATATTTGGAGGGAGCTGAAAGTCCGTATTGCCCAGCGACAGCCCCAAAACCTGAATGATCTGGAGAAGGTCTGTATGGAGGAGTGGGCCAAAATCCCTGCTGCAGTGTGTTCAAACCTGGTCAAGACCTACAGGAAACGTATGATCTCTGTAATTGCAAACAAAGGTTTCTGTACCAAATATTAAGTTCTGCTTTTCTGATGTATCAAATACTTATGTCATGCAATAAAATGAAAATTAATTACTTAAAAATCATACAATGTGATTTTCTGGATTTTTGTTTTAGATTTCGTCTCTCACAGTTGAAGTGTACCTATGATAAAAATGACAGACCTCTACATGCTTTGTAAGTAGGAAAACCTGCAAAATCGGCAGTGTATCAAATACTTGTTCTCCCCACTGTATATATACACACATACAGTGGGGAAAAAAGTATTTAGTCAGCCACCAATTGTGCAAGTTCTCCCACTTAAAAAGATGAGAGAGGCCTGTAATTTTCATCATAGGTACACGTCAACTATGACAGACAAAATGAGAAAAAAAAATCCAGAAAATCACATTGTAGGATTTTTAATGAATTTATTTGCAAATTATGGTGGAAAATAAGTATTTGGTCAATAACAAAAGTTTCTCAATACTTTGTTATATACCCTTTGTTGGCAATGACACAGGTCAAACGTTTTCTGTAAGTCTTCACAAGGTTTTCACACACTGTTGCTGGTATTTTGGCCCATTCCTCCATGCAGATCTCCTCTAGAGCAGTGATGTTTTGGGGCTGTCGCTGGGCAACACGGACTTTCAACTCCCTCCAAAGATTTTCTATGGGGTTGAGATCTGGAGACTGGCTAGGCCACTCCAGGACCTTGAAATGCTTCTTACGAAGCCACTCCTTCGTTGCCCGGGTGGTGTGTTTGGGATCATTGTCATGCTGAAAGACCCAGCCACGTTTCATCTTCAATGCCCTTGCTGATGGAAGGAGGTTTTCACTCAAAATCTCACGATATATGGCCCCATTCATTCTTTCTTTTACACGGATCAGTCGTCCTGGTCCCTTTGCAGAAAAACAGCCCCAAAGCATGATGTTTCCACCCACATGCTTCACAGTAGGTATGGTGTTCTTTGGATGCAACTCAGCATTCTTTGTCCTCCAAACACGACGAGTTGAGTTTTTACCAAAAAGTTCTATTTTGGTTTCATCTGACCATATGACATTCTCCCAATCCTCTTCTGGATCATCCAAATGCACTCTAGCAAACTTCAGACGGGCCTGGACATGTACTGGCTTAAGCAGGGGGACACGTCTGCCACTGCAGGATTTGAGTCCCTGGCGGCGTAGTGTGTTACTGATGGTGGGCTTTGTTACTTTGGTCCCAGTTCTCTGCAGGTCATTCACTAGGTCCCCCCGTGTGGTTCTGGTATTTTTGCTCACCGTTCTTGTGATCATTTTGACCCCACGGGGTGAGAACTTGCGTGGAGCCCCAGATCGAGGGAGATTATCAGTGGTCTTGTATGTCTTCCATTTCCTAATAATTGCTCCCACAGTTGATTTCTTCAAACCAAGCTGCTTACCTATTGCAGATTCAGTCTTCCCAGCCTGGTGCAGGTCTACAATTTTTTTTCTGGTGTCCTTTGACAGCTCTTTGGTCTTGGCCATAGTGGAGTTTGGAGTGTGACTGTTTGAGGTTGTGGACAGGTGTCTTTTATACTGATAACAAGTTCAAACAGGTGCCATTAATACAGGTAACGAGTGTAGGACAGAGGAGCCTCTTAAATAAGAAGTTACAGGTCTGTGAGAGCCAGAAATCTTGCTTGTTTGTAGGTGACCAAATACTTATTTTCCACCATAATTTGCAAATAAATGCATAAAAAATCCTACAATGTGATTTTCTGGAAAAAAAAATCTCAATTTGTCTGTCATAGTTGACGTGTACCTATGATGAAAATTACAGGCCTCTCTCATCTTTTTAAGTGGGAGAACTTGCACAATTGGTGGCTGACTAAATACTTTTTTCCCCCACTGTACATACACTTATCCTTTTTTAAATTATATTTCCCTTCATTACTTTCCAACCCCACCACCCCTTACCCAATTGGAGTAAACTAGTGAACAACAACGCTTAGGCCTCTACTTCCAGCCCAGACATACTATATACATTTTACAGACACAGTCAAATTCTACAATAAATATATTTTGTTTGTTTTTACTCCGATCATTTTCATGATGTCCATCTGGTTTGCTTCTATATGCCATATTTTTCAAACTGTGCTCTTTCACAAAAGCTCTCAACCTATATACTTATTATGGACACAGTGTGCTTTACATTAGTTATCTTGTTGTTATCAGTTGTTGTTATTAGTCCCATCCTTCAGCTCCATTCAACACTTCCCATCTATCTCTTAACACGATCCATATTGGATTTCTATTTGCCATATATTTTAACTGTGCTGTTTTACAAAAGTTCTGAACCTTTCTATTCTCATTGTTTCTACAGATCGTAAATTAAAAATATTTTTTTTTGCTAAAAGTATTATTATATTATTTATCGATTGACTGACTTTTCAGATCACCCAGTAGTGCTTTCTGCAGGGTTAGCTCCAGGTAAATATTGCAATCCTTTAGCCATTCCTGGACCGGTGTCCAAAAACAAGCTACAAATGGACAGTACCAAAACAAATGATCTAATGATTCTGTCTCGTCGCAGTCAAATCTGCAGAGCTGGGTAGATTGTATCCCCCATATAAATAACATTCTATTGGTAGCATGAATTTTATATAATAATTTAAATTGAACAATTCTAAGTTTTGAATTCGGCGTCGTTTTGCGTATCAATTCATAAACACTATGCCATGGAATCGGTACGTCAAATCTCTTCCCAGCTATTTTGCAATCTATATGGGACGGCTGTCAATCCTTTGGTCCTTAAATTAAACTGGTATACTTTATTTATCACAATTTTCTTTAACCAATTATATTCTTTAATGCAAGGCCGACAGACAAGTTCCTTACTTTTCCCCCCTTCCACTTTCCTTGGCATTTCCTCGACTGTCGAAACACGTATTTTTTGCGAGTCACTAGAATTTGAAGCTTCCCCAGAGGAATAGGCAATCCCAGGCCTCGGGCCAAATTTTCTCTGAGCTAATAGTAGGCAGGCCAGAACATAATTAGAATATAATATTAGCACAATGAATAGGCCTACACTACAAATTGAACAACATTTTTAACACATCTGATTAGTACATCATAAATTCAGTGACAATCAAATAATTTCGATCTGATTAAGCTCATAAAATCCCCAATGTCTATTCAATTATTATTTTGTCTATTTCTCTGTGCATTGATTGGTGGGGAAAAACAGGTCTACGTAGCCTACTGTAGTCTACACTACTTTATGTCAACATTCGTTCAGAACAATTAGCTTGATAGCAAGAGAAAATGTTGCTCTCAAAATGTATCAAAAAGGTGGATAATGAAAATTTAAGTTTCAGGGAAGAATGGACAGAGAGATATGCGTTCATCTTCCCATCTTTCTCCAATGCCAAACCAGTGTGTCTTATTTGCAATGAAAATGTCACTGTTTGCAAAGACTTCAAATCTCAGACGGCATTATGAATCTAAGCATGGTACTTTCAAAGTGGCCTTCCCGCCCCAGACAGAGGCCCGACGCAGAAAAATTGAAGCATTAATTGCAAGCTACACACACGGCAGCAGAATCCTCCTTCGTGGCCTGACCCAACAACAGGTCACAAGTGCTTCCCTAAAAGAGTCCTGGGTTCTAACCAAACACAACATGCCCTTCACAGACGCAGAGGTATTTAAAAAGCGCATTGTGACAGTTGGAGGAATTGGCTACCGACAAGTCTATGGATGGCATAATTGCATCTGTCAAACAGGTGCCCATGTCTGCGTCTACAGCCAGCCGCCGCCTCCATGCATGAAATTGAGGAATTCCTCTCTAATGTTGCTTTTTTAATCGGACATATTCCGTCACTTAAACGGGTTAAATCTGCAGTTACAAGGAAGTGGGACAACAGTCGTGGACATGGTGGAAAGACTTGAGGCATTTACTACGAAGCTTGAGTAGTTCGATTTGGACTTGTCATCTGGAAGGCTACTGCACTTCAGCACACTGAAGAAACGACAGGCAGAGGGACCAGGCTGCAGCATTGTCACAGAGGTGATGGAAGATTTCATCAAGCAGCTGAGGGAAAACTTTTCCTACAGATTAGAAGAGTACAGCATGCCCAAGGATATCATTGCGTTTGTACGTGATCCTTTCACAGTCCGCCCAGGTGGAGAATTCTCCTCTCTTGCTAAGAAAAAGATACCCTCGCTGGAGGAGGAGGCCGCAATTTAAACTGAGCTGATTGAATTCCAGACCTCGAGCCAAATCAGGGATGCGCACAGGAGTGCTGAGTCCTTGTGTGCATTTTGGGTGGCATGTTCAGAGGAATACAGCACAATAAAGAAACTTGCATTTTATGTGCTAACAATGTTTGGATCGACTTACACCTGCGAGTCCTCCTTTTCCTCTATGAACACAATCAAGACTCACGACAGGAACCGGCTTTCACATAAGTCAATCGAGGACTGCCTGCACAAAATCACATCCCTCTCACCCGACATCCACAAGATCTTGTCCGAGGGGAAATGCAACTTTCTCCATTAAGAAAGTAACTTAGTATTTAATAAATAGTCATATAGGCTACTAACATTATTGTGATTATTATTATCATTGTTATTATTAGTGCTTATCCAGGGCTATTTTAGGTCTCATGCTGACTATTTTCTGTTTGTTTTGTTATTACAGGAGCAGGTTATCCCGAGACTCCCGATACAGACATTCAGACATTGGCTTTTTTTCTTTAAATAATTGTTTTATGTAGGACGCTACCTTTTTGGCTAGTTGCAATTGTAAGTAGGCCTAATAAATACAAAAATCCTACTTCTATTAGGCCATTTTTTTTTATGAAAGATGTTGTTAAGCCAAATAGCCTACCTCAGCCAGTTAAATTATTTTATATGGGCCTCGGCTCGGAAGAAAGACACTCCAATTAAGCCCTCATTGTTTGTAAAGTCAAATTAAAATGAAGATTGTTTACGTGAATAACTTGCATAACAATTAAGCTATATTTTCAGCACCATGCACCTCCTATTGATTGCGCTGTGGTTGCAGCTTTACATTTCAGCACCACAAATGGTCCGCTGCCTGCTTTATTAGTTGACAGTCTCCTGCATTCTCACTCATTCATTAAAATGTAACTTTTGCATTATTTAGGTAGGGTCACTTTCTTCTTGGGACCTTGCATTTGGAACTTTTTGCATCTCAGGTCCAAAAGTGTTATTATTATTATTTATTTATTTTAAATATGAAAAAAATATTAATAATTAATTTGGGGGGCCAAATAATATTGCTGCGGCGGACCGCCAGTTGGGTACCCTGTTGTAGAATCTTGTGTGCATTACTTTCTACAGTGACAGTGTGTTTAGCCAACCTTCATGTAACATTCTACTGATGACAGGATGAGTAGCCAGAAGAACACATCAAGTCCTCGGCGAGTCTGTGCAAAGTGTGTGTGTGGTGGAAACGTGGAGGGCGGAGGTACCAGCTATGAGAGAAGTACCAGCTGTGAGAGACCTGATCCCTGATTACTGTAGAGCTGGTGGTGGAGTTACTGACCACTCTCACTCACGCTGTCTGTCTCTCTCTCTCTCTCATTTTCTCTCTCGCTATGTCGATCTCTGTTTCTCTCTGTCGATCTCTCTTTCTGTCGGTCTCTCGGTCTCTCTCTTTTCCTTTCCCTCTTTCGTTCTCGCTCTATGTCTCTCTCCCGCTCTATGTCTCTCCGTGTCTTTTTCCCTCTTTCTCTAGGTCTCCCTCTAGGTCTCTCTCACGCTCTGTGTCTGTCTCTCTCGGTCTTGGTCTGTCTCTCTCGGTCTGTCTTCAATCAAAGTACTTGAGACAACTACATATTCAGCAATGCAAGTAAAACTCTTCAAACTAGCTGCTACAATCTGCAGAATCAGTGCTACAAAGGAAAAACAGAAAGGAGCGTCGAAACAAACAAAGGGGAGGGATGACGGACACAAAATACCCTTTTCACCCATATGACAGTCATTTTGTGATATTGCCTAGTATAGTCCAGTTTGATTGAGATACTTTGCCTACATGCTCAGGTCTTGTTGGCCTATATACAGCAGATTACATGAACTTTCCCTGTCGTGCCTCAAATCCAATGCAGCATTTTAGAGTATAGAATAAAAGGTATAAATTGGGTGGTTCGAGCCCTGAATGCTGATTGGCTGAAAGCTATGATATATCAGACCGTATACCACGGGTACGACAAACATTTTAGTTTTTCTGTTGTAATTATGTTGGTAACCAGTTTATAATAGCAATAAGGCACCTCGACGTTGCATCGTGCATAAGAATAGTTGTTAGTCGTGGTATATTGGCCATATACCACACCCTCTTCGGCCTTATTTCTTAATTTGAAACTGGGTGGTTCGAGCCCTGAATGCTGATTGGCTGAAATGATAAAACATGTATTTTTACTGTTCTAATAACGTTTGTAACCAGTTCATAATAGCAATAATGCACCTCGGGGGTTTGAGGTATATAGCCAATATACCATGGCTAAGGGCTGTATCCATATACCACACCTCTCCTCGGGCCTTATTGCTTAATTATAGCCTACTTATACGGAACAAAAATATTAACGCAACATGCAACAATTTCAAAGATTTTACTGAGTTACAGTTCATACAAGGAAATCAGTCAATTGAAATAAAATCATCCGGCCCAATCTATGGATTTCACATGACTGGGAATATAGATATGCATCTGTATGTCACAGATACCTAAAAAAAAGTTAGAGGCTTGGATCAGAAAACCAGTCAGTGACCTCCATTTGCCTCATGCAGCGTGACAGATCTCTTTCACCTATAGTTGATCAGGCTGTTGATTGTGGCCTGTGAAATGTTGTCCCACTCTTTTTCAATGGCTGTGCGAAGTTGCTGGATATTGGCGGGAACTGGAACACACTGTCCTACATGTCGATCCAGAGCATCCCAAACATGCTCAATGGGTGACATGTCTGGTGAGTATGCAGGCCATGGAACAAATGGGACATTTTCAGCCTCCAGGAATTGAGTACAGATCCTTGCAACATGGGGTCGTGCAGTATCATGCTGAAACATGAGGTGATGACGGCGGATAAATGGTACAACAATGGGCCTCAGGTTCTCGTCTCTGTGCATTTAAATAGCAAGCGATAAAATACAATTGTGTTCATTGTCCGTAGCTTATGCCTGCCTATACCATAACCCCAGCGCCACCATGGGGCACTCTGTTACCAACATTGACATCAGCAAACCGCTCGCCCACACAACGCCATACACGTGGTCTGTGTTTGTGAGGCTGGTTGGACGTACTGCAGAAGTCTTTCAAATGACGTTGGTGGTGGCTTATGGTAGAGAAATTAACATTCAATTCTCTGGCAACAGCTCTGGTGGACATTCCTGAGGTCAGCATGCCAATTACACGCTCCCACAAAACTTCAGACATCTGTGGCATTGTATTGTCCCCAGCACAAGATGCACCTGTGTAATGATCATGCTGTTTAATCAGCTTCTTGATATGCCACACCAGTCAGGTGGATGGATTATCTTGGCAAAGGAGAAATACTCACTAACAGGAATGTAAACAAATCTGTGCACAAAATCTGAGAGAAATAAGCTTTTTGTTCGTATGGAAAATGTTGGGGATCTTTTATTTCAGCTCATGAAACATGGGACCAACACTTTAGATGTTCCAGACACAAACTACATTCTTATGGGAGACTTTGTGGACAGGGGATACTACAGCTTGGAGACATTCACATACCTGCTAGCCTTAAAAGCCAAGTGGCCGGACTGCATCACGCTTCTATGAGGAAATCACGAAAGCAGATCACACAGGTGTGCGGCTTTTACGGTGTCGTGGGAAAGACGCATCGTTAAAAACATTAGTAAACAACTGGTTGCAGTTCTGAGCCAACCTGGATACTAAGGAGATCCTGAGGGAAATCGACGAGTATCAACGCTTTATGCTATGGAGGAACAACATACTCCATCATGGAAAGATCTGGTTACCTCACAAAAAAACTAACCAGACAAAAAAAAGAAAGACAGATTCATCTACAGACACGGACAATTTACTTACCGTTGAAGTAGAGGCTAGTGCTCTTGCTGGAATCCATGCAACACTTGAAAAGTTGTGAGGAGGTAGCAGGGCTGAGGGGGAGTTGGCTGAGGGGGAGTTTGGAGTTTAGCCAGAGTGAAATTCTCACGCTCCAAGGAGAGAACAAGGCACTCACAGCCAAGGTAAAAACCCTCGATTCCAACATGGATTGTCTACTCAGGGAAAACAGGGTGATGAGTGAGTTGCTACTAGACATACAAACCCATAGCATGCGTGTATATCTAATATTTTCTGGGATTCCTGAGGACTCATCCAATAATCCAGAGGGGGCGATCAGAGTTCACGCAATCCGCTTTGAAACTTCCTCTAGAGACTGTAAACAAGGTGGCTTTCCTCTGAGTGCACAGACTTGGAGCGACAAGACCAAGGTTGCCTGACCTTTCATCGCAAAATTTGAACACTACCAACAAAAGGAGCTGATCAAAAGCAGGGGAAAGGAGCTTAAAGGGACCAAATTCGGTCTCAATGACCAATTTCCCCGGGAGATAAATGAACGTCGCAAGAGGCTTTATCCTGTAGAGGCAACAGAGGGAGAGGGGTAAGCGTGCCTTTCTCATTGTGGACAAACTCTTTATAGATGGACAGCTCTTCCGAGACAGCTCCATAACACCATGGCTGTACTACATTCTATGGGACATCAGGTTACGGGGGAAAAAAAGGTATGGGAACTGTAAGAATATCTGATATGAACACACACGCACTCAATTACATGCTCGCTCACATATGGATTTATACATACACACACTTGATCTCTCCTCTCACACTCTCTCTCCTCTCCCTCTCTCCCTATTGTCGAGAACTTTTCTATAATTTAATATGTTTTTTTGTTTGTCTATCTTTTCTATGTCTTTGTCTACATGTTTATCTATGTTTACAACAAGCAACGGCAAGATATCAGAACAGGGACATTGGGGAATAATACCATATTGTACGGGATACATTTGTACTGTAGTGAAGCCGTCTCTAAAGTAATGCAAGGTCTCTCATGATCATGTGAAACGTCAATTGCTATGGAAATGCTGGGATGTGTTTTTCTCTGAAAATTATGTTAAAGGTAACTATGATGCAACTATGATGGTGATACGATATGGATTACAATTATCATCCTGAATATTAAGGCTATACTCACTTCATGTTACACACATAGACGCTCAACCATGCAAATTGTCTGGGTTATTATTTACTTGGACATCACACATTATAGTCTTACTCTTACCCAGACATCATACACACTCTCACTAAATCACATCCAATATCATACACATCAACCTACTCAGATTTACTACACACATAATATATTGACTCAATGTTCTAACATCTGTAGCATTGGCTCACAGTCAAACAGGCAAGGGAATAAAACAAATAATGCTAAAACCGGTTTCTTGAATTCTAAATATCAGACATTTCAAATCTTACATTTTGACCGTCATAATACCTCTTATGGAAATAACTTTACAATCACTAATTATGGTCAATTTAGACTGAGAATAGTATTTAGATATGGTAAAGGGTGAAATAAGTATAGCCAGATATAATTGTAAGGGTTTAGTAGATTATAAAAAAAGAAGAAGATCAGTCTTTACGTGGCTAAAAGAAAAGGAATATAACATACACTGTTTACAGGAAACTCACTCTACATCCTTAGATTAAGTTGTGTGGAGAAAGGAATGGGGTGGTGAAATAATTTTCTGTCATGGACAAGGGAACTGAAAAGGTGTGATGATATTAATTAACAAAAATGTCGATCTGAATGTGCAAATATGGATCTTTTTGAATATGAAAGTGGATGAAAAACAGATTTGCCTCAATCTATATGGTCCAAATCAGGATGATCCATACTTCTTCAAAAATATTTATACCAATTTATTGAATTTACAGACAACAAATGATCAAATCATTATGGTGGGAGACTATAACACAGTGTTAAGTACCTCAATGGGCCGTACAGGGAATCACTCTACAAATATTATGGGCACATTAGAAATAGTGGATATTTGGAGACAAAAAAAACAAGACCTAGTGAGATACACATGGAGGAGACTTAATCAAGCAAGTCGTCTTGACTACTTTGTCTCTTTCTCTCTTGCATGAAAGGTTAAAAAAGTTTTAATAGGAGACAGAATGCGATCGGATCATCATCTAATTGGCCTTCACATAACTCTTATAGAATTTCAACGTGGACGGGGATATTGGAAATGTAATCAAAGTTTACTGGAGTACAATTTATTTTTAACTAAGACAAAATAATTTATAACTGCATTTTTCCAGTACAATATAGGTTCAGCAAATCCCCATATTATTTGGTATACCTTTAAAATGTACCTTCAGAGGTCATTCAATT
Organism: Coregonus lavaretus; assembly: GCF_964263955.1. Taxonomy (NCBI): domain Eukaryota; kingdom Metazoa; phylum Chordata; class Actinopteri; order Salmoniformes; family Salmonidae; genus Coregonus; species Coregonus lavaretus. The sequence goes on along the minus strand of NC_140009.1, from coordinate 44,897,721 downwards.
CAATATTCTTCAATAATAAAAAAGCAGTTTCTGGCTAAAGAGACAAGACTAGCAAGGGAAATACATGAACTAATAGTACAGGTAGATAATAATAAAAACGATACTACAGAGATACAAAATAAGTCAGAGGAAAAACAAAAAGAACAGGAGGAACTTATTCAAGAACGATCTAATGTAATCTATTACAAAAATAAAGCAAACTGGATGGACTTGATAAAAATTCACCAAATTCTTCCTGAATCTCCAACACAAGAACGCTAATAAAAATAATTTGCAGAATCTAGTTACTGAAGACAGAGTCAACTATGATTCTCAAAATTATATTTTAAAAAGGAGGAAGCTAAATATTTTAAGCAGATGTTCTCTTTTCCGTCTCATCCTCACCCACTGAATGACGATTACTGTAAGGAATTCTTTCCAAATTATAAAAATGGAAAATTAACAAATGTACAGAAAGATCAGTGCGAAGGCCAAATTACAGAGGAATAACTTTTTGAGGCTATTAAATCCTTTCAGTGTGGAAAAACCCCAGGGCTTGATGGCATACCAGTAGAGGTATATCAAGCCTTTTTTGATATACTTAAAGCTCCATTGTTAGCTTGTTTTAACTACTCCTATAGAAATGGTAGTCTGTCAGGTACTCAGCAGGAAGGTCTGATTTCACTATTATTAAAACAAGACCCAGATGGCAAATATAAAGATCCAGTCTATCTTAAAACTGGAGGCCTCTTTCACTTCAATGTTGTGATGCAAAAATACTAGCGAAATGCATAGCACTCAGAATTAAAAAGGTTTTACCAGGTATTGTTCATCCTGATCAGACAGGTTTTTTTACATGGACGATACATTGGAGATAATATACGACAACTACTAGAAATAATAGAACATCATGAAACATAAGAAGCCAGTCCTGGTTTTATAGCAAATTTTGAAAAATAATGTATTTATTTATAAATGCCTGGATTTTTTCAATGCCGGTGATTCTCTTATAAAAAAGGGTAAATGTAATGTATAGCAACCCCAGGTGTAAAATAGTAAATCGCTGCTACTTCTCAGAGAGTTTTGAATTGTCAAGAGGAGTTAAACAAGGGTGTCCGTGTCACCATATCCATTTGTTATGGCCATCGAAATACTAGCTATTAAAATCAGATCAAATAACAACATTAGAGGATTAGAAATCCAAGGCTTAAAAACAAAGGTGTCCATGTATGCCGATGACTCAAGTTTTATATTAAGTCCGCAAGCTAGATCCCTGCAATGTCTCATTGAAGATCTAGATAACTTTTCTGGACTAAAACCTAATTATAATAAGTGTACAATATTACGTATTGGATCTTTAAAAAATACAACATTTACATTACCCTGCAGTTTACCTAAAAAATGGTCTGACGGTGAAGTAGACATACTTGGTATTCATATCACAAAATATATAAATGAGCTCTCCACAATGGAAAAATTGCCCTGATTAACTCCTTTGTCATATCTCAGTTTACTCACTTACTTATGGCGCTGCCTACTCCTGATGATTTGTTTTTCAAATCATATGAGCAAAATATTTTTTCGCTTTATCTGGGATGCTAAACCAGACTAGATAAAGCGTGCCTATCTATATAATGAATAGGGTGGGTTGAGATTATTAAATATAAGAGCACTAAACCTCTCTCTAAAAGCATCACTTATTCGAAAGTGTTACTTGAACCCAAATGGTTCTCAAGTAAATTACTAAAAAAAGCTAATCCATTGTTTAAAAATTGCCTTTTTGCCTTTGTGCAGATTGCCATGTTTCTTTTTCGATTAATTGAAAATGATATTTTTTTCAAAGTATCTCTCTTTTTCAAACAAGCATTGAAGAGCTGGCTACTATTTAAATTTAATCCCCCTGAAAATATAGAACAAATATTACAACAAATATTATGGCTGAACTCAAATTTGGAATCTGATTGATTGATTGCTTCTGTGGACAGGTGTCTTTTATACAGGTAACAAACTGAGATTAGGAGCACTCCCTTTAAGAGTGTGCTCCTAATCTCAGCTCATTACCTGTATAAAAAGACACCTGGGAGCCAGACATCTTTCTGATTGAGAGGGGGTCAAATACTCATTTCCCTATTTAAAATGCAAATCAATTTATAACATTTTTGAAATGCGTTTTTCTGGATTTTTGTTGTTGTTATTCTGTCTCTCACTGTTCAAATAAACCTACCATTAAAATTATAGACTGATCATTTCTTTGTCAGTGGGCAAACGTACAAAATCAGCAGGGGATCAAATACTTTTTTCCCCTCACTGTATGTATGTATGTATGTATGTATGTATGTATGTATGTATGTATGTATGTATGTATGTATGTATACACACACACACACACACCAATACTAGTAGGAATAGTTAAGTGTGATACATGCACATTTAAGTTGTAAAACTCCAGATGTGGTACACAAAAAATATATATATATTTTGTGATTATCTGAAAATAGGGAATGATGCACATATGGTTCTTCGTCTGTAGGGCTCAATTGTACTTCATGTACAATTACAATCTAGTTATTATTATTTTCTTTGGAACGCTACTCCTCCTACACCGTTTAAGCAAGACACGTCATTCAAATCGAATAATATGTTATTGGTCATATACACATATTTAGCAGATGTTATTGCGGGTGTAGCGAAATGCTTGTGTTCCTAGCTCCAATAGTGCAGTAGTATCTAACAATTCACAACAATACACACAAATCTAATAGTAAAATAATGGATTTAAGAAATATATAAATATTAGGATGAACAATGTCGGAATAGCACTGACTAAAATACAGCAGAATACAGTATATACATATGAAATGAGTAAAGCAGTATGTAAACATTATAAAAGTGACCAGTGATTATATGGGGCAGGGTACAAAAACAGTTCCGCAGCATTGAAGTTCCAAGATCACAGTGGCCTCCTCCATCCTTAAATGGAAGAAGTTCAAAACCACCAAGACTCTTCCTAGAGCTGGCCGCCTGACCAAACTGAGCAATCGGGGGAGAAGGGCCTTGGTCAGGGAGGTGACCAAGAACCCGATGGCCACTCTGACAGAGCTCCAGAGTTCCTCTGTGGAGATGGGAGAACCTTCCAGAAGGACAACCATCTCTGCAGCACTCCACCACTCAGGCCTTTATGGTAGAATGGCCAGACAGAAGCCACTCCTCAGTAAAAAGGCACATGACAGCCCGCTTAGAGTTTGCCTAAAGGACTCTCAGACCATGAGAAACAAGATTCTCTGGTCTGATGAAACCAAGATTGAACTCTTTGGCCTGAATGCCAAGCGTCACATCTGGAGGAAACCTGGCACCATCCCTCCGGTGAAGCATGGTGGTGGCGGCAGCCTCATGCTGTGGGGATGTTTTTCAGTGGCAGGGACTAGCAGACTAGTCTGGATCGAGGGAAAGATGAACGGAGCAAAGTACAGAGATATCCTTGATGAAAACCTGCTCCAGAGCACTCAGGACCTCAGACTGGGGGCGAAGATTCACCGTCCAACTGGACAACGAACCTAAGCACACAGCCAAGACGCAGACGTGGCTTTGGGACAAGTCTCTGAATGTCCTTGAGCGGCCCAGCCAGAGCCCGGACTTGAACCCGATCGAACATCTCTGGAGAGACCTGAAAATAGCTGTGCAGTGACGCTCCCCATTCAACCTGACAGAGCTTGAGAGGATCTGCAGAGAAGAATGGGAGAAACTTCCCAAATACAGGTGTGCCAAGCTTGTAGCGTCATACCCAAGAAGACTGGAGGCTGTAATCGCTGCCAAAGGTGCTTCTTTTTCTTTTTTTATACATTTGCTTTGTCATTATGGGGTATTGTTGATGAGGGGAAAAAACGATTTAATCCATTTTAGAACAAGGCTGTAACGTAACAAAATGTGGAAAAAGTCAAGGGGTCTGAATAATTTGCTACTCAAACCAACATATTAACAATGACCAATCTATTCCAAATAGAACAGAGATATACCAGCAGTAGATATTAACTGGAGTATTGCCTGTTCCAATATCACATTTTCATCAAGAAACCCAAATCACCAAATGACCCACTACAATTTTGCCCATATGAGTAACGTGACTCCCCCCCAAAAATGTATAGATGAACATAAATTCAACCCGTGTATGCTCTTCCCCCACGGTACTCCTGGCACATTTACTCATATGGTCTGTAAGTGCCCACAGGTTATCCTTTTGGCAATCTGTGGCTTCGGCGTCATAACTGACTTCAGTGGGGAAATGCTCACCTTCGATGGCCACTGACACACTGGAGAAGTGTGCTCTTCAGACAGCAGACGGCGTGTTTAGCGTCGTTTGGGTGAGCGGTTTGCTGATGTCAACGTTGTGAACAGAGTGCCCCGTGGTGGTGGGGTTATGGTATGAGCAGGCATAAAGCTACGAACAACAAACTCAATTGCATTTTATCGATGGCAATTTGAATGCATATCGATACCATGACGAGATCCTGAGGCCCACTGTCGTGCCATTCATCTGCCGCCATCACCTCATGTTTCGGCATGAGGTGATGGCGGCAGATGAATGGCACGACAGTGGGCCTCAACAGCAAATCGCTGTTGTGATAACGTTAGTTGTGTCAGAGTTAAGGCCCGGGCCATCGACCAAGCCAATAACTATAATGATAAACAATAGGCTACATAACTATAAAATGTTTGTGAGCATCCACACTAGAGGAAAGTTTATAATTCTATAGACCTACACCTGTTAATCAACTGATCAACTCATCCTATACTGTGCAGATACTCTAACACACAGATACTGGTTCAGACCGTGCTTTCAGGGTGTGTTCATTGTCATACTGACAACTGCAAATAATACTTCGATGTACATGTAGGCCTAATGAAAAAGAATATAGTAACGTATTTAAATGTAGCAATTCAACAACAAACACCGTTTAGCCTGCACATCTTTTAGGCCTACAGCATGTCATTGCCTCATTGCTCAAGAGGTTTGCAAGTGATTTCCATTTTTCGAATGGTTGTGAATTCCTTTGGGTTTTCTTTTTCACCGTGCTCATCTCTCGGTTTGTCCTGTGCAACTATTTGCAATGCATCAGTGCAACGCTGTTATCATAACCGGCGAAAAGTGATCACGCCATTGCACTCTCTCCTTAACTTTCCCCAACTCTATGCTGTAGGCCTGTTTAACATTTAGCAAGAGCAAGCCTGCTTCTTTCACCTAATAGGCTATTATGTCTAGTATACAATACATGTCCTATAGCTTTTGTAATCTATAGCTTTTCCTGGGATTTCACGAGAAGAGGAATGGCCTATTGCGGAGAGACTTGCATAGCCTATAGCCTGTTGCGCAAGGGAAAAGCTGGAAGAGAAAATTGTAACACAGGGAATAAATACACAATGAGCAATGATAGCTTGGCTATATACATGGGGTAACAGTACCGAGTCGATGTGCAGGTGTACGAAGTAATTGAGGTAGATACAGCTGAAGTCTGAAGTTTACATACACCTTAGCAAAATACATTTAACAATGTTCACAATTCACAATTCCTGACATTTAATCAAAGTAATAATTCCCTGTCTTAGGTCAGTAAGGATCACCACTTTATTTTAAGAACTTGAAATGTCAGAATAATAGTAGAGAGAATGATTTATTTCAGCTTTTATTTCTTTCATCACATTCCCAGTGGGTCAGAAGTTTACATACACTCAATTAGTATTGGTAGCATTGCCTTTAAATTGTTTAACTTGGGTCAAACGTTTCGGGTAGCCTTCCACAATAAGTTGGGTGTATTTTGGCCCATTCCTCCTGACAGAGCTGGTGTAACTGAGTCAGGTTTGTAGGCCTCCTTGCTCGCACACGCTTTTTCAGTTCTGCCCACAAATGTTCTATAGGATGGAGGTCAGGGCTTTGTGATGGCCACACAAATACATTGACTTTGTTGACCTTAAGCCATTATGCCACAACTTTGGAAGTATGCTTGGGGTCATTGCCCATTTGGAAGACCCATTTGCGACCAAGCTTTAACTTCCTGACTAATGTCTTGAGATGTTGCTTCAATATATCCACATAATTTTCCTTCCTCATGATGCCATCTATTTTGTGAAGTGCGCCAGTCCCTCCTGCAGCAAAGCACCCCCACAGCATGATGCTGCCACCCCCGTGCTTCACGGTTGGGATGGTGTTCTTCAGCTTGCAAGCCACCCCCTTTTTCTTCCAAACAAAACGATGGTCATTATGGCCAAAGAGTTCTGTTTTTGTTTCATCAGACCAGAGGACATTTCTCCAAAAAGTACGATCTTTGTCCCCATGTGCAGTTGCAAACTGTAGTCTGGCTTTTTTATGGCAGTTTTGGAGCAGCCTTTCAGGTTATGTCGATATAGGACCCGTTTTACTGTGGACATAGATACTTTTGTACCCGTTTCCTACAGCATCTTCACAAGGTCATTTGCTGTTGTTCTGGGATTGATTTGCACTTTTCACACCAAAGTACATTCATTTCTAGGAGACAGAACGCGTCTTTTTCCTTAGCGGGTGTCACGATCGTCTGAAGAAGCGGACCAATACGCAGCGCGTGGAGTGAACATGATGACTTTATTTAATAAAGCAACCACGAAAAACAACAAATGACGATAGTGAAGTCCTCTGTAACACTGACAGAAACATGGAACAAAAACCCACAAACCAAGGAGAAACCACACAGTTTAAATATGGCTCCCAATCAGAGATAACGAACCGACAGCTGACACTCGTTACCTCCGATTGGGAGTCATATGACTAATCCTAGAAATAAACGTGACAGAAATGCAACCATAGAAAATCACCCAAAACCCCACATAGAAATACACCCAAACAATGAAAATGAACAACCCTGGCTCAAATAATCAAAGTCCATGGAGCCAGAGTATCACAGTACTCCGGGCGCACCAGCATACAGTCTAGGGGAGGGTCTGGGTGGGTGTCTGTCCATGGTGGCGGCTCTGGCCCAGGTCGTGGTCCCCACCCCACCTTAGTCACTATCCGCTTCCGTAGGCCCCTCCACCTGACCACCCCCCAATTAAACCCCACTGGATTAAGGGGCGGCACCGGACTAAGGGGCAGCACCGGACTAAGGGGCAGCACCGGACTAAGGGGCAGCACCGGACTGAATGGCGGATCCTGGCTGGACGGCTCTGGCGGATCCTGTCTGGCGGAAGGCTCTGGCTGATCCTGTCTGGCGGAAGGCTCTGGCTGATCCTGTCTGGCGGAAGGCTCTGGCTGCTCCTGTCTGGCGGAAGGCTCTGGCTGCTCCTGTCTGGCGGAAGGCTCTGGCTGATCCTGTCTGGCGGAAGGCTCTGGCTGCTCCTGTCTGGCGGAGAGCTCTAGCGGCTCCGGTCTGGCGGACGGCTCTGAAGGCTCATGGCAGACGGGCGGCTTTGCAGGCTCAGTACAGACGGGCAGTTCCTGCGGCGCTTGGCAGACGGACAGTTCAGACGGCGTTGGGCAGACGGGCAGTTCAGACGGCGTTGGGCAGACGGACAGTTCAGGCCCCGTTGGGCAGACGGGCAGTTCAGACGGCGTTGGGCAGACGGACAGTTCAGACCCCGTTGGGCAGACGGCAGACTCTGGCCGTCTGAGGCGCATCGTAGGCCTGGTGTGTGGTGCCGGAACAGGAGGTACCGGGCTGAGGACACGCATCTCAGGGCTAGTGCGGGGAGAAGCAACAGGGCATGCTGGACCCTGGGGACGCACCGTAGGCCTGATGCGTGGTGCCGGAACTGGAGGTACCGGGCTGAGGACACGCATCTCAGGGCTAGTGCGGGAAGCAGCAACAGGGCATGCTTGGCCCTGGGGACGCACCGTAGGCCTGATGCGTGGTGCCGGAACTGGAGGTACCGGGCTGAGGACACGCATCTCAGGGCTAGTGCGGGGAGAAGCAACAGGGCATGCTGGACCCTGGGAACGCACATAAGGGCTAGTGCGGAGAGCCGGAACAGGGCATGCTGGACCCTGGGGACTCACATTAAGCCTAGTGCGGAGAGCAGCAACAGGACGCACAGGACTCGGGAGACACACAGGAGGCTTGGGGCGTGGTGTAGGCACTGGTGGGAAAGGGCTGGCGACGCGCACCGTATCCCTGGTGCGAGTGGCCGGAACAGGCCGGGCTGGGCTGGCGAAGCGCACCGTATCCCTGGTGCGAGTGGCCGGAACAGGCCGGGCTGGGCTGGCGAAGCGCACCGCATCCCTGGTGCGAGTGGCCGGAACAGGCCGGGCTGGGCTGGCGAAGCGCACCGTATCCCTGGTGCGAGTGGCCGGAACAGGCCGGGCCGGGCTGGCGAAGCGCACCGTATCCTTGGTGCGAGGGGTCGTAACAGGCCGGACCGTACTGGAGGCACACACCACTGGCTCTACCCCGGGAACTGGAACGGGCCGGACCGGACTGGATACACACCTCAGTCTCTCACGCCGTGCCTCTACATCTCCTTTCCCTACTTTGGCCAGTGACCCCCGTAACCTGGTTGCCTCTTGAATTCGCCCCTTCTCTGCCTCCGTTAGCCCCGTCGTCCAAGCCATGTGCCCCCCCCAAAAAACTTTTTGGGGTTGCCTCTCGTCCTTCCAACGATGATGGCCCTGCTGACGCCGTTGCTCCTCTCGCCGTCGCCTCTCCACCGTTTCGCTCCATGGACGGCGATCCATCCCATCCAGGATCTCCTCCCAAGTCCAGGACCCCTTTCCGTCCAAAATCTCCTCCCATGTCCAGGAAGCCTTTGGAGCTGGGTCCTGTTGCCGCTTGACACGCTGCTTGGTCCTTTGATGGTGGGTTTTTCTGTCACGATCGTCTGAGGAAACGGACCAATACGCAGCGCGTGGAGTGAACATGATGACTTTATTTAAATAAAAGCAACCACGAAAACAACAAACAAATGACGATAGTGAAGTCCTACAGTGACTATGACTGAACCTGGAACAAAAACCCACAACCCCAAGGTGAAAACACACAGTATAAATATGGCTCCCAATCAGAGATAACGAGCCGACAGCTGACACTCGTTACCTCCGATTGGGAGTCATCGACCAAACATAGAAAACGACAACCTAGACACCCAACATAGAACAAAACCACATAGACTGCACACACCCTGGCTCAACATAATGAGTCCCAGAACCAGGGTGTGACAGCGGGTTGACGGCTGCGTGGTCCCATGATGCTTATACTTGCGTACTATTGTTTGTGCAGATGAACGTGGTACCTTCAGACATTTGGAAATTGCTCTCAAGGATGAACCAGACTTGTGGAGGGCTACAATAATTTTTCTGAGGTCTTGGCTGATTTCTTTTGATTTTCCCATGATGTCAAGCAAAGAGGCACTGAGTTTGAAGGTAGGCCTTGAAATACAGCCACAGGTACACTTCCAATTGACTCAAATGATGTCAATTAGCCTATCAGAAGCTTCTAAAGCCATGACATCATTTTCTGGAATTTTCCAAGCTGTTTAAAGGCACAGTCAACTTAGTGTATGTAAACTTCTGACCCACTGGAATTGTGATACAGTGAATTCTAAGTGAAATAATTTGTCTGTAAACAATTGTTGGAAAAATTACTTGTGTCATGCACAAAGTAGATGTCCTAACCGACTTGCCAAAACTATAGTTTGTTAACAAGAAATGTGTGGAGTGGTTGAAAAACAAGTTTTAATGACTCCAACCTAAGTGTATGTAAACTTCCGACTTCAACTGTATGTACATAAAGTTATTAGGTAGGGGTAAATTGACTAGGCAACAGGATAGGCCTAGGCCTGTTGCCTAGGCCAACGTTTTTAAACAATTAAACTATACCTGGCCTACAACAACCGTGCAATCAGGAATGTATTATTGTCCATAGGTAGACTGCAGTGATGTAGGCTAATTTGAATAACTGCTCACACGTCCTGTTTTGTTTCATGCCGAAATAACTGCCCAACAGCCTAGGCCTGATTATGCAACCATTTGGATCAGTTTGGGTCTATTCTCAACAGTTTAGAAGGTTCAGAAAGGTACATTAGCAGGCCACTCATATTGTGTAGGTCAGGATGTAGCCCGGTGTTAAGATAGGCCTAATATAGGAAAATATGGGCTTCCGCCTGTTAATGCTGTAGCCTATTTTACATTCAGCTATCAAGCGCAAGCGTGCATCTCTCCTCCAATAGGCTATTAGTAGGATAAAGAAAATATGTCAAAATAAGTGTCCAACAAGCGTTTGTAGTGTGGCTTTTCCTGGGACTCGACAAGATTTAAAAGGAATAGCCGTGGCAGGAGAAGCCAGGTGCATAATTGCGCAATACAACAATGAAGACAGACAGGCTCGAGATGTAGCCTATAGCCTAAATTAGGAAGCGTATGCATATTAGCCCATAATTCATAAACTCAATGTTAGGCTTAATACTGCAGTGAATATATCCAGTCAATTTACACAGCGAAATAAAAAAAGGTTTAGGCTATAAGATAATGAAATCATAGGTAGCCTATACTACATGCGCTCCCTCCCAGTCCCCACAGGTACGCAGTTCGAAAAGCTACCCTATTGTTTCAGTTTTTTAGGGACAAGAAATGTATCCTACCAAGACTACAACAACACAATGTAATGAAGAATGTGATTTTTGTTTTCAATTGAGTACAAAACTAGGCTGTAAACTGCAGTGAATAGCCTATGTCATTTGAATAACAGCTCAAAGCCTGGCGTTTTGAATGAATATTCATTTAGAAATATCTTAATCTAGCCTGCCTGATTTGGATCAGTTATGGGGGTTTTCTCGGCAGTTTAGCCTACAAGGTCCAGGCACATTAGCAGGACAGTAATATGGTGTATTTTGTCATGATTTATCAGCTAACAGAAACATGCTAATGCAGGGATTTCTAGTGGCGCGCATATGAATGATGATAAGTTGTATACATAGTTTCCACGTTTGGCTTCCGTGTTTTAAAAGCATTCGAAAATGAGGTGGATAGCTCCTCCCACCAGCCTCCTCTGCTGTAAACTGACCCTGGTTTCAGTGCTGAATGATGGCATGCAATATTGTTAATGAATGTTACAATGGCATAGGGACACAATCTGGCTATTGTTACCTGTACTAGGGGTGTGATTAGGGCTGTTACGGTGACCGTATTACCGCCACACCGGCGGTCACGAGTCATGACGGCAGTCAAATTCCAGGTGAACGTTTAGTCACGATAATTAGGCTTCTCCATGCTCTGATGCTGCTGATGGTCATTAGAAGCCTACCAAACTTGCTAACTGCCTGGTACTCAGCACTATTGTCCCTCTAATCACTCTGACAATGCAAATGTGATCGAAAATCTAATCAAAAAACATTAATGAGAGCCCATGAGCTCATGTTGCGCAACATTTCTATAGGCTATGCAATTGCGTGATGGCCTCTATTAAAAAGAGGATCCCAGCAGCTTTCTATAGGAAAGGCCTACTCTATTTATCAACTTTCCTAATATTAAGCACATTGCTTCTCTTTACAACAGGAGAAAAGTGTCACACCCTGATCTGTTTCACGTCTTTGTGATTGTCTTCACCCCCCTCCATGTGTCGCCCATCTTCCCCATTACCCCCATTGTATTAATACTGGTGTTCTCTGTTACCAGTTTGTTTTGTTTCGTCAAGCCTACCAGCGTTTTTCCCCTTGCTCCTATCTTTTTCAAGTTCCTGTTTTCTAGTTTTCCCGGTTTTTACCATTCTGCCTGCCCTGACCCTGAGACTGCCTGCCGTTCTGTACCTTTTGGACTCCGATCTGGATTACTGACCTCTGCCTGCCCTTGACCGGTCTTTTGCCTGCCCCCTGTTTTATGTAATAAACTTGTGTTACTTCGACACTGTCTGCATCTGGGTCTTCTCCTGAAACGTGATAGTATGAACTGGCCATGACTGACCCAGCAGACACGGACCACTTTTTGGGTTACTACATGATTCCACGTGTGTTATTTCATAGTTTTGATGTCTGCACTATTATTCTACAATAAAGAAAAACCCTGAAATGAGTAGGTCTCCAAACTTTTGTACTTGTTGAAGCACCTTTGGCAGCGTTTACAGCCTTGATTCATATTGGGTATGACGCTACAAGCTTGGCACACCTGTATTTGGGGAGTTTCTCCCAATCTTCTCTGCAGATCTTCTCAAGCTCTGTCAGGTTGGATAGAGAGAGTAGCTGCACAGCTATTTTCAGGTCTCTCCAGAGATGTTCGATCGGGTTCAAGACCGGGCTCTGGCTGGGCCACTCAAGGACATTCAGAGACTTCTCCAGAAGCCACTCCTGCGTTGTCTTGGCTGTGTACTTAGGGTCGTTGTCCTGTTGGAAGGTGAACCTTCGCGCCAGTCTGAGGTCCTGAGTTCTCTGGAGCAGGTTTCATCAAGGATCTGTGTACTTTGCTCCATTCATCTTTCCCTCGATCCTGACTAGTCTCCCAGTCCCTGCCACTGAAAAACATCCTCACAGCATGATGCTGCCACCACCATGCTTCACCGTAGGGATGGTGCCACGTTTCCTCCAGACGTGACGCTTGGCATTGAGGCCAAAGTGTTCAATCTTTGTTTCATCAAACCAGAGAATCTTGTTTCTCATGGTCCGAGAGTCTTTAGGTGCCTTTTGGCAAACTCCAAGCGGGCTGTCATGTGCCTTTTACTGAGGAGTGGCTTCTGTCTGGCCACTCTACCATAAAGGCCTGATTGGTGGAGTGCTGCAGAGATGGTTGTCCTTCTGGAAGGTTCTCCCATCTCCACAGAGGAACTCTGGAGCTCTGTCAGAGTGACCATCGGGTTCTTGGTCACCTCTCTGACCAAGGCCCAAGCCATGAGGTCGAAGGAAATGTTTTGGTACCCTTCCACAAATCTGTGCCTCGACACAATCCTGTCTCAGAGCTCTACGGACAATTCCTTCGACCTCATGGCTTGGTTTTTGCTCTGACATGCACTGCCAATTGTGGGACCGTATATACACACACACACACACACACACACACACACACACACACACACACACACACACACACACACACACACACACAGGTGTGTGCCTTTCCAAATAATTTCAAATCAATTGAATTTACAACAGGTGGACTCCAATCAAGTTGTAGAAACATCAAGGATGATCAATGGAAACAGGATGCACCTCAGCTCAATTTTGAGTCTCATAGCAAAGGGTCTGAATACTTATGTAAATAAGGTATCCGTTTTTCATTTTGAATAAATTTGCTAAAATTTCTAAAATCCTGTTTTCGCTTTGTCATTATAGGGTATTGTGTGTAGATTGCTGAGGATTTTGTATTTTATTTAATCCATTTTAGAATAATGCTGTCTATTTACCACCACAAACCGATGCTGGCACTAAGACCACACTCACAGAGCTGTATAGGGCCATAAACAAACAAGGCTATCGCCCCGTAGCACTCACATCTTTAGCCATTAAAATGTTTTGAAAGGCTGGTAATGGTTCATATCAACACCATCATCCGAGACACCCTGGACCCACTATAATTAGCATAACGCCCTGGACCCACTATAATTAGCATAACGCCCCAACAGATAATGCAATCTCTGAACACCTCCCTCTGCAACTGGATCTTGGACTTCCAGATGGGCCACCCCCAGGCAGTGAGGGTAGGCAACAACACATCGACCATGCTGACCATCAACACGGGGCCCCGCAGGTGTGTGTGCTTAGTCCCCTCCTCTACTCCCTGTTCACGCACGACTCCAACACCATCATCAAGTTTGCTGACGAGGTCAGAGACCTGGCAGTGTGGTGCCAGGACAACAACCTCTCCCTCAACGTCAGCAAGACAAAGGAGGTGATCATGGACTACAGGAAACAAAGGGGCGAGCGCGATCCACATCGATGGGGCTGTAGTGGAGCGGGTCAAGAGCTTCAAGTATTTATTTTCATTTACTATTTTAAAGGTTATTTTGAGATGTATTACACTACTTTCAAGAGTGAACTATTTTAATGTAGTTATTTTCTAAATTGTGTTAATGTTGTGATGTCATCAACGGTAACCATGTTTTTACTCTTCAGTTTGCTCAAAGCGTGATGAGGAGAGGTATGGGTTCGATTCCCACGGGGGGGCAGTATGAAAAATTAAAAATAATGTATGCACTCACTAACTGTAAGTCGCTTTGGATAAGAGCGTCTGCTAAATGACTAAAATGTAAATGTAAAATGTATGTGTTTATGTATGATCCGTTTTTTTGAATGCACATGTTCACAAATGCACAAAAAAGACAAGCAAAAATTATATCGGCATTGATTTAGTATTGTTGCACTACTGTTTGTAAGAATATAGATTAACGTGAATGGGGATAATTTTCGAGTGCAACTTTGATTGCAACTTTGCAAGGCTAGCCTAGTTACCGTTAGCTTTGGTTACAGGAGAGGGTCTCTTTCAGGTGAAGACAGCGTGAGTTCTCTGAAGATTAACGTTTGTCTTGCATTTGTATCCATTCCATGCCGGTATGTTGTGAAATGTGACTTTTGTATTTCATGTTTAATGTGCCTAGTTAGCAGTCGTTCATTTTGTTAGCTTAGTGAGTAAGAGCGTTGTGCCAGTAACCGAAAGGTCGCTGGTTCTAATCCCCGAGCCGACTAGGTGAAAAATCTGTCGATGTGTCCCTAAGCAAGGCACTTAACCCTAATTGCTCCTGTAAGTCGCTCTGGATAAGAGCGTCTGCTAAATGACTAAAATGTAAATGTAAAAATGTTACCTGTCCAGTCATGTCAAAAATGGCATTGTTGCCTTATTAGTATGCCTCAGGTATAATGGTACAATAGTACACTCAAATAAATATTTAGCACTTATTAGCAAATTATTAGTGTATTGGTGTACAATGTTTTATAAAAATGAAATGAGTCTTTTGAAAATATGAACATGTATATTTTGTACAATGCATTTTTGTTGATGTGGAGTTTGCTCAAAGCGTGATGAGGAGAGGCAAACTTGTGTACGAGAGTCCAGATGGCAGCATTAACGTTTGCCTTGCATTTGTATCCATTCCATGCAGTCATTAAAAGGCGAGACAACCGGCAGAATTGTGTCCAGAGCCTTCCCTTCCACCTACACCTCACCAGAACACAACGCAGAAAGGTACCGGTACAGAACCAGTTACACACTGGACTCTAACCACACACTCACACTGACACCCTAACGCACACATATACACTATATTACGCCCACACAAACACAACTGCTACGGTCTATTATTTATCCTGTTGCCTAGTCACTTTACCCATACTATATGTACATAGCTACCTCGTACCCCTGCACAGACTCGGTACTGGTACTCCCTGTATATAGCCATGTTATTTTTATTTGTTATTGTTATTCACTGTGTATTTATTACTTGTCACTATTTATATTTTTTATTAAATGTTTTCTTTATCTTTAACTACGCAAACATGAACACAGACATGAGTCAGACACGTGTGAAGTTTCACATGTACATTTGAGGTGTTTTTCCCTCATGTGAAAAAAAAGATCCCCACGTACCATTTTTTCACCACACATTTAATGTTCACATTAAAAGGAAAATTGCAGGAAAGAGGGAGGCATTTTATTTAATCGCATTATCATAAACAAAAAAATTCACTTACAATTCATTTTCTTCACATTTTAAAATTATTTCCTTGCAATATTTTGTTTTGTTATCAATACTTTTGGATTTACATGTGAAACTGCAAATTAGATTTTCACTTTCATATGTGGAATTGCAAGTTCACATGTGAAAATCAGAATGCAAGTGGAATTCTTTCATATGTGAAACTGCAAATGTATGTAAAACTGCATTTCCGATTTTTACGTGAAAGTATTAAACATGTGAAAACTGACATTACAAAACATTTTATTCTCCTCACGTGAAAAAGTGGCGTTAACATGTGAACTCTAAATTTAATACATGTGAAAATATGGTTTCACGTGTGAAATGTAAATTCAACATGTGAAAACAGCTATTTAAATGTGAAAATCCAATTTCACACTTGAAACTGCACATTTGACGTGTTATTTTGTGAGGGAACTCATGAGTTCTTCACTGTCACGTGACTTCAAAGCCAGTACCTTGTGTTCTCTTTGCATACAGTAGTGAAACAAGCACACCATACCTTGTCAATGCATCATACCCATACAATCAAAAAAAGTAGCTACACAAAGACCAGAGGATATTTCTAAAAGTCAGGAAAGGACCTTCAAGTGGACAAAATGGCAACACCTTCGAAACATAACAGTAATAACAACTCAAATCTATTGATTGAATGAGCAATATGAATTACTTCATGGTCTATTGCAAAGTGAAAAAAGAGCATGAGCATGTCATGATCATCACACAAGCATACAACAGAGCACAAATACAGTGGGGAAAAAAGTATTTAGTCAGCCACCAATTGTGCAAGTTCTCCCACTTAAAAAGATGAGAGAGGCCTGTAATTTTCATCATAGGTACACGTCAACTATGACAGACAAAATGAGAGAGAAAAAATCCAGAAAATCACATTGTAGGATTTTTAATGAATTTATTTGCAAATATGGTGGAAAATAAGTATTTGGTCACCTACAAACAAGCAAGATGTCTGGCTCTCACAGACCTGTAACTTATTCTTTAAGAGGCTCCTCTGTCCTCCAATCGTTCCCTGTATTAATGGCACCTGTTTGAACTTGTTATCAGTATAAAAGACACCTGTCCACAACCTCAAACAGTCACACTCCAAACTCCACTATGGCCAAGACCAAAGAGCTGTCAAAGGACACCAGAAACAAAATTGTAGACCTGCACCAGGCTGGGAAGACTGAATCTGCAATAGGTAAGCAGCTTGGTTTGAAGAAATCAACTGTGGGAGCAATTATTAGGAAATGGAAGACATACAAGACCACTGATAATCTCCCTCGATCTGGGGCTCCACGCAAGATCTCACCCCGTGGGGTCAAAATGATCACAAGAACGGTGAGCAAAAATCCCAGAACCACATGGGGGGACCTAGTGAATGACCTGCAGAGAGCTGGGACCAAAGTAACAAAGCCTACCATCAGTAACACACTACGCCGCCAGGGACTCAAATCCTGCAGTGCCAGACGTGTCCCCCTGCTTAAGCCAGTACATGTCCAGGCCCGTCTGAAGTTTGCTAGAGTGCATTTGGATGATCCAGAAGAGGATTGGGAGAATGTCATATGGTCAGATGAAACCAAAATATAACTTTTTGGTAAAAACTCAACTCGTCGTGTTTGGAGGACAAAGAAGGCTGAGTTGCATCCAAAGAACACCATACCTACTGTGAAGCATGGGGGTGGTCTGCAAAGGGACCAGGACGACTGATCCGTGTAAAGGAAAGAATGAATGGGGCCATGTATCGTGAGATTTTGAGTGAAAACCTCCTTCCATCAGCAAGGGCATTGAAGATGAAACGTGGCTGGGTCTTTCAGCATGACAATGATCCCAAACACACCGCCCGGGCAACGAAGGAGTGGCTTCGTAAGAAGCATTTCAAGGTCCTGGAGTGGCCTAGCCAGTCTCCAGATCTCAACCCCATAGAAAATCTTTGTAGGGAGTTGAAAGTCTGTGTTGCCCAGCGACAGCCCCAAAACATCACTGCTCTAGAGGAGATCTGCATGGAGGAATGGGCCAAAATACCAGCAACAGTGTGTGAAAACCTTGTGAAGACTTACAGAAAACGTTTGACCTGTGTCATTGCCAACAAAGGGTATACAACAAAGTATTGAGAAACTTTTGTTATTGACCAAATACCCTATTTTCCACCATAATTTGCAAATAAATTCATAAAAGATCCTACAATGTGATTTTCTGGATTTTTTTTTCTCATTTTGTCTGTCATAGTTGACATGTACCTATGATGAAAATTACAGGCCTCTCTCATCTTTTTATGTGGGAGAACTTGCACAATTGGTGGCTGACTAAATACTTTTTTCCCCCACTGTATTGTTTATTTTTTGAGGTCGGTTCGGTTTCGGTTCGATTATTAAAAAAGAATCACGGTTTTCGATGTATTTACTTTTACATTAAATGCGCTATGCATTATGTGGGTTCAATGCTGTAACAACACAGAATAAAACAATTAATCAGAATCACCTTTATTTGCCAAGCAAATTCACACATACACATTTTACTTGGTGATATGGTGCTGCTAGTGATTGACAACATTTATAGACAGAATACAAACAGCAGAGTTTAAACAACGTTTTACATACACTACCGTTCAAAGTTCAAAGTTTGGGGTCACTTAAAAATTTCCTTGTTTTCGAAAGAAAACGCTCCAGATACTCAACTAGTCTCAAGAAGGCCAGTTTTATTGCTTCTTTAATCAGCACAACAGTTTTCAGCTGTGCTAACATAATTGCAAAAGGGTTTTAGCCTTTTAAAATGATAAACTTTGATTAGCAAACACAACGCCATTGGAACACAGGACTGATGGTTGCTGATAATGGGCCTCTGTACGCCTATGTAGATTTTCCATAAAATAAAATAAAACAGCAGTTTCCAGCTACAATAGCCATTTACAACATTAACAATGTCTACGCTGTATTTCTGATCAATGATGTTACTTTAATGGAAAAAAAATATGATTTTCTTTTGAAAACAAGGACATTTCTAAGTGACCCCAAACTTTTGAAAAGTAGTGTACATTATAAACAACTGGTTAAAGTGAGCATAGAACTATAAGAGAATGAACAGATATACAAATATACTCTGTGTATACGGTTGATATACAGTGGATGTACACAAATGTATAGTATCAGTATGAATATATCATCATGCAGAGAGATGAACAGAGTGCAATTGCAGAATAATGCAGTTATTTTGTGTACAGTTCAGAGATGGCTATGTGCAGCATAGAGTGCATAGTCCTTTAGTCTATGGGCCATATGGCCGGTTGGTGAGGGCCACAGCCCAGGGGAAGAAACCTTTCAGGTGGCGGGAGATTTTGGTCATGAGTGACCTGAACCTCCTACCAGAGGTGCATTTTTTTAGGAGGGGTGACCGGTGTGGGAGGGGTCGGCGATGATCTTTCCTGCACGCTTGCTTGTCGTGCAGGACCTCGATGGAAGGCAGGTGGCAGCCGATGACCCTCTCTGCAGACCGGACAATGCGTTACAGTTTGCCCTTGCAGCGGGTAGACGCAGACTCAAACCATACAGTGATAGAGGAGTTGAGGATGGACTCAACGATTGAAGCTTAAAACAGGATCAGGATTGACTGTGAAATTGAGTTCTCTCATCTGCTGCAAGTAGTACATCCGCTGGTGTGCCTTCTTGCTGACCGCTGTGATGTTGTCCTCCCACTTGAAGTTGTGGGAGATGATGGTCCCCAGGAATTTGAATGATTCAGCCGTGCGAACAGCTGAGCCATCAATCTCGAGGGGGAGAGATGGTGGGGCGGTTTTGTCTGTGTTGAGTTCCAGGATACTGCAACTGCACACCAGGGCACCAGCAGGTCAAATCTCTCCACGGTACATGGAGTCATCACCAGAGTGGTGTCATCTGCAAACTTGAGTAGTTTGACAGATGCGTTGTTGGAGGTGCAGTCATTGGTGTCAGTGAGGGATAAAGACTCCGAAAGGTAATTAAAGTCCCATGATGGTAGTGACTGCCCATTACTGCTTATCACTTATTAACCATCATTTATTTATACTTCAATAAAATATTCCAGTTGTTGTGTATATTACATTAGTTTTATTTGATGACTTTATTATTTCATTCCAAGTCATCATCTCTATAGAGCTGCTGCCTATGCTGTCTGACAAAATCACTATTTTAGTAGTTCTTCAAAGTAAATAAGGCATACTTTTATGACTGCTGAATACCAACTATCAATCACTTAGATCATGTATTTTCAGGTAGCGATACCTCGCTCTCTATCCCTATTGATCGTGCATTCTTCCCTCTCTTTTACGTAGCATAAAAGAAACACTGACAGGACAAGGTGGCGCGCAATGGATTATGATCATTGTAGTTAATCACCATGTTTTCTGTGCTAAACTATGTAGAACATTGGCCTGTTGGAAACTACAACTCCCTACTGGGCAAAAACTGGTTGACACAACATTGTTTCCACGTTATTTCAACCAAAAAAGTCAACGTGGAAAACTGATTGGATTTGAAAAAAGTAATCAACGTCATGGAAATCCATATTTTTTTCAGCCAACTTTTAACCTACATTTAACAATTTTTGTTGATTTCAAGTTGAATTCACGTTAGTAGACAACTCAACCAAATGTAAATCAAAACTAGATGTTGAACTGACGTCTGTGCCCAGTGGGCAGTGTTGCGCTTAACTGCGCATGTTGTGTTCTGTTCTGATGCGCACCTGCCTTAAGGCCACTACACACTTCACGCAAATAGAGCGTCGTATATGTTCCGTTGCCAAATTTTGCCACACAAAAGTACAGATGTAGGACCTTAATTTGAGACAGTTTGCTACAGCAGGAAAATAATCCTGCAGCAACAGGAAATGTGAATTATTACGTGTATTATAATTAATGGAAACTTTTGTAGGGGTTGATACATTTTTCATTAGGGCAAATCAAGTCTGACATTTTAAAGTGGAAATTACAAACTTTAGAATCCGTTTTAAACCTCAAATACATTACAAGTTTGCATTTCCTGCTGCACAGGACAATTCTCAGCAACAAAAGAGTGATCAAATTAAAGATCTTACATCTGTACATAGAAGTATGTGTGAAAACAATACTCAGTCACTGCGTTTGCATAGTTTGCATGAAGTGTGTAGGGCCCTTTAAAGGCCCAGTGCAGAAATTATGAAAATTATGATAATGCCCTTTTACTGTTTGAAAAGACCACCTGAAATTTCAGTCTGTTTTGGTGGGATGGCCTGCCTGGTGATATCACCAGGCGATAAATTAGTTAATAGACCAATAAGAAAGAGAGTTCCAAACCTCCCTGCAAATAACAGCTAGTTTTCAGTTTCCCCTCCCACTCAGACCACTCCCAGACAGTCCTAGCTAAATTCTTGCTTGAGAAATTGCTCTTTGCTAAGAAGCTTATTATTATTATTATTATTATTTTTTTACCATTTTAATTGAAAACAAATCACAGTAAGGCACTTAATTGTTACACAGAAATTATTTGATATTGAGATAAAAACGGCTGCATTGGCCCTTTAACATGAAAAAGTAGGCTACATTTAGATCGTTCACACTGAGAGGTCACTGGATAAAAGTCCTTATGTACCCAATAAATTAATACTGGAGAGGTCTTCAAGGCATTCAGTTTTGGCAAGCTATTTCTTCTTGTGTCCAATCCATCCATCATATTTTGGGGATTTCACTGTGGCCCGCTGATACACCTGCAGCTGCAGCATTGTACTATTAGTAATAACACATACATGTTCAAATCCAGCCACAAATGGTGCTTGTGAGGACGGTCTGTAATGCATAGCTAACAAGCGAGGATCATACATTGTGCCCCACAGCGTTGGAAAACGATTGTTCGAGGTATTTAAACAAGCACCTACATCAGGACATTAGGGTAAAGTTTATTTATTTTTTTCACACAAGTGCTATTGAACAATACAAACAGGTGAATGAAACGCTAACCATAGTATGGGCTCTGATAGGCTATATGAAATCAAATGCTTATGCCAGTGTGTTTTGGCAAGTTTAATTGTTTCTATGCAGATACAATAGATAGGTACCCAATATAGCCTTGATGGCAGAGGGGAGAAACAACCTCGTTCATCCATGCAGACAGATATGGGCTAATGATTTCATGATAGCCTACTCATTTACATTTTAGTATCACCAGTGATGATGCAAAATGCAAACAATTTAAGTTTAGTTTGATGGCATTTTTAATATAGCTACAAAGTCGCGTGATGATGCACTGACAGACAGAGACGGATACTTTGTAGCAAGGGACATCCATCCGCTATGGCAATCAGTAGCCTAGGGCAGGTTTACCATACATCCCTTGGGAATTACATATCATCTGGGTTCTTTATTGTAGCCTATTATAATAAACAATGTGTAGGCTAGACGGAGCATTGGCCTTAATTTTCCTTAAATGGAGATTGTTCGTTCGCCCGAACAGATAGACAGACAATACGAGATAAACCCTGGCTTACCTTTGGCTGCCTCCACTGCACATAATAGTCCAAGGACGACTCTGACAATGGATGCAACATGTTTATACCTTCGGAACTGCATCCCGAATGAGTTAAATAAATCACGGGGAAATAAAAACAACTTTCTTATATCCTCCCCTATAATAAAATATATCTCACTCAAGAAGAAAAAAAAACATAAGAAGTATTCGGCAGCCGTGATAGTCCTAAAATGGCCGTCGCCAGCGCTGCTCTGCCTAGGAGTTGCTGAAGCATGCCAAATCTTACAACGCCTGGATAGGTATAGGTATTTTATGTATCAACTAACACGTCATAATGTTATAGCAATCTGTCAATCGATGACACGGTCAATGACGTTGCACGCAGCCATTGGTTGATGCAAGCAACGCCTGAGCAGGAGAACGCGACCATTCGTTTCCATCACCACTCTTTCTTGCAGTTTTGCAGTTGTGTCCTTTGGGACCGATGGCTAGTGACGTCAACAATGTTATTGTGGGAGTGCTTGCAGCTAGTTTAGCAGAGATGGCCGAACTCAGACAGAGGGCGAGAACCAAATGGATGGAGGGGACCATGTCTATGTCTCAGTCCTATGTTCCCACAGCCCTATGTTCCTTCAGTTCCCTCAGCCTCATGTTTCCTCAGCCTCATGTTCCCTCAGCCTCATGTTCCCTCAGCTCTATCTTCTAAACCAGGGATTGGCAACCCAAATGAGAGGACCATCAATAACAGATCAGATGCATGTTTATTGTAACACATCATTTTTCAATAAACGTAATGGACAGGCCATATATAATAAATCTAGGTCATTACCTCGAATATACATTTCCGATCACTGTGACCAAATACATATTCTTTAGAATTTTTTTGGCCTTGCTTATTTGTGCCAAATATGATTGAAATAGCTTCCGTAAATGCCGAGATAAATAACCACTCACCAATGATTCAATATTTCAGTGGGTCCTAGGCCATATCATTTGACATATTTAAGGCAACTATTATAAAAAATAACTTGAGTAGATGCTGAAATAAAACAACAAAAAACGCTATTTGGGCTGCTGTAATATTTACCAAAGGTCAAGGTCATAGTATTTGAATATATTCAGTAGGTTCCATATATACCCTTACATATGTAGATGCTAAAATAATCAGCATTTTCTACCTTATAACAATAAGCTTTTGTGCCAATTTTGATTGAAATTGGTTCAGTGGGTACTGATGGAATATAGGGTTGAGGAAACATAGGGCTGAGGGATAATAGGTTGAGGGAACATAGGGCTGAGGGAACATAGGGCTGAGGGATCATATGATGGACCTCGGATGGGGAGACACAAAGGATGACTAGGACCACAGTCAGGAGGGGATGCCGTTGTTGAGACGTTGGAAATATGTGTGTGTTTTTTTTTATTGGGCCTATAATAAGACTTGCCTACAACCTAGTTCCTCTCCTAGGAAGCTCTCTAATGTTTATGATAAATTAAACAAAATAAAACAACTGAATAGGGCGGCTGTTACAATAATACTGTGTCTGAATAGGTCTAATATGCCTAGCCTATCTGTGTTTGTAAAGCAGGCCTAAATAAAGCAAAACACACACAGACACACCTGTCTTCAATAATGCTTCACTGAGAGGCCATATTCCTTCTTGTAACCTTTCTTTTACCTTTGTGTTCAACCTTTTATGTTTTATTCGCCCCGCAACACAGCAGGTGCACACATCTATCAGTAGGTACCGAGTAGATCTGGCCCAATATCCTTTGTTCATGTTACTAATACAGACCAATTACACAGATGGTTCCTATTTGAGTTTTTCCCACTACGGAGAGAGAGAGAGAGAGAGAGAGAGAGAGAGAGAGAGAGAGAGAGAGAGAGAGAGAGAGAGAGAACTGACTCTCACACTGCACAACATTGATCCATTTCATCCAGGAGCCAACTAGGGTTGCATTCCAAATGGCACTCTATTCCCTTTATAGTGCACTACTTTTGACCAGGGCCGATAGGGCTCTGGTCAAAAGTAGTGCACTATATAGGGAATGGGATGCCATTTGGGATGCAAACGAACTCTGATCGCCTGCCCGGCCTTCATCGTCACCACCTCACCCAACATGACATATTTTTTATTATAACATGCATGTCATGGTGTGAGAATAGCAAAGTTCAAAATCACAAATGGGGCGGTGTGCACTCCATTTAATCAACACTTTCTCTGAGATTAAGGTAAAACCCTACAGGCAGAGAGGATGTGGTGCAATCAGATAACAATCAGACAAACAACGCCAGAATGAGCACTAATATAAGGCGTCTCAGTGCTCCAATTGCTTTTGCTGAATACGAATAGAATAAAATCGAATTTATATCAGGTTTCAAAAGGCCAAATAATTGATAAAAACACACTGTTTTGCAATGAAGGTCTACAGTAGTCTCAACACCACTCTGTATGGTAGCACCATGGTATAGCCGGAGGAAAGCTAGTTTCAGTCCTCTTCTGGGCACACTGACTTCAATACAAAAACTAGGAGGCTCATGGTTCTCACCCCCTTCCATAGACTTATGTCACCGGTGTGAAATGGCTAGCTAGTTAGCGGTGCGCACTAGTAGCGTTTCAATCGGTGACGTCACTCGCTCTGAGACCTTGAAGTAGTTGTTTCCCTTGCTCTGCAAGGGCCGCGGCTTTTGTGGAGCGACGGGTAATGGTGCTTCGAGGGTGACTGTTGTCGATGTGTGCAGAGGGTCCCTGGTTCAAGCCCAGGTAGGGGCGAGGAGAGGGACGGAAGCAACACTGTTACACTTACAATTTCCGGAGGACGTCCCCCAACCTCTTGCAGCATGAACTGACATTTTGTCCACCCAGGATCAGAGAATGAATCTAGTACTGAAAGCATAAGTTACAGCTAGTTAGCACTGCAGTGCATAAAATGTGGTGAGTAGTTGACTCAAAGAGAGAGAAAGATAGTAGTTCAAACATTTTGAACAAATCCATTTCTTCAAAAATGAAGAAGAAGCAAGAGAGTAGATCTGGCCCAATAAAAATTCCAAAACAATAAAAAACACAGTAAGAATGTAAGAGGAGTCAAAATGAAAAGAAAAAAGGAGAGCTAGCTATATTTCGTAGTATTTTTTTCACTTTCACTTACTCAGCTAGCTAGCTAGTTTAGCCTACTCAAATACCCAGCTCAAACAGAGAAGGATGCTATGATCATTGCAAGCTGACTATGGCTATCCAACACTGGAACAATTCCAAGTCAAGATAAGCTTTTGGTTTTATTAATTTATTGCCGCCGGTGTAACTGCTAAAGTGCTTGCTGACTGTACACTGTACTGCATGATTGTAACGGGTTTACTAATGGGTTAATTCTATTAGCTATGTTGACTATGATGTTAGATAATATGGTGACAACAATGTAGGCTGTGTGTACCGGTTAGCAGTTATAATATGAAGGTTCGCCTGGTCACAGACAGCTGATGTGTTGCACTGAAGTCCACAAGCGAAGGGAAAGGTGAGAGAGGAGGAGAGCGCATATATGCTAGAAGGAATTACAATGAGCAAAGTGATCATGGTGTTTGTATGTGGCTGCTATGAAAGTGAAATGTTCTTGCGTGTGATCAGGGGTATATTCATTCTGCCGATTCTGTTGAAAAACGTTTTTTAAACTGAAGCAACCGGAATGAAACGGGGATGAACATACCTGAATTTTACCAATAGAAACTCTTGTGTGCTGTTGGACTAATGATTACACACTTCAGTGTTGTGATGCAAAAATTCTAGCTAAATGTATAGCGCATAGAATTAAAAAGGAATTGGCGGACATTATTCATTCTAATCAGTCAGGTTTTTACATGGACGATACATTGAAGATAATATAAGGCAAGTACTGGAAACAATAGAACACTATGAAAAATCTGGGACACCAGGCCTGGTATTCATAGCTGACTTTAAAAAGGCTTTTGGAGAATATCTTATAAAATGGGTTAAAATCATGTATAGTAACACTAGGTGTAAAATACTAAATAATGGCTATTTCTCCGAAAGTTTTAAACTGTCAAGAGGAGGAAAACAAGGTTGTCCACTATCGGCATATCTATTTATTATGGCCATCAAAATGTTAGCTATTAAAATCAGATCCAACAATAATATCAAGGGATTAGAAATCCAGGGCTTAAAAATAAAGGTGTCATTGTACGCTGATGATTCATGTTTTCTTTTAAATCCACAACTTTAATCCCTCCACAGCCTCATAGAGGATCTAGATACATTCTCTAACCTCTCTGGATTACAACCAAATTATGATAAATGTACTATATTACGTATTGGATCACTAAAAAATAAAAATTTTACATTACCATGTAGTTTACCAATAAAATGGTCTGATGGTGATGTGGATATACTTGGAATAGATATCCCAAATGAAATAAATGATCTCACTCCAATACATTTTAATAGAAATTAGCAAAAATAGATAAGATCCTGCTACCATGGAAAGGTAAATACCTGTCTATTTGTGTAAAAATCACCTTGATTAACTCTTTAGTATTATCCCAGTTTACCTATTTGCTTATGGTCTTGCCTAAGCCTAGCGAAAAGTGTTTTAAATTATATGAGAAAAAAAGATTCCATTTTATTTGGAACAGCAAGCCAGACAAAAATAAACGGGCCTGTTTATATAATGAATATGAATTCAGAGGACAGAAATTATAATAATGTTTCCACCTCCATGTTTGACGGTGGGGTTGGTGTTCTTGGGGTCATAGGCAGCATTCCTCCTCCTCCAAACACGGCGAGTTGAGTTGATGCCAAAGGGCTCCATTTTGGTCTCATCTGACCACAACACTTTCACACAGTTCTCCTCTGAATCATTCAGATGTTCATTGGCAAACTTCAGACGGCCCTGTATATGTGCTTTCTTGAGCAGGGGGACCTTGCGGGCGCTGCAGGATTTTAGTCCTTCACGGCGTAGTGTGTTCACAATTGTTTTCTTGGTGACTATGGTCCCAGCTGCCTTGAGATCATTGACAAGATCCTCCCGTGTAGTTCTGGGCTGATTCCTCACCGTTCTTATGATCATTGCAACTCCACGAGGTGAGATCTTGCATGGAGCCCCAGGCCAGGGAGATTGACAGTTAGTTTGTGTTTCTTCCATTTGCGATGGTCTTGTAGCCCATTCCAGCCTTGTGTAGGACTACAATCTTGTCCCTGACATCCTTGGAGAGCTCTTTGGTCTTGGCCATGGTGGAGAGTTTGGAATCTGATTGATTACTTGCTTCTGTGGATAGGTGTCTTTTATACAGGTAACAAACTGAGATTAGGAGCACTCCCTTTAAGAGTGTGCTCCTAATCTCAGCTCGTTACCTGTATAAAAGACACCTGGGAGCCAGAAATCTTTCTGATTGAGAGGGAGTCAAATACTTATTTCCCTCATTAAAATGCAAATCAATTTATAATATTTTTGACATGTGTTTTTCTGGATTTTGTTGTTGTTATTCTGTCTCTCACTGTTCAAATAAACCTACCATTAAAATTATAGACTGATCATTTCTTTGTCAGTGGACAAACGTACAAACTCAGCAGGGGATCAAATACTTTTTTCCCTCACTGTATGTATAAGCTGGAAGTGGAGGCCTAAGCGTTGTTGTTCACTAGTTTACTCCAATTAGGGAAGGGGTGGTGGGGTTGGAAAGTAATAAAGGGAAATATATTTTAAAAAAGGATATGTATGTATATATGTATGTATGCATGTGTATATATATATATACAGATGAAGTCGGAAGTTTACATACACTTAGGTTGGAGTCATTAAAACTCGTTTTTCAACCACTCCACATATTTCTTGTTAACAAACTATAGTTTTGGCAAGTCGGTTAGGACAACTACTTTGCGCATGACACAAGTAATTTTTCCAACAGTTATTTACAGACAGATTATTTAACTTATAATTCACTGTATCATAATTCCAGTGGGTCAGAAGTTTACATACACTAACTTGACTGTGCCTTTAAACAGCTTGGAAAATTCCAGAAAATGATGTCATGGCTTTAGAAGCTTCTGATAGGCTAATTGACATAATTTGAGTCAATTGGGGGTGTACCTGTGGATGTATTTCAAGGCCTACCTTCAAACTCAGTGCCTCTTTGCTTGACATCATGGGGAAATCAAAAGAAATCAGCTAAGACCTCAGAAATAAAATTGTAGACCTCTACAAGTCTGGTTCATCCTTGGGAGCAATTTCCAAATGTCTGAAGGTACCACGTTCATCTGCACAAACAATAGTACGCAAGTATAAACACCATGCATACCGCTCAGGAAGGAGATGCGTTCTGTCTCCTAGAGATGAACATACTTTGGTGCAAAAAGTGCAAATCAACCCCAGACAGCAAAGGACCATGTGAAGATGCTGGAGGAAACAGGTACAAAAGTATCTATATCTACAGTAAAACGAGTCCTATATCGACATAACCTGAAAGGCTGCTCAGCAAGGAAGAAGCCACTGCTCCAAAACCGCCATAAAAAAGCCAGACTACGGTTTGCAACTGCACATGGGGACAAAGATCGTACTTTTTGGAGAAATGTCCTCTGGTCTGATGAAACAAAAATAGAACTGTTTGGCCATAATGACCATCGTTATGTTTGGAGGAAAAAGGGGCACCTTGCAAGCCGAAGAACACCATCCAACCATGAAGCACGGGGGTGGCAGCATCATGCTGTGGGGGTGCTTTGCTGCAGGAGGGACTAGTGCACTTCACAAAATAGATGGCATCATGAGGAAGGACAATTATGTGGATATATTAAAGCAACATCTCAAGACATCAGTCAGGAAGTTAAAGCTTGGTCGCAAATGGATCTTCCAAATGGACAATGACCCCAAGCATACTTCCAAAGTTGTGGCAAATTGGCTTAATGATAACAAAGTCAAGGCATTGGAGTGGCCATCACAAACCCCTGACCTCAATCCTATAGAAAATTTGTGGGCAGAACTGAAAAAGAAAAAGAGTGTGCGAGCAAGGAGGCCTACAAACCTGACTTAGTTACACCAGCTCTGTCAGGAGGAATTGGCCAACATTCACCCAACTTATTGTGGGAAGCTTGTGGAAGGCTACCCCAAACGTTTGACCTAATTTAAACAATTTAAAGGTAATGCTACCAAATACTAATTGAGTGTATGTAAACTTCTGACCCACTGGGAATGTGATGAAAGAAATAAAAGCTGAAATAAATCATTCTCTCTACTATTATGCTGACATTTCACATTCTTAAAATAAAATGGAGATCCTAACTGACCTAAGACAGGGAATTTTTACTAGGATTAAATGTCAGGAATTGTGAAATACTGAGATTAAATCTATTTGGCTAAGGTGTATATAAACTTCCGACTTCAACTGTGTATATATATGTTTTTATTGCGAGAAAAAAAAACATATGGGGGATTGGAAGTGATGCAGACAATTACATCCAAGTTGTCAGACCCCGGTGGCTTTTCATTGTTGATAGACAACAATAATATTTTCACCTCTTCCACACTCACTTTACGGAATTCAAAATTACAATGCTTGTCTTTCATAATTTGGTCAGATATACTTGGATGTGTAGTGTCAGCAATTGTTGCCTTTCATTGTCCAACCAGAGCATTCACAATCACCATTCTGTTGCTTTCCTTTTCTCTGGAAGGATAGCCATCTGTGGAGGGCTTCCACTTTCTCCCAGCTAGTTCATGTCTTGCCAAGGAATAAACAAACAGCCATTGTACTGAGGTTCTGCTGTTGGCTATAGACAGATCCTGTCAGTTAATTGTGGCTTTGCACAAGTATGGCCTTTCTCTTGATATCTGTTGAGATGATTGCCACACTTGACAGAAAATGACCTAGGCTACTACATGATACTCGAATTTCCCTATATCCATCATGAGGTTGCTACAACCTAGCCTATGAATGAAAGTTTACAACGTAGGTGCACAGGTTGAAATATTTTTTGGTAATCAAGGTGACAGACAGTGACAAATTCAATACCGCCTTGCACACTCTTGACTGCATCTAGCTGATCTAGTTTGTAATCATTAAAAATATATATATATATATTCTTTTTTTTCTTAGGGGGTAGATCAACTTTAATATTGCAGATAGATTGTAACTTCCATCAATGTAATTGTCTGCATCACCTCCAATCCCCCATATGTTTTTTCCCTGCAAAAAAAAAAATATATATATATATACAGTGGGGAGAACAAGTATTTGATCCCCTGCTGATTTTGTACGTTTGCCCACTGACAAAGAAATTATCAGTCTATAATTTTAATGGTAGGTTTATTTGAACAGTGAGAGACAGAATAAAAACAAAAGAATCAAGAAAAACGCATGTAAAAATTTTTATAAATTGATTTGCATTTTAATGAGGGAAATAAGTATTTGACCCCCTCTCAATCAGAAAGATTTCTGGCTCCCAGGTATCTTTTATACAGGTAACGAGCTGAGATTAGGAGCACACTCTTAAAGGGAGTGCTCCTAATCTCAGCTTGTTACCTGTAAAAAAAGACACACAAGGCTGGAATGGGCTACAAGACCATCTCCAAGCAGCTTGGTGAGAAGGTGACAACAGTTGGTGCGATTATTATTAAGAAACACAAAATAACTGTCAATCTCCCTCGGCCTGGGACTCCATGCAAGATCTCACCTCTTGGAGTTTCAATGATCATGAGAACGGTGAGGAATCAGCCCAGAACTACACGGGAGGATCTTGTCAATGATCTCAAGGCAGCTGGGACCATAGTCACCAAGAAAACAATTGGTAACACAATACGCCGTGAAGGACTGAAATCCTGCAGCGCCCGCAAGGTCCCCCTGCTCAAGAAAGCACATATACAGGCCCGTCTGAAGTTTGCCAATGAACATCTGAATGATTCAGAGGAGAACTGGGTGAAAGTGTTGTGGTCAGATGAGACCAAAATCGAGCTCTTTGGCATCAACTCAACTCGCCGTGTTTGGAGGAGGAGGAATGCTGCCTATGACCCGAAGAACACCATCCCCACCGTCAAACATGGAGGTGGAAACATTATGCTTTGGGGGTGTTTTTCTGCTAAGGGGACAGGACAACTTCACCGCATCAAAGGGACGATGGACGGGGCCATGTACCGTCAAATCTTGGGTGAGAACCTCCTTCCCTCAGCCAGGGCATTGAAAATGGGTCGTGGATGGGTATTCAAGCATGACAATGACCCAAAACACACGGCCAAGGCAACAAAGGAGTGGCTCAAGAAGAAGCACATTAAGGTCCTGGAGTGGCCTAGCTAGTCTCCAGACCTTAATCCCATAGAAAATCTGTGGAGGGAGCTGAAGGTTCGAGTTGCCAAACGTCAGCTTCGAAACATTCATGACTTGGAGAAGATCTGCAAAGAGGAGTGGAACAAAATCCCTCCTGAGATGTGTGCAAACCTGGTGGCCAACTACAAGAAACGTCTGACCTCTGTGATTGCCAACAAGGGTTTTGCCACCAAGTACTAAGTCATGTTTTGCAAAAGGGTCAAATACTTATTTCCCTCATTAAAATGCAAATCAATTCATAACATTTTTGACATGCGTTTTTCTGGATTTTTGTTGTTGTTATTCTGTCTCTCACTGTTCAAATAAACCTACCATTAAAATTATAGACTGATCATGTCTTTGTCAGTGGGTAAACGTACAAAATCAGCAGGGGATCAAATACTTTTTTCCCTCACTGTTTACTACCGTTAAAACGTTTGGGGTCACTTAGAAATGTCCTTGTTTTCGAAAGAAAAGCAATTTTTTTGTCCATTAAAATAACATCAAATTGATCAGAAATACAGTGTAGACATTGTTAATGTTATAAATGGCTATAGAACGAGTCAAAATTCACCCAAGACTGAAAAACAGCCAAAGAATGTTGGTTGAGCTGGAACACTAGCGCGAGGCCATAGCAAATTAATTGAAACAAACCTTCGCTGAGCCTCTTCTGACTGGAATGATCCTTAGAATAAAATTTTCCCTAAATGGCACCAAAAAATGTATACCTTTTTATTTTACCACTGCAATCTGTTCTTAGGACGAAACTGAAAAATAACAACTTGTGTAGAAAGTAAACATCCGCACCTCGATGGTGCCAAGTGTGCTTATGTCTGCATAATGGGGAAAAAATGGCAACTTCTGACTATTTTTGGTCTAGCGATCGATGACAGCAGAGTACGCTGGCCAACCTTATGTCATTAGAAAGAGGAGATTCTCATGATTCAAATGGTGTCCGACTTGAAAAAATACAAATATACACATTGTGAGATATTTGCCGAAATAGACATGTAGAATTTTCCCATATGGAAACAATAGGGCAGCCTCAGAGTTCTAACAATTATGTGTACTTTTTTAATATTTTAAATGCTAGCTTTTGATGACAACAGAGTACGCTGCCCAGCCTTACATAATTAGAAAGAGGAGATTATCCTGATTAAAATGGTGTCTGATTTGAAAAAATCCAAATATACACATTGCGAGATATTTTGTGAAATAAACAGACACACCTATATTTCCCCTACAGGAAACAATGGGGCGACCTCAGAGTTCCATGAGTATTTTTTGTGGTTGTTGACGTTTTAACTACCAGCAATTGGTAACAGCATTGTACGCTGCTCAAACTTACATCATTAGAAATAATAGGTTATCCTGATTAAAATACAAGGTGGCTGGTTCGAATCCACAAACCGACTAGGTGAAAAATCTGTTGATGTACCCTTGAGCAAGGCACTTACCCTAGTCACTCTGGATAAGAGTGTCTGCTAAATGACTAAAATGTAAATGTAAACTAGGCCTCTATGTGAAAGCGTGGCAATAACTTATAAACATTTCATTATTCACAGATCTAGTCCTCTGATGACATGGCAGGCAGGCAGACTCATCTGATGGCAGGCAGGCAGCACACTCCTGAAAACGAACTGCTCAGCAAAGCTACCAGATTTATTTTTTAAAAAGCTCATTTTCAGTGTCTGTGTTTATATGTTAAGGAGGTGTTACTTTGGCAGATAACGTCACCCATCTAAATAAATAGTTTAAAAAGTATATATAATGAACTAAATGTATGGTGTTTATGTCAGTTTCATTGTTTTTATGCTATAAATGGTTATTTTATGGTTGTAAGTCATCAAATGAACTAGAACATTTTATATTTTGCAATTCTGAGTAATACTTCAGTACTACTGCAGTTGATAAATAAGTCCAATAAATGGCAGTATAAGACCACTAATTAAATTTCAGAAGATTAGTTTAGTTTTCTCCCTGCATTCACAACTCCCCTTCACAGGAAAACTCCTGTGCACACTTTGTTCTGTCCCTTTCCACACTGCTAACGCAAGAGGAAGGACTGAAAAAGCATTTGACAGATTACTGTGAAGTAATATAATGATGATTTATGTTTATTATTACCTGTTTTTATGCTCATGTTTTGAAATTATACTTCATTACTATAACGATGATCAATTATCCTGAACATTCATTCAGTCACCTCTGGTCGACAAAACATATTTTCCCAGTACATTCATTGTCAAATTCATTAAATCAGCATCGACCCTCCTTCTCGCAAAAGTAGCCAACTCAACATGCCCCACCAAAAGCTTGTGCCGTCAGCGGCAGCGGTCACTCTCTGCCTTCACCAGACGTAGCTGGTAATAGCTCTCTTGCTCTTCCCTGTGGCCTTCTGTGGGTACTACATAACTCAATTGCGACACTTGCTATGCTCATAATCTCAGGGACCAACTGCGTCAGATCTACATATCAATGAGCTAGACCTATCCATTTGGTTTGCAACTCAGTGAACCTCCGCAGCACTCGCTCAATTCGATGCCTACGAATGAACAGATTTCGACGCATATCAAATTACCCAGCAGCCATTTAGAAACAACAAATCGTCCAAAAAAAAGGTTATTTCTTAATTAAAAAATGTATTCTGTCTGTTTAAATCGGCTACATCTTGAAAAAGAGGACAGAGACATGCGTTTTGTTTAGGTTTACACCTTTTTCTGAAAAATAAATGGTTAACCATGACCAGAAAATGTTTAATGTTTGATCGCTATGCGCCAGCCATCGCTAGCACTGTGGGTCATAACAACGTTTATCCAGACGAACAGTGAGCTTGCGCACCAAGTAGCCGTAACCTTGTTAATAATAAATTAACTGAGGTAAGCCTATGAGGTTGACATGGGCAGGTCTAATTGCCAACAATGGCGAAGCAGGCATTGTGACGTAGAACAGTTGGCTGGGAATAGAACGTTTGGAAGGTGAGTTTGTGCCACGGTGCTCAATAGAACTAATAGGAGCTGGCAGGGTGAAAAATGCCGTAAAATAAGGCCTGTTGTTTCGTGATTAATTCAAAACTACGGCAAGCAGCTGGGATATATGGTAATATTATGAAACTGGGCTCCACGGCGGATGCAATGAACTCGTTTTCATCAGAAAAAAAACATTGTTAAAAATGTCATGTGTCCAGCTTAACTAAGGGCAACCATGGCATCCATGACAGGGAGATTTATGATCTTATTATTCGTATCTCAGAGCCATTTGCTTTGCTAGTTATAGCCTAATGTTAGCTAGCAAACATCGAACCTGGTTGGTTAGCTACCTGCAGATTCATGCAGAGTAGTAACGTCATGAGTTGGGATTATGGTTCATTGTTTACCTAGCTAGCTAGCTACATGTCCTAACAGAAAGCTCCACTATGCAAGTAACCATTTCAATAGAATGTCACTGCGACAACTGTTGATAGACGTAGGTGGTAAATTTGCTCTGGCTATCTACTCCGATTTCAGAACACTCTCGTATGAGTGTGCCAGAGCGGAGAATAACTGACGAATTTACGAACGCTCAACACCTGTTGAATATGGCCGGTGTCAGTAAACGTTGGCAAAAAAGCGTAAATTGTTGCCAGCAGCACAGTTGCAGTCACCAACGCTCTGGATAACATAAAAACAGCCTTACCAGCTCTGCTAGGGCGAGTAAAATGGTCAGTGACTTTTGCCGGACAAAGGCTTTAATTGCATGTAGAAGTTTGTTGTCTGTAATTAGGCCTTCACATGAGTCTTTCTGTATAGCTGTTAATTTTACACTATTAATAGAAATTAACAATTAACTTCAGTTAGTGGAGATGGAGGAAACTGAAATGAAAACATATGCTTAAAGTACTTTGCTTCCTCTTTCAAAATATAGTTTGGTGAATCATGGATGACTCCGTCATTTGTAACATGTTTCTGTAAATTCTTTTTGGTTGCGTTTCTATGTTGAAGATAAAAAAAATATTTGGTGCATTTTCCCCCATATTCCATCCAGTTCAATTTATTTTTATAATAATAATAATACTGTACCTACAGTACAAGTCAAAAGTTTGGACACACCTACTCATTCAAGGGTTTTCCTTTATTTTTACTATTTTTTACATTGTAGAATAATAGTGAAGACATCAAAACTATGAAATAACACATATGGAATCATATAGTAACCAAAAAAGTGTTAAACAAATCAAAATATATTTTATATTTGAGATTCTTCAAATAGACACCCTTTGCCTTGATGACAGCTTTGCACACTCCTGGCATTCTCTCAACCAGCTTCACAAGGTTGTGATGACCCTCCCACTCTATCT
The DNA here is from genome assembly GCF_964263955.1 of Coregonus lavaretus. Taxonomy (NCBI): domain Eukaryota; kingdom Metazoa; phylum Chordata; class Actinopteri; order Salmoniformes; family Salmonidae; genus Coregonus; species Coregonus lavaretus. Next base: position 44,862,009 of record NC_140009.1, on the reverse strand, counting down.
GCCATATTCTCTCTCTTTGCGCTTGTTTCCTTATTAGGATGCCGGTGGACGGCGATGGGAGGGTCGTCAGCTACATGGGAAACACCTGGGCCCGGGTGTGTCCCAGGATAAATGGACCTGTTTGCTTTGGCACCTTTCAACACCTTGCATCATTACATTTATGCATGCAAAACATTCACTTACACTACTGATTACTGATCACACACACCATTGTTAATTATACTTAGTTACCTTAGTTAATAAATATATATTTTGGTATTCCTTGTCTCCACGGTGTCTCCCTTTTTGTTACGAACTTTGAGCCAGTTCGTGACAAGTGGGGGCTAACGTGGAGTTAATGTTCAATTCTGTAGGGGCTTTGTTTGGATATTTTGTTAGTTTGTTTGAGGTTGATAGGCCCAGTATTGGTTGCCTTTGGTTTTTTGGGTTGTGTACTGCGTTGGAGAGAGACATTGGTTAGTTTCCAGGCCCTGCCCAGTCTTGAAACTCTTGCTCTACTCGCTGTTGGGACATCGGTCTGAGGAGGTGAGTACATTCGGCTGTGTACCTCAGTGGGAGATTTGGATAGGGTAGTGATATTTGCTACCCGGAGCTATAGCCTTTTCCCCTGATAGGCTTAGTGATGTGTTATGTTTTGGAATACGTTGGGCATGGTTAAATGTTTGTTATTTTTGTGTGGTGTCTGTGGACTGAGCAGTTGTCTCGGGGGCACATCCGTGGCTTGGTGGAATCTACCAGCGTGCTGGGGGGTTTAATTCCTTGCCAGCGGGCTACAGTGCGTAATTACCCACCGCGAATCTGCACAAAGACTAGGGTTGAGTTATGGTAGGTTTTGGGGAAGCTCCATATTCCATCTCTCTTCTGTGGTGCTCGGTGTGATTGTCATTTCTCGTGTGGTGTCTGGTGTGCTCAGCAGAGGGGTTGAGCTGAACCCTGGGTTCTGGTCATGCTAGGGCTGTGCAGGAGGAGGAAGATGTTTCTGGTCCCGACGATTGCATACTGCAGGGTAGATTGAAAAATTCAGAGACACTGGAGATTTTAGATAGCCTCCTTACTCATCTACCTGTTGATAGGCGGAAAGAGATGGTTGGTTTGATTCAGAGATTTCCAGGTTTATTTTCTGATACACCTACACGTACAAACTTAATAGAATATGATATTGACATTGGAGATGCTGACCCCATTCGTCAACGGTTCTATAGAGTTTCTTCAGAGAAACTGCGTTGTCTGGATGCTGAGGTCAGGTACATGCTGGAGAGTAAAATAGCAGAGCCTTCTTTCTCCAGTTGGGCTTCTCCCTGTATCTTGGTCAGTAAATCGGATGGAACAAACAGATTTTGTACGAACTACCGTAAGGTAAACTATGTCACTAAGCCGGATTAATTTCCTCTTCCTCGGATGGAGGACTGCGTTGATCAAGTCGGCGCAGCTAAGTTTGTGAGCAAATTTGACCTGTTAAAGGGCTATTGGTAGGTGCCACTGACAAGTAGGGCACGTGAAATCTCTGCCTTTATTACACCTTTTGGTCTGTACTCGTATTCGGTTATGAGTTTCGGCCTGCGTAATGCACCTGCCACTTTTCAGCGATTTATGAACAGGGTTGTCTCTGGTCTGGCCGGGTGCGCTGTTTATCTGGACAATGTAGTGATATATGCAGATACTTGGGAGGAACATCTGTCCCGTATTCAAGCCTAGTTTGAACGTCTGGCTGCGGGTCGCCTCACGATAAATTTGGCTAAATGTGAGTTTGCTCAGACCACTGTTACATACCTTAGAAAGGTGGTTGGGCAGGGTGAAGTGCGTCCTGTTCGGGCTAAAGTGGTAGCTATTGATGCTTTTCCACTACCAACTACTAAAAAGGAACTGATGCGTTTCTTGGGAATGATTGGGTATTATCGTGGTTTTTGTACGAACTTCTCTACTGTGGTCGCTCCCTTGACAGATTTGCTGAAAGCTAAGGCTGTGTACGTATGGACTTCTCGTTGCCAACAGGCTTTTGAAGATGCAAAGAGGTTGCTTACCTCAACTCCGGTACTGGCTGCTCCTCGTGTGGATTTGTCATTTACCTTGCAGGTGGATGCTAGTCATGTGGGGGCAGGTGCAGTTTTGCTGCAAGTAGATGTGTCTGGGGTTGAGAGGCCTGTTAGTTTCTTTTCCAAAAAGTTTAACCATTATCAGTTGAACTATTCGGTCATTGAAAAAGAAGCGTTAGCACTCATATAGGTGCTGCAACACTTCGAAGTGTATGTCGGGTCGGCAGTAGTACCTATTGTGGTTTACACCGACCATAACCCTCTCACCTTTTTGAGGTCCATGATGTGTCCTAATCAGAGGATAATGAGATGGTGTTTATTTTTACAATCCTTCCATCTAGATGTGCGGCACATCCAGGGGACTGATAACGTGATTGCTGATGCACTCTCTCGTGCGCCCTGTTCCTGAATGTTTATGTGACTGACCATTGTTTGGTTTTGTCATGTTCTATCTTTCCTGTCTGTTCCCTCCTAGTCTTGTGTTCTTCTTTCCTCTTAAATGTTGCTTCCTGTGTGTAAAGGTTGCTGAGGTCTGGGGAGGAGGATGTTAGCTGGGGCAAGTGGAGGTGTGAACATGTAACAATTTGTCCGTTTGGGACGCAGAGGCTGGTACGTTGTTCCGGGGTCCTTGTTGCCGTATTCTCTCTCTTTGCTCTTGTTTCCTTATTAGGATGCTGGTGGGTGGAGTTGGGAGGGTCGTCAGCTACATGGGAAACACCTGGGCCCGGGTGTGTCCCAGGATAAATGGACCTTTTCTACATTATTTGGGGAGACTCTCTCCATGCAGACACCTTGATTGATTTTTGGTTGTGGTAGTTTCGTGGTTTTTGGTTGTTTGCTTTGGCACCTTTCAACACCTTGCATCATTACATTTATGCATGCAAAATACTCACTTACACTACTGATTACACACACCATTGTTAATTATACTTAGCTACTTTAGTTAATAAATATATATTTTTGTATTCCTTTTTTCCACGGTGTCTCCCTTTTTGTTACGAACTTTGAGCCGGTTCGTGACAAGGTAGTCAACTGGAATGCATTTCAATTCACAGGTGTGCCTTCTTAAAAGTTAATTTGTGGAATTTCTTTCCTTCTTAATGCGTTTGAGCCAATCAGTTGTGTTGTGACAAGGTAGGAGGGTATACAGAAGATAGCCCTATTTGGTAAGAGACCAAGTCCATATTATAGCAAGAACAGCTCAAATAAGCAAAGAGAAACGACAGTCCATCATTACTTTAAGACATGAAGGTCAGTCAATATGGAAAATCTCAAGTGCAATCACAAAAACTATCAAGCGCTATGATGAAATTTGTTCTCATGAGGACTGCTACAGGAATGGAAGACCCAGAGTTACCTCTGCTGCAGAGGATAAGTTCATTAGAGTTACCAGCCTCAGAAATTGCAGCCCAAATAAATGCTTCACAGACTTCAAGTCACAGACACATCTCAAGAACAATTATTCATAGGGGACTGTGTGAATCAGGCTTTCATGGTCAAATTGCTGCAAAGGAACCACTACTAAAGGACACCAATAAGAAGAAGAGACCTGCTTGGGCCAAAAACACGAGCAATGGACATTAGACCGGTGGAAATGTGTCCTTTGGTCTGGAGTCCAAATTAGAGATTTTTGGTTCCAACTGCCATGTCCGCATGTGAGGTTCCCACCATAAAGCACGGAGGAGGAGGTATTTTGGTGTGGGGGTGCTTTCCTGGTGATAAAGAAATGTGTGAGTAAGATATTACTAAAATGTCACACCCTCAGTTAAACTAATAATGTATGACTAATTAGTAGACTAGAGCTTAGAGAGTTAATCAAATATGTTTATATAAGATGCATATTTGCCCAGCAACAGAGTATTTGTGTCTTGTAATTAGGCAAGCAGAAGTGCAAAACGATTGAAACCAATAACAGGAGACTGGTTCCCAAAACACACAGGGAAAGGGGAGTGAAAAAAGGTTTGCAGGATATTGTGAGGACGGCGATAACTAAAACATGCAGCCTACCCGAGCAAGGAGTAGACTATGATAAGAACATGTGTGTGTATGTGTGTGTGTGTGTGTGTGTGTGTGTGTGTGTGTGTGTGACCTGATGGTCAGGAGAGCAGAGGAAAATCACATGAGCTAAACTCAGGTGTGAGCTTACAAGATGTGTACGGTGGAAAAATACAGCCCGCCTAAAGCGGGGTGGGATTTTTCCTCTGACGTGTCTGTATAAAAAGATTGTACGACCATTTTGTTGCAGAGCGCTCTCTTGAATAAACATGCTGACCATTGCAGAATTGGGTCTTTGTTTAATTTATTCAAACTAAGAGATTTACAACCTTTTGGGAATTATTCAAAGATTTAAGAAGTAGTTAATTTCAACCATTGAGATAACAAAATTCTTGTGACACTGTGATTTATTTAGAATTCAAGGAACACTTAACCAGCATGGCTACCACAGCATTCTGTAGAGTTACGCCATCCCATCTGGTTTGGGCTTAGTGGGACTATCATTTGTTTTCCATCAGGACAATGACCCAACACACCTCCAGGCTGTGTAAGGGTTATTTTACCAAGAAGGAGAGTGATGGAGTTCTGCATCAGATGACCTGGCCTCCACAATCCCCTGACCTCAACCCAATTGAGATGGTTTGGGATGGGTCGGACGGCAAAGTGAAGGAAAAGGAGCCAACAAGTGCTCAGCATATGTGGGAACTCCTTCAAGACTGTTGGAAAAGCATTCCAGGTGAAGCTGGTAGAGAATGCCAAGAGTGTGCAAAGCCATCATCAAGGCAAAGGGTGGCTATTTGAAGAATCTCAAATACAAAATATATTTTGATTTGTTTAACACTTTTGTGGTTACTACATGATTCCATATGTGTTATTTCATAGTTTTGATGTCTTCACTATTATTCTACAATATAGAAAATAGTAAAAATAAAGAAAACCCTTTAATGAGTAGGTGTGTCCACACTTCTGACTGGTACTGTGCATCATTGGTCAGAAACCGGTGTAAATCAGTGATGCCTTGCAACACGTCAAACCAATCAAACGCCTTGCTTGGGTGGAGCTCCAAAGGTGCTCACCAGATTAGTGTTATAGGAGCAAAACATTTAAACAAAATAAGCACTGATGACAAAACATTTTGAGATGAGCTAAAGCTGCAGCAAGAGGGGTCTACAATGCTGGCCATATCAGGCCGTCATTGTAAATAAGAATTTGTTCTTAACTGACTTGCCTAGTTAAATAAAGGTAAAATAAATATACATAAATAACTATCAATACTTTTTCTGGAGTGATATTTGGCTGTTAAGGCTAGCATGAGGGACAAGTAGCTATCCACAATGAGATTTGTTTTGAGAAATGTCAGCTAACCTTGTAAGATACCTAGGTATAACTAACTAGCTAGCTACAAGCTATACTGAACTCAAATATAAACACAACATTTAATGTGTTGGTCCCATGTTTCATGAGCTGAAATAAAAAGATCCCAGAAATGTTCCATACGCACAAAAAGCTTATTTCTCTCAAATTTTGGGCACACATTTTTTTACATTCCTGGACTCACCTATTGCTGTTCACTGGACCTTATGACCACTCAGCTACACAGCTGATGCCTGCTGGACCGTTCCTTTACACGGTACCCCATCCTGTTTATCTGTTTAGCCTCAGCCCAAACTTTCGTCGCCATTACCAGTTGTTGTCTTAGCTCTCTCGAATACACCTGTGATTGCTTTATGCCTCTCTCCCATGTCAATAAGCCTTGCCTATTGCTGTTTCGGTTAGTTCTTATTATACAATTTCACTGTAGAGCCCCCAGTCATGCTCAACCTGCCTCAGATAGCTCCTTTGTCCCACCCCCCATACACGCGGAGAAAAGGCTCAATCGGTGCCTCCAGTGATGTTATCTCTTTCATCGTTACCCAACGCTTAGGTTTACCTCCACTGTACTCATATCCTTCCATATCCTTGTCTGTACATAATGCCTTGAATCTATTCTACAACGCCCGGAAATCTGCCCCTTTTATTCTCTGTACCCAACGCACTAGAAGACCAGTTCTTAAAGCCTTTCGCCATATCCTTATTCTACTCCTCCTCTGTTCCTCTGGTGATGTAGAGGTTAACCCAGGCCCTGTAGCCCCCAGTATCACTCCTACTCCCCAGGCGCTATCATTTGTTGACTTCTGTAACCGTAAAAGCCTTGGTTCCTTACATGTTAACGTCAGAAGCCTCCCTAAGTTTGAGTTATTCACTGCGTTAGCACACTCCACCAACCTTGATGTTCTAGCAGTGTCTGAATACTGGCTTAGGAAGGCCACTAAAAACTCTGAAATTTCCATCCCCAACTACACATTTTTCCGTCTAGATATAACTGCCAAAGGGGGCGGAGTTGCAATACTGTAGAGATAGCCTGCAGAGCACTATCATACTATCCAGCCGAAATTGTAGCAACCCCTATTACTAGCCTGTTCAACCTCTCTTTCGTATCATCTGAGATCCCCAGAGATTGGAAAGCTGCCGCGGTCATCCCCCTCTTCAAAGGCGATGATACTCTAGATCCAAACTGTTACAGACCTATATCCATCCTGCCCTGCCTTTCGAAAGTATTTGAAAGCCAAGTTAACAAACAGATCACCGACCATTTCGAATCCCACCGTACCTTCTCCGCTATGCAATCTGGTTTCCGGGCTGGTCATGGGTGCACATCAACCACGCTCAAGGTCCTAAAATATACACTGCTCAAAAAAATAAAGGGAACACTTAAACAACACAATGTAACTCCAAGTCAATCACACTTCTGTGAAATCAAACTGTCCACTTAGGAAGCAACACTGATTGACAATAAATTTCACATGCTGTTGTGCAAATGGAATAGACAACAGGTGGAAATTATAGGCAATTAGCAAGACACCCCCAATAAAGGAGTGGTTCTGCAGGTGGTGACCACAGACCACTTCTCAGTTCCTATGCTTCCTGGCTGATGTTTTGGTCACTTTTGAATGCTGGCGGTGATTTCACTCTAGTGATAGCATGAGATGGAGTCTACAACCCACACAAGTGGCTCAGGTAGTGCAGCTCATCCAGGATGGCACATCAATGCAAGCTGTGGCAAGAAGGTTTGCTGTGTCTGTCAGCGTAGTGTCCAGAGCATGGAGGCGCTACCAGGAGACAGGCCAATACATCAGGAGACGTGGAGGAGGCCGTAGGAGGGCAACAACCCAGCAGCAGGACTGCTACCTCTGCCTTTGTGCAAGGAGGCGCAGGACGAGCACTGCCAGAGCCCTGCAAAATGACCTCCAGCAGGCCACAAATGTGCATGTGTCTGCTCAAACGGTCAGAAACAGACTCCATGAGGGTGGTATGAGGGCCCGACGTCCACAGGTGGGGGTTGTGCTTACAGCCCAACACCGTGCAGGATGTTTGGCATTTGCCAGAGAACACCAAGATTGGCAAATTCGCCACTGGCGCCCTGTGCTCTTCACAGATGAAAGCAGGTTCACACTGAGCACATGTGACAGACGTGACAGAGTCTGGAGATGCCGTGGAGAACGTTCTGCTGCCTGCAACATCCTCCAGCATGACCGGTTTGGCGGTGGGTCAGTCATGGTGTGGGGTGGCATTTCTTTGGGGGGCCGCACAGCCCTCCATGTGCTCGCCAGAGGTAGCCTGACTGCCATTAGGTACCGAGTTGAGATCCTCAGACCCCTTGTGAGACCATATGCTGGTGCGGTTGGCCCTGGGTTCCTCCTAATGCAAGACAATGCTAGACCTCATGTGGCTGGAGTGTGTCAGCAGTTCCTGCAAGAGGAAGGCATTGAAACTATGGACTGGCCCGCCCGTTCCCCAGACCTGAATCCAATTGAGCACATCTGGGACATCATGTCTCGCTCCATCCACCAACGCCACGTTGCACCACAGACTGTGGTCCTCTGTAGCTCAGCTGGTAGAGCACGGCGCTTATAACGCCAAGGTAGTGGGTTCGATCCCCGGGACCACCCATACACAAAAAAATGTATGCACACATGACTGTAAGTCGCTTTGGATAAAAGCGTCTGCTAAATGGCTTATTATTATTATTATTACTGTCCAGGAGTTGGCGGATGCTTTAGTCCAAGTCTGGGAGGAGATCCCTCAGGAGACCATCCGCCACCTCATCAGGAGCATGCCCAGGTGTTGTAGGGAGGTCATACAGGCATGTGGAGGCCACACACACTACTGATCCTCATTTTGACTTGTTTTAAGGACATTACATCAAAGTTGGATCAGCCTGTAGTGTGGTTTTCCACTTTAATTTTGAGGGTGACTCCAAATCCAGACCTCCATGGGTTGATAAATTTGATTTCCATTGATAAGTTTTGTGTGATTTTGTTGTCAGCACATTCAACTATGTAAAGAAAAAAGTATTTAATAAGATTATTTCATTCATTCAGATCTAGGATGTGTTATTTTAGTGTTCCCTTTATTTTTTTGAGCAGTGTATTATAACCGCGATCGATAAAAGACAGTATTGTGCAGCCGTCTTCATCGACCTGGCCAAGGCTTTCAACTCTGTCAATCACCGCATTCTTATTGGCAGACTAAATAGCCTTGGTTTCTCAAATGACTGCCTCACCTGGTTCACCAACTACTTCTCAGATAGAGTTCAATGTGTCAAATCAGAGGGCCTGTTGTCTGGACCTCTGGCAGACTCTATGGGGGTGCCACAGGGTTCAATTCTCGGGCCGACTCTATTCTCTGTGTATATCAATGATGTCGCTCTTGCTGCTGGTGACTCTTAGATCCACCTCTACGCAGATGACACCATTTTGTATACATCTGGCCCTTCATTGGACACTGTGTTAACAAACCTCCAAACGAGCTTCAATGCCATACAACACTCCTTCTGTAGCCACCAACTGCTCTTAAACGGTAGTAAAACTAAATGCATGCTCTTCAATCGAACGCTGCTTGCACCCGCCTGTCCGACTAGAATCACTACTCTCGGCGGGACTGACTTAGAATATGTGGACAACTACAAATACCTAATTGTCTGGTTAGACCGTAAACTCTCCTTCCAGACTCACATTAAGCATCTCCAATCCAAAGTTAAATCTAGAATCTGCTTCCTATTTCGCAACAAAGCCTCCTTCACTCATGCTGCCTAACATGCCCTCGTAAAACGGACTATCCTACCGATCCTTGACTTCGGCGATGTCATTTACAAAATAGCCTCCAACACTCTACTCAGCAAATTGGATGTAGCCTATCACAGTGCCATCCGTTTCGTCACCAAAGCCCCATATACTACCCACCATTGTGACCTGTACGCTCTCGTTGACTGGCCCTCACTACATATTCGTCGCCAAACTCACTGGCTCCAGGTCATCTATAAATCACTGCTAGGCAAATCCCCGCCTTATCTTAGGTCATTGGTCACCATAGCAACACCCACCCTTAGTATGCGCTCCAGCAGGTATATCTCACTGGTCATCCCCAAAGCCAACACCTCCTTTGGCCGCCATTCCTTCCAGTTCTCTGCTGCCAATGACTGGAACGAACTGCAAAAATCTCTGAAGCTGGAGACTCTTATCTCCCTCACTAACTTTATGCATCAGTTGTCAGACAGCTTACCGATCACTGCACCTGTACACAGCCCATCTGTAATTAGCCCACCCAACTACCTCATCCCCATATTGTTATTTATTTTGCCCATTTGCACCCCAGTATCTCTATTTGCACATCATCTTCTGCACATCTATTACTCCAGTGTTAATACTAAATTGTATGGCCTATTTATTGCCTTACCTCCATAACTTACTACATTTGCACACACTGTATATAAATTTTCTATTGTGTTATTGACTGTATGTTTTTGTTTATCCCATGTGTAACTCTGTGTTGTTGTTGTTTTTAATCGCACTGCTTTGCTTTATCTTGGCCAGGTCGCAGTTATAAATGAGAACTTGTTCTCAACTGGCCTACCTGGTTAAGTAAAGGTGAAATAAAGAATTATTAAAAAAACTACAGTTCGGTGTCATAACCGACTTTAGGTGGCAAATGCTCACCTTTGATGGCCACTGGCACACTGGAGAAGTGTGCTCTTCACAGATTAATCCCTGTTGGCATCGTGTGGGCGAGCGGTTTGTTGAAGTCAACATTTTGAATAGAGTGCCACATGGTGGCGGTGGGGTTATGGTATGGGCAGGTATAAGCTACGGACAACGAACACAATTGTATTTTGTCAATGGCAATTTGAATGCACAGAGATACCGTGACGAGATCCTAAAGCCCATTGTCATGCCATTCATCCACCACCATCACCTCATGTTTCATCATGATAATGCAAGGCCCCATGTCGCAAGGATCTGTACATAATTCCTGGAAGCTAAAAATGTCCCAGTTCATCCATGGCCTGCATACTCACCAGACATGTCACCCATTGCACATGTTTGGGATGCTCTGGATCGACGTGTACGACAGCGTGTTCCAGTTCCCGCCAATATCCAGCAACTTCTTACCAGATACTGACTGGTTTTCTGATCCACGCCTCCCTTTTTTTAAAGGTATATGTGACAAACAGATGCATATCTGTATTCCCAGTCTTGTGAAATCTGTAGATTAGGGACTAATACATTTATTTCAATTGACTGATTTCCTTATATGAATTGTAACTCAGTAAAATCTTTGAAATTGCTGCATGTTGCGTTTATATTTTGGTTCAGTGTAATTCAATTCTCTCACGATTATAAAGTCAACAACATTTTTATAAAAACAGCATATTATTTACCTAAAAGGTTAGCCGTGTTAGTCCAGTCGCTAGCTTATCCAGGGTCTGTGATACATAGAGCAACCATGTACTGTCGATCTATGGGAATAACTGCAATCATTTTGCAAGCAACATAGCTAAAATGAATAAAATAAAATGAACCTCCAAATGTTACTTGTAATGCTCATCTACTGTAGCCTAATTGTCATCTCCTTATATTCATACAGTACCTAAATTACAAGGGTTGGATTTGCACTAAACAACTTTATATGTCAGCACTTAAAAGGCATGTACAAAATCAGGTATATGGCTTGCCTCTACTGGTATCATTTTCAATTAAGAACATATACCTCAACATGTAAACAATGTGTGAGTTTAGCTAATCTCTGCTTCAGATGACAGATGCCCATAAGTCCAGTAATTCCATCATGCTGTAGGCCTATGGTTGCATTGGCAAAACATTATTATTATTAAACCTTTTTTTTGACAGGGAAGTCAGTGAGACTACGGTCTCTTTTTCAGATGATCCCTGCATAAATTACATCAAACATACACTACATGCCCAAAGTATGTGGACACCTGCTTGTCGAACATCTCATTCCTAAATCATGGGTATTAATATGGATTTGGTCCCCCCTTTGCTGCAATAACAGCCTCCACTCATCTGGGAAGCCTTTCCACTAGATGTTGGAACATTGCTGCGGGGACTTGCTTCCATTCAGCCACAAGAGCATTAGTGAGGTCGGGCACTGTGTTGGGCGATTAGTCCTGGCTCGCAGTCGGTGTTCCTATTCATTCCAAAGGTGTTTGATGGGGTTGAGGTCAGGGCTCTGTGGAGATCAGGGCTCTGTGCAGGCCAGTCAAGTTCTTCCACACCGATCTCGACAAACCATTTCTGTATGGACCTCACTTTGTGCAGGAGGGCGTTGTCATGCTGTAACAGGAAAGGGCCTTCCCCAAACTGTTGCCACAAAGTTGGAAGCACAATCGTCTAGAATGTCATTGCATGCTGTAGCGTTAAGATTTGCCTTCACTGGAACTAAGGGGCCTAGCCCGAACCATGAAAAACAGCCCCAGACCAATATTAATCACTCCAGAGAACGCGTTTCCACTGCTCCAGAGTCCAATGACGGCAAGCTTTACACCACTCCAGCCGACGCTTGGCAATGCACATGGTGATCTTAGGCTTGTGTGCGGCTGCTCAGCCATGGAAACCCATTTCATGAAGCTCCCGACAAACAGTTATTGTGCTGACATCTAATTTCAGACATCTCTGAGTTGTTCCACATAAAGATTTACCCAACTCCGGTGTTATCCAAGCCTGTGACCGTGTTTGGTAATTTGTAAGTCTAAATTGAATTAATGATGATTGATACATAGGAAGTTTCTATATGAGTGCTTTGTAAATAAACACAAGAGAATGCTGCTCTCTCCTTCCATACAAAGAGGACCAACCCACGTTTTCATACAAAACACAAATGGTGAGTTCTATAACCATCACCAGTAACAAACCTGAGGGCACAATGGAAAACAGCATCTAGTGGTTTAAGTACAGATAATATCCCGATAATCTAAAATAGACATAAAAGTGGCCTTGATGATTTCCCTCTTATTAACAAAAGTCAGTCATGCATTGTTTTTGTAAAAGAAATCAACCTTGAACTTAAACTTTTTCATCAGCTCAGTGACATGTTTTTGAAATGACAGTTTGTCATCAAGCCAGATAATAAGATATTTGAAGGAAGGAACTCACTCAATTTGTGTACCGTTCTAATCATTACAATCAATTTAAATCTGGGTTATGGGACCTAGAAAAAAAGCATACATTTTGCTTTGTTTGCATTTAGCATTAACTTTAGATCCAATAGTGAACTCTGCAGTTCTAGAAAATCTGATTACAAATTCGAAAAGGCTTGGTCAACCGATGGAGCAATGGAATACAACACTGTATCATCTGCATACAAATGAATATATATACAGTACCAGTCAAAAGTTTGGACACACCTACTCATTAAACAGTTTTTCTTTCTTTTTACTATTTTCTACATTGCAGAATAATAGTGAAGACATCAAAACTATGAAATAACACATATGGATTAATGTAGTAACCAAAAAAGTGTTAAACAAATCAAAATATATTTCATATTTGATATTCTTCAAATAGCCACCCTTTGCCTTGATGACAGCTTTACACACTCTTGGCATTCCCTCAAGCAGCTTCACCTGGAATGCTCTTCCAACAGTCTTGAAGGAGTTCCCACATATGCTGAGCACTTGTTGGCTGCTTTTCCTTCACCCTGCCGTCGACTCATCCCAAACCATCTCAATTGGGTTGAGGTCGGGGGATTGTGGAGGCCAGGTCATCTGATGCAGACTTCCATCACTCTCCTTCTTGGTAAAAAAGCCCTTACACAGCCTGGAGGTGTGTTGGGTTATTGTCCTGTTGAAAAACAAATGATAGTCCCACTAAGCCCAAACCAGATGGGATGGCGTATCGCTGCAGAATGATGTGGTAGCCATAATGGTTAAGTGTGCCTTGAATTCTAAATAAATCACAGACAGTGTCACCAGCAAAGCACCCCCACACCATAACACCTCCTCCTCCATGCTTTACGGTGGGAACTACACATGCGTAGATCAGCTGGTAGAGCACGGCGCTTGTAACGCTAAGGTAGTGGGTTCGATCCCCGGGACCACCCATACACAAAAAAATTTATGCACGCATGACTGTAAGTCGCTTTGGATAAAAGCGTCTGCTAAATGGCATATTATATATTATTATATTATATTATTATATTATATTATTATATTATTATTATTATATTATCCGTTCACCCACACCGCGTCTCACGGCGGTTGGAACCAAAAATCTCCAAATTGGACTCCAGACCAAAGGACACATTTCCACCGGTCTAATGTCCATTGCTCATGTTTCTTGGACCAAGCAGGTCTCTTCTTATTATTGGTGTCCTTTAGTAGTGGTTTCTTTGCAGTAATTTAACCATGAAGGCCTGATTTACACAGTCTCCTCTGAACAGTTGATGTTGAGATGTGTCTGTGACTTGAACTCTCTGAAGAATTTATTTGGCCTGCAATTTCTGAGGCTGGTAACTCTAATTAACTTATACTCTGCAGCAGAGGTAACTCTGGGTCTTCCATTCCTGTGGCGGTCCTCATGCGAGCCAGTTTCATCATAGCGCTTGATGGTTTTTGCTACTGCACTTCTTGACATTTTCCATATTGACTAACCTTCATGTCTTAAAGTAATAATGGCTGTCGTTTCTCTTTGCTTATTTGAGCTGTTCTTGCCATAATACAGACTTGGTCTTTTACACATTAGAGGGCTATCTTCTGTATACCACCCCTCCCTTGTCACAACCCAACTGATTGGCTCAAATGCATTAAGAAGGAAAGAAATTCCACAAATTAACTTTTAACAAGGCACACCTGTTAATTGAAATGCATTCCAGGTGACTACCTCATGAAGCTGGTTGAGAGAATGCCAAGAATGTGCAAAGCTGTTTCAAGGAAAAGGGTGGCTATTTGAAGAATCTCAAATATAAAATATATTTTGATTTGTTTAACACTTTTTTGGTTGCTACATGATTCCATATGTGTTATTTCATAGTTTTGATGTCTTCACTATTATTCTACAATGTAAAAAATAGTAAACATAAAGAAATACCCTTGAATGAGTAGGTGTGTCCAAACCTTTGACTGGTACTGTATATTATGTAGGAAAAAGCCAGTTATATTCTTCTGTCGTGGTTAAAAACAAGTTGTCATCCAGTAGGTTTTGATTACATTTTCAATATCCTCGCCCTAGCGGAAATTCTGTAAGAGTAATGTGTATACCAATTATTTGATGGTCCGACCACATTCTGTTCCCTATCAACACTCTTTTAACTTTTGGTGCCAGCGAAAATGACATAAAAAAGTAGTCAAGACAATTGATTGAGCCTCTGCCATGTACAGTGCATTCGGAAAGTATTCAGACCCCTTGACTTTTTCCACATTTTGTTACGTTGCAGCCTTATTCTAAAATGGATTAAATTATGTTATTTCCTAATCAATCTACACACAATACCCCATAATGACAAAGCAAAAACAGGTTTTTAGAAATGTTGCTAAGGTATTACAAAATAAACAACAGAAATACCTTATTTACATACATTTTCAGACCCTTTGCTATGAGACTCGAAATTGAGCTCAGGTGCATCCTGTTTCCATTGATCATCCTTGAGATGTTTCTACAATTTCATTGCAGTCCACCTGTGATACATTTAATTGATTGGACATGATTTGGAAAAGCACACACCTGTCTATATAAGGTCCCATAGTTGACAGTGCATGTCAGAGCAAATACCAAGCCATGAGGTCAAATGAATTGTCCGTAGAGCTCCGAGACAGGATTGTGTCAAGGCACAGATCTGGGGAATGGTACCAAAAAAATTCTGTAGCATTGAAGGTCCCCAAGAACACAGTGGCCTCCATCATTCTTAAATGGAAGAAGTTTGGAACCACCAAGACTCTTCCTTGAGCTGGCCGCCCGGTCAATCTGAGCAATCGGGGGAGAAGGGCCTTGGTCAGGGAGGTGACCAACAACCCAATGGTCAGTCTGACAGAGCTCCAGAGTTAAAAAAAAAATCCAAAGCGACTTACAGTCATGCGTGCATACATTTTTTTTTTTTGTGTATGGGTGGTCCCGGGGATCGAACCCACTACCTTGGCGTTACAAGCGCCGTGCTCTACCAGCTGAGCTACAGAGGACCACTGTGGAGATGGGAGAACCTTCCAGAAGGACAACCATCTCTGCAGCACTCCACCAATCAGGCCTTTATGGTAGAGTGGCCAGATGGAAGCCACTCCTCAGTAAAAGCCACATGACAGCTTGCTTGGAGTTTGCCAAAAGGCACCTAAAGGACTTTCAGACCATGAGAAACAAGATTTTCTGGTCTAATGAAACCAAGATTGAACTCTTTGGCCTGAATGCCAAGCGTCAAGTCTGGAGGAATCCTGGCACCATCCCTACGGTGAGACATGGTGGTGGCAGGATCATGCTGTTGGGATGTTTTTCAGCGGCAGGGACTGGGGGACTAGTCAGGATCGAGGGTAAGGCGAAAGGAGCAAAGTACAGAGAGATCCTTGATGAAAACCAGCTCCAGAGCACTCAGGACATCAGACTGGGGCGAAGGTTCACCTTCCAACAGGACAACGACCCTAAGCACACAGCCAAGACAACGCAGGAGTGGCTTCGGGACAAGTCTCTGAATGTCCTTGAGTGGCCCAGCCAGAGCCTGGACTTGAACCCGATCGAACATCTCTGGAGAGACCTGAAAATAGCTGTGCAGCGACGCTCCCCATCCAACCTGACAGAGCTTGAGAGGATCTCCAGAGAAGAATGGGAGAAACTCTCCAAATACAGGTGTGCCAAGCTTGTAACGTCATACCCAAGAAGAGTCAAGGCTGTAATCGCTGCCAAATGCGCTTCAACAAAGTAAAGGGTCTGAATACTTACGTAAATGTGATATTTCAGTTATTTATTTAGTTATTTTTGCAAAAATATCTACTAACCTGTTTTTGCTTTGTCATTATGGGGTATTATGTGTAGATTGATGACAGAAAAAAACAATTTAATTTAAGGTTGTAACGTAATAAAATGTGGAACAAGTCAAGGGGTCTGAATACTTTCCGAATGCACTGTATAACTCAATAGGTCAGGATATTTAAGCCTGCATATATCCACTTGTTCCAATATATCCATAATGTTTGTAATTTTCTTAAGTGCATGAGGGTGGTAGTTTGTAATGTGATTTCCTTTACGGTCCTTTGAGGTACTTAAAATCATAGTATAATCTCCCACCATAATAACTGAGTCATGTACTCCCTGTAAGCTCGATAAATTATGATATATATTTTCAAAGAACCGTGGATCATCATTATTTAGACCATATAGATTAGTGAGCCAAACAGTTAGTGAGTGCATACATTTTTTTTTCCATACTGGCCCCCCGTGGGAATCGAACCCACAACCCTGGCGTTGCAAGCGCCATTCTCTACCAACTGAGATACAGGAGGCCTACATCATCACCCCTTTTGATGTAAAGTGTTTCATGATCTTAAATAAATGATTCCAGAAATTTTCCAAACGCACAAAGAGCTTATTTCTCTCAGATTTGGTGCGCAAATTTGCTTACATCCCTGTTAGTGAGCATTTATCCAAGATAATCCATCCATCCGACAGGTGTGGCATATCAAGAAGCTGAAACAGCATGATCATTACACAAGTGCACCTTATGCTGGAGACAATAAAAGGCCACTCTAAAATGTGCAGTTTTGTCACACAACACAATCCAACAGATGTCTCAAGTTTTCAGGGCGCGTGCAATTGGCATGCTAACTGCAGGAATGTCCACCAGAGCTGTTGCCAGATAATTGAATGTTCATTTCTATACCTTAAGCTGCCTCCAACGTCGTTTTAGAGAATTTGTCAGTACGTCCAACTGGCCTCACAACCGCAATAAACATGTATGATGTCATGTGGGAGAGTGGTTTGCTGATGTCAACGTTGTGAACAGAGTGCACCATGGTGGCAGTGGGCTTATGGTATGGGCAGGCATAAGCTACGGACAA
The DNA here is from genome assembly GCF_964263955.1 of Coregonus lavaretus. Lineage (NCBI taxonomy): Eukaryota > Metazoa > Chordata > Actinopteri > Salmoniformes > Salmonidae > Coregonus > Coregonus lavaretus. The sequence goes on along the minus strand of NC_140009.1, from coordinate 44,844,612 downwards.
TGAACATAACTGTATTTTATCGATGCCAATTTGAATGCAAAGAGATACCGTGACGAGATCCTGAAGCCCATTCCCACCCATTGAGCATGTTTGGGATGCTCTGGATCGACGTGTATGGCAGTGTGTTCCAGTTCCCACCAATATCCAGCAAGATCCTACAGCCATTGAAGAGAAGTGGGAAAACATTCCACAGGCCACAATCAACACAGCCTGATCAACTCTTTCATTTATTTTTATTTAACCTAAGTCAGTTAAGAACAAATTCTTATTTACAATGACCACCTCCTGCCGGAATGGGGGCTGGGAATAAAAATAAAAATATAGGACAAAACACACATCACGACAAGAGGGACGCCACAACACTACATAAAGAGAGACCTAAGACAACAACAGACATGGCAGCAACACATGACCAACACTACGGTGGCCGGGAAGTGCAAAGCAACATTACAAAGAATGAAACACTTTTACAAAGCTCGAGACAAATTTACATTTTGGAAAACAAATTTACATTTTATAAAACAAATTTACATTTTAGAAAACAAATTTACATTTTAGAAAACAAATTAACAAGACGCAAAACACTTTTACCAGTCCCGAAACAAATTTACAAACGACAGATTCGTCACGGAAAGGGAATGTACCATATACCGGAAGTGACGAGCGTGGTCTTTTCGTGTTTTTGTTGTGGAGTTTATGGCGTCAAAGAAGTTTATGGTGACCGCCCGAACATGGACTGCGGCCGAGGGATGTTTTGCCCGTTTTGTGGCAAACACATGAACAGCTTAACGCGGTTTTGCTTTACGTGTGGTCGGTGTTTAGAGTTTTTAAAGGACGCGGACCAGACGGAAACACCAGACATACTGCATCATTGCGTTCAATATTTTAACGAGGGTCACTCGTACGCTGTAATCGTGGACATGATGTCAAGTCTACACGGTGTAAACATCAGCTTGAGGACTCTTAAAAGTAAACTGAACGAAGCCGGGTTGTACCGCAGAAAGGATTATTCCTCGCCAAACGCCGTGAGTAACGCCATCAGATTTGAACTTCGTGGACCTGGACAACTACTCAATGGGACCTAACTATATGTGGCACGCAGATGGTTATGACAAACTTAACCCTCGTGTTGTCCTCCCAAATGCCTTACGCCTTTTGTCCTCTGGGGTCAAAAATGACCCCGCCTGGTTTGACTGTTTATAAAGCATACAGTATACATTTTCAATCAATTCTGTGTTACATCTTTAGTCTTACTTCTGTTCAACCCATTACTATAATTTTTTTCATTTGTTTTGGAATTTAGAGCCAATAGACCTTGTTTACATAAAAGTATACCCTGTTTTTAAGTAAAAATACAATGAAACTATGAATTATTTTGACCTATTATTATTTTGACTATTTGACTTATCACTGAGTGGTATTTGTAAAAGTTTAGTGAGGATGCTGTTTTTGAATCATTTTATTTTTATTAATGACAGCCCATAATCACACCTTTTGTCCTGCCTGGTTTGACTGTTTATAAAGCATACAGTATACATTTTCAATCAATTCTGTGTTACATATTTAGTCTGAAAATAACGGTAGTTGTTTAATACTATGCTCTTTATGATTCAAACAAATTTGAAGTAATTTGATTGAATTATGGGTGTTTTACTAAATGTAATAACTTCTGTTGTCCTCTGGGATCAAAAAGACCCCGCAGCACAAAGTTTACATACTGCTTGGCAAAACATCTTTGATCATGTTTCTTTGATGTGTGGGGTCAAGCAATGGTTATGACAACAACAACAACAAAAAAAGTATTTTCTCACAGGTGTTTGGGCATTTCACATTTTAGTCTGAGAGAGACAGGCAGCACAATGAGGAGGCAGAAGTTTTATAATGCACAGGAGGCTTGCAAGATAATTTTTGAAATAAAAGAAAATAATGACCAGGAGGACAATGCTGCACATAATGAGGATGAATCAACTGATGAAGAGGGTTCAGGGTCAGCTGGGTCCTCTTCCTCAGATTCTACCTCATCTGTTGATTCTTCGTCTTCATCATAATAGATGATGTCCTCCACTTCTGACACTTCTTCCATTTCAACTTCAGATTCTACCTCATCTGTTGATTCTTCATCATAATAGGTGCAGTGCTCCACTTCTGACACTTCTTCCATACCAGCTTCAGATTCTACGTCATCATCACGTTCATCCATTTCCTTATATTCATAATCATCTTCCATTTCTGCAGCAGGAGATGTGGGGGAATCTTCGGAGGAAGAAGTAGCATGCTGTCTGTATGTTGGATCTATCACCTCATCTTTATGTTCCTCCTCTTCTGACCCTGAACCCTCTTCATCAGTTGATTCATCCTCATTATGTGCAGCATTGTCCTCCTGGTCATTATTTTCTTTTATTTCAAAAATTATCTTGCAAGCCTCCTGTGCATTATAAAACTTCTGCCTCCTCATTGTGCTGCCTGTCTCTCTCAGACTAAAATGTGAAATGCCCAAACACCTGTGAGAAAATACTTTTTTTGTTGTTGTTGTTGTCATAACCATTGCTTGACCCCACACATCAAAGAAACATGATCAAAGATGTTTTGCCAAGCAGTATGTAAACTTTGTGCTGCGGGGTCTTTTTGACCCCAGAGGACAACAGAAGTTATTACATTTAGTAAAACACCCATAATTCAATCAAATTACTTCAAATTTGTTTGAATCATAAAGAGCATAGTATTAAACAACTACCGTTATTTTCAGACCAATTGATGAATAAAAAACATATTTTGTCGGCAAAAGATTTAATTTGGGGTCAGAATGACCCCAGGACAACAGGAGGGTTAAGCCATTCGGTTTGGCCATTTCGGGATGCATAGATGGATTTTCACGTAAAGTATTGTGGCTTCAATGTGGACCAACAAATAATAACCCAACAGTGATTGCTCACTATTTCATGTCATGTGTGCGAAACCTCGGTGTCATCCCCATGAGACTGAGGACTGATTGCGGCACTGAGAACGGCATAATGGCTGCAATTCAATGTACCCTACGCCACCATCACAGTGACTACTACTCTGGAGCGTCCAGCCACATGTACGGCTCATCTATAAATAACCAGCGTATTGAGTCCTGGTGGTCTATATTTAGAAAGGGAAGGTGAGTTGTCTTCATAAAGGGTCATTGCATCTTTTGGTCATTCGATTTTCTTCTCAGGAACGATTAATGAAAAACGAGCACAATAATTATCAATACAAATTTGTAAAGCAAATCCTGCCCGTCAGGAAAAGTAGCTGTTCCTGAAAAGCAAATCGAATGACCAAAAGATGCACAGACCATACATTTCATTATAACTAACCTTTATTATTTATAGTATAACTAAACATTTGTATCCATTTCTATAGGTCTCAGTTCTGGATGGAGTTATTTGCCGACCTTAGAGATGCCGGATACTTCAACGGGAGTCATGAGCATCAATGCCTATTGAGATATTGCTTTGGTGATGTTATTCAGAAGGACTTGGATGAGTGTGTGAGACTGTGGAACAGCCACAGGATTCGCCCTTCCAGAACAGCAGCATGTCCAGGAGGAGTGCCCAATGAACTCTACTACTTACCACACAGGTGATACATTGGTGATAATAAACAGATAAAAGCATTAATGTAACGTTTTAGCTTAAATGAAAATAAATGCAATTATGTATTCTATTTAACATAGGTTTGGCTCCAGAGACTGCGGATTTCAAAGTGAACAAGCTGAACTGGATGCCCTTCCTGAGGCTAGCCTGTCAATGACTCCTTGTGGGGACCCAAACATGCAGGAGTACTTGGACTTTGCCATGGAACACAATCAGTTACAGAAGCCAGACAACTGGGAGTCTGCATCCGAACTGTACATGAAACTAAAAGAAATGGCTCAGCTATGAAATGATCAAAAAGGGAGGGTTTTTTGTAGTGGTGGAATACTGCTGTCTGTCTGAACACAATATTTATGAATCTGTCACCCAAAGCTTAATTGTTTTTAAGTGTGAAGTAAATTAATCAAAAATAGTAATCAGTATTTATTACACTTTTGTAGTATTGAGAGTAATGGATCTAAAACATTTTCAAAATGTTTACTGTGAGAAAAGAACATGCTCACATACAGTAACATTATAAAAACAACTTTGGCAACTGCACTTTAAAAGTGCACCTTTAATAGGGTTGGGCATCAAGAACCAATTCCTACTTGGAATAGTTTAAAAAATTACGATTCCATCGGAATTGTTTCTTTATTGGAATCGTTTTGGAGGATTGGGTTTCAAATCTGATCATGGGTTCCAAATTTAACATGCGCAAGTTTTGGTTTCTGTAGCGGCCAGGTGCTTGTTGTGTTGCAGCCATGGAGCACAGTAAGTGGTGCTCTAGTGTGGCTTTATTTTACATTGAAAAAGCCCCGTCAAACTGCAACCCACCTTTGAATCAAAATAAAACTTTCCTCTTATTTGTGAAATAAGCATGTGACCCGTTTCAACTCCACCACTCAAAGAATCGGAATCGAGAATCGATAAGAACCGGAATCAAAAGGAAGAATCGGAATTGGAATCAGAATCGTTAAAATCTAAATGATGCCCAACCCTAACCTTTAACAACAACAACTTTTTCAGAGTCTTAACTCTAGGGGTCATCCATCATATAGCTTAGAAACAGCCGAATCCTGGACTATTTTGAATTCCAAAGTCCATTTGTGACTTAAACAAAGTGTATGAGTCTAGGAGTGGTAATCTCAAGGAGTTTGAACATGTATTTGCCATTGGGAACGCAGAGTCCTCCAGGAACTCTATTTGAGGCAGTGGTTCCAAGCCAGATGGGGGAAGTGAAGACAGCCAAGTAGCAAACATCAAAACATCTTCCACAGACACAGCAGCCTGGCCTTCTGCAAAGAAAAACAATTCAGATACATCACTGCCATGTGTTTTCTTAACTAGTTATAAAAAACAAACTAACAAACCTTCACAATCAAGGAGATAGTCTGCCCAGTAGGCCATGGTTTGACTTTCTTTAAGTCTTCGATTACTCCCCGAAGGACTGAGGTCAGGTTTGAAGAGTCTCTCAAGTTCAAAAGCAGTGAGTCGCCTTTCAGAGTGGCACATGACAGGGGCCAGCAAAGTAGGGTGTTGCTGTAGTGCAGTCAAAAACTCCAGGGTTGAAAGACCATCTCTGAATCTACAGAGTGAACACAAACATTGTTTCACTGCTGTGTAGTGCCAATTGAATTTAAAATTATCTAAAGAAAACTATTAAATATTCTCTTCTCTACAATTACTATCCACCTTAACATTGTTGAAAATTGATTTCAAAAACCCTATTTTTGCATTGCACATTAAACGTTAATTGTTACAAACTGTAAGTATAACACACAGAAACAAAAGACTGGAATGACACAGACGGATGGGTGGCTTGAGCACTCACACGATGCCTTCAGAAAGTCTACACACCCATTGCACTTTTTCACAACTTTGTTTCGTTATAGATTCAATTTAAAATAGTAATATTAATATTTTTCCTCATCAGCCTACACACAATACATCATAATGACAAAGCAAAAACACGTTTTTAGAAATTGTAGCAAATTTAATAAAAATTAAAAACTGGAATATCACATTCGCACAAGTTAATTAACCATTTTCTCAGTACACTGTTGAAGCACCTTTGGAAGTAATTCCAGCCTGGATTCCTCGTGTATGAAGCTACAGGCTTTACACACAACATCACCACACTCTTTATATCTGATTTTCAGGGACATTTACAAGAGATACTAAAACCTCTCTGCATGTCAGGATCTTTATGAGAACTGAGGGCAGAAATAGATCCATATGTAAATGACACTGCTACAGTATGGAGCAGGTGGTTGGATAAACAGCAGCAAGTCATCAAGGGTTTGATGGGTAAAGTGAGCCTCAAACCATCACTCTGCTGCCAGATGTGCAGCAGAGGTGGATGGATCACTTTAAGGGGTAACTGGACTGATTTTCCTCTATGGAAGAGTTAGTCAGGAGGAGAAACCTAAGATCTAATTTCTGTTTTTGCTTTGTCATTATGATGTATTGTGTGTAGATTGATGAGGAAAAGGATTTAAATATATTTTAAATTGAATCTATAAAGGTGTGCAGACTTAATGAAGGCACTGTAGTTTGACACAGAATGAAGTGACATCACATATCCGTTGAAATACACTAAGGTACAAATTCTGATTAAGGACAAATTGATAACAGATATACATACTTGCATAAACCAAAGATGGGGACCATGAGGCATTTCAAACAAAAAATTCATACATAAATAAATAAAAATCTCATCACTACAAATATCATCTTACCTGTCAATTACAGATGAGTTGCGGTCAATGATATACCATTGGAGGTAGTGACACGATTTCTTTATTTTCTTCCACAGTAGCCACATGTCTCAGACAACCTGCTGTCTGTAACATTGTGCTGTGTCTCATCATACATTCTTGCAGAGCATCCAATGAAGCAGCATTCTCAATCTGAAAGACATGAAAATGGGCAAAAACACCCCAGTCAATAACTGTATGCACTGTATCTCCTTGCCTATTTTTTTAATAACGTACATAGCAAGGTGTAATCTTACACTATCAAAAACTAATAAATTAATTAAATATATTCCGCACGTGATATAGGAAGTAAACATTGTCTCAAAAACACTGCAGTAAGTATGAAAAACTCTGCCCTACCATACCCTTATGCTATTCTCACCTCTTGCAAAGCTTTCCCTATTTCTTCATCAGTTATTAAATTATTTGTTGCTTTGAATGAAGGCTGGCCTGCAAGATAATGTACAAGATCTTCTGACAGGAAATGGGGTCCTGGACCTCCATGCACAACTGACACAGCAATCATCTTTCCTGCCAAGTAGTATTCATCCTCCCTAACAGCTGTGAATGAATTCATATTGCAAAATTAAAACAATGCATTACTGTATATACTGTAATATGCAAGCATATGTCATGTGATATATCTGGTCAATGAGCATTAACCAACCATTAGTAGCCTATAGTACACATCCAACCAATATGCATACCCTTTGCATTGTAGACCAAGAACCGATGTCCTTCTGGTCCATCAAAAATGGGCCGGTCTTTTAGGTGTTTCATCAGTAGAGTTAAAAACTCTCGTCTTGGACCACCAGTGTCAATTCCCTCTTCCAGAACACCAGTATCATCAGTAAATTTCACCAGCATGTCACAGGTTTCAGAATATGTTGTACGCTTGAAACCTCTGACTGCCCCATCCCAAACATTATCCCTTGAGATGTTAAACCGGCTGACTTTTTTATGATCAATAGGAAGAGACAGGTTTGCTACGATGTCAGGTAATGCAATGTCCGTCTCCTCCCTGTAATGACAAAAAGTTAATTCATTTGTGGATATTCCAGATATACAAGAACTATTGTACAGTGAAAAAACTGGAGTGCTATAGTCAAAAGCATATTACATTGCTGTGTGTTGGAAATTCTTCACATTGACAGCAACCGGCTCTTCGTCCTCCTGCTCAACATTTGGTGAATACAGGTCTGTGTATTTACTGTTGGGAAATTGCCATTTCCATGTTAAAACATCTTACAAACAAAAATGTCTTCCCCATGTAATCAGTTCAATACATTTAAATTATGTCAGTCATTATCTTTTCTTTTTTTTTTACTTACCTGTAGCAAGACATTTTTTCTGGATTTGCTTCCGGTGGATCCAGATCCTCAGCATCAGATATTACTATCTGAAAAAAAGATTAAAATGTCTGAAACAACAACACTGAAAGCAAGAAATGTCATGCTGCCACACTCTGCCTTATTACCTGTCCAGGCTGAATTGTTGATTGTCCTGGTGCATCTCTGAAACATGATAAAACATATTAAAATGATTAGCTCCATGATAAAGGCTATAATGTAGCTTTGAGTAGCATGTAGTAGTAGAGGGAACAGAAAGATGTATTAAAAAAAAAGATTATTTTGAGAACATGTGGATAGGAGCGTTTCCTGGACTCAAATCTGAGTTAGTTTGAGTTTCTTTTTTAATGGAAAAGGTATAAAATAAAAGAAAGCTCAAACTACTATTTTTTAACTATTAAAATGCTTGTATTGCAAGTGGCCAAGCCATACAGAACCAATTTAAAATAACTTTAATGCGTTTTTGCATCTAGCCTTCGTCAGCGAGTCAAACAGATGAAATGAGAGACAATGGGTCTTTTCTAGTGTCCAAGGTGTTCTGGGCTAGAGTAGGTGTTGTAGACATCTTAAAACCAGTAGGTGTCCTTCAGGCCTACAATAGTCAAATCATGTAAACATTATGTACAGTGGGGAAAAAAAGTATTTAGTCAGCCACCAATTGTGCAAGTTCTCCCACTTAAAAAGATGAGAGAGGCCTGTAATTTTCATCATAGGTACACGTCAACTATGACAGACAAAATGAGGAAAAAAAATCCAGAAAATCACATTGTAGGATTTTTAATGAATTTATTTGCAAATTATGGTGGAAAATAAGTATTTGGTCACCTACAAACAAGCAAGATTTCTGGCTCTCATAGACCTGTAACTTCTTCTTTAAGAGGCTCCTCTGTCCTCCACTCGTTACCTGTATTAATGGCACCTGTTTGAACTTGTTATCAGTATAAAAGACACCTGTCCACAACCTCAAACAGTCACACTCCAAACTCCACTATGGCCAAGACCAAAGAGCAGTCAAAGGACACCAGAAACAAAATTGTAGACCTGCACCAGGCTGGGAAGACTGAATCTGCAATAGGTAAGCAGCTTGGTTTGAAGAAATCAACTGTGGGAGCAATTATTAGGAAATGGAAGACATACAAGACCACTGATAATCTCCCTCGATCTGGGGCTCCACGCAAGATCTCACCCTGTGGGGTCAAAATGATCACAAGAACGGTGAGCAAAAATCCCAGAACCACACGGGGGGACCTAGTGAATGACCTGCAGAGAGCTGGGACCAAAGTAACAAAGCCTACCATCAGTAACACACTACGCTGCCAGGGACTCAAATCCTGCAGTACAGACGTGTCCCCCTGCTTAAGCCAGTACATGTCCAGGCCCGTCTGAAGTTTGCTAGAGTGCATTTGGATGATCCAGAAGAGGATTGGGAGAATGTCAGATGAAACCAAAATATAACTTTTTGGTAAAAACTCAACTCGTCGTGTTTGGAGGACAAAGAATGCTGAGTTGCATCCAAAGAACACCATACCTACTGTGAAGCATGGGGGTGGAAACATCATGCTTTGGGGCTGTTTTTCTGCAAAGGGACCAGGACAACTGATCCGTGTAAAGGAAAGAATGAATGGGGCCATGTATCATGAGATTTTGAGTGAAAACCTCCTTCCATCAGCAAGGGCATTGAAGATGAAACATGGCTGGGTCTTTCAGCATGACAATGATCCCAAACACACCGCCCGGGCAACGAAGGAGTGGCTTCGTAAGAAGCATTTCAAGGTCCTGGAGTGGCCTAGCCAGTCTCCAGATCTCAACCCCATAGAAAATCTTTGGCGGGAGTTGAAAGATCGTATTGCCCAGCGACAGCCCCAAAACATCACTGCTCTAGAGGAGATCTGCATGGAGGAATGGGCCAAAATACCAGCAACAGTGTGTGAAAACCTTGTGAAGACTTACAGAAAACGTTTGACCTGTGTCATTGCCAACAAAGGGTATATAACAAATTATTAAGAAACTTTTGTTATTGACCAAATACTTATTTTCCACCATAATTTGCAAATAAATTCATTAAAAATCCTACAATGTGATTTTCTGGATTTTTTTTCCTCATTTTCTCTGTCATAGTTGACGTGTACCTATGATGAAAATTACAGGCCTCTCTCATATTTTTAAGTGGGAGAACTTGCACAATTGGTGGCTGACTAAATACTTTTTTTCCCCACTGTATATGGATGTGTCCCATGTTTCCTATTGGTGGATTACCACTAGAAAAAACCCAGTGTCTCTCATTACATCTATTTGACTCCCTGACAAAGGCTAGATGCCGAAACGTGTTGGAGTTCTTTAAGTTGGTTCTGGATGACCGTGCCACTTCAGTAAAGGCCTATAGTACCTATGCAGGATCGACAGTGATGTGGGACATATGAATGGACAGTGGATACCCCCCACTTCATTCTCACGTGTTTTTTTTAATGGTTTGGTTAATTTTTGTTTATTCAACTGCAAGAGCAACTGTATTTCAGTGGGTTTATTCTGTAAAGCTCTGCTCACACAGGCAGCTGTGGGTCCTTTAGGTAGGGAGCGAGGGGGCACCGCAGTCAGTTACAGAAACAGCTGATAGCATGTAGCAACGTTGAGCTTATGTGCAGCAATATAAATGTATGTATAATGTGTATGTGAATAAGTAGTGAAATATCTGCTAGTAGTTTTATCAGTTTTGTGAGTTAAATAAAAAAAAAAGGTGAAATTGCAATTGAATTATTATTGCACGTGTGAAAATTCCTTTGTGTCCAAGTGTGCAACACCTACCTTTCATCGTCCAGCTTGTGTTTGGGAGTACTTCGATTTTGTGGTTCAAAAACCTGAGAGGAAACGGATAAAATGATCAACAACTTTCAACAGGTTCCATTATTTTTCCATTACCACATACAGTATATATCAATGCTGAATGGTTGTCTGTGTTACTGTATAATAGTTACTGCAAAATAATCAAAACAAGCCTTTTTCCACTAAAATATTGACCAGGACATTGATTTTATGCTTAAAATCCAATGTACATCTAATTAATAAATTATATGAAAATGAATAAATACAAACATACATAAACATTTTAAAAAAGAGAAATAACTGATGTACCAAAGTGTCAGCACGATTGAGTTCAGCTGTGCTCCTTGTTGTGATGACAATTTCAGAATCAGAGTCTGAGGTATCATCCACTGAAAAAAATAATTCTAACAACCATTATCTATCCTCCAGCAGAGTATCTAAATATGTAAAAATATTGAATCATGAGATCCACTAACCTCTTTTATAGTGTTTTTCTAGGCAAATGAAAAAAGTTATCCTGGAATATGCCTTTCCTATTTCCTTTTTATATTCTGCCAATTTGAATGGCCTTTCTGACCCAGGCACATGAACCACCTCTGAGCAGTCTGGATACAAAAGGACATAAGGTCCTTCGTGCATGTCCTTGTTAAATGTTGTCATTTTCTGGACAGCTTGTTTCAGTAGATCAGGTGCTGCTACCTCTGGGTCTGTAAATAACTGTAGTGTTTTCCCTCTTAGAGGTTTTAAATCAGTTCCACTTGGCACCATCAATCCTACGTTTATCTAGTAAAATAACAAAGATATAATTAATGTATACATAGGTAAAATAAATACACACAAATACATATAGAGCATTGCAAAATTGTATAGGACGGTCAGTACACCTTACCTGGACGTGTTTTCTTTCTTTAGGCCTATATCTTCCTTTTGGCCCATAGTTAAAAGACTGTCGTTCTTTTGATTTCGAGCTTCTGTACTCCATGAACTGTTTGTATGATGGGCATGGTTGTTCTGCAGAAATGGACAGAGTTCCGAAACAGAAAGTTAGAAGCCGCTCAAAAAATCATTAGCGTTACTGTCCTTAGATAGCTAGCGTTTTGGTTTTGCTAAACTTACTTTGCATAGCACTGTCCGGCTGTCGAGACGTCCCCTGTGTTTCCAATGTTTCCGTCTTGTCCGCGTCCTTTAAAAACTCCAAACACCGACCACACGTAAAGCAAAACCGCGTTAAGCTGTTCATGTGTTTGCCACAAAACGGGCAAAACATCCCTCGGCCGCAGTCCATGTTCGGGCGGTCACCATAAACTTCTTTGATGCCATAAACTCCACAACAAAAACACGAAAAGACCACGCTCGTCACTTCCGGTATATGGTACATTCCCTTTCCGTGACGAATCTGTCGTTTGTAAATTTGTTTCGGGACTGGTAAAAGTGTTTTGCGTCTTGTTAATTTGTTTTCTAAAATGTAAATTTGTTTTCTAAAATGTAAATTTGTTTTATAAAATGTAAATTTGTTTTATAAAATGTAATTTTTTTTCTCCAAAATGTAAATTTGTTTTCCAAAATGTAAATTTGTCTCGAGCTTTGTAAAAGTGTTTCATTCTTTGTAATGTTGCTTTGCACTTCCCGGCCACCGTACCAACACAGCATGGTAGCAACACCACATGATAACAACAGTGTAGCAACACAACATGGCAGCATCACAACATGGTAGCAGCATGGCACAAACATTATTGGGCACAGACAACAGCACAAAGGCAAGAAGGTAGAGACAACAATACATCACGCAAAGCAGCCACAACTGTTTGTTAATTGTGTCCATGATTGAGTCTTTGAATGAAGAGATGGAGATAAAACTGTCCAGTTTGAGTGTTTTTTGCAGCTTCTTCCAGTCACTAGCTGCAGCGAACTGAAAAGAGGAGCGACCCAGGGATGTGTGTGCTTTTCTTATTTTTTTTTTGGGGGGGGGGGGGGGGGTAGATAGATTGTAATCAATGTAATTGTCTGCATCAATTCCAATCCCCCATATGTTTTTTTTTCTCTTGCATATATATATATATACATACATATACATACACATATATATACAGTGAGGGAAAAAAGTATTTGATCCCCTGCTGTTTTTGTACGTTTGCCCACTGACAAAGACATGATCAGTCTATAATTTTAATGGTAGGTTTATTTGAACAGTGAGAGACAGAATAACAACAACAAAATCCAGAAAAACGCATGTCAAAAATGTTAAAAATTGATTTGCATTTTAATGAGGGAAATAAGTATTTGACCCCTCTGCAAAACATGACTTAGTACTTGGTGGCAAAACCCTTGTTGGCAATCACAGAGGTCAGACGTTTCTTGTAGTTGGCCACCAGGTTTGCACACATCTCAGGAGGGCTTTTGTCACACTCCTCTTTGCAGATCTTCTCCAAGTCATTAAGGTTTCGAGGCTGACGTTTGGCAACTCGAACCTTCAGCTCCCTCCACAGATTGTCTATGGGATTAAGGTCTGGAGACTGGCTAGGCCACTCCAGGACCTTAATGTGCTTCTTCTTGAGCCACTCCTTTGTTGCCTTGGCCGTGTGTTTTGGGTCATTGTCATGCTGGAATACCCATCTTCAATGCCCTGGCTGAGGGAAAGTTCTCACCCAAGATTTGACGGTACATGGCCCCGTCCATTGTCCCTTTGATGCGGTGAAGTTGTCCTGTCCCCTTAGCAGAAAAACACCCCCAAAACATAATGTTTCCACCTCCATGTTTGACGGTGGGGATGGTGTTCTTGGGGTCATAGGCAGCATTCCTCCTCCTCCAAACACGGCGAGTTGAGTTGATGCCAAAGAGCTCCATTTTGGTCTCATCTGACCACAACACTTTCACCCAGTTCTCCTCTGAATCATTCAGATGTTCATTGGCAAACTTCAGACGGCCCTGTATATGTGCTTTCTTGAGCAGGGAGACCTTGCGGGCGCTGCAGGATTTCAGTCCTTCACGGCGTAGTGTGTTACCAATTGTTTTCTTGGTGACTATGGTCCCAGCTGCCTTGAGATCATTAACAATATCCTCTCGTGTAGTTCTGGGCTGATTCCTCACCGTTCTCATGATCATTGCAACTCCACGAGGTGAGATCTTGCATGGAGCCCCAGGCCGAGGGAGATTGACATTTATTTTGTGTTTTTTCTATTTGCGAATAATCGCACCAACTGTTGTCACCTTCTCACCAAGCTGCTTGGCCATTGTCTTGTAGCCCATTCCAGCCTTGTGTAGGTCTACAATCTTGTCCCTGACATCCTTGGAGAGCTCTTTGGTCTTGGCCATGGTGGAGAGTTTGGAAGATTAGGAGCACTCCCTTTAAGAGTGTGCTCCTAATCTCAGCTCGTTACCTGTATAAAAGACACCTGGGAGCCATAAATCTTTCCGATTGAGAGGGGGTCAAATACTTATTTCCCTCATTAAAATGCAAATCAATTTATAACATTTTTGACATGCGTTTTTCTGGATTTCTTTGTTGTTATTCTGTCTCTCACTGTTCAAATAAACCTACCATTAAAATGATAGACTGATCATTTCTTTGTCAGTGGGCAAACGTACAAAATCAGCAGGGGATTAATTACTTTTTTCCCCTCACTGTATACACATACATACGTATATATATATATATATATATATATATATATATATATATATATATACATACAGTGGGGAGAACAAGTATTTGATACACTGCCGATTTTGCAGGTTTTCCTACTTACAAAGCATGTAGAGGTCTGTAATTTTTATCATATGTACACTTCAACTGTGAGAGACGGAATCTAAAACAAAAATCCAGAAAATCACATTGTATGATTTTTAAGTAAATAATTTTCATTTTATTGCATGACATAAGTATTTGATCACCTACCAACCATTAAGAATTCCGGCTCTCACAGATCTGTATTCCCAGTCATGTAATATCCATAGATTAGGGCCTAATTTATTTATTTCAATTGACTGATTTCCTTATATCATCTGTAACATGTTGCATTTATATTTTTGTTCAGTATACATTTTCTAATAGTATCATGTATTTTGTGTTAAAATAAATAAAATTAAATGTGCCTCATTAGCATAAATAAACTGGGTGTATTTGCATATATGAATTGATTAACATAAATGGGTGGAACATGCAACCACCAGAAACATGCTCGGTCTAGGCCTACCTGCACCATCTAGACAGTCACGTTCTGTTGCATAATTCATTCTGTACCTAGGGGAAACTCCCCCCCAAAGTGAAGTAAGCAGCAATAGTTTTGTACAGGCAGAAGCCCTCACTGTGATGGTTGATGCCCTGCCAGGTCAGCCTGAGAAAGCGTCATTCAGAGCATTCCCTGCATTCAGCAGGAAACTTCTCAGGCCTCGCTGCATGCCCCAATTATTTATCTATGGTCAAAGTCCACAAATAGCTGTATTTTAGGGGAGAGAGAGGTAAGTTGAGCCAAAGGGGTAAGTTGAGCCACCCTTGTTTGACATTTGAGTAATTTGGCAGACGCTCTTTTCCAGATCGACTTACAGTAGTGAGTGCATACATTTCCATACGTTTTCGTACTGGTCCCCCATGTGAATCGATCCCACAACCTTGTGTTTGTTAAGTATTAAGCCTGTGTTAAAAGATGCTTAAACTTATTAAAAGACAAAAAAGTTATTGTGATTGTGTTGAATTGTGTTTGGGAAATTAACATAGACATGGTTTTAAAAAGGTAGTGGTAATATTTCATTCAGTACAGAAATGTGTAGGCGGCTTAACTTACCCTGTCCCGCATCCATACCCGGGGTAAGTTGTGTCAAGAGACCACTTTTTTTGGACAAGCTATGTTTTCAAAACTATAATGTTTACATGAATTCTGATAATTTCCAGGGATACACAACATCCTGAAATATATACTGAGTGCACAAAATATTAAGAATACCTTCCTAATATTGAGTTGCACCCCTTTTTGCCCTCATGGACTCTACAAGGTGTCGAAAGCGTTCCACATGGATGCTGGCCCACTCCAATGCTTCCCACAGTTGTGTCAAGTTGGCTGGATATCCTTTGGGTGGTGGACCATTCTTGAAACCCAGCAGCGTTGCAGTTCTTCACACACTCAAACTGGTGTGCCTGGCACCTACTACCAACATACCCCGTTCAAAAGCACTTAAATATTTTGTTTTGCCCATTCACCCACTGAATGACACACATAGACAATCCATGTTTCAATTGTCTCAAGGCTTAAAACCATTATTTAACCTGTCTCCTTCCCTTCATCTATACATATTGAAGTGTATTTAACAAGTGACATCAATAAGGGATCATAGCTTTTGACTGGATTCACCTGGTCACCTATTCACCTATGTCAAGGAAAGAGCAGGTCTTCCAAATGTTTTGTACAGTGAGGGAAAAAAAGTATTTGAACCCCTGCTGATTTTCTACGTTTGCACAGAAATTATCAGTCTATAATTTTAATGGTAGGTTTATTTGAACAGTGAGAGACAGAATAACAACAACAAAAAATCCAGAAAAACGTATTTCAAAAATGTTATAAATTGATTTGCATTTTAATGAGGGAAATAAGTATTTGACCCCCTCTCAATCAGAAAGATTTCTGGTTCCCAGGTGTCTTTTATACAGGTAATGAGCTGAGATTAGGAAATCTCAGTTTGTTACCTGTATGAAAGACACCTGTCCACAGAAGCAATCAATCAATCAGATTCCAAACTCTCCACCATGGCCAAGACCAAAGAGCTCTCCGAGGATGTCAGGGACAAGATTGTAGACCTACACAATGCTGGAATGGGCTACAAGACCATCGCCAAGCAGCTTGGTGAGAAGGTGACAACAGTTGGTGCGATTATTCGCAAATAGAAGAAACACTACATAAATGTCAATCTCCCTCGGCCTGGGGCTCCATGCAAGATCTCACCTCGTGGAGTTGCAATGATCATGAGAACGGTGAGGAATCAGCCCAGAACTACACGGGAGGATCTTGTCAATGATCTCAAGACAGCTGGGACCATAGTCACCAAGAAAACAATTGGTAACACACTACGCCGTGAAGGACTGAAATCCTGCAGCGCCCGCATGGTCCCCCTGCTCAAGAAAGCACATAAACAGTTTGCCAATGAACATCTGAATGTTGCAGAGGAGAACTGGGTGATGTGGTCAGATGAGACCAAAATCGAGCTCTTTGGCATCAACTCAACTCGCCGTGTTTGGAGGAGGAGGAATGCTGCCTATGAACCCAAGAACACCATCCCCACCGTCAAACATGGAGGTGGAAACATTATGCTTTGGGGGTGTTTTTCTGCTAAGGGGACAGGACAACTTCACCGCATCAAAGGGACGATGGACGGGGCCATGTACCGTCAAATCTTGGGTGAGAACCTCCTTCCCTCAGCCAGGGCATTGAAAATGGGTCGTGGATGGGTATTCCAGCATGACAATGACCCAAAACACACAGCCAAGGCAACAAAGGAGTGGCTCAAGAAGAAGCACATTAAGGTCCTGGAGTGGCCTAGCCAGTCTCCAGACCTTAATCCCATAGAAAATCTGTGGAGGGAGCTGAAGGTTAGAGTTGCCAAACATCAGCCTCGAAACCTTAATGACTTGGAGTAGATCTGCAAAGAGGAGTGGAACAAAATCCCTCCTGAGATGTGTGCAAACCTGGTGGCCAACTACAAGAAACGTCTGACCTCTGTGATTGCCAACAAGGGTTTTGCTACCAAGTATTAAGTCATGTTTTGCAGAAGGGTCAAATACTTATTTTCCTCATTAAAATGCAAATCAATTTCTAACATTTTTGACATGCGTTTTTCTGGATTTTTTAGTTGTTATTCTGTCTCTCACTGTTCAAATAAACCTACCATTAAAATTATAGACTGATCATTTCTTTGTCAGTGGGCAAACGTACAAAATCAGCAGGGGATCAAATACTTTTTTCCCTCACTGTATGTAGATATCTTTGTTAGAAAGAATACTATATTTCCCTAGACAGAGTGATGGCTCAACTTACCCCACTCTCCTCTACTCTTCTCTGGGTCACAGTACCTTACCTTATCCTGTTTTAACGTCTGACTCAATTGTAAAATGTCATAGATGTGGCTTGGGGATGTCCTGTCCTGGATAAGTCAAGTTTATTGAGGAAATGTCGGAAGTGCCAAGCCCTAAGCTTTAGCTTCTTCTCTCAGCCTGCACTGAAATGGCTCTGTTGGACTGCTTAGCCTTCATCTCACACAGAGGGGAAATGAGAGAGAGTAATAAATGCAGCTTTGAACTCTCCAGCTCGCAGTGACTTTCATTATTCAATGCCAGAGCAACTGCTGGCTGTCCATTTTCTTTTCCCCCCTGCCGATTTCCTCAGGGAAGGAATTTGATCACTTTAAGTTTTTCTTTTTTGAAGTCCTCTTAAGGTCTTAGAGACTCCTACTTCAAGTATAGTGCATTAAAATGAGAGAACAAATAACAGATAATTCATTTAGATGAGTGAGTCTGGTTAAGGATACAGGCTCCCTCACTGTGCGTTTAGTGTTGACAATATTCAGTAAGTAGAGGAGTACAGGCTCTAGTTTTGTCGCACCTGGACTACTGTTCAAGTCGTGTGGTCAGGTGCCACAAAGAGGGACTTAGGAAAGTTGCAATTGGCTCAGAACAGGGCAGCACGGCTGGCCCTTGGATGTACACAGAGAGCTAGCATGAATAATATGCATGTCAATCTCTCCTGGCTCAAAGTGGAGGAGAGATTGACTTCATCACTACTTGTATTTGTGAGAGGTATTGAAACGACTAGCATACAGCTCAGACACCTATGCATACTCCACAAGATATGCCACCAGAGGTCTCTTCACAGTCCCCAAGTCAAGAACAGACTATGGGAGGCGCACAGTACTACGTAGCACTATGACTACTTGGAACTCTATTCCACATCAGGTAACTGATGCAAGTAGTAAAATTAGATTTAAAAAACAGATAAAAATACACCATATGGAACAGCGAGGACTGTGAAGCAACACAAACATAGGCACAGACACATGCATACACACATGATAACATACGCACTATGCACACAAGTACACATGGGTTTTGCGTTGTAGATATGTGGTAGTAGAGTAGGGGCCGGAGGGCACACACTTAGTGTGTTGTGAAATCTGTTATGAATGTATTGTAATGTTTTTAAAATTGTATAACTGC
The DNA here is from genome assembly GCF_964263955.1 of Coregonus lavaretus. Lineage (NCBI taxonomy): Eukaryota > Metazoa > Chordata > Actinopteri > Salmoniformes > Salmonidae > Coregonus > Coregonus lavaretus. Next base: position 44,825,888 of record NC_140009.1, on the reverse strand, counting down.
CTTCATTTTGCCGGACCCCAGGAAGAGCTAATGGGAATAACATTAACAAATACAAATACAAATTTTAAAATAAGACATACGTTTACGCGCACGCATGCACACACACAGGGAGTCATTATTATTAGGTATACCTGAGAGCTTTGGGTTTGAGACACAAGCACTATTATGTGATCCACAAGTATTGATGCTGTAGTTTGACATATGCTCAACATTGTCTGGGTATGTCGATCCTGACTAGTAACAACAGCCTCTCTTGCTGAAGTCAGTCAACTTGAAGGATAGTACTTGCATGATATCATCCACAGTGGCTTTCTTTGCTATTTCTGAATAGAAGTGCGTGCACAAAAATAAAATAAAACGGCATACTGAAGGTCAAGGCTGTAAGCGATAGTCTGGAATGTTGAACGTCTAACTTTAAAATAGCAGTAAATGTATTTATAAGCAGCCGCATGTACTAATATTTATGCACAATGTGGTACATGAGTAACCTGGGGTGGGCATGAGTAGGTCCTTCAAAGACTGTGTGTAATCCTGTATGGAAACATACATAGATTAAAAGTAAACATAGAAATACATGGTTGTCATATGTATGGCTCTCATTTACAGTTATTTGCCTTTGACAGAGCATCAGGAGTTTGGAAAAGTCAGATAATAAGATCAAAACATTCCTAATCCCTATTGGTCACAGTTGATGTTTGGACCAATCAGCATAGATCAGAAACAAACACAAAACCAGTTGTTAAAACTGAGAAGTAAATAAAAAATAAAAAAAATCAGGCAACCTGTATTTAAATATTTTCAATGCAAAATTAATGATTAATGATGTCCTATATTGACAGGTTATTCAGTGCCTCCCCTTCTTTGACAAATCGCCTCTATTCTTGATAAAGTAACGAGCTTAACAACAATGGGGCCGTTTCGGGATCTGAACTGGTGTCTGGCTCCCACTCAGCTCCCTTCTGCTTCTCCTGTCCAACACCCAGCTCCTCTGATGCATCAATATGCCTAAAAGTCCACTGACACTGATCCTGAGAAGCAAGCCCATGCTGCCCAACAGACAAAAGATTTGCAGGGTTTGCCCAGATTCCGCAGAAACCCCCCAAAACATAGCCTCCATAATTCCTTCTGCCTTCCATTTGACCTCTCCAACTATCCTCCACCAGAGAATCCCACTTGTTCCCACTTTTGTCCCAACTCTTGAGTTCAGCTACTCGGTTAAGGGGTGTTCCAAAGCTGGATGTAGCATTAGCATCTCTGCTTCTCTGGTGCAAACTACCTCCGGTCTCTGTGGTGTTGTCGGTAAAGGTTAGTCAGGACTGTGTATGTGTCCGTTTGGATATGAGGGGTGCTGGCCCCACTACTTAATAATTATAATAATAATAATGGTAATAATAATGATAATAATGACAATAATAATGATAATGATGATAATAATAATATTAACAATAATAATACATTTAATTTGTAACACGCTTTTCAAAACCCTAAAGTGCTAACCGAAGTAACCCAGGGACCATAGGGGGCATCAGGGTATGACAAAGAATCTCACCATCGGGAATATCAGTGTAAAGGCACAAAAACACCCACCCAGAGACAATTTGGATAGTTAAAACAATACATAATTGGAATAATGAATTGTATATCTATGGTCACCCCTTAGGATATGACATCAATGCTAAGGTGGATTTTGATAATTTTAAAGAACAACTGCATTGCACAGTGCTGTTGGCAAAAACACATAAATACTTAAAGAGGAATTTCACCTTGTTTTCATCATGTCTGAGGCAGTATCCAGAAAGCAGTATCCAGATCCATCGGATGTAGTGATCACAATATAGCAGCCATATCTAGGACAGTGAGTTGTGTTTCACACATAATTGCCCGGGGGGGGGTGGGGGGGGGTGCAATTATGCAATGGCTTCAAGTGATTCCTCTCATCAACACAAATTCGACGATGGAGCATCTATTAGCTACATGGCAAAGAGGATTCGAAACAAAGAGTTTAGCTAACGATAGAAGCGCAGCTACAGTCAATGCCAGCACTAAGAGGGCAGATGACAAATACTGTGCCTAGCTAAGTTATTTATTTTTCCTGCAAGCCACCTGAGTGCAGATTCATGACCGTCATGCTTGCACACTCGGTTTGTTATTTTTGATTAAAACAAAACCGCTATTCATTAAATATGAATACCGAACTTGTTTTTGTGTGGATTCCGCGATGCGGGTAGCTTTTAACGGCTATTTCTCGTCCCGGAATTCCACTTAGCAAACAGGTTGAAGCCTGCTTGACAGAGACGCTAAGCTGCTCGCCATCAAGCTAACAAAGTTGGTACCAGATGAGTTTTGCAATGGAGCCCTCTTTGTCTAGAGAAATAAATGAACGGTTCCAGAGATGTAGGAGGTGTATTTACTACGCTTTGTTTCGTGACAAACCGCATCACTCAGAGTTCCAATGTGGCAATTGTTTGCATGCAGAGGATCATAGGCTTGAGGTGGCTTCCTTGATCACGCAGGTCGCCTGCCTATGTAAGAAACTGGGGAAAACGCAGAGTGGAATGTTAATATTTTCTAAGCCGGTGGCTGGACGGCGTTCGCACTTGTTGGATGCATCTCCGCCTTGTCGTTTGTTGTTCTCCAACTGGCCGGTGTTGCCCGGAGCTCCCCCATCTGATATCGGAGTCGAAGGAGCACAGCAAGAGGAGCAAGGCAATCAACGATGGTCGCATGTCACGAGCAGTGGAAGCCGAAGTCAGCGGCCTCCCGCAAAGCAGTCTACACTCCCAACGAGAGGCCCGGAGCGGATACAAACAACGAATAGTTTCGCTGTCCTGGAGCCTGATCTTCCTGCACCTTCGTCGCTGTGGGTGCCTGTGTCTGCGACCGCAGTGCCTACTACTACGATTTCGACGTTGGCAACCTTCAGTCCCTGCTCTGGATCAAGAGGGGATTCTCCATCTGTTGAAGGCCTGCACCAGGCGCCGGGAGCAACGGGCTCAAGTTATCCTGCCTCTCGCCTGTCCATAAAGGGTTCTCCAAATCCTGTGAAGCATGGGAGTGGGCGGATTTCCTCATCCTTCTCGCCAGCTGTGATTTTGGGCAGCTCCATGGTAAGAAATGTGACTGTTCCTATTGCAAAAACAATGTCCTAAACCGGAGCTCGAGTAAATTACATTACTAAGCTGCTCCCGAATGTACTATGTCAGGACATGGAGATTGATTCTATCTTAGTCCATGTGGGTTTTAATGACATTATGAAGGGCAGCTCTGAACAGTTGAAACTGGATTTTAAAGAGCTGATAGAGCTGACTCTCTGCTAGACACTAACAAAATACCCATAATATCTGGCCATGCGCCCTCTCTGAATCGTGGCATTGAATGCTTTAGCAGGATTCTTTCTCTTCACAACTGGCTACGTGATTATTGCAGGTCAATGGGTGTAACTTTTGTTGACAATTTCGATACCTTTGGGAAACAAAACACGTTTTATAAGGAGGATGGGATCCACCCAAATAATTTGGGTTCCTGGATCCTTTCACAGCATTATAAGGCTGTGTTGAGACAATTACTTATCAATGACCCAAGCCCTACTCAGCTAATCCCTGCCATTGTGATGCAGAGTTGTCATAATGCTTCAGCAAATGTACATAACACCAGGGGCATTGGTAGACACAATGTAAGTAACCTAATGTATGTCCCTCTAACTGCCCTGAATGCCTCTGCTGATCCTACAGCTATTTTATGCAGTAATCATGTGCCTATTAACCAGATTTATACTGTTAGCACTGAGGCGGTGTGCCCTAGGAGGAAATCCACTGTGTGCAGCTCACCCTGCACTAACATAAATAACATGAGCATATCAACTTCTACTAAGTTTCCCAGTAAAGCAATGAAAACAAGTAAGCATATCAGAAGAAAAGTGCTCAAAATACCCCACATTAACATATGTAGCTTAAGAAACAAGGTTCATGAAATCAATAATTTGCTAGTAACAAATGACATTCATATTCTGACTATCTCTGAAACTCACTTAGGTAATACCTTTGATGATACAGTGGTAGCAATACAAGGTTATAGCATTTACAGAAAATATAGAAATGCCAAAAAAAATGGTGCTGTTTATATTCAGAACCACATTCCTGTAAAGATTAGAGAGGATCTCATGTTAAATAAGTAATACGGCTACAGGTTCATCTGCCTCACCTAAAGCCCATTCTGGTGGGAAGCTGCTATAGACCACCAAGTGCTAACAGTCAGTATCTGGATAACATGTGTGAAATGCTTGATAATGTATGTGATATCAACAGAGAGGTACAGTGGGGAAAAAAAGTATTTAGTCAGCCACCAATTGTGCAAGTTCTCCCACTTAAAAAGATGAGAGAGGCCTGTAATTTTCATCATAGGTACACGTAAACTATGATAGACAAATTGAGAAAAGAAAATCCAGAAAATCACATTGTAGGATTTTTTATGAATTTATTTGCAAATTATGGTGGAAAATAAGTATTTGGTCACCTAGAAACAAGCAAGATTTCTGGCTCTCACAGACCTGTAACTTCTTCTTTAAGAGGCTCTTCTGTCCTCCACTCGTTACCTGTATTAATGGCACCTGTTTGAACTTGTTATCAGTATAAAAGACACCTGTCCACAACCTCAAACAGTCACACTCCAAACTCCACTATGGCCAAGACCAAAGAGCTGTTAAAGGACACCAGAAACAAAATTGTAGACCTGCACCAGGCTGGGAAGACTGAATCTGCAATAGGTAAGCAGCTTGGTTTGAAGAAATCAACTGTGGGAGCAATTATTAGGAAATGGAAGACATACAAGCCCACTGATAATCTCCCTCGATCTGGGGCTCCACACAAGATCTCACCCCGTGGGGTCAAAATGATCACAAGAACGGTGAGCAAAAATCCCAGAACCACACAGGGGGACCTAGTGAATGACCTACAGAGAGCTGGGACCAAAGTAACAAAGCCTACCATCAGTAACACACTACGCCGCCAGGGACTCAAATCCTGCAGCGGCAGACGTGTCCCCCTGCTTAAGCCAGTACATGTCCAGGCCCGTCTGAAGTTTGCTAGAGTGCATTTGGATGATCCAGAAGAGGATTGGGAGAATGTTATATGGTCAGATGAAACCAAAATATAACTTTTTGGTAAAAACTCAACTCGTCGTGTTTGGAGGACAAAGAATGCTGAGTTGCATCCAAAGAACACCATACCTACTGTGAAGCATGGGGGTGGAAACATCATGCTTTGGGGCTGTTTTTCTGCAAAGGGACCAGGACGACTGATCCGTGTAAAGGAAAGAATGAATGGGGCCATGTATCGTGAGATTTTGAGTGAAAACCTCCTTCCATCAGCAAGGGCATTGAAGATGAAACGTGGCTGGGTCTTTCAGCATGACAATAATCCCAAACGCACCGCCCGGGCAATGAAGGAGTGGCTTCGTAAGAAGCATTTCAAGGTCCTGGAGTGGCCTAGCCAGTCTCCAGATCTCAACCCCATAGAAAATCTTTGGAGGGAGTTGAAAGTCTGTGTTGCCCAGCGACAGCCCCAAAACATCACTGCTCTAGAGGAGATCTGCATGGAGGAATGGGCCAAAATACCAGCAACAGTGTGTGAAAAACTTGTGAAGACTTACAGAAAACGTTTGACCTGTGTCATTGCCAACAAAGGGTATATAACAAAGTATTGAGAAACTTTTGTTATTGACCAAATACTTATTTTCCACCATAATTTGCAAATAAATTCATTAAAAATCCTAGAATGTGATTTTCTGGAAAAAATAATCTCATTTTGTCTGTCATAATTGACATGTACCTATGATGAAAATTACAGGCCTCTCTCATCTTTTTAAGTGGGAGAACTTGCACAATTGGTGGCTGACTAAATACTTTTTTCCCCACTGTATATTTTCTGGGTGATTTAAATATTGACTTGCTTTCATCAAACTGCCCACTCAAGAAAAAGCTTCAAACTGTAATCAGTTCCTGCAACCTGGTTCAGGCACTGTTTGTAACTACTAGGGTAGTTACAAACAGCACATGAATGAAATCATCAACATGTATTGATCACATCTTTACTAATGCTGCAGAAATTTGCTTGAAAGCAGTATCCAGATCCATCGGATGTAGTGATCACAATATAGCAGCCATATCTAGGAAAACCAAAGTTACAAAGGCTGGGCCTAATATAGTGTATAAGAGGTCATACAATACGTTTTGTGGTGATTCCTATGTTGTTGATGCAAAGAATATTTGTTGGTCCGTGGTGTGTAATGAGGAGCAACCAGACGCTGCACATGACACATTTATGAAATTGCTTATTCCAGTTACTAATAAGCATGCACCCATTAAGAAAATGACTGTAAAAACTGTTAAATCCCTGTTGATGATGAGGAAATGAAAAATTGTATGGTTGAGAGGGATGAGGCAAAAGGAATGGCAAATAAGTCTGGCTGCATAACCGATTGGCAAACATATTGCAAATTGAGAAATCATGTGACTAAACTGAATAAAAAGAAGAAGAAATACACTATGAAACAAAGATAAATGACATAAAGTATGATAGTAAAAAGCTTTGGAGCACCTTAAATTACATTTTGGGAAAAAAGGCAAACTCAGCTCCATCATTTATTGCATCAGATGGCTCATTCATTACAAAACCAACTGATATTGCCTTGATTAGTTTTTAATTGGCAAGATTAGCAAACTTAGGCATGACATACCAGCAACAAATGCTGACTGTCACGACTTCCTCCTTGTTTGGGTAGGCTTCGGCGTTCGTCGTCACCGGCCTTCTAGCCACTGCCGCTCCTCATCTCATCATTCCATTTGTTATGTCTTGTTTATTACACACACCTGGTTCATATCCCCTCATCAGTACCTGTATAAGTGTTCCCTCTGGCCCCTTGTCTTTGTGTGTGATTGTTTATTGTGGAGGATAGAGAAGATCGGTGGAGCTCCGTGTATTTTGTATCGCTGGGATATTTCCCTGTGTGCCTTGTATTTTCCAGTGCATCTGTTTTGCGCACTGGAGTGTTTTGACGCATTACTGCGTAACTCTGTGTTTCAGAATAAATCCTGTTATTCTGTGATTTACCCTCCTGCGCCTGACTCCTTCGAAATCACCTCATCACACTGACACTACACATCTGACCATATTATGAAGGACAACCGGGGTCTGACAACATGGATGGAACATTCCTGAGGATAATAGCAGACGATTTTGCTACTCCTATTTGCCATATTTTCAATTTAAGCCTACAAGAAAGTGTGTGCCCCCAGGCTTGGAGGGAAGCAAAAGTCATTCTGCTACCTAAGAATAGTAAAGCCCCCTTTACTGGCTCATATAGCCGACCAATCAGCCTGTTACCAACCCTTAGTAAACTTTTGGAAAAAATTGTGTTTGACCAGATACAATGCTATTTTACAGTAAACAAATTCACAACAAACTTTCAGCATGCTTATAGAGAAGGACATTCAACAAGCACAGCACTTACACAAATGACTGATGATTGGCTGAGAGAAATTGTCGATAAAAAGATTGTTGGGGCTGTTTTGTTAGACTTCAGTGCGGCTTTCGACATTATCGATCATAGTCTGCTGCTGGAAAAATGTATGTGTTATGGCTTTACACCCCCTGCTATATTGTGGATAAAGAGTTACCTGTTTAATAGAACACAGAGGGTGTTCTTTAAGGGAAGCCTCTACAACATAATCCAGGTAGAATCAGGAACTCCCGAGGGCAGCTGTCTAGGCCCATTACTTTTTTCAATCTTTACTAATGACATGCCACTGGCTTTGAGTAAACCCAGTGTGTCTATGTATGAGGATGACTCAACACTATACATGTCAGCTACTACAGTGACTGAAATGACTGCAACATTTAACAAAGAGCTGCAGTTAGTTTCAGAGTGGGTGGCAAGGAATAAGTTAGTCCTAAATATTTCTAAAACTATAAGCATTGAATTTTGGACAAATCATTGACTAAACCCTACACCTCAACTAAATCCTGTAATAAATAATGTGGAAATTGAGCAAGTTGAGGTGACTAAACTGCTTGGAGTAACCCTGGATTGTAAAACTGTCATGGTCAAAACATATTGATACAACAGTCGCTAGTAGCTTTAAGGGAAGCTAGTGAAGATGCTGGAGGAAACAGGTACAAAAGTATCTATATCCACAGTAAAACGAGTCCTATATCGACATAACCTGAAAGGCCGCTCAGCAAGGAAGAAGCTACTGCTCCAAAACCGCCAAAAAGAAGCCAGACTACGGTTTGCAATTGCACATGGGGACAAAGATCGTACCTTTTGAAGAAATGTCCTCTGGTCTGATGAAACAGAAATAGAACTGTTTGCCCATAATGACCATCGTTATGTTTGGAGGAAAAAGGGGGACTTGCAAGCCGAAAAACACCATCCCAACCGTGAAGCACGGGGGTGGCAGCATCATGCTGTGGGGGTGCTTTGCTGCAGGAGGGACTGGTGCACTTCACAAAATAGATGGCATCATGAGGAAGGAAAATTATGTGGATATATTGAAGCAACATCTCAAGACATCAGTCAGGAAGTTAAAGCTTGGTCGCAAATGGGTCTTCCAAATGACCCCAAGCATACTTCCAAAGTTGTGCCAAAATGGCTTAAGGACAACAAAGTCAAGGTATTGGAGTGGTCATCACAAAGCCCTGACCTCAATCCTATAGAAAATGTGTGGGCAGAACTGAAAAAGTGTGTGCAATCAAGGATGCCTACAAACCTGACTCAGTTACACCAGCTCTGTCAGGAGGAATGGGCCAAAATTCAACTAACTTATTGTGGGAAGCTTGTGGAAGGCTACCCGAAACATTTGACCCAGGTTAAACAATTAAAAGGCAATGCTACCAAAAACGAATTGAGTGTTTGTAAACTTCTGACCCACTGGGAATGTGATGAAAGAAATAAAAGCTGAAATAAATCATTCTCTCTACTATTATTCTGACATTTTACATTCTTAAAATAAAGTGGTGATCCTAACTGACCTAAAACAGGGAATTTTAACTAGGATTAAATGTCAGGAATTGTGAAAAACTCAGTTTAAATGTATTTGGCTAAGGTGTATGTAAACTTCCGACTTCAACTGTAAATATTTGCCTAAGCATGCCTGATAGACATGGCTATAGGTATATACTGTCTGACTACCTACCTAGGCTCATTTGTACGGTCTGGTCACAGTGCAAAGGTTGTGGGTCATGCCATATTTCTTTCTATTAGGCTAGATATGGTTGTAAATGTAATCTCTGTGCCTGTGAACATGTATCACTAGTCTACCCTAATGTTGATGTTATGCTGGCACGGTTCCACTGTTGTTCAAACTGTATAACAGTATAATAAAAAAAAAAAAGGTGTCTTACAGACAACCTGGGCATCTTCCTGGAGTGGATTCTAGATACAGAAACAGAATTCCTTAGCCTGCGTGTGTCATTGTAGCAGAACTGTATCCCATGAAGTGTATCCCTCTTGAGGGATTAGACATTATGCTTGATTTCCTGCCCGCTTGACCCTATCCCTTCCTCTCTTTTCCTGACCATTTCCGGAGACCTTCTCCCTTACCTCACTCATCAACTCATCCTTGACCGCTATGCCAAGTCCCTTCCGTCTTCAAGAGAGCGAGAGTTGCACCTCTCCTCAAAAAACCTACACTGGATCCCTCCGATGTCAACAACTACAGACCAGTATCCCTTCTTCTTTTCTCTCCAAAACTCTTGAGCGTGCCGTCTCTGGCCAACTCTCCTGCTATCTCTCTCCAAACCAGTCAGGTTTCAAGACTGGTCATTCAGCTCTTCTCTGTTTCACAGAGGCTCTCCGCACTGCTAAAGCTAACTCTCTCTCCTCTGCTCTTATCCTTCTAGACCTATCTGCTGCCTTTGATACTGTGAACCATCAGATCCTCCTCTCCACCCTCTCCGAGTTGGGCATCTCCGGCGCTGCTCACTCTTGGATTGCGTCCTACCTGACAGGTCACTCCTACCAGGTGGCATGGCGAGAATCTGTCTCCGCACCACATGCTCTCACCACTGGTGTCCCCCAGGGCTCAGTTCTAGGCCCTCTCCTATTCTCTCTATACACCAAGTCACTTGGCTCTGTCATATCCTCACATGGTCTCTCCTATCATTGCTACGCAGACGACACACAATACATTTTCTCCTTTCCCCCTTCTGATAACCAGGTGGCGAATCGCATCTCTGGCAGACATATCAGTGTGGATATCAGATCACCACCTCAAGCTGAACCTCGGCAAGACGGAGCTACTCTTCCTCCCGGGGAAGGACTGCCCGCTCCATGATCTCGCCATCACGGTTGACAACTCCATTGTGTCCTCCTCCCAGAGTGCAAAGAACCTTGGCGTGACCCTGGACAACACCCTGTCGTTCTCCGCTAACATCAAAGCGGTGACCCGATCCTGCAGGTTCATGCTCTACAACATTCGCAGAGTACGACCCTAACTTACACAGAAAGCGGCACAGGTCCTAATCCAGGTACTTGTCATCTCCTGTCTGTATTACTGCAACTCGCTGTTGGCTGGGCTCCCTGCCTGTGCCATTAAACCCCTACAACTTATCCAGAACGCTGCAGCCCGTCTGGTGTTTGACCTTCCCAAGTTCTCTCATGTCACCCCGCTCCTCCGCACACTCCACTTGCTTCCAGTTGAGGCTTGCATCTACTACAAGACCATGGTGCTTGCCTATGGAGCTGTGAGGGGAACGGCACCTCCTTACCTTCAGGCTTTGATCAGACCCTACACCCAAACGAGGGCACCACATTCATCCACCTCTGGCCTGCTAGCCCCCCTACCTCTACGGAAGCACAGTTCCCGCTCAGCCCAGACAAAGCTATTCGCTGCTCTGGCACCCCAATGGTGGAACAAGCTCCACCACGACGCCAGGACAGCGGAGTCACTGACCACCTTCCGGAGACACTTGAAACCCTACCTCTTTAAGGAATACCTGGAATAGTATAAAAGCAATCCTTCTGGGAGGAGATCCCTCAGGAGACCATCCGCCACCTCATCAGGAGCATGCCCAGGCATTGTAGGGAGGTCATACAGGCACGTGAAGGCCACACACACTACTGAGCCTCATTTTGACTTGTTTTAAGGACATTACATCAAAGTTGGATCAGCCTGTAGTGTGGTTTTACACTTTAATTTTGAGGGTGACTCCAAATCCAGACCTCCATGGGTTGATAAATTTGATTTCCATTTATAATTTTTGTGTGATTTTGTTGTCAGCACATTCAACTATGTAAAGAAAAAAGTATTTAATAAGATTATTTCATTCATTCAGATCTAGGATGTGTTATTTTAGTGTTCCCTTAATTTTTTTGAGCAGTGTACATTGTTCATACAATTTGTATGTTACTTTTACCATATAACATTGTTGTTGAATACATAGTTCTCTTGAGTTAGCATTAAATAGTGTAAACTCTCCTGTATTTTAGATACCCAAAGAATGTTTGTTTATTTGTCAATCTGAATGTCTAGCATCTCTTTGATGCTACACAGCCCTGTACAGCTTCTATACATATATTATGTGAATCCATAAGGGCTGATAACTTTCAAAGATTGATAGAAAATGTCCATATTTATTTTATGGTGGTTCTACATCAGGGCAACCCTAATCTAGCATACAGTGAGGGAAAAAAAAGTATTTGATCCCCTGCTGATTTTGTACATTTGCCCACTGACAAAGAAATGATCAGTCTATAATTTTAATGGTAGGTTTATTTGAACAGTGAGAGACAGAATAACAAACAAAAAATCCAGAAAAACGCATGTCAAAAATGTTATAAATTGATTTGCATTTTAATGAGGGAAATAAGTATTTAACCCCTCTGCAAAACATGACTTAGTACTTGGTGGCAAAACCCTTGTTGGCAATCACAGAGGCCAGACGTTTCTTGTAGTTGGCCACCAGGTTTGCACACATCTCAGGAGGGATTTTGTCCCACTCCTCTTTGCAGATCTTCTCCAAGTCATTAAGGTTTCGAGGCTGACGTTTGGCAACTCGAACCTTCAGCTCCCTCCACAGATTTTCTATGGGATTAAGGTCTGGAGACTGGCTAGGCCACTCCATGACCTTAATGTGCTTCTCCTTGAAGTTGTACTGTCACCTTAGCAGAAAAACACCCCCAAAACATAATGTTTCCACCTCCATGTTTGACGGTGGGGATGGTGTTCTTGGGGTCATAGGCAGCATTCCTCCTCCTCCAAACACGGCGAGTTGAGTTGATGCCAAAGAGCTCCATTTTGGTCTCATCTGACCACAACACTTTCACCCAGTTCTCCTCTGAATCATTCAGATGTTCATTGGCAAACTTCAGATGGCCCTGTATATGTGCTTTCTTGAGCAGGGGGACCTTGCGGGCGCGGCAGGATTTCAGTCCTTCAAGCCGTAGTGTGTTACCAATTGTTTTCTTGGTGACTATGGTCCCAGCTGCCTTGAGATCATTGACAAGATCCTCCCGTGTAGTTCTGGGCTGATTCCTCATCATTCTCATGATCATTGCAACTCCACCAGGTGAGATCTTGCATGGAGCCCCAGGCCGAGGGAGAATGACAGTTATTTTGTGTTTCTGCCATTTGCGAATAATCACACCAACTGTTGTCACCTTCTCACCAAGCTGCTTGGCGATGGTCTTGTAGCCCATTCCAGCCTTGTGTAGGTCTACAATCTTGTCCCTGACATCCTTGGAGAGCTCTTTGGTCTTGGCCATGGTGGAGAGTTTGGAATCTGATTGATTGATTGCTTCTGTGGACAGGTGTCTTTTATACAGGTAACAAACTGAGATTAGGAGCACTCTCTCTAAGAGTGTGCTCCTAATCTCAGCTCGTTACCTGTATAAAAGACACCTGGGAGCCAGAAATCTTTCTGATTGAGAGGGGGTCAAATACTTATTTCCCTCATTAAAATGCAAATCAATTTATAACATTTTTTAGATGCGTTTTTCTGTATTTTTTTGTTGTCATTCTGTCTCTCACTGTTCAAATAAACCTACCATTAAAATTATAGACTGATCATTTCTTTGTCAGTAGGCAAACGTACAAAATCAGCAAGGGATCAAATACTTTTTTCCCTCACTGTACCTGATTCTAATAATTAGCTGGTTGATAAGTTGAACCAGGTTAGTTACAACTGGGGTTGGAGCGAAAACCTACAGGATGGTAGCTCTCCAGGAACAGGGTTGGAGTCCCCTGTTCTACATGGTTTTATGCCAGAGTTGCCCAAACCCTGTCCTGGGGACCACAAGGGGTGCACATTCTGTTTTTTCGCCCTAGCACTACACAGCTGATTCAAATAATCAACAAATCATCAAGCTTTGATTATTTGAATCAGTTGTGTAGTGCTAGGGCAAAAAACAGAATGGTACTGCACATCTCCTGGAAAGACATGGTTGTGGTCTTAGCATTTTACACTTTTTGTGGAAGGGACGCCTTTGTTGGCAAAGGTATCAACCGAATGGAACCAGCTAGCGCATTGTTTAGGGACAATGAGGGGACATTGGGAGCTGCTTTTGAGAGGAAAGATCAGTAAACAAAGTGAATGGGCTGGGGGGCTAAAGAAGGTGTGCAAAGTCTTAGTAAGGCAGTTCTTACACAGTATGAATAGTTGTGTAAGGGAGATTGAGGAGAAATGGCACCTCAATCGCTCTCATATGCAATACATTTACTGTCTAAGAACAACCAAAACCCTCTTCCTTATCTCAAAGTACTGTCTGTAAACCTCCCCAGCCCATTGACAGATCATTCTTGTCAATAGTAGCCCTTTGCAGGGGAATTTTGTAGACATGACTGTATTGTGTTTTGAGAATCTGCATAGAGAAGAATGAGGTGGTTGTGTCATTACTGTTGTGGTCTTGATTTTATACCTTTCAGTGTCCCTTGCTGGTTTCTGTCCCACGATATTGTTGTGCTCCATAACCGCAAGGTGTGTCCGCTCCCTCAGGCTTGTGTACCCAAAATGCCCCCGGTTTGGGGTATTTTTCAGCAGGGCACTGTGGAATGACTCTAGATAACCTGAGTTTTACAGAAAGAAAAGGTAAAAAGAGAAGAGGTGTAGACTAAATTGATTACATGTTCTGGAAGGTACTCTGTGGTCCTCAGGCTACCTCTAACCATCTGTAACACCATAACACAAACCATACAAACACTACCCAATTCATGTTTATACCATGCTTACTGTAAATTGAAATATCTTAGCCGTCAGCTTTGGCCAACTTACCTTCACAGAGATAGAGGTTGGAAGTGCATTTTGGTGGAATCCGATTCTGTACCACCTACAACTAAATACACAAAAATACACAATTTAACCACCCCACAAATTGTATTGATCTCTACTGGACTGGCTAGCTAAGCATATCTAACATGGACATTTCAATATTGTCAGCTTGCTGTTATCTAACTAGCTAGCGTCACTAAATAGGCATCAAGATTGCTAGCCAGCTGAGAACCAACTAACTAACCATAGACAATTTATACACATTCATCATTGCTACCAACACACAAACAGAGAGTGAGTTAGTTATATTGACAATTCTACTTTTAGTAACGGAGTGTGGAATAGATGGCTACCAAATTGAGACTCTTACTTGGTAACATTAGCTAGTTTACATTAGCTAACGTCAGTCAAATAACAAACAAACATGTTTACTCTGTGGAAGGTAGCTACCAGTCTAGCAGTGACTACCATGGCATAGGCAAAATTGATTGAAAGTGTGTATACCTAAAGATAGCTATATGTTTTAGCTGATTGCATTCAGAGTTCAATACAGGACTGTAACGTTAGCTAGCTAACTTACCTATCTAGGCTAACAAGCTAGCTAACGTTAGGTTACCTCTAACTGAGAATCTTCAGTTTTTCTGTGAAGGAAAAAAATCTATGGGATCGCATCACTTATTAGCTGTCGTCAAAATAGATTCCCCATCAGGTCAGCCTGAAAATCACTCTGATAATCTTTGGTCAAAGCATCATTCTTGATAGCCGCAAGCCACTGGCAGAATCGGGGTGAATCTCCTGTAGGTAGAATGGTGAAAGATAACACACTTGTTTTAATTAGCACAGACCATCACACGGAAATAATGACAAACAGTGAAAAACTAACGTTTTCAAAAAAATCTTGCCTAGAGAAATTCTGACATTCCTGTGTGTTGGTCGTTCGAATTAAACAGAGCCAATATTCACATTTGGGCCCGCCCCCTCTACCTAGCAGGCGGTATCAGGATTCACTAATGACTATATGCCGGGCAGAGCCAGGGTGAAATTCCCCTTTAAAATACCCCTTCCATTGTCATGTCACTCTCCCTCTTCACCCCTCCCTTAGTTATGTCTAAACTCTGCACTAGTCATGCATCACCTTTCTTGCACTGATTTTGTTTTCTCCGAGAATTTTTAGGCTTTAGCTCAACAGGCTAACACAGTATTGTGTCGAGCAGGAGACCTGGTTTGAACCAAGTCAGTTACACTAGGCTCAATCAGAAGGTGAAAATGGTTTCAAACATATTCAATGCATTTTAAGATTAAAATTAACCATTATATTTCACAAAGACAGATGCTAAAGACGACCAGCAAAATAATGTTGCTATCTTAACAGAGACATGGGATGGAATCAAATTCTCTCTTCACCGTACTCCATTATCATCTGTAGTGCATTCAGCTCAAAGAGAGACAGAGAATAGCATTAAAATGAATTTTAAATGATGATTAGATGAGTTCAAATGAGTTAATGAGTTGTGGTATATTCTTTTTTTATACTTTTTTTTTCCTTTATTTATTTCTTTTTTTTTCACACCAGATACAAACATAAATTTACGAACATCAACTTACAGACGCAAACAAACAACAACTACATCTCATCTCTATGGGGGTGCCACAGGGTTCAATTCTCGGGCCGACTCTTTTCTCTGTGTATATCAATGATGTCACTCTTGCTGCTGGTGACTCTCAGATCCACCTCTACGCAGACGACACCATTTTGTGTACATCTGGCCCTTCATTGGACACTGTGTTAACAAACCTCCAAAACGAGCTTCAATGCCATACAACACTCCTTCCGTAGCCTCCAACTGCTCTTACACACTAGTAAAACTAAATGCATGCTCTTCAATCGAACGCTGCTGGCACCCGCCCACCCGACTAGAATCACTACTCTTGACGGGTCTGACCTAGAGTATGTGGACAACTACAAATACCTAGGTGTCTGGTTAGACTGTAAACTCTCCTTCCAGACTCACATTAAGCATCTCCAATCCAAAGTTAAATCTAGAATCGGCTTCCTATTTCGCAACAAAGCCTCCTTCACTCATGCTGCCAAACATGCCCTCGTAAAACTGACTATCCTACCAATCCTTGACTTCGGCGATGTCATTTACAAAATAGCCTCCAACACTCTACTCAGCAAATTGGATGTAGTCTATCACAGTGCCATCCGTTTTGTCACCAAAGCCCCATATACTACCTACCACTGTGACCTGTACGCTCTTGTTGGCTGGTCCTCACTACATATTAGTCGCCAAACCCACTGGCTCCAGGCCATCTATAAATCACTGCTAGGCAAATCCCCGCCTTATCTTAGCTCATTGGTCACCATAGCAACACCCACCCGTAGTATGCGCTCCAGCAGGTATATCTCACTGGTCATCCCCAAAGCCAACACCTCCTTTGGCCGCCATTCCGTCCAGTTCTCTGCTGCCAATGACTGGAACAAACTGCAAACATCTCTGAAGCTGGAGACTCTTATCTCCCTCACTAACTTTAAGCATCAGTTGTCAGAGCACCTTACCGATCACTGCACCTGTACACAGCCCATCTGAAATTAGCCCACCCAACTACCTCATCCCCATATTGTTATTTATTTTGCTCATTTGCACCCCAGTATCTCTATTTGCACATCATCTCTTGCACATCTATCATTCCAGTGTTAATACTAATTGTAATTATTTTGCACTATGGCCTATTTATTGCCTTACCTCCATAACTATAAGCTATAACCATGCTACATTTGCACACACTGTATATATATTTTCTGTTGTATTTTTGACTTTATGTTTTGTTTTACCCCATATGTAACTCTGTGTTGTTGTTTTTATCGCACTGCTTTGCTTTATCTTGGCCAGGTCGCAGTTGTAAATGAGAACTTGTTCTCAACTGGCTTACCTGGTTAAATAAAGGTGAAATAAAAATAAATAAAAATCTGCCCAGATCCGCATGCTCACACCCCCATTCCTGGTGCCTGCATTATTGTTTGCCATATGGCCTTAAATTGTACCAATTTGTTTTTCTAGGTCGCCCATGCTATTTCAGTAATAAATCATTAGATTAAATTGTGTTAATGATGGCGGATTGATCGATTTCCAAGTTTTTAGTATACGTTTTTTCAAGATGAGTGATGAGAAGAGAATCGTCCAGCCCATTGGGTATCTCACTACACCTCCATATTGTCACGGTTTCGGCCGAGGCTGCTCCTCCTCCTTGTTCGGGCAGGTTTCGGCGGTCGTCGTCCCCGGAGTACTAGCTATCACCGTTTGATGTTTTCGATGTCTGTTTGGTTTTGTCTGATTGTGTACACCTGTTTCCTGTTTGGTTGATTATGTCTCCTATAAGTTTCTCGTTTGGTTAGTCTTGTGTTGTGTGTTATTGTCCGCCTGTCGGTAGGAGCTGCGTGTTTCTGCTCTGTTTATTTGTTTGGTGTTTTTACGCACTGTTTGCGTAATCGCTCGCCTCTGTTTGTTTCGAGGTCCGTGTTTTGTATTTTGTCACTTTATGACTAGTAAAGTCTGTTGGACTAAGCCTCCGTGTCCTGCGCCTGACTCCTACACCACATCCACATCAGTTCCTGACAGAATAACACACCACCATGGAGTCAGCAGGAGCAGCGGCGGCACCCAAGTCGCTGGAGGAACGGATCAGCGATCAGGACACCATGATCCGGCAACTTGGGGCCGCCATGAACGAGGTGTCTAACACTCTGCGCCGTTTGGTCACCGGAGAGGTGCCCACACCTCCGCACACTATACCATCACCATCGGCCAGTCCTTCTCTTCCAGCACCGGAATCCAGTGGTATTCGGCTCTCGCTCCCGAGGGCATATGATGGTACCGCAGCCGGGTGTCAGGGGTTCCTCCTGCAGGTGGAACTCTACCTGGCTACCATACACCCGGCGCCCTCGGGATACGAGAGCGTCTCCGCCCTCATCTCCTGTCTCACCGGCAAGGCGTTGGAGTGGGCAAACGCTGAATGGAGGGGAATAGACCTACGCGGAGTTCTCCCGCCGCTTCAGGGCAGTGTTCGACCATCCACCTGAGGGGAAGGCGGCGGGGGAGCATCTGTTCCACCTTCGACAGGGGAGGAGGAGTGCACAGGAGTTCGCCCTGGAGTTCCGGACTCTAGCGGCGGATGCAGGGTGGAGTGAGTGGGCCCTCATCGACCACTACCGTTGTAGTCTACGGGAGGACGTCCGTCGAGAGTTGGCCTGCAGGGATGCCCACCTCACCTTCGACCAGCTGGTGGACATGTCCATCCGGCTTGACACCCTGCTGGCAACCCGCGGACGTTCCGAGTGGGGGTCGTCCATTCCACCCTCCAGCACCTCCGAGCCGAGCCCTATGAGGGTAGTGCGTACGGCCCAGTACATCACTGGGGCAAAGCTTCCTGCCATCCAGGACCTCTATACCAGGCGGTGTCAGAGGAAGGCCCTCAAAATTGTCAAAGACTCCAGCCACCTTAGTCATAGACTGTTCTCTCTGCTACCGCACGGCAAGCGGTACCGGAGTGCCAAGTCTAGGTCCAAAAGACTTCTCAACAGCTTCTACCCCCAAGCCATAAGACTCCTGAACAGCTAATCATGGCTACCCGGACTATTTTCACTGCCCCCCCACCCCATCCTTTTTACGCTGCTGCTACTCTGTTAAGTATTTATGCATAGTCACTTTAACTCTACCCACATGTACATATTACCTCAACTACCTCAACTAGCCGGTGCCCACGCACATTGACTCTGCAAAGGTACCCCCCTGTATATATAGCCTCCCTACTGTCACTTTATTTTACTTCTGCTCTTTTTTTTTTCTCAACACTTTTTTTTGTTGTTGTTGTTTTATTTTTACTTTTTTTGTTTAAAATAAATGCACTGTTGGTTAAGGGCTGTAAGTAAGCATTTCACTGTAATGTCTGCACCTGTTGTATTCGGCGCATGTGACCAATAAAATTTGATTTGATTTGATTTGATTTATGGAGCTCGGAGGTGCTGGCGCTAGAGAGAGGAGGAGGAGGAGCCCGAGGGGGGCTGTCCCCTGCACCAACTGTGGCCGTGGAGGGCACACTGCGGCCAGGTGCTGGGGAGGGTCTCCTAGGGGAGAGGACGACAGGTTACGCACTGGGGAGTCATTCCAGGTGAGTAGGCGTCCCACTTACCCAGAGCTCTCTGTTGTGCACGTCTGTTTACCTGTACATTTTCCACAAGTTGCACCTCATTCCCAGCATAAGGCGCTAGTAGATTCAGGCGCAGTTGGGAATTTTGTTGATCGACATTTTTGTTTGAAACTAGGAATTCCCCTTCTTCCAGTCGACGCCCCATTTCCTGTCCATGCGTTAGACAGCCGTCCCCTGGGATCGGGGTTGATTAGGGAGGTCACAGCGCCGCTTAGGATGAGGACGCAGGGGGGTCATGAGGAAACTATTCAGCTATATCTGATTGACTCTCCTGCGTATCCGGTGGTGTTGGGGCTTCCCTGGTTGATTACCCATAATCCTTCTATTTCGTGGCAACAGAGGGCTCTTAAGGAGTGGTCTGCTCTGTGTGTGGGGCGATGTCTAGGTGTTTCCGTGGGGGCGACCTCGGTGGAGAGTCCAAACCAGGTGCCCGCGCTGCACATTCCCCCTGAGTATGAGGATTTGGCAATCGTGTTCAGTAAATCGAGGGCGACGCGGTTTCCTCCTCATAGGCAGGGAGATTGTGCGATAGACCTCCAGGCAGGAGCAGCGCTTCCACGGAGCCATGTGTATCCTCTGTCTCAAGAGGAGAAGAGAGCTATGGAGACTTACATAGCCGAATCTCTGAGACAAGGATACATACGGCCATCCACTTCCCCTGCGTCCTCGAGCTTCTTTTTTGTGAAGAAGAAGGATGGAGGTTTGCGCCCGTGCATTGATTACCGTAGTCTCAACCAGATCATGATGAAATACAGTTATCCACTCCCGCTGATTGCGACTATGACGGAGTCATTGCACGGGGCGCGTTTCTTCACAAAATTAGATCTCAGGAGCGCATACAACTTGGTGCGCATTAGAGGGGGCAATGAATGGAAGACAGCATTTAGTACCACCACAGGTCATTACAAGTATCTCGTCATGCCATACGGGTTGATGAACGCTCCTTCAGTCTTCCAATCCTTCGTAGATGAGATCTTCAGGGACATGCAGGGGCAGGGTGTGGTCGTGTACATTGATGACATTCTTGTGTACTCTTCTACCCGAGCCGAGCATGTTGAGGAGGCTGTTGGAGCACGACCTGTATGTCAAGGCAGAGAAATGTCTGTTTTTCCAGGAGTCTATCTCCTTTTTGGGTTATCAGTTGTCTGCGTCAGGGGTGAAGATGGAGGTTGACCGAGTGTCAGCCGTGCGTAATTGGCAAACTCCAACCACTGTTAAAGAGGTGCAGCGGTTTTTGGGGTTTGCAAATTACTACCGGAGGTTTATCCGGGGTTTTGGACAGGTGGCAGCTGTACTTTTCTCATTTTGACTGACCACCGTAACCTGGAGTACATCCGGGCAGCTAGGAGATTGAACCCTCGCCAGGCGCGGTGGAACATGTTTTTAGCCCGGTTCGTATTTAAGATCACGTACATCCCTGGGTCCCAGAACGGTAAGGCAGACGCACTGTCTCGGCGGTATGACACGGAGGAGAGGTCCGTTGAGCCCACTCCCATACTGCCGGAGTCTTGTCTGGTGGCACCGGTAGTGTGGGAGGTCGATGCTGAAATCGAGCGGGCGTTGCGTACCGACCCTGGTCCTCCACAGTGCCCGGTGGGTCGGACGTAAGTTCCGCTCGAGGTTCGGGATCGACTGATATGTTGGGCTCACACGTCACCCTCCTCTGGACATCCTGGTATTGGCCGGACTGTGCACTGCCTTAGCGCTAAGTACTGGTGGCCAACGTTAGCCAGGGATGTGAGGGTTTATGTCTCCTCCTGTTCGGTGTGCGCCCAGTGTAAGGCGCCTAGACACCTGCCCAGGGGTAAGTTACAACCCCTGCCCGTTCCACAACGACCATGGTCTCACCTCTCGGTGGATTTCGTCACAGACCTTCCCCCCCTCACAGGGGAATACTACTATACTGGTCGTTGTGGATCGGTTCTCTAAGGCCTGTCGTCTGCTCCCAATGCCGGGTCTTCCTACTGCCCTACAGACCGCCGAAGCACTATTCACCCACGTGTTCCGGCACTACGGGGTACCCGAGGATATAGTGTCTGATCGAGGTCCCCAGTTTACCTCCAGAGTCTGGAGGGCATTTATGGAGCGTTTGGGTGTCTCGGTGAGCCTGACCTCGGGTTACCACCCGGAGAGTAATGGGCAGGTGGAACGTGTGAACCATGATGTGGGTAGGTTTCTTAGATCGTATTGCCAGGGCCGGCCGGAGGAGTGGGCGAGGTATGTCCCCTGGGCAGAGATGGCCCAGAACTCTCTCCGCCACTCCTCAACCAATCTTACCCCTTTCCAATGTGTGTTAGGTTACCAGCCGGTTCTGGCACTGTGGCAGCAGAGCCAGATCGAGGCTCCTGCGGTGGATGAGTGGGTGCGGCGCTCGGAGGAGACGTGGAACGCTGCACACGTCCACTTGCAGCGGGCCATCCGTCATCATAAAGCGAGCGCCGATCTCCACCGCAGTGAGGGGCCGGTGTACGCACCTGGTGATCGAGTCTGGCTCTCTACCAGAAACCTACCCCTCCGCCTGCCCTGCCGGAAACTGGGTCGGCGGTTTGTGGGGCCTTTTAAAGTCCTGAGAAGATTGAACGAGGTGTGTTACAGGTTACAACTGCCTATTGATTATAAGAATATTAACCCCTCGTTCCATGTGTCTCTTCTCAGGCCGGTGGTAGCTGGTCCACTCCAGGACGATGAGATCAGAGAGACCCCTGCGCCCCCACTGGAGATCGAGGGGGCTCCGGCGTACACAGTTCGGTCCATCTTGGATTCGAGACGTCGGATGGGGGGTCTCCAATATCTCGTGGAGTGGGAGGGGTACGGTCCAGAGGAGCGGTGCTGGGTGCCGAGGAGAGACATCCTAGACCCGTCTCTCCTGACGGAGTTCCACCGTGGACAACCTACGCGCCCTGCTCCGCATCCTCCTGGTCGTCCCCGAGGCCGGGGTCGCGCGTCAAGGGGGGGGTACTGTCACGGTTTCGGCCGAGGCTGCTCCTCCTCCTTGTTCGGGCAGGTTTCGGCGGTCGTCGTCCCCGGAGTACTAGCTATCACCGTTTGATGTTTTCGATGTCTGTTTGGTTTTGTCTGATTGTGTACACCTGTTTCCTGTTTGGTTGATTATGTCTCCTATAAGTTTCTCGTTTGGTTAGTCTTGTGCTGCGTGTTTCTGCTCTGTTTATTTGTTTGGTGTTTTTACACACTGTTTGCGTAATCGCTCGCCTCTGTTTGTTTCGAGGTCCGTGTTTTGTATTTTGTCACTTTATGACTAGTAAAGTCTGTTGGACTAAGCCTCTGTGTCCTGCGCCTGACTCCTACACCACATCCACATCAGTTCCTGACACATATGCCATGTCTTGAAATATGCAGACAGACGGATTAAAAGTACATTGTAATACTTCCGACAGCCAACTTTCTAGCACCACCCATAACTTTTGGACTTCACAGCATTCACAGAAAGCATGGATTATTCTATACATTAGTTTATTAAGCGTACATTTTCATTAACTGCAATTTTGTTAGTTATGTTCCAACATTCCCTCCATCTTATGCAAACATCTGATCTTTTTAAGTCTTGGTTCCAATAGTTAAAAAAATAATAGAGATTGTCAGTTGGATATGCTCTCTGCAAGGTTTTGTATATCTTACCTATCATATGAACATCCTTCTCTGACTCAAATAAGATTCCCTCAAGGTTGCGCTGATGTCCAAAATATTTCAAATCGAAATTTCATGATATGTAACTTTTAAGATGCATGTATTTGAAAATATCTACATTGGTCAGTCCAAAATTGCTTTTTAATTATGTCATGGAAATACATCTATTTCCTGTTACCAAGTCATTTAAGCTTTCAATGCCTTTAGTTTTCTATGTGGACCAATTTATCGGTGAATTCTGAAAGGCTGTCCAAGGATTGTTCCATAGGGTTATGTTTTTAGGGAGTGATATTGGTTCTTGTAGAATACGTTTCATTTTCTTCCATATTGTTATCTTGTAGGCCAAAGGGTCTGAAAATGTATGTAAATAAGGTATTTCTGTTGTTTATTTTTGTAATACATCAGCAACATTTCTAAAAACCTGTTTTTGCTTTGTCATTATGGGGTATTGTGTGTAGATTGATGAGGAAATAACATAATTTTATCCATTTTAGAATAAGGCTGCAACGTAACAAAATGTGGAAAAAGTAAAGGTGTCTGAATACTTTCCGAATGCACTGTACATGGTGGAGGCTCAATCAATTGTCTTGACTACTTTTTTATGTCATTTTCACTGGCACCAAAAGTTAAAAGAGTGTTGATAGGGGACAGAATGTGGTCGGACCATCAAATAATTGGTATACACATTACTCTTACAGAATTTCCGCTAGGGCGAGGATATTGGAAATGTAATCAAAACCTACTGGATGACAACTTGTTTTTAACCAAGACAGAAGAATATAACTGGCTTTTTCCTACATAACATACAGTACCAGTCAAAAGTTTGGACACACCTACTCATTCAAGGGTTTTTCTTTATTTTTACATTGTGGAATAATAGTGAAGACATCAAAACTATGAAATAACACATATGGAATCATGTAGTAACCAAAATAGTGTTAAACAAATCAAAATATATTTCCTTGATGACAGCTTTGCACATTCTTGGCATTCTCTCAACCAGCTTCATGAGGTAGTCACCTGGAATGCATTTCAATTAACAGGTGTGCCTTGTTAAAAGTTAATTTGTGGAATTTCTTTCCTTCTTAATGCATTTGAGCCAATCAGTTGGGTTGTGACAAGGTAGGGGTGGTATACAGAAGATAGCCCTATTTGGTAAAAGACCAGGTCTGTATTATGGCAAGAACAGCTCAAATAAGCAAAGAGAAATGACAGCCATTATTACTTTAGGACACGAAGGTCAGTCAATATGGAAAATGTCAAGAAATGGAGTAGCAAAAACGATCAAGCGCTATGATGAAACTGGCTCGCATGAGGACTGCCACAGGAATGGAAGACCCAGAGTTACCTCTGCTGCAGAGTATAAGTTAATTAGAGTTACCAGCCTCAGATATTGCAGGCCAAATAAATGCTTCAGAGAGTTCAAGTCACAGACACATCTCAACATCAACTGTTCAGAGGAGACTGTGTAAATCAGGCCTTCATGGTAAAATTGCTGAAAAGAAACCACTACTAAAGGACACCAATAAAAAGAAGAGACCTGCTTGGTCCAAGAAACACAAGCAATGGACATTAGACCGGTGGAAATGTGTCCTTTGGTCTGGAGTCCAAATTTGAGATTTTTGGTTCCAACCGCCTTGTCCTTGTGAGACGCGGTGTGGGTGAACGGATGATCTACGCATGTGTAGTTCCCACCGTAAAGCATGGAGGAGGAGGTGTTATGGTGTGGGGGTGCTTTGCTGGTGACACTGTCTGTGATTTATTTAGAATTCAAGGCACACTTAACCATTATGGCTACCACATCATTCTGCAGCGATACGCCATCCCATCTGGTTTGGGCTTAGTGGGACTATCATTTGTTTTTCAAAAGGACAATAACCCAACACACCTCCAGGCTGTGTAAGGGCTTTTTTACCAAGAAGGAGAGTGATGGAAGTCTGCATCAGATGACCTGGCCTCCACAATCCCCCGACCTCAACCCAATTGAGATGGTTTGGGATGAGTCGACGGCAGGGTGAAGGAAAAGCAGCCAACTCCTTCAAGACTGTTGGAAAAGCATTCCAGGTGAAGCTGCTTGAGAGAATGCCAAGAGTGTGTAAAGCTGTCATCAAGGCAAAGGGTGGCTATTTGAAGAATATCAAATATCAAATATATTTTGATTTGTTTAACACCTTTTTGGTTACTACATGATTCCATATGTGTTATTTCATAGTTTTGATGTCTTCACTATTATTCTACAATGTAGAAAATAGTAAAAAGAAAGAAAAACCCTTTAATGAGTAGGTGTGTCCAAACTTTTGACTGGTACTGTATTCATTCATTTGTATGCAGATGATACAGTGTTGTATTCCATTGCTCCATCGGTTGACCAAGCCTTTTCGAATTTGCAATCAGATTTTCTAGAACTGCAGAGTTCACTATTGGATCTAAAGTTAATGATAAATGCAAACAAAGCAAAATGTATGCTTTCTTTCTAGGTCCCATAACCCAGATTTAAATTGATTGTAATGATTAGAACGGTACACAAATTGAGTGAGTTCCTTCCTTCAAATATCTTGGTATCTGGCTTGATGACAAACTGTCATTTCAAAAACATGTCACTGAGCTGATGAAAAAGTTTAAGTTCAAGGTTGATTTATTTTACAAAACAATGCATGTCTGACTTTTGTTAAAAATATTTAAATTGTGTTAATGATGGCGGATTGATCGATTTCAACGTTTTTAGTATACATTTTTTCAAGATGAGTGATGAGAAGAGAATCGTCCAGCCCATTGGGTATCTCACTACACCTCCATATGCCATGTCTTGAAATATGCAGACAGACGGATTAAAAGTAAATTGTAATACTAACTGACCTAAGACAGCCAACTTTCTAGCACCACCCATAACTTTTGGACTTCACAGCATTCCCAGAATGCATGGATTATTCTATACATTAGTTTATTAAGCGTACATTTTCATTAACTGCAATTTTGTTAGTTATGTTCCAACATTCCCTCCATCTTATGCAAACATCTGATCTTTTTAAGTCTTGGTTCCAATAGTTAAAAAAATAATAGAGATTGTCAGTTGGATATGCTCTCTGCAAGGTTTTGTATATCTTACCTATCATATGAACATCCTTCTCTGACTCAAATAAGATTCCCTCAAGGTTGCGCTGATGTCCAAAATATTTCAAATCGAAATTTCATGATATGTAACTTTAAGATCTACATTGGTCAGTCCAAAATTGCTTTTTAATTATGTCATGGAAATACATCTATTTCCTGTTACCAAGTCATTTAAGCTTTCAATGCCTTTAGTTTTCTATGTGGACCAATTTATCGGTGAATTCTGAAAGGCTGTCCAAGGATTGTTCCATAGGGTTATGTTTTTAGGGAGTGATATTGGTTCTTGTAGAATACGTTTCATTTTCTTCCATATTGTTATAGTGTTCTTAACTATGAAGTTGTTAATGTTCTTAGCTTTATCCTTTGAAAATAGACACGTAAAAAGATTCTGGTGATGAGCATGCGCATCTTCAATATGTACCCATTGTTCCTCTTTATTGCATTTAACTATATGTCGCAAGTTAAAGCCTTGGGTAGCGAGTTGATACAATTCCAAGTCTGGAAGGTTAAAACCACCCTCAGACTTAGGAAGATGTAAAACTTTCCTTTTTATTCTATGAAAATAATTTGCCCATATAAAGTCTGTTATGAATGTCTTAGGATGGGTAATTGGTATTACCGAAAAAAAGAAAAAAAACTTTGTGAGCCATGCCATTCTGAAGAGGTTTATTCTACTTATAAGATTTATGGGGAAATTGTTCCATTTAATTAGATCTGCTTTCATATTGTTAAGTAATGGAATAAAGTTATTTATATATATATATATATATATATATATTTGTAGTTTGTTTTCACTTAGTATTGTTACAAGTATTTAATATTTTTGTGGTCTACGTGAGTTATGTTTTTCCTATTGCCATTATTTAGTTATTTCCACGTTAATTGAAATTTTACAGTATTCTGAAAATATTTTTAATAAAGAGGGCATTGAGTTTTCAATATTGGTCAGGTATATCAGGAGATCATCTGCAAATAAGTTTTGTTTCTTTTCATGTTTACCAATACTGATACCTGTTACGTTATGGTCCTGTCTAATTCTTTCTGCAAGTGGTTCAATTGCCAGTACAAATAGGTTGGGGAAGAGGAGATATCTCTGTCTTGTGCCCCTTTCTAAAGTAATTTAATCAGATAATGTATTATTTGTGTATATTTTTGCTTTAGGACATTCATATAATATTTTGATCACATTTATAATTTCAGCTGGAGAGCTGAAAGCTTCTAAAGTTTTGAATAGAAAAGGCCATTCAAGACGATCGAAAGCCTTTTCGGCATCAAAAGCCATTACTGATGAATCTATATCTTGTTTTTTTGCGTATTGTATTAAACTGAAACATGTTCTTGTATTTATAAGTCTGTATTTTTTATAAACCGTTTGATTGATCCACTGCTAAAGGCATACTGTCCATACACACTATTATATACAGTATATACAGTTGAAGTCGGAAGTTTACATACACTTAGATTGGAGTCATTAAAACTCGTTTTTCAACCACTCCACAAATGTATTGTTAACAAACTTCTGGCAAGTGGTTTAGGACATCTACTTTGTGCATGACACAAGTAATTTTTCCAACAACTCTTTACAGACAGATTATTTCACTGTATCACAATTCCAGTGGGTCAGAAGTTTACATACACTAAGTTGACTGTGCCTTTAAACAGCTTGGACAATTCCAGAAAATGATGTCATGGCTTTAGAAGCTTCTGATAGGCTAATTGACATTATTTGAGTCAATTGGAGGTGTACCTGTGGATGTATTTCAAGGCCTACCTTCAAACTCAGTGCCTCTTTGCTTGACATCATGAGAAAATCAAAAGAAATCAGCAAAGACCTGAGAATAATTTTTTTTTACCTCCACAAGTCTGGTTCATCCTTCGGAGCAATTTCAGAACGCCTGAAGGTACCACGTTCATCTGTACAAACAATAGTACGCAAGTATAAACACCATGGGACCACGCAGCCGTCATACCGCGCAGGAAGGAGACACGTTCTGTCTCCTAGAGATGAACGTACTTTGGTGCGAAAAGTGCAAATCAATCCCAGAACAACAGCAAAGGAACTTGTGAAGATGTTGGAGGAAACAGGTACAAAAGTATCTATATCCACAGTAAAACGAGTTCTATATCGACATAGCCTGAAAGGCCGCTCAGCATGGAAGAAGCCACTGCTCCAAAACCGCCATAAAAAGCCAGACTACGGTTTGCAACTGCACATGGGGACAAAGATTGTACTTTTTGGAGAAATGTCCTCTGGTCTGATGAAACAAAAATAGAACTGTTTGGCCATAATGACCATCGTTATGTTTGGATGCTTGCAAGCCGAAGAACACCATCCCAACCGTGAAGCACAGGGGTGGCAGCTGTGGGGGTGCTTTGCTGCAGGAGGGACTGGTGCACTTCACAAAATAGATGGCATCATGAGGAAGGAAAATTATGTGGATATATTGAAGCAACATCTCAAGACATCAGTCAGGAAGTTAAAGCTTGGTCGCAAATGGGTCTTCCAAATGGACAATGACCCCAAGCATACTTCCAAAGTTGTGGCAAAATGGCTTAAGGACAACAAAGTTAAGGTATTGGAGTGGCCATCACAAAGCCCTGACCTCAATCCTATAGAACATGTGTGGGCAGAACTGAAAAAGTGTGTGAGAGCAAGGAGGCCAACAAACCTGACTCAGATACACCAGCTCTGTCAGGAGGAATGGGCCAAAATTCACCCAACTTATTGTGGGAAGCTTGTGGAAGACTACCCGAAACATTTGACCCAAGTTAAACAATTTAAAGGCAATGCTACCAAATACTAATTTAATGTGTGTAAACTTCTGACCCACTGGGAATGTGATGAAAGAAATAAAAGCTGAAATAAATAATTCTCTCTACTATTATTCTGACATTTCACATTCTTAAAATAAAGTGGTGATCCTAACTGACCTAAGACAGGGAATTTTTATAATAATAATTATATGCCATTTAGCAGACACTTGTATCCAAAGCGACTTACAGTCATGTGTGCATACATTTTTTAAGTATGGGTGGTCCCGGGGATCGAACCCACTACCCTGGCGTTACAAGCGCCATGCTCTACCAATTGAGCTACAGAGGACCTTTTACTAGGATTAATTGTCAGGAATTGTGAAAAACTGAGTTTAAATGTATTTGGCTAAGGTGTATGTAAACTTCCGACTTCAATTGTATTTAGGATCAGCTTCCCCTCCCCCAATCCTAACCATAAACATTAGTTGGAAAAATACAAAACTCACCCAAGTTCAAGTTTATTTGTCATATGCACAGGAAAACATGGTATGCAAAGGAAAACATGGTGTACACAGTAAAATGAAATGCTGACTTGTAGGTTAACCTCTCAAAAATGCGACAACAATAAGATAGGCAAATAAAGTAATAAAAAATAGAAGCTCAATGGAATAAAAATAGCATCTGCATCTAGGGACAACTTCAATCCTGTCTTCTGCCTCTTGAATAATTTCATATACTAAAAGGTTGATATGTGGGCAGAACGCTACTAAAGTTAGTCTTCACAAAACAATGTCTGTGACAATTAAATTATAGAATATAATAGTGTTTCAAAATTCCTTTAATGGTTCAGTTGGCTTAGGATATGGAAGCATTTAGTCAACACATGGTCAGCAGCTATAAAGCAAGAACCAACTAATCGATATCAACTGAGAGAAATACAAAGGCAATACAAAAAAACTCAAACGACAACTAGGTACAGTGGGGAGAACAAGTATTTGATACACTGCCGATTTTGCAGGTTTACCTACTTACAAAGCATGTAGAGGTCTGTAATTTTTTATCATAGGTACACTTCAACTCTGAGAGACGGAATCTAAAACAATAATCCAGAAAATTACATCGTATGATTTTTAAGTAATTAATTTGCATTTTATTGCATGACATAAGTATTTGATACATCAGAAAAGCAGAACTTAATATTTGGTACAGAAACCTTTGTTTGCAATTACAGAGATCATACGTTTCCTGTAGGTCTTGACCAGGTTTGCACACACTGCAGCAGGGATTTTGGCCCACTCCTCCATACAGACCTTCTCCAGATCCTTCAGGTTTCGGGTCTGTCGCTGGGCAATACGGACTATCAGCTCCCTCCAAATATTTTCTATTGGGTTCAGGTCTGGAGACTGGCTAGGCCACTCCAGGACCTTGAGATGCTTCTTACGGAGCCACTCCTTAGTTGCCCTGGCTGTGTGTTTCGGGTCGTTGTCATGCTGGAAGGCCCAGCCACGACCCATCTTCAATGCTCTTACTGAGGGAAGGAGGTTGTTGGCCAAGATCTCGCGATACATGGCCCCATCCATCCTCCCCTCAATACGGTGCAGTCGTCCTGTCCCCTTTGCAGAAAAGCATCTCCAAAGAATGATGTTTCCACCTCCATGCTTCACGGTTGGGATGGTGTTCTTGGGGTTGTACTCATCCTTCCTCTTCTTCCAAACACGGCGAGTGGAGTTTAGACCAAAAAGCTCTATTTTTGTCTCATCAGACCACATGACCTTCTCCCATTCCTCCTCTGGATCATCCAGATGGTCATTGGCAAACTTCAGACGGGCCTGGACATGCACTGGCTTGAGCAGGGGGACCTTGCGTGCGCTGCAGGATTTTAATCCATGACGGCATAGTGTGTTACTAATGGTTTTCTTTGAGACTGTGGTCCCAGCTCTCTTCAGGTCATTGACCAGGTCCTGCCGTGTAGTTCTGGGCTGATCCCTCACCTTCCTCATGATCATTGATGCCCCACGAGGTGAGATCTTGCATGGAGCCCCAGACCGAGGGTGATTGACCGCCATCTTGAACTTCTTCCATTTTCTAATAATTGCACCAACAGTTGTTGCCTTCTCACCAAGCTGCTTGCCTATTGTCCTGTAGCCCATCCCAGCCTTGTGCAGGTCTACAATTTTATCCCTGATGTCGTTACACAGCTCTCTGGTCTTGGCCATTGTGGAGAGGTTAGAGTCTGTTTGATTGAGTGTGTGGACAGGTGTCTTTTATACAGGTAACGAGTTCAAACAAGTGCAGTTAATACAGGTAATGAGTGGAGAACAGGAGGGCTTCTTAAAGAAAAACTAACAGGTCTGTGAGAGCCGGAATTCTTACTGGTTGGTAGGTGATTAAATACTTATGTCATGTAATAAAATGCAAATTATTACTTAAAAATCATACAATGTGATTTTCTGGATTTTTGTTTTAGATTCCTTCTCTCACAGTTGAAGTGTACCTATGATAAAAATTACAGACCTCTACATGCTTTGTATGTAGGAAAACCTGCAAAATCGGCAGTGTATCAAATACTTGTTCTCCCCACTGTACATTGAAAAATACACAGCTCTAGTCATACTGAACAACATGTTGAAAAATCTGATTGGTAGCAATTTGAACGGAGGAAACCGGGCACACACACACACACACACACAAAGATTAGAAATGAAGGCTGTAGGTCAACCATGACAGGTAGAGTATACAGTAAGCCATATATTTCTATTGTCTTTAAGATTAAGGAAAAACAATGCATAGACAAATTAAGTACAATAATGTTTTAAAACAACAGTAAATGTTAAAAGACTAACTTCTTTGCCATAGGTGGACAGTGTAACCATTTGTTGGCGATGTAAGTAACCATGATCGCGGAGGACATTCGATCGTAAAATTATTGGCAACAGGATAACGTGGATGACACTTTTTTTTTTACATAGATTAAAATGTTTCTTTAAAGAGCTAGTAGCTTCCAGAAACTTTGAGAATGTACAAGCAATGGTCATTGTGGCACGGCTTTCAAGACCCTCACAGATCTACTTAAATGTACAGTACACTGTTAACCACAAGGCAGGCTTGCTTGGTTTCAAAACATTAAGTTATACAATTATTTAAGTTAAGTGAGTTAACAAAATGTACTTACACACATTAAATATAGAGCATGTTACAAAAACAAACTCAGTTGGATTGAAACAAACAAAAAATATTCAATCGAATTGAAAGATTCCAGTTGCAATCGACGAACACAGAAAACAGATCTACATGTATTTTGATTCCAGCGCGTCAATTGCTGAAGGGTATTTGGAGGCAGTAAAAACACTGTAGTTTTCACTATGTTTCTAGTAGCTCCATGGAGTTGATATAATTACATTAGTGTGAGTCAAGAGCAACCTAGTCCAATCTAAAGAGTGCTGACATTATGCTCTTGGCTACTTTTGATAACGTTAGGAGTTTTGATTCGGCCCGTTTAGATTTGACAGTTTGGGAGCGAGTCAATTCAATCAATAATAAATTAGAACTACAGTATGTCCCTCGTCAGACACCTTTTAAAAATCATGTTAAATGTATCTTACAAAAGAAAATAAATATACAATTGGCACAATCAACTCATTATTGTATTTATCCCGTCTGTACAATAAAAAGGGTTATATCACTTCACAATAACCCAAAACCTTGTTTACTTTGGGAAAGGCCATGTGCAGCTGTGCATACTGTATCTGTGTTTGTGTGTGGTAGTGTCCTTGATTCTAATACTTGTCCCAAATTGGAAGCAGAGTTGCCCTCTTGACAGCCTATTGTTCAAAGCAGCAATAAGCAGCAAGAAGTACAATCGGTTTGACAGAATATGAAAACTATTAAACACAACAGTGTACAGTTAAAAAATAAACAAATTCAACCAAAAAAAGTAAACACAAATATTTCATTATCTTCCCGCAAGGTCATCAGGTAAAACACTCACATTTCGTTTGACCAAACAACAAGGTTCTACCATTGACCAGAGCAGATACGAAACAACATGGCCCAATGCCAAAAACAAAAAAACAAGACAAAAAAACAAGGTTTTGAATTTTTCAACGGCTTGCTCGACACCAAGGACCTAAGCCAAGGTAATGTATACCTACTGTGTCTGTGGCAATGGTGTGTGTCAGTTTGTAGAGGAAGGAGGCAGGATAAAAGGAAGGGGGGGAGAAAAGGTAAACAACACCCGGTGTCACCCTCTGTCCTTCCATCCATAACAGTTGCCCATTCTCTCTCCAGAAACTCAACAGTGTTGTGTCGGTCAGTGGAGTTTGGTTTGCCGGGGACGGGTCCAGGGTCACTGCCGCCGGTCTTCAGTTTCTTGTCGTGAAAAAGCCATCACCACGTCCTCCGCACCTGGCGACCCACAACCCCAATGGAACGTCAGGAGAGAGATATCAACAACACTCACAATAACAACAAACGCCATCTAGATATTCCTTCCACCTATACAAGTCCTATAAGTTCTGTGAATAAAACACACATAGTAATCATGAGCATGAGTAGCATACCTGTATCTACATTACATTTCAATAAACACTGTTTTTAGGAGGAATCTCTTGAAATCGTTGCTTGTATGAATTAATAGTCCATCTATTCTTATTGTAGGGTGTCCAACCACACGCGCTTTGGCAATGAAATGTCACTTCCTTATGTTCCAAAATACATTTTACCAAGACAAATATGATTCTTCATGTTCTGAATCGTTCAGATGGGTCTTTCTCTAACATATCATTAACATCATATGCAAAAAGTCAGATTTCGCAGCCTAATTCATCTGATAATAAGCACCGAGCTCTGTTGACAGAGCGGTGCCGCTTTCTCATAGCAACTTTTGAGGACTTTACATGATGTGGCGTTGTCCGCAAACTTGTTTCCGCGGGTCGCAAAAAGCTACATTTGCATGACACAAGCTGAAATAAATGTAAAAAGCGTTGACAATAAAAAGCTTACGGTATGCTCAGTGCTTCGTTGACATTTCAGAGATACGCTTATTTTTGTGAGAATCTTTTAAAAAGAACAGGAATTTTGCATCAATATGAAAAGTGTATACTAAAATATGAAAAGACTACATGTCATGTCTCAAAATTGATATCTATCTTACCTCTATATTGTTTTATGTCCTCTGGATTCGAGAAGAAAGATGACGAGTTCAACGGTGAGCCTGTCAGTTAGCTTTAATTCTTGCACAGCATCCAGCCTAGCTGACGCAATGCTATTTTCCAGACTAAATCAATGGCCTCCAGAAAAACACAGCAACCCTCCCGCTAGACATGATTGGCTGAGATAATGAGTGGGCTGGACATGCCGAGAGATGAGTTTGGATTGGTCTGCCATATAGCACGCTTCTGTCAATAACATGAGCTGGTCAGTATGTGTAGGTAATCCTTTCTAACGCAGATTTTTTGAAAGATATCACGTAGTAGAACTGCATAAGTGTTGCTCTCCACTTTCGGGAGGACTGAGTTTTGAAACCAGTGGAATTAGAGTATGATAGCTAAGGAGATGGAGAAAATTCTGGCGTTTGATTGAAAATATGCAGACGGAGTTGAAAAGAGAACACATAGAAGGCTGTTGTATAAAACACCTGTCTCCGGATTACATCTTCAAACTAAGGGCAACCATGGCATCCGTGACAGAGAGGGAGAAGCTAGCTAGCTACATTTTCAGATATTACACGTTTCTAATTTTGTCAGAAAGTAGTTTTAATTTCAAGTTAAAGTGTACTGTTAGTTAGCTAGCTAATGTTAGCTGGCTGGCTTGCTAGCTAACGTTACGTGTAGGATCTGTGTAGTAATATTATTCGTATCTCAGAGCCATTTGCATTGGTAGTTATAGCCTAATGTTAGCTAGCTAACATTGAACCTGGTTGGTTAGCTACCTGCAGATTCATGCAGGGTAGTAACGTTATGAGTTGGGATTATGGTTCATTGTTTAGCTAGCTAGCTACATGTCTAAACAAAAGACTTCACTATGCAAGTAACCATTTCAATAGCATGTTAATGATGTCATTGCGACAACTGTCGATAGACGTAGCTGGTAAATTCGCTCTGGCTAGCTGCACCAATTTCAGAGCACACTCGTCTGAGTGTGCTAGAGTGCAGAATAACTGACAAATTTACATTGACTATGGCCAGTGTCAGTAAATGTTGCCAAAAAAGCATAATTAAATTGTTAAATTAAAATGTGGCCAGCAGCACAGTCACAGTCACCAACGCTCTGGATAACATAAAAACAGCCTAACCAGCTCTGCTAAGGCGAGTAAATTGGTCAGTGAGCTTTTCTCTCATTTGTGTCTGGAAGTAGCTAGCAAGCTAGCCAACGTTAGCCAGTTAGCTTGGGTGCTTGACTGCTGTTGTTAGGTCAGAACGCTCGGATCAACCCTACTCCTCAGCCAGAGCGTCCAGTGTTCGCTCTGA
This sequence comes from Coregonus lavaretus, assembly GCF_964263955.1. Taxonomy (NCBI): domain Eukaryota; kingdom Metazoa; phylum Chordata; class Actinopteri; order Salmoniformes; family Salmonidae; genus Coregonus; species Coregonus lavaretus. The sequence continues at coordinate 44,790,442 of NC_140009.1, read as the reverse complement.
ACGCTCCAAGAATGAAATGCTCTGAGTTTATGAACGCCCAGAGCGCACTCTGAGCACACTCTGGCACTCCAGATTAAATTTAAGAACACACCCGTAGTATAAACCAGCCTTTAGTCTTGAAATCTTTGGTTGTTTAGTACATGGCCTCACATGTGAATCCTTAAGAGATGGATGGGGCTAAGGCTTAAGAAGGTGTCAACGATGCTGAATGGATGTAGACAAAGAAGAGCTCTCCTGTAGTTTTACCAAAACATTCAAGTAACCTTTTCTCAAAAGTGAAGTTACAAGTTAATCAACTTTCAAAGCAGAATTATTTTCCCATTGTTCCTCAACTGTAGTGTATGATATACCATTTTCTAGCTCTGAGTCTCTACTTTTATCCAATGTAAAAAATACAATTTTAAATGTTGTTACATAAGACCGAATCGAGCCGGTCGGTCACATACAGTGGGGGAAAAAAGTATTTGATCCCCTGCTGATTTTGTACGTTTGCCCACTGACAAAGACATGATCCGTCTATAATTGTAATGGTAGGTTTATTTGAACAGTGAGAGACAGAATAGCAACAAAAAAAATCCAGAAAAACACATGATAAAAATTTTATAAATTGATTTGCATTTTAAATGAGGGAAATAAGTATTTGACCCCTCTGCAAAACATGACTTAGTACTTGGTGGCAAAACCCTTGTTGGCAATCACAGAGGTCAGACGTTTCTTGTAGTTGGCCACCAGGTTTGCACACATCTCAGGAGGGATTTTGTTCCACTCCTCTTTGCAGATCTTCTCCACGTCATTAAGGTTTCGAGCCTGACGTTTGGCAACACGAACCTTCAGCTCCCTCCACAGATTTTCTATGGGATTAAGGTATGGAGACTGGCTAGGCCACTCCAGGACCTTAATGTTCTTCTTCTTGAGCCACTCCTTTGTTGCCTTGGCTGTGTGTTTTGGGTCATTGTCATGCTGGAATACCCATCCACTACCCATTTTCAATGCCCTGGCTGAGGGAAGGAGGTGCTCACCCAAGATTTGACGGTACATGGCCCCGTCCATCGTCCCTTTGATGCAGTGAAGTTGTCCTGTCCCCTTAGCAAAAACACACCCCCAAAGCATAATGTTTCCACCTCCATGTTTGACAGTGGGGATGCTGTTCTTGGGGTCATTCCTCCTCCTCCAAACACGGCGAGTTGAGTTGATGCCAAAGAGCTTGATTTTGGTCTCATCTGACCACCACACTTTCACCCAGTTCTCCTCTGAATCATTCAGATGTTCATTGGTAAACTTCAGACGACCGTGTATATGTGCTTTCTTGAGCAGGGGGACCTTGCGGGCGCTGCAGGATTTCAGTCCTTCACGGCGTAGTGTGTTACCAATTGTTTTCTTGGTGACTATGGTCTCAGCTGCCTTGAGATCATTGACAAGATCCTCCCGTGTAGTTCTGGGCTGATTCCTCACCGTTCTCATGATCATTGCAACTCCACGAGGTGAGATCTTGCATGGAGCCCCAGGACGAGGGAGATTGAGAGCTATTTTGTGTTTCTTCCATTTGCGAATACTCGCACCAACTGTTGTCACCTTCTCACCAAGCTGCTTGGCGATGGTCTTGTAGCCCTTCTAGCCTTGTGTAGGTCTACAATCTTGTTCCTGACTTCCTTGGAGAGCTCTTTGGTCTTGGCCATGGTGGAGAGTTTGGAATCTGATTGCTTCTGTGGACAGGTGTCTTTTATACAGGTAACAAGCTGAGATTAGGAGCACTCCCTTTAAGAGTGTGCTCCTAATCTCAGTTCGTTACCTGTATAAAAGACTCCTGGGAGCCAGAAAACTTTCTGATTGAGAGGGGGTCAAATACTTATTTCCCTCATTAAAATGCAAATCAATGTATAACATTTTTGACATGCGTTTTTCTGGATTTTTGTTGTTGTTATTCTGTCTCTCACTGTTCAAATAAACCTACCATTACAATTATAGACTGATCATTTCTTTGTCAGTGGGCAAACGTACAAAATCAGCAGGGGATCAAATACTTTTTTCCCCTCACTGTATGCGCACATACTTTTTTTTCCAGTTCTAAAAAAATATATTTTTCTCCATAAAATAATTATGTGAGTACTTGAACAGTCAAAACATTTCAAATGCCCACCCCTAATACCAATCCTGGATTACAAGTTTTGCCGTGCTAAAGTCAACAATAAGGTTTTGGGGTGTGGAGTTTGGAGAAAACGACTGAAAACCGAACTCTACACCCCCCCCCCCCCCCCTTGAAGCTGGTATTGATTTTGATATCAATACCAGCTTTAGTATCACGACTCTCGATACCATCAAGATACTACCAAAACATGGTAAAGTTGGTTTGAGATTCGATATTCGCCAGACATTCGGAACTTCAAACATCAATATTTTCATACTACGATTTGAGCTACAGTGGCTTGTGAAAGTATTCACCCCCCTTGGCATTTTTCCTACTATGTTGCCTTACAACCTGGAATTAAAATGGATTTTTGGAGGGTTTGTATCATTTGATTTACACAACATGCCTACCACTTTGAAGATGCACATTTTTTTTGGGGGTGAAACAAACAAGAAATAAGGCAAAAAAACAGAAAACTTGAGCGTTCATAACTATTCACCCCCCCAAAGTCAATACTTTGTAGAGCCAACTTTTGCAGCAATTACAGCTGCAAGTCTCTTGGGGTATGTCTCTATAAGCTTGGCACATCTAGCCACTGGGATTTTTGCCCATTCTTCAAGGCAAAACTGCTTCAGCTCCTTCAAGTTGGATGGGTTCTGCTGGTGTACAGCAATCTTTAAGTCATACCACAGATTCTCAATTGGATTGAGGTCTGGGCTTTGACTAGGCCATTCCAAGACATTTAAATGTTTCCCCTTAAACCACTCCAGTGTTGCTTTAGCATTATGCTTAGGGTCATTGTCCTGCTGGAAGGTGAACCTCCGTCCCAGTCTCAAATCTCTGGAAGACTGAAACTGGTTTCCTTCAAGAATTTCCCTGTATTTAGCGCCATCCATCATTCCTTCAATTCTGACCAGTTTCCCAGTCCCTGCTGATGAAAAACATACCCATAGCATGATGCTGCCACCACCATGCTTCACTGTGGGGATGGTGTTCTCGGGGTGATGAGAGGTGTTGGGTTTGCGCCAGACATAGCGTTTTCCTTGATGGCCAAAAAGCTCAATTTTAGTCTCATCTGACCAGAGTACCTTCTTCCATATGTTTGGGGAGTCTCCCACATGGCTTTTGGCAAACACCAAACGTGTTTGCTTATTTTTTTCTTTAAGCAATGGCTTTTTTCTGGCCACTCTTCCGTAAAGCCCAGCTCTGTGGAGTGTACGGCTTAAAGTGGTCCTATGGACAGATACTCCAATCTCCGCTGTGGTGCTTTGCAGCTCCTTCAGGGTTATCTTTAGTCTCATTGTTGCCTCTGATTAATGCCCTCCTTGCCTGGTCCGTGGGTTTTGGTGGGCGGCCCTCTCTTGGCAGGTTTGTTGTGGTGCCATATTATTTCCATTTTTTAATAATGGATTTAATGGTGCTCCGTGGGATGTTCAAAGTTTCAGATATTTTTTTATAACCCAACCCTGATCTGTACTTCTCCACAACTTTATCCCTGACCTGTTTGGAGAGCTCCTTGGTCTTCATGGTGCCGCTTGCTTGGTGGTGCCCCTTGCTTAGTGGTGTTGCAGACTCTGGGGCCTTTCAGAACAGGTGTATATATACTGAGATCATGTGACAGATCATGTGACACTTAAATAAAGTCCACCTGTGTGCAATCTAACTAATTATGTGACTTCTGAAGGTAATTGGTTGCACCAGATCTTATTTAGGGGCTTCGTAGCAAAGGGGGTGAATACATATGCACGCACCACTTTTCCGTTATTTATTTTTTTGAATGTTTTGAAACAAGTTATTTTTTTCATTCCACTTCCCCAATTTGGACTATTTTGTGTATGTCCATTACATGAAGTCCAAATAAAAATCCATTTAAATTACAGGTTGTAATGCAACAAAATAGGAAAAACGCCAAGGTGGATGAATACTTTTGCAAGGCACTGTAGAAACCTTTGCAAAGGGTTCTACCTAGAACGAGAAATAAACAGCAATATAGCAACAAGATCAATCAATCAATCACTGTGTACAGTGTGTGTGTGTGTGTGTGTGTGTGTGTGTGTGTGTGTGTGTGTGTGTGTGTGTGTGTGTGTGTGAGGAGAAACCGAGAGATAGAAGAGGATCAGATGGAGCATGCCTAAGATCACACATTACACCAGATAGAAAAGACTGACCCTAGCCCCCCGGCATATAGGCTATTGCAGCATAGATACTGGGGACGGAGACGGGTGGATTGAGCAACACTGTGGCGCTGTCCAAAACTACTCCTTGACAAGGCCAATCAGGCAGGATAAACACCACCCACTTTGCCAAAGCACAGCCCTCACACCACTCAAAGGAAATTGTGGAGGAAAAATGTATAGTCTGGAGAGACAGCCTTGAATGGTACATCTTGTCTCATACAATCATTGGTTCCTGTAGGTGCTGGGTAGAGATATGAGGGGGAGACGGTCATGACACCCTCCAGAACGCCCAGAATATGTTCTATAAGTTAAGATAGGAGACGGTGCCAGACACATGCAGGAACCAACCCTATGAACCATGCCTATGTAGCTTGTCTGTGCAAGCATTATAAGAGAACTAACGGGACTGCCCCAGGAGAGCTCAATTCAGACCGGTACTTTATGCATCTAAGTTTGACTGTGACCTCTCCAGCTTGCTGACAATAAAGAGTGATTCATTTAATATTGACTTAGTGTCTCCCTGTGTTGAATTTCCTCGACAAAATCAACAGACCAGGTCGAGTATAGCCCAGGAAGATCTCCCCCACCGCGCTAGCCATAGGGGGCGCAAAACCGGACAGGAAGATTACGTCAGTGAATCAAACCGCCCAAGGGAGTCAAGTATAGTGAACAAAGCCTGGCATGACGTGATGTGCCCTCATAGGGACGGCATGTGAGAGCGTGAGCAGGCCAATGACTCGGCCTCCGTAATAGGGTCAGAGAATCCCAGGAAAGAGAGGAGAGCTGGCCAGGAAGAGACAGCAAGGGTGGTTCCTCTCGCCAGTGTCTTGCCGTTCACTTTCTCACCCCTGATAGCACTCAATCATAGGTCCCACTTAAGAGATGAGTCTTCAGTAAAGACTTAAAGGTTGAGACCGATTCTGCTTCTCTGACATGGATTGGCAGACCATTCCATAAAAGAGAAGCTCTATAGAAGAAAGCCCTCCCTCCAGCTGTTTCCTTTTAAATTATAGGGAAAATAAAGAGGCCTGCATCTTGTGACCGTAGTGTACGTGCAAGTACATTATGCTTTGTAGGTGAACAGTAAAACCTTGAAATCATCCATAGCCTTAAAAGGAAGCCAGCTAGAGAGGCTAGCACTGGAGTAATATGATCAAATGTTTTGGTTCTAGTCAAAACATCTAACAAGAAATGGGAGACTGAAGGCTGAGTGGAGGGTAAACATAGGTGTTGTCTGAAGAGATGGTTTGTGAGTCTGGTTTTAAATAGGCAAATTATGTGATGGTGGTTGGAGAAGTTTTAGAGGAGTGCAGCTGAGCTGAAGGCAAGGTCCCCAGTGGCCAGGTGTCTGGTGTTGGGGGTGATATGGAAGCAGGAAGTCAGATTAGTAGAGTGAGTGACAGGGGATTTAGGTGTGCAGCATGTCAGAGGTAAGAAAGAGCCAGGACAGAGAGGCTATAGAGATTATCGTTGCAGTAGTCCAGGTAAGAGGTGACAATATGACAAACTGTTCAACACAATACTTTTTAGAATGCCCAAAACCTGGCCGTCCAACTTTGCAGAGTGTTGAGTCTTATTGTTGTGTGAAACTGAGGGAGTCAGAGAGTTGGGGCTCTAATGTTGTGCTTTATGGGAAAACCAAAGGCTTTGCAATGTGTGTCCCTACCCTGTGAACATTTCAAATTTGGTTTGAGGTGTCTAGGTCACATGGTCAAGGAGCTTTTGAAAATTAAGTATTTTATATATATATATATATATATATATACAGTGGGGAAAAAAAGTATTTAGTCAGCCACCAATTGTGCAAGTTCTCCCACTTAAAAAGATGAGAGGCCTGTAATTTTCATCAACGTCAAATGAGAAAAAAAAAAAATTCTCCAGAAAATCACATTGTAGGATTTTTTATGAATTTATTTGCAAATTATGGTGGAAAATAAGTATTTGGTCACCTACAAACAAGCAAGATGGCTGGCTCTCACAGACCTGTAACTTCTTCTTTAAGAGGCTCCTCTGTCCTCCACTCGTTACCTGTATTAATGGCACCTGTTTGAACTTGTTATCAGTATAAAAGACACCTGTCCACAACCTCAAACAGTCACACTCCAAACTCCACTATGGCCAAGACCAAAGAGCTGTCAAAGGACACCAGAAACAAAATTGTAGACCTGCACCAGGCTGGGAAGACTGAATCTGCAATAGGTAAGCAGCTTGGTTTGAAGAAATCAACTGTGGGAGCAATTATTAGGAAATGGAAGATATACAAGACCACTGATAATCTCCCTCGATCTGGGGCCCCACGCAAGATCTCACCCTGTGGGGTCAAAATGATCACAAGAACAGTGACAAAAATCCCAGAACCACACGGGGGGACCTAGTAAATGACCTGCAGAGAGCTGGGACCAAAAGTAACAAAGCCTACCATCAGTAACACACTACGCCGCCAGGGACACAAATCCTGCAGTGCAAGACGTGTCCCCCTGCTTAAGCCAGTACATGTCCAGGCCCGTCTGAAGTTTACTAGAGTGCATTTGGATGATCCAGAAGAGGATTGTGAGAATGTCATATGGTCAGATGAAACCAAAATATAACTTTTTGGTAAAAACTCAACTCGTCGTGTTTGGAGGACAAAGAATGCTGAGTTGCATCCACAGAACACCATACCTACTGTGAAGCATGGGGGTGGAAACATCATGCTTTGGGGCTGTTTTTCTGCAAAGGGACCAGGACGACTGATCCGTGTAAAGGAAATAATGAATGGGGCCATGAAAGGGCATTGAAGATGAAACGTGGCTGGGTCTTTCAGCATGACAATGATCCCAAACACACCGCCCGGGCAACGAAGGAGTGGCTTCATAAGAAGCATTTCAAGGTCCTGGAGTGGCCTAGCCAGTCTCCAGATCTCAACCCCATAGAAAATATTGGGAGGGAGTTGAAAGTCTGTGTTGCCCAGCGACAGCCCCAAAACATCACTGCTCTAGAGGAGATCTGCATGGAGGAATGGGCCAAAATACCAGCAACAGTGTGTGAAAACCTTGTGAAGACTTACAGAAAACGTTTGACCTGTGTCATTGCCAACAAAGGGTATATAACAAAGTATTGAGGAACTTTTGTTATTGACCAAATACTTATTTTCCACCATAATTTGCAAATAAATTCATTAAAAATCCTACAATGTGATTTTCTGGAATTCTTTTCTCTCATTTTGTCTGTCATAGTTGACGTGTACCTATGATGAAAATTACAGGCCTCTCTCATCTTTTTAAGTGGGAGACTTTGCACAATTGGTGGCTGACTAAATACTTTTTTTCCCCACTGTATGATACAAATTACAGACCTCTACATGCTTTGTAAGTAGGAAAACCTGCAAAATCGGCAGTTTATCAAATACTTGTTCTCCCCACTGTAAGACTCGTTTTACTGTGGATATAGATACTTTTGTACCTGTTTCCTCCAGCATATTCACAAGGTCCTTTGCTGTTGTTCTGGGATTGATTTGCACTTTTCGCACCAAAGTACGTTCATCTGAAGGAGACAGAACGCGTCTCCTTCCTGAGCGGTATGACGGCTGCGTGGTCCCATGGTGTTTATACGTGCGTACTATTTTTTGTACAGATGAACGTGGTACCTTCAGGCGTTTGGAAATAGCTCCCAAGGATGAACCAGGCTTGTGGATGTCTACAATTTTTTTCCCTGAGGTCTTGGCTGATTTCTTTTGATTTTCCCATGATGTCAACCTGTCCCTGACCGAGTCTGTCAAACCAACATGTTTCATGCAGACCACCATAGTCCCTGTGCGAAAGAACACCAAGGTAACCTGCCTAATTGACTACCGACCCATAGCACTCACGTCTGTAGACATGAAGTGCTTTGAAAGGCTGGTCATGGCACACATCAACACCATTTTCCCAGAAACCCTAGACCCACTCCAATTTGCATACCACCCTAACAGATCCACAGATTACGAAATCTCTATTGCACTCCACACTGCCCTTTCCCACCTGGAAAAAAAAAGGAACACCTACGTGAGAATGCTATTCATTGACTACAGCTCAGCGTTCAACACCATAGTGCCCTCAAAGCTCATCACTAAGCTAAGGACACTGGGACTAAACACCTCCCTCTGCAACTGGATCCTGGACTTCCTGACGGGCCGCCCCCAGGTGGTAAGGGTAGGTAACAACACATCTGCCATGGTGATCCTCAACACAGGGGCCCCTCAGGGGTCCGTGCTCAGTCCCTTCCTGTACTCCCTGTTCACCCATGACTGCATGGCTAGGCACGACTCCAACACCATCATTAAGTTTGCCGCCGACACAACAGTGCTAGGCCTGATCACCGACAACGATGAGACTGCCTATAGGGAGGAGGTCAGAGACATGGCAGTGTGGTGACAGGATAACAACCACTCGCTCAACATGATCAAGTCAAAGGAAATGATTGTGGACTACAGGAAAAGGAGGGCCAAGCACGCCCCCATTCTCATTGACGGGTCTGTACTGGAGCAGGTTGAGACCTTCAAGTTCCTTGGTGTCCACATCACCAATGAACTATCATGGTACAAACACACCAAGCCAGTCGTGAAGAGGGCACGACATGCCTATTCCCCCTCAGGAGACTGAAAAGATTTGGCATCGGTCCTCAGATCCTCAAAATGTTCTACAGCTGCACCATCGAGAGTACCCTGACTGGTTGCATCACCGCCTCATATGGCAACTGCTCGGCCTAAGACCGCAAGTGACTACAGAGGGTAGTACGTACGCTCCAGTACATCACTGGGGCTATGCTTCCTGCCATCCAGGACCTCTACACCAGGCGGTGTCAGAGGAAGGCCCTAAAAATTGCCAAAGACTCCAGCCACCCTAATCATAGACTGTTCGCTCTACTACTGCACGGCATGCGGTACCGGAGCGCCAAGTCTAGGTCCAAAAGGCTTCTTAAACTCTACTGGATGGGTGACCCAAAATCGGGACAGTTGTTGATCAATACGGATAATGTGACTACAATGACGTTGTAAAGAAAAGTACATTTTCACAGACATATACATGTCTTATATGGGCAAAAAGCTTAACTGATTGTTAGTCTAACTGCAGTGTCCAATTTACAGTAGGTATTACAGCAAGAAAATACCATGCTATTGTTTGAAGATAGTGCACAACAAAACACTTTTATCAAGGCAACTGGTTTGATACACTCACCTCTGAAGGTAAATAATGTACTTACATTCAGTAATCTTGCTCTGATTTGTCATCCTGAAGGTCCCAGAGATAAAATGTAGAGTTGTTTTGTTTGATAAAATCAATGTTTATATCCTAACAAGATCCGTGTTGTATACAGCGTTTCGCCTAAATTCCGACAGTTTCAACTTGCAACAAAACATTGACATAATATAAACGCTACACCTTGTCTCACCCAGTCAAGTTAGATTTTTCTGCGATCCTCATTCTGCATGATGTATAGGTTACACAAAAGCTATTGAGCCCACCAAGAACTGACATGATTACGCACCAATGAGGCGGGCGGTGTTCACTTGATTGACTGTATCTTGGTCCAATAACAACCTATCATTCTGAAACATAGCTAGCTAGATAGCCAATGAGCTAAGATTTACAGGAGTATGAGATGGTCCTTTGGTTGAGGAAAATCCTGTGTATTCAGCACGCGCGCAACACGGTTTAGTGTCCATTGGAAATCTAAACAAGGAAGTGGCGCATCGCGTTACGCACAGCTCGATATAGTAAACAAAGTTTACTACAGATTTTGAAAGTACAATATGGCTACTAATACTGGAAAAGCTAAATCTAAGTCCAGGTATACAGATGAGGACGGGATTATATCAGAAATCGACCGGGAAAGTGTCACAGAACCAGTAGATGAGGACTTACTGAATATAGTTTAGACTCAACAGCTGAAGATATGTTTTTGGAAGGAGAGGACGCCACTTTAGACTAGTAAGTGAAATAAAAAATGTCTACTCATGCTAATGCAGTTGTTTGAATGGTTGCATATTGTTCATTTGAGATATGTTTGTGATTTTTTCTTTGATAGAGAGATATATATATATATATATATATATACACACACACACTACCAGTCAAAAGTTTGGACACACCTACTCATTCAAGGGTTTTTCTTTATTTTTACTATTTTCTACATTTTAGAAAAATAGTAAAGACATCAAAACTATGAAATAACACATATGGAATAATGTAGTAACCAAAAAAGTGTTAAACAAATCAAAATATATTTTATATTTGAGATTATTCAAATAGCCTTGATGACAGCTTTGCAAACTCTTAGCATTCTCTCAACCAGCTTCACCTGAAATGCTTTTCAAACAGTCTTTAAGGAGTTCCAACATATGCTGAGCACTTGTTGGCTGCTTTTCCTTCACCCTGCCGTTGACTCATCCCAAACCATCTCAATTGGGTTGAGGTTGGGGGATTGTGGAGGCCAGGTCATCTGATGTAGCACTCCATCAATCTCCTTCTTTGTAAAATAGCCCTTACACAGCCTGGAGGTGTGTTGGGCCATTGTCCTGTTGGAAAACAAATGATAGTCCCACTAAGCCCAAACCAGATGGGATGGCGTATCGCTGCAGAACGATGTGGTAGCCATGCTGGTTAAGTGTGCCTTGAATTCTAAATAAATCAGACAGTGTCACCAGCAAAGCACCCCCACACCATAACACCTCCTCCTCCATGCTTTACGGTGGGAACTACACATGCGAAGATCATCCGTTCACCCACACCGCGTCTCACAAAGACACGGCAGTTGGAACCAAAAATCTCCAATTTGGAATCCAGACCAAAGGACATATTTCCACCGGTCTAATGTCCATTACTCGTGTTTCTTGGACCAAGCAGGTCTCTTCTTATTATTGGTGTCCTTTAGTAGTGGTTTCTTTGCATCAATTCGACCATGAAGGTCTGATTTACACAGTCCTCTCTGAACAGTTGATGTTGAGATGTGTCTGTTACTTGAACTCTCCGCAGCATTTATTTGGGCTGCAATTTCTGAGGCTGGTAACTCTAATGAACTTATCCTCTGCAGCAGAGGTAACTCTGGGTCTTCCATTCCTGTGGCGGTTGTCATGAGAGCCAGTTTCATCATAGCGCTTAATGGTTTTTGCAACTGCACTTGAAGAAACTTTCAAAGTTCTTGACATTTTCCGTACTGACTGACCTTCATGTCTTAAAGTAATAATGGAATGTCGTTTCTCTTTCTTATTTGAGCTGTTCTTGCCATAATACGGACTTGGTCTTTTACCAAATAGGGCTATCTTATGTATACCACCCCTACCTTGTCACAACCCAACTGATTGGCTCAAACGCATTAAGAAGGAAAGAAATTCTACAAATTAACTTTTAACAAGGCACACCTGTTAATTGAAATGCATTCCAGGTGACTACCTCATGAAACTGGTTGAGAGAATGCCAAGAGTGTGCAAAGCTGTCATCAAGGCAAAGGGTGGCTATTTGAAGAATCTCAAATATAAAATTTATTTTGATTTGTTTAACACTTTTTTGGTTACTACATGATTCCATAGGTGTTATTTAATAGTTTTGATGTCTTCACTATTATTCTACAATGTAGAAAATAATAAAAATAAAGAAAAACCCTTAAATGAGTAGGTGTCCAAACTTTTGACTGGTAGTGTATATATATTTTTTTACTTCAGTTTATTTTAGAAAATACTTTACCACCGCATTTCACTGTAAGGTCTACCCCTGTTGTATTCGGCAAATGAGACAAATACAATTTGATTTGATTTGATTTTGAATTCAGGACATAAAGTTAATTTATTTACCACATTTTCTTGCAGTTTTACTTTATTGCAAACAGCATACTTGTTCCTTCTTTTCACTCGGTCATTTAGGTTAGTATTGTGAAGTAACTACAATGTTGTTGATCCATCCTCAGTTTCTCCTATCACAGCCTTTAAACGCTGTAACGGTTTTAAAGTCACCATTGGCCTCATTGTGAAATCTCTAAGTGGTTTCCTTCCTCTCCGGCATCTAGGGTTGGCCGGTTTCTAGATTTTCATATCTTCATACCGTCCTTCTCTCTTTCCGGGATTTACGGTATTACCATTTTAGTACACAAGGGGGCGCCAAACCCCAAAAGACCATTGGGCATCTGTTACCAGAAAGCGAAGAAAATTAGCACAAGTAATCAAATCAAATGTTATTGCAGGTGTAGCGAAATGCTTGTGTTCCTAGCTCCAACAGTGTAGTCATCTCTAACATTTCACACAAATCTAAAAGTACAAGAATGGAATTAAGAAATGTATAATACTTGCACGAGCAATGTCGGAGTCCGAAGTGTGTGTGTGTGTGTGTGTACACACAAACACTTCGGACTCCGACATTGCTCGTGCTAATATTATACATTTCTTAATTCCATTCTTGTACTTTTACACACACAGTTGAAGTCGGAAGATTACATACACTTAGGTTGGAGCCATTAAGCCACTCCACAAATTACTTGTTAACAAACTATAGTTTTGGCAAGTCGGCTAGGACATCTACATTGTGCATGACACAAGTAATTTTTCCAACAATTGTTTACAAACTGATTATTTCACTTATAATTCACTGTACCACAATTCTAGTGGGTCAAAAGTTTACATACACTAAGTTGACTGTGCCTTTAAACAGATTGGAAAATTCCAGAAAATGATGTCATGACTTCAGAAGCTTCTGATAGGCTAATTGACATAATTTGAGTCAATTGGAGTTGTACCTGTGGCTGTATTTCAAGGCCTACCTTCAAACTCAGTGCCTCTTTGCTTGACATCATGGGAAAAATCAAAAGAAATCAGCCCCAAAAAATGTGTAGACCTCCACAAGTCTGGTTCATCCTTGGGAGCAATTTCCAAACCCCTGAAGGTACCACGTTCATCTGTACAAACAATAGTACGCAAGTATAAACACCATGGGACCACGCAGCGGTCATACCGCTCAGGAACAAGACGCGTTCTGTCTCCCAGTTTCCCAGTCCCTGCCGATAAAAAACATGGGATGGTGTTCTCGGGGTGATGAGAGGTGTTGGGTTTGCGCCAGACATAGCGTTTTCCTTGATGGCCAAAAAGCTCAATTTGAGTCTCATCTGACCAGAGTACCTTCTTCCATGTGTTTGGGGAGTCTCCCACATGGCTTTTGGCGAACACCAAACGTGTTTTCTTTTTTTTTCTTTAAGCAATGGCTTTTTTCTGGCCACTCTTCCGTAAAGCCCAGCTCTGTGGAGTGTACGGCTTAAAGTGGTACTATGGACAGATACTCCAATCTCCGCTGTGGAGCTTTGCGGCTCCTTCAGGGTTATCTTTGGTCTCTTTGTTGCCTCTGATTAATGCCCTCCTTGCCTGGTCCTTGAGTTTTGGTGGGCGGCCCTCTTGGCAGGTTTGTTGTGGTGCCATATTCTTTCCATTTTTTTATAATGGATTTAAATGGTGCTCCGTGGGATGTTCAAAGTTTCTGATATTTTTTTATAACCCAACCCTGATCTGTACTTCTCCACAACTTTGTCCCTGACCTGTTTGGAGAGCTCCTTGGTCTTCATGGTGCCGTGGAAAAAATTAAGAGACTACTGCAAATGTTTCTTGAATCAGCATCTCTAAATGTATGACAGCCATTCCATTCCAGTTTTTGTGTATGTCCATTACATGAAATCCAAATAAAAGTCCATTTAAATTACAGGTTGTAATGCAACAAAATAGGAAAAACGCCAAGGGAGATGAATACTTTTGCAAGGCACTGTATCCATGGTTTTTGGTTTGGGTAGATTTTAATGGTCACAGTGGGAACATCCCCTATACACGTCCTTATGAACTCGGTCACCGTGTCAGTGTATACGTCAGTGTTATTCTCAGAGGCAACCCGGAACATGTCCCAGTCTGCGTGATCAAAACAATCTTGAAGCATGGATTCCCATTGGTCAGACCTGCGTTGAATAAACCTTAGCACTTGTACTTCCTGTTTGAGTGTCTACCTATAGGAACGGAGGAGCAGAATGGAGTCGTGATTTGATTTGCCGAAGGTAGGGCAGGGTAGTGCCTTGTAGCCATCCCGGAAGGGAGAGTAACAATGGTCGAGAGTTTTTGAAGCGTGAGTACTACAGGCAATGTGTTGATAGAACTTCGATAGCGTTTTCCTAGAATTTGCTTAAAATTTCCCTGCTACAATAAATGCTGCTTCAGGATATGCGGCTTCCAGTTTGCACAAAGTCCAATGTAGTTCCTTGAGGGCCGTAGTAGTATCGACTTGGGAATATACATGGCTGTGACGATAACCGAAGATAATTCTCTTGGGAGGTAATGCGGTTGGCATTTGCTTTGGAGATATTCTAGGTTGGGTGAACAATAGGACTTGAGTTCCTGTACATTACCACAATCACACAATGAGTAGTTAATCATGAAACATACACCTCCGCCATCCCGGAGAGTTCTTTACTCCCATCTACACAATGTACTGAGAACCCAGCTGGCTGTATGGACGGGGACAGTATATCCGGAGAGAGCCATGATTCCGTGAAACAGAATATGTTACAGTCCCTGATGTCTCTCTGGAAGGATATCCTCGCCCTGAGCTTGTCTACTTTATTGTCCAGGGACTGAACATTAGCGAGTAATATACTCGAAAGCAAATGGATGGTGTGCACGCCTCCTGAGTTGGACCAGAAGTCCACTTCGAATACCTCTTCTCTGCCAGCGGCGACTTGGAGCAGCCTCAGGGATAAGTTCAATTGCCTTGGAGGGTACGAACAAAGGATCCAATTCGGGAAAGTCATATTTCTGGTTGGAATGCTGGTGAGTTACCGATGTTCTGATATCCAAAAGTTATTTCTGGCTGTATGTAATAAAGCAAAAAAATTATCTAGGCTTATTCCTGGGCGCACACGGCGCCTGTGTCGTGTCATGCTGGGGTAGGCAGTACCATCGCCTGCCTGACTGAGAAGTACTGGTGGCCCACCTTGGCTAGGGACGTCCGGGTTTACGTCTCTTCCTGCTCCATCTGTGCCCAGTTTAAGACACTCAGACACCTCCATTATGGAAAGCTCCTTCCACTGCCGGTTCCACAACGACCCTGGTCTCACCTCTCGGTGAACTTTGTCACTGACCTCCCCCCCTCTCAGGGAAACACCACCGTTCTCGTCGTTGTGGACTGGTTTACCAAAGCTTGTTTCCTCCTTCCTCTGCCTAGGCTCCCGTCGGCCATGCAAACCGCGGAGGCCCTTTTTACGCACGTCTTCCGGCACTACGGGATCCTGGAGGACATTGTGTCAGACCGTGGTCCTCAGTTCACCTCACGCATATGGAAAGAGTTCATGGAACGCCTGGGGGTCACGGTCAGTCTCACCTCCGGGTATCGTCCTCAAGCTAATGGGCAGGTGGAGAGGGTCAATCAGGAAGTGGGCAGGTTCCTGAGGTGTTACTGTCAGGACCGGCCGGTGGAGTGGGCGGATTTTCTACCTTGGGCTGAGTACACGCAGAATTCCCTCTGCCACTCCTCCACTAACCTCACTCCTTTCCAGTGCGTGTTGGGGTATCAGCCGGCCCTGGCACCTTGGCATCCGAGCCAGACCGAGGCCCCTGCGGTGGACGAGTGGTTTCGGGCGCTGAGGAGATCTTGAACGCTGCGCACACTCGTCTCCAGCGGGCCAGTGTGTTGGCACAAGGAACAGGCTGACCGCCACCGCAATGAAGCACCTGTTTTCTCTCCAGGCGACTGGGTCTGGCTCTCCACCCAGAACCTGTGGTTTGTGGGGCCGTTTAAAGACCTGAAGAGGGTACTGTTTGCAACTCCTTGCTGATTACCGCATTAACCCGACATTTCATGTGTCTCTCCTCAGGCCAGTGATGCCTGGTCCCATCGCTGAGGCTGGACCCAGTGATGCCCCGCCTCCTCCTCTGGACATTGAGGGAGGTCCGGCGTACTCAGTCCGCGAAGCCCTGGATTCGAGGCGTCGGGCGGGGTGTCTCCAGTACCTCATCGACTGGGAGGGGTACAGCCCAGAGGAGCGGTGCTGGGTTCCTGCGGTGGACATTCTGGTTGCTTCAGTGACCAGGGATTTTCACCGTCAGCGACCTGAACAACCCGCAACGCGTCCCTGTGGGGGTGGAGGGGGGGGGGCACTGTCACGGATCCCCCCGGTACTGCTGCTCAGTCCGTTCACCAGTTCCGGAGGTCTACGTCACCGGCTTTCTAGGCGTAACTGACATGGATCATTACCACCAACCCCGGACTGTCTTGTCTCATTAAGCACACCTGGTACCCATTCCCCCTGATTAGTATGTGTATATATGTGCCCCCTGTTCCCCATTGTCCTTGTCGATTATTGTCCCAAGTCCGTTGGTCTCGTGAGTACTGTGTATTGTGCTCTGGTTGTTTACGGGTCTCGTCCCGTGTATTGTGTAGAGGTTATACCTCACTCTTTGTTTGGGTTACATCCCTTTTGTGTGTGTGTGTGTGTGTGTGTGTGTGTGTGTGTGTGTGTGTGTGTGTGTGTGTGTGTGTGTGTGTGTGTGTGTGTGTGTGTGTGTGTGTGTGTGTGTGTGTGTGTGTGTGTGTATATATATATATATATATATATATATATATATATATATATATATACACACACATACATACACACACACACACACACACACACACACACACACATATACACACACATACACACACGTTCTTTTACTGTTGCTCTAATTATTTGCTATTGTTATTTTTTACTTTTTCTATTTTCTTAAAACTGCATTGTTGGTTAGGGGCTTGTAAGTAAGCATTTCACTGTAAGGTCTACACCTGTTGTATTTGGCGCATGTGGCAAATACAATTTGATTTGATTTGTGTTGGGTGGAGTAATAAAACCCCTAATACGTATTCCTGCGCCTGTCTTCTAATCATTATACAACGTGACATCACCTGTCAATACACAGCTGGACTCACTTGCTCCCGCTTTGTGCTATTTACACACAAACACGTGACTGGCTAACTGTTCGGGGGAACTACGGTAAGCTACAAAATGTATTTACTTACAAAGTAGCTACAAATATAAAAACATAATTGGAAAACTTCAAAGAAAGTGTTTCAACGGTATTGAAAAACCATCCTGTGGCTATTTACAAATACTGGCAACTGAGTTAGGAAGGATGCCTGTATCATAGTAGTGACTGTGTGTATTGATACACCATACAAAAGTGTATTTAATAACTTCACCATGCTCAAAGGGATATTCAATGTCTGCTTTTTTATTTTTACCCATCTACCATTAGGTGCCCTTCTTTGCAAGGTATTGGAAATCCTCCCTGGTCTTTGTGGTTGAATCTGTCTTTGAAATGCACTGCTCGACTGAGGGACTTTACAGATACAGTGCATTTGGAAAGTATTCAGACCCCTTGACTTTTTCCACATTCTGTTCCGTTACAGCCTTATTCTAAAACAGATTAAATCGTTTTTCCCCCTCATCAACTACACACAATACCCCATAATAACAAAGCAAAAACAGGTTTTTAGACATTTTTGCAAAATGTATAATCATTTTTTTACTGAAATATCACATTTACATAAGTATTCAGACCATTTACTCACTACTTTGTTGAAGCACCTTTGGCAGCGATTACAGCATTGAGTCTTGGGTATGGCGCTTCAAGCTTGGTACACCTGTATTTGGGGAGTTTCTCCCTTTCTTCTTTGCAGATCCTCTCAAGCTCTGTTAGGTTGGATGGGGAGCGTTGCTACACAGCTATTTTCAGGTCTCTCCAGAGGTTCTATCGGGTTCGGGCTCTGGCTGGGTCACTCAAGGACATTCAGAGACTTGTCCCGAAGCCACTCCTGCTTTGTCTTGGCTGTGTGCTTAGGGTCGTTGTCCTGTTGGAAGGTGAACCTCACTCCAGTCTGAGGTCCTGAGCAGGTTTTCATCAAGGATCTCTTTGTACTTTGCTCCATTCATCTTTACCTCAATCCTGACTAGTCTCCCAGTCCCTACCACTGAAAAACATCCCCACAGCATGATGCTGCCACCGCCATCCTTCCCCAGATCTGTGCCTCGACACAATTCTGTCCTGGAGCTCTACGGACAATTCCTTCAACCTAACGGCTTGGTTTTTGCTCTGACATGCACTGTCAACTGTGGTACCTTATATAGACAGGTGTGTGCCTTCCAAATCATGTCCAATCAATTGAATTTACCACAGGTGGACTCCAATCAAGTTGTAGAAACATCTCCAGGATGATCAATGGAAACAGGATGCAATTTCGAGTCTCACAGCAAAGGGTCTGAATACTTATGTAAATAAGGTATTTCTGTTGTTTATTTGTAATACATTTGCAAAAATGTCTACAAACCTGTTTTCACTTTGTCATTATGAGGGACATTCAATGTCAGTTATTGTTTTTTTTTACCCATCTACCAATAGGTGCTCTTCTTTGCGAGGCATTGGAAAACCTCCCTGTCTCTGTGGTTGAATCTGTTTGAAATTCCCTGCTTGCTCAACTTAGAGATAATTGTATGTGTGGGGTACAAAGATGAGGTAGTCATTCAACAATCATGTTAAACACTATTATTGCAAACAACTTGAATACTTATGTGACTTGTTAAGCACATTTTTACTCTTAAACTTCTTCAGGCTTGCCATTAGAAAGGGGTTGAATACTTGTTGACTGAAGACATTTCAGCTTTTCATTTTTAATTAATTTGTCAACATTTCTAAAAACATAATTCCACTTTGACATTTTGGGGTTTGTGTATAGGCCAGTGACACAAAATCTCTATTTAATCCATTTTAAATTCAAGCTGTAACACAACATGTGGAAAAAGTCAAGGGGTGTGAATCATTTCTGAAGGCACTGTAGCCTAAGAATCTTAAAGGAAAATGGAAATATCAATAGCTATTTCAACTAGAGAATCAATGGCGCGTAGCTGATGATATAGGCCTACAGCCCAATGATGCACCCTGCTGGTACATACGCACATGGTACTGGATGTCGGCTGTAAAACAAAAGGAGTTGGTAAGCAACTTTAGTGGGAAATCTGCTGTTGCTAGGGCCGTGCACAGACCTTTCAGGGGGCATGTGCCCAAAATGAGAAAAGGGCACCCCTCTTTAAAAAAAAAGATGACTTTCATAATTAATATCTAGAAATTCATAACATTACAAATGCATAGCCCTATTTATTACTGTAACAACACACTCACTCATCATCACAAATTGTAAACGAGCTAGTTAGTTACAGTGCTTCCTAAACACATGATTGACATTGGGAAAAGAGGGTTAGTTAGCTAGCTTGATTTCTTTTACTGATTGTAATTTATCTTCAATGCTCATATCAACCCACTGGGCACACCATGTCATTTCAACTTGGAAATGTGGATAATATTTGGTTGCGATGTTGATCAATGAGATGTCAACCTTTATTCACCCACTCAAAAAGACAGACAGAAGTCTGTTGAATTCACAATGTGTTAACACTGCACTTTCAACCATTTAAAAGCACAACAAAGTTCAAATGGGAATACAATGTAAGATATTTTGTACAACTTCATGTTTTATGACTGTGCTTCATCTGATAGCATAACCAAATGCCCTGGATTGCTGTTGAGATTACATTAAAAGTACATAGTGGAGGTGATCAATGCTGTTCAAAATTCTGCACAGATTATTACAGCAATTGTAAAGATCTCCACAGACCTGGGACCTTTGAATGCTGTTTTGAACAGGCATACTTTTTATGATTGCATAAGAAGATATTTATAGTTACAGTAGGCTAACATTAAAATGTGGCCATGGATGTGTTACTCATTTTAAGGTCGAAAAAAATCAATCAAATCAGATTGTATTTGTCACATGCGCCGAATACAACAGGTGTAGACCTTACTGTGAAATGCTTACTTACAAGCCCTTAACCAACAATGCAGTTTTAAGAAAATAGAGTTAAGAAAATATTTACTAAATAAACGAAAGTATAAAAAATATATATACAAAAAAAACAACAATGAGGGGGTACCGGTACTGAGGCAATGTTGGGGGTACAGGTTAGTCAAGGTAATTTGTACATGTAGGTAAAGTGACTATGCATGGATAATAAACTGCGAGTAGCAGCAGTGTAAAAACAAAGTGGGGGTGGTGTCAATAAAAATAGTCCAGGTGGCCATTTGATTAATTCTTCAGCAGTCTTATGGCTTGGGGGTAGAAGCTGTTAAGGAGCCTTTTGTACCTAGACTTGGCGCTGCGGTACCGCTTGCCGTGCGGTAGCAGAGAGAACAGTCTATGACTTGGGTGACTGGAGTCTTTTACAAGTTTTTGGGCCTCCTCTGACACTGCCTAGTATATAGGTCCTGGTTGGCAGGAAGCTTGGCTCCAGTGATGTACTGGGCCATAAGCACTACCCTCTGTAGCGCCGAGCAGTTGACATACCAGGCGGTGATGCAACCGGTCAGGATGTTCTCGATGGTGCAGCTGTAGAACTTTGAGGATCTGGGGAACCATGCCAAATCTTTCTCCTAAGGGGAAAAGGCTTTGTCGTGCCCTCTTCATGACTTTCTTGGTGTGTTTGGACCGTGATAGTTTGTTGGTGATGTGGACACCAAGGAACTTCAAACTCTCGACCTGCTCCACTACAGCCCTGTTGATGTGAATGGGGTCGTGTTCGGCCCTCCTTTTCCTGTAGTCCACGATCATCTCCTTTGTCTTGCTCATGTTGAGGGAGAGGTTGTTGTCCTGGCACCACACTGCCAGGACTCTGACCTCCTCCCTATAGGCTGTCTCATCGTTGTCAGTGATCAGGCCTACCACAGCTGTGTCGTCAGCCAACTTAATGATGGTGTTGGAGTCATGCTTGGCCACGCAGTCATGGGTGAACAGGGAGTACAGGAGGGGACTAAGCACGCAGCCCTGAGGGGCCCCCGTGTTGAGGATCAGCGTGGCAGATGTGTTGTTGCCTACCTTTACCACATGGGGGCGGCCCATCAGGAAGTACAGGATCCAGTTGCAGAGGGTGGTGTTTAGTCCCAGGGTCTGTGGGCACTATGGTGTTGAACGCTGAGCTGTAGTCAATTAACAGCATTCTCACATAGGTGTTCCTTTTTTCCAGGTGGGAAAGGGCTGTGTGGAGTGCGATTGAGATTACGTCATCTGTGGATCTGTTAGGGCGGTATGCAAATTGGAGTGGGTCTAGAGTTTCCAGGATGATGGTGTTGATGTGGCTTGTTTACTCCTGAACTTATTTAGGCTTGCCATAACAAAGGGGTTAAATACTTATTGACTCAAGACATTTCAGCTTTTCATGTTTTATTAATTTCCCAAAATGTCTAAAAACATAATTCCACTTTGACATTATGGGGTATTGTGTGTAGACCAGTGACACAAAATCAAAATTGTATCCATTTTAAATTCAGGCTGTAAGAGAAAATGTGGAAAAAGTCAAGGGGTGTGAATAATTTCTGAAGGCACTTTATAACCCATGGCATATAGGATAGACCCATAGTTTATTGGGACCTCTCTTCAGGCTTTCACAGCTTTCCATATCTGAGGACAAAAAACATCACAAAGAAACAGGCTTCATTATACTCAAATTAGATAGCACAGAATATTATGGTGTGAATATCTCTCTCCTCAAAAGTTTAACCCTAAAGGGACTGGATAATCTTTTCATAATGTCCTCACACAAATTGACGTGCCCTATCCAGTATCCTACACTCTACCTTTACTGACAGCTGGAGCTGCAATTTCACCTTCTTCCATGCCTGTTATTTACAATGATTACATCAAGAAAGCTAGCTTATAGGAAGTTAGCTAGCTGATGGCATTTAATTAACTTAGCTAAACCGTGTGTAAAGTTACCTAGCTAGCTAAAGTCTCAGTTGAGTAAGCTTATAAAGTGGCCTACTAGCTAGCTGATAATGCATAGCTTTTTACATTTAAATATATTTTTTGTACATGTATTTACTTACTTTAATAGGTTCTCCTACTGCCTCAATCTTTTTGAGTCCTTACAAAAACAAAATAAATGGGCAATCTTCACGATATTTTAGGTGGTAGCAAAGTGCAGCCAGCAGCCATGTGGACGAATGGAGACAAGGAAAAAAGTGTTAGTCACCAGAACGGTTTAGAATGTGTTGTGACGTTTGACTTTACCAGCGTAATTCACTTTCAATTTTAATAAAATATAAAAATCGCAGACTGTCGGCCACACTTGATAATATGAAAACTAGCACCTGAAATTAGCATAGGCAACAACTACCCGGACGGAAAACAGTGACGCACATAACACACAGGATCCCTTCTACGGGTGTGTGGGGGGAGGGTTCTTGAAATGTAACATCCAATCACAATCTTGCCATTCAGCGGACCATTCAAATCATTTTTGCAATAGAACATTCTCCAGACCTCCAAGAGACGTGTGACAACGACATGATTTTGGAAGTATGGCAACGCGAGACTAAATGCTGCCTAACAACACATTGTATAAACCAGCTAATCTTTTCATAATAGTCCTACAAGATAGCTCCACCCAGACAGCCTGTCGGTCTGGTGAGTAATTCCCCAGGGCTGGTAGACCAGAGATCAGGGGTGTGTTCACTAAGGTGAAACATTTACAACATTGCAGATAAAAAACATTTAATGAATAAGGCTAAAAGAAATCGCAGTTCCACATGGCAGACAATACAATCTGTTATACATAGTGCTTTACTATCTGTTGTACATAGTGCTTTACTATCTGTTGTGTGTGTGTGTGTGTGTGTGTGTGTGTGTGTGTGTGTGTGTGCGCGCTTACCCTGGTCCATGTTGTGCTGTGGTAGTTGGCTCATCTGAGCGTGGACCACGCCTGCGTAATTCCGTAGAAACGCCTCCTCACTCGGCGTTAGCTAAAAATAAATAAATGTCATTCATAAAAATGAATGAATGATTTATAACAATATCTTTGAAATAACCTATGCACCAAATACCTACGCTACTAGCACAAACTATGGGTATTCGTCAGATCTGGTCAGAAAATAGTTGTATTTTGTAGTTCATTTGAAAATACCAACTTTTCAAAAAATTTGAGGTAATCAAAAGGTAGTCGAATATAGAGAATCAACTTAAGGCAATTATTTATTTTGATATACAGTACCAGTCAAAAGTTTGATTTGTTTAACACTTTTTTGTTTACTTCATGATTCCATATGTGTTATTTCATAGTTTTGATGTCTTCACTATTACTCTACAATGTAGAAAATAGTTTTAAAGAATAAAGAAAAACCCTTGACTGAGTAGGTGTCCAAACCTCTGACTGGTACTTTATATATACACACATTATATATATACACACATTATATATATATACACATTATATATATATACACATATATATATATATATATATATATATATATATATATATATATATATATATATATATATATATATATATATATATATATATATATATATATATATATATATATATATATATATATATATATATATATATATATATATATATATATATATATATATATATACACACATATACACACACACACACACACACACACAGTGGGGAAAAAAAGTATTTAGTCAGCCACCAATTGTGCAAGTTCTCCCACTTCAAAAGATGAGAGAGGCCTGTAATTTTCATCATAGGTACACGTCAACTATGACAGACAAATTGAGGAAAAAAAATCCATAAAATCACATTGTAGGATTTTTAATGAATTTATTTGCAAATTATGGTGGAAAATAAGTATTTGGTCACCTACAAAAAAGCAAGATTTCTGGCTCTCACAGACCTGTAACTTCTTCTTTAAGAGGCTCCTCTGTCCTCCACTCGTTACCTGTATTAATGGCACCTGTTTGAACTTGTTATCAGTATAAAAGACCTGTCCACAACCTCAAACAGTCACACTCCAAACTCCACTATGGCCAAGACCAAAGAGCTGTCAAAGGACACCAGAAACAAAATTGTAGACCTGCACCAGGCTGGGAAGACTGAATCTGCAATAGGTAAGCAGCTTGGTTTGCAGAAATCAACTGTGGGAGCAATTATTAGGAAATGGAAGACATACAAGACCACTGATAATCTCCCTCGATCTGGGGCTCCACGCAAGATCTCACCCCGTGGGGTCAAAATGATCACAAGAACGGTGAGCAAAAATCCCAGAACCACACGGGGGGACCTAGTGAATGACCTGCAGAGAGCTGGGACCAAAGTAACAAAGCCTACCATCAGTAACACACTACGCTGCCAGGGACTCAAATCCTGCAGTGCCAGACGTGTCCCCCTGCTTAAGCCAGTACATGTCCAGGCCCGTCTGAAGTTTGCTAGAGTGCATTTGGATGATCCAGAAGAGGATTGGGAGAATGTCATAGGGTCAGATGAAACCAAAATAGAACTTTTTGGTAAAAACTCAACTCGTCGTGTTTGGAGGACAAAGAATGCTGAGTTGCATCCAAATAACACCATACCTACTGTGAAGCATGGGGGTGGAAACATCATGCTTTGGGGCTGTTTTTCTGCAAAGGGACCAGGACGACTAATCCGTGTAAAGGAAAGAATGAATGGGGCCATGTATCGTGAGATTTTGAGTGAAAACCTCCTTCCATCAGCAAGGGCATTGAAGATGAAACGTGGCTGGGTCTTTCAGCATGACAATGATCCCAAACACCGCCCGGGCAACGAAGGAGTGGCTTCGTAAGAAGCATTTCAAGGTCCTGGAGTGGCCTAGCCAGTCTCCAGATCTCAACGCCATAGAAAATCTTTGGAGGGAGCTGAAAGTCCGTGTTGCCCAGCGACAGCCCCAAAACATCACTGCTCTAGAGGAGATTTGCATGGAGGAATGGGCCAAAATACCAGCAACAGTGTGTGAAAACCTTGTGAAGACTTACAGAAAACGTTTGACCTGTGTCATTTCCAACAAAGGGTATATAACAAAGTATTGAGAAACGTTTGTTATTGACCAAATACTTATTTTCCACCATAATTTGCAAATAAATTCATTAAAAATCCTACAATGTGATTTTCTGGAAAAAAAATCTCATTTTGTCTGTCATAGTTGACGTGTACCTATGATGAAAATTACAGGCCTCTCATCTTTTTAAGTGGGAGAACTTGCACAATTGGTGGCTGACTAAATACTTTTTTCCCCCACTGTATATATGAATAATATGCGTGATAATATAGGCAGTTAATGCGAAGGATTGTTACCTAGAACCAGGATTGCCATTAAAAAAAATTACATTTTCGCAAACAATTATTATTTTGGCAAACAATTATTGTGATTCATCCTATATTGTTCCTAACATCATTTCCCCACAGCAACAGATGTGGGATACCTACACAACTTGCATATACAGTTGTAGCGGTTTGAGAAGGCATGCAAAATTGAGCAAGAATGGGGAGATTTGATTAACCAATGTCAAGTCCTAGCTGATGGAGCTCAGATACACCCCCTTCCCATGAAACACACACACGCTGGTCCACTGTTGTGACCATTTTCCCATGCATCTCTACGCAGTCAGACCTTTGATTATTTTGTGCCACCTGGGCCACAATAATTTGCCCCATCTCTGATTGTCCTAGTGTGACCCTCTCCCCATGGGTTACTGCAGCTAGTGTTGCCAGCACTGCCACTACCTGGGTGGAGGCACCCAACCGTAATTCCCACTGGCTAGGTACAAGGTCTTCAAGGTTCTCATTAGCAGCTTTGAGAAAAGAAATTATATTACGCTCACCATTCCGGGGGCTTTGGCTTTGCAGGACTAACCCTGCCAGGTGAGGCTCAGACTCTTGGGCGGTGCTGCTTTAGTGGGTCTCTGACTGCATTTATCTTTCTGTCTTGGCTGCGTATACGCTACCTGCAGTAGGCCTAAAAAACATCTCAGGACTTCTCCTTAGTGTATGGGTCGCTCAGGTGGGTGTCTAGGGTATAGGGTTTGGGATTGTTCCATCATGATAGGACAATAAATAAATAAATAAATAAATAAATAAATAAATAAATAAACTATTGTTATGGGATATACATTTTAAAACCAATTATATATGCACAAAATAGAAAGATCTCTCTGTCACAAGTCCTGCTCGCAGACACACATGGGCTCTGGCATTTCCAACCATTTTCCTTTTTCACTCACTTAACTCCACACTTTTCCAAACAGAAAAACACACACACCCCACCTTCCACCACAATACACCCACACATACCCACATACTGTGCCTTCTATGTCCTCTGTGTTTTTATCCTTACCATGTTGATTCTTACCTAATTTCAGGCTTTCGAGTACTTTTGTGTTCCAGTTCTTTATATTTGAAGATGTATAATTCTTCATCAATTACAATAATTATTATTTCTTTTAATGCTGTCTTTTATCCATTTATAAATACTATAAATAGAAAGCCGAATACTAATTATTTTACAACATTACCCATCTTGAATGGTATAGTGTATTTGTAGTTTATTTCTTTATCAATTGTTGTGTTTTATTGTTTTCCTATATATTATTTTATTACAATCCCTACCGTGGATAGTATTGGGTGTATTCCATTATTCGACTCCTCTATAGGAACTTTGTATTATATAGAATAGCCATGGAGTAGTTGGTTATCAATATACAGTTTATCGACTTCGAGAGCTACACATACATCTAATTAGCATAATAAAAAAATCCACATAAAATCTGTGAGATAGTTTTTTTTTTGTTGCATTGATGCATCGCAAGCCACAGCATCCGCCGATGTCGTACTTCCGCATCTGCGGTGAAAGGTGACAGAGCTAGAGCGGTGTTTGTCAGACCATGATACATCCCAAAAATTGGTCTGCTCACAAAATCGCCTGTAGTGTCCGAACGGTTTGGCCGGTTTGGACTCTCTTGAACACGATGGTGTTCTCAGGTTTTGCTCTATGACCTCCACAAGCGTCTTGGGACTCGTCTGAAATTGGTACAGCCGATCTGCCAACTTCTGTCTGCAGCGTCCGAACAGTTTGGGCTACACATTAATATGACCCCTCTGTGGAAAGGTGAGACACTCACGAACATGTACCTGTCGGAAGTTTACAGTTGGCAGATACACTTAGGTTGGAGTCATTAAAACTCGTTTTTCAACCACTCCACACATTTCTTGTTAACAAACTATAGTTTTTGCAAGTCGGTTAGGACATCTACATTGTGCATGACACAAGTAATTTTTCCAACAATTGTTTACAGACAGATTATTTCACTTATAATTCACTGTATCACAATTCCAGTGGGTCAGAAGTTAAATACACTGAGTTGACTGTGCCTTTAAACAGCTTGGAAAATTCCAGAAAATGATGTCATGGCTTTAGAAGCTTCTGATAGGCTAATTGACATCATTTGAGTCAATTGGAGGTGTACCTGTGGATGTATTTCAAGGCCTACCTTCAAACTCAGTGCCTCTATGCTTAACATCATGGGAAAATCAAAAGAAATCAGCCAAGACCTCAGAAAAGAAATGGTAGACCTCCTGGTTCATCCTTGAGAGCAATTTCCAAACGCCTGAAGGTACCACGTTCATCTGTACAAGCAATAGTACACAAGTATAAACACCATCGGACCACGCAGCCGTCATACCGTGCAGGAAGGAGACGCGTTCTATCTCCTAGAGATGAACGTACTTTGGTGCGAAAAGTGCAAATCAATCCCAGAACAACAGCAAAGGACCTTGTGAAGATGCTGGAGGAAACAGGTACAAACTTATCTACATCCAGAGTAAAACAAGTCCTATATCGACATAACCTGAAAGACCGCTCAGCAAGGAAGAAGCCACTGCTCCAAAACCGCTATAAAAAAGCCAGACTACGGTTTGCTACTGCACATGGGGACAAAGATCGTACTTTTTGGAGAAATGTCCTCTGGTCTGATGAAAAAAAAATAGAACTGTTTGGCCATAATGACCATTGTTATGTTTGGAGGAAAAAGGGGGATGCTTGCAATGCCGAAGAACACCATCCCAACCGTGAAGCAAGGGGGTGGCAGCATTATGCTGTGGGGGTGCTTTGCTGCAGGAGGGACTGGTGCACTTCACAAAATAGATGGCATCATGAGGAAGGAAAATTATGTGGCTATATTGAAGCAACATCGAAAGAAAACAGTCAGGAAGTTAAAGCTTGGTCGCAAATGGGTCTTCCAAATGGACAATGACCCCAAGCATACTTCCAAAGTTGTGGCAAAATGGCTTAAAGACAACAAAGTCAAGGTATTGGAGTGGCCATCACAAAGCCCTGACCTGAATCCAATAGAAAATGTGTGGTCAGAACTGAAAAAGCTTGTGCGAGCAAGGAGGCCTACAAACCTGACGAGCTCTGTCAGGAGGAATGGGCCAAAATTCACCCAACTTATTGTGGGAAGGTTGTGAAAGGCTACCCGAAACGTTTGACCCAAGTTAAACAATTTGAAGGCAATGCTACCAAATACTAATTGAGTGTATGTAAACTTCTGACCCACTGGGAATGTGATGAAAGAAAGAAAAGCTGAAATAAATCAGTCATTCTCTCTACTATTATTCTGACATTTCACATTCTTAAAATAAAGTGGTGATCCTAACTGACCTAAGACAGTGAATGTTTACAAGGATTAATTGTCAGGAATTGTGAAAAACTGAGTTTAAATGTATTTGGCTAAGGTGTTTGTAAACTTCCGACTTCAACTGTATGGAGACTGTTTAGTGTCAAAAATAAGGGTCCAAATTAATAACAAATGTTTCCTGATTTTTCTTATATATATATATATATATATATATATATATATATATATATATATATATATATATATATATATATATATATATATATATATATATATATATATATATATATATATATATATATATCTCAGATATAGGACAGACACTTCAAAACAAAACTTCCATTATATATTTTTGGGGGGGACCATCTTATTCAATGTGTTTGTATGGGCTAATAGCAGTAAGGAGCCCCCCCAAAAAATAAAAATAAATAAACATTTCATGAAATTGTTTTATACTTCAAGGGGTCTTAAAATTCCAAATCAAATAGCAAAATGATCCTTGGTATGACTTTAAAACATTTCCACATACCTTAGACAGGGTTTAGACTGTAATTGGTTAGGTGCCAGCTCGTTATATTTCTTGTCCTGCAGTGGAATGTATACAACGGTCACAATAACAGCTGAAAACTCCTTTGGGAGGTAGAAGGGTCGCAGGTATTCCAAGACAGGGGAACAATGGGTCGAGACTACCACTGTGCTCGAGTCAGCACACCATTTATTGTTGATGAAGAGGCAAACCCCTCTCGATTTCCCGGACTCTATTGTCCTGTCCTGTCCACTCTGTGAATGGAGAATCCATCGAGTTGGATAAACATGGGGGGGTATCTTGTCCGAAAGCCATGCTTTCGAAAAGCAGATAACATTGCAGTTATGAGAGTCCCGTTGGTAGCAAACCCGCGATCGGCGGTCATCCATCTTATTATCAAGTGACTGTACCAATGGAGGAAAGAGGTGGATGGTTTTCCTTTCGCCTTAATCCCTCCAGGGCTCCCCTCTCCTGCCTCTGTAACGCCGGCATTTCCTCTTGCATACCCCGAAAATTGGGTGGGAATTACAGAAAGAGCCCAGGGCAGATGAGTTGAAGTCATAATTTGAAGCTGAAATTTGGGTAAGTAACTGCCGATGTGATGTTCAAAATGTCTTGATGGTTATAAGAAATGATAGCGGATACATTTCATGAAAATAAAGCAAAGATAAACTCCAAAAGAATTACAAAATAGCAAAGTTGGGTTGGATCTTCTAGTACGGCGCCATCTTATCCAGTCGGTAGGCATAGATCTGTTCCACTCCACTGGACAGATGGTAAGCTCAACTCTGATGCCCCTGGGAGACTGGTCAATAGCAAGGTGTAGGAGGTCGGGAGGGAGGCAGTCTGACCATCCTCCATCTATCCTGTAAATTCCGCTGGAGGAGGACCTAACGGCCCAGGGACTCGGCTCTGATCCTGGTAATTGACCAACAGCCGGCAGCCGGCCAGTGGCTACAAACCCTGTCCATACCACCAGCCTACCGCGCCTCCCAACGCCATCCATTGCTGCTGGTGCAGAGAGTCAAGCTAGCCTGGCTCAAAGCCCCCCACCCCCTTGCACGAGGCAAACCCATCCCGTTCCCCCACTTCCTTCCCCATTGGATTCCATCACAACCACCATCAATTGTGGGCAGCTCGATGGTGAGAGATGTTGGCCTGCCTACAGTCTGAGGAGTGGCTAAGGTTCACTGTCACCTTGATGTATGGGTCCATGATACAAGGCCTGATATTCTGGTTCTCACGGAGACCTGGCCAATGTTCCCTCTAAGCTGCGTGCAGGTGCACAATAGCCCAGAGACTGCCACGCAGCTCCCCGGGCCTGCCATGCAGAAATAATATCAGCCAGAGAGAAACACGAGATTGAACTTCACTCAACTTTCTACACTATCAACATTTCCCTTTACTGTGGCAATTGTGATAGAATCAACGCAATATTAGCCACTTTCAATGCAACATACCGAAACAAAACAAACTCTGCAAGAGATTTTGTTTTAGGCAGAACGAATCTGAGTATGCGCAAGATTCAGCCCATACTCTACACAGACCAGTGCGGCATACCCAATCAGAGCTGCAGTAGGCCTATATGCAAATAGACCATTGCCATATATGGAACTGTGCCGTTTACTTTGATCTGGACTGTGTTACCAGCTGTGGTCGTGAGTAGATGCGCTTGTTTTGAGATCAGAGCAAGAGCTGCATGTAGCCACGTGTGCACATTTTGTTCACATCCTTTGCTAGTAAGTGAGTTATTAGCCCAGTTATAGATAATTTGTAGTCAGCAATAGGGGAGTGATTGCTTCCTACAAGAGCACAAAACTTGTACATCTTTGAAAAGCCTGTCAGGTAAAGAGTTTTTTCTTGTCTTAAAGGGGCAGTGTTGTATTTTGAGACAGGCTTGAAAAAGCTAAGTAGCCAATGGGCAGAGGGTAGCACAATATGTGTGATTCTCTGTAATAATGGTATGGGAATAATAATGCATTTTATTTTGTTAAGTGGTTTCTTGCATCAAACAACACAACAACATTTTCAGTCACCTCCTTGTCTGAAGGATAAGTGGATAAACAGGTTAATGTCAAGCCCTGCATGTTCTTTTCAAAAGTCCCATGGAATGTAGGCCTACATTGAACACCACACATTGGCTGCTACTGTAGGCTGAATGATAGAACAGCTACTTCCATGTTCAAATATTATGGGATGCATTTTCTCCATTGTTTATGGTAGGCCACTCTTGTAGGCCTACATTATGATCAAATAGCCACAGTAGCCTACTTGGCCACTGTTAAAACTAACTTAAAGCGGGTACAACCTCACTGTTCACAGTAAAGTATTGCTGAAATTTGCACAGAATTTTCACAACATTCACGTTTGCACTCAGCAGACCTGAAATATTGGGAACAATGAACCTGGCTCAAGGGTTCGATCATGGATAAGGACATTTCAATTGCTGATTACATCTTCAGGTGTGATAAGACTGAAAAAGGGTGGAGGGTTGGCTATATGTGTGAAATCAACTTGTGGCATCATATTCTCAAAGTATCACCATCCCAAAAAAGTTTGAGTGTTCGGTTATAGATGTGGCCTTATGTCAAAATACACATTTGTTTGTAGCGGGGATTTACCGCCCCCTTGCTGCACTGACAAATGCTGTTGATATTATTTCTGAATATTAATAAAAAACTGTTTCTGTCACCTGAATTTGTTATTTTAGGAGATTTTAAACTGGATTGGCTTACCCCGGCCTGTGATTATTTGAATAATATTTGTCTGGACTTTAACTACTCAATTAATCTCCAAACCTTCATGGATTTCTGTAAGAAACCCAGCAAACTCCTCACTTTTTTACATTTCTTTTTTTTTTACAAATAATAATATAATGTAATATAATATGCCATTTAGCAGACGCTTTTATCAAAAGCGACTTACAGTCATGCGTGCATACATTTATTTGTGTATGGGTGGTCCCGGGGATCGAACCCACAACCTTGGCGTTACAAGCGCCGTGCTCTACCAGCTGAGCTGAGCTAAATAGCCCCCACAAGTACTTATTAAGTGGTGTCTTTGCGAATAACATCAGTGATCATTGTCTTGTTGGATGTATTAAAGATTCTAAACAAAAAACATAGATACTCGTATAATTATGAAGATACATTTTTTTTTTTTTTTTACTCACCCCAGGCGCTTCTTCATGATACAGTGAATAGAAGTATTCACCCCCCTTGGATTTCTTCATATTTTATTGTGTTACAAAGTGGTATTAAAATGGATTTGTAATTCTTTGTCAACGATCTACACAAAATACTCTAATGTAAAAGTGGAAGCAAAATGTGAAATTAATGAAATACAGAAATATCTAATTTACAAAAGTATTCACCACCGAGTCAATACATGTTAGTAACCCCTTTGGCAGCTGTTACAGCTGTGAGACAATGTGCCTTCCAAGGCGAGGACAAAGGAGCAGATCGTGGACTACAGGAAATGGATGACCGAGCGCACACACACACACACACACACACACACACGCACGACAATGCCTCGTCCCCCTCAGGAGGCTGAAAACATTTGGCATGGGCCCGCATATCCTCAAAAAGTTATACATCTGCACCATCGAGAGCATCTTGACTGGCTGCATCACCGCTTGGTATGGCAACTGTTTGGCATCTGACCGCAAGGCGATATAGAGGGTAGTGCGTACGGCCCAGTACATCACTGGTGTCGAGCTCCCTGTCATCCAGGACCTCTATACCAGGCGGTGTCAGAGACTGCAGTCACTCAAGCCACAGACTGTTCGCTCTGCTACCGCATGGCAAGCGATACCAATGCACCAAGTCTGGAACCAACAGGACCCTGAAAAACTTCTATCCCCAAGCCATACCCATACTACCTGTATTTACCCTTTTTTGCACTAACTCTCTTGCACCAACTCTACGCACACACACTGTACTCTACCCACACACTCACACCCCAACAAACACACATACCATGCACACTAGGGCTGTCCCCGACAAAAAAAATATATTGGTCGACAGAGACATCTGTTCTTTTGACCAATCGATTGGGCAAGATTTTTAAACGTGTATTTTTCTCTCTCTCTCACACACACACACACACACACACACACACACACACAGTGAGGGAAAAAAGTATTTGATCCCTTGCTGATTTTGTACGTTTGCCCACTGACAAAGACATAATCAGTCTATAATTTTTATGTTAGGTTTATTTTAACAGTGAGAGACAGAATAACAACAAAAAAATCCAGAAAAACGCATGTCAAAAATGGTATGAATTGATTTGCATTTTAATTAGGGAAATAAGTATTTGACCCCTCTGCAAAACATGACTTAGTACTTGGTGGCAAAACCCTTGTTGGCAATCACAGAGGTCAGACGTTTCTTGTAGTTGGCCACCAGGTTTGCACACATCTCAGGAGGGATTTTGTCCCACTCCTCTTTGCAGATCTTCTCCAAGTCATTAAGGTTTCGAGGCTGAAGTTTGGCAACTCGAACCTGCAGCTCCCTCCACAGTTTTTTATGGGATTAAGGTCTGGAGACTGGCTAGACCACTCCAGGACCTTAATGTGCTTCTTCTTGAGTCACTCCTTTGTTGCCTTGGCCGTGTGTTTTGGGTCATTGTAATGCTGGAATACCCATCCACGACCCACGGTACATGGCCCCGTCCATCGTCCCTTTGTTGGGGTGAAGTTGTCCTGTCCCCTTAGCATAAAAACACCCCCAAAGCATAATGTTTCCACCTCCTTGACGGTGGGGATGGTGTTCTTGGGGTCATAGGCAGCATTCCTCCTCCTCCAAACACGGCGAGTTGAGTTGATGCCAAAGAGCTCAATTTTGGTCTCATCTGACCACAACACTTTCACCCAGTTCTCCTCTGAATCATTCAGATGTTCATTGGCCAACTTCAGACGGGCATGTATATGTGCTTTCTTGAGCAGGGGGACCTTGCAGGCGCTGCAGGATTTCAGTCCTTCACGGCGTAGTGTGTTACCAATCGTTTTCTTGGTGACTATGGTCCCAGCTGCCTTGAGATCATTGACAAGATCCTCCCGTGTAGTTCTGGGCTGATTCCTCACCGTTCTCATGATCATTGCAACTCCACGAGGTGAGATCTTGCATGGAGCCCCAGGACGAGGGAGATTGACAGTTATTTTGTGTTTCTTCCATTTGCGAATAATCGCACCAACTGTTGTCACCTTCTCACCAAGCTGCTTGGCGATGGTCTTGCAACCCATTCCAGCCTTGTGTAGGTCTACAATCTTGTCCCTGACATCCTTGGAGAGCTCTTTGGTCTTGGCCATGGTGGAGAGTTTGGAATCTGATTGATTGATTGCTTCTGTGGACAGGTGTCTTTTATACAGGTAACAAACTGAGATTAGGAGCACTCCCTTTAAGAGTGTGCTCCTAATCTCAGCTCGCTACCTTTATAAAAGACACCTGGGAGCCAGAAATCTTTCTGATTGAGAGGGGGTCAAATACTTATTTCCCTCATTAAAATGCAAATCAATTTATAACATTTTTGACATGCGTTTTTCTGGATGTTTTTGTTGTTATTCTGTCTCTCACTGTTCAAATAAACCTACCATTAAAATTATAGACTGATCATTTCTTTGTCAGTGGGCAAACGTACAAAATCAGCAGGGGATCAAATACTTTTTTCCCCCCTCACTGTGTGTGTGTGTGTGTGTGTGTGTGTGTGTGTGTGTGTGTGTGTGTGTATATATATATATATATATATATACACACACATACACACACACCCACACACACAGTGAGGGAAAAAAAAAAATATATATATATATATATATATATATATATATATATTTTTTTTTTTCCCTCACTGTGTGTGTGGGTGTGTGTGTATGTGTGTGTATATATATATATATATATATATACACACACACACACACACACACACACACACACACACACATACATACATACATACACACTGTGCCACTCAGGCTCCCGAGTGGCGCAGTGGTCTAAGGCACTGCATCTCAGTGCTTGAGGGGTCACTACAGACCCCCTGGTTCGATTCCAGGCTGTATCACAACCGGCCGTGATTGGGAGTCCCATAGGGTGGCGCACAATTGTTCCAGCGTCGTCCGGGTTTGGCCGGTGTAGGCCGTCATTGTAAATAAGAATTTGTTCTTAACTGACTTGACTAGTTAAATAAAGGTAAAATAAAATCTATATCTATCTATCTATACATACACACACACACGTTGAAAAGTTAGGGGTCACTTAGAAATGTCCTTGTTTTCGAAAGAAAAGCAATTTTTTTGTCCATTAAAATGACATCAAATTGATCAGAAATACAGTATAGACATTGTTAATGTTGTAAATGGCTATTGTAGCTGGAATCGGCAGATTCTTTATTGAATATCTACATAGACGTACAGAGGCCCATTATCAGCAACCATCAGTCCTGTGTTCTATTGGCACGTTGTGTTTGCTATTCCAAGTTTATCATTTTAAAAAGGCTAATTGATCATTAGAAAACCCTTTTGCAATTATGTTAGCATAGCTGAAAACTGTTGTGCTGATTAAAGAAGCAATAAAACAGGCCTTCTTGAGACTAGTTGAGTATCTGGAGCATCAGCAATTGTGGGTTCGATTACAGGCTCAAAATGGCCAGAAACAAATAACTTTCTTCTGAAACTCGTCAGTCTATTCTTGTTCTGAGAAATGAAGGCTATTCCATGCGAGAAATTGCCAAGAAACTGAAGATCTCGTACAACGATGTGTACTACTCCCTTCACAGAACAGCGCAAACTGGCTCTAACCAGAATAGAAAGAGGAGTGGGAGGCCCCGGTGCACAACTGTGCAATAGGACAAATACATTAGTGTCTCTAGTTTGAGAAACAGGCGCCTCACAGGTCCTCAACTGACAGCTTCATTAAATAGTACCCGCAAAACACCAGTCTCAACGTCAACAGTGAAGAGGCAACTCCGGGATGCTGACCTTCTAGGCAGAGTTGCAAAGAAAAAGCCATATCTCAGACTGCCCATCTTAATCTTTTCTTTGTATTGGCCAATCTGAGATATGGCTTTCTTTCACACACAAAACAAAAATTGAATAAAACCGTACATCATATAACATCATTTGCTTGGCACCTAAAACCCTCAAACTTTTACAGATGCACAATTGAGAGCATCCTGTCGAGCTGTATCACCGCCTGGTACAGCAACTGCACCGCCTGCAACCGCAGGGCTCTCCAGAGGGTGGTGCGGTCTGCCGAACGCATTACCGGGGGCAAACTACCCGCCCTCCAGGACACCTACAGCACCCGATGTCACAGGAAGGCCAAAAAGATAATCAAGGACATCAACCACCTGAGCCACTGCCTGTTCACCCTGCTATCATCCAGAAGGCGAGGTCAGTACAGGTGCATCAAAGCACTAGTCACTTTAATAAATGTTACTCATCTCATATGTATATACTGTATTCTATAATATTCTACTGTATCTTAGTCCATGCCGCTCTGTCATTGCTCGTCCATATATGTATTCTTAATTCCATTCCTTACTTAGATTTGTGTGTATTGGGTATTTGTTGTGAAATTGTTAGATACTACTGCACTGCCGGAGCTAGAAACACAAGCATTTCGCTACACCCGCAATAACATCTGCTAAACACATGTATGTGACAAATAAAATTTTATTTGATCATTCCACCATTACATATGGGTATTTCTATAACCTAGGGTACCAGTGAGGATTCCCTACACTGGACAACTTGTTACAGCTGTTAAGTCATTGATAATAATCTGCCAATTTTAAATAAAGGGTGTTTAATCATTTATCATGGTAGGTGTCTTGACAGATTTGTCCAAAATCGGGTGACATAAAACATTACCTTTCTGTCCTTGCATTTATGGGAGTGTAAGTTGTCGTTATATCATATATTAAGCATTAATCAACTAAATTAGACATTGAACTTGAACCCTGTCAGAATCCTGGATCTAGCTGTCGGACAGTTTTTTTGTACAGAGATCTCAAAAATGCAGTGTACCTACATAACATTTTGGGTCTTATGTTACGTGGCGAAAACAGTTTAAATGGGCACACAAATCCTAAATAATAAATGCGATTGGAAAATCATAAGAGTCACCTTATTTTTTCCCCAAACTATTTAGAAATGTTGATCCCAATGTCACACATTGACCCTATTATTTATAGAAAGACCCATATCTACAACAAAATGTATAACACCACCCTACAACAATATTAAAATGTACTTGTGTGTCGAGTGTGTGTGCTAGCGTATGCATATGTGTGCATCTCTTCAGCCTTTTTTAAAAATCAGATTTTACTGCTTGCATTAAGTACTTGATGTGGAATAGAGTTCCATGTAGTCATGGCGCTGTGTTTTACTGTGCGTTTCCCATAGTCTGTTCTGGACTTGGGGACTGTGAAAAGACCCCTGGTGGCATGTCTTGTGGGGTATGCATGGTTGTCTGAGCTAGTCATTTGAACAGATAGCATGGTGCTTTCAACATGTCACTTGACCATATGACCGGGCAGTAGTTCAGGTGCGACAAAACTAGGGCCTGTAGAACTTGTTTTGTTGATAGCAATGTCAAATGTGTTTTGAGCAGTTTAGTCTCCTCAACTTACTAAATGTCCACTCATTCATTACAAGATTTCGTAGAGGTTTAGTGAATGGTTTTTCACAAAGCATATTTAAAACTATAGTTATCCCAGGTCTGGTATACGTACATTTGATCCCATCTTCTTCAGCATGAGCAGGACCCGCACTTTCTGCTGGATGTACATCTCTTCAGGAGACTTCCCCGGGGCTTCCTCGCCGTTCATCCCCCCTGCTCCCGTAGCTCTGAGACACACAGTCATTTTTTAGAAAGTTAACTTGCACAACGTAACCTGCTACCAGGAGCATAAAAAAAGTGTACTCAATAAAAATAACAACTCCAGCACTCTGGTAATCTTACTGCTTCCAACAATGTAGGGACCAGAATGGAAAATATAGCTGCGAGCAGCAATGAACGGGGTTCACAGGACGACAGAAATGACACAAGATCAGTTATTTTTACGATATATCACATGGTTCGTCTGCATAATTTAAATCTAACATTCATTTGCATGAGAGAAAGTCCACTTGATCAATAGTTATTGCTCTAGTATCCTATGCCACTGGTGCCAAATTACATATATAGTGGCACCAACTGGTCTGGTGCAGCCATCTAAGGTTGCAGTGACTTTATATTCAACAGCTTCTAAGTACATATACATAAGGTATACATTCCAATCAGTTCAGTTCTTATAGCCCTAGTGTGATATGGTGACATCTATTGGTGTAGCGTGGCCGACTTTGAATGCATTAACTAATCATTCTCATTTGGGTCTATATACCAAATCTGGAGTCAATCTGATTTATTGTTCATGAGAAGAAGATTTTATAGGTATTTTAAGCATTGGCATATGTGCTAACGTGCAACTATAGGTACAGTGACGGTCATATTTGAATGCAGCAATAATTTTTTCTCAGAACCATTCAAGACTGATGTAATGAGTCTAAATACAACATCTGTAGTGAATCTGACATATGGTTCATGAGGAGAAGATGACTGCAGATGATTTTGAGCAATAGCGTTACATATGCAAATAATAAATCGTTTTTTTAGATATCAATACCAAATTCAGTGCGTTTCATCTTAAGGACATCCATGATAGCGATGACAAGTTTCAAGTTGATAGGACACTGTGGAGTGGATTTACAGTGGTTTAAAATTGCCACGTAATTTCTTTTATTTTTATCATCAATAACTATTTTGACCAATCCCTTATCTTCTCTCAAACTAAGTTAAGACATGTACAGTGGGCCTACATGCTGTTATTTGTACTTATGATCATGAGAAGCAGTTTTTCAAAAGGTTTTCCCACATTGCCAAGATGGAGGAATATCTATCCTGACGGACCTTATGGGTCCTTGAGGAAAAGTTGTTCAGCATGAGGAAAGATTCCTACATAAAATATTTCATGTTTGTAGGTCAAACTGGGCAACGGATATGAGGGTTTAAGTGATACTGTTTATAACAGCACCACCTATAGGCTAATCTTTTATTTTATATACCAAGTTACTCATGGCCTCTAGTTTCTGTGTGCCAAATTAGAAAATAAGTTACAAATCTATGCTTGAGTTATTTGACAATGTAAAACAAAAAAAACGAATTTTCCACAAACAGGTTTCTATGCCACAACCAATAAGCAGAGCACACCGACCTTGGGCTCTTCAACATTATGGTTTGCCTTTTCAACGCCACAATCTACACAGTTTGGATGCTGTAATTATCTTTTGGACGAACGTGCGAAGGTAGCCTACAGAAGATTTTTGAAGTAGCCTAATCATATTAAAACATTGTGACTGGTTGTGTTTATGCCACACAAAGGTATTACATTTTTAAAAGTTAAAATTACAAATATTTAGGCTATATTGAAGCGTTAGGTTCTAGGTGTGTGAGGAATAGCCGCTCGGATCGGAGGCAGGGATCTAGTTAAGCTTTCCTGAATAACTGGGCCTGCTGGGAGAATATGTGGCCACATTATTCTAGGACGAATTGGGACAGGGGTGTCAAACTCATTCCATTGAGGGCCTAGTGTCTGCTGGTTTTTGGTTAAGACCCTGACATCCAGGTAAGGGGAGTTCCTTACTAATCAGTGACCTTAATTCCTCAATCAAGTACAAGGGAGGAGCGAAAACCCACAGACTCTCGGCCCTCCGTGGAATGAGTTTGTCCCATGTTTCATGAGAATAATTGTTTTAATATATTTTTTTAACTTACATACGCACAAAAAGCTTATTTCTCTCATATTTTGTGCACACACGTGTTTACCTTTGTATTTGTATTTATTATGGATCCAAGGCAGCAGCTACTCTTCCTGGGGTCCAGCAAAATGAAGGCGGTTTATAAAAATGTGAAAACATTACAATACATTCACAATAGATTTCACAACACATTGTGTGCCCTCAGGCCACTACTCCACTACCACATATCTACAACACAAAATCCATGTGTGCGTGTGTGTATGCATTTGTCAGTACTTGTGTTTGTGTCTCTTCACAGTCCCCGCTGTTACATAAGGTGTATTTCTATCTTTCTTTTTTTTTTTTTTTATCTTGCATCAGTTACTTGATGTGGAACAGAGTTCCATGTGGTCATGGCTCTATGTAGTACTGTGCGCCTCTCATAGTCTGTTCTGGGCATGGGGAATGTGAAGAGACCTCTGGTGGCATGTCTTGTGGGGTATGCATGGGTGTCCGAGCTGTGTGCCAGTAGTTCAAACAGATAGCTCGGTGCATTCAACATGTCAATACCTCTCACAAATACATGCAATGATGAAGTCAATCTCTTCTCCACTTTGAGCCAGGAGAGATTGACATGCATATTATTAATGTTAGCTCTCCGTGTACATCCAAGGGCCAGCCGTGTTGCCCTGTTCTGAGCCAATTGCAATTTGGCACCTCTTTGTGGCACCTGACCACACGACTGAACAGTAGTCCAGCTGCGACAAAACTAGGGCCTGTAGGACCTGCCTTGTTGATAGTGTTTTTAAGAAGGCAGAGAAGCACTTTATTATGGACAGACTTCTCCCCATCTTAGCTACTGTTGTATCAATATGTTTCGACCATGACAGTTTACAATCCAGGGTTACTCCAAGCAGTTTAGTCACCTCAACTTGCTCAATTTCCACATTATTCATTACAAGATTTAGCTGAGGTTTACGGTTTAGTGAATGATTTGTCCTAAATACAATGCTTTTAGTTTTTGAAATATTTACGACTAACTTAATCCTTGCCACCCATTCTGAAACTAACTGCAGCTCTTTGTTAAGTGTTGCAGTCATTTCAGTCACTGTAGTAGATGACTTGTATAGTGTTGAGTCATCTGCATACCATTTCAAGGCTGCGTTG
This sequence comes from Coregonus lavaretus, assembly GCF_964263955.1. Lineage (NCBI taxonomy): Eukaryota > Metazoa > Chordata > Actinopteri > Salmoniformes > Salmonidae > Coregonus > Coregonus lavaretus. The sequence goes on along the minus strand of NC_140009.1, from coordinate 44,749,149 downwards.
AAACAATGATTTATCAGTGAACCATGCCCTCCTCAGATAATCCCTACCATCATGTCGCTGAGTTGTAATATTGCTGATGCAAATGTACATTGTCCCAGGGGCGTTGGCAGTCAAAATGTAAGTAACCTAATTGTTGTCCCTCTAACTCCCCTGAATGCCTCTGTCAAGCCTACAGCTATTGTATGCAGTAATCATATGCCTATGAATGAGTTATACTTTTAGCACAGAGGCAGCTTTCCCAAGTAGGAAGTCCACTGTTTGCAGCTCACCCTGCACTATCAGCTCAAACATACATATCACTGTCAAGTCTACCTCCAAAAAGTGCTAAAAAAATAGCCCACATTAACAAATGTAGCCTAAGAAACAAGGTTCATGAAATCGATAACTTGCTAGTAACACAAGTCATATACTGACTATCTCTGAAACTCACTTAGATAATACTGTGGTAGCAATACATTGTTTCAACATCTTCAGAAGAGACAGGAATGCCAATGGTGGAGGTGTTGCCTTGTATGTTAAGAGTCATGCCTCACCTAAAGCCCATTATTGTGGGAAGCTGCTATAGACCACAAAGTGCTAACAGTCAGTATCTGGATAATCCTGTATGTGTCAAATGCTTGATAATGTAAGTGATTTCAACAAAGAGGCATACTACATGGCCAAAGGTATGTGGATACCCCTTCAAATTAGTGTATTCGGCCATTTCAGCCACACCTGTTGCTGACAGGTTATCAAATCGAGCACAAAGCCATGCAATCTCCATAGACAAACACTGGCAGTAAAAATGGCCCATACTGAACAGCTCAGTGACTTCCGAAATAGCACGATCATAGGATGCCACCTTTCCAAAAAGTCGCCAAACATCAGTGCCCGACCTCACTAATGCTCTTGCGGCTGAATGGAAGCAAGTCCCCGGAGCAATGTTCCAACATCTAGTGGAAAGCCTTCCCAGAAGAGTGGAGGCTGTTATAGCACCAAAGGGGGGGACCAACTCCATATTAATGCCTATGATTTTGGAATGAGATGTTCGACAAGCATGTGTCCACATACTTTTGGTCATGTAGTGTATATTTTCTGGGGGACCTAAATATTGACTGGCTTTCATCAAACTGTAACCAGTGCCTGCAACCTGGTTCAGGTTATCAGTCAACCTACCAGGGTATTTACAAATGGCACAGGAATTAAAATCATCCACATGTATTGATCATATCTTTACTAATGCTGCAGAAATCTACTCTAAAGCAGTATTCAAATTCATCGGATGTAGTGATCATAATATATACTGAACAAAAATATGAAACACAACATGCAACAATTTCTAAGATTTTATTGATTTACAGATCACAAGGAAATCAGTCAATTTATGGATTACACGCGACTGGGAATACAGATATGTATCGGTTGGTCACAGATACCCCAAAAAATTTTAAGTAGGGCCATGGATCAGAAAAGTATCTGTTGTGACCACCATTTGCCTCATGCAGTGCAACATCTCCTTCGCATAGAGTTGATCAGGCTGTTGATTGTGGCCTGTGAAATGTTGTCCTGCTCCTCTAAATGGCTGTGCGAAGTTGCTGGATATTGGCGGAAACTGGAAGACACTGTCGTACGTGTCGATCCAGAGCATCACTCCTGCGTTGTCTCCGTGCTGCTGCGCTGTAGTAGCTGACGTGTATAGTGTTGAGTCATCCGCATACATAGACACACTGACTTTACTCAAGGCCAGTGGCATGTCATTAGTAAAGATTGAAAAAGGTAAGAGGCCTAGACCGCTGCCCTGGGGAATTCCTGATTCTACCTGGATTATGTTGGAGAAGCTTCCATTAAAGAACACCCACTGTGTTCTGTTATCCAATCGCAACAACAAAAGTCTGCTCAGAACCCAACCAATGATTATCAAAAGCCGTGCTATAAATTCTCTGAAAACCCAAAGATTCCTAGATGGCCTTCCAGACTCCCTCCACCTACCCAAGGACATCGGAGTACAAAACTCAGTTAACCACCTAACCGAGGATCTAGATTTAACCTTGCATAATACCTTAGATGCAGTCGCACCTCTAAAATTGTCACAAGAAATTAGCTCCTTGGTACAGAAAATACCTGAGCCCTGAAGCAAGCTTCAAGAAAATTGGAACGGAAATGGCGCTCCACCAAAGTGGAAGTCTTCCGATTAGCTTGGAAAGACAGTACCGTGCAATATCGAAGAGCGCTCACTGCTGCTCGATTAGCCTACTTTTCCAACCTGATTGAGGAGAATTAAAACAATCCAACATGTATTTTTGATACTGTCGCAAAGCTAACTAAAAAACAGCACTCCAAGAGGATGGCCTTCACTTCAGCAGTGACGAATTCTAGTTAAGTTATTGTCACATGTACAAGTACAGTGAAATGATTTTCTTGCAAACTCAAAACAACAACGCAATAATCAATAACAATGCATTACTAGAAAAAAAGCACAAGAAATACACAAAGTAAGTAATTAAGCATACTATATACAAGAAAGATTTAAAAAGTAAGTTCCAATACCTTTACATGTGCAGGGATACTGGAGTGATGGAGGTAGATATGTATAGGGGTAAGGGGACAAGGCAACAGGATATAAGATGAAGAGTAGCAGCAGCTTGCATGTGAGTGGGTGTGCGGGTGTGTAGAGTCAGTATAAAGGTATGTGCATATTATGTGTGAGTGAGCAAATGCTGGAGAGTGTGTTTGTGTGTGTGTTGGAGTGACAGTGTGTGTGTGTATGAGTGTGTAGGGCCCTGTGAGTGTGCATAGAGACTGAAATAAAAGGTAAATAAAGATACAAGGTAAACTCTGTCCGTGTAGCTATTTATCAGTCGTATTGCTTGGGGATAGGAGCTGTTCAAGAGCCTGTTGGTGTCAGACTTAATGCACCGGTACCTCTTGCCATGCGGCAGCAGAGAATAGTCTATGGCTTGGGTAGTTGGGGTTTTTGACGATTTTCCAGGCCTTCTTTTCACACCGCTTGATATAGAGGTCCTGGATGGCAGGGAGCTCGGCCCCAGTGATGTAATGGGCTGTCCACACAACCCTCTGTAGCGCCATGCGATTGAGGGCGGTGCTATTGCCATACCAAGCAGTGATGCAGCCAGTCAATATGCTCTCAATCGTACAGCTGTAGAACCTGTTTATGCCAAACTCAAATCTCCTGAGGGGGAAGAGGCACTGTTGCGCCTTCATGACTGTGCGTGTGTGTTTGGACCATTTTAAGTCTTTAGTGATTTGGACACCGAGGACCTTGAACAATTGACCCACCCAATAAGATAAATAGGTAAATCCCGCCATCTATCCAATTCTTCCCCAACCTTTTTGAGAAGTGGAGAATAGTTCAGTTGATATGTCTTAATAATTTCAGAAATAATTTGTAATCCCAGATGTGTCATTTTCTGAAGTCTCCAAGAAAACAGCTGGTCTAAGATTGGGTTCTGCATAGCTGCCCTGTTAAAAGGCATGATTATACTCTTCGATAGGTTTATTTTATATCGTGAAAAGGTCCCATATTCTTTCAAGATGTCAACTAATGGTCGGAGTGACATTTCTGGTTTAGTGAGGTGAAGCAAAATGTCATCAGCATATAACGAGACCAGATGTTCGCGCCCACCTATACATTGGGGAGAACAAGTATTTCATACACTGCCGATTTTGCAGGTTTTCCTACTTACAAAGCATGTAGAGGTCTGTAATTTTTATCATAGGTACACTTCAACTGTGAGAGACGGAATCTAAAACAAAAATGCAGAAAATCACATTGTATGATTTTTAAGTAATTAATTTGCATTTTATTGCATGACATACGTATTTGATACACCAGAAAAGCAGACCTTAATACTTGGTACAGAAACCTTTGTTTGCAATTACAGAGATCATTCGTTTCCTGTAGGTCTTGACCAGGTTTGCACACACTGCAGCAGGGATTTTGGCCCACTCCTCCATACAGACCTTCAGGTTTCGGGGCTGTCGCTGGGCAATACGGACTATCAGCTCCCTCCAAAGATTTTCTATTGGGTTCAGGTCTGGAGACTGGCTAGGCCACTCCAGGACCTTGAGATGCTTCTTACGGAGCCACTCCTTAGTTGCCCTGGCTGTGTGTTTCAGGTCGTTGTCATGCTGGAAGACCCAGCCACGACCCATCTTCAATGCTCTTACTGAGGGAAGGAGGTTGTTGGCCAAGATCTCGCGATACATGGCCCCATCCATCCTCCCCTCAATACGGTGCAGTCGTCCTATTCCCTTTGCAGAAAAGCATCCCCAAAGAATGATGTTTCCACCTCCATGCTTCACGGTTGGGATGGTGTTCTTGGGGTTGTACTCATCCTTCTTCTTCCTCCAAACACGGCGAGTGGAGTTTAGACCAAAAAGCTATATTTTTGTCTCATCAGACCACATGACCTTCTCCCATTCCTCCTCTGGATCATCCAGATGGTCATTGGCAAACTTCAGACGGGCCTGGACATGCGCTGGCTTGAGCAGGGGGACCTTGCGTGCGCTGCAGGATTTTAATCCATGACGGCGTAGTGTGTTACTAATGGTTTTCTTTGAGACTGTGGTCCCAGCTCTCTTCAGGTCATTGACCAGGTCCTGCCGTGTAGTTCTGGGCTGATCCTTCACCTTCCTCATGATCATTGATGCCCCACGAGGTGAGACCTTCCATGGAGCCCCAGACCGAGGGTGATTGACCATCATCTTGAACTTCTTCTATTTTCTAATAATTGCGCCAACAGTTGTTGCCTTCTCACCAAGCTGCTTGCCTATTGTCCTGTAGCCCATCCCAGCCTTGTGCAGGTCTACAATTTTATCCCTGATGTCCTTACACAGCTCTCTGGTCTTAGCCAGTGTGGAGAGGTTGGAGTCTGTTTGATTGAGTGTGTGGACAGGTGTCTTTTATACAGGTAACGAGTTCAAAACAGATGCAGTTAATACAGGTAATGAGTGGAGAACAGGAGGGCTTCTTAAAGAAAAACTAACAGGTCTGAGAGAGCCGGAATTCTTACTGGTTGGTAGGTGATCAAATACTTATGTCATGCAATAAAATGCAAATTCATTATTTAAAAATCATACAATGTGATTTTCTGGATTTTTGAAGTGTACCTATGATAAAAATTACAGACCTCTACATGCTTTGTAAGTATGAAAACCTGCAAAATCGGCAGTGTATCAAATACTTGTTCTCCCCACTGTACATCTTACGAGAACCTGAACTAACCTAAATAATGTGCCCCCTCAGATATGCAAGGAGAGCTTCCCATAAAATTAGGGGGGAGGCAGAGTTGTTATTGCTGCTAAGAAATGTGTCGATATGAGTGTTCAGAAATGTTACAAATGTGGGATTATTTAGTAATTATGTGCCAAACCACCTTCTTGAGGGTGGTTGTGTTTTACTGACTGGTAATGAAGCCAGCAGGGCAGAATGATCTGATATAGATCTTGGTAAATACTTACACCTAGTAGTTAAACTTCCCTTGCCTGCAGGAATAAGAAACAAGTAGATTCTAGAGTAATTTATGGACAGGAGAGTAAAATGAGCATTATTTAACCTTTTGGTTGTGAAATCTCCATGTCTACAAGTCCAAAATCTTTCATTTCTGCTTTTAACATTTTAGATGCCTGTGTGAGGTTGATACTATTAGAGGAAGATATATCACTGGAAGATTCCAGTACCAAGTTAAAATCACCTGCCATTAATATCTCTGATGAGGGGCACGTTACCTAAAAAAATATGTCTTGGTAAAATGTAGGATCCTCATGGTTAGGCCCATACACATTCACAATGGTAAAGTGTGCAAAGCTGTCATCAAGGCAAAGGGTGGCTACTTTGAAGAATCTCAAATATATTTTGATTTGTTTGACATCTTTTTGGGTTACTACATGATTCCATGTGTTATTTCATCGTTTTGATGTCTTCACTATTATTCCACAATGCAGAAAATAGTAAAAATTAAGAAAAACCCTGGAATGAGTAGGTGTCCAAACTTCTGACTGCTACTGCATGTGCAATTATACTCCTGTTGTAAAGAGAAGCAATGTGCTTAATATTAGGAAAGTTGAGAAATAAATATAGTAGCCTGGCCTAGAGAAAGCTGATGGGATCCTCCTCTTTTTAATAGAGGCCTTCACTCCGTTTTCTCACGCAATTGCATAGCCTATAGAAATGTTGCTTTCAGTTCAAGGGCTCTCATTAAGTGTGTGATTACATTTTTGATTACATTTGCATTGATGTCAGAGTGGTTAGAGGGACAATAGAGTGCTGAGTACCAGGCAGTTAGCAAGTTAGGTAGGCTACTAATGACCATCAGCAGCATCAGAGCTTGGAGAAGCCTAATTACGTGACTAAACGGTCACGTGGAACTTGACTGCCTTCATGACTCGTAACAACCCCACTCGTGAGGTGGTAAATTACCTTTTAATGACATCAGACCAAGGCTCTGCATCTGTCCTCATGCTCCTAGACCTTAGTGCCGCCTTTGACACCATCTTATCTGTCGGAGAAAGATATCAGTTCGTCTCTGAATGGTTTGTCCTCTGACAAATCAATTGTAAGTGTCGGTGTGCCTTAAGGTTAGTTGTAGGAACACTAATGTTTTCAATATATATATATAAATAAATAAATAAATAAATAAATAAATAAATAAATGTATGTATGTACAGTTAGGGAAAAAAGTATTGATCCCCTGCTGATTTTGTACGTTTGCCCACTGACAAAGACATGATCAGCCTATAATTTTAAATGGTAGGTTTATTTGAACAGTGAGAGAAAGAATAACAAAAAAAATCCAGAAAAACGCATGTCAAAAATGTTATGAATTGATTTGCATTTTAATGAGGGAAATAAGTATTTGACCACTCTGCAAAACATGACTTAGTACTTGGTGGCAAAACCCTTGTTGGCAATCACAGAGGTCAGACGTTTCTTGTAGTTGGCCACCAGGTTTGCACACATCTCAGGAGGGATTTTGTTCCACTCCTCTTTGCAGAACTTCTCCAAGTCATTAAGGTTTCGAGGCTGACGTTTGGCAACTCGAACCTTCAGCTCCCTCCACAGAGGGATGGGATTAAGGTCTGGAGACTAGCTAGGCCACTCCAGGACCTTAATGTGCTTCCTCTTGAGCCACTCCTTTGTTGCCTTGGCCGTGTGTTTTGAGTCATTGTCATGCTGGAATACCCATCCACGACCAATTTCAATGCCCTGGCTGAGGGAAGGAGGTTCTCACCCAAGATTTGGCGGTACATGGCCCTGTCCATCGTCCCTTTGATGCGGTGAAGTTGTCCTGTTCCCTTAGCAGAAAAACACCCCCAAATCATAATGTTTCTACCTCCATGTTTGACGGTGGGGATGGTGTTCTTGGGGTCATAGGCAGCATTCCTCCTCCTCCAAACACGGCGAGTTGAGTTGATGCCAAAGAGCTCAATTTTGGTCTCATCTGACCACAACACTGTCACCCAGTTCTCCTATGAATCATTCAGATGTTCATTGGCAAACTTCAGACGGCCCTGTATATGTGCTTTCTTGAGCAGGGGGTCCTTGCGGGCGCTGCAGGATTTCAGTCCTTCACGGCGTAGTGTGTTACCAATTGTTTTCTTGGTGACTATGGTCCCAGCTGCCTTGAGATCATTAACAATATCCTCTCGTGTAGTTCTGGGCTGATTCCTCACCGTTCTCATGATCATTGCAACTCCACGAGGTGAGATCTTGCATGGAGCCCCAGGCCGAGGGAGATTGACAGTTATTTTGTGTTCCTTCCATTTGCGAATAATCGCACCAACTGTTGTCACCTTCTCACCAAGCTGCTTGGCGATGGTCTTGTAGCCCATTCCAGCCTTGTGTAGGTCAACAATCTTGTCCCTGACATCCTTGGAGAGCTCTTTGGTCTTGGCCATGGTGGAGAGTTTGGAATCTGATTGATTGATTGCTTCTGTGGACAGGTGTCTTTTATACAGGTAACAAACTGAGATTAGGAGCACTCCCTTTAAGAGTGTGCTCCAAATCTCAGCTCATCACCTGTATAAAAGACACATGGGAGCCAGAAATCTTTCTGATTGAGAGGGGGTCAAATACTTATTTCCCTCATTCAAATGCAAATCAATTTATAACATTTTTGACATGCGTTTTTCTGGATTTTTTAAATTGTTATTCTGTCTCTCACTGTTCAAATAAACCTACCATTAAAATTATAGACTGATAATTTCTTTGTCAGTGGGCAAATGTACAAAATCAGCAGGGTATCAAATACTTTTTTCCCTTCACTGTATATACACACACACACATTCAAGAGTTTCTTTATTTTTACTATTTTCTACATTGTACAATAGTAGTGAAGACATCAAAACTATGAAATAACATATGGGATCATGTGTTAAACAAATCAAAATATATTTTATATGAGTTTCTTCAAAGTAGCCAACTTTGCACACTCCTGGCATTCTCGCAACCAGCTTCATGAGGTAGTCACCTGGAATGCATTTCAATTAACAGGTGTGCCTTGTTAAAAGTTAATTTGTGGAATTTATTTCCGTCTTAATGCGTTTGAGCCAATCAGTTGTGTTGTGACAAGGTAGGGGTGGTATACAGAAGATCGCCCTATTTGGTAAAATACCAAGTCCATATTATGGCAAGAACAGCTCAAATAAGCAAAGAGAAACGACAGTCCATCATTACTTTAAGACATGAAGGTCAGTCAATCCGGAAAATTTCAAGAACTTTGAAAGTTTCTTCAAGTGCAGTTGCAAAAACCATCAAGCACTATGATGAAACTGGCTATCATGAGGACCGCCACAGGACAGGAAGACCCAGACTTACGGAGGATAAGTTCATTAGTTACCAGCCTCAGAAATTGCAGCCCAAATAAATGCTTCACTGAGTTGAAGTAACAGACACATCTCAACATCAACTGTTCAGAGGAGACTGTGTGAATCAGGCCTTCATGGTCTAATTGCTGCAAAGAAACCACTACTAAAGGACACCAATAAGAAGAAGAGACTTGCTTTGGCCAAGAAACACGAGCAATGGATATTAGACCAGTGGAAATTTGTCCTTTGGTCTGGAGTGCAAATTGGAGATTTTTGGTTCCAACCGCCGTGTCTTTGTGAGACGCCGTGTGGGTGAACGGATGATCTCTGCATGTGTAGTTCCCACCGTGAAGTACGGAGGAGGTGGTGTTATGATGTGGGGGTGCTTTGCTGGTGACACTGTGATTTATTTAAAATTCAAGGCATACTTAACCAGCATGGCTACCACAGCATTCTGCAGCGATATGCCATCCCATCTGGTTTGGGCTTAGTGGGACTATCATTAGTTTTTCAAAAAGACAAATGACACAACACACATCCAGGCTGTGTAAAGGCTATTTGACCAAGAAGGAGAGTGATGGAGTGCTGATTCAGATGACCTGGCCTCCACAATCCCCCGACCTCAACCCAATTGAGATGGTTTGGGATGAGTTGGACCACAGATTGAAGGAAAAGCAGCCAACAAGTGCTCAGCATATGTGGGAACTCCAAGACAGTTGGAAAAGCATTCCAGGTGAAGCTGCTTAAAAGAATGCCAAGAGTGTGTACTTTGAAGAATCTCAAATATATTTTGATTTGTTTAATACTTTTTTGGTTACTACATGATTCCATATGTAAAAAAATAGTACGAATAAAGAAAAACCCTTGAATGAGTAGGTGTCAAAACTTTTGACTGGTAGTGTGTGTGTGTGTGTGTAATGTATGCACGCATGACTGTAAGTCGCTTTGGATAAAAGCGTCTGCTAAATGGCATATTATTATTATATATATTTTTTTACATTTGAGTGATTTAGTAGACGCTCTTATCCAGAGCGACTTACAGTTAGTGAGTGCATACATTTTTCATACTGGGAATCGAACCCACAATCCTGGCGTTGCAAGCGCCATGCTCTAGCAACTGAGCTACAGGACACACAGGGAAAGTATTCAGACCCCTTGACTTTTTCCACATTGTTACGTTACAGCCTTATTCTGAAATTGAAAAAAATATAATTTTTTTCTCAATCTACAGCGAAAAGGTTCTTAGAAATGTTTGCAAATGTATTAAAAATAAAAAACAGAAATACCTTTTTACATAAGTATTCAGAACCTTTGCTATGAGACTTGAAATTAAGCTCAGGTGCATCCTATATCCATTGATCATACTTGAGCTGTTTCCACAACTTGATTGGAGTCCACCTGTGGTAAATTCAATTGATTGGACAAGATTTGGAATGGCACAAACCTGTCTATATAAGGTCCCACAGTTGACAGTGCATGTCAGAGCAAAAACCAAGCTATGATGTTGAAGGAATTGTCCGTAGAGCTCCGAGACAGGATTGTGTTGAGGCACAGATCTGGGGGAAAGGGTACCAAAAAATGTCTGCAGCATTGAAGGTCCCCAAGAACAAACTGAGCAATCGGGGGAGGGAACCACTCGATTTCATCCCTACGTTATATCGGCATCGAACATGTCACCCTCCCTAGGAGAGGGGGTGACATCAACAACTTATTGTTCAAACGAGAGGCTGCCTGGATCTTTAATTCTTAAGACCCTTGCTCCCGTCGGTCTCAACGTAGACTTTGATCTGAAGCCATTCTTGTGATTATTGTGATTTTGCTATTCATTGAAAATGTTTGTAGGCCTATGTAGCCAAATTGTATTTATGATAATTTTTTTTGTATGTTCTGTTTATCTGTGAATTAACCAATGATATCAGACCACACCCGGCCATGATTACAGACACCTGTGTGTGTCGTTTGAAACTATATAAAACTAGTTACCCGCAGTGTTTGTCACTATACCCTAATGAAGACAGCTTGTCTGTCGAAACGTTGGTTATTCGGTTATAAAATTATTGCATCCGAGCTCCTAGAGCGTGCGGCTCTCCTTTACTTTTCACTTTGACGGACCGCCAGAGTTCCTCTGTGGAGACGGGAGAACCTTCCAGAAGGACAACCAGCTCTACAGTACTCCACCAATCAGGCCTTTATGGTAGAGTGTCCAGACGGAAGCCACTCCTCAGTAAAAAGGCACATGACAGCCCGCTTGGAGTTTGCCAAAAGGCACCTAAAGACTCTCAGACCATGAGAAACAAGATTCTCTGGTCTGATGAAACCAAAGATTTAACTCTTTGGGCTGAATGCCAAGCGTCATGTCTGGAGGAAACCTAGCACCATCCCTACGGTGAAGCACGGTGGTGGCAGCATCATGCTGTAGGGATGTTTATCAGCGGCAGGGACTGGGAGACTAGTCAGAATCGAGGGAGATCCTTGAGATCCTTGATGAAAACCTGCTCCAGAGCACTCAGGACCTCAGACTGGGGCTAAGATTCACCTTCCAACAGGACAACGACCCTAAGAACACAGCCAAGACAACGCAGGAGTGGCTTCGGGACAAGTCTCTGAATGTCCTTGAGTGGCCCAGCCAGAGCCCGGACTTGAACATCTCTGGAGAGACCTGAAAATATCTGTGCAGCGACGCTCCCCATCCAACCTGACAGCTTGAGAGGATCTGCAGAGAAAAATAGGAGAAATTCCCCAAATACAGGTGTGCCAAGCTTGTAGCGCCATACCCAAGAAGCCTCAAGGCTGTAATCGCTGCCAAAGGTGCTTCAACAAAGTACTGAGTAAAGGGTCTTAATACTTATGTAAATGTGGTAAAGAAATTGTTTTAATACATTTGCAAAAATTACAAAAAAACTGTTTTTGCTTTGTCATTATGGGGTATTGTGTGTAGATTGATGAGGGGGAAAAAAATGTAATCCATTATAGAATAAGGCTGTAACGTAACAAAATGTGGAAAAAGTCAAGGAGTCTGAATACTTTCCGAATGCACTGCACACACACACACCTCAGTGAACTAATCCATTGCGGAGGCCTAGACTAAAAGCCGATTTATGCTTGATCAGAAAATATGGTCGGAGGCTCCATATGGAGATCGTGATGCAATTGCGGAGCCTCCAGAGGCATGCAGAGGCCAAATCGAGCTCCTTACCGCATCGCCATGCGCCTCCCAAATGTTGTAACAATGTGGAGGCCTCTGTATAGCTCCGCATTGACATGATTTGTTGATGGTTGGTGGGGGCAGTACATCCTTTATAAACACAAACTCACTTCCTTGACAACAGCTCTGCACTGTGCCTCGAAGCACAAGAAGTATGAATGCCCTGACTTCACCGTAAATGCTGCATGGCCAATGACCTCTACCTTTAAACCCATGGATGCCGTTTTTTCATAGCGCCCTTTGTTTTATCACAGGAGACAGTTTTATTACTCACTGTATTCTTTACCAAAAGGTTGGATGGACCTCTTTGAAGTCACATAGATCACATCATTATGCTCTTTTTGTTTACAAAACCCTGACCCACAAGCTTCCGACTTACTGAACATCACAGTTAAGATTTAAACTGACAAGTTAACAAACCCATTCACATTGGTGTCTAGGGAGTTTGGTAAATCAGTCTTTAATTTCCATGCACCTTACGTGTGGCATTATCTAAAATACACTTTAAAAAATTGGAGGAAGTGGTGCCTCTAGGGCATTTCAGACGGTTGTTAGGGGACCTTTTTACTGAAGAATGTGTATTTTGCTTCTCATGTATTGTTGTGTATAATGTATAGTTTAATGTGTTTACTGTATTTTGATGCTATACAGGGTTCATCTGTATAGCACCAAAGAATGGCGCTGGAGGAGATGGCTGCAGTTTTATGGCCTCCTAACCAATTATGCGTGTTTTTTCACGTTATTTGTAAATTATTTTGTATATAATGTTTCTGCCACCGTCTCTTATGACCGAAAAGAGCTTCGGTATATCAGGACAGCGATTACTCACCTCGTACTGGATGAAGCTTTTTTTCTTTAACGAGTTGGACGCAAAGGATTTTTCTTCCGACAAGGCCCAAATCCCCGTCATTCGCTTGAGAAAGAGACAGAGCTATCGGGGACGTAGGTCGGGGTGCCTTGTAAGGATCCGACAGCGAGTGCGTAATCTGCCTCTACCATCAGTCCTATTAGCCAATCTTCAATCATTGGAGAACAAATTGGATGACCTAAGATTACAATCTTTGGATAACAAAATAGACTAAGATCACAGATATCCTACCAAAGGGACATTAAAAACTGTTATATCTTTCACCGAGTCGTGGCTGAACGACGCCATGGATAACATACAGCTGGCGGGATATACGCTGTGTATATTTGTAAACAACAGCTGGTGGACGAAAGCTAATATTAAGGAAGTGTCGAGGTTTTGCTCGTCTGAGGTAGAGTATCTCATTATAAAAGCTGTAGACCACATTATTTACCAAGAGAGTTTATCTATATTTTTCGTAGCTGTCTATTTACCACCACAAACCGATGCTGGTACTAAGACGGCACTCAACGAGCTGTATAAGGCCATAAGCAAACAGGAAAATGCTCATCCTGAGGCAGCGCTCCTAGTGGCCAAGGACTTTAATGCAGGGAAACTTAAATCAGTTTTCTACCAGCATGTTAAATGTGCAACCAGAGAAAAAATAAAATAAAAAATAAAAACTCTAGACCACCTTTACTCCACACACAGACGCGTACAAAGCTCTCCCTCGCCCTCCATTTGGCAAATCTGACCATAACTCTATCCTCCTGCTTACAAGCAAAAATGAAAGCAGGAAGCACCAGTGACTGGGTCAATAAAGAAGTGGTCAGATGATGCAGATGCTAAGCTATAGGACTGTTTTGCTAGCACAGACTGGAAAATGTTCCGCGATTCTTCCGATGGCATTGAGGAGTACAGTGGTGGTCAAAAGTTTTGAGAATGACACAAATACTAATTTTCACAAAGTCTGCTGCCTCAGTTTTTATGATGGCAATTTGCATATACTCCAGAATATTATGAAGAGTGATCAGATGAATTGCAATTAATTGCAAAGTCCCTCTTTGCCATGAAAATTTACTTCATCCCAAAAAAACATTTCCACTGCATTTCAGCCCTGCCACAAAAGGACCAGCTGACATCATGTCAGTGATTCTCTCGTTAACACAGGTGAGTGTTGACAAGGACAAGGCTGGAGATCACTCTGTCATGCTGATTGAGTTAGAATAACAGACTGGAAGCTTTAAAAAGGAGGGTGGTGCTTGAAATCATTGTTCTTCCTCTGTTAAACTTGGTTACCTGCAAGGAAACACGTGCCGTCATCATTACTTTGCACAAAAAGGGCTTCACAGGCAAGGATATTGCTGCTAGTAAGATTGCACCTAAATCAACCATTTATCGGATCATCAAGAACTTCAAGGAGAAAGGTTAAATTGTTGTGAAGAAGGCTTCAGGGCTCCCAAGAAAGTCCAGCAAGCGCCAGGACCATCTCCTAAAGTTGATTCAGCTGCGGGATCGGGGCACCACCAGTGCAGAGCTTGCTCAGGAATGGCAGCAGGCAGGTGTGAGTGCATCTGCACGCACAGTGAGGCGAAGACTTTGAGGATGGCCTGGTGTCAAGAAGGGCAGCGAGGAAGCCACTTCTCTCCAGGAAAAACATCAGGGACAGACTGATATTCTGCAAAAGTTGCAGGGATTGGACCTCGGGGAACAAAACATCGAAACTTTGTCTCCATGGCCAGGAAACTCCCCAGACCTTAATCCCATTGAGAACTTGTGGTCAATCCTCAAGAGGCGGGTGGACAAACAAAAACCCACAAATTCTGACAAACTCCAAGCATTGATTTTGCAAGAATGGGCTGCCATCAGTCAGGATGTGGCCCAGACGTTAATTGACAGCATGCCAGGGCGGATAGCAGAGGTCTTGAAAAAGAAGGGTCAACACTGCAAATATTGACTCTTTGCATAAACTTAATATAACTGTTAATAAAAGCCTTTGACACTTATGGAATGCTTATACTTCAGTATAACATAGTAACATCTAACAAAAATATCTAGAAACACTGAAGCAGCAAACTTTGTTAATACCAATACTTGTGTCATTCTCAAAACCTTTGACCACGACTGAACACCACATCAGTCACTGGCTTCATCAATAAGAGCATCGATGACGTCGTCCCCACAGTGACCGTACGTACATACCCCAACCAGAAGCCATCGATTACAGGCAACATCCACACTGAGCTAAAGGGTAGAGCTGCCGCTTTCAAGGAGCAGGACTATAACCTGGACGTTTATAAGAAATCCCGCTATGCCCTCTGACAAACCATTAAACAGGCAAAGCATCAATACAGGACTAAGATTGAATCCTACTACACCAGCTCCCATGCTCGTCGGATGTGGCAGGGCTTGCAAACTATTACAAACTACAAAGGGAAGCACAAACGCGAGCTGCCCCGTGACACGAGCCTACCAGACGAGCTAAATTCATTCTATGCTCGCTTCGAGGCAAGCAACACTGAAGCATGCATGAGAGCATCAGCTGTTCCAGATGACTGTGTGATCATGGTCTCCGTAGCCGATGTGAGTAAGACCATTAAACAGATCAACATTACGAGGACGTGTACTCCGAGCATGCGCTGACGAACTGGGAAGTGTCTTCACTGACATTGTCAACCTGTCCCTGACTGAGTCTGTTATACCAACATGTTTCAAGCAGACCACAATAGTCCCTGTGCCCAAGAACACTAAGGTAACCTGCCTAAATGACTACCGACCCATAGCACACACGTCTGTAGCCATGAAGTGCTTTGAAAGGCTGGTCATGGCTCACATCAACACCATTATCCCAGAAACCCTAGACCAACTCCAATTTGCATACCGCCCCAATAGATGATGCAATCTCTATTGCACTCCACACTGCCTTTTCCCATCTGGACAAAAGGAACACCTACGTGAGAATGCTATTCATTGACTACAGCTCAGCGTTCAACACCATAGTGCCCTCAAAGCTCATCACTAAGCTAAGGATCCTGGGACTAAACACCTCTTTCTGCAACTGGATCCTGGACTTCCTGATGGGCTGCCCCCAGGTGGTAAGGGTAGGTAACAACACATCTGCCACACTGATCCTCAACACAGGGGCCCCTCAAGTCCCCTCCTGTCCTCCCTGTTCACCCATGACTGCTTGTCCAGGCAGGACTCCAACACCATCATTAAGTTTGCCGACAACACAACAGTGGTAGGCCTGATCACCGACAACGATGATACAGCCTATAGGGAGGAGGTCAGAGACCTGGCCGTGTGGTGCCAGGATAACAACCTCTCCCTCAACGTGACAAAGACAAAGGAGATGATTGTTGACTACGGGAAAAAGAAGAGGGCTGCGCACGCCCCCATTCTGATCGACGGGGCTGTAGTGGAGCAGGTTGAATGCTTCAAGTTCCTTGGTGTCCACATCACCAACAAACTATCATGGTCCAAACACCAAGACAGTCATGAAGAGGGCACGACAAAGCCTATTCCCCCTCAGGAGACTGAAAAGATTTGGCATGGGTCCTCAGATCCTCAAAAAGTTATACAGCTGCACCAGAGAGCATCCTGACTGGTTGCATCACAGCCTGGTATGGCAACTGCTCGGCCTCCGACCGCAAGGCACTACAGAGGGTATTGCGTACGGCCCAGTATATCACTGTGGCCAAGCTTCCTGCCATCCAGGACCTCTATACCAGGAGGTGTCAGAGGAAGGCCCTAAAAATTGTCAAAGACTCCAGCCACCCTAGTCATAGACTGTTCTCTCTGCTACCGCACGGCAAGTGGTCCCGGAGCGCCAAGTCTAGGTCCAAAAGGCTTCTTAACAGCTTATTTCCCCGAGCCATAAGACTCCGGAACAGCTAATCAAACGGCTACCCGGACTAGTTATTTTTTACTTAACACTTATTTTTCTAAAACTGCATTGTTGGTTAAGGGATTGTAAGTAAGCATTTCACTGTAAGGTCTACACCTGTTGAATTCGGCGCATGTGACAAATATCATTTGATTTGATCTGGAAGAGAGACCTTGGTCTCAGCATTGACTCCCTGTCAAATTAAAAGGTTAAATAAATAAAAGCTGCATAGAGATTAGTTACAGGTTAAAAGATAGACCAATATTATTTATATAAATAGTGTAGAGAAAATCGGTTTTCCGTTAAAACAATGAGAAAAAAAAATCACACAATTCCACATCAATTTACAATGCAGAATAATGGTCCTAGTTCGTACAGTACCTGTTAAAAAATGGGGACACCTACTCATTCAAGGGTTTTTCTTTATTTTTACTAATTTCTACATTGTAGAATAATAGTTGACATCAAAACTATGAAATAACGTAACAAAAACAGTGTTAAACAAAAAAATATATTTTATATTTGAGATTCTTTAAAATAGCCACCCTTTGCCTTGATGGCATCTTTGCACACTCTTACCATTCTCTCAACCAGCTTCACCTGGAATGATTTTCCAACAGTCTTGAAGGAGTTCCCACATATGCTGAGCACTCCCACATATGCTGAGCCCGACTCATCCCAAACCATCTCAATTGGGTTGAGGTCAGGGGATATAGAGGCCAGGTCATCTGATGTAGCACTCCATCACTCTCCTTCTTGGTAAAATAGCCCTTACACAGCCTGGAGGTGTGTTGGGTCATTGTCCTGTTGAAAAACAAATGATAGTCCCACTAAGCCCAAACCATATGCTGTGGTAGCAATGCTGGTTAAGTGTGCCTTGAATTCTAAATAAATCACAGACAGTGGCACCAGCAAAGCACCCACACACAATAACACCTCCTCCTACATGCTTTACGGTGGGAACTATACATGCGGAGATCATCCGTTCACCCACACCGCGACTCAGAAAGACACTGCGGTTGGAACCAAAAATCTCAAATTCGGACTCCAGACTAAAAGGACACATTTCCACCGGTCTAATGTCCATTGCTCGTGTTTCTCGGCACAAGCAGGTCTCTTCTTCTTATTTGTGTCCTTTAGTAGTGGTTTCTTTGCAGCATTCGACCCTGAAGGCCTGATTCACACAGTCTCCTCTGAACAGTTGATGTTGAGATGTGTCTGTTACTTGAACTCTGAAGCATTTACTTGGGCTGCAATTTCTGACGCTGGTAACTCTAATGAACTTATCCTCTGCAGCAGAGGTAACTCTGGGTCTTCCATTCCTGTGGCGGTCCTCATGAGAGCCAGTTTCATCATAGCGCTTGATGGTTTTTGCGACTGCACTTGAAGAAACTTTAAAAGTTCTTGAAATATTCCAGACTGACTGACCTTCATGTCTTAAAGTAATGATGGACTGTCGTTTTTCTATGCTTATTTGAGCGGTTCTTGCCATAATATGGACTTGGTCTTTTACCAAATAGGGCTATCTTACGTATACCTTGTCACAACATAACTGATTGGCTCAAATGCATTAAGAAGGAAAGAAATTCCACAAATTAACTTTTAAGAAGGCACACCTGTTAATTGAAATGCATTCCAAGTGACTACCTCATGAAGCTGGTTGAGAGAATGCCATGAGTGTGCAAAGCTGTCAAGGCAAAGGGTGGCTATTTGAAGAACCTCAAATATAAAATATATTTTGATTTGTTTAACACTTTTTTGGTTACTACATGATTCCATGTGTTATTTCATAGTTTGTCTTCACTATTATTCTACAATGTAAAAAAAGAGTAAAAAATTAAGAAAAACCCTTGAATGAGTAGGTGTGTCCAAAACTTTGACTGGTAGTGTATATATGACCACTAAATTATATCTACCGCAACCCTTTACAGACATAGAACGCAGCTACAGTAACATGTCCATAGCGACAATTGGTAACAGTAGAATTCTGCTCTGGCATAAAACGTTCTGTATTTTTTCCCAAAGAACAATAACGTTGCTGATTGATGTGCTGCAGTGTTATTTTTTATGGTATTATAGCTAGATGTTTTATTTCTACTAAATGTCTTGGTAAGTCACGGTATTTAATGACCTTTAAAGGTTTTTAGGAGAGATTGGTCTGCGCTCAGGCAGGAAGTGCCAGCAGCTCAAGATTTGATTGACAGTTCTAGTTGCCTAGTGATGGACGCTGGTCCCGCTTCAGAAGCCTCATTCCTTTACAGACAAGTATAAAATGCCCGTTCATATCTCCAGAGAAGGTTTCATGTCGGCATTTAGAAATCCTTAGTGTAGCCTACCCTAACAGACAGACAAACAAACGTTGTAACCGAGGCGCTTTCAAGGTGCTACATTCCATTATGTCTGAAAAGGGTAATCGATAAAAGGCTACCGGTAGCCTACTATAATTTTATATTACGAGGCAAAAACGAAGAGTACATCTACATACCGATGACATCGGTGCCATGGATATTCTACACGCAACAGACCGAAGACTGAACACACACTTGCATCCTTAGCGAAGCGACAGAGCAGGCAGGCCAGCGTGAGGGATAGAGGGGGGCAGGCAGAAGCTTGCTCATATGTTTTGGAAATCTGTATCTCGCAATGTCTTGTCTTGCATGCCTTGCAAATTCACCAATGTAGCCTAAAGTTTGCCTCTTCCTCCCTGGTTTTATTTGAATTACACAACTTTCCCAGGCCTTTATAGCCTATAGACTAGAACACATAAAATAATATGTTTTGTGAAAACTGCACTGATTTTAATTAAGTGGAAAAAAACAGTTTTTCATTTAGGGATTTTTCTTAATGTTAAGGATCCCAACTTCATAAAAAAAAATCTTAAAGGTTAAAATGTTCACACCCCTAATGGCCAGGTCTAAAACCAGATTTGTGCTCATTAAGAATAGAATGAGAAGTAAAAAAAAAAGTTCTAAACAGTGTTGTTCAGGGACTCCGAGTTACACCAGAGCACGGGGGCTATCGCTGTCGTCATCCATGTGGGATTTAATGACATTAGGATAGCTAGCCCGGAATGTCTGAAACTGGATTTTATAGAATTGATTGGAACTCTGAAGGACTCCAATAAACACCCAATTATTTCATGCCCAGTGCCACCACTGAGTCGTGGCAGCGAAAGATTCAGTAGGTTGCTGGCACTACACAACTGGCTACGAGTCTATTGTAGCTCTGTTGGAGTTACATTTGTGGATAACTTTGACACTTTTTGGAAACAGAATATGTTCAACAGAGAGGATTTATATTTAGGATCCCCATTAACTGCTGCCAAGGCAGCAGCTACTCTTCCTGGGGTCCAGCAACATTAAGTAAATTATATAAAATTTAAAATATTACATGACATTACATTTCATAAACACTTTACCCAATACATTTAGTGTGTTCCCTGAGGCCACTACTCCACTATCACATATTTACAATACAACATCCATGTGTACTTGTGTATAGAGTGCACATCTTATCATGTGTAAGTGTGTCTGTGCCTGTGGGTGTGTGTGTGTGTGTGTCTCATCACAGTCCCCGCTGTTCCATAAGGTGTATTTTTATATAAAAATAAAAAAAAATGGATTCTACTGCTTGCATCAGTTGCCTGATGTGGAATAGAGTTCCATGTAGCCATGGCTCTATGTAGTACTGTGCGCCTCCCATAGTATTTTCTTGACTTGGGGATTGTGAAGAGACCTCAGGTGGCATGTCTTGTGGGGTATGCATGGGTGTCGTTTGACCCCAAATGGATTACGACAGCGTCAGCTCCTGATAGAGTTGGAAGAGGAGGGGGGTGTCGCCATATACATATCACTCACTTCTGGTGTCCACATCACCAACGAACTATCATGGTCCAAACACACCAAGACAGTCATGAAGAGGGCACGACAAAGCATATTCCCCCTCAGGAGACTGAAAAGATTTGGCATGGGTACTCAGATCCTCAAAAAGTTCTACAGCTACACCATCGAGAGCATCCCGACTGGTTGCATCACCGCCTGGCATGGCAACTGCTCGGCCTCCGACCGCAAGGCACTACAGAGGGTAGTGCGTACGGCCCAGTACATCACTGGGGCCAAGCTTCCTGTTATCCAGGACCTCTATACCAGGTGGTGTCAGAGGAAGGCACTCAAAAATGTCAAAGACTCCAGCCACCCTAGTCATAGACTGTTCTCTCTGCTAACGCACGGCAAGCGGTACCGGAGCACCAAGTCTAGGTCCAAAAGGCTTCTCAACAGCTTCTACCCCCATGCCATAAGACTCCTAAACAGCTAATCATGGCTACCCGGAATATTTGCACCCCCACCCCATCTTTTTACGCTGCTGCTACTCTGTTAATTATTTATGCATAGTCACTTTAACTCTACCCACATGTACATATTACCTCAACTAGCCGGTGCCCCCGCACATTGACTCTGCACCGGTACCCCCTGTATATAGCGTACCCTACTGTTATTTCTGCTCTTTTTTTTCACAACACTTTTTTGTTGTTGTTGTTTTATTTTACTTTTTTATTAAGAAATAAATGCATTGTTGGTTAAGGGCTGTAAGTAAGCATTTCAAGGTAATGTCTACACCTGTTGTATTCGGCGCATGTGTGGTCCTCTGTAGCTCAGCGCCGTGCTCTGGTAGAGCACGGCGCTTGTAACGCCAAGGTAGTGGGTTCGATCCCCGGGACCACCCATACACAAAAATGTATGCACGCATGACTGTAAGTCGCTTTGGATAAAAGCGTCTGCTAAATGGCATATTATTATTATATTATGTGGCAAATAACATTTGATTTGTCATCATGAAGTGCTTTGAGAGGCTAGTTAAGGATCATATCACCTCTACCTTACCTGATAACCTAGACCCACTGCAATTTGCTTACCGGCCCCAATAGATCCACAGACGATGCAATCGCCATTGCACTGCACACTGCCCTATCCCATCTGGACAAGAGGAATACCTATGTAAGAACGCTGTTCATTGACTACAGCTCAGCATTCAACACCATAGTACCCTCTCCAAGCTAATCATTAAGCTCGGGGCCCTGGGTCTGAACCCCGCCCTGTGCAACTGGGTCCTGGACTTACTGACGGGCCGCCCCCAGGTGGTGAAGGTAGGAAACAACACCTCCACTTCGCTGATCCTCAACACAGGGGCCCCATAAGGGTGCATGCTCAGCCCCCTCCTGTACTCCCTGTTCACCCATGACTGCGTGGCCACGCACGCCTCCAACTCAATCATCAAGTTTGCAGACGACAACAGTAGTAGGGCCGAGACAGCCTACAGGGAGGAGGTGAGGGCTCTGGGAGTGTGGTGCCAAGAAAATAACCTCTCACTCAACGTCAACAAAACAAAGGAGATGATCGTGGACTTCAGGAAACAGCAGAGGGAGCACGGAGGCAACCTCAGGAGGCTGAAGAAATGTGGCTTGGCACCTAAAACCCTCAAACTTTTACAAATGCACAATTGAGAGCATCCTGTCAGGTTGTATCACCGTCTGGTACGGCAACTGCACCGCCCGCAACCGCAGGGCTCTCCAGAGGGTGGTGCAGTCTGCCCAACGCATCACTGGGGGCAAACCTCCAGGACACCTATAGCACCCAATGTGCCAAAAAGATAATCAATGACAACAACCACCCGAGCCACTGCCTGTTCGCCCCGCTATCATCCAGAAGGCGAGGTCAGTACAGGTGCATCAAGAGTAAATGAAAAACAGCTTCTATCTCAAGGCTATCAGACTGTTAAATAGCCATCACTAGGCGGCTTCCACCCGGTTACGTAACCCTGCACCTTAGAGGCTGCTGCCCTATATACATAGACTTGGAATCACTGGCATCTTTAATAATGTTTACATATTTTTGCTTTACTCATCTCATATGTATATACTGTATTTTAGTCTATGCCACTCCAACATTGCTCGTCCTAATATTTATATATTTCTTAATCCCATTATTTTATTTTTAGATGTGTGTATTGTTAGGTATTATTGCACTGTTGGAGCTAGAAACAAGCATTTCGCTACACCCGCAATAACATCTGCTAAATATGTGTATGTGAACAAATAAAATGTGATTTGAAATGTGTCTTTATCCATCACCACCTCTGTTCCTAACCAATTTGAACGTCTAGTCCTAAAATGTCGGACTTGGTAAAAAATGTCCATCTGACGCTAGTGGGAATTGATCACCCTCCCCCGGCCTCCATATGTGCTCTTGGAATTGTTTGACCTGCTGTCTAACTACAGAGCATTCGGAAAGTATTCAGACCCCTTCCTCCACATTTTGTTACGTTACCGCCTTATTCTAAAATTGATTCAATTATTTGTTTTCCTCAATCTACACACAATACCCCATAATGAAAAAGCGAAAACAGGTTTAGAAATGTTTGCTAATTTATTACAAATAAAAACACAGAAATACCTTACATTCAGTGGGGGGAAAAAGTATTTATTCAGCCACCAATTGTGCAAGTTCTCCCACTTAAAAAGATGAGAGAGGCCTGTAATTTTCATCATAGGTACACGTCAACTATGACAGACAAATTGAGAAAAAAAAATCCAGAAAATCACATTGTAGGATTTTCAATGAATTTATTTTCAAATTATGGTGGAAAATAAGTATTTGGTCACCTACAAACAAGCAAGATTTCTGGCTCTCACAGACCTGTAACTTCTTCTTTAAGAGGCTCCTCTGTCCTCCACTCGTTACCTGTATTAATGGCACCTGTTTGAACTTGTTATCAGTATAAAAGACACCTGTCCACAACCTCAAACAGTCACACTCCAAACTCCACTATGGCCAAGACCAAAGAGCTGTCAAAGGACACCAGAAACAAAATTGTAGACCTGCACCAGGCTGGGAAGACTGAATCTGCAATCGGTAAGCAGCTTGGTTTGAAGAAATCAACTGTGGGAGCAATTATTAGGAAATGGAAGACATACAAGACCACTGATAATCACCCTCGATCTGGGGCTCCACGCAAGATCTCACCCCGTGGGGTCAAAATGATCACAAGAACGGTGAGCAAAAATCCCAGAACCACACGGGGGGACCTAGTGAATGACCTGCAGAGAGCTGGGACCAAAGTAACAAAGCCTACCATCAGTAACACACTACGCCGCCAGGGACTCAAATCCTGCAGTGCCAGACGTGTCCCCCTGCTTAAGCCAGTACATGTCCAGGCCCGTCTGAAGTTTGCTAGAGTGCATTTGGATGATCCAGAAGAGGATTGGGAGAATGTCATATGAAACCAAAATAGAACTTTTTGGTAAAAACTCAACTCGTCGTGTTTGGAGGACAAAGAATGCTGAGTTGCATCCAAAGAACACCATACCTACTGTGAAGCATGGGGGTGGAAACATCATGCTTTGGGGCTGTTTTTCTGCAAAGGGACCAGGATGACTGATCCGTGTAAAGGAAAGAATGAATGGGGCCATGTATCGTGAGATTTTGAGTGAGAACCTCCTTCCATCAGCAAGGGCATTGAAGATGAAACGTGGCTGGGTCTTTCAGCATGACAATGATCCCAAACACACCACCCGGGCAACGAAGGAGTGGCTTCGTAAGAAGCATTTCAAGGTCCTGGAGTGGCCTAGCCAGTCTCCAGATCTCAACCCCATAGAAAATCTTTGGAGGGAGTTGAAAGTCCGTGTTGCCCAGCGACAGCCCCAAAACATCACTGCTCTAGAGGAGATCTGCATGGAGGAATGGGCCAAAATACCAGCAACAGTGTGTGAAAACCTTGTGAAGACTTACAGAAAACGTTTGACCTGTGTCATTGCCAACAAAGGGTATATAACAAAGTATTGAGAAACTTTTGCTTCAACAAAGTACTGAGTAAAAGGTCTGAATACTTACGTAAAAGTGATATTTCCTTTTTATTTTATGTTTTAATAAATTTGCTAAAATGTCTAAAAAAACGTTTTTGCTTTGTCATTATGGGGTATTGTGTGTAGATTGATGAGGAAAAAAAGAACGCCGAACATGTCAAAATCCAATCCTCGTCTCAGCCTCTGTTTGGGCTCTTGTCAGTGTTATGTTATGCAGCAAGGAGCAGGCAGGCACTCCAGGAGGCTAGCTGTCTGAGCCTTACCGGGCAGCGCTGTTAAATCTCAGCTTAATATCAGGGTTACTAACAACAACAACAACAGTGGTTGTGTCCCAAATGGCACCCTATTCCCTATATCAGTGGTTCTCAAACCTCTCCTCGGGGTCCCCAGATGTATTGTTGTAGGCCTGAACTAGCACACTTTATTCACTCATTAAGGGCCTGATGATTAGTTGACAAGTTGAATCAGGTGAGCTAGCTCTGGAAAAATTCTAAAACATGGAACAGCTGGGAGTCCCCGAGGAGAGGTTTGAGAACCACTGCCCTATATAGTGCATTATTTTCGACTAGGGCTCAGGTCAAAAGTAGTGCACTGTTTTGGGAATAGGGTGGTATTTGGGAAACAAACAGTGCCTGAAGTCTGGACTGTCTAAAGAACATAGGTATGTGACATTTGAAATAAGACACTACATGCCGAGTAGACTAAATTAGTCATAAAAACAGTAATTGCTTCAAGATCCATTTGCGAGTATCCACCAAAAGGTTTTTTTCTGGATTAAAAAGGGGTTTAGGTGGTGCGCATAGCAGGGAGAGTGGCAATTAGGGCACGGTTGAATTTTAGAGAAACTTTTAGAGGCCCCCATCTTGGTGTTGTAGAGAAGTGTTAGCATTTTTGTGCCAATTTCCTGCAATTCTACACATTTCTCCATGGAGCTAAAGAAATGTTTGCAATTTTAAAGCAAATTTCCTGTGATTCTACATATTCTGCCATGGAGTTGAGAGAACATTTTGCAGTTTTAAAGCCAATTTCCTGCAATTCTATGCATTTTGCAATGGCTAAGGCTATGTTATTTTGCTCAAACATAATAAATTAATTGTTTTTGGAATTTAGTTCTCCCTGACTGTCTAGCTTTTATTTTGGTGATTATTAGTTCTGAAAGATTATATTATTGAAAAATATATAGGTCCCTTATCTGGTTTTAGTCGTGTAAGTTTATACAGAAAAAAAAAATCAATCTCGAAAATACTGTACTGTTTTTGCTAAGACCATCTGTGTCAATTAGCCTAAGTAAGGATTTGCCTGCCCTTTGTCAACTGTTGGTCTTTATCCAATCATGAATTTCAGAGACGAAGTAGGCCCACTACAATATGAGATTGTAAACTAAATACAATCCAAAGCTTTCCTCTCTTGCTCTACACAGCCTCTAGGGTATTGAAACAGAAGTGGCAGCAGTAATCTGGTCCCACAGGGACAAGGCTGTGAGATCTGAAAGGGCCAAAGAGAGAAGGCATACAATTCTGTTTGGCACACTGATATAGCCAAGTGTTAAACAATGATATGGACAAATAATAACAATTGTTTTTAGTTAGTGCAATCTCTACAAATGCATGACAGTATTAGAGAAGGGGGGGGGTGACAGTATTAGAGGGGGGGGGGGGGGGGGGTGACAGCAACGTGCCAATCTAAACCAACCACACAGTTACATTGAAACGGAATCTGCTGCATACAGTCTACGAAGTCGAAGCATTATCCTCCTGGTTCAGAGAGGAGACAGACAGCCGTCCCCCCTCTGTTCACAGGAGCGGATAAATATAATAATAATGGATGAGGTCCCCTCGGGGCCTGGGGGGTTGAGCATGCACTGAACAGCACCTGCCCCTGGCATAATGAGGAGGGGGGTAAGGGTCCTAATCTGGTTCCAAACCCCAGCCACCCACGGGAATGTGCGGACTAAGAGAGCCATGACATACGGTTCATAACAAAGTTCACACATCACCAGGAGAATCTCGAGCTCCTGCCCGTTGACAGCCCTAACACCCACTTGTCAATGATCCACTGCAGGCAATATGCCAGCTTCACAGCTGAATGTGTCGTTAGCTATCTGCAAGTTCGGGAAATCAGACCATGTGAGGCTGAGCACAATGCATTCATGAGTGTGGAGAGAGACTAAAATAGCCTACTGAAGTCAACGTGATGAGGTTTGAGAAGTAGAATAGGTAGGTAGAAAGCTTTAGTTTGAAATGCACCAACAAAACACATAGCTAGTATTACTGTTGATTATGATTATTATTTAAAATAATATCAGGAAAAATAAAAATAAATGACAATTTCACAAAAATTGTTGATAATTTAGTCAGTAGCTGTTATTATTTTAAGTTGCAAAAATATTACAACTCATCCCTCACATTATACATACTTCGTTTTTGTTCGAAAAAAGACAATAACCTTTAAGAAACATGTAGACGAAATCACAGAAAACTCCCAGGTTTCATTTTCCTGAGAGGGATGCATTTTACTGCACTGTTGTTATGGAGTATAATACGACAAGGGCGATTAATACAATAGTTATAGCTAGCTACAGCACACAAAGTGTTAGATTATAGCTAGCCAGTTAGCCAGACAGTAATCATTCATCGCCGTTTCCTGTCTCCTAGTATAGCTTGGCGGGTTGTTATTAACCGACGAACTCGTAAATCCTTGCAAATCTCCTCATGCAAACCGGGACTGACAGCATTGGAAATATATTGCGAAACCAACACTATTTATTAACGTGAGCTAACTTTACATAATATGTCTGAAACAACCGATCTTCCCTTTGCCACCAAAGAATGCTTGCTGCATTAGGCTCGAGACAAAAGCCTTGAATGAAGTTCCAATAGGTGTGCAATTCCATCCAGGTACCGCTACCCGACTGTAAGTATTCAGCAGAGTAAACGCAAGATTTCTGACAATACAACGTTCCCCAAACTCGGAGGAGAATTACCCGACGTCAGAAAATATTACATTTGAGCTTACCCCTCCTGGTCCAGTTTTCCTTCCTTCTGTGTTTTATTTGAACGGTGTGTTGTTTTATGAAGACGTCCTGTTCCGGGATCACAATCACATCCCTCCAGTTGGAGCTGCACAGCGGCTGTGATTTAAAGCCAATTTATGCTTGATCTGAAAATGTGGTCGGAAGCTCGGTATGTAGGGTGTGACGCAATTGCGGAGCCTCTGGAGGCATGTAGAGGACAAATTGAGCTCTGTCACCGTGCGCCTCCCAAATTTTGTAACAATGTGAAGGGCTCCATATAGCTCCACATTGACATGTATAAACACAAACTTACTTCCTTGACAACTTCCTTCACAACAGCTCTGCGATGCCTTGCAAAGCGAAATATGTTGAATGACCTGACTTCTGCAGAGACCATTTCACTGTAAATGCTGCAGGGCCAATGCAGACCTCGCCTTTAACGCAGCGCGAGGCTCCCGCTGTTGTTTTAGCTCCTGGCGACTGCTAAGGGAGCCATCCACCCAGAATTGAATTTTGCAACTATTCCACATTTACAACACATTATAGTGCTTGGTTTATTATAAAACATAATTTCCAAAATTTTGTTTTATGGGTATTTTTAAGGGCTACTTATTTTTGAAGAATGCATGAGGATGATTAGGAAGAGGTCAATAATACACAACTTGACCAAAAGTATGTGGACACCTGCTTGTCGAATCAAAATCATGGCCATTAATATGGAGTTGGTCCCCCCTTTGCTGCTATAACAACCTCCACTCTTCTAGGAAGGCTTTCCACTAGATGTTGGAACAATGCCGCGGGGACTTGCTTCCATTCAGCCACGAGAGCATTAGTGAGGTCGGGCACTGATGTTGGGCGATTAGGCCTGGCTTGCAGTCGGCCTTCCAATTCATTCCACAGGCCAGTCAAGTTCTTCCACACTGATCTCGACAAACCATTTCTGAATGGACCTCGCTTTGTGCACAGGGGCATTGTCATGCTGAAACATTAAATGCCCTTCCCCAAACTGTTGACACAAAGCACAGAATCGTCTAGAATGTCATTGTATGCTGTAGGGTTAAGATTTCCCTTCACTGGGACTAAGGGGCCTAGCCCGAACCATGAAAAACAGCCCCAGACCATTATTGCTCCTCCACCAAACTTTACAGTTGGCACTATGCATTGGGGCAGGTAGCGTTCTCCTGGCATCCGCTAAACCCAGATTCGTCCGTCGGACTGTTTCCACTGCTCCAGAGTCCAGTCCACCCTTTTCATGAAGCTCCCAACGAACAGTTATTGTGCTGACGTTGCTTCCAGAGGCAGTTTGGAACTCGGTAGTGAGTATTGCAATCGAGAACAGACGATTTTTACGCGCTACGCGCTTCAGCACTCGGCGGTACGGTTCTGTGGGCTCATGTTGCTCCTAGACGTTTCCACTTCACAATAACATTTTACAAACTGACTTGTTGGAAAGGTGGCATCCTATGACGGTGCCACGTTGAAAGTCACTGAGCTCTTCAGTAAGGCCACTCTACTGTTAATGTTTATCTATGGAAATTGCATGGCTGTCAGCAACGGGTGTGGCTGAAATAGCCTAATCCACTAATTTGAAGGGGTATTCACATACTTTTGTATATATAGTGTAGTAATTGTCCTACACAAGGTGCAGTGTCCACTTTTATTTCAAAACTTGATTCCACAGATAAGTGTGCACCGTTGAAACAAATGAGCACATGCCAAATAAAAAACATAAAGGCCTACCCTTCTTCAAGTCTACAGTTTATTTGTTGAAAGAGTTATAAAGTGCATTACCTTGAATAGGTATAACAGTATGTTTGAGTTTCACTTGAACTTCATGATGATAAAACACTGAATGTATTACACATTCAGGTAATTGATTCAGGTACAATTGCGATTGTTCAAAAGCAGGAATACATTTCCAGCCTATCCAGTGTACTTGCGAGTACCTATGGTCCTCAAATTTCTCTCTCTATTCTTTCAGCATCAGTCTATGCATATGCACCTGTTCTTTGTCATGAATTGAAATAGCTTTGGAATAAAATAAAAACATTTTCATAGAAATATGTTGCAATGAAATGTACCGAGGCTGTTCATCATTTTAAAAGGTTAACATTGCATAAAATGATAATGATGACAATAATATTGATGATAATGATGACAATAATATTGATGATAAGGATGACAATAATATTGATGATAAGGATGACAATAATATTGATGATAATGATGACAATAATATTGATGATAATGATGACAATAATATTGATGATAATGATGGCCGTGATGATAATAAAGACATGGTAATGTATTTTAAAGCTCAGAAATATTATCAATAGCGAAAATCACAAAGGCACTTATATGCCTAACAAATAATCCTTGCTACTCACTGGCCTTTTTTTTGTATATGGGTTTTCTGGATCACATCACTCAAAATCTCTTGGAAATTGGTTTATTAGTCCACTGTTAATACAATTCCCCCAAAATGTTGCATGACAGCAGTCAAGTTTTAAGATACGCATCATCATCATCATCATCATCATCACAGTTTTTGCTCTGTACTGAAAGTGGTCTATCTTGAAAACTTGATTGCTTTTATGCAAATAAAAAAATAGGGGATTGTATTAACAATGGACTAATTAATAAAGTACTAAAAGATAGTAATTGAGTGAAGTATCCATTTAACTGGCAAGATCAACACCATTCAGTGTAGATGGAGCTATCACTGAGCAGGTAAAGAATATTGTCATCAATGGAAGCTATTCTTCCATTCACAGTATTCAGTGTTTCACACAGCAATGCCATATGTTTTACATTTCACCCTTTTTTACAATTTGCACCAACAGAAAATACATGGAAATACAATATACAGTGGGTGAAAAAGTATTTAGTCAGCCACCAATTGTGCAAGTTCTCCCACTTAAAAAGATGAGAGAGGCCTGTAATTTTCATCATAGGTACACGTCAACTATGACAGACAAATTGAGATTTTTTTTCTCCAGAAAATCATATTGTAGGATTTTTTATGAATTTATTTGCAAATTATGGTGGAAAATAAGTATTTGGTCACCTACAAACAAGCAAGATTTCTGGCTCTCACAGACCTGTAACTTCTTCTTTAAGAGGCTCCTCTGTCCTCCACTCGTTACCTGTATTAATGGCACCTGTTTGAACTTGTTATCAGTATAAAAGACACCTGTCCACAACCTCAAACAGTCACACTCCAAACTCCACTATGGCCAAGACCAAAGAGCTGTCAAAGGACACCAGAAACAAAATTGTAGACCTGCACCAGGCTGGGAAGACTGAATCTGCAATAGGTAAGCAGCTTGGTTTGAAGAAATCAACTGTGGGAGCAATTATTAGGAAATGGAAGACATACAAGACCACTGATAATCTCCCTCGATCTGGGGCTCCACGCAAGATCTCACCCCGTGGGGTCAAAATGATCACAAGAACGGTGAGCAAAAATCCCAGAACCACACGGGGGGACCTAGTGAATGACCTGCAGAGAGCTGGGACCAAAGTAACAAAGCCTACCATCAGTAACACACTACACCGCCAGGGACTCAAATCCTGCAGTGCCAGACGTGTCCCCCTGCTTAAGCTAGTACATGTCCAGGCCCGTCTGAAGTTTGCTAGAGTGCATTTGGAAGATCCAGAAGAGGATTGGGAGAATGTCATATGGTCAGATGAAACCAAAATATAACTTTTTGGTAAAAACTCAACTCGTCGTGTTTGGAGGACAAAGAATGCTGAGTTGCATCCAAAGAACACCATACCTACTGTGAAGCATGGGGGTGGAAACATCATGCTTTGGGGCTGTTTTTCTGCAAAGGGACCAGGACGACTGATCCGTGTAAAGGAAAGAATGAATGGGGCCATGTATCGTGAGATTTTGAGTGAAAACCTCCTTCCATCAGCAAGGGCATTGAAGATGAAACGTGGCTGGGTCTTTCAGCATGACAATGATCCCAAACACACCGCCCGTGCAACGAAGGAGTGGCTTCGTAAAAAGCATTTCAAGGTCCTGGAGTGACCTAGCCAGTCTCCAGATCTCAACCCCATAGAAAATCTTTGGAGGGAGTTGAAAGTCTGTGTTGCCCAGCGACAGCCCCAAAACATCACGGCTCTAGAGGAGATCTGCATGGAGGAATGGGCCAAAATACCAGCAACAGTGTGTGAAAACCTTGTGAAGACTTACAGAAAACGTTTGACCTGTGTCATTGCCAACAAAGGGTATATAACAAAGTATTGAGAAAGTTTTGTTATTGACCAAATACTTATTTTCCACCATAATTTACAAATAAATTCATAAAAAATCCTACAATGTGATTTTCTGGAAGAATAAAATTCTCATTTTGTCTGTCATAGTTGACGTGTACCTATGATGAAAATTACAGGCCTCTCTCATCTTTTTAAGTGGGAGAACTTGCACAATTGGTGGCTGACTAAATACTTTTTTCCCCCACTAAATAAGTATGAGTGTTCAATAGCAACTCTTCCTCCCCACACACACTACTATCCTGTTGTTAAAACAAGCATTGGCAGATTCTGTCCACAGTAGACTCTGATCAGGAGAGTATACATACAAAATGCGTAATTCAACGAGAAATGTATTACAGTAATACAGTTTGTTTTCACAGAACATCAGTTGTTCTACACAGCATTGGGACTTGACACAGTATTTTGAGATGACTGAGATGCTAAAGCCCATTAGGTATGTACAGTATTCTTTATAGAATAATTATTTTGAGCATAAAAGTAAAAGGCATAGGTACATAGATCAGGATTGCCACTGTGGACAGTGCATCATTTAAAGATCTGAAAGCCAATTTCTTTGAGAGGTATTGTAGATCAATTCAACTGATCTAAGTCTATCAAGAGCATCTACCCCTTATCATTTCACAGCATGTAGTAGGTAGATTATGAATAATGAGACCACATATTGAGACATGAGCAACAATTGAGATACAGAGCTATGGCTTATTATAGACCAGTGGCATAGGGCAGTATTATAGCTAATCTCATACTATTTTACACATTTTGTCATGAGGCTGAAATAAAATGTTGCTGTTTTAGAGCTCAGCGATTTTTGAAAGATGGCACAATCTCAACTATTTTCCTACAAATATTTGTCTTAATATTAACAAGTTGATACACCAAAGCATAATCTATCACACCATATATAGGAACAACCTTCTAATTAAAGAATACATTAGTTTCATAAAATGCAACTAACTGGATTTATGTAAACTCCATCAGACACCATAAAAGGTATTTCATTGTTACAATTATTGTCCAAGTATTTACTGGCTTTCATTGTTTAATTCTAACATTAGATTAAAGTATGTAATACAAATCTCCAAACGTCTTTTTTTTATTTTTTATTTTTTTATTGCACTATTAAATGCTCCAGAGCTAATTTCGTGAGCATTTTGGAAAGTTTTTTCTAGTTTTAGAACATGAAACAATATTCATAAAGCGAACATTATCCAATAGACAGAGCACAGCAAATACTTCAATTGTTTAAGCATGCAGTGATGAAATTATTTTTCAGAATATTTACCCAAAAAAATTACTCCATCGGTGATGGAGTTGACAAGCCACTGACAGAGTTGACAACATATACTCAAAACAGACATATTTTTGCCTCTGAAAATAAAAGTTCAATACAAACATTTGTAAAATATGGAAAATGATTCATTTGAAAATCCCCAATATGTCGCGAATGTCGGTGGAATGCGGTAGGCCAGAGTCAAGCGCAGGACACAGAATGAGATGAAGAACCACTTTACTGAGTAGTAAAGAAATACAAGGAAAATCCTCCAAAACAACAAAGGAGGAGGAGCAAAACCCGCTCACACTAATGACACTCGTACGTACAATAAACACGCACACCAAACAGTGGACGTGAACAGGTTAAATAGGCAGACAAACTAACATAATGGGGAACAGGTGTGTGACAACAGACAACAATCAAGTGAACATAGAAACATATAACATAGGCTGATAACCTAACACACACTGGAATGGTGTGAGGTCAGTTGAGGAGTGGCGGTTGGAGTTTATAGCCATCTCTGCCCAGGGTAGGAAAACCGACCACTCCCCTCGCCGGTCCTGGCAATACGACCTCAGAAGGATGAAAACAAAACGGGTTAGAAACATGGACCACCTTGCCTGGCGAGGGTTTAACCTCTTCGCCGCTCGGATGTACTCCAGATTGCGGTGGTCAGTCAAAATGAGAAAAGGGTGTTTAGCCCCCTCAAGCCAATGTCTCCACGCCTTCAGGGCTTTGACCACCGCCAACAACTCCCGGTCCCCCACATCATAGTTGCGCTCCGCCGGGCTGAGCTTCTTCGAAAAGAAAGCACAGGGGCAGAGCTTGGGTGGCGTGCCCGAGCGCTGAGAAAGTACAGCGCCTATCCCAGCCTCGGATGCATCCACCTCAACCATGAAGGCCAAGGAGGAATCCGGATGAGCCAGCACTGGAGCCGAGGTAAACAGCTCCTTCAGGCGACTAAAAGCCCTGTCCGCCTCAGCTGACCACCGCAGACGCACCGGTCCCCCCTTCAGCAACGAGGTAATGGGAGCCGCTACCTGACCAAAGCCCCGGATAAACCTCCGGTAGTAGTTGGCAAACCCCAAGAAACGCTGCACCTCCTTTACCGTTGTTGGAGTCGCCCAATTACACACGGCCGAAATGCGTTCACTCTCCATCTTCACCCCAGACGCGGACATGTGGTACCCTAGGAATGAGATGGACTCCTGAAAGAACAGGCATTTCTCTGCCTTGGCATACAGGTCATGCTCCAACAGTCTTTCAAGCACTTTACGCACCAGGGACACATGCTCGGCCCTTGTAGTGGAGTATATAAGTATGTCATCAATATACACCACTACCCCTTGTCCGCGCAGGTCCCTGAAAATCTCATCCACAAATGATTGGAAGACTGATGGAGCATTCATTAACCCGTATGGCATGACAAGATACTCATAATGTCCAGAGGTGGTACTAAATGCCGTCTTCCACTCATCTCCCTCCCGGATACGCACTAGGTTGTATGCGCTCCTGAGATCCAATTTTGTGAAGAAGCGTGCCCCGTGCAATGATTCCGTCATACTAGCTATCAGGGGTAATGGATAGCTGTACTTGATGGTAATCTGATTTAAGCCACAGTAATCAATGCACGGGCGTAAACCACCATCCTTCTTCACTAAAAAGAAACTTGAGGAGACAGGTGAAGTGGATGGCCGAATGTATCCCTGTCTTAGTGACTCGGTGACATATGTCTCCATAGCCGCCCTCTCCTCCTGAGAAAAAGGATACACGTGACTCCGGGGAAGTGCAGCTCCTACCTGGAGATTTATCGCGCAATCCCCCAGACGATGAGGTGGTCATTTAGTCGCCCTCTTTTTACTGAAGGCGATAGCCAAATCGGCATACTCGGCAGGAATGTGCATAGTGGAAACCTGGTTTGGACTCTCCACCGTAGTTGCCCCCAAGGAAACTCCTACACTCCTCCCTGAACACTGACCGGACCATCCCTTAAGAGCCCTCTGTTGCCATGAAATCGTGGGGTCATGAATGGTTAACCAGGGAAGTCCCAACACCACAGGATACGCAGGAGAATCAATCAGATAGAGGCTAATCCTCTCCTCATGACCACCCTGCGTCCTCATCAGAAGTGGGGTGGTGACCTCCCTGATTATGCCTGACCCTAACGGGCGACTATCTAAGGCATGCACAGGGAAAGGTTTATCAACAGACACAGTAGGAATCCCTAAACTACGAGCATACTGGCGATCAATAAAATTCCCAGCCGCGCCTGAATCTACTAGCACCTTATGCTGGGAATGGGCGGAAACCTCTGAAAAAACAATATCTACACACAAATTAGCAACAGGAGGCTCTGGGGGAGTCGGGTGCCTACTCACCTGAGATGGTCGACCAGTGCCCTGCCTGCTGCTTCGACCTCCTGAGGACCCTCCCCAGCACCGACCAGCAATGTGTCCTCTGCGGCCACAGTTGGTGCAGGGGACGGTCCCTCTGTTCGTCTCCCTAACAGCAGCACCCCCGAGCTCCATGGGGGTAGACTCGGAGGTGCTGGGGGATGGAATGGACGGCCCCCGATCAGAACGTCCGCGGGCTGCCAACAGGTTATCCAACCTGATGGACATGTCCACCAGTTGGTCCAGTGTGAGATCGGTGTCCCTGCAGGCCAGCTCCCGACGGACATCCTCCCTTAAGCTGCAGCGATAATGGTCGATCAGGGCCCTGTCATTCCATCCCGCGCTGGCTGCTACAGTTCTGAACTCCAGCGCGAACTCCTGTGCGCTCCTCATCTCCTGTCGTAGGTGGAACAGACGTTCACCCGCTGCCCTCCCCTCTGGTGGATGATCGAATACCGCCCGGAAGCTGCGGGTGAAATCCTCGTAGCGGACAGTACTTGGGATTCCTCCCCACTCGGCGTTGGCCCATTCCAGCACCTTCCCTGATAGACAGGAGATGAGGGCGGACACGCTCTAATATCCCGGGGGCGCCAGGTGAATGGTGGCCAGGTATAGCTCGACCTGGAAGAGAAATCCCTGGCACCCGGCAGGTGTTCCGTCATATGCCCTCGGGAGCGAGAGCCGAATCCCACTGGACCCAGATGGTGAAGCGGTGACCAGTGTTGTAGGTGGTTGAGTGGTTGGAGAAGGTGACAGGATACCACCTCTCTCCCATCGTTCCATTGTCTGGAATACTCGTTCCATGGTGATCCCGAGAGTCTGAATCATGATCTCCTGGCGTTGGACTCGTTTCTCCATCGTCTCGGATACTCCGGCTGCTCCTGCTGACTCCATAGTGGTGCGTGTTTCTGTCACGAATGTCGGTGGAATGCGGAAGGCCAGAGTCAAGCGCAGGACACAGAATGAGATGAATAACCACTTTACTGAGTAGTAAAGAAATACAAGGAAAATCCTCCAAAACAACAAAGGAGGAGCAAAACCCGCTCACACTAATGACACTCGTACATACAATAAACACGCACACCAAACAGTGGACGTGAACAGGTTAAATAGGCAGACAAACTAACATAATGGGGAACAGGTGTGCGACAACAGACAACAATCAAGTGAACATAGAAACATATAACATAGAGCGGCAGCAGCTAGTACTCCGGTGACGACGAA
The DNA here is from genome assembly GCF_964263955.1 of Coregonus lavaretus. NCBI lineage: Eukaryota > Metazoa > Chordata > Actinopteri > Salmoniformes > Salmonidae > Coregonus > Coregonus lavaretus. The sequence goes on along the minus strand of NC_140009.1, from coordinate 44,712,361 downwards.
CGCCGAACCCTGCCCGAGCCAGAAGGAAGGGCAGTCTCGGCAGAATCTGTGACACAATAAAAAAAAACATTCTATCAGATCTTTCAGCACAATGACTGAGTTGATGTTATAAAAAAATCTAGATATTTTATGGCGTTGACAAAAATAGAATTTTTCTTATTTATTCAAGTGGTATACACAATAGCAATTTTGTTTTTCTCAGCATATGGCTCTAAAACATAATTAAATGTAACATATTTGAATCAAAATGTATATTCTATCGTAATCTATCAGGCAGATGAAGTTGACAGTTAATGTTTGTGACCATGGTGATTCCAATATTGTTTGTTTTTAAATCTATCAAAAGTAGAGAACTTCACAGACCATTAGTGGTCTTGTTGCACTATACAGTATGTAATGAGGACATGAATAAGGGGTCCTTATGGTATGCCTGACCCTGCTCATTCCTGATTAATTTAGGATTGTAGACGAATCTGATGATGACCAAATGCGCAGACACATCTTTTAGGAATCACAGTTTTGAGATAAATATTATTTAAAGTCACAGAGGGCTATTGCAAAAACAAAATAAGATATGCTTTCAGTTAATATCCCTTCTTGGCTGTTTTTCGAATTTTAAACACTTTTTTGGAGAGTTTGAAATTGGGATTCTTTGCTACGGACAAGGGCATTTCCAGGCATAGAGCTGACATAATAATATTGAATGTAAATGAAATGCAACAAAATCTACATTTTTCAACTATAAAAAAAAAGGTTTCCCTGCCGAAAAAGGAATGTCTTGACTTTCAAGAATCTCTGAGCTAATTTGCTGCTATTCTACACATTTTGCCATGAAGCTGAGATAACATTTTGCAGTTTTAAGCAAATTTCCTGTCATTATTATTTTTTTTTTCACGGCATGTGACGTGTTCATATGCTATTATTTTGGTTGCCCCCAAACCTCATGGGTGTGTCCTACGCCGGTGTTATAGACTCCAGAGATGGAGTCTTGAACTTGTAGTTTTGGTCTAAAGGCCGGTCAAGATCACTTGGTCATGGAATGTCCAAGGTTTCAGTCTTGGCACCAGTGTATACAATAGGTCTGGGACTGGGTATTGCATAATGGTCCCCAAGGCCATATGAATATCAACTCTTGAGTTAAGTGACCAAGTAACAGTGACTAAAAATGCAATTGTGTTGAAGGAAATACAGTGCCTTCAGAAAGTATTCATACCCCTTGACTTATTCCACATTTTGTTGTGTTACAGCCTGAATTCATCTACACACAATACTTCATAATGACAAAGTGAAAACATGTTTCTATACATTTTAGCTAATTTATAGAAAATTGAATACAGAAATATCTCATTTATATAAGTATTCACACCCCTGAGTCAATACATGTTAGAATGACCTTTGGCAGTGATTACAGCTGTGAGTCTTTCTGGGTACGTCTCTAAGAGCTTTGCACACCTGGATTGTACAATATTTGTACATTGTTCTTAAAAAAATTCTTCAAGCTCTGTCAAGTTGGTTGTTGGTCATTGCTAGACAGCCATTTTCAAGTCTTGCCAAAGATTTTCAAGCCGATTTAAGTCAAAACTGTAACCAGGCCACCCAGGAACAGTCAATGTCGTTTTGATAAGCAACTCCAGTGTACATTTGGCCTTGTGTTTTAGGTTATTGTCCTGCTGAATGGTGGATTTGCCTTCGCTTAGCTATACTCCATTCATTTTTATCCTAAAAAACTCAGTAGTCCTTGCCGATGAAAAGCATACCCATAACATGATGCAGCCACCACCATGCTTAAAAATATGAAGAGTGGTACTCAGTAATGTGTTGTGTTGGATTTGCCCCAAACATAACGCTTTGTATTCAGGACATGAACTTGATTTCTTTGCCATTCATTTCTTTCTTTCATTTCAGGTTTCTCTGTCAGATGGTGAAGCGTGATTCATCACTCCAGAGAAAGCATTTCCACTGCTCCAGAGTCCAATGGCGGCGATCTTTACACCACTCCAGAATATGCTTGGCATTGCGCATGGTGATCTTAGGCTTGTGTGAACTAACTTGTTGGAAACGTGTCATCATCTGACGGTGCCACGTTGAAAGTCACTGAGCTCTTAAGTAAGGCCATTCTACTGCCTCTGTTTATCTATGGAGATTGCATGGCTGTGTGATGGATTTTATACAGCTGTCAGCAACGGGTGTGGCTAAAATAGCCAAATCCACTAATTTGAAGGGGTGTCTACATACCTTTGTATATATATAGTGTATACTTCAATGAAAATAATCAAATTCAAAAGTAATAAAATCATAGAACCATGAATGTAAAAACACTTAAGGTGCTACATACCTCTCTCTGGCCTGGTCATTTAACCATAATTAATGCAAAGAACTTATCAAGGAGTTTAACCAATGTCATCACCTATTATTTAATTCCTCTCTCTTATTACACCCCTGACAAAACTTTGATACATTGTTTCAGTAGGCATTGTTATTACATTGTTTGCTCCCTATTTGGCTTGTGATTATTGTCACACTTTCAGGGCGCTGTTCATGTGGTGATAGTTCCAGTTGATGTACAGTGAGGAAAAAAGTATTTAGTCAGCCACCAATTGTGCAAGTTCTCCCACTTAAAAAGATGAGAGAGGCCTGTCATTTTCATCAAGGGTACACGTCAACTATGACAGACAAAATGAGGAAAGAAAATCCAGAAAATCACATTATAGGATTTTTAATGAATTTATTTGCAAATTATGGTGGAAAATAAGTATTTGGTCAATAACAAAAGTTTCTCAATACTTTGTTATATACCCTTTGTTGGCAATGACACAGGTCAAACATTTTCTGTAAGTCTTCACAAGGTTTTCACACACTGTTGCTGGTATTTTGGCCCATTCCTCCATGCAGATCTCCTCTAGAGCAGTGATGTTTTGGGGCTATCGCTGGGCAACACGGACTTTCAACTCCCTCCAAAGATTTTCTATGGGGTTGAGATCTGGAGACTGGCTAGGCCACTCCAGGACCTTGAAATGCTTCTTACGAAGCCACTCCTTCGTTGCCCGGGCGGTGTGTTTGGGATCATTGTCATGCTGAAAGACCCAGCCACGTTTCATCTTCAATGCCCTTGCAAATGGAAGGAGGTTTTCACTCAAAATCTCACGATACATGGCCCCATTCATTCTTTCCTTTACACGGATCAGTCGTCCTGGTCCCTTTGCAGAAAAACAGCCCCAAAGCATGATGTTTCCACCCCCATGCTTCACAGTAGGTATGGTGTTCTTTGGATGCAACTCAGCATTCTTTGTCCTCCAAACACGACGAGTTGAATTTTTACCAAAAAGTTAAATTTTGTTTCATCTGACCATATGACATTCTCCCAATCCTCTTCTGGATCATCCAAATGCACTCTAGCAAACTTCAGATGGGCCTGGACATGTACTGGCTTAAGCAGGGGGACACGTCTGGTGCTGCAGGATTTGAGTCCCTGGCGGCGTAGTGTGTTACTGATGGTAGGCTTTGTTACTTTGGTCCCAGCTCTCTGCATGTCATTCACTAGGTCCCCCCGTGTGGTTCTGGGATTTTTGCTCACCGTTCTTGTGATAATTTTAACCCCACAGGGTGAGATCTTGCGTGGAGCCCCAGATCGAGGGCGATTATCAGTGGTCTTGTATGTCTTCCATTTCCTAATAATTGCTCCCACAGTTGATTTCTTCAAACCAAGCCGCTTACCTATTGCAGATTCAGTCTTCCCATCCTGGTGCAGGTCTACAATTTTGTTTCTGGTGTCCTTTGACAGCTCTTTGGTCTTGGCCATAGTGGAGTTTGGAGTGTGACTGTTTGAGGTTGTGGACAGGTGTCTTTTATACTGATAACAAGTTCAAACAGGTGCCATTAATACAGGTAATGAGTAGAGGACAGAGGAGCCTCTTAAAGAAGAAGTTGCAGGTCTGTGAGTGCCAGAAATCTTGCTTGTTTGTAGGTGACCAAATACTTTTTTTCCACCATAATTTGCAAATAAATTCATTAAAAATCCTACAATGTGATTTTCTGGAATTTTTTTCTACTCAATTTGTCTGTCATAGTTGACGTGTACCTATGATGAAAATTACAGGCCTCTCTCATCTTTTAAAGTGGGAGAACTTGCACAATTGGTGGCTGACTAAATACTTTTTTTCCCCACTGTAGGTCGTGCCGCTTGCAAGTGATTTTCAACGCTGTACTATCTGTATGATATAGTAAGAATGGTAATTAGTCCTGATGAAATGTGACTGCCAACAAGTACTTGCAGCCTGTCATCAGTTCATAAATCATAAGCATGACTGCCAGTCAGGTGTAAACATCTGTTAAATGCTTTATGGGTCGTTCCATCTCAAAAAGCACAAGAAAGTGGATTTCGACACCCACCATCTCTGATTGTTCTGAAATAATTTCTGTAGTTAGAAACAGATAAGATAAGCATTTCTGCAACATTATTTTGTTGAAAGACAATTTTAACTATGAGAAATTAAGCTAATTGATTGCACCCAAATTGGCCATTTCAATTTATAGGATTAATATAATATTTAATAAATATAATACCCAACATACGATTTGGACCAAACCTCTTCTTAACAATGATGTGAAGAATCCAAATAAATGTTCAAAAGCCACCCACGGACCCCCCAAACCCCACACCAAGCCAACCCCAACGCCAAGTATACATAGTATCAGTTCTTTATGTCTGACAAGTAGTATGAAGCTGCAGCTAGGATTATTGTTTCTTCATACTATGTAATGTATTCTCAGTGAATTTGATGATGGTTATTTTCCCCTGTTCAGAGAAATTAGTCATTGAAGTTGTTAGGTTTTTGTACCATCATACAACCTGATATTACCATGTTCTGACCACTAGATGGTGCTGTTCTTGCTATTAGTTGAAGAATAATAATAAAGTGTGAAGAACCCCCCCCCCCCATATCGCCCCCCAAATCAATGTTAATTCAAGACTGAACCTACAAATGATGATGATTTATAAATGTAAAGTGAAGCGTTAAAGTCAGAACAATGTATTTGCCCAAATACATCTAAAAGAAAAATCATACAAAAACAAAAAACAACACTGAGGACTACTCATTCCTCATTTCATTCTTTCACTTTATTTTCTTTCTTCAGGGCATCTTCTATTGCAGTGAAAGAATGAAATGAGGAATGAGTAGTCCTCAATGCTGTTTTTTGTTTACATATGATTTTTCTTTGAGATGTAGTGTATTTGGGCAAATACATTGCTCTAACTTCAAATATTTCCCCATATTTATAAATGATTATAATTTGAAGGTTCAGTCTTGAATTAACATAGTATGAAGAAACAATACTCCTAGCCACAGCTTCATACTACTTGTCAGACATAGAGAACTGATACTGTATGCTGGTCGTTGGGGTGGGCTTGGTGTGCTGTGTGTGCTTTTGACAATTTCTTCATGTCTTACTCATTTGTAGGATGAAGTATGGTAGAAATCGGATGTTAGGTACTAAAGTTATGTGAATCATATAAATTAAAAGGGCCAATTTGGGTGCAATCAATTAGCTCAATTTCTCAGAGATCATGTTATTTTTTCTAACTGCAGAAAACATTGCAGAACAATCTGAGATGGTGGGTGTCTTAAGGCAAAGACTTCAATGCATTTTCATTCCATTTGGCTCCATAAGTTGAAAACCCAGATAAGATAGACGAATCAGGGGTATTTGGTTCAGAACATTTCCCCTGGGAAGTGGCTATCTTCAAAGTCTGCTATCTCTCAGAGCTTCGTTAAACTTCACTTAGAAATGATTCAGTGCTTCTTTCCCCAAAGCTAAAGACTCCTTAGAAAAGTGTGAGACAAGAACAATGAGATCAGAAGGATGGATTAAAACAACTCCCATTATCATATTGGGAATCATCATCAACATTAATGTCCTTATCATTAGATCATCATCATTGTTATCAAGGTCCCTGCCTTCACCATCACCATCATAAACATAAAGATGATGATCATCATCACTATCATTGAGGTCCCTTCAACCAACACCATCATCATCATCATCATTTGTAGCTGCAGACATATCCTTGTAACTATTACCAAATCATAACTATGTGTTTAAAAGGACACTGATTTCAGGTGTAGGACCTTGCATAGATAGGTGTAGGACCTTGCATAGAAGAAGAAACTACACTATGAAACAAAGAGAAATGACATAGAGAATTATAGTAAAAAGCTTTGGAGCACCTCAAATGAAATGTTGGGAAAAAAGGCAAACTCAGCTCCATCATTGATGTCTATCAACAATGACAAGCCACCGGGTCTGACAACTTGGATGGAAAATTACTGAGGATAATTGCAGATGATATTGCCACTCCTATTTGCCACATTTCCAATTTAAGCCTACTAGAATGTGTGTGCCCCCAGGTCTTGGAGGGAAGCAAAAGTAATTATGCTACCTAAAAATAGTAAAGCCCCCTTTACTGGCTCAAATAGCCGACCAATTAGCCTGTTACCGACCCTTAGTAAACTATTGGAAAAAATTGTGTTTGACCAGATACAATGCTATTTTACAGTAAACAAATTGACAACTAATTTTCAGCATGCTTATAGAGAAGGACATTCAACAAGCACAGCACTTACACAAATTAGTGATGGTTGGCTGAGAGAAATTAATGATACAAATATTGTGGGGGCTGTTTTGTTAGACTTCAGTGTGGCTTTTGACATTATCGATCATAGTCTGCTGCTTGAAAAATGTATGTGTTATGGCTTTGCTCCACCTGCTATATTGTGGATACAGAGTTACCTGTCAAACAGAACACTGAGGGTGTTATTTAATGAAAGCCTCTCCAACATAATCCAGGTAGTATCAGGGTTTCCCCAGGGCAGCTGTCTAGGCCCATTACTTTTTTCAATCTTTACTAATGACATGCCACTGGCTTTGAGTAAAGTCAGAGTGTCTATGTGTGTGGATGACTCAACACTATACAGTGGGGAAAAAAAGTATTTAGTCAGCCACCAATTGTGCAAGTTCTCCCACTTAAAAAGATGAGAGAGGCCTGTAATTTTCATCATAGGTACACGTCAACTATGACAGACAAAATGAGAAGAAAAATCCAGAAAATGACGTTGTAGGATTTTTTATGAATTTATTTGCAAATTATGGTGGAAAATAAGTATTTGGTCAATAACAAAAGTTTCTCAATACTTTGTTATATACCCTTTGTTGGCAATGACACAGGGTCAAACGTTTTCTGTAAGTCTTCACAAGGTTTTCACACACTGTTGCTGGTATTTTGGCCCATTCCTCCATGCAGATCTCCTCTAGAGCAGTGATGTTTTGGGGCTGTCGCTGGGCAACACAGACTTTCAACTCCCTCCAAAGATTTTCTATGGGGTTGAGATCTGGAGACTGGCTAGGCCACTCCAGGACCTTGAAATGCTTCTTACGAAGCCACTCCTTCGTTGCCCGGGCGGTGTGTTTGGGATCATTGTCATGCTGAAAGACCCAGCCACGTTTCATCTTCAATGCCCTTGCTGATGGAAGGAGATTTTCACTCAAAATCTCACGATACATGGCCCCATTCATTCTTTCCTTTACACGGATCAGTCGTCCTGGTCCCTTTGCAGAAAAACAGCCCCAAAGCATGATGTTTCCACCCCCATGCTTCACAGTAGGTATGGTGTTCTTTGCATTCTTTGTCCTCCAAACACGACAAGTTGAGTTTTTACCAAAAAGTTATATTTTGGTTTCATCTGACCATATGACATTCTCCCAATCCTCTTCTGGATCATCCAAATGCACTCTAGCAAACTTCAGACGGGCCTGGACATGTACTGGCTTAAGCAGGGGGACACGTCTGGCACTGCAGGATTTGAGTCCCTGGCGGCGTAGTGTGTTACTGATGGTAGGCTTTGTTACTTTTGTCCCAGCTCTCTGCAGGTCATTCACTAGGTCTCCCCGTGTGGTTCTGGGATTTTTGCTCACCATTCTTGTGATCATTTTGACCCCACGGGGTGAGATCTTGTGTGGAGCCCCAGATCGAGGGAGATTATCAGTGGTCTTATATGTCTTCCACAAAGAGGGACTTAGGAATATTGCAATTGGCTCAGAACAATGCAGCACGGCTGGCCCTTGGATGTACACAGAGAGCAAATATTAATATCTCAGGGCTCAAAGTGGAGGAGAGATTAACTTAATCACTTCTTGTATTTGTGAGAGGTATTGACATGTTGAAAGCACCTAGCTGTCTGTTTGAGCTACTGGCGCACAGCTTGGTCACCCATGCATACCCCACAAGACATGCCACCAGAGGTCTCTTCACAGTCCCCAAGTCCAGAACAGACTATGGGAGACGCACAGTACTACATAGAGTTGGTCTGGGGGATGGAATATAATTAGAAATCATTTGTCGACTGCAAATTAACCGCAAGAAGCCCAAACAGACACAATATTTAAATAAAACATAATTGTTTCAAACCTTGCTTACATTTGTATACGATCACGTGTCTCTCTATTACGTATGGGAATTCTTGGGAACAGATTTCCAAAAGTAAAATAACTTGGAGCTGATTTCCTGGTGTTTTAGTATTTTATTTCCAACCATGACAAAAAAAGTACTTTATTTTGCTCAGAAAACATGAATAAATAAAACCACTAATTGCCCAAATTCGGCATGCAGGCTGCCAGTTGGGGAACCCTGCCACACAGTATGCATGGTTATATAACTAAGTATTAGTATACGTATATGTATAAGTATTCAGGGTTGGGTGCTACTGAATCACTATTAATATGAGATTGATAAGTGCATTCAGATGACTGGATGTGTCGCATATAGTACCTGATTTGAAGTTTAAAAAACACCAGTAATGGAATGATATGAATATGGTGACAGATTTTTATCTTGGCACAACTCTATATTAACAGGGACAATGCAGTGTTGGATATGTACAGTATATAATATAATACAATACAATATAATACTATATAATATAATATACAGTGGGGTCAGAAATGATTGACACCCTTGATAAAGATGAGCAATAATTGTACTGACCTATATTGTATGCCAAAAAATTGGGAAATTATATTATTTTATACTAATACTGTCACACCCTGGCTCTGGGACTCTATATGTTGAGCCAGGGTGTGTTTATTCTATGTGTTCTGTTTCTATGTTGGGTGTTCTAGGTTGTGTATTTCTATGTTGGCCTGAGTGACTCCCAATCAGAGGCAACGAGTGTCAGCTGTTGGCTGGTTGTCTCTGATTGGGAGCCATATTTAAACTGTCTGTTTTCCCTTTGTGTTTGTGGGTTCTTGTTCCGTGTCTGTCATTGTTACCGTGGACTTCACGAGTCGTTTATTGTTTTGTTGTTTCGTGTGTGCACTTTAATTAAATAAAGTATCATGTTCGTTCATCACGCTGCGCATTGGTCTCTCCCTGACGATCGTGACAGAAGAACCCACCATACCAGGACCAAGCAGCGTGTCCAGGAACAGGCAGCCTGGACGTGGGAGCAGATTTTGGACGGGCAGGGGTCCTGGACCTGGGAGGAGATCCTGGCCGGGATGGATCGCCGGCCATGGAGTGAGACAGTTGAGAGGCGACGGAGAGAGGAGCAACGGCGTAAGCAGTGTCAGCGTCGGACGGTCGAGAGGCAACCCCAAAACATTTTTAGGGGGGGCACACGGCAGGGGCGACTGGGCAGCAGGAGGCTGCCACAGGGCGATTAGGTGAGGAGGCCACCAGGTTAAGGGGGCTACTGGCGCAGAGGGAGCAGGAGTTAGTGTTGCAGAGGATGGAGCTATTGGAGTCGATAAGGGATAGGGTGAGAAATGAGGCACGGCGAGAGGAACTCGGTAGGCAGCTGAGGGAGCGGGGGGTTATGACGAAACCCAGTCCCGCTCCTCACACCAAGCAAGTGGTGTGCGTCACCAGTCCGGTCCGGCCCGTTCCTGCTTCCCGCACTAAGTGTACGGTGCACGTCGCCAGCCCAGCCCGGCCTGTTCCTGCCCCTCGCACCAAGCCTAAGATGTGCGTCGCCAGCCCGGCCCGGCCCGTTCCTGCTCCACGCACCAAGTCAGTGGTGCGTTTCGTCAGCCCGGTTCGGCACGTTCCTGCTCCCCGCACCAAGTCAGTGGTGCGTTTCGTCAGCCCGGCTCGGCCCGTTCCTGCTCCCCGCACCAAGTCAGTGGTGCGCTTCGTCAGCCCAGTCCGGCTTGTCCCTGCTCCACGCACCAAGCCTACGGGGTGCGTCGCCAGCCCGGCCTGTCCCTGCTCCACGCACCAAGCCTACGGGGTGCGTCGTCAGCCCAGTCCGGCCTGTTCCTGCTCCACGCACCAAGCCTACGGTGTGCGTCGCCAGCCCAGTCCGGCCTGTCCCTGCTCCACGCACCAAGCCTACGGGGTGCGTCGTCAGCCCAGTCCGGCCTGTTCCTGCTCCACGCACCAAGCCTACGGTGTGCGTCGCCAGCCCAGTCCGGCCTGTCCCTGCTCCACGCACCAAGTCTACGGTGCGTGTCGCCAGCCCGGCCCGGCCTGTCCCTGCTCCACGCACCAAGTCTACGGTGCGCGTCGCCAGCCCGGCCCGGCCTGTTCCTGCCACTCGCACCAAGTCTACGGTGCGCGTCGCCAGCCCGGCCCGGCCTGTTCCTGCCACTCGCACCAAGTCTACGGTGCGCGTCGCCAGCCCGGCCCGGCCTGTTCCTGCCACTCGCACCAAGCCTACGGTGTGCGTCGCCAGCCCGGCCCGGCCTGTTCCTGCCCCTCGCACCAAGCCTACGGTGTGTGTCGCCAGCCCGGCCCGGCCTGTTCCTGCCACTCGCACTAAGTCTACGGTGCGCATCGCCAGCCCGGCCCGGCCTGTTCCTGCCCCTCGCACCAAGCCTACGGTGTGCGTCGCCAGCCCGGTCCGGCCTGTTCCTGCCACTCGCACCAAGCCAGGGGTGCGAGTCGTCAGCCTGGTCCAGCCCGTTGCTGCTCCACGCACCAAGCCAGGGGTGCGAGTCTTTAGCCCGGTAAAGCCCGTTCCGGCTCCACGCACCAAGCCAGGGGTGCGCATCGTCAGCCCTGTCCGGCCCGTTGCTGCTCCACGCACCAAGCCAGGGGTGCGAGTCGTCAGTCCGGTAAAGCCCGTTCCGGCTCCACGCACCAAGCCAGGGGTGCGCATCGTCAGCCCGGTCCGGCCCGTTGCTGCTCCACGCACCAAGCCAGGGGTGCGAGTCGTCAGTCCGGTGAGGCCCGTTCCGGCTCCACGCACCAAGCCAGGGGTGCGTATCGTCAGCCCGGTCCGGCCCGTTGCTGCTCCACGCACCAAGCCAGGGGTGCGCATCGTCAGCCCGGTCCGGTCCGTTCCTGCCTCACGCACCAAGCCAGGGGTGCGCGTCGTCAGTCCGGCACAACCCGTGCCTGGGTCATCGGTGCCAAATCAGGTACCGCTCAACTGCTCCACAACGGAGCTGAAGCTAACCGCTCCTGCTACGTCCAGTTCAGCTCCAGCCAGCGGGGCCAGACCGGACCAGGGGCGCTATGGGGGGATTATTGGAGGGTGGTGGGCAAGGCCGGAGCCAGAACCGCCGCCGAGGAGGTATGCCCACCCAGCCCTCCCCTGTTTTGCTCTTATTGAGGCGCGGTCGCAGTCCGCGCCTTTAGGGGGGGGTACTGTCACACCCTGGCTCTGGGACTCTATATGTTGAGCCAGGGTGTGTTTATTCTATGTGTTCTGTTTCTATGTTGGGTGTTCTAGGTTGTGTATTTCTATGTTGGCCTGAGTGACTCCCAATCAGAGGCAACGAGTGTCAGCTGTTGGCTGGTTGTCTCTGATTGGGAGCCATATTTAAACTGTCTGTTTTCCCTTTGTGTTTGTGGGTTCTTGTTCCGTGTCGGTCATTGTTACCGTGGACTTCACGAGTCGTTTATTGTTTTGTTGTTTCGTGTGTGCACTTTAATTAAATAAAGTATCATGTTCGTTCATCACGCTGCGCATTGGTCTCTCCCTGACGATCGTGACAAATACTCAGAGAAAGAGATTTTGTTTAACAAGTAATAAAAAAACGGTAGGGGTCAAAATTATTGACACCCCTAAATATTCTTATAAATATAGTCAAAAGTTTAGTATTTGCTCCCATATTCCTAGCACGCAATGACTACATCAAGCTTGGGACTCTACAAACTTGTTGGATGCATTTTCAGTTCGTTTTTTGTTGTTTCAGATTATTTTTTGTCCAATAGAAATGAATGGTAAATAATGTATTGTGTCATTTTGGAGTCACTTTTATTGTAAATAAGAATAGATTATGTTTCTAAACAATTCTACATTAATGTGGATGCTACCATGATTGCGGATAATCCTGAATGAATCGTGAATAATGATGAGTGAGAAAGTTACAGAGGGTCAAAGATCATAGATAGATTCATGTTTCACCTTTCAAACTTCTCACTATTGTTGGTCATCCCTTGTTGGATGACGTGGACAAAGTCGTACGTCAGAATAAAATTTGCTCTTGAATTTCCCCAGAAAGTGTCCAAAGTCAATGTGGAACAGCTAAAAGAGATAGAGTCAAGCAGGAGATTAACAGAAGATATCCAAACCATCCAAACATGATTAAACATCATTATTTGAGATTACCATTGTGGCTGCAGGCAAATTAGATATTTTCTTTTTTATAATGTTTTATTATCAGATTAAGTGTTTTGGTAACACATTCATAATAACTCACAAATAATGTATTGAATAACTAATGAATAAGGCATTAAATGCTTATACATTTTTATAAATGCTTTTCACATTAAATAATACAGTGGGGAAAAAAAGTATTTAGTCAGCCACCAATTGTGCAAGTTCTCCCACTTAAAAAGATGAGAGAGGCCTGTAATTTTCATCATAGGTACACGTCAACTATGACAGACAAATTGAGGAAAAAAAATCCAGAAAATCACATCGTAGGATTTTTTATGAATTTATTTGCAAATTATGGTGGAAAATAAGTATTTGGTCACCTACAAACAAGCAAGATTTCTGGCTCTCACAGACCTGTAACTTCTTCTTTAAGAGGCTCCTCTGTCCTCCACTCGTTACCTGTATTAATGGCACCTGTTTGAACTTGTTATCAGTATAAAAGACACCTGTCCACAACCTCAAACAGTCACACTCCAAACTCCACAATGGCCAAGACCAAAGAGCTGTCAAAGGACACCAGAAACAAAATTGTAGACCTGCACCAGGCTGGGAAGACTGAATCTGCAATAGGTAAGCAGCTTGGTTTGAAGAAATCAACTGTGGGAGCAATTATTAGGAAATGGAAGACATACAAGACCACTGATAATCTCCCTCGATCTGGGGCTCCACGCAAGATCTCACCCCGTGGGGTCAAAATGATCACAAGAACGGTGAGCAAAAATCCCAGAACCACACGGGGGGACCTAGTGAATGACCTGCAGAGAGCTGGGACCAAAGTAACAAAGCCTACCATCAGTAACACACTACGCCGCCAGGGACTCAAATCCTGCAGTGCAAGACGTGTCCCCCTGCTTAAGCCAGTACATGTCCAGGCCCGTCTGAAGTGCATTTGGATGATCCAGAAGAGGATTGGGAGAATGTCATATGGTCAGATGAAACCAAAATATAACTTTTTGGTAAAAACTCAACTCGTCATGTTTGGAGGACAAAGAATGCTGAGTTGCATCCAAAGAACACCATACCTACTGTGAAGCATGGGGGTGGAAACATCATGCTTTGGGGCTGTTTTTCTGCAAAGGGACCAGGACGACTGATCCGTGTAAAGGAAAGAATGAATGGGGCCATGTATCGTGAGATTTTGAGTGAAAACCTCCTTCCATCAGCAAGGGTATTGAAGATGAAACGTGGCTGAGTCTTTCAGCATGACAATGATCCCAAACACACTGCCCGGGCAACGAAGGAGTGGCTTCGTAAGAAGCATTTCAAGGTCCTGGAGTGGCCTAGCCAGTCTCCAGATCTCAACCCCATAGATAATCTTTGGAGGGAGTTGAAAGTCTGTGTTGCCCAGCGACAGCCCCAAAACATCACTGCTCTAGAGGAGATCTGCATGGAGGAATGGGCCAAAATACCAGAAACAGTGTGTGAAAACCTTGTGAAGACTTACAGAAAACGTTTGACCTGTGTCATTGCCAACAAAGGGTATATAACAAAGTATTGAGAAACTTTTGTTATTGACCAAATACTTATTTTCCACCATCATTTGCCAATAAATTCATTAAAAATCCTACAATGTGATTTTCTGGATAATTTTTTCTCATTTTGTCTGTCATAGTTGACGTGTACCTATGATGAAAATTACAGGCCTCTCTCATCTTTTTAAGTGGGAGAACTTGCACAATTGGTGGCTGACTAAATACTTTTTTCCCCACTGTATATATGCTCACTTTGTTATATTGTTGTCTAATATCTTCTCATTTTTGTTTTGAATGTTCTTAATTGTAAAATGTCAACAACAACAAAAATCTTCAAAAAATCATAATATAGAAATACTTATGAATTGGAATGCTTGTAATGCTTATACATGTTTATAAATGTTAAAAAATAAAGACATATTTATTTATTAATGGTTCATAACTAAGTTATCAATGCTTATTCATGAAAGTCATTATGAAGTGGGACTAATATTTTGGCAGCAAAACTGCTGTATATTAGCATTGCTGTGTGTAGTAAGACGTGCCAGCTTGTGGTAGAACTGACTACTACGCATATCATACATAGTAGTCAGTAGCCTATCACAGTTGTTTTTAGAGAGGCCAAATGTGATTCATTTGAATTACTGGAATTTCCATTGTCTGTCTAAGAATAAGTGTATATCGGGTTACTTTATGAATTATAAATAGTGTAAGACAAAAAAAAATCATAGATATAAACAAAGAGCTCTATTCCTACTAAGGATACCCACTCTAATCAGACATAGAAATTATCAACATTTTACACATTTCACATTAACAAAAGGGAATGCTGTGCATCTCACCTGCCTAGTCTCCTTGATGCTGATATTGTCGTTGTGGCGATCTCCGATACCGAACACTGAAGTGGCTACACAGTACACAAGTGCCTGGTCAAGTTTATCTCTGCAGACAAATTAAAGAAAGAGAAAGAGCGAGAGTGAGAAGACCATATGGGATCAGTTTGCTTTACTTTCTACACCCTTTCCTTTATCCCCACCTCACTTGAACGTTCTCTCTTTATTTATGCCATTACCTAAATATTGACTGGCTTTCATCAAGCTGTCCACTCAAGAAAAAGCTTCAAACTTTAACCAGTGCCTGCAACCTGGTTCAGGTTATCAGTCAACCTACCATGGTAGTTACAAACAGCACAGGAATGAAATTATCCACATGTTACTAATGCTGCAGAAATCTGCTATGAAGCAGTACCCACATCCATCGGATATAGTGATCCTAATATAGTAGCCATATCTAGGAATACCCAAGTTCCAAAGGCTGGGTCTAATATAGTGAATACGAGATCATACATAAGGTTTTGTAGTGATTCCTATGTTGAAGATGTAAAGAATATTTGCCGGTCTGTGGTGTACAATGAGCAACCAGACACTGCACTTGACGTATTTATGAAATTGTTTATTCCAGTTGCTAATAAGCATGCACGCATTAAGACAATGACTGTACAAACTGTTACGTCCCCGTGGATTGATGAGAAATTGAACAATTGTATGGTTGAGAAATGATGCAGATGAACAGAACATGAGAAGCATACAGAACGTGAGAGAAACAATACTACCTAGTGACTGCTGTCTACTGAGGGCTAAATAAAGGGGGAGTAATCAAGGAGATAATGATGACCAGGTGTGCATAATGATGGGGCACAGGTGTACGTAATGATTGTTGCCAGGGCTGGAGGTTAGTAGACTGGCAACGTCGAGTGCTGGAGAGAGGGAGCGGGAGTAGGCGTGACACGTACTGTAAATTGAGATATAATGTGATTAAACTAAACAAAAAGAAGAAGAAACTGTATTATGAAACAAAGATACATTATATAAAGAATAATAGTAAATGACATTTTGGGCAAAAAGACGAACTCAGCTCCATCATTCATTGAATCAGATGGTTTATTCATCACAAAGCCCACTGATATTGCCAACTATTTGGACAATTTGGACGGAAAATTACTGAGGATGATAGCTGACGATATTGCCATTCCTATTTGCCATCTCTTCAATCTTACAGGAAAGTGTGTGCCCTCAGGCCTGGAGGGAAGCAAAAGTAATTCTGCTACCCAAGAAAGCAAAGCAATCTTTACTGGCCCAAACAGCCGACCAATCAGCCTGTTTTCCAACCCTTAGTAAACATTTGGAAAAATTGTGTTTTACCAAATACAATGCTATTTCACAGTAAACAAATCATCAACTGACTTTAAACACGCTTATAGGAAAGGGCACTCAACATGTACAGCACTTGACTGAGGTTTGGCTGAAAGAAATTGATCATAAGAAGATTGTCAGAGCTGTTTTGTTAGACTTCAGTTCAGCTGTTGACATTATCGATCATAATCTGCTGCTGGAAAAACTTGTGTTATGGCTTTACATCCCCTGCTAGATAGATTGTTATTTGTCTAACAGATCACAGAAGCCTCTCCAACATAATCCAGGTAGAGTCAGGCATTTCCCAGAGTAGCTGTCTAGGCCCCTTACTTTTTTCAATATTTACTAATGGCCTACCACCGGCACTGAGTAAAGCCTGTTTGTCTATGTATGCTGATGAAACAACATTATACACGTCAGCTACTACAGTGACTGAAATGACTGCAACACTTAACAAAGAGCTGCAGTTAGTTTCAGAGTGGGTGGCAAGGAATAAGTTAGTCTGTTACCTGGTGCCGACAAAGATGGCGGCCTCGCGACTAGCTCTTAAGAAACTTTGCAGTATTTTGTTTTTTTATGTATAATTTTTTACATTATTAGCTCAGAAAGTGTTTTGTATCATTACATACAGCCGGGCAAAACTATTGGATATCAGAGCGGAGGCAACTCACCAGCATAACGACCAGGAATACGACTTTGCTGAAGCAGATCCTTTGTTTGCTCTCCCCAGGGCCTCAAACTGATTCCAGCGGCTGACCCAAAACATCGCTGGTGGAGGAGAGGCACTCGGAGCAGCCTGCTGGTTAGACTTAGGAGGCGCGCACACCACCCACCGCTTCCAAGTATTCTAATCGCTAATGTTCAGTCTTTGGTTAACAAGGTCGACGAACTCCGGGCAAGGATTTCTTTCCAGAGAGACATCAAGGCCTGTAACATACTTTGTTTCACGGAAACATGGCTCTCTTGGGATATTCTGTCGAAATCGGTCCAGCCAGAGGGGTTCTCAGTTCATCGCCAACACAGGAATAAATATCTCTCCGGGAAGCAGAAGGGCGGAGGTGTGTATTTCATGATTAACGACTCATGGTGTAATTGTAGTCTTGAGTCCTTTTGTTCACCCGACCTAGAATATCTCACAATCAAATGATGACCGTATTATCTCCCAAGATAATTTTCTTCGGTTATAGTCACGGCCATGTATATCCCCCTCAAGCCGATACCACGACGGCCCTCAAAGAACTTCACTGGACTTTATGCAAACTGGAAACCACATATCCTGAGGCTGCATTTATTGTAGCCGGGGATTTTAACAAAGCAAATTTGAGGACTAGGCTGCCGAAGTTCTATCAACATATCGACTGTTGTATTCGCGCTGCAAAATTCCTCGACCATTGCTATTCGAACTTCCAGGATGGTTATAAGAACCTCCCCCGCCCTCCTTTCGGCAAATCTGACCACGACTCCATTTTGCTCCTCCCTTCCTATAGGCAGAAACTCAAACAGGAAATACCTGTGCTAAGGACTCTTCAACGCTGGTCTGACCAATCGGAATCCACGCTTCAAGATTGTTTTGATGACGCAGACTGGGATATGTTCCAGTTAGCTTTCGAAAATAATTTAGACGAATACACTGAAACGCTGTCTCAGTTTATCAGGAAGTGTATAGGTGATGTTGTGCCCACTGTGACTATTAAAACCTACCATAACCAGAAACCGTGGATAGATGGCAGAATTCGTGCAAATCTGAAAGCGCGAACCACCACATTCAACTATGGCAAGATGACTGGGAATGTGGTAGAATACAAACAGTGTAGCTACTCACTCCGCAAGGCAATTAAACTGGCAAAACATCAGTATAGAGACAAAGTCAAGGCGGTGACCTGATCCTGTAGGTTCATGCTCTACAACATTTGCAGAGTACGACCCTGACTTACACAGGTCCTAATCCAGGCACTTGTTATCTCCCGTCTGGATTACTGCAACTCGCTGTTGGCTGGGCTCCCTGCCTGTGCCATTAAACCCCTACAACTTGTAGAGCATGAACCGATCCTGTAGGTTCATGCTCTAAAACATTCGCAGAGTACGACCCTGCCTTACACAGGTCCTAATCCAGGCACTTGTCATCTCCCGTCTGGATTACTGCAACTCGCTGTTGGCTGGGCTCCCTGCCTGTGCCATTAAACCCCTACAACTCATCCAGAACTCATCCAGAATGCCACAGCCCGTCTGGGGTTCAACCTTCCCAAGTTCTCTCACATCACCCCGCTCCTCCGCACACTCCACTGGCTTCCAGTTGAAGCTCGCATCTGCTACAAGACCATGGTGCTTGCCTACGGAGCTGTAAGGGGAACGGCACCTCCGTACCTTCAGGCTCTGATCAGTCCCTAAACCCAAACGAGGGCATTGCGTTCATCCACCTCTGGCCTGCTGGCCCCCCTACCTCTGCGGAAGCACAGTTCCCGCTCAGCCCAGTCAAAACTGTTCGCTGCTCTGGCACCCCAATGGTGGAACAAGCTCCCTCACGACCACCTTCCGGAGACACTTGAAACCCCATCTCTTTAAGGAATACCTGGGATAGGATAAAGTAATCCTTCTACCCACCCTTACCCCACCCCCCAAAAAGTAATATATATATATATATATAAAAATATTGTAAAGTGGTTGTCCCACTGGCTATCATAAGGTGAATGCACCAATTTGTAAGTTGCTCTGGAGAAGAGCGTTTGCTAAATGACGAAAATGTAAATGTAATGTAAAGTGCAGTCGCAATTCAACGGCTCAGACACGAGACGTATGTGGCAGGGTCTACAGACAATCACGGACTACAAAAGGAAAACCAGCCATGTCGCCAACACCTACGTCTCACTTCCAGACATGCTAAACACCTTCTTCGCCCGCTTTGAGAATAACACAGAGCCACTGACGAGGCCCAATACCAAGGACTGTGTCCTCTCCTTCTCCTTCTCTGTTGCCTCTCCTTCTAACCATGTTAACACCTGCAAGGCTGCCGGCCCAGACGGCATCCCTAGCCGCATCCTCAGAGCATGTGCAGACCAGCTGGCTGGCCCCATCCATCCTCCCCTCAATACGGTGCAGTCGTCCTTTCCACTTTGCAGAAAAACATCCCCAAAGAATGATGTTTCCACCTCCATGCTTCACGGTTGGGATTGTGTTCTTGGGGTTGTACTCATCCTTCTTCTTCCTCCAAACACGGCGAGTGGAGTTTAGACCAAAAAGCTATATTTTTGTCTCATCAGACCACATGACCTTCTCCCATTCCTCCTCTGGATCATCCAGATGGTCATTGGAAAACGTCAGACGGGCCTGGACATGCGCTGGCTTGAGCAGGGGGACCTTGCGTGCGCTGCAGGATTTTAATCCATGACGGCGTAGTGTGTTACTAATGGTTTTCTTTGAGACTGTGGTCCCAGCTCTCTTCAGGTCATTGACCAGGTCCTGCCGTGTAGTTCTGGGCTGATCCCTCACTTTCCTCATGATCATTGATGCCCCACGAGGTGAGATCTTGCATGGAGCCCCAGACCGAGGGTAATTGACCGTCATCTTGAACTTCTTCCATTTTCTAATAAATGCACCAACAGTTGTTGCCTTCTCACCAAGCTGCTTGCCTGTTGTCCTGTAGCCCATCCCAGCCTTGTGCAGGTCTACAATTTTATCCCTGATGTCCTTACACAGCTCTCTGGTCTTGGCCATTGTGGAGAGGTTGGAGTCTGTTTGATTGAGTGTGTGGACAGGTGTCTTTTATACAGGTAACGAGTTCAAACAGGTGCAGTTAATACAGGTAATGTGGAGAACAGGAGGGCTTCTTAAAGAAAAACTAACAGGTCTGTGAGAGCCAGAATTCTTACTAGTTGGTAGGTGATCAAATACTTATGTCATGCAATAAAATGCAAATTCATTACTTAAAAATCATACAATGTGATTTTCTGGATTTTTGTTGTAGATTCCGTCTCTCACAGTTGAAGTGTACATATGATAAAAATGACAGACCTCTACATGCTTTGTAAGTAGGAAAACCTGCAAAATCGGCAGTGTATCAAATACTTGTTCTCCCCACTGTATATACTGCATTATGTCCTTTAATATTCTACTGTATCTTATTCCATGCTGCTCTGTCATTGCTTGTCCATAAATGTATATTTTCTTAAATTCCATTACTTACTACTTTTGTGTGTATTAGGAATATGTTGTGAAATTGTTAGATATTACTTGTTAGATATTACTGCACTGTCGGAGCTAGAAGCAGAAGCATTTCGCTACACCCGCTATAACATCTGCTAAACACGTGTATGTGACAAATACATTTTTATTTTATTTTATTTTATATTTTGAAAACATCAATTGATCACAGCAGCTACTCTTCCTGGGGTCCAGCAAAATTGAGGCAGTTCATACAATTTTAAAAACATTACAATGCATTCACAAATTTCACAACACACTGTGTGCCCTCAGGCCCCTACTCCACCACTACCAAATATCTACAGTACAAAAATCCATGCGTACGTGTGTGTATAGTGCGTATGTTATCGTGTGTGTGTATGCATGTGTCTGCGCCTATGTTTGTGTTGCTTCAGAGTCCGCGCTGTTCCATAAGCTGTTTTTCTATCTGTTTTTTAAATCTAATTTACTACTTGCATCAGTTACTTGATGTGGAATAGAGTTCCATGTAGTTATGGCTCTATGTAGTACTGTGCAACTCCAATAGTCTGTTCTGGACTTGGGGACTGTGAAGAGACCTCTTGTGGCATATCTTGTGGGGTATGCATGGGTGACCGAGCTGTGCGCCAGTAGCTCAAACAGACAACTCGGTGCATTCAATATGTCAACACCGCTCATAAACACAAGTAGTGATGAAGTCAATCTCTCCTCCACTTTGAGCCAAGAGGGATCGACATGCTATATTAATATTAATATTACCTCTCTGTGTACATCCAAGGGCCAGCCGTGCTGCCCTGTTCTGAGCCATTTGCAATTTTCCTAAGTCCTTTTTTGTAGCACCTGACCACACGACTGAACAGTAGTCCTGGTGTGACAAAAGTAGGGCCTGTAGGACCTGCCTTGTTGATAGTGCTGTTAAGAAGGTAGAGCAGCGCTTTATTATGGACATACTTCTCCCCATCTTAGCTACTGTTGAATCAATATGTTTTGACCATGACAGTTTTAGTGGTCCTCTGTAGCTCAGCTGGTAGAGCACGGCGCTTGTAACGCCAAGGTAGTGGGTTCGATCCCCGGGACCACCCATACACAAAAAAAATGTATGCACGCATGACTGTAAGTCGCTTTGGATAAAAGCGTCTGCTAAATGGCATATTATTATTATTATTACAATCCAGGGTTACTCCAAGCAGTTTAGTCACCTCAACTTGCTCAATTTCCACGTTATTTATTACAAGATTTAGTTGAGGTTTAGGGTTTAGTGAATGATTTGTCCCAAATACAATGCTTTTAGTTTTAGAAATATTTAGGACTAACTTATTCCTTGCCACCCACTCTGCAACTAACTGCAACTCTTTGTAAAGCGATGCAGTCATTTCAGTCGCTGTAGTAGCTGACATGTATAGTGTTGAGTCATCCACATACATAGACACTCTGGCTTTACTCAAAGCCAGTGGCATGTCATTAGTTAAGATTGAAAAAAGTAATGGGCCTACACAGCTGCCCTGGGGAATTCCTGATTCTACCTGGATTATGTTGGAGAGGCTTCCATTAAAGAACACCCTCAGTGTTTTGTTAGACAGGTAACTCTGTATCCACAATATAGCAGGTGGAGTAAAGCCATAACACATACGTTTTTCCAGCAGCAGACTATGATCAATATTGTCAAAATCCGCACTGAAGTCTAACAAAACAGCCCCCACAATATTTTAATCATCAATTTCTCTCAGTAATTTGTGTAAGTGCTGTGCTTGTTGAATGTCCTTCTCTATAAGCATGCTGAAAGTTTGTTGTCAATTTGTTTACTGTAAAATAGCATTGTACCTGGTCAAACATAATTTTTTCCAATAGTTTACTCAGGGTTGGTAACAGGCTAATTGGTCGGCTATTTGAGCCAGTAAAGGGGGCTTTACTATTTTTAGGTAGCGGAATGACTTTTGCTTCCCTCCAAGCCTGGGGGCACACACATTCTAGTAGGCTTAGATTGAAGATATGGAAAATAGGAGTGGCAATATTGTCCGCTATTATCCTCAGTAATTTTCCATCCAAGTTGTCAGACCCCGGTGGCTTGTCATTGTTGATCAGATATACTTGGATGTGTAGTGTCAGTGTTTGTTGCTGGCATGTCATGTCTAAGTTTGCTAATCTTGCCAATGAAAAAGTAATTAAAGTAGTTGGCAATATCAGTTGGTTTTGTGAAGAATGAGCCATCTGATTCAATGAATGATGGAGCTTTTTACTATCATTCTTTATGTCATTTATCTTTGTTTCATAGTGTAGTTTCTTCTTCTTTTTATTTAGTTTAGTCACATGATTTCGCAATTTCCAATACGTTTACCAATCAGTGGTGCAGCCAGATTCCTTTTGCCTCATCCCTCTCAACCATACAATTGTTCAATTCTTCATCAACCACAGGGAGTTAACCGTTTTTACAGTCATTTTCTAAACGGGTGCATGCTTATTAGTAACTGGAATAAGCAATTTAACAAATGTGTCAAGTGCAGTGTCTCTTTGCTCCTCATTACACACCACGGACCACGATATATTCTTTACATCAACAACATAGGAATCACTACAAAACGTATTGTATGACCTCTTATACAATATTAAGGCCAGCCTTTGGAACTTTGGTTTTCCTAGATATGGCTACTATATTGTGATCACTACATCCAATTGATTTGGATACTGCTTGCAAACAAATCTCTGCAGCATTAGCAAAGATATGATCAATACATGTTGATGATTGAATTCCTGTACTGTTTGAAACTACCCTGGTAGGTTGACTGATAACCTGAACCAGGTTGCAGGCACTGGTTACAGTTTGAAGCTTTCTCTTCAGTGGGCAGCTTGATGAAAGCCAGTCAATATTTAAACCACCCAGAAAGTAAACCTCTCTGTTGATATCACATACATCACCAAGCATTTCATACATGTTATCCAGATACTGCCTCTTAGCACTTGGTGGTCTATAGCAGCTTCCCCCCAGAATGGGCTTTAGGTGAGGCAGATGAACCTGTAGCCATATTACTTCAACAGTATTTAACATGAGATCCTCTATAATCTTCACAGGAATGTGGTTCTGAATATAAACAGCAACACCTCCACCATTGGCATTTCTGTATTTTCTGTAGATGTTATAACCTTGTATTGCTACCACTGTATCATCAAAGGTATTATCTAAGTGAGTTTCAGATATAGTCAGAATATGAATGTCATCTGTTACTAGCAAATTATTGATTTCATGAACCTTTCTTAAGCTACATATGTTAACCTGGGCTATTTTGAGCACTTTTCTTCTGTGATGCTTACTTGTTTTTATTGCTTTACTGGGAAGCTTAGCAGCAGTAGATGTGGTCATGTTCTTTATGTTAGTGCAGGTTGAGCTGCACACAGTGGACTTCCTCCTCGGGCACACCGGCTCAGTGCTAACAGTATAAATCTGGCACATGATTACTGCATACAATTGCTGTAGGATCAGTAGAGGCATTCAGGGCAGTTAGAGGGACATACATTAGGTTACTTATGGGTGCCATACATTGTGAAGGAGGAGGTACAGTAGCTACATGACTCAGACTGGTTCCCAGATTAGCCCTCTACATGATTTTCACCAGACTCTTCATCAACCATCTCCCTGACCACCTTCCTCTGATCAAGCCATGAACTGTCCCTCTCCATCTTTGGAGGATGCATGCACTCAAAGACTTGGCCTCTATTGGTTGACCTAACTATAACTAGGCTACTCATGATGATGTACACTATATATACAAAACTATGTTGACACCCCTTCAAATTAGTGGATTCGGCTATTTCAGCTACAACTGTTGATGACAGGTGTATAAGATCGACCAGACAGCCATGCTTTCTCCATAGACAAATATTGGCAGCAGAATGGCCTTAATGAAGAGCTCAGTGACTTTCAACGTGGCACCGTCAAAGGATGCCACCTTTCCAACAAGTCAGATCATCACATTTCTGCCCTGCTAGAGCTGCCCCGATCAACTGTAGGTGCTGTTATTGTGAAGTGGAAACATCTAGGAGCAACAACGGCTCAGCCGTGAAATGGTAGGCCACACAAGCTCACAGAACGGGACCGCCGAGTGCTGAAGCGAGTAAAAATAATCTGTCCTCTGTTGCAACACTCACTACAGAGTTCCAAACTGTCTCCAGAAGCAACGTCAGCACAAGATCTGTTCGTCAGGATCTTCATGAAATGGGTTTCCATGGCCGAGCAGCCGCACACAAGCCTAAGATCACATTGCGCAATGCCAAGCATTGGTTGGAGTGGTGTAAAGCTTGCCACCATTGGACTCTGGATTAATGGAAACGCGTTCTCTGATGAATCACGCTCCCCCATCTGGAAGTCCGGCGGACATATCTGGGTTTGGCGGATGCCAGGAGAACGCTACCTGCCCCAATCCATAGTGCCAACTGTAAAGTTTGGTGGAGGAGGAATAATGGTCTGGGGCTGTTTTTCATGGTTCGAGCTAGGCCCCTTAGTTCCAGTAAAGAGAGATCTTAACGCTTCAGCATACAATTACATTCTAGATGATTCTGTGCTTCCAACTTTGTGGCAACAGTTTGGGGAAGGCCCTTTCCTGTTTCAGCATGACAATGCCCCCGTGCACAAAGCGAGGTCCCTACAGAAATGGTTTGTTGAGATTGGTATGGAAGAATTTGACTGGCCTGCACAGAGCCCTGACCTCAACCCGATCGAACACCTTTGGGATGAATTGGCCTAATTGCCCAACATCAGCGCCCAACCTAACTAATGCTCTAATGGCTGCATGGATTCAAGTCCCCACAGCAATGTTCCCACATCTATTGGAAAGCCCTCTCAGAAGAGTGGAGGCTGTTATAGCAGCAAGGGGGGGACCAACTCCATATTAATGACCATAATTTTGGAATGAGATGTTCGACGAGCAACATACTTTTGGTCATGTAGTGAACCTGTATTGCTTGTTTGTTTTTTGCTTTTGAAGAGCTTTGAGATTGTTTTGAAAAGCGTATAAAAATGTTATAAATTATTATTATTATTGTTACTACATTTGACCAAGCCTAATACATAAGCCTACTGAGACAAGGTAGCCGACAGCTTTTGAACATATTTTGAAGCTATACATGGATTATGTTCCTGTTATAAACAATTGCGCTATGCTCTTGAGACTTTTATGATTTATAGTATTTAAAGGGTCAATCTGTGATTGCTTCCTATATTTTTTGACTTTAAATATGTGTGAACACCATTATACCAGAGAAGAAGAAGAAGTAACGTTCACGCCTGGAGTGGTAGACGTCATTTTTGACGGAAAGGAGGAAAGCCTATCGGTTTTGCTATTGTTTGATTATGTTTTTCTACCTACTCATATACAATATGGGTATGTTCATACTAACAGTGAAGAAGGTAGACTTTGTTGCATTTATTGCACAGGTGATTAATTGCAATGGACAAACTAATAAAAAATTGAAGAAACTAGAAATCATTGTTAAGGTGGGCAAAAATGTTTGGGGATCTTCAGGACTTCATGTCTGAAATGTTACAGGGAATACTGAATGAAGAGGTTCCCCCCTCTCAGGCTCCTGACCCTATGTAGGGATCTGAGAAGACATTTGAATCCGATTGAAGGAGTGAAGTTTTGGTTTTTGTTCTCCCTTCCCCTATTATTTATGCATGAAAGGTGATCAGTTTTCATCCAACCAGTAAGTGGCGACATGCACCTCTAACATTGTTTGAGGACCTCCATTATACCATGAAGAAGAAGAAGAAGAAGAAGAAAAAGAGGACTAGTTCCTAGGTAGATGAGAGGAGGAGTAGACTTTAGGGCGGAGAAGCTGGCCGATGGGTGTGAAGGGGGAGAGCCTCGTAAATGGCGTCCCTTGAGAAAGCAAGAAACAGATGTATGTCAGGAGAAGTGCAGTATTATCATAATGAGACGTATACTTGGATGACGGAGGAGGAATGGAGGGAAAAAGAGAGGCAGAGGAGGTCTAAGAGAAAAAGAGGGAGGAAGATTGTGAGCTTGAGTCTGTAAAAAATGGTGGAAAAAAGGGAGAAGGTTTCTTAAAGAAGAATGGTAGGAAATGTAAGCCAAGTGATCTGAAGACAGGAGGAGAAATGGAAGTGAATGAGGGTGAAGTATCGGAGGTGGTAGGTGTGGTGAAGTACTCGGAGCCCGAGGCTAGCACCGAGGGTCAGGATAAAGATGAGTCTGTGACAGTAGGAGTTACGTATTTGGAACAAGCGGACCCTTGCCTTTTGGCTGATCCATTTGTGGTTTCGGGATGGGTGAAAAAAGCGTTGGGTATAGTGGAATCGGTCAGGGTAACCAGAGTGGTCTATAGTGATAATTGTTTGTGTTTCTGTTGGTCAGAGGAAGAAGGCGCTCAGAGTTAAACAAATGGGGGAAAGAATTGTGAATTGTTTCGCTCTCAAGAAAAGGGCGCCATTGAAAGGAGTGATTACTGGGGTAGCAGTAAATGTAAAAGTTGACAAACTGAAGGGGAAGATTCCCGGTGTTTGTGATGCTCGTCGTTTGGTGCGACGCAAACAGGGTGGCGAGAGTGGGGAAACAGAAGAGTCATTGTCTGTTCTTTTGAGTTTTGAAGTTGAGTCTTTGCCTGACAAAGTGAAGTTAGGATATATAAGTTATCCTGTACGAGCTTATGTGCCGAATACATTACGATGTTACAGGTGTCAAACTTATGGGCATGTGTCAGCAGTGTGTAGGAAGGAGGTTCCAAGGTGTGAGAAGTGTGCAGAAGGGCATGAGACAAAGGAATGTGTAGCATTGGGGAAAGTAGTGGTATGTGCTAATTGTAGGGGTGCCCATGGGGCTGGGGATCAGAAATGTCCTGTGCGAGAGAGGCAGGTCGAGGTTTCAGGGTAAGAGTAGTGAAGATGTTGTAATTTGCTGAGGCAGTGAAGAAAGTAGAGGAAGATGGGTCAAGGGGGAGGAGTGGTGAGAGTAGTAGGTATGTACCAGTACAGAGGGATAGGCCAACAAGTGATATCTGTTTCAGTAAGATTGGATTTGTAGCATTTATAGCAATGGTTATTAATTGTACTGCAGGGATGGAACTTAAGTCGAAGAAAATTGAGGTTGTGGTGGCAGCTGCAGAGAGGTATTTGGGTGTGCGAGACTTGACATCAGAAGAGTGATTTCCCATCATTTCAGGTTGAGGGCATTAGGTAGGAATGAATATTTTTTAAATAGTGGAGTAGGGTGGTGTTAATTATTAATAATATTTTTGAATTTGTGAGTGTAGTGTTAGATGGTATGGTATTTCTTTATTTTATTTTTCAAGCAAAATATAAGAGAGTTGTACTCCAGTCTAGTAGGTGGCGGTAATTCAACAAATTGGATGCCAACCGCCGTTAAACCTCATCGAAGAAGAAGAAGAAAAAGAAGAAGAAGAAACTTTAGGACAGAGATTGGATTATTGCACCCTTGTTGAATGTTCAAACTGAAATAGTTATTATGTTAAGGTAATAATTATTTAAGGTAAAAATGTGCTGCTTTGTTTGCCTCTAGGCAGTGACATTGTATGGACGATATTAGTGGACACGTTAGCTAGCAAATTAGTCACTTTATACACAGAAGATCTCAGCTAAACACAAAATTAAGATGTTTATCTGTCTTTCTGTGACTGCTGATAACTTCAGAACGAATGTGACAGTGACTACAAATACAAAGCTAACAATTTATTACGGTTTTGTACACCAGCTTCAAACAGCTATAAATACAATATTTTGGATAATTGAAAATATATTTCATAGCAGTTTAGATGGCACAATGATTCTCTACACTATACCTGCTTGTTTTGTTACTTTTGTTACATAAACGGAAATTAGGCAAACTATTAGAAGGGTACCAAATAAATTCTGCAGCATTGAAGGTCCCCAAGAACACAGTGGCCTCAATTCTTAAATGGAAGAAGTTTGGATCCACCAAGACTCTTCCTAGAGCTGGGCGCCCGGCCAAACTGAGCAATCGGGGGAGAAGGGCCTTGGTCAGGGAGGTGACCAAGAACCTGATGGTCACTCTAAAAGAGCTCTAGAGTTCCTCTGTGGAGATGGGAGAACCTTCCAGAAGGACAACCATCTCTGCAGCACTCCACCAATCAGGCCTTTATGGTAGAGTGGCCAGACAGAAGCCACTCCTCAGTAAAAGGCACATGGCAGCCCGCTTGGAGTTTGCCAAAAGGCACCTAAAGACTCTCAGACCATGAGAAACAAGATTCTCTGGTCTGATGAAACCAAGATTGAACTTTTTGGCCTGAATGCCAAGCGTCACGTCTGGAGGAAACCTGGCACCATCCCTACGGTGAAGCATGGTGGTGGCAGCATCATGCTGTGGGGATGTTTTTCAACGGCAGGGACTGGGAGACTAGTCAGGATCGAGTGAAAGATGAACAGAGCAAAGTACAGAGATATCCTTGATGAAATCCTGCTCCAGAGCGCTAAGCACCTCAGACTGGGGCGAAGGTTCACCTTCCAACAGGACAACGACCCTAAGCACACAGCCAAGACAACGCAGGAGTGGCTTCGGGACAAGTCTCTGAATGTCCTTGTGTGGCCTAGCCAGAGCCCGGACTTGAACCCGATCGAACATCTCTGGAGAGACCTGAAAATAGCTGTGCAGCAACGCTCCCCATCCAACCTGACAGAGCTTGAATGGACCTACAGAGAATAATTGTAGAAACTCCCCAAATACAGGTGTGCCAAGCTTCTAGCATCCTACCCAAGAAGACTTGAGGCTGTAATCTCTATTAAAGGTGCTTCAACAAAGTACTGAGTAAAGGGTCTGAATACCTATGTAAATGTGATATTTCAGAATTTCTAAAAACCTGTTTTTGCTTTGTCATTATGGGGTATTGTGTGTAGATTGATGAAGGAACATTTGGAAAAAGTCAAGGGGTCTGAATACTTTCCGAATTATATTGAAATCAATGTTTTATTTAGCTATTTGTACACTACTGTCTGTGATTTTTGCCTCAATATATTTGAAGATGTGTAACATTAGCACAATTAAGTGCCAAATCTTGATTTAGTGCATTATTATAGGGTACACATGAGAATAAGCCGCCTCAATATTTTAGCCATATGTGATAATATCTCTCTAGGAGCTCATCCGTCGTCAGTATTGTGGAATAATTCTAATGTTAAGGTAAGACGGAGAACGCTCATTTGAGAGCAGTGCTTCCTTTCGATCCTATCAGTAGGGACACAGGCCTCTCTCTGTGGGGTTTTTGGGAAATGTTGTAGGAAAGATGCATCGTTAAAACACTCATAAGCCTAAATTCCATCGTTATTTGGAAATCAGGCCCTGGCTAGCTACAGACTGGCGACCTTCAGTCTCTGCTTCGGCAACTCTGTTGACAGCTACATACAAGCTTGCTAGTTAGTGTTACATTCCTCCTGCTAGTAGCCAATAATAGTTTTTCTAAAAGTTATGACGTTAGCTAACTAGCCAGTTATTTAGCTAGCTATTTATGACTATGCCAGAAATACTAATATATGGCCTTACATTGCTTTGACCTAGCTAGTTAACATGATCAACCAGAGACACAATCAGGTCTTAGCTACAATTCCTAGCTAGTTGTCTAATGCTAACTGTAAACAGCCGAGTTGAAAGGTCTTGATGAGTAGAATAACTAGCTAGCAAGCTAATTAACATTAGTATTTGAAACCATCCAGTCCGATGATTAAATGTATATTATTTACAAAGCGTTGTATGTTTCTGGCAGTGTAGATTTGATATTATTATTATTATTTATTTTTTTAGATCAAGGATATCCACCTGTAATCCGCCAACACATTAGAAAATACAGTACAACCCCAATCAAAGTAAGTACAGAATAATTTTTTTTGGTGTAAATGTACCCTTTTCTCAATATTGTACTATTGTAATAATATGATATTCTACTGGAAACGTGCCTTTATCTATATACATGTGTGTAATAATGTGTACATCTCCCGCCAATGTGACACTCCCAGGTGCGAGCCCGCTTTGAGAAGGTTCTGGAGGAGGTGACCCGCTATACCCCTCGCTACATGGATGAGATGGAGTCTATCTTTGACCAATCGCAGGCGGAGGAGATAAAGAGGATCAGCAATGGATGTCACCAACAATGAGAGGTGCAGTCAGACTAGCAGGGTGTGAGGATGTGGGTGGTCTTTCTTTATCTCATCTCTCACTGATCATTTCTGTCATGCCCTGATCTCGCATTCCCCCTCTCTCCCCTTTCTATCTTTCGCTCTCCTACCTCTTCACTTTTCTCTCCCAGTGTGAAGGCTGTGTGTAATAATCTCCACAACATTCTCATGGCCATCAATAAGCAAAACAAACTGCGCTGGTGGAAGAACACCCACAGATCGGGCATGCCCACTGACTGGCCGCAACACACACACACACACACACACACAGATACACACACACAGAATCAAATAGGCTTCCTCAAAATAACATGGTCGCTGTTTGCCGATTTTGTGCAATTATCAGAATCCCACATGATTTCAGATGTTATTATTAAAGATTATTAGGGGAATCATTCTTCATAGAACAGCATGTGTAATACACGGGATATGAACCCGGGTTTCCCACGGAAGCAGCCATCTTAGACCTTTAGATCAATTTGAAATTCCCTCTTGGGCCGAGGGCAGACACTGGTTTTGAAGTTCTCAGGCGGGGTTACCTCATCACGAGACCATGACTGACGTATGTCCGCTACACATGTAAACGTTTCAATCAAATTATGATATTAATCTGACTATTCACAATGTGCATACACAGTGCCGGCCGTGTTCCTACTGGTCAGTAACCCGGATCGGCTCGTAACACCAGCCACACTACACGATAAATGCCCAAAACATCGGACACTACTAGAACTTTATCAGTGCCTACAAACGCACGTAGTGGTACTTAATCGGCAGACCTAGACCCTGTCACACTGAATGAGCCAAGATGTCAGACAAGATTTTGCCCACGACTTGAAAATGTTGTCTGGGACGGCAAAACCGTGGCATAAGACGGCTAAAATCACACAGCCTGCAAAGGCCTTAAGTAGTTGTCATTCAGTACTTACTTACCATCTCATTATGATGAATAATGAATTCCTAATTACTGATTGGTTTGTAATTGATTGGCCTCCTCAACCCTCCTCTCCTCCCTTTCTGCATCCTTTGACTCCCTGTGTCCCCTATCCTCCCGGCCGGCTCGGTCCTCCCCTCCAGCTCCGTGGCTTGACGACTCATTGCGAGCTCACAGAACAGAGCTCCGGGCAGCTGAGCGGAAATGGAAGAAAACTAAACTCCCTGCCGACCTGGCATCTTTTCACTCCCTCCTCTCTACACTTTCTACCACTCTAAATTCCAAGCATCTGCCTCTAACCCTAGGAAGCTCTTTGCCACATTCTCCTCACTGCTGAATCCTCCCCCCCACCCCCCCCCCTCCTCCCTCTCTGTGGATGACTTCGTCAACCACTTTGAAAAGAAGGTTGACGACATCCGATCCTCGTTTGTTAAGTCTAATGACACTGCTGGTCCTGCTCACACTGCCCTACCCTATGCTTTGACTTCTTTCTCCCCTCTCTCTCCAGATAAAATCTTGCGACTAGTGACTGCAGGCCGCCCAACAACCTGCCCGCTTGACCCCATCCCCTCCTCTCTTCTCCAGACCATCTCCGGTGACCTTCTCCCCTACCTCACCTCGCTGATCAACTCATCCTTGACCGCTGGCTATGTCCCTTCCGTCTTCAAGAGAGCGAGAGTTGCACCTCTTCTCAAAAAACCAACACTCGATCCCACTGATGTCAACAACTACAGACCAGTATCCCTTCTTTCTTTTCTTTCCAAAACTATTGAGCGTGCCGTCTTTAGCCAACTCTCTTGCTATCTCTCTCAGAATGACCTTCTTGATCCAAACCAGTCAGGTTTCAGGACTGGTCATTCAACTGAGACTGCTCTTCTCTGTGTCACGGAGGCTCTCCGCACTGCTAAAGCTAACTCTCTCTCCTCTGCTCTTGTCCTTCTAGACCTGTCTGCTGCCTTTGATACTGTGAACCATCAGATCCTCCTCTCCACCCTCTCCGAGCTGGGCATCTCCGGCGCGGCTCACTCCTGGATTGCGTCCTACCTGACCGGTCGCTCCTACCAAGTGGCGTGTGCGAGAAGCTGTCTCCACACCACGTGCTCTCACCACTGGTGTCCCCCAGGGCTCAGTTCTAGGCCCTCTCCTTTTCTCCCTATACACCAAGTCACTTGGCTCTGTCATATCCTCACATGGCCTCTCCTATCATTGCTACGCTGACGATACACAACTAATCTTCTCCTTTCCCCCTTCTGATAACCAGGTGGCGAATCGCATCTCTGCATGTCTGGCAGACATATCAGTATGGATGACGGATCACCACCTCAAGCTGAACCCTGGCAAGACGGAGCTGCTCTTCCTCCCGGGGAAGGACTGCCCGTTCCATGATCTCGCCATCACGGTTGACAACTCCGTTGTGTCCTCCTCCCAGAGTGCGAAGAGCCTTGGCGTGACCCTGGACAACACCCTGTCGTTCTCCGCTAACATCAAGGCGGTGACCCGATCCTGCAGGTTCATGCTCTACAACATTCGGAGAGTACGACCCTGCCTTACACAGGAAGCGGCACAGGTCCTAATCCAGGCACTTGTCATCTCCCGTCTGGATTACTGCAACTCGCTGTTGGCTGGGCTCCCTGCCTGTGCCATTAAACCCCTACAACTCATCCAGAATGCCGCAGCCCGTCTGGTGTTCAACCTTCCCAAGTTCTCTCACGTCACCCCCCTCCTCCGCACACTCCACTGGCTTCCAGTTGAAGCTCGCATCCGTTACAAGACCATGGTGCTTGCCTATGGAGCAGTGAGGGGAACGGCACCTCCGTACCTTCAGGCTCTGATCAGTCCCTACACCCAAACGAGGGCATTGCGTTCATCCACCTCTGGCCTGCTGGCTCCCCTTCCTCTGCGGAAGCATAGTTCCTGCTCAGCCCAGTCAAAACTGTTCGCTGCTCTGGCACCCCAATGGTGGAACAAGCTCCCTCACGACGCCAGGACAGCGGAGTCACTCACCACCTTCCGGAGACATTTGAAACCCCACCTCTTTAAGGAATACCTGGGATAGGATAAAGTAATCCTTCTACCCCCCCCCCCCCAAAAATAAAAAAAATAAAAAATATTTTTTTTTTGGAAAGTGGTTATCCCACTGGCTATTGGGTGAATGCACCAATTTGTAAGTCGCTCTGGATAAGAGCGTCTGCTAAATGACGTAAATGTGCCCTTGAGCAAGGCACTTAACCCTGATTGCTCCTGTAAGTCGCTCTGGATAAGAGCGTCTGCTAAATGACTAAAATGTAAATGTAAATGTTAATTGTTTGTAGATGGTGTTAGTGTTATGTAGGGCTGACCCCATGTAGTCGACTGGCCGATTCTTTGGTCGATTGGCTGTTGGTCACAAAAATATATTTTTTTTCATGGCACATGAGACACCTGTCTGATTCGCGCCCGTCTCAGTGGACAGTCCAAGAAGAAGGGGAGTGTGTCTAAGATGCACAAGGTGCGTCTCTCTCCAGAATGTGCTCTTTCACGCCAATTCGTGCACATTCATTATTTAATAACTTAATTGTGTGAATTGTTTTGTCCTTTGATTGTTAGTGTCTATCAATCACCAGTAGTACATTTACCGTTAATCCCCATAATTTCTAATCTACAATGTTTGTTTGGTTACGGTAATTTCTGTCAATGCATTCAATATATTATTATTATTACTGTCGTTTACCGTTCTCATTGTCGGAGTGGACAAGTTGTTTACAAGACTCACAACTTACACTTGTGAGAAACAAGTTTTGGTGTGTTTCATTCCATTTACGAATTTTGTCATTTTATTAATTGTCTTTTGTTTAGAACACAAATGTTGAGTAAGGATACTGATTACACATAGAAGTTGGCCTAGGCTACCTGACCTGGGTGCAAATGTATAAATGTGCCCATTTGGTGATTTCTGATAGTCTTAACTCACCACCACTAATGAGCTGTGTAGCTTCTCAAATACATGTTTTATTCACCTCAAACAGCAAGTAAATGAAGTCTGTTTTTATATCCATTGAGAAAGATAATAGTTCCTCATGTATTTCCTATCCCTTGTGCAAATATAGCTGTGTCTGTGCGGAGCTAACTGGCACGGGAAACTCTGAGGGCCCAGAATAGTTGATACAATGTTGCAAGTTTGCTAGCGCGAGCTTGAGGCCAGACCAGTTGATAGTTGATACAATGTTTCAAGTTCGTTGCAGACAGGCCATGCGTAGCCAATGGGATTTATAGGATATTTATTTTTATCAGGATATTTTCTACCTGCAATGTTTTTACTTGTAGGCTTTATGTAGGCAATTTTTTACCTAGTTGGCAATAAAGTAGCTTTTAGATTTGTATCATTTTCATTTAATGTAAATATATGCCATTTAGCAGATGCTTTTATCCAAAGAGACTTACAGTCATGCGTGCATATATTTTACATATGGGTGGTCCCAGGAAATGAACCCACTACCCTGGCGTTACAAGCGCCATGCTCTGCAAACTGAGCTACAAAGGACAACCATTGTTTTGTTAATAATAAAAATATATACACTGCTCAAAAAAATAAAGGGAACACTTAAACAACACAATGTAACTCCAAGTCAATCACACTTCTGTGAAATCAAACTGTCCACTTAGGAAGCAACACTGACTGACAATAAATTTCACATGCTGTTGTGCAAATGGAATAGACAACAGGTGGAAATTATAGGCAATTAGCAAGACACCCCCAATAAAGAAGTGGTTCTGCAGGTGGTGACCACAGACCACTTCTCAGTTCCTATGCTTCCTGGCTGATGTTTTGGTCACTTTTGAATGCTGGCGGTGCTTTCACTCTAGTGGTAGCATGAGACGGAGTCTACAACCCACACAAGTGGCTCAGGTAGTGCAGCTCATCCAGGATGGCACATCAATGCGAGCTGTGGCAAGAAGGTTTGCTGTGTCTGTCAGCGTAGTGTCCAGAGCATGGAGGCGCTACCAGGAGACTGGCCAGTATATCAGGAAATGTGGAGGAGGCTGTAGGAGGGCAACAACCCAGCAGCAGGACCGCTACCTCCGCCTTTGTGCAAGGAGGAGCAGGAGGAGCACAGCCAGAGCCCTGCAAAATGACCTCCAGCAGGCCACAAATGTGCATGTGTCTGCTCAAACGGTCAGAAACAGACTCCATGAGGATGGTATGAGGGCCCGACGTCCACAGGTGGGGGTTGTGCTTACAGCCCAATACCGTGCAGGACATTTGGCATTTGCCAGAGAACACCAAGATTGGCAAATTCGCCACTAGCGCCCTGTGCTCTTCACAGATGAAAGCAGGTTCACACTGAGCACGCGTGACAGACGTGACAGAGTCTGGAGACGCCGTGGAGAACGTTCTGCTGCCTGCAACATCCTCCAGCATGACCGGTTTGGCGGTGGGTCAGTCATGGTGTGGGGTGGCATTTCTTTGGGGGGCCGCACAGCCCTCCATGTGCTCGCCAGAGGTAGCCTGACTGCCATTAGGTACCGAGATGAGATCCTCAGACCCCTTGTGAGACCATATGCTGGTGCGGTTGGCCCTGGGTTCCTCCTAATGCAAGACAATGCTAGACCTCATGTGGCTGGAGTGTGTCAGCAGTTCCTGCAAGAGGAAGGCATTGATGCTATGGACTGGCCCGCCCGTTCCCCAGACCTGAATCCAATTGAGCACATCTGGGACATCATGTCTCGCTCCATCTACCAACGCCACGTTGCACCACAGACTGTCCAGGAGTTGGCGGATGCTTTAGTCCAGGTCTGGGAGGAGATCCCTCAGGAGAACATCCGCCACCTCATCAGGAGCATGCCCAGGCATTGTAGGGAGGTCATACAGGCACGTGGAGGCCACACACACTACTGAGCCTCATTTTGACTTGTTTTAAGGAAATTACATCAACGTTGGATCAGCCTGTAGTGTGGTTTTCCACTTTAATTTTGAGGGTGACTCCAAATCCAGACCTCCATGGGTTGATAAATTTGATTTCCATTGATAATTTTTGTGTGATTTTGTTGTCAGCACATTCAACTATGTAAAGAAAAAAGTATTTCATAAGATTATTTCATTCATTCAGATCTAGGATGTGTTGTTTAAGTGTTCCCTTTATTTTTTTTGAGCAGTGTATATACCTGTATATTACCTTTATTTTAACAGGGAAGACATACTGATACACATGTATAGATCATCCGTTCACCCACACTGCGTCTCACAAAGACACGGCGGTTGGAACCAAAAATCTCCAATTTGGACTCCAGACCAAAGGACACATTTCCACTGGTATAATGTCCATTGCTCATGTTTCTTGGCCCAAGCAGGTCTCTTCTTCTTATTGGTGTCCTTTAGTAGTGGTTTGTTAGCAGCAATTCGACCATGAAGGCCTGATTCACACAGTCCCCTCTGAACAGTTGATGTTGAGATTGGTCTGTGACTTGAACTCTGACTTGAACTGTGAAGCATTTATTTGGGCTGCAATTTCTGAGGTTGGTAACTCTAATGAACTTATCCTCTGCAGCAGAGGTAACTTTGGGTCATGAGAGCCAGTTTCATCACAGCGCTTGATGGTTTTTGTGACTGCACTTGAAGAAACGTTCAAAGTTCATGACATTTTCCATATTGACTGACCTTCATGTCTTAAAGTAATGATTTACTGTCGTTTCTCTTTGCTTATTTGAGCTGTTCTTGCCATAATATGGACTTGGTATTTTACCAAATAGGGCTCAAGAAAAACCTTCAAACTGTAACTGGTGCCTGCAACCAGTATTGATCACATCCTTACTAATGCTGCAGAAATGTACTTTAAAGCAGTATACAAATCCATTGGATGTAGTGATCAGAATATAGTAGCCGTATCTAGGAAAACCAAAGTTCCAAAGGCTGGGCCTAATATAGTGTATAAGAGGTTATACAATAAGTTTTGTAGTGATTCCTATGTTGATGTAAATAATATTTGTTGCTCTGTGGTGTGTAATGAGGAGCAACCAGACGCTGCAGTTGACACATTTTATGAAATTGCTTATTCCAGTTACTAATAAGCATGCCCCCAATAAGAAAATGACAGTACAAACTGTTAAATCCTCATGGATTGATGAGGAATTGAGAAATGGTATGGTTGAGAGGAATGAGTCAAAAGCTCAGCCCCGCCACTTCGTTTGACGTAGAGCTGTTCAAACAAATTTGCCTCAAGGACCTATGACCACCATATTGTATTTTCTTCCATCTTGGATGTTTGAACAAACATTTAAAAATCTTCTGCCTCTACTGAGTTTGCGAAAAGCTAAGAATTTAAAGATGACAGAGAAAACGTCAATTTTGTAAAAGAAATATTACCCCTTTCACAGTCTTCACATTTTGCTGCCTTAAAATAACTAAAGATCTACACAACCTACTCCGCATATTCAAAGTGAAAGAAAAATTATAGAACATGTTCTAATTTATAAAAAATAAAAAATGTAAGATGTCTTGATTGCATATGTCTTCACACCCCAGAGTTAATACTTAGTGGAAGCACGGCCATTACAGCTGTGAATAATTTTGAATAAGATTCAATCAACTTTGCATAACTCTTATGGCAAAATATATCCATTGTTTCGGTCAAAATTGCTAAAGCAACAAATTTGGTTGGGAATCATTGATAGACAGCAATATTCAAACCTTGTCTGTGGTTTTCAATCAAATTTGATTCAGGTTTGAGACTAGACCACTTAGTAACACTCAACACCTCTTGGAAAGCCATTCTGATGTGTCTTTGGTAATAACATTTGTGTAATTGTCCCACTGAAAGATGTTACTATCCCAGGGTTAGGTTTTCAGAAGACTGATGCGGGTTTTCCTCTAACTTTTTACCTGGGCTTTGCTCCTTTCACATTATATGATCCTGACAAACTCCCCAGTCCCTGCTGGTGACAAGCATACCCATAACATGATGCTGCCACCACAATACTTGACAATACAGAGGATCAACAACATTGCCATCACTCCACATTAATGGCCTGTATGACAGTGTAAAGAAGGAATAAAAAATCCATCCAATTCATCCATTCTGTTTGACTTAAATCTGCTTGAAAATGGGTACCCATGGCAAGGTTTGAAGATTGCTGTCCATCGTTTATTCCCAACCAAATGTATTGAGCTTGAGCAATTTTGACAAAAACAATGGATGATTATTTTTTTTGTTCCATCATCTTTGAAATGCAAGTGAAAGGCCACAATATAATATTGCAGTTTAGGCTCAATTTAGATTTTGGCCACTAGATGGCAACAGTGTGTGTGTGCAAAGTTTCAGATTGATCCAGTGAAGCATTGCAATAGTGGACTATTTTGTATCAAGTCTGCCCAAATGTGCCGAATTGGTCAATTTATACATTTTCAAGTACATTACTATAGAGAACATACAAAATTGATATGGTAATACAAAATGTAAGTTTACATACTCCCAGGAATGTCATACATGATGGATCATTAGCTTAAACACTAACTTTCACACATCTAGATGGCCGGGCGGGGTGGGTGTGGAGCCAGAGACAGCAGGGGTTCAAACTGTAGAACTCAGTTCCAACATTTGAATATAAAAATTGATTTTATCAAACAAAACTATGCTACAATTTATCTCTGGGACCCTTAGGATGACAAATCAGAGCAAGATTACTGGATGTAAGTACATTATTTACCTTCAGAGGTGAATGTATCAAACCAGTTGCTGTGATAGGTTTTTTGTTGTTGTGCACTCTCCTCAAACAATAGCATGGTATTTTTTTCACTGTAATAGCTACTGTAAATTGGAGTTAGATTAACAAGCATTTAAGCTTTCTGCCCATATAAGA
Organism: Coregonus lavaretus; assembly: GCF_964263955.1. NCBI lineage: Eukaryota > Metazoa > Chordata > Actinopteri > Salmoniformes > Salmonidae > Coregonus > Coregonus lavaretus. The sequence continues at coordinate 44,672,942 of NC_140009.1, read as the reverse complement.
CATGTGTATGTCCTGGAAAGTTTGCTGTTACTTACAACAGTCATGCTAATCACATTAGCGCATGTTAGCTCAACCGTCCCGTATACGGGACACCGATCCCGTAGAGGTAAACCTGTATCTTCCCCTTCATCTACACTGATTGAAGTGGATTTAACAGGTGACATCAATAAGGTATCATAGCTTTCACCTGGATTCACCTGGTCAGTCTATGTCATGTGTATGTTGCCCTAAGAGTAGTGCAAAGTTGGTAGAATCTTATTCAAAATGATTCACAGCTGTAATGGATGCCAAACATACTTCCACCAAGTATTAACTCTGGGGTGTGAAGACAAACACAATCAAGACATTTTTGTTTTAAATTGTATATTAATTTGGAAAATGTCCTATACTTTTTCTTTCACTTAAAAAATATGCATTAGGTTGTGTAGAGCCGTAGGAAAAAAATATATTTAGTCAATTTTTAGATTATATTTTAAGGTAGCAAAATGTGAAGACTGTTCAAGGGGTGTGTAGACTTTCACTAGGCACTGTGTGCTAATGCTAAAGCAGATAAAAAAATATTATTCTCATGAACGTTTCACTTGTGATTTTGCAAGTAGATTGTTGCTGTCATCCCTGACCACATTTGCAAAGTAATAGTGGCTACGCCAAACATAGCCACTCCAAACCAGTCGTGGTCCTCTGTAGCTCAGCTGGTAGAGCATGGCGCTTATAACGCTAAGGTAGTGGGTTCGATCCCCGGGACCAGCCATACACAAAAAAAAAATTATGCACGCATGACTGTAAGTCGCTTTGGATAAAAGCGTCTGCTAAATGGCATATTATTTATTATTATAAAGCCTTTACCAATACATTTACTTAACAGATGCACTTAAAGTGTTTTGAATTGTTATGCGTGCACTTCCTTCCTTCCTTGTTTGTCCATCATAGTCCATCACCTACTACTACTACTACATAGGTTGATGATGACAATGACACGATTCATTGGGATGAGTCTGGGGTACGGTGAGTGCACAGATGGCTAATGAGACCAATCTCAGCCCGGAACACTATTTTGCACACTGGACATATTTTATTTGATTACCTTTTATTTATTCAGGGGAACTCAATTGAGACCAGTATCTCATTTACAGTGGTGCCATGAGGACAAAAATGACATCAATACAGCAACAACAAAAATATAAAAAACTATAATACAGCTATAAATACATTACATCAGGTTATTACAAAAAGTTATAAAATACATTGAAACAATTGCACACTTTAGTGAACTCAACAGAGTTTTAAACTGCCCCATCAGCACCAGGGAATCCAGGTGTAATTTGTTTTGTTAGGAATTCCATAACTGTAGTGCATTAAAACTAAAGGCGGATTTACCAAACTTTGTGGAGACAAGCAGGGCCTCAAGAGTTAACCAACCCTGCGAATGGGTTTGGTATCTCATATTTGTATATTTCAATAGGGAAGTGTTGGAAGCTTGTGGAGCAGAGCTTTGTAAACAAGAAGGGAATAATGCAGTGATCTATGGAACTTTAATGAGGTCCAGCCGACCTTCTGATACAGGATGCAGTGATGTGTATTAAAAATGCCACCTGTAATAAAGTGAAGGACACTATGGTAGACGGCATCCAAAGGTTTAAGAGTAGTGGCTGCTGCATTCTGGTAAATAGTGTCACCATAGTCAAGAACTGGCAGGAACGTTGACTGTACAATCTGCTTCCTGCTGTTCATGGAGAGGCAAGATCTATAAAAAAAATATATATAAAAAAAAGAAGCCCACTTTAAATCTTCGCTTTTTAACTAGCTCGTCAGTATATGTTTTAAACGTTAGATCTTTATCAATACAAACTCCCAGATATTTATAGGGGGAATCAGGTCAATGAGAGAACCATCCAATGAGTGAACATTTAGCCCATTGGAGACATTTTGTCAGTGTATTAGAGAACATATATTTAGTTTGACCTGCATTAAGTACATGTTTTAAATCAACAAGGGCTTTCTGTAATGTAACAAAATCAGATTGAAGCTCTAACATAGCTTGGTCAACAGTCGGTGCAATGGCATACATAACCGTATAGTCTACATACAGATTAATATTACAGGATTTAATACATAGACCAATATTATTTATATAAATAGTAAAGAGAACAGGTCCCAAAATCGACCCCTGCGGTACACCTTTCGTAATATTGAGGAAACTAGACTTGACACCATCAGAAAGCACATAAATAGTCTGTCAAATAGTCTTAAACCATTTGCAAGACTCCTTATCCAGGCCCATTTCAGACTGTTTTTGAATGAGTAGGGAATGGTCAACGGTGTAGAATGCCTTGGAAAGGTCTATAAGTAAGGCAGCACAATGTTTTTTATGATCCAGGCAATTTAACACATCATCTAAAACAACCATATTGGCTAAAACAGTGCTATGTCCAGATCTAAAACCAGATTGGTGCATATTTAGAATATGCACCAATCTGCCTTCCCTAAATCGTGGCATTGAACATTTCAGCAGACTTTGACACCAACAAATGCCCCATAATATCTGTCCCTCTGCCTTCCCTAAATCATGGCATTTAACATTTCAGCAGACTTTTAGCCCTCCATAACTGGCTACAAGACTATTGCTGCTCTATGGGTGTAACATTTATTGACAATTTTGGCAGCAGCTAATGGGGATCCATAATAAATACAAATACAAACAGAAGACAGAGGGTGTTCTTTAAAGGCAGCCTCTCCAACATAATCCAGGTAGAATCAGGAAGTCCCCAGGGCAGCTGTCTAGGCCCCTTACTTTTTAAAGTCTTAACTAATGACATGCCACTGGCTTTGAGTAAAGCCAGTGCGTCTATGTATGCAGATGACTCAACACTATGCATGTCAGCTACTACAGCGACTGAAATGACTGCAACATTTAACAAAGAGCTGCAGTTAGTTTCAGAATGGGTGGCAAGGAATAAATTAGTCCTAAATATTTCAAAAACTATTTGTTATGAATAATGTGGAAATTGAGCAAGTTGAGGTGACTAAACTGCTTGGAGTAACCCTGGATTGTAAACTGTCATGGTCAAAACATATTGATACAACCAGTGGCTAAGATGGGGAGAAGTCTGTCCATAATAAAGCGCTGCTTTACCTTCTTAACAGCACTATCAACAAGGCAGGTCCTACAGGCCCTAGTTTTGTCGCACCTGGACTACTGTTCAGTTGTGTGGTCAGGTGCTACAAAGAGGGAAATTGCAATTGGCTCAGAACAGGGCAGCACAGCTGGCCCTTGGATGTACACAGAGTCATTAATAATATTCATGTCAATCTTTCCTGGCTCAAATTGGAGGAGAGATTGACTTCATCACTACTTGTATTTGTGAGAGGTATTGACATGTTGAATGCACCGAGCTGTCTGTTTGAACGACTGGCACACAGCTCGGACACCCATGTATACCCCACAAGACATGCCACCAGAGGTCTCTTCACAGTCCCCAAGTCCAGAACATACTATGGGAGGCACACAGTACTACATAGAGCCATGACTACATGGAACTCTATTCCACACCAAGTAACTGATGCAAGCAGTAGAATCAGATTTTAAAAAAACAGATAAAAATACACCTTATGGAACAGCGGGGACTATGAAGAGACACAAACACAGGCACAGACACACGATAACATACGCACTGTACACACACGTACACATGGATATTGTGTTGTAGATATGTGGTAGTAGATGCCTTGGCAGCAGCTAATGGGGATCCATAATAAATACAAATACAAATACAAATACACGCTGCATAGCACAATATCTTAGTCAACGACCCACTGGTACACTCACTAGCACTAACTGTAGTGTTGAACTCGCTGAGATTGTTTTGACTAAGAACCTTTTTATGTTTGAAAATGACATGTTCATTCAACAGAAGGGAACTGCTATGGGTAGTAAAATGGCACCAAATGATGCCAATCTGTATGTGGCGTTGTTTGAGAAGAATGTGATTTTCAGCCATAACAATCCATTCTTGCACCATATCAAGCTCTGGAAACGCTTCATTGATGACGTATTCCTTTTATTCCAGGGTACAGCAGAGGAAAATCGATTCCACCTCTTCATCCATACAAGCAGTGAACGTCTGAAATTCACCTTCACCTTTGATACACATGAAACAAATTGTCTGGACATTCTGATAAAGAGGGAGGGGGATGGCTTTAGCACGGACCTATACTGGAAGCTGACGGGAGACAGCTTCCACCCTACACCTCTAAAAAAGAGACTCCCAATCAGCCAATACAGTCGCATATGAAGGATTTCAAATCAAATCAAATGTTATTGGTCACATACACGTGTTTAGCAGATGTTATTGCGAGTTTAGTGAAATGCTTGTGCTTCTAGCTCTGACAAGTAATATCTAACAATTTCACAACATACAGTGAGGGAAAAAGTATTTGATCCCCTGCTGATTTTGTACGTTTGCCCACTGACAAAGACATGATCAGTCTATAATTTTAATGGTAGGTTTATTTGAACAGTGAGAGACAGAATAACAACAACAAAAATCCAGAAAAACACATGTCAAAAATGTTATAAATTGATTTGCATTTTAATGAGGGAAATAAGTATTTGACCCCTCTGCAAAACATGACTTAGTACTTGCTGGCAAAACCCTTGTTGGCAATCACAGAGGTCAGACGTTTCTTGTAGTTGGCCACCAGGTTTGCACACATCTCAGAAGGGATTTTGTCCCACTCCTCTTTGCAGATCTTCTCCAAGTCATTAAGGTTTCGAGGCTGACGTTTGGCAACTCGAACCTTCAGCTCCCTCCACAGATGTTCTATGGGATTAAGGTCTGGAGACTGGCTAGGCCACTCCAGGACCTTAATGTGCTTCTTCTTGAGCCACTCCTTTGTTGCCTTGGCCATGTGTTTTGGGTTATTGTCATGCTGGAATACCCATCCACGACCCATTTTCAATGCCCTGGCTGAGGGAAGGAGGTTCTCACCCAAGATTTGATGGTACATGGCCCTGTCGATTGTCCCTTTGATGCGGTGAAGTTGTCCTGTCCCCTTTGTAGAAAAACACCACCAAAGCATAATGTTTCCACCTCCATGTTTGACGGTGGGGATGGTGTTCTTGGGGGTCATAGGCAGCATTCCTCCTCCTCCAAACACGGCGAGTTGAGTTGATGCCAAAGAGCTCCATTTTGGTCTCATCTGACCACAACACTTTCACCCAGTTCTCCTATGAATCATTCAGATGTTCATTGGCAAACTTCAGACGGGCCTGTATATGTGCTTTTTTGAGCAGGGGGACCTTGTAGGCGCTGCAGGATTTCAGTCCTTCACGGCGTAGTGTGTAACCAATTGCTTTCTTGGTGACTATGGTCCCAGCTGTCTTGAGATCATTGACAAGATCCTCCCGTGTAGTTCTGGGCTGATTCCTCACCGTTCTCATGATCATTGCAACTCCACGAGGTGAGTTCTTGCATGGAGCCACAGGCCGAGGGAGATTGACAGTTATTTTGTGTTTCTTCCATTTCCGAATAATCGCACCAACTGTTGTCACCTTCTCACCAAGCTGCTTGCCGATGGTCTTGTAGCCCATTCCAGCCTTGTGTAGGTCTACAATCTATGCCCTGACATCCTTGGAGAGCTATTTGGTCTTGGCCATGAGGAGAGTTTGGAATCTGATTGATTGATTGGTTCTGTGGACAGGTGTCTTTCATACAGGTAACAAGCTGAGATTAGGAGCACTCCCTTTAAGAGTGTGCTCCTAATCTCACCTCATTACCTGTATTATAGACACCTGGGAGCCAGAAATCTTTCTGATTGAGAGGGGGTCAAATACTTATTTCCCTCATTAAAATGCAAATAAATTTATAACATTTTTGAAATGCGTTTTTCTGGATTTTTTTTTTTGTTATTCTGTGTCTCACTGTTAAAATAAACCTACCATTAAAATTATAGACTGATCATTTCAATGTCAGTGGGCAAACGTACAAAATCAGCAGGGGATCAAATACTTTTTTCCCTCACTGTATAACCAATACACACAAATCTAAGTAAGGAATGAATTAAGAATATATACATATATGGACGAGTGATGTCAGAGCGGCATGGACTAAGATACAGTAGAATAGTATAGAATACAGTATATACATATGAGATGAGTAATGCAAGATATGTAAACATTATTAAAGTGTCTAAGATACTGTAGAACAGTATAGAATACAGTATATACATATGAGATGAGTAATGCAAGATATGTAAACATTATTAAAGTGGCTAGTGTTCCATTTCTAAAAGTGGCCAGTGATTTCTAATCTATGTCTATAGGCAGCAGCCTCTAATGTGCTAGTGATGGCTGTTTAACGGTCTGATTGCCTTGAGATAGAAGCTGTTTTTCAGTCTCCCGGTCCCAGCTTTAATGCACATGTATTGACCTCGCCTTCTGCCAGTGGCTTGGGTGGTTGATGTCCTTGATGATCTTTTTGGCCTTCCTGTGACATCGGGTGCTGTAGGTGTCCTGTAGGGGTTGGTAGTTTGCCCCCGGTAATGCGTTGTGCGGACCGCACCACCCTCTGGAGAGCCTTGCGGTTGTGGGTGGTGCAGTTGCCGTACCAGGCGGTGATACAGCCCGACAGGATGCTCTCAATTGTGCATCTGTAAACGTTTTTGAGGGTTTTAGGTGCCAAGCTACATTTCTTTAGCCTCCTGAGGTTGAAGAGGCTCTGTTTCGTCTTCTTCACCACACTGTCTGTGTGGGTGGTCCATTTCAGTTTGTCAGTGATGTGTACACCAAGGAACTTGAAGCTTTCCACCTTCTCCACTGTGGTCCAGTCGATGTGGATAGGGGGTTGCACCCTCTGCCGTTTCCTGAAGTCCACGATCATCTCCTTTGTTTTGTTGATGTTGAGTGAGAGGTTACTTTCTTGGCACCACACTACCAGAGCCCTCACCTCCTCCCTGTATACTGTCTCGTCATTGTTGGTAATAAAGCCTACTACTGTTGTGTCGTCTGCAAACTTGATGATTGAGTTGGGAGGCGTGCTTGGCCACGCAGTCATGGGTGTACAGGGAGTACAGGAGTGGGCTGAGCACGCCCTGTGTCTGAACTTGGACACTGTCTCGTTGGCCTAACATTATATCCTAATTTGACTTTGGTGCAGGTCATATTGTTCTTCACATTACCATCTCTGGTAAACACACACTATATCAAATAAAATCAATGTTTATTTGTCACATGCACAGGATACAGAAGGTGTAAACGGTACAGTGAAATGGTTACTTGCATAGTGGAGTCTTTTGTTTAGACAATGAACCATAATCCCAACTCATAACATTACTACCCTGCATGAATCTGCAGGTAGCTAACCAACTAGGTTCAATGTTAGCTAGCTAGTTAACATAAGGCTATAACCACAGATAGAACATTGAGACAGAAATTTCACCGGATGTATAAATGTGAAGCATTCGGTTGCCGTTTCCTCTCACTACCAAATATGGTGGTGAGAGAAAGCCCAGTGAGAGAAGATGGAGCGAGATGGATTTTGGCCAACATTCTGCACATTTTCTCATCATTGAAACGTTTAATCCCCATACAGTTTTCTGTTTCCAAAATTAGAATCTGTAACAAACAGAGTGCACTAAGTTTGGTAGACTTGACTTACCTAATTGTTTATAGAGATGACTTTGTTTAGGACGAGTGCACTAGGTTGTGGGCGTTTTCCTAATGAACAACATCATGCATATTCAGTAAGGCACAAAAGGTCCTCATCCTCTTCTTGGCGGTAGCTAGCTAGCTTGTCCCAAGTAGATATCTAGCTGGCTAGCTAATTCACAACTCACAAAGAACAACAAAAGAAACATACTTGGCTAAAATAGCTAGAAATCGATGGCTTTGCAAGTTTTTCCACTACTAGTACTCTGTCTGTGAATCAACTTTTTTTCACAATGTCTGTAAAACATTGTATAGGCAACTACTTATGATCTGTTGCCCTACGATCAAATTAGGTCAGAATACCATAAAATATAGTCTACTATAATTATATATATCTTCAGAAAATAGACAAAATGCCAGTTAACATGGTGAAAAATACAGAACATATAGAAACCATGAAAGTAGCGCGTTTGATCACAACCTGGAAAAAACGATACACATGCATCCCCTCAATAGGAAAATGGTACCAAAAAGAAAGACATACACCATGTGTAGAATTAGAGTATCACTTCAAAAGACCAATCAGGTTTAAGAGGGCAGCAACTGAAAATGTTTCATAGGATAGGATAAAGTGTGGGTCTTTTTTCTATAATATGTGCTCAGTTATTGGGGGTGATGCTAATCAGGCAATAGTTGTTATGGTGGTATCTCACAGAAAGGAATGTGTCAGTTTTGATTGAAGAGAAGGAGTGTGACTTAGACCCCAGAAGTCTGCAGACTACAGGGATGGAGTCCATATACACTACTAACTGTAGCAGGACACGATAAGTAAGAATTTAAGGTCCTCATTTGGGTACTGGTCACAGGAGTAGCAAGAAAGGCTGCCTTTCTACTGACTTCTGGAGTCTACGTCACACTCCTTTTACACATACAGAGAGAAAAACAACATGGCTGCTGTTTAAATGAACTGTAGAGTACTATTAAAAACAATCAATCAGGGTGAATAACAGGGATAGAGGACATAACCTTAAACTATCATCTACAAACTACAATATACTACCACATATGTTATAACAACCACTGCACTACTAAATGAAGTATAAAACAGGAGACCTTAAGCATAGACTAACATCCATCAGAAACTAGAGTAGAGGTGAGAAAGATAACAGGAGACCATGAGCATAGACCCAACTCCAGCAGATGATGCCAAATGTAGTTCAGGTGGTCTGCAGGAGGTTCAGGTGACAGGAGGTGACCTCAGGCTCACGAGCGTCTAAAGGATTTAAAACTTCTGTGTAGTGTGTAGAGGAATAAGAGAACAAGGACACAACCATATACTTTAAACTAAACAATTGCCTATATTCACAATGGCTGGGAGTCCCAGAGAAGAGGTTAAAAAACAACTGGTGTTGTAGATTCCCAGAAACTGCAGAGGCCTCTTCTGCTCCTGGAAAGGGTAGAAGCTGCTCCTGCAGGGCTAGAGAGTGAAGAGAGAGAGAGAGAGAGAGAGAGAGTCAGTCATATTTCCATAAAATGGAAAACAAAGCCTGTAATTACACCATTTTTTGTGAATTCAATAAATGTGAGATTAAACCTTTCACACTTTTGCTATTACTCAGGAGGAAGATATGGCTGAGGAACATCAGGCGTAGGGACATCAGTCTGCAGAAGTCCTTCGAGGACCTGAAGAAAGGGTGTTATGCTGTGTGCGAGGAGCACTTTGAAGAGTGTTTTATTCTGATTAAGGTACAGCTACTATCTTTGTCAATAAAAATACATTTCAGTCATATGCTACTTTTCTGGTAAAAATGTCTCTTTCAACAGGGTTCACGGAAGACACTGTCCTCCGAGGCAGTACCTACCAGAATAAATTGCAGGAATCCACCACCCTCAATCTGCAACAGATGCAAGGTGTAGTAGAAAAACAAGTAAGCCAACTACAAAGTTCGTAAAAGATCCATCGTTATTGTTTTATATCAATACAACAGGTTTAAAGTCTTGAATTGTCTATTTTTGAAGGAGAGGACAGGGAAGCAGATGTAGGACTTTTAGGGGAGAAAGACAGAGAGAACGAGAGTGAAGGACAGCGTAGAACCAGCTCCAGCAGAGGAAGCAGCAGATGCTGAATTTAGTTCAGGTGGTCTGCAGGAGGTGGTCTGGCAGGTGGCAGGAGGCATCCTCACAAGCTTACAGGAGGAAGCTCAGGTGACAGAGGTGGTAGATGTAGGTGTCCTCACGAGCATACAGGAAGCTTAGGTGTCAAAGAAAGCAGCTTATAGCACAGGTGTCATGCAGGAGGAGGCCATCATCCAATTGAATGAGGTCTATCGTATAATAATAATACACCCACAGTAATGAATTGCACACACATTGAAACAGAAATATCACAGAAATATCAAATACAGTTCCTGGAAAAGAAGCTGTCAAAATCACACAAAAACAACAGGCAAATGCAAAGCAGGCCAAGAGTAAAAGCCATCAAAACCAAGTACGTCATCATCTTATACATTGGAATAACACATATGTTGACCTCTAATAGACAACATTTGGATTGATTATACAATTATATGGTGATTTCATCATGCATCTATCCTCTTTATAATTTGTAAAACAAAACAAGATCCAATGTTGGAGGCCATGGAGTCTCTACCTCCACATCTAAAGGACTACTTCAAACTACAGTGCAGTGTGCAGAGAAATAAGAGAGGGTGAAAGTTCACTGTGGAGATGAAACAACTTGGAATACAGCTGTACCCCCACTTCCACTTACAGATTTCTGCGGGAAAAAATGTATCCTGCCATGCCTAAGTCATTTCCTGTCACAAACGCTGATACCTCTTGCGCCTCGACCTGTTGCTTCGGCCCGTTGTTTCCGAAGTTTTACTTTGTTTTATTTTTATTTTATAAGTGTTTGTATCAACATCTGCTACCAACTAGCCAGGTTGCAATGGAGCCCGCTTCGCCTGGAATAGCTAACGAAGGTTTCCAGCGCTGTAGAAGCTGTGTTTATTACGCTCTTGTCCGGGATATTGACAATATTGACAATCCGGAGCGGCAATTGTTTGCTAGAGGAGGATTACATGAATAAGGTGGCTATACTTAGCAAGCAAATCTCAATTCTGCGCAAACTTATGGGGAAAACGCAAATTGGAACTTTCTCATTCTCAACTCCTATGGCTGGATGCCGCTCGGGCCTGATGGATGTTTCCCCGCCTTGTCATCTGTCCCTATTCGAATGGCCTGTGCTACCTGGAACTTGCCTGCCAAGGAAGTCGTCTCCACCTGCTTCTCCTACTCCATCTTGTAATGAAGTAGACAGAGAACAGCAAGAAGACTGTTCCAGTCAGCGCTGGTCCCATGTCACAAGTCGTAGAAACCGATGGCAGCGGCATGCTGCTAAGTGGACGGGAGTGACTGCAAGAGTTTCGGAGCAGATTGACGTAAGGAATAGCTTCGCTTGGTGCCTGATCTACCTGTGCCTTCATCGCTGGGATTGCCTTTGACTGCGTCGGCAGTTCTGACTCCAACTACGCTGACTCCAGCAGCAGCTTCGTCGTCGAGTTCGGCTCCTTTCCCTATCTCTGGATCTGATGGGGACTGCCTGCTGTGGGAAATAAATTCACCTTTTAGCAGGACAATAACCTAAAACACAAGGCCAAATCTACACTGGAGTTGCTTACCAAGAAGACAATGAATGTTCCTGAGTGGCCGAGTTACAGTTTTGACTTAAATCTACTTGAAAATCTATGGCAAGACCTGAAAATGGTTATCTTGCAATGATCAGCAACCAATTTTACAGAGCTTGAATAATTTTGAAAATAATAATGTGCAAATGTTGCACAATCCAGGTGTGGAAAGGTCTTACGGATTTACCCAGAAAGACACACAGCTGTAATCTCTGCCAAAGGTGCTTCAACAAAGTATTCACTCAGGGGTGTGAATACTTATGTACATGAGATATTTCTGTATTTCATTTTCAATAAATTTGAAAACAGTTTGAAAAACATGTTTTCACTTATTCATTATGGGGTATTGTGTGTAGATGGGTGAGAAAAAAACAACTATTTAATCCATTTTGAATTCAGGCTGTAACACAGCAAAATGTGGAATAAGTCAGGTAGTATAAATACTTTGTGAAGGCACTGTAATACACACCAACAATAATTGTAACTCTTGAACCGATCAAGCAAGAGACACCAAACCAATTTGAACATGTTCAGTCTATCCTAACTTCAAATTCTTTAAAATTGTTATCAACTATTACTATATAAATGAGCATACATTTGTATAAATTGCCAGGGTTGTGGGTTCGATTCCCACGGGGGACCAGTATGAAAAAAATAAAAATAATGTATGCACTAACTGTAAGTCGCTCTGGATAAGAGCGTCCGCTAAATGACTAAAATGTAATGTAAATGTAATGAATTAACTAATCCAACAGGAATTTGAACCTTTAAACTAGAGAAGCCAAATCAATTTTCACATATTCAGGCTATCAACAACCAAAAAACTACTGACCACAGCTACTTAAACACACAACTGCTGACAAACACTACTGACCACAATCACTTACCTAAACTACTGAACACAACTACTGTCCACAACTACACAACTACTGACCACAACCACACAACTAGTGACCACAAATACTGACCACAAACACACAACTACTGACCACAACCAAACAACTACAAACCACACAACTACTGATCACAACAACACAACTACTGACTACAACTACCGAACACAACTACTGACCACAACCACACAACTACTGACAGAAACTACTGACCACAACCACCCAACTCCTGAACACAACTACTGACTAAAACAACTGACCACAACAACTGACTAGAACTACTGACCACAACTAGTCCTCTGTAGCTCAATTGGTAGAGCATGGTGCTTGTAACGCCAGGGTAGTGGGTTCGATCCCCGGGACCACCCATACGTAAAAATGTATGCACACATGACTGTAAGTCGCTTTGGATAAAAGCGTCTGCTAAATGGCATATTATTAACTATTGACCACAACCACACAACTACTGACCACAACTACTGAACCACACAACTACTGACCACAACTGCTGACCAAAACTACTGACCAAAACTACTGAAAACAACTACTGACCTCAACTACACAACTACTGACCACAATCACATAACTAGTAATTACACAACTACTTACCACAACCACACAACTACTGACCACAACTACTGACCACAATTGCTGACCATAACCACAAAAATACTGTCTACAACCACACAACTACTGATCACACAACTATTGACAACAACTACTGGCCAAAACAACACAACCACAGACCATGACTACTGACTACTGACCACAACTACTGAACACAACTCCTGAATGGCGCGGCCCGTCAGGAAGTCCAGGACCCAGTTGCACAGGGCGGGGTTCAGATCCAGGGCCCCGAGCTTAATGATGAGCTTGGAGGGTACTATGGTGTTGAAGTCTGAGCTATAGTTAATGTACAGCATTCTAACATAGGTATTCCTCTTGTCCAGATGGGATAGGGCAGTGTGCAGGCGATTGTATCATCTGTGGATCTATTGGGGCGGTATGCAAATTAAAGTGGGTCTAGGGTGTCAGGTAAGGTGGAGGTGAAATGTGACTCGTTTAAGGAAACTAGGTGTATGTCACGCGTCACTACTTCACAGGAGAGCTAAACTTTATGTTTTTATCAAAATGCGTTTTCTTGGCAGAAATGCCTTCTGGAACATGTGAACTTTCATGTGCCTTAATAACAAACATGTATGCCATCTGTAAATATGAATAACATTGTTAAATTATGAGCCTAGTTGGTTTAGCCACGGAAAAAGACAGCAACCTTCCCGCTAGCCATGATTGGCTGAGATAATGAGTGGGCTTGACATGCCAAGAGATGAGTTTGGATTGGTCTGCCATGTAGCACGATTCTGTCTATAACATTAGCTGGTCAATATGTGTAGGTAATTCTTTCTAACGTGGCTTTTAAAAAAAAGATATCACATAGTAGAACTGCATAAGTGTTGCTCTCCACCTTCTGGAGGACTGAGTTTTGAAATCAGTGGAATTAGAGTATGATAGCTAAGGAGATGGAGAAAATTCTGGCTTTTTGATTGCAAATATGCAGACAGAGTCAAAAAGAGAACACACAGAAGGCTGTTGTGTAAAACACCTGTCTCCGGATTACATCTTCAAACTAAGGGCAACCATGGCATCTGTGACAGAGAGGGAGAAGCGTCCATCCATGTACACTACCGGTCAAAAGTTTTAGAACACATACTCATGCCATGAGTGTGCAAACCTGTAATCAAGGCAAAGGGTGGCTACTTTGAAGAATCTCAAATATAAAATATATTTTGATTGGTTTAAGACTTTTTGGTTACTACATGATTCCATATGTACTATTTCATAGTTTTGATGTCTTCACTATTATTCTACAATGTAGAAAATTGTACAAATGAAGAAAAACACTTGAATGAGTAGGTGTTCTAAAACTTTTGAAAGGTAGTGTATACAGGTAAGATAGTTTAGCTAGCTACATTTTCAGATATTACATGTTTCTAATTTTGTCAGAAAGTCGTTTTCATTTCAAGTTAAAGTGTACTGTTAGCTAGCTAGCTAACATTAGCTGGCTGGCTCGCTAGCTAACGTTACATGTATGATCTGTGTAGTAATATTATTCGTATCTCAGAGCCATTTGCATTGCTAGTTATAGCCTAATGTTAGCTAGCTAACATTGAACCTGGTTGGTTAGCTACCTGCAGATTCATGCAGGGTAGTAACATTATGAGTTGGGATTATGGTTCATTGTTTAGCTAGCTACAAACAAAAGACTCCACTATGCAAGTAACCATTTCAATAGAATGTTCATGATGTCACTGCGACAACTGTCAATAGACGTAGCTGGTAAATTCACTCTGACTATCTACTCTGATTTCAGAGCACTCTTGTCTGATGTGCCAGAGCGTAGAATAACTGACAAATTGATGAACACTCAACACCCGTTGAATATGGGCAGTGTTAGTAAATGTTGGCAGAAAAGCATAATTCAATTGTTGCCAGCAGCACAGTTGCAGTCACCAACGCTCTGGATAACATAAAAACAGCCTAACCAGCTCTGCTAGGGCGAGTAAAATGGTCAGAGTGAGCTGTTCTCTCGTTTGTGTCTGGAAGTAGCTAGTAAACTAGCCAACGTTAGCCAGTTAGCTTGGGTGCTTGACTGCTGTTGTTAGGTCAGAACTCTCGATTCAACCCTACTCCTCGGCCAGGGCGTCCAGTGTGCGCTCTGAACGCTCTAAGAGCGAAATGCTCTGAATTTACTAACTGACAATCTGACAACGCTCTTGAGTTTACGAACGCTCAGAAAATACTCTTGCACTCCAGATTAAATTTGCGAACACACCCATAGTATAAACCAGCCTTTAGTCTTGAAATCTTTGGTTGTTTAGTGCATGGCCTCACATGTGAATTGTTAAAGAGATGGGTGGGGCTAAAGCTTAAGAGGGTGTGAACGATGCTGAATGGGTGTAGACAAAGAATAGCTCTCCAGTAGGTGTACCAAAACATTCAAGGGCCATTTTCTCAAAAGTGATGTTACAAGTTTATCAACTTTCAAAGCAGAATTACTTTCCCGTTGTTCCTCAACTGTAGTGTATGATATACAATTTTCTAGCACTGAGTCTCTACTTTTATCCAATGTAAAAAGCACAATTTCAAATTTTGCTACATAAGACCGAATCGAGCCAGTCGGTCACATATGATCCTTAACTAGCCTCTCAAAGCACTTCATGATGTCCGAAGTGAGTGCTGCAGGGCGATAGTCATTTAGTTCAGTTACCTTTGCTTTCTTGGGTACAGGAACAATGTTGGACATCTTGAAGCAAGTGGGGACGACAGACTGGGGTAGGGAGAGATTGAATATGTCTGTAAATATTCCAGCCAGCTGGTCTGCGCATGCTCTGAGGACGCGGCTAGGGATACCGTCTGGGCCGGCAGCCTTGCGAGGGTTATCACGCTTAAATGTGTTACTCACGTCGGCGAAGGAGAACTAGAACCCACAGTCCTTGGGAGCGGGCCGCGTCAGTGGCACTGTGTTATCCTCAAAGCAGGCGAAGAAGGTGTTCAGCTTGTCCGGGAGGAAGACGTCGGTGTCCGCAACGCAAATGATTTTCCTTTTGTAGTCCGTGATTGTCTGTAGACCCTGCCACATACGTCTCGTGTCTGAGCCATTGAATTGCAACTCCAGGAGCAGAATGGAGTCATGATCTGATTTGCCAAAAGGGAGGTCGGGGGAGGGCCTTGTAGCCATCCCGGAAGTGGGAGTAAA
The DNA here is from genome assembly GCF_964263955.1 of Coregonus lavaretus. Taxonomy (NCBI): domain Eukaryota; kingdom Metazoa; phylum Chordata; class Actinopteri; order Salmoniformes; family Salmonidae; genus Coregonus; species Coregonus lavaretus. The sequence goes on along the minus strand of NC_140009.1, from coordinate 44,656,961 downwards.
CAATGGCCAAGAGTTTTTGAAGTGTGAGTACTGCAGGCAATATGTTGATAGAATTTCGGTATATGTGGTTTCCAGTTTGCACAAAATCCAGTGAAGTTCCTTGAGGGCCGTTGTGGTATCGGCTTGAGGGGCAATATACACGGCTGTAACTATAACCGAAGAGAATTCTCTTGGGAAGTAATACGGTCGGCATTTGATTGTGAGGTATTCTAGGTTGGGTGAACAAAAGGACTTGAGTTCCTGTACGTTATCACAATCACACCATGAGTAGTTAATCATGAAACAAACATCACCGCCTTTCTTCTTCCCAGAGAAACTACTGACCAAAACCACACAACTACTGAACACAACTACTGACTAAATCTACTAACCACATCTATTGACCACTACTGACCACAACTACTGACTACAACTACTGACCACAACTACTGACCACAACTGCTGACCAAAACTAGTGACCACAACCACACAACTACTGACCACAACCACACAACTTCTAACCACATAACTACTGACCATACGTCTAATCACCATGACTATTGACCACCACAACTGCTGCCAGTGACCACACAAGTACTTAACCACACAACTACTAGCCACAACCACATAACTACTGACATAAACTACGGACCACAGCCACACAACTGATGGCCACAACCACAAAACTACTGAACTACTGACTACAACTACTGACCACAACTACTGACCACACCCGCTGACCAAAACTGCTGACCACAATCACTGATCATAACTACAGACTAGGGATGGGCATTTGAAATTATTTCACTATTCAAATAATATAATTAAAGTACTTTAGATTGTACACTACCACAAAAATAGATATAGCAAGACCCACAACTTTACTTGAAGTTACCATCTAGTTATTTTTGTTATTTTTCATTGGAACTCTACTACTCCTATACTGTTTAAGCTAGACACATCATTCAAACCTTAAAATGTGCAGATCGGTCAGGAAAAGTGTGCTTGTATAAAAATTGTTGACATATTTTATACTTTTACTCCTGACCACAACTACTGACCACAACAACACAACTAATGACCAAAACCACACAACTACTGACCACAAATACACAACTACTGACCAAAACCACACAACGAGTGACCACACAACTACTTAAACACTCAACTACTGACCACACAACTACTGACCACAATTATTGATCACAACCACACAACTAATGACCACAACCACAGTACTTCTAATCACACAACTACTGACCACTCAACTACTGATCACAACTTTTGACCACAACCACATGACTGCTGACCACATCGAGTGACCACAACCACACAACTACTGACCATAACCACACAACTTCTAACCACATAACTACTGACCACACATCTAATCACCAGATCGGTCTGGAATAGTTTGCTTATATAAAAAACGATGACATACTGTATTTTATACTTTTTAAACTATTACACTTTTTTTCCTCAATTTCCTCCACATTCTAAAGGCCCCATTGTGACCTCATCATTTCCAACTTCCATTCACTGTTAATGCAACAATGCAACTTTTGACACAAATCAGCTACTTTGACCACTTTGCAAACAAGTTAGACAAAAAGTTAGAGCATATGAAATCTTCCTTTACTTCTCTGCTTTTCAAATCTGAACAAAAATATCTTATTCCGATAAAAAGCTACAGCTGTTCTAGTAACCGGATCAGCAACATTTTCTGTAACTTTTTATAAACATTTTGACCACAACAACTGACTACTACTGACCACAACTACTGATCACAACTACTGACCACAACCACAGAACTACTTACAATAACTACTGAACCACACAACTCCTGACCACAACTCCTGACCAAAACTCCTGACCACAATAACTGACCAAAATGACTGACCACAACTACTGACCAAAAAAAACAACTACTGACCAACATCACACAAGTGACCACACAACTACTTACCCATTCAACTACTGACCACAACCACACAACTACTGACCACAATTACTGAATATAACTACACAACTACTGACCACAACCAAACAACTACTGACCACAACCACACAACTACTGAACATAACTACTGACCAAACTACTGACTACAACTACTGACCACAACTACTGACTACTACTGACCACAACACCTGACTACAACTACTGATCACAACTACGGACCACAACTACAGAACTACTGACCATAACTACTGCACCACACAATTACTGACCACAACCGCTGACTAAATCTAGTGACCACAACCACACAACTACTGACCTTAATTACTGACTACAACTACTGACCACAACTACTGACCATAACCACACAACTGCTGACCACAACTACTGAACCTCAGAACTACTCACCACAACTCATGATCAAAACTACTGACAACAAGCACTTAACACAACTACTGACCACAAACACTAAACTGGTGACCACATAACTACTGACCACAACTGCTGACCAAAACTACTGACCACAACTACTTACCACTACTGACCACAACTACTGACTTCAACTGCAGACCACAACTACTGAATACCACTGCTGACCACAACTACCGACCACTACTGACCACAAATACTGACTACAAAAACTGACCACAACCACACAACTAGTGGACGCATATCTACTTAAGCACACAACTACAGACCACAACCACACAACTACTGACCACAACTACTGACCACAACTCCTGACCAGAACCAAACATCTGCTGACCACAACTACTGACCATAACAAATGACCACAACTACTGACCACACATCTACTGACCACAAAACTTCTGAACCACACAACTACTGACCACAACCACACAACTACTGACCACAACTATTGACCATAACCACAGACAATGACTAGTGACCACAACTACTGACCACAACTACTGACCACAACTACTCACCACAACTACTCACCACAACCACACAACTACTGATTGGTGAAGTGCTGCAGAGATGGTTGTCCTTCTGGAAAGTTCTCCCATCTCCACATAGGAACTCTAGAGCTCTGTCAGAGTGACCATCGGGTTCTTGTTCACCTCCCTGACCAAGGCCGTTCTCCCCCGGTTGCTCAGTTTGGCTGGGTGGCCAGCTCTAGGAAAAGTCTTGGTGGTTCCAAACTTCTTCCATTTAAGAATGATGGAGGCCAATGTGTTCTTGGGGACCTTCAATGCTGCAGACATTTTTTGGTACCCATCCCCAGATCTGTGCCTCGACACAATCCTATTTCAGAGCTCTACTGACAATTCCTTCAACCTCATGGCTTGGTTTTTGATCTGACATGGACTGGGACCTTATATAGACAGGTGTGTGCCTTTCCAAATCATTCCAAATCATGTCCAATCGATCATGTCCAATATATATATACAGTGGGGGAAAAAAGTATTTAGTCAGCCACCAATTGTGCATGTTCTCCCACTTAAAAAGATGAGAGAGGCCTGTAATTTTCATCATAGGTACACGTCAACTATGACAGACAAATTGAGAAAAAAAATCCAGAAAATCACATTGTAGGATGAAACAAAATTGTAGACCTGCACCAGGCTGGGAAGACTGAATCTGCAATAGGTGAGCAGCTTGGTTTGAAGAAATCAACGGTGGGAGCAATTATTAGGAAATGGAAGACATACAAGACCACTGATAATCTCCCTCGATCTGGGGCTCCACGCAAGATCTCACCCCGTGGGGTCAAAATGATCACAAGAACGGTGAGCAAAAATCCCAGAACCACACGGGGGGACCCATTCAGACCTGCAGAGAGCTGGGACCAAAGTAACAAAGCCTACCATCAGTAACACACTACGCCGCCAGGGACTCAAATCCTGCAGTGCAAGACGTGTCCCCCTGCTTAAGCCAGTACATGTCCAGGCCCGTCTGAAGTTTGCTAGAGTGCATTTGGATGATCCAGAAGAGGATTGGGAGAATGTCATATGGTCAGATGAAACCAAAATATAACTTTTTGGTAAAAAATCAACTCGTCGTGTTTGGAGGACAAAGAATGCTGAGTTGCATCCAAAGAACACCATACCTACTGTGAAGCATGGGGGTGGAAACATCATGCTTTGGGGCTGTTTTTCTGCAAAGGGACCAGGACGACTGATCCCTGTAAAGGAAAGAATGAATGGGGCCATGTATCATGAGATTTTGAGTGAAAACCTCCTTCCATCAGCAAGGGCATTGAAGATTAAACGTGGCTGGGTCTTTCAGCATGACAATGATCCCAAACACACCGCCCGGGCAACGAGGGAGTGGCTTCGTAAGAAGCATTTCAAGGTCCTGGAGTGGCCTAGCCAGTCTCCAGATCTCAACCCCATAGAAAATCTTTGGATGGAGTGAAAGTCCATGTTGCCCAGCGACAGCCCCAAAACATCACTGCTCTAGAGGAGATCTGCATGGAGGAATGGGCCAAAATACCAGCAACAGTGTGTGAAAACCTTGTGAAGACTTACAGAAAACGTTTGACCTGTGTCATTGCCAACAAAGGGTATATAACAAAGTATTGAGAAACTTTTGTTATTGACCAAATACTTATTTTCCACCATAATTTGCAAATAAATTCATAAAAAATCCTACAATGTGATTTTCTGGATTTTTTTTCTCATTTTGTCTGTCATAGTTGACGTGTACCTATGATGAAAATTACAGGCCTCTCTCATCTTTTTAAGTGGGAGAACTTGCACAATTGGTGGCTGACTAAATACTTTTTTTCCCCACTGTATATATATATATATATATATATATGCTGATCACTGGGATGACAACCCAATTTGGGATAGGGAGGGGCTTTAGTGGGGGGAATAGTGGAGAACAATTGGAGGGTTACTTAGTATAGTGTATGGTACTTTTTAATGGTAAATGTACAAACATGTATTATGATAAATAGATTTGATTTGAAACTTGTATCTCATTATGGTAAATGTGTCACGCCCTGGCTCTGGGGACTCTCGTATGTTGAGCCAGGGTGTTTATTTTGTTTAGGTTCTAGTCGTTGTCTATCTATGTTGGCCTGAGTGACTCCCAATCAGAGGCAACGAGTGTCAGCTGGTTGTCTCTGATTGGGAGCCATATTTAACTGTCTGTCTTTCACTTTGTGTTTGTGGTTTCTTGTTCGTATTTGGTTTGTGTTAAACCGTAGACATCACGTTATTGTCCGTTGTTTTGATCGTGTGATCATTCTATTAATAAATATGTACGCATTCAACGCTGCGCCTTGGTCTCTCCCTGACGATCGTGACAGAAGAAACCACCAAAACCAGACCAAGCAGCGTGTCCAGGAGCCATCGCTAGCAGATCTCCGTGGCAACCTCGACTGGGTCAAGCCTAGTGAGGAGCAGAGAGGGTGGACTTGGGACCAGTTGAGGAAGAGCTTCGACTGGGTCAAGCCCATTGAGGAGCTGAATGGCGGTAGTTGGAGACAGAGGAGCGAGAGCCAGACATTTTTTAGGGGGGGGCTCACGACGTCGGGGCAGCAGGAGGCCGCGATAGAGCGGTCCAGCGGGTTGGCAGAGGAGGCCGCCAGGTTACGGGAGTCACTGGTCACCAGGGGGAAGGAGGTTGTAGAGGCACGGCGAGAGGTACTGGCGTGTGTTGCCAGTCCGGTCCGGCCTGTTCCTGATCCCCACGTAGGGCCAGTGGTGTGTGTTCCCAGTACGGTCCGGCCTGTTCCTGCCACTCCCACCAAGTCAGTGGTGCGTTTCGTCAGCCCGGCGCGGCCCGTTCCTGCTCCCCGCACCAAGTCAGTGGTGCGCGTCGTCAGCCCGGTCCGGCCCATTCGTGCTCCCCGCACCAAGTCAGTGGTGCGCGTCGTCAGCCCGGTCCGGCCCATTCCTGCTCCCCGCACCAAGTCAGTGGTGCGCGTCGTCAGCCCGGTCCGGCCCATTCCTGCTCCCCGCACCAAGTCAGTGGTGCGCGTCGTCAGCCCGGTCCGGCCCATTCCTGCTCCCCGCACCAAGTCAGTGGTGTGCTTCGTCAGCCCAGTCCGGCCTGTCCCTGCTCCACGCACCAAGCCTACGGTGTGCGTCGTCAGCCTGGTAAGGCCCGTTCCTCCTCCACGCACCAAGCCAGGGGTGCGCGTCGTCAGTCCAGCACAACCCGTACCTGGGTCATGTCCGGAGCCGGATCCGCCGCCGAGGCGGAGTGCCCACCCGGTCCCTCCCCTGTTGTGGTTGGTTGGCGCGGTCGGAGTCCGCGCCTTTGGGGGGGGGTACTGTCACGCCCTGGCTCTGGGGACTCTCGTATGTTGAGCCAGGGTGTTTATTTTGTTTAGGTTCTAGTCGTTGTCTATCTATGTTGGCCTGAGTGACTCCCAATCAGAGGCAACGAGTGTCAGCTGGTTGTCTCTGATTGGGAGCCATATTTAACTGTCTGTCTTTCACTTTGTGTTTGTGGTTTCTTGTTCGTGTTGGTTTGTGTTAAACCGTAGACATCACGTTATCGTCCGTTGTTTTGATCGTGTGATCATTCTATTAATAAATATGTACGCATTCAACGCTGCGCCTTGGTCTCTCCCTGACGATCGTGACAAAATGGTGAAATAAGAATAGCCAGTTATAATTATAATGGCTTAGCAGATAATAAGAAGAGAATAACAATATTTACATGGCTCAAAGAGAAGGAATATAATATCTATTGTTTACAGGAAACTCATTCAATAATTCTAGATGAAGTTGTGTGGAAAAAAGAATGGGGGGGGGAAATATACTTCTCCCATGGGCAAAAAACTCAAAAGGGATGATGATAGTAATTAACAGTAATTTTGATCCGAATGTGCAAATTGTCCAAACAGATCCGCAAGGTAGATGGATGATTTTAAATATGCTATTGGACCATAAACAGATATGGCTCATTAACCTTTACAGACCAAATAATGATGATCCACGCTTCTTTGAAAATATATATAATAACTGATCAACCCTACAAGCAATACAAGACTCGTGTGCATTTTTGTGTTTGAAAAGGTGCGGCGTTAAGTGAGTGAGAGGGAAAATGGTTGCATATCCCAGAGCCGACGGGGGTCTATGAGCAGGGGTAGTGAGAGAGAGCTTTCAATTTTGTGTAGATGAGGGATATACATTTTTAAATATAGTATACATCTAATCTAATTTTTTATTGTCCTATCATGATGGAAAGATCCCTAACCCTATATCCTGGACACCCACCTGAGCGACCCATACACCAAAGAGAAGTTCCCATCTCTTTTATGGACTTGCTGTGAGTATGCAGCCTAAACAGAGAAATAAATGCGGTCAGAGACCTACTTGAGCAGCACCGCCCCCTCAAGATTCTGAGCCTGCCTGGCAGGGTTGGTCCTACAAAGCCAGAGCCCCCTGATGGGAGAGCATAATATACAAGGAAATTCTCAAAGCTGCTAATGAGAACCTTGACGACCTTTTACCTAGCCGGTGGGGATTCCGGTGGGGTACCCCCACCCAGGTAGTGGCAGTGCTGGCAACACTGGCTGCAGTAACCCATGGGGAGGGGGTCACACTCGGACAATCAGAGAGGGGGTTTATCATTGTGGCCCAGGTGGCACAATTTAATCAAAGGTCTGACCGCACGGAGATGCTTGAGAAAATGGTTACAACAGGGGATCAGAGTGTTTGTGTCTCAGGTGAAGAGGGTGGATCTGATCTCCATCACCTAGGACTTGACATAGATTAAGTAGATTAATCAAATCTCACATTGTTGTCAATTTCTGCTCAATCTGCATGCTTTCTTAATCAGCTTTAACTATATGTGCACTCGTAAATCAGGTTCTTTCTTGAGTTGGGCTCTGGGATATAACAGCCATTGAGTATCTGTTTCTATGGTGGATTGTGGAGGAGGGGGGTTGAGTGTGTGTATGTGAGTATGTGCGTGTGTGTTTGTCCGGCATCTGTTGTGGGGGGTAGTGGGGATGTTTGTAAGGGGGGGGGGGGGGGGGGGGGGGGGGTATGGGATGGACCACGGGAATTATTTGCTAGGATAATAATTGCTTGTCAATAAATTAAATGTAATACAATGGCAATCTGGGTTATATGTTAAAATCCTACGCATGAACTGCCGACATTATTACGCATATTAATTGATAATGATGGAAAATAGGATATGCATAATTTAAAAAAAAATTGTTATATATATATATATATATATATATATATATATATATATATAGTGAGGTGACAGCATTGGAAATGCTTTTGGCGGTTAATCTGCTTCTGTTTTGTGGGTGGCACTGTGTGCTGTTTTCGATGGATGGTTCCTGGCCTCTCGGGGCCTTAGGGATCCGGAGGGACGTGGGTGGGATGCTGATCACTGGGATGACGGCTCAATTTGGGATGGGGAGGGGCTTTAGCGGGGGAATTAGTGGAGAACAATTGAAGGGTTACTTAGTAGCAATGCAAATATCACGGTACAGCTATATGGACACTCAATGATTACGGTATTTTTTATTGGTAAATTTACAAACATATATAATGATAAATAGACTTGAAACATGTATCTCATTATTGTGTATGGTGAAATAAGTATAGCCAGTTATAATTGTAATGGCTTAGCTGATAAAAACAAAAGAAGAACAATATTTACATGGCTCAAAGAGAAGGAATATAATATCTATTGTATACAGGAAACTCATTCAAAAATTCGAGATGAAGTTACGTGGAAAAAGGAATGGGGGGGAATATACTTCTCCAATGGGCAAAGAAATTCAAAAGGGGTGATGATATTAATTAATAGTAATTTCAATCCGAATGTGCAAATTGTCCAAATAGATACGCAAGGTAGATGGATTATTTTAAATGTTATTGGACCATAAACAGATATGGCTCATTAACCTTTATGGACCAAATAATGATGATCCACAATTATTTGACAATATATATAAGAAATTATCAACCCTGCATGCAATTCAAGACAATATTATTATGGTGGGGGATTATAATACTGTTTTAAATAGCTCAATGGACCGTAAAGAAAATCACACCACAAACAATCACCCACATGCTCTTAAGGAAATTGTGAATGTCATGGATACATTAGAACTAGTAGATATATGGAGGCTTAAATATACTGATCTAGTGAGATATACATGGCTGAGACTCAATCAAGCTAGTCGTCTTGACTTCTTTCTTATCTCATTCTCGTTGGCACCAAAAGTTTAAAAAGTGTTGATAGGGGACAGAATGCGGTCGGACCATCATATAATTGGCATATACATTACTCTTACTGAATTTCCACGTGGGCGAGGATATTGGAAATGTAATCAAAGCCTATTGGATGATAATTTATTTATAATTAGAGCAAAGGAATTTATAACTGACTTTTTCCAACATAACATAGGTACAGCAAATCCCCTTATTGTATGGGACACCTTTAAATGTGCCTTTAGAGGCCATGCAATTCAGCACTCATCTCGAAAACAAAAACAATTTAGGTCAAAAGAGTCCATACTAACAAAGGAAATAGAAAATCTAACAGAACAGATAGATAACAATAAAAATTGTAACATAGAGGCTCAGAATAAATTAGAGGAAAAACAAATAGAAATGGAGAAACTTATTCAAGAAAGATCAAGTGTAATATATTATAAAAATAAAGCAAACTTGATGGAATATGGGGAAAAATGCACAAAATTATTTTTTAATCTTCAACATAGGAATGCTACCAAAAATAACTTAATGAAACTGGTTACAATTGACGGAGTCACCCATGATTCACCAAATTATATTTTGAAGGAGGAAACAATGTACTTTAAGCATATGTTTTCTTTTTAGTCGCCTCCATCTCCTCTAACTGAAGCTAATTGTAGAGATTTTCTTTCTATTGATAATGTCAAATTAACAGCCATACAGAAAGAATCATGTGAAGGTGAAATTACAGAGGAGGAACTTCTGGATGCAATTAAAGACTTTAAGTCCGGGAAAACTCCAGGGTTGGATGGCATACCAGTCAAGGTATACCAAACCTTTTTTGATATACTAAGAGGACCGTTATTAGCATATTTTAACAACTCCTATGTAAATGGTAGATTATCTGACACTCAAGAAGAAGGTCTGATCTCATTATTACTGAAACAGGATACAAGTGGAAGATATAAAGATCCAGTCCATTAAAAAAATTGGAGGCCCCTTACACTTCAGTGTTGTGATGCAAAAATTCTAGCAAAATGTATAGCGCATAGAATTAAAAAGGTATTGTCAGACATTATTCATTCTAATCAGACAAGTTTTTTTACATGGACGATACATTGGAGATAATATAAGGCAAATACTGGAAAACAATAGAACACTATGAAAAATCTGGGAAACCAGAACTGCTATTCATAGCTGACTTTGAAAAGGCATTTGATAAAGTATGACTGGAGTTTATATATAAATGCCTGGAGCATTTCAATTTTGGAGAATCTCTTATAAAATGGGTTAAAAACATCTATAGTAACCCTGGGTGTAAAATAGTAAATAATGGCTATTTCTCCGAAAGATTTAAACTGTCAAGAGGAGGAAAACAAGGTTGTCCACTATCGGCATATCTATTTATTATGGCCATCGAAATGTTAGCTATTAAAATAAGATCCAACAATAATATCAAGGGATTAGAAATCAAGGGCTTAAAAACAAAGGTGTCATTGTAAGATAATGATTCATGTTTTCTTTTACATCCACAACTTGAAACCCTCCACAGCCTCATAGAGGATCTAGATACATTAAATTACCTCTCTGGATTAAAACCAAATTATGATAAATTACGTATTGGATCACTAAAAAATACAAATTTTACATTACCTTGTAGTTAACCAATAAAATGGTCTGATGGTGATGAGGATATACTCGGTATACATATCCCAAAATAAAAAAATTATCTCACTCCAATACATTTTAATAGAAAGTTAGCAAAAATAGATAAGATATTGCTACCATGGAAAGGTAAATACCTGTCTATTTGTGGAAAAATCACCCTGATTAACTCTTTAGTGTTATCCCAGTTTACCTATTTGCTTATGGTCTTGCCTACGCCTAGCGAATAGTTTTTTAAATTATACGAGAAAAAAAGATTCCATTTTATTTGGAATTGATTTAAAAAAAACATTATTTTTTGATAAAAATAAAAAGGTATAATCTGCGTAAATGATATCATAGGTAGGGCTGGTGGAGTTATGTCGCACATGCAGCTAACAAAAACATATGGAAATGTCTGCTCTACCCAAAATTACAACCAAATAATTGCAGCATTACCACAAAAATGGAAGAGGAAAGTGGAAGTGGGAAAAAGTAAGGAACTTGTCTGTTGGCCCTGATTTTTATTTATTTATTGCACCTTTATTTAACCAGGTAAGCCAGTTGAGAACAAGTTCTCATTTAAAACTGCGACATGGCCAAGATAAAGCAAAGCAGTTCGAAAAAAAAACAACACAGAGTTACATATGGGGTAAAACAAAACATAAAGTCAGAAATACCACAGAAAATATATATACAGTGTGTGCAAATGTAGCAATTTATGGAGGTAAGGCAATAAATAGGCCATAGTGCAAAATAATTACAATTAGTATTAACACTGGAATGATAGATGTGCAAGAGAGATACTGGGGTGCAAATGAGCAAAATAAATAACAATATGGGGATAAGGTAGTTGAGTGGGCTAATTTCAGATGGGCTGTGTACAGGTGCAGTGATCGGTAAGGTGGATCTGAGAGTCACCAGCAGCAAGAGCGACATCATTGATATACACAGAGAAAAGAGTCAGCCCAAGAATTGAACCCTGTGGCACCCCCATAGAGACTGCCATAGGTCCAGACAACAGGCCTGCCTATTTGACACATTGAACACTATCTGAGAAGTAGTTGGTGAACCAGGCGAGGCAGTCATTTGAGAAACCAAGGCTATTTAGTCTGCCAATAAGAATGCGGTGGTTGACAGAGTCGAAAGCCTTGGCCAGGTCGATGAAGACGGCTGGACAGTACTGTCTTTTATTTATCGCGGTTATAATATCGTTTAGGACCTTGAGCGTGGCTGAGGTGCACCCATGACCAGCTCGGAAACAGATTGCATAGCGGAGAAGGTACGGTGATATAGGTCTGTAACAGTTTGGATCTAGAGTGTCACCCCCTTTGAAGAGGGGGATGACCGCGGCAGCTTTCCAATCTCTGGGGATCTCAGATGTTATGAGAGGTTGAACAGGCTAGTAATAGGGTTTGCAACAATTTCGGCGGCTATTTTTAGAAAGAAAGGGTCCAGATTGTCTAGCCCAGATGATTTGTAGGGGTCCAGATTTTGCAGCTCTTTCAGAACATCAGCTGTCTGAATTTGTGTGAAGGAGAAGCGGGGGGGGGGGGGGGGGGCATGGGCAAGTTGCAGCGGAGGGTGCAGAGCTGGTGGCTGGGGTAGTGGTAGCCAGGTGGAAAGCATGGCCAGCCGTATCAAAATGCTTGTTGAAATTCTCGATTATTGTAGATTTATCGGTGGTGATAGTGTTTCCTAGCCTCAGTGCAATGGGCAGCTGGGAGGAGGTGCTCTTATTCTCCATGGACTTTACAGTGTCCCAAAACTTTTTGGAGTTAGTGCTACAGGATGCAAATTTCTGTTTGAAAAAGCTAGCCTTTGCTTTCCTAACTGCTTGTGTATATTGGTTCCTAACTTCCCTGAAAAGTTGCATATCGCGGGGGCTATTCAATGCTAATGCAGTACGCCACAGGATGTTTTTGTGCTGGTCAAGGGCAGTAAAGTCTGAGGAGAACCAGGGGCTATATCTGTTCTTAGTTCTGAATTTTTTGAATGGGGCATGCTTATTTAAGATTGAGAGGAAAGCACTTTTAAAGAACAACCAGGCATACTCTACTGACGGAATGAGATCGATATCCATCCAGGATACCTGGGCCAGGTCAATTAGGAAGGCCTGCTCGCTAAAGTGTTTTAGGGAGCGTTTGACAGTGATGAGGGGTGGTCGTTTGACCGCGGACCCATTATGGACGCAGGCAATAAGGCAGTGATCGCTGAGATCCTGGTTGAAGACAGCGGAGGTATATTTAGAGGGTAAGTTAGTCAGGATGATATCTATGAAGGTGCCCATGTTTACGGATTTAGGGTTGTACCTGGTAGGTTCCTTGATAATTTGTGTGAGATTGAGGGTATCTAGTTTGGATTGTAGGATGGCCGGGGTGTTAAGCATATACCAGTTTAGGTCACCAAGCAGTACGAACTCTGAGGATAGATGGGGGGCAATCAATTCACATATGGTGTCCAGGGCACAGCTGGGGGCTGAGGGGGGTCTGTAGCAAGCGGCAACAGTGAGAGACTTATTTCTGGAAAGGTGGATTTTTAGAAGTAGGAGCTCAAACTGTTTGGGCACAGACCTGGATAGTGTGATAGAGCTCTGCAGGCTATCTCTACAGTAGATTGCAACTCCACCCCCTTTGGCAGTTCTATCTAGACAGAAAATGTTGTGGTTGGGGATGAACATTTCTGAATTTTTGGTGGCCTTCCTAAGCCAGGATTCAGACAGTGCTAGAACATCAGGGTTGGCGGAGTGTGCTAACGCAGTGAATAACTCAAACTTAGGAAGGAGACTTCTGATGTTAACGTGCAGAAAACCAAGGCTTTTACGCTTACAGAAGTCAACAAATGATAACTCCTGGGGAGTAGGAGTGATACTGGGGGCTGCAGGGCCTGGGTTAGCCTCTACATCACCAGACGAACAGAGGAGGACTAGAATAAGGATATGGCTAAAGGCTTTAAGACCTGGTCTTTTAGTGCGTTGGGTACAGAGAATAAAGGGGGCAGATTTCCGGGCGTTGTAGAATAGATTCAGGGCATTATGTACAGACAAGGATATGGAAGGATATGAGTACAGTGGAGGTAAACCTAAGCGTTGGGTAACAATGAAAGAGATTGAGCTGGTCTCTGCGTGTATGGGGGGTGGAACAAAGGAGCTATTTGAGGCAGTTTGCGAATGACTTGGGGTTCTATATTGAAATTGTATAATAAGAACTAACTGGAACAGCAATAGGCAAGGCATATTGACATGGGAGAGAGGCATAAAGCAATCACAGGTGTTATTAGAGAGAGCTAAGACAACAACTGGTAATGGCGATGAAAGTTTGGGCTGAGGCTAAACAGATAAACAGGACAGGGTACCGTGTAAAGGAACAGTCCAGCAGGCATCAGCTGTGCAGCTGAGTGATCATAAGGTCCAGTGAACAGCAATATGTGAGTCCGAGAGCAGTTCGAATTGGTGCTAAAGCACAGCGAGCAGGAAGCACGGCTGTTGTTTGCGTGTGCTAGCGGGCCGGGGCTAGCAGATGGATCTTCGTGGTCGTCGCAACAGGAAGCCTGTTGAAACCACAGACGATTACGTCGGCAGACCAGTCATGACGGATCGGCGGGGCTCCGTGTCGACTCTGTCGACAGAGAGGTAGATAGCCGGGAGATGTGTCGGACTCGAGGCTAGCTCAAGGCTGATTAGCCAACAACAACATCCATTTGGTTGCAGCTAGCTAGTTGCGATGATCAGGTGTTAAAGGTCCAGTGATTCAGTGATTCCGGCAGAAAATCCGATATGTTCTGGGTCGATAACGCGCTGTGCAGACAGTGCAGACTGGCCGATAATAGTCCAGGGTAGAGTTGGCTGGTAGGTAGTGCAGGCCATGGACAATGGTGAAAAACCGCTAACGGTGGCTAATAGCAAGTAGCTAGTTAGCTGGCTACTCCCGTCCGGTAGACAAAGAGGTAGATAGCCAGGATATGGGCCTGGCTCAAGGCTAACTGGTGCTTGCTTTGGGGGCAGTGTTGATTACCCTACAGCAACGTCCATTAGGTTGCGGCTAGCTAGTTGCGATCCGGTGTTAGGTTCCAGTGATTCAATTATTCCGGCAGAAAATCCGACGGTGGCTAATAGCAAGTAGCTAGTTAGCTGGCTAGCTAGTTTCAACTGGAGATTCTAGATAAATGTGAGTAAATAATAGAATCCGTTCCACATTGAGTGAGGCGGGTTGCAGGAAAGTATATTTAGTAGAAAGATGAAAAGTGTGATAGGGAAATATGTACGAAAAATACAAAAAAAATACAAAAAACAGGTTATTTACACGGACACACAACAAAGAACACGACTGCACTGCTACGCTCCTTGGATTATAAATTAAAGACCATAATTGGTTAAAGACAATTGTGATAAATAAAAAGTATACCAGTTTAATTTAATTACCAAAGGATTGACAGCCGTGGGGGAAAAAAGTATTTAGTCAGCCACCAATTGTGCAAGTTCTCCCACTTAAAAAGATGAGAGAGGCCTGTAATGTTCATCATAGGTACACGTCAACTATGACAGACAAAATGAGAAAAAAATATCCAGAAAATCACATTGTAGGATTTTTTATGAATTTATTTGCAAATTATGGTGGAAAATAAGTATTTGGTCAATAACAAAAGTTTCTCAATACTTTGTTATATACCCTTTGTTGGCAATGACACAGGTCAAACGTTTTCTGTAAGTCTTCACAAGGTTTTCACACACTGTTGCTGGTATTTTGGCCCATTCCTCCATGCAGATCTCCTCTAGAACATCTTTGGAGTGAGTTGAAAGTCCGTGTTGCCCAGCGACAGCCCCAAAACATCACTGCTCTAGAGGAGATCTGCATGGAGGAATGGGCCAAAATACCAGCAACAGTGTGTGAAAACCTTGTGAAGACTTACAGAATACGTTTGACCTGTGTCATTGCCAACAAAGGGTATATAACAAAGTATTGAGAAACTTTTGTTATTGACCAAATACTTATTTTCCACCATAATTTGCAAATAAATTCATAAAAAATCCTACAATGTGATTTTCTGGAATGTTTTTCCTCAATTTGTCTGTCATAGTTGACGTGTACCTATGATGAAAATTACAGGCCTCTCTCATCTTTTTAAGTGGGAGAACTTGCACAATTGGTGGCTGACTAAATACTTTTTTTCCCCACTGTAGATTGCAAAATAGTTGGGAAGAGATTTTTGACGTACCGATTTCATGGCAATGGTTTATGAACTGATATGCAAAACGACGCCGGATTCATAATTTAGAATTTTTCAATTAAAATGATTATACAAAATTCTTGCTACCAATGGAATGTTATTTATATGGGGGATACAATCTTCCCAGCTCTGCAGATTTTGCTGCGAAGAGACAGAATGATTAGATCATTTGTTTTGGTACTGTCCATTTGTAACTTGTTACTGTAGGTTTAACCCATTAATGTACTTGGTAATGGAAATATGTTATTTTTTTCATGTAAGACACACATGCAATCTGCCATCTGGGAATCTGTCCAATGGTCCTAATCTTGATATATACAAATTGGTTCTAAAAGGGGCCATCTGCATTTCAAACAACAACAAATCCCACACTCCGCCACTGTTTTTGGAGAAAAGTAACCACTCTCAAATCCATCGATAGAGCGGTGGACACAAAATGACATTTTTAACCATATTCAGATTCTATAGAGTGTTTGTTTAGAATTACATTGTTTACAAACAATTGACTAGAACAAGCACATATTATGGGTTCTGATGGGGTATGACAATTGGACTAAGCTCATGAGGCATTTCAAATCAAATCAAATCAAATTGTATTTGCCACATGCACAGAATACAACAGGTGTAGACCTTACAGTGAAATGCTTACTTGCAAGCTCTTAACCAACAATGCAGTTTTAAGAAAAATAAGTGTTAAGTAAAAAAATAGATAAGTAAAAAATAATTAAAGAGCAGCAGTAAAATTAAATAACAGTATGGAGGCTATATACAGGGGGTACCGGTTAGTCGAGGTAATTGAGGTAATATGTACATGTGAGTAGAGTTAAAGTGACTAAATAAACAGAGAGTAGCAACAGCGTATGCAAATAGTCCCGGTAGCCATGATTAGCAGTTCAGGAGTCTTATGGCTTGGGGGTAGAAGTTGTTAAGAAGCCTTTTGGACCTAGACTTGGCGATCCGGTACTGCCTGCCGTGCGGTAGCAGAGAGAACAGTCCATGACTAGGGTAGCTGGAGTCTTTGACAATTCTTAGGGCCTTCCTCTGACACCGCCTGGTATAGAGGTCCTGGATGGTAGGAAGCTTGGCCCCAGTGATGTACTGGGCCGTACGCATGTCGTGGAAATTCTAACCAATAAGGAGAGACTTTGTTAATTATTCGAACAATCAATACTTTATTATATGAATTGCAATAAGGAAGCTGGTCGACCCCACACTCTTGAGCGTGAGACCGAGGCTTAAAATCATACAGAGAATACAGGGCCTTATATAGCAGACCTAGAAATGCTTAGTCATGGCTGGTTCCACTCCTCCCCGGAAGATCAGGGCATCATAAGCTATCTTGTTTTCTTCTTGTGGCCAGGTGTATTGGGTGTGTGAGGTTATAGGCACAAACAAGTGATAACGGCAGTTTCGTTACTCCTTTCTCTACCAAGCTAGCCTCCATTCTATTCTATCTCCCCACAGCTGTGCCCTTGGAAGATATGAGAAGAAACAGAATGGGCTAAGACACTGTGGTCACTTCTCAGAGGCTCTTTGTCTTATGCCATGTGATCAGGTTACTCAAAAGCAAAGAGAAATTGAAACAATACAGGTCTATCTGTTCCTCAAGTTTATCTCTATCTCGAGTGGTAAGTTATCTCTGAGTCGCCCCATGTCCTTGACGACCAGACCAGCTGCAGGGAGCAGAAAGAGAGCACCATCCTTTCTCAGAAGCACAGTATTGCAAGTTCTGAAAATGTCTTTACCAATGTTAAGCATATAGTTGTTAACTATCGATACATAGTAAACAGGGCAGATAAATACGTACATTTCTCCACTACAGCCCCGTCGATGAGAATGGGGGCATGCTCAGTCCTCTTCTTTTTCCTGTAGTCCACAATCATCTCCTTTGTCTTGATCACGTTGAGGGAGAGGTTGTTATCCTGTCACCACACGGCCAGGTCTCTGACCTCCTCCCTATAGACTGTCTCATCGTTGTCAGTTATCAGGCCTACCACTGTCGGAAAATGTTATGATGGTGTTGGAGTCGTGCCTGGACATGCAGTCATGGGTGAACAGGGAGTACAGGAGGGGACTGAGCATGCACCCCTGAGGGGCCCCCGTGTTGAGGATCAGCGTGGCAGATGTGTTGTTACCTACCCTTACCACCTGGGGGCGGCCCGTCAGGAAGTCCAGGATCCAGTTGCAGAGGGAGGTGTTTAGTCCCAGGGTCCTTAGCTTAGTGATGAGCTTTGAGGGCACTATGGTGTTGAACGATGAGCTGTAGTCAATGAATAGCATTCTCACGTAGGTGTTCCTCTTGTCCAGGTGGGAAAGGGCAGTGTGGAGTGCAATAGAGATTGCATCATCTGACGTCATCGATGCACTTATTTATGAAGCCAGTGACTGATGTGATGTAGTCCTCAATGCCATCGGAAAAATCCCAGAACATATTCCAGTCTGTGCTAGCAAAACAGTCCTGTAGCTTAGAATCTGCGTCATCTGACCACTTCCTTATTAACCGAGTCACTGGTGCTTCCTGCTTTAGTTTGTGCTTATAAGCAGGAATCAGGAGGATACAATTATGGTCAGATTTGCCAAATGGAGGGCGAGGGAGAGCTTTGTACGCGTCTCTGTGTGTGGAGTAAAGGTGGTCTAGAGTTGTTTTTCCTCTGGTTGCACATTTAACATGCTGGTAGAAATAAGGTAGAACAGATTTAAGTTTCCCTGCATTAAAGTCCCCGGCCACTAGGAGTGCTGCCTCTGGATGAGCATTTTGCTGTTTGCTTAAGGCCTTATACAGCTCATTGAGTGCAGTCTTAGTGCCAGCATCGGTTTGTGGTGGTAAATAGACAGCTACAAAAAATATAGATGAAAACTCTCTTGGTAAATAGTGTGGTCTACAGCTTATCATGTGATACTCTTCCTCAGGCGAGCAAAACCTCAAGCGACCATAGCACAACTGTCTTACACTATCATAACAAAAATATGTTGCATTACTCCATCGTTTATAACAGGAACATAAACCATGTATAGCTTCAAAATATGTTCAAAAGCTGTCAACTACCTTGTCCATTTCCCATCTGAGTTTACATTACCTACATTACCTAAGTACATTGCATTAATAAGATATCGTAGAAATATGGCTACAGTTGTTTTCAGCAAGCCTGTGGTGAAATATTCCTTGTCAATACATGGCGCTCTCCCACTTTGATTTTCCCCATTGGATACGAGTGGTCAAGAAGTGTGAAGGAACATGTAAACTTAGCCAAGTTTGAAAAGATAAGCCCCCCCCCCACCACACACACACACACACACACACACACACACACACACACACACACACACACACACACACACACACACACACACACACACACACACACACACTGCCGTGCAAATCCCAGCCACCGTGACCAGCAGTCAAAGGGCAAACAGATTGGAGGGGGATTAAAAAAAGTTTGAAAGAAATGGCAGTGATATCTTGAGTGTAAATCTTGACATGAGAGATATGGGAGTGAGGGAGTTGAGGGAGTTTAGCAGATTGGGGCTTGGAATGGGGGGATGGAGGGGGATAACATGACAAATTGATGGCCTCCGGATGTTTACAGGTGCTGGGCTCATCCAGTGAATAACAATACCCTGAGCCGACAACAAGGTAAGGCAGATAAGGTAGCTTCTGACGGCTGCCGTGTGAAATATGGTGTGAGCGATGGCTCCTCAATCAGTCATGCTTCTGTTGCTACCCACTGTACTCTGAGCTGCTCGCTCTCTGGTAGGTTTTTAGGGGTCCCACGGGGAAGGGGCTGGGTCTATCTGTACCAACTTAAGGTGGTTCATCATCAGTCCAGAAGTGACCAGCAGAATTGGAGCAAAACAAAAATGTACTTCTTTGACTGCTAGCTTCCACAGAGCTCTTTAAATCTAATTTCCAATGAGCACACTGAGTTGAATTATTAGCTAATTATCCTTCACGTAGCCTATCTCTCTCAGTATTGACTTAATGATGAGGGTCTTGTCAATTTCGATTATCCTTGCTGTGTATGATTTTTACTAGATTATTGGTGAAAGAGTGTTTAAGTTGGAATCAATCACCGTGTGAAATATGAGAATCTAGTAATTATTTATTTCCTGAAAACACTTGGTGTGTAGGTGTCTGGCACGGCATACTGTAGGGGAGAGTGGGGTATGTTGAGCCACCCTTGTTTCTAGGAACCATACACAAAATGGAGTATGCCAGACACCTACACACCAAGCGTTTTCAGGAAGATGTCATCATTTCATGTAGTCTGTGTTATGTAATAATAATAATAATATGCCATTTATCAGACGCTTTTATCCAAAGCGACTTACAGTCATGCGTGCATACATTTATTTGTGTATGGGTAGTCCCGGGGATCGAACCCACTACCTTGGCGTTACAAGCGCTGTGCTCTACCAGCTGAGCTACAGAGGACTTATGTCCCAAAAATGTATTTTCACCAAGTCAAATGAATTAATTGTGGTAGAGGCTTCATGATGCTTGTGTCTAAACCAAAGTAGATAATTTTAAGATTGTTCTATATATCAGTTGGGGTCTCTATAAACTTCCTGGGTCCTAAACCTAGCATGAAAGTGCATCCTTGTAGCTGTGTTGGCTAATATAGTCAAAATGTTTGAGGCAATGGTTGAGCCAATGGCATGTTGAGCAAATTGAAGTGTTTTCTTCACAGGCATAATGTCACGGTTTCGGCCGAGGCTGCTCCTCCTCCTGGTTCGGGCAGGCTTCGGCGGTCGTCGTCCCCGGAGTACTAGCTGCCACCGATCGATGTTTCATGTTCGTTTGGTTTTGTCTTTATGTTGTACACCTGTGTCTTGTTAGTCCTCGTTAGTGTCCTATTTAGTTCTCGTTGGTTGTGTTTGTCTTTGTGTGTGATTGCTCATCTGTTTTCGTGTTGGAGCTACGTACTTCCCTCCAGTGTTTTGGAGAGGGTTTTCGCACATGTTAGTGCGCCATTTGTTTGACGCCTGTGTGCGCCGTGATTTCGCCTTCGGGCTTATTGTGCTTATTTTCTACGTGATTATTGCACTAAAGTCTTTTGGACTGAGCTTCTGCGTCCTGCGCTTGATTCATGCACCACACCCACCTTCAGCACCCCCTGACACATAATGCAAGGCATTATCGCTGGGATATGAGGTAACAACAGGGCCTGGCCTATGTTAAAAGTGTTTTTTAAAAACGTACAAAGAGTAAAAAGACAAACAAATATTAGGAAAAAATAAGAAAACAGCAATGGGTGGTGGTACTTGGATTCAAATTTTTTACAATATGGTACTTTTAAAAAAGTGGCAATATTTCCAGAATAAAGTGGCAATATTTAGAGAATAAACAACATTTATTTTTGAGAATAAAGACAAAAAAGTATAAAATCGCAGTTATATTTTAAGATTAAAGTAGGGGATTTGGTTAACTGCATATCTCCCTGGCTCCCTGTTGCTGTGAGTGCCATCATTGAATTGCCTGCAGTTAGATGACCTGGTGAAACTATACTTTAGAATTGGCTTTAGTAACAAGGAAATCCTTTCTTCTCTTTTAGCACATAATAACCATATGATTATAGGTAGGCCTATTATGACCTAGAAGAGGTTGTGCAATGTGTGTGTGTGTGTGGGGGGGGGTCTTATACACTCGTACAAACAGGCATCACACACACACACAGGCACGGTATCCCCAAAGTTATTCGCTTATAATGTTATCCTACAATGTAACAGCTAGGCCAGCAGCCTATATGTCAAAACGAAAGTTTAACTTACACATTGGTGCATGGTGTTTTATGTAAGCTACACTTCCAATGAAGTAGCCTCATAGGCCTATGCTTATTATCTTGTGAATGTAGGTCACTGATTGCGTGGAGAAGGATTGCGTGTCCCTGTCGGGCTTAAGGGCTGCCCCCCAAACCCTGTCATGGACCTTGCATAGCCACGGGGCAGGGGTTTGGGTAAAGCCCCATCTGAGACAGTAATTCTATGTTCCTTTATTAAAACCTAACAGCCAACAGGTCTGGCCACTAGCCTCTATAAGGTGTACAAGTGGTAGCCTAAGTTAGTTGAGACAAATAGCCTATAACAGAGATGATGCCCCTGTTTTGGGATAACCTATGCATCCTTCATTCCTCCCATGATTGAAGACCGATGTATGGATGGTGAAAGGAGATATCAAGCTAGGCTACCAACCAAGTCAAGTCAGCTCAGTGATTATTTCTTTATAGCCTATATAGCCTATCATAATTTATCTAATAGGCCTATCTTTAGATCAATTATTATTTCAAGAAAGGGAGAATCCACTATGAATATATTCAAACAGCGCTTCAG
The DNA here is from genome assembly GCF_964263955.1 of Coregonus lavaretus. Taxonomy (NCBI): domain Eukaryota; kingdom Metazoa; phylum Chordata; class Actinopteri; order Salmoniformes; family Salmonidae; genus Coregonus; species Coregonus lavaretus. The sequence goes on along the minus strand of NC_140009.1, from coordinate 44,634,671 downwards.
ATTAGCTAGTTAGCGCATGCAGAAGTGGTCCTTGAGTTGCCTCTTCTCCCACAGACACTTGCTTCATTGTTCATTCCTCCCGCAGCTGTTGGATAGGCCTACAATTTACTTTCACTTGCCCACTGTAATGTACGATTACCCTTCAGGTTAGGGTACTCAATTTAGTGGGCCGATATAGATTTAGAATGGCTGCAAAATAGCAGTGTTTTAGCGAATTTGGAGAGCAGCTTGATATGGGACATTGTAGCAAATTCAGAGGGTAGACTGACAGTGACTTAACCCCAGTTCTCTTCGCATTCAGTGACAGTGCCAAGAACGTTGTTTTTGTCCTCATAACGCATCATGGCTGTTAGAAGAGTGTATTATTATAGTCTGAAATTGCGAGGGGGAAACTTGGTGTGTGTGAGTGCGTGTGCGAGTTATTAGATCATTAGGATTGATAAGCGTGAGTGCACATCCCCTACATTAATCTGTAAATATAACTGCAACTTTATTCTAAAAATGTTGACTTTATTCTCAAAATTACATTTCGAGTTTATTCTCAAAATATTGTCACTTAATTCTCAAAATATAGCCACTTTTTTAAAGTACTATCACGCAAAAAATAATAATCCAAGTACCACCACCAGCGGCTGTATATTTTATTTGTTCTCTTCACTTGGCCCTAATACTCTTCCATAAAAAAGTGATTGCGATTGTGTTGAATTGTGTTTGGGAAATAAAGATAGAGATGGTTTTATAAAGGTAGCGTTAATATTTCATTTAGTACAGACATTTCTAGGCGGCTTAACTTACCCTGTCTCGCGTCCTGTCCCGCTCAACTTACCTCATACCCGGGGGAAGTTGTGCCAAGAGACCACTTATTTTGGACAAGCTATGTTTTTAAATGTTTACAATAATTCTGTTTTTTTTCCAGGGACACACAACATCATTAAATGTATTTTAGATGTTTTTGTTAGGAAGAATACTATATTTCACTTGACGGAGTGAATGTAAAAAATTTGACTTTAAATGGATAACTCAAGGGCCCAACAACAACACGCCTGGCCTTATTATACATTGTCTCTCTCTCTCTCTCTCTCTCTCTCTCTCTCTCTCTCTCTCTCTCTCTCTCTCTCTCTCTCTCTCTCTCTCTCTCTCTCTCTCTCTCTCTCTCTCTCTCTCTCTCTCTCTCTCTCTCTCTCTCTCTCTCTCTCTCTCTCTCTCTCTCTCTCTCTCTCTCTCTCTCTCTCTCTCTCTCTCTCTCTCTCTCTCTCTCTCTCTCTCTCTCTCTCTCTCTCTCTCTCTCTCTCTCTCTCTCTCTCCCTCTCTCTCCCTCTCTCTACTATTATTGGAGACTCACTCTATGACGTTTAACTTGACTGTAATAGAGATAGCACCATCTTGTGGCCCTTGAGAAGCTAAGGAGAATTCTATGCATTTGAATCCTATATAGTGCTAAGGCAGCTAGAAACAGGGGTCTCGTGTGCAACAACGGTTACTTCAAGTTGAATTACAACAGTATATCATAGCATGACAAAACTGAAATATGTTTTGTTGTTCTGCCAAGTGTAGATCAAAAGGCCTGACACTTGTTCTCTGCCTGTTTCTCTGGACGGCTGTTGTCATTAAATCTGGTGTAGATTTAGCATGATTTCCACCCCTCAGTGGTGCTTTAACGGGATTTGCATTGGAGGGGAGTCTAAGGGTGCATCTCAATGGTCAAAAGTGACTCCCTGTTCTCTGCCCCTCTCCTTTATCTGCACTAAGCTGAAGAGACAATGGATGAAAGCCAAGCTTTTATATGTCCAGTATTTTCAGATCAGGTTGGATGAAGGGAAGGAAACAGGAACAACTTTTCGACTTTTGAGGAGTACCATAGATGCCGATGAAGCAAAATAATAGCTGGGAGAGTAATTCGTCTATAAAAGCGCTTTGTTTGTTCCCTCCCTGCTGTTGGAAATGCTTTCCCCCCTGCTTTACAACAACAACAGAGGGCCTGGAAAAGAAAGTTGGATCTTCAGGAGGATGTGCTCGCCATGGCTGATTTAACTTTGCGGCATGGCACAGATGGCTCAGCGGGCGAATTTGCATCATCAGTGTTTCCCCGCCTAATCCCCCATTCTTGCGAGGTTACATGGTTTACAAGAAAGTTTAATAAGCGTTGCCTCAGTATGATCATATGCACAGTATAAGCTAGTTTTGTGTGGAATCATATAAATACATAAAGGCAGAGAAAGAGGATGCCTGTTTAGGGAGAATAACTGGGGTATCTGCCGCTGTGGCGAGCTGAACGGATCTCAGCTGCATATGTGGGTAATCATCGTGACTGCCGGCTGGATTTGCGCACAGACACGTAGGAAATAGGCTGGCTCGAGCAACCCAAATCTTTGTTTAATCCGTTGTTTCATTGGGCTCTTTTATTAAATAAAAATACAGAATGTCTCAATGCTGCATAATGTACAGCGGTGCATTAAAACGGGACCAGTGGAGCGTCTGGTTATTCAATCGCTCCCAGATTTACCTTGTGATGTGATTCCCAGTTTCCCACATGACTGTTTGGGAGTGGGAAGGCATTTGTCTGCGGAGTTACATGTGCCGAGATCTTTGCTTTGGCATGTTAGACAATTTAAACAAAATATAAACATTTGGACAGTTCTGATTTGAATAAGCTACAGAATCATGGGTTATCTGTCCTATACCTCCCCTTAGTGGTAATCTGATGGTAAAACACAGTGATTATGGCTGTAGCCTACTCGTTCTGCAAATCGTTCACTCATTCCGTATGTGATTGGGTTGCTAATATAAGTGATACAGCCAACATTTTGATAAAAGTGTTGGGGGGAACAGGGTAAGGTAAAAGATAACTTTTGCAATCAAACCAATGGATGGTATGGGGGACCCTTTCAAGAAGGAATGTAGTTAAGGGGGAACAGTATGCTATGGGGGAACAGTATCTGAAGGGGGTCTGATAACCTGTTTGCTAGTCCAACTAGATACATTTTTTATAGCAGACATACTTTATGGTTATACACATATAATGCATTTATTTGCAGGCATGTTACAATCTCAACTTTGTATTGAGTCAAATATCGGTAGTCTATCTGACTGTTATATTAATTATATTGTAGCATACTCATGCCGCCCCTCTGTCACCTCTCAGGCAGGGATGGCAGGTAGAGTGTAGTGTTCTCCTCCAGAGGACGCCATCCCATTACAATAATAATAAGACTCTCAGACCATGAGAAACAAGATTCTCTGGTCTGATGAAACCAAGATTGAACTCTTTGGCCTGAATGCCAAGCGTCACGTCTGGAGGAAACCTGGCACCAGGCCTACGGTGAAGCATGGTGGTGGCAGCATCATACTGTGGGGATGTTGTTCAGTGGTAGGGACTAGGAGACTAGTCAGGATAGAGGGAAAGATAAACGGAGCAAAGTACAGCGAGATCCTTGATGAAAACCGACCATGAACCCGATCGAAGAACTCTGGAGACACCTGAAAATAGCTGTGCAGCAATGCTCCCCATCCAACATGACAGAGCTTGAGAGGATCTGCAGAAAAGAATGGGAGAGTCTCCCCAAATACAGGTGTTCCAAGCTTGTAGCATCATACCCAAGAAGACTCAAGGCTGTAATCACGGCTGCTTCAACAAAGTACTGAGTAAAGGGTCTGAATACTTACGTAAATGTGATATTTCAGTATTTTTTGTATTTATTTTTTTGCACACATTTCTAAAAACCTGTTTTTGCTTTCTCATTATAGGGTATTGTGTTTAGATTGATGAGGGGGAAAAAAAACTATTTAATCAATTTTAGAATAAGGCTGTAATGTAACAAAATGTGGAAAAAGTCAAGGGGTCTGAATACTTTCCGAATGCATAGTGTATCTGATACCATCGGTGGTGACCTGAAATGTAAAGTACAATCAGAAACCATAATGAGCATTACAATGGGTGATGATGATTCATTAATCCCCTAAAGTCGATGTCTGCGGCCCTGTGGAAATCAAATTAGCATAATACAAAAAAATCCCATTAATATCCATCAGTAGAGATATCCGACTATGTCGCACATCCGCATCTGCGATGGAATGTGACAGAGCTAGAGAGTTTGTCAGACCATGAGACATTGCGAAAATTGGTCTTCTCACAAAATCGTATGTAGCGTCCGAACAGTTTGGCCCACAAACTATTATGAAAGGTGACACTCTCAAGAACACGTACATGTTTGTTGTTTTGGTCGTCTGAAGGTCCCCCGGTAAAAGTTGAAAAAATTATTAACTCTGCTTTCTACTATTTAGCAAGAAACAGGAACTATTTCTATAGAAGAAGCCCATTTTTATTCTCAGCTTCTTAACTAACTCATCAATATGCTTTTTAAAAGACAGCTTTTCATCTATACGGATGCCAAGATTTTTGTAAGCAGGGACACGTTCAATATGGAAAGTATGCTTAAATAAAGTTATTTTTATGTGCTCTAGAGAACAACATACACATAGTTTTACCTGCATTCAATACTAATTTCAGGTCAATTAAGTTTTTCTGTAATACAATGAAGGCAGACTGTAGTTCAGAAAGAGCCTGGTCAACTGTGGGGGCAATGGCATACATAACAGCATCATAGAAGTGCAGGTTACCATTTATTACAGACAAGTCGATATTGTTAATGTAAACAGTAAAAAGTACAGAACCCAGAATCGACCCCTGTGGGATACCTTTCGTAATATCCAGGAAACCTGATTTAACACCATCAGTGTTGATCACATTTTTTAATACATGCAGCCTGGTCTAGGCCAATTGAGGAAAGCCTCTGAATTATCAATGAGTGATCAACAGTATCGAAACCATTTGACAGGTCAATGAAAAGGGCAGCACAATGTTGCCTTTTATCCATATATAATTTATAACTAGGGATGCAGCAGAGATAGTGCTATGACCTAGTCTAAAACCAGACTGATGTACAGTACCAGCCAAAAGTTTGGACACACCTACTCATTCAAAGGTTTTCTTTATTTTGACTATTTTCTACATTGTAGAATAATAGTGAAGACATCAAAACTATGAAATAGTACACAAAAAAGTGTTAAACAAATCAAAATATATTCTTCAAAGTAGCCACCCTTTGCCTTGATGACAGCTTTGCACACTCTTGGCATTCTCTCAACCAGCTTCATGAGGTAGTCACCTGGAATGCATTTCAATTAACAGGTGTGCCTTGTTGAAAGTTAATCTGTGGAATTTCTTTCCTTCTTAATGCGTTTGAGCCAATCAGTTGTGTTGTGAGAAGGTAGGGGTGGTATACAGAAGATAGCCCTATTTGGTAAAAGACCAAGTCTATATTATGGCAAGAACAGCTCAAATAAGCAAAGAAAAATGACAGTCCATCATTACTTTAAGACATGAAGGTCAGTCAATACGGAACATTTCAAGAACTTTCAAAGTTTCTTCAAGTGCAGTCGCGAAAACCATCAAGCGCTATGATGAAACTAGCTCTCATGAGGACCGCCACAGGAAAGGAAGACCCAGAGTTATTTCTGCTGCAGAGGATAAGTTCATTAGAGTTACCAGCCTCAGAAATTGCAGCCCAAATAAATGCTTCACAGAGTTCAAGTAACAGACACACCTCAACATCAACTGTTCAGAGGAGACTGCGTGAATCAGGCCTTCATGGTCGAATAGCTGCAAAGAAACCACTGCTAAAGGACACCAATAAGAAGAAGAGAGTTGCTTGGGCCAAGAAACACGAGCAATGGACATTAGTCCAAATTTTAGATTTTTGGTTCCAACCGCTGTGTCTTTGTGAGACGCAGAGTAGTCCCCACTGTGAAGCATGGAGGAGGAGGTGTGATGGTGTTTTTCAACAGGATAATGACCCAACACACCTCCAGGCTGTATAAGGGCTATTTGACCCAGATGGAGAGTGATGGAGTGCTGCATCAGATGACCTGGCCTCCACAATCCCCCGACCTCAACCCATTTGAGATGGTTTGGATTGTCAGAAAGCAGAGTGAAGGAAAAGCAGCCAACACGTGCTCAGCATATGTGGGAACTCCTTCAAGACTGTTGGAAATGCATTCCAGGTAAAGCTGGTTGAGAGAATGCCAAGAGCGTGCAAAGCTGTCATCAAGGCAAAGTTTGGCTATTTGAAGATTCTCAAATATAAAATATACTTTGATTTGTTTAAATTTCTTTGTTTACTACATGATTCCATATTTGTTATTTCATAGTTTTGAGGTCTTCACTATTATTCTACAATGTAAAAAATAGTAAAAATAAAGAAAAACCTTTGAATGAGTAGGTGTGTCCAAACTTTTGACTGGTAGTGTATGTCCTGGAGAATGCCAAGAGTGTGCAAAGTTGTCTTCAAGGCAAAGGTGTGGATCTCAAATCTAAAATATATTTGTTTAACACTTTTTTTGGTTACTAACTATGTTATTTCATAGTTTTGATGTCTTCACTATTATTCTACAATGTAGAAAATAATAAAAATAAAGAAAAACCCTTGAATGAGTAGGTGTGTCCAAACTTTTGACTGGTACTGTACATTTAGATTACATTTCAAAGATAAGAAAGATCTTAGCTGAGAATTAATCAAGGATTCTAATATTTTAGCTAGGCAAGAAAGTTTAGTAATAGGGTGATTCATTTTATAATTGTAATAATAAAAATAATAAAAATAATGGTATAATGGGGTCAACTGCTGACATATGATGTACGTCTGTATCTCAGGCCCCGGGAATCTGACACACAGAAAGACAGCAGAGATTGAGGAGAAAAGAGGAAGGAGTAGGGACTTGTAGGTTCATGGGTGGCGTCAACCACAGCTAAGGGAATAGTATCTAACTTCATCATGTGATAACATTTGATAAGACCTGCCTCATCAGTAGAGAAGCAATAGCAAACATTCTAGTTGTACGGATACTTAAAATTGAAATTCGAACAAAAATAACCTGTTACACTAGATAGTTGCAGCACATGGTACCTTAGCTAAAATGTAAAATGTATAGGACTACAGATAAATAAAGTGGGAACATTAGAACATATAAAGTGGCAACTAATTCTTTATTAAATTATTTGTATTATAGTTTGTTTTAGCTGAATTTAGGTGACAATAGTGGGTTCCCTTTAGATGTATTTTGGATGTTGATATACATTTTACATTTTAGTCATTTCCAGACGCTCTTATCCAGAGAGACTTACAGTTAGTGAGTACATAAATGTTTTCATACTGGCCCCCCGTTGGAATTGAACCCACAACCCTGGCGTTGCAAGCGCCATGCTCTACCAACTGAGCTACAGAGGAGGCCCATAGATTATATTTAACATATTTTCATCTTTGCAATACAACATGTCTGTATCAAAAAAAGTATTCATTGGTGAAAAGGTGGATGGCCTGCATTCAGCTCAGTAAAATACTGACATTTCAATGACTGTATTACCATAACAATTTACATTTAAGGTACATATACTGTAGATGGTGGATAAAATCTGGTCTGATCCTTGCAGTGTCTTCCACGTAATTGATGAGGAATATATTTCAATTGTTAGTTACTGGTTGACAGAGAGTAGCACCATATACAGTGGGGAGAACAAGTATTTGATACACTACCGATTTTGCAGGTTTTCCTACTTACAAAGCATGTAGAGGTCTGTAATTTTTATCATAGGTACACTTCAACTGTGAGAGACGGAATCTAAAACAAAAATACAGAAAATCACATTGTATGATTTTTAAGTAATTAATTTGCATTTTATTGCATAACATAAGTATTTGATACATCAGAAAAGCAGAACTTAATATTTGGTACAGAAACCTTTGTTTGCAATTACAGAGATCATACGTTTCCTGCAGGTCTTGACCAGGTTTGCACACACTGCAGCAGGGATTTTGGCCCACTCCTCCATACAGACCTTCTCCAGATCCTTCAGGTTTTGGGGCTGTCGCTGGGCAATACAGACTTTCAGCTCCCTCCAAAGATGTTCTATTGGGTTCAGGTCTGGAGACTGGCTAGGCCACTCCAGGACCTTGAGATGCTTCTTTCTTACGGCACCACTCCTTAGTTGCCCTGGCTGTGTGTTTCGGGTCGTTGTCATGCTGGAAGACCCAGCCACAACCCATCTTCAATGCTCTTACTGAGGGAAGGAGGTTGTTGGCCAAGATCTCGCGATACATGGCCCCATCCATCCTCCCCTCAATACGGTGCAGTCGTCCTGTCCCCTTTGCAGAAAAGCATCCCCAAAGAATGATGTTTCCACCTCCATGCTTCACGGTTGGGATGGTGTTCTTGGGGTTGTACTCATCCTTCTTCTTCCTCCAAACACGGCGAGTGGAGTTTAGACCAAAAAGCTCTATTTTTGTCTCATCAGACCACATTACCTTCTCCCATTCCTCCTCTGGATCATCCAGATGGTCATTGGCAAACTTCAGACGGGCCTGGACATGCGCTGGCTTGAGCAGGGGGACCTTTCGTGCGCTGCAGGATTTTAATCCATGACGGCGTAGTGTGTTACTAATGGTTTTCTTTGAGACTGTGGTCCCAGCTCTCTCTCCAGGTCCTGCCGTGTAGTTCTGGGCTGATCCCTCACCTTCCTCATGATCATTGATGCCCCACGAGGTGAGATCTTGCATGGAGCCCCAGACCGAGGGTGATTGACCGTCATCTTGAACTTCTTCCATTTTCTAATAATTGTGCCAACAGTTGTTGCCTTCTCACCAAGCTGCTTGCCTATTGTCCTGTAGCCCATCCCAGCCTTGTGCAGGTCTACAATTTTATCCCTGATGTCCTTACACAGCTCTCTGGTCTTGGCCATTGTGGAGAGATTGGAGTCTGTTTGATTGAGTGTGTGGACAGGTGTCTTTTATACAGGTAACGAGTTCAAACAGGTGCAGTTTTAGATTCCGTCTCTCACAGTTGAAGTGTACCTATGATAAAAATTACAGACCTCTACATGCTTTGTAAGTAGGAAAACCTGCAAAATCGGCAGTGTATCAAATACTTGTTCTCCCCACTGTAAATGTCATATTTGTGTAGTGTTGCCATAAAATCCAATAAAATCACATATGTTGTTGCATTTCACATTTTCATGATGCCCACAGCGCTGTGCATCACCCAGAGCCCCCCCGCAGCTCCTCTACCTGCCAAGAAATTAAACTCCTCTCCTTTCATAAAGCTCCAAATTTGCTCTGACTCTCCATCTGAAATGCACAAGTCAACATATTTTCTTCTCAGGCAGATTCATAATCAGGTATAAACAATTCCTTTGGTGGGGATTGAGAGAAAAGGCGAGGGGGGGGGGGGGGGGCATCCGAGCAGAAAATTATTAGATACTGTATGATTCCCATGATAAAGAGCCATAATTTGGCTCTTATAGATAACTGCAGGGCTGCCAGGCTTAACCGCGGCAATTTACTGGTTGTTTTTTCTCACCCCTTTTTTCTGTTGAAGGGGGTTTTCATGTTAGATCATTTTATTTTCTCTTTTTTTTTGTATCATCCCCAGAAGGTGAGATCACTTGCAGAGGTCAGAGAGGGGAATATTCTAAAATGATGAACAAAATAAAAAAAATTGAAAATGTATTTCATGGTAATTATGTCAAGTTTCATGGCCCCGGCACAGTACTGCGGCACAGCCTGGATGCCTTAATTTGTATAGAAATTGTAATAATTTGTTCAATTCAAGGTGAAAATTGCATTTTTAAAATGTAAATTGTATCCTGCCTAATAGGCTATTATCTAGAAAATGTGTCTCTGTGTATTAGAGTTTATGCCCAGGCGTTACACCTGTTAGGAGCTCGCAAATTTGTTTTTCTTTTAAGGAGCTCCCTTCTTTTTTTAAACGGTTATTCTACATATCCCCTGACTAAATATGTGGCAGGGTTTCTTCTTTATTTAGGTTTGCCACTGTCTCAACTAATTTCCATGCTGGATATTAATATTCATTAGTCTGAAAACTCAATTTAGCTTCATTTATGTAAATAAATACAAAAACTCGCATTTTATCTTATATCATATTCAAACTTATCTCTGCATTCACCGACTTAAGGTAACTTTAAACAAAAATCCCAAGGGGGTTATTTCTTTGACCCCTTTTTTCTTTGGCGAGACGGTAGGCGACAAGGGTGATGGTATTGACACTGGATGCTGACAAGGGTGATGCTGGAGTGTGGAGATTAGAGAATGGGGTGCTAGGAGGGGGTAGGGACGGTGTAAGGCAGCGAGGGTAAGGTGCATAACACCAGAGGTTCTTATTGAGGACTCAAAATCGTACATTCAGGGGATTGGTGATATAGGCCTAGGACATGAAAGAGAGGTTTTAACGGAAACTTGAAATGAAAGAAGGGTGGGGGTTAGTTCTGAAAACGTTGCCTCATACCCTTTTGTAGTCAGGGAGAATCAAATCTGTCACAGAAATAAAGGCCAGACCAGGAACGACGGTGTTAGTTAAAAAGGATACATTCTTCTCCCGAACAATCTCTCCCGGCTTAAGCGCACTAACCATTCCAGGTTATTAGGAAATCATGGCGATCTGTCTCCGTAAACTGATTGTGGGAATGTTGTAATCCAGTGGAATCCCCTCAGTTCCCATCAGAGAGGTACATAATCTACCCTGGAATAATTATGGGCTTTTTGGAGATGTTAGGCTTTGCAAGTGCTTTCATTGTGACATTTTCAAGTGTTTGACACAGCAGACTCCGAACGACTCAATACCCCAAGGGGCTGGTGGGAGAGGGGAGGAGAGGAAAGGGGGATGAGGGAGAAGAGGAAAGACCAGGGAGGGAGAGTGGCACTCAAAACTTCTTAAAACATGTTTGAACCATTCCATACCTCGTGGCAGTTTTCCTTCTGTCATAAAGATAATGTTGAACTGACCCAAAATACTAATTACTGAGGAAGTGTGGGGCCTTTGTACTCTCTGCACATAGGTTAATTACTTTAATATATTACTCCCTTGCAAAAGTGTTTTCAATAAATATCTTGGTATAATTCTAATTCAAAGTGACAATTGAATTTTTTTATACTGTATACATTTACATGTGTTGTACCCCTATTACATTTCCACATGGAATATAACATAACATGTAATGTAACATTAAAATATTTAGACTACATTTGATTGTCGGCCATGTTGAGACTCAATGGCTGTGTGGTCATCACCTTTTCGTGATGTTTCATTGAAGTACTTAGATTTGCCGACTGCAACACATTTTCCCTTGCGATAATAAAGTATAGTAAACTATGGTGACTTGATCCAGTTTGGCATTATGGGCATGTCTCCATTAAATAGAATGCATTGAGTGGCTAGTTTAATCAGCATACCCAGGGTGTGGTGAACCAAACAAGGTCCTGGATGCAGCCAGGCTGCTCTGAGAGCCATGCCTAACCAATTATGACTCATGAGGAACAGTAGTGTGTTAAGATGGAAGGGCCAGGTCACAGAGAAAAGAGAACCAATGAGCTGAACCCCCCTGATGCAAAGCCTCCCTCCATAGCCAGGTTTTAGATTATTGACTGGATTTGAATATTTTAACCAAGGGTTCCCTTCAAGGTTAATGGGATCTGATGTCGTGGGCGGTTACACGCTCCTCTGGTCCAAGTGTCAGTCAATTTCCTCACTTTAATCAATTAGAATATCAAAGACAAATACTGTAGGTATTTGTAGAATGTAGTTACTACAAACACATTTGGCCTAGGAGTGTCACAAAAAACACACTCGCCAGGACCCACCTAATTTACCAAAGCAAGTACAGGTTGACCAGAAATGACAGTGACAGAGTGTGATCACTTTCAATATAGTACAGAAAGAAATAAGAGACATGCAATACAAACACGCACACACACACACACACACACACACACACACACACACACACACACACACACAGACACACAATACTCCCGCTGCAGCCACTCTGTACCCAAGAGGCGAGACATTCTGTGAAGAAATAGCCCCTGTGGTCAGGTCTGAGGCAAGGCCCCGAGGGCCAAACATCCTAGCAGTGGCTCCTCTGTGAGGTCACTGAGAAAATCCCCACTGTAGTGCTGCACTGGTTCATTATACTCTGGATTGTACAAGTCAGCATTGTTGGAATCTCAAATCACTGATCACTGTTACTTTAAAGCTACACTTGACATCAAATCTTTCTGGAATGTAGTAAAAAAAGGGATATCATGATCGGGTATTTTGTCCTATGAGCTAATGTGAATCTCTGAATGTAAAATGCCTACATTAAACTGCTATTCTATACTGCTTAAGTTTAAAGATTTGATTATAATGGTGAAAATAAACAGTATATTTGATGAGCAGAGGACAACACTATTTTATCACAATAAACGAGAACCAGATCCTGAATGAACTATACAGTAGTATAGTATAGTACTTAGGTACTATATTAAGTGTAATGGACAATGAAAGAAAAGGTCTTTGTCCAGTTTTAGAGCTTTAATCGCTAACAGTTACGCCAGTGTTACAGTCAACACACCAACAGGCTGAGGGTAGTAAATGCCAATACAAGTTTCCCACTACTCTAATACTTCATACAGTAGAATAAATTATCCAATGATAATATACACACGTGCTGAACAGAAAAAAAACAATTTAAAAAAAACAGGGAAACAGGGACCAGAATCAAAAAGTGTGTTGAGGGGGCAACTGGTGTAGAGGGGGGAGCAGAGGGGAGCAGGTCAAGGCCAAACATAGTGATATAAGTACCCCAGGTCAAACATTTCTTTGTATTTATCCATAAAAGATGCTGATTCATTTCGACTGGCTGAGAAAAGCTGCCTGCCTGTCTGTCTCATCCCGACTCCCGACCCCTACACGTTCATTACTATGGGACAGCTGGAGATCGAATTTCAATACTGAAACAATGTTGCAAATGTCACAGAGACAGACAGCATCTCTGCTATTGAAAACCAATTGCTAGTCTAAAAGAAATGAGAGATAATGTCTAGATGATTTTTACAGTGGGGATCAAGTTTATAAATTGTCTGGCTGGGCTGATGAGACAGTGGATTGCGCAGTAAGATGGAATAGAGTAAATAGGCATTTCAACGTCATAGCTTTAGCCAGTGGTAATTTGTGGAACAGACACCGGTTGGAATGCGGTTTTGACCAATCAGTGTCCAGGATTAGACCAACCTGTTGTATGGGGGATAATATCCATATTTTCTCATTCAGTCCATTAAAAATGATGGGTGAATTGAGTGGTATTGATAATTTCATCAATTACTTTTAAGAGCAAAAATAAAAATACAATCTGTATTTAAATAAACAAACATCAATACAACATAGCAAAAGGTGCAAATATTCAGGAATATAACACAAATATAGAGTACCAGTTAAAAGTTTGGACACACCTACTCATTCGAGGGGTTTTCTTTATTTTTTTACTATTTTCTACATTGTAGAATAATAGTGAAGACATCAAAACTATGAAATAACACACATGGCATCATGTAGTAACCAAAAAAGTGTTAAACAAATATATATTTTAGATTCTTCAAAGTAGGCGCCCTTTGCCTTGAAGAAAGCTTTGCACACTCTTGGCATTCTCTCAACCAGCTTCACCTGGAATGCTTTTCCAACAGTCTTGAAGGAGTTCCCACATATGCTGAGCTCTTGTTGGCTGCTTTTCCTTCACTCTGTGGTCCAACTCATCCCAAACCATCTCAATTGGGTTGAGGTCGGGTGATTGTGGAGGTCAGGTCATCTGATGCAGCACTCCATCACTCTCCTTCTTGGTCAAAATAGCCCTTATACAGCCTTGAGGTGTGTTGGGTCATTGTCCTGTTGATTAACAAATTATAGTCCTACTAAGCGCAAACCAGATGGGATGGTGTATCACTGCAGAATGCTGTGGTAGCCATGCTTGTTAAGTGTGCCTTGAATTTTAAATAAATCACTGACAGTGTCACCAGCAAAGCACCCCCACACGATCACACCTCCTCCTCTATGCTTCATGGTGGGAACCACACATGCGGAGATCATCCATTCACCTACACTGTGTCTCAAAAAGACACAGCGGTTGGAACCAAAAATCTCAAATTTGGACTCATCAGACCAAAGGACAGATTTCCATCAGTCTAATGTCTTCCTTTCATGTGGCGGTTCTCATGAGAGCCAGTTTCATCATAGTGCTTGATGGTTTTTGCAACTGCACTTGAAGAAACTTTCAAAGTTCTTGACATTTTCCGTATTGACTGACGTAAAGTAGTAATGATGGACTGTCATTTCTCTTTGCTTATTTGAGCTGTTCTTGCCATAAAATGGACTTGGTCTTTTACCAAATAGGGCTATCTTCTGCATACCACCCCTACCTTGTCAAAGCACAACTGATTGGCTCAAACACATTAAGAAGGAAATAAATTCCACAAATTAACTTTTAACAAGGCACACCTGTTAATTGAAATGCATTCCAGGTGACTACCTCATGAAGCTGGTTTAGAGAATGCCAAGAGTGTGCAAAGCTGTCATCAAGGCAAAGGGTGGCAACTTTGAAGAATCTGAAATAGAAAATATATTGTGATTTGTTTAACACTTTTTTGGTTACTACATGATTCCATATGTGTTATTTCATAGTTTTGTTGTCTTCAATATTATTCTACAATGTAGAAAATAATAATAAAAAAATAAAAACTTTGAATGAGTAGGTGTGTCCAAACTTTTGATTGGTACTGTACATTGTAAGTCTTCAAGAGATGCGGCATTCACTCAACCATCATTAATGTCATCTCAACCATCCTCATCATCGTTGTTATGTTTTAGTATAAAACATATGTTTGTTATATAAACAACCCATACACAATCAGATTTCAAATGTTATATTCACTGTTGTTTTACTTAACCAGAATATGGTTGGTTGAGTCCAATACGCTCAGATTCTACAGCTTTCATATTTATGTTTTATTGTTGTGTAATGGGGGCTATTTCATATTACATCAGACTGATGTGAATACTACAACTTTTCAGAGCTTAGAGTGATTTCCTGGGATGCATACCATAAGAGAGACAGTTAAGAAAACATATTGTTTGGCACAAATATTCAATAAAAATGTTCATATCTTGGAATGGTTTTCAACAAAATAATGTAAAATGAACAACTAATGATCTACACACACAAATTACTAAGGGGTATTATTTAAGTATGTTTTCAATAGTGCTTTGTTCTAGAAATGTATTTCATAGTTCAAGTAATTTGTGAGTTTGGAATGTTGCACCACTCTTGTTTTAGAGAGAAATAATGCAAATATATTGGTCATAATTTGATCAAGAGTGTGACACTGAAACCTCCATTATCCATAAATAGACCTCCAAACAACCTCGAATCGGCAATGGCAAGTTATGGTTGACCTATTCTTAGCTAAACACGTGGATGTCCTTGAACATGAAACATTTCCCTCCCCTCAAAACAATCCTCTGGTACCTGTGGCCAATCAATGCCTGGGGGAGGCGGGGGAAGCGGGCCGTTGGAATTGGGAGTTTTTCATTGGCCGTTCATTCCCAGATGATTCCGAGGAGCTCGACGTCTGACAGAATAGCCCTTAAGTTCTTTTAGGAATGTCGGGCATGAGATTAGAGTGGGAAGGTCAAATCCACAACATGAGAGACGTACATTAGCAAGCTGCTATCCGACCGTCTCAACGTCTCCCCTCTCTTTCTCTCTCTTTGTCTTTCCCCTCCCTTCTCTGTAAGCCCATCTACATCATCTTTTGATATAATACCAGCGAACACCTATGAAATCATCGACAAAATGAAAAGAAAGTAAACGAACAGAAATAAGAACAGCCACAGTTATAATGACAAATAGAATTATAACACCAGACGCTGAAGTCTGTAACAAACAACATGGTCCAAAGACTTGGGAACAAAAGATAAGATACACTTGTTTGCCTGTGCGTGTGCTAACACTTGGTAGCGATGGGTGGGCAGGCCTTTTCGATTCAGTGCCGTGACAGTAGGAGCTCATTCCCGTCTAGCTCTCCATAGCCCTGTAAGGGTCTCTTGGTTGGGAATGAAGGGAGGAATTGTGGAATATTGTGGAATGGTGGAACAGTGGAAAGAGACAGGGGAGCGGTACGGCAGCTACTAGCATCGTCCAACTCCTCCTCCTGGAATGGCTGCTTCAACTTCATTCCATTTCTCTCTTCGAGACTACAAGTGTCTGTCTCGCTCTCCCACACACACACACAAACATGTCTGCACACACACACTTGTGGCCCTTCCGTGAGAGAGAGGTGCTGGTGACAGGTCAAGGGGCTAGTGTGGGGGAGATGGGGGGCTGTCTAGTAGGCCTGTCCCGTCTCCACCTGGAGCAGTCCCAGGATGGCTGAGTGGTCTCCCAGCTTCATTCTTCTCTGGGTGGACAGGCTCACGTTCTTCACCAGGTAGTCCACAGCAGCTGCAGATGGAAGCACAGGACAAATACACACATACTTTTCACTGTGGTGAATAGACACCATATCAAAGAATGACTACAATCAATCAAGCATTCAAACAAATTGTATTTTATAGCGATTTTACAAATACTTTTGGCACATGTATTTAACAGTAACCTGGGGCTTCATCTGGCTCCCCGCTTGCAATTTGTTTCTCTACTCCTTGCTACCTACCCATGTGTGTGTATGTGTGTGTGTGTTACAGAAACAAACATTTGTGTGTGTGGATGTGTGTGTGTCCCATTCAAAACACACATCCTGTTCCACATGGCCACAGTGTGACTAACGAACTAATCCAGCCCCTAGTCAGCCAACCAGTCAACCACCAGATTGACTGACTATTACTAGATCTTTATCAAGAGCATGTGTGTGCTCTCACCTGCGGGCAGACACTGAGTCATGGGGTCAATCCAACCCCCTACCCCAAACGACCTACTTCCCGCCGTGACAACCCAGGGGCTGGGTATTGATCTAGCTCACACCTCACAGTATTTTAATTTCCGCTACACAAGCTAAAGACATTAGGAGAGGCTGATTGGCTGGGGCAGAGGTGTAGCCAATGGGCCGCAGGGGCGGGGGGTCAGGGGGACAAGCAGAGGGTAGGCTGGGGCAAGACTAAAGGCGTCAGCATGCTTCAGTTCGGCCGAACCGAACAAGTGTGCTCGCATGCTCCCTAAAAAGACGTTCACTTGAAAAACTGGAAAAAAAGGGGGAAAGCGGCAATATTACCCCGTGACAGTAGAGGGCGATGCGCTGGTAATAACCATCTACGGCCAAACAAGGAAGTGATGACACACCCAAACAAGGAAGACACGTGCGGGAGAATAAAATAGTGTACACAGAGAGACACTCCAGAAAATATGGCGCCGGAGGAGATGGCTACCGTTTTACGGGCTCCTAACCAATTGTGCTATTTTGTGTGTTTTTTCACGTTGTTTGTAACTTATTTTGTACATAATGTTTCTGCCACAGTCTCTTATGACCAAAAAGAGCTTCTGGATATCAGAACAGAGATTACTCACCTCGAACTGGACTAAGATTTTTTCTTTAATGAGTTGGATTTACTGCTGATACTGGACCAGGCCCAAATCCCCGTCATTCGCCTGAAGAAGAGACGGCGATACAGGGGACACATGTTCGGGTGCCTTGTGAGAATTCGTCGGCGAGTGGGTAACCCGCCTCTACCATCCGTCCTATTGGTCAACATGCAATCATTGGGGAATAAACTGGATGAGCTCAGTTTGAGACTATCCTACCAACGGGACATTAAAAACGGTAATATCTTATGTGGCTGAATGACGACATAGATAATATACAGTTGGCTGGGTTTTCCGTGCATCAGCAAGACAGAACAGCTGCCTCCGGTAAGACAAGGGGTGGTGGTCTCAGAAGCCATGGATTACAGGCAAAATCCGCACTGAGTTAAAGGGTAGAGTTGCCGCTTTCAAGGAGCGGGACTCTAACCCGGACGCTTGTAAGAACTCCCGCTATGCCCTCCGACGAACCATCAAACAGGCAAAGCATCAATACAGGACTAAGATTGAATCCTACTACACCGGCTCCAATGCTCGTTGGATGTGGCAGGGCTTGCAAACTATTACGGACTACAAAGGGAAGCCCAGCCATGAGCTGCCCAGTGACACGAGCCTACCAGATGAGCTAAATGACTTCTATGGGCTCTTTGAGGTCAAGCAACATTGAAACATGATGAGAGCATCAGCTGTTCCGGACGACTGTGTGATAACCTGCCTAAATAACTACCGACCTGTAGCACTCACATCTGCAGCCATGAAGTGCTTTGAAAGGCTGGTCATGGCTCACATCAACACCATCATCCTAGAAACACTAGACCCACTCCAATATGCATACCGCCTCAACAGATCCACAGATGACACAATCTCAATTGCACTCCACACTGCCCTTTCCCACCTGGACAAAAGAAAAACCTACGTGAGAATGCTGTTCATTGACAACAGCTCAGCGTTCAACACCATAGTGCCCTCAAAGCTCATCACTAAACTAAGGACCCTGGGATTAAACACCTCCCTCTGCAACTGGATCCTGGACTTCCTGACGGGCCGCCCCCAGGTGGTAAGGGTAGGTAACAACACATCTGCCACACTGATCCACAACACAGGGGCCCCTCAGGGGTGCATGCCTAGTCCCCTTCTGTACTCCCTGTTCACCCATGACTGTGTGGCCAAGCACGACTCCAACACCATCATTAAGTTTGCCAACGACACCGACAACGATGAGACAGCCTATAGGGAGGAGGTCAGAGACCTGGCAGTATGGTGCCAGGACAACAACCTCTCCCTCAACGTGATCAAGACAAAGGAGATGATTGTGGACTACAGGAAAAGGATGGCCGAGCATGCCCCCATTCTCATCGACAGTGCTGTAGTGGAGCAGGTTGAGAGCTTCAAGTTACTTGGTGTCCACATCACCAACAAACTATCATGGTCCAAACACACCAAGACAGTCTTGAAGAGGGCAGGACAAAGCCTATTCCCCCTAAGGAGGCTGAAAAGATTTGGCATGGGTCCTCGGATCCTCAAACAGTTCTATAGCAGCACCATCAAGAGCATCCTGACTGGTTGCATCACTGCCTGGTATAGCAACTGCTTGGCCTCCGACCGCAAGGCACTACAGAGGGTAGTGCGTTCGGCCCAGTACAAAACCAGGGCCAAGCTTCCTGCCATACAGGACCTCTATACCAGGCAGTGTCAGAGGAAGGCCTAAAAATTGCCAAAAATTCCAGCCACCCTAGTCATAGACTGTTCTCTCTGCTACCGCATGGCAAGCGGTACCGGAGCGCCAAGTCTAGGTGCAAAAGGCTTCTTAACAGCTTCTACCCCCAAGTCATAAGACTGATGAACAGCTAATCAAATGCCTTGACTATTTGCATTGACCCCCCCACCCCTTTTTTTTACGCTGCTGCTACTCGCTGTTTATTATCTATGCATAGTCACTTTACCCCTACCTACAGTACATGTACATATTACCTCAATTACCTCGACTAACCTGTACCCGCGGACATTGAATCGGTACCGGTACCCCCTGTATATAGCCTTGTTATTGTTATTTTATTGTTACTCTTTACATTTTTTAATGTAGTTTATTTAGTCAATATTTTCTTAACTTTTATTTTCCTTAAAAATGTATTGTTGGTAAAGGGCTTGTAAGTAAGCATTTCACAGTAAGGTCTACACCTGTTTTCAGCGCATGTGACAAATAAAATGTTATTTGATTTGACTGGAACACTAGCTAGCAAGCTTAAGATAGAAGGGGGTGTGTCATAAAGAAAAAATGGCATCCCTTGAGAAGGCAAGAACGAGATATACAGTGTGGGAAAAAAGTATTAGATCCCCTGCTGATTTTGTACGTTTGCCCACTGACAAAGAAATGATCAGTCTATAATTTTAATGGTAGGTTTATTTGAACAGTGAGAGTGTCACGCCCTGGCTCTGGGGACACTTGTATGTTGAGCCAGGGTGTGAGTTTCCATTTGTTTTTCTAGTAGTTGTATTTCTATGTTGGCCAGAGTGGTTCCCAATCAGAGGCAACGAGTGTCAGCTGTTGCTGGTTGTCTCTGATTGGGAACCATATTTAGACAGGCTGTTTTCCCACAGTGGTTGTGGGATCTTGTTCCAGTGTGGTTTGTGTTAGACCGTGGACGTCACGTTATCGTTTGTTGTTTTGTTCGTGTGATCATTGAATAAATAAGTATGTTTGCATTCAACGCTGCGCCTTGGTCCTCCTCCTTCGACGATCGTGACAGAGAGACAGAATAACAACAAAACAATCCAGAAAAACACATGTCAAAAATGTTATAAATTGATTTGCATTTTAATTAGGGAAATAAGTATTTGACCCCCTCTCAATCAGAAAGATTTCTGGCTCCCAGGTGTCTATTATACAGGTAACGAGCTGAGATTAGAAGCACACTCTTAAAGGGAGTGCTCCTAATCTCAGCTTGTTACCTGTATATAAGACACCTGTCCACAGAAGCAATCAATCAATCAGATTCCAAACTCTCCACCATGGCCAAGACCAAAGAGCTCTCCAAGGATGTCAGGGACAAGATTGTAGACCTAGGCTGGAATGGGCTACAAGACCAACGCCACGCAGCTTGGTGAGAAGGTGACAACAGTTGGTGCGATTATTCGCAAATGGAAGAAACACAAAATAACTATCAATCTCCCTCGGCCTGGGGCTCCATGCAAAATCTCACCTCGTGGAGTTGCAATGATCATGAGAATGGTGAGGAATCAGCCCAGAACTACACGAGAGGATCTTGTCAATGATCTCAAGGCAGCTGGGACCATAGTCACCAATAAAACAATTGGTAACACACTACGCCGTGAAGGACTGAAATCCTG
Source organism: Coregonus lavaretus (assembly GCF_964263955.1). NCBI lineage: Eukaryota > Metazoa > Chordata > Actinopteri > Salmoniformes > Salmonidae > Coregonus > Coregonus lavaretus. The sequence continues at coordinate 44,613,874 of NC_140009.1, read as the reverse complement.
CAGCGACCGCAAGGTCCCCCTGCTCAAGAAAGCACATATACAGGCTCGATTGAAGTTTGCCAATGAACATCTGAATGATTCAGAGGAGAACTGGGTGAAAGTGTTGTGGTCAGATGAGACCAAAATCGAGCTCTTTGGCATCAACTCAACTCGCAGTGTTTGGAGGAGGAGGAATGCTGCCTATGACCCCAAGAACACCATCCCCACCGTCAAACATGGAGGTGGAAACATTATGCTTTGGGGGTGTTTTTCTGCTAAGGGGACAGGACAACTTCACCGCATCAAAGGGACGAGGGACGGGGCAATGTACCGTCAAATCTTGGGTGAGAACCTCCTTCCCTCAGCCAGGGCATTGAAAATGGGTCGTGGATGGGTATTCCAGCATGACAATGACCCAAAACACATGGCCAAGGCAACAAAGGAGTGGCTCAAGAAGAAGCACATTAAGGTCCTGAAGTGGCCTAGCCAGTCTCCAGACCTTAATCCCATAGAAAATCTGTGGAGGGAGCTGAAGGTTCGAGTTGCCAAACGTCAGCCTCGAAACCTTAATGACTTGGAGAAGATCTGCAAAGAGGAGTGGGACAAAATCCCTCCTGAGATGTGTGTAAACCTGGTGGCCGACTACAATAAACGTCTGACCTCTGTGATTGCCAACAAGGGTTTTGCCACCAAGTACTAAGTCATGTTTTGCAGAGGGGTCAAATACGTATTTCCCTCATTATAATGCAAATCAATTGATAACATTTTTGACATGCGTTTTTCTGGATTTTTTTGTTGTTATTCTGTCTCTCACTGTTCAGATAAACCTACCATTAAAATTATAGACTGATCATGTCTTTGTCAGTGAGCAAATGTACAAAATCAGCAGGGGATCAAATACTTAATTCCCTCACTGTATGTTAGGAGAATTACAATATTATAATAAGGAGACATACTTGGAATACAAAGGAGAAATGTAGGGGTAAAGAGAGGCAGAGGAGGTTGAAGAGAGAGATGGAGGAAGAGGGTGAGCTTGAGTCAGGTAAAAATGGCGGAGAAAAGGGAGATGGTTTGTCGAAAAATAATGGTAGAAAGTGTAAGCAGAGTGAGCCGTACGCCGGATCGGGGTCTGGAGGAGAAATGGAAGTGAATGTGGATGAATTATCGAAGGTAGCAGGTGTGGTGAAGTCCTCAAAGCTTGAGGCTTGCATCGATGGCCACGATAAAGATGAGTCTGTGACGGTAGGAGTGACATTTTTGGCTTATCCATTTGTGTTTTCAGGGCAGGTGAAAAAGGAGTTGGGGCTGTGGAATCGGTGAAGGTAACCCGAAGTGGTCTTGTTTGTGTTTCTGCTGGTCAGAGGGTGCAGGCGCTTTGCGCCAAACGAATTGGCACAAGAGAGGTGACTTGTTTTGCTCTCAAGAAAAGGGCGCCATTGAAAGGAGTGATTACTGGGGTAGCGGTAAATGTGAAAGTGTACCAACTGAAGGGAAATAATCCTGGTGTTTGTGATGCTCATTGTTTGGTGCGAAGTAGTCAGGGTGGTGTGAGTGGTGAAACAGAAGTCTGTTCTTTTGAGTTTTGATGTTGAGTCTCTGCCCGACAAAGGGATGATAGGATATTTCAATTATCCCGTATGAGCTTATGTGTCGAATACATTACGTTGTTACAGGTGTCAAGCTTATGGGCATGTGGCAGCAGTGTGTAGGAGGGAAGTTCCTAGGTGTGAGAAGTGTGCAGAAAGGCATGAGACAAAGGAATGTATAGCATTGGGGAAAGAAGCGGTATGTGTTAACTCTAGGGGTGCACATGGGGCTGGGGCTGAGATATGTCCGGTGCGACAGAGGCAGGTTGAGGTTACCAGGGTTAGAGTAGAGCAGAGGGTGTCGTATGCTGAGGCAGGGAAGAAAGTTGAGGAAGATGGGTCAAGAGGGAGGGATCTTGAGAGGATTTGTGTGAGTTGTAAATCTGTATCATTACAGAGGGATAGGCCAACGAGTGATATATGCTTCAGTAAAATTGGCTTTTTAGCGTTCATAGCAATGGTTATCAACTGTACTGCAGGGATAGAATGTAAGTCGCAGAAAATAGAAGTTATGGTGGCAGCTGCAGAGAAGTATTTGGGTGTACGAGATTTGACGTCAGAAAAGTTACAGGTTGTGTTGAGTGGCCTGAGGCAGGACTAGATAGGTTTAAATAGTGGAGTAGGGTGGTGGGTTTTTAATGAGTGTAGGGTTAGATGGTAGAGTATTTGTTGATATTTTTGTCCTTTTTTAAAGCAAAGTATAAGGGAGTTATACTCCAGTCTAGTAGGTGGCGGTATATGCAACATTTATTGGATACCAACCGCCGTTAAACCACATCAAAGAAGAAGACACTTGACTGGCGAGAAAATTGAATTTGTGCAAATTGCCCGGGATCTACTAGATTTGATGTACCTAGCAACACATCCTGTATAATAAGCAACATACATAGACAGAGAAGATGCCCGCTAAAGGTTCACAATGGTGGATGTAGGGGCATACGGCCGAGAGAGTGGTGGAGTGTTTCAAGATAGTTATTTTGGGTCAAAACTGCTGCAGAAGACCATCGATTTACCAGCTGTCCTTCCTGCCAGGTACCATAATGCCAAATCCTCATGTTTTCCTGGGAGATGCAGCTTTCCCCCTACATGAGAACCTCATGCGCCCTTATCCAGGTATGTTGATAATAGAATCTTGGAATTAATTTAACTTTTTCTGTTTCTAATTTCCCTAGTTACTGCATACATGTATGTACCTCTGCACCTCTATATGAGAAGTACCATTTTATCAAGGCTTTTGGAATATGGTTCCTGGAAAATGGTAAGTATATATATATATATATATATATAAAACACAATACCAGTCAAAAGTTTGGACACACCTACTCATTCAAGGGTTTTTCTTTATTTTTACTATTTTCTAAATTGTAGAATAATAGTGAAGACATCAAAACTATGAAACAACACATATGGAATCATGTTGAAACCAAGAAAGTGTTAAACAAATCAAAATATATGTTATATTTGAGATTCTTCAAAGTAGCCACCCTTGGCCTTGATGACAGCTTTGCACACTTTTTTTTCTCCTCTCAACCAGCTTCATGAGGTAGTCACCTGGAATGCATTTCAATTAACAGGTGTGCCTTGTTAAAAGTTAATTTGTGGAATTTCTATCTTTCTTAACTTTGAAAGTTTCCTCAAGTGCAGTCGCAAAAACCATCAAGCGCTATGATGAAACTGGCTCTCATGAGGACCGCCACAGGAATGGTGCAGAGGATAAGTTCATTAGAGTTACCAGCCTCAGAAATCGGCAATTAACTTCACAGAGTTCAAGTAATAGACACATCTGAACATCAACTGTTCAGAGGAGACTGCGTGAATCAGGCCTTTGTGTTCGAATTGCTGCAAAGAAACCTATACTAAAGGACACCAATAAGAAGAAGATACTTGCTTGGGCCAAGAAACACGAGCAATGGACATTAGACAGGTGGAAATCTGTCCTTTGGTCTGATGAGTCCAAATTTGAGATTTTTGGTTCCAACTGCCGTGTTTTTGTGAGATGCAGAGTAGGTGAATGGATGATCTCTGCATGTGTGCTTCCCACCGTGAAGCATGGAGGAGGAGGTGTGATGGTGTGGGGGTGCTTTGCTGGTGACACTGTCTGTGATTTATTTAGAATTCAAGGCACACTTAACCAGCATGGCTACCACAGCATTCTGCAGCGATACGCCATCCCAAAACCAGATGCTGTCTCTCTCTTATTATTATTATTATTATTATTATTATCCCATTTGGTTTGCGCTTAGTGGGACTATCATTTGTTTTTCAACAGGACAATGACCCAAAACACACCTCCAGGCTGTGTAAGGGCTATTTGACCAAGAAGGAGAGTGATGGAGTCCTGCATCAGATGACCTGGCCTCCACAATCACCCAACCTCAACCCAATTGAGATGGTTTGGGATGACTTGGACCGCAGAGTCCAACTCAGCAGTGCTGAGCATATTTGGAAACTCCTTCAAGACTGTTGGAAAAGCATTCCAGGTGACTACCTCATGAAGCTGGTTGAGAGAATGCCAAAAGTGTGCAAAGCTGTCATCAAGGCAAAGGGTGGCTACTTTGAAGAATCTAAAAGATAAAATATATTTTGATTTGTTTAACACTTTTTTGGTTACTACACGATTCCATATGTGTTATTTCATAGTATTGATGTCTTCACTATTATTTTACAATGTTGAAAATAATAAAAATAAAGAAAAACCCTTGAATGAGCAGGTGTGTCCAAACATTTGACTGGTACTGTATATATATATATTAAATTATCTTGTTACCTTTCATTCACAGGTGACCATCTCAATAAACCTGGGCGTACTTGGAACTACCATCACTCGTTGGCGAGTCAGAGATTGAATTCGGCATCATGGCTGCAAGGGTTATGATTCTTGGACGCACAGACTCAGTTCTTTGTGTGCACTGTTTGTAGTAATTTAGATTATATTGAACTACACTACAAGTAGAAAGCCTGTAAGATCTGTGGCACACAGCTCTTCTGTATGTTGTCAGCGCTTGATGTTCAAATAGAATACATTGAAACACCTTATATTAAGATGAAGAAATGCCAACAGAGCTTTTTCAGCACACAAATAAACCTTTATTCTTGCTTCTGAAAGTAAACCACAATACAAACGTGTCTGCTGAGAACAGACTTGTAAACATGTGTCTATGGAATAGAATTTAAGTGTCAGTGTAGTTACAAATATTTCTGAATATAAATATTTCTGAACAATAGTACAACAGCGTCTGCTGTGAACAGACATGTAACACTTTTCTCCCTTCTCACACCCCTGCTACTACTGCTGCTGCTCTGTGGCATCGGTGAGGAGCAAGCCAGTGGAGTAGGTCTTGGAGGTGGGCCCAGGATAGATCTTCCCAGGTCCTGCATGGAGATTGTTTCTAATTCTACACTGCAACTCAGTGCGGGAGATTGGCTGGGGGCCCATCACCAGTCAGTACTTAGGGCAGAGGTAGTGCTTGGGGCAGTGCTGGAGCGCAGAGAACAAAACCAGGTGCTGTCTCCATTCACTGGTGTTTGTGCCTTGAAAATAAAAAGTAGAGGGATATTTAGGCCACATATTCAAAACATTAATGAACATCAAATATCATTAACCGAGACTACAACATACTATATAATGTTGCAAACATTTGAGCAGAATTGAGTGGTTGCCTGGCCTAGCTACTCAAACATTTGCAACATTTTGACTAGCTGGACCTGGCTACCAAACTTTGACTTTGGTGTTACCAATGTGGGAAGCTTATGATTTCCTTTCTATGTCAAAATAATGTTTGATCAAAAGTTGTAAAGATCTTTAGTTTAGTTGGTTGGCTTGCTTGCTTGCTTTCCCTGCACGAGTACGCTGCTAGGCTAGCTAGCCACTAGCCAGCCAAGTAGCTAGCGCTAGCTGGCTAGCTATTGTTAGCAAAACATGGCTACTCTTTTCGTCGACTACAATAGAAAATACAACATACCCCATCCTTTGGTGAAGACGGCATGTTGCTTTCAGTCTTCCCATGCTACACATGCCGAACAAGCCTGCAGCAACATTTCTGGAGTAGCCTTTCCACTGGCATCTCCACTGCGGACCTTATTTATTTTCTTTGCCTTGACGAACTTGTCGCAAACCCTACCCCACATTTTCAAACAAGTGGTTGGACCCCAGCGTCTCTGCAATTTCCCTTCATGAATTGACATTTACCTGCTGGTCTTTATATAATGCATGGCTAGAATCGTACTGGTAGTATTGTACATCCTCGGTCAATCGATGCTCGAAGTTGTCGTTCGCCATGTTGAATCCACACGGAGTTTCGGGCTGAATAGACATGAAGCAGAAACTCACGTCACCAATCACGGATGAAGGGGCATAGACTTCGGCGTCCGAACTTTGGCTGGCCCTTGAGAAAAAAATGTGCGTGCCCGAACAGCCGACAAAATCCTAACCGAACTCCAAAACGAACAAAACGTCATAATATATGCACAAACTGTACCGAACTGTTTCGGTTGGGAAGCATGCGGCTGCCTTAAGGAAGCTCTCCATTTAACCCTACCTCGAAGTGATGGGCCAAATAGGGAACACCATTATGGAACGTTCAGGTAGAAATAGATTGTGTTGATTTTTCTGCAATATCATGGCATTTCAATCTGCAACGTTAAGAAGGTTAACACATACAGCCTCCTGAATGTGTCTTTGGCCTACTCTGGAGCAAACAAACGTATCTCTGGATGCATAGAGGTGAAAATGGAGTAAACTTAATTCTTGAGGTTCTCTGAAACATAAATCTCTTGCCATGGGAGAGTTTTCAATGGAAACAGTAAAATAAACAGTCATGTCTCCATCTGTCCATCTATCATGTGCGTGCCTCAAGTGGCTCTTGGAGATTGTGTCCAATACAAATGACTTATATTTGGAGGAAATGTGTCACAGCCGAATAGAGAAGCCAACCGAAGCCTGGTTTATAGAGCCTTCGACATAGCACAGACAGCCAGGCTGCTGAAGGTGGATATTAGCACACTGGCATTATGACTTATTGGAAATTCTTACCTTCTTTTTATAAATGTGTCTGTCGCTCTTTTTGATACCCCTTCTTTTGTAAAAACAGGAGGAATTGGAGGGTGTATGACAGGAGAGATGCACAGTTTTTGTGTGTGTGTGTGTGTGTGTGTGTTCGCACCAGTGGAGGATCCTCAGAGGAGAAAGGGGAGGACCATCCTTCTCAGTGAATTTCAGAAAATGTTTAATAGTGATACAATAAAAAAGTGATCCTTTTTAGATTCAACTGTACTAAATATACAGTTGAAGTCAGAAGTTTACATACACTTAGGTTGGAGTCATTAAAACTCGTTTTTCAACCACTCCACACATTTCTTGTTAACAACCTATAGTTTTGGCAAGTCGGTTAGGACATCTACTTTGTGCATGACAGAAGTAATTTTTCCAACAATTGTTTACAGACAGATTATTTCACTTATAATTCACTGTATCACAATTCCAGTGGGTAAGAAGTTTACATACACTAAGTTGACTGTGCCTTTAAACTGCTTGGAATATACCAGAAAATGATGTCATGGCTTATTAAAGCTTCTGGTAGGCTAATTGACATAATTTGAGTCAATTGGAGGTGTACCTGTGGATGTATTTCAAGGCCTACCTTCAAACTCAGTGCCTCTTTGCTTGACATCATGGGAAAATCAAAAGAAATCAGCCAAGACCTCAGAATATTTTTTTGTAGACCTCCACAAGTCTGGTTCATCCTTGGGAGCAATTTCCAAACGCCTGAAGGTACCACGTTCATCTGTACAAACAATAGTACGCAAGTATAAACACCATGGGACCTCGCAGCCATCATACTGCTCAGGAAGGAGACGCGTTCTGTCTCCTAGAGATTAACGTACTTTGGTGCGAAATGTGCAAATCAATCCCAGAACAACAGCAAATTACCTTGTGAAGATGCTGGAGGAAACAGGTACAAAAGTATCTATATCCACAGTAAAACGAGTCCTATATCGACATAACCTGAAAGGCCGCTCAGCAAGGAAGAAGCCATTGCTCCAAAACCGCCATAAAAAAGCCAGACTACGGTTTGCAACTGCACATGGGGACAAAGATCGTACTTTTTGGGGAAATGTCCTCTGGTCTGATTAATCAAAAAAATAACTGTTTGGCCATAATAACCATCGTTATGTTTGGTGGAAAAATGGGGTGCTTGCAAGCCAAAGAACCCCATCCCAACCGTGAAGCACAGGGGTGGCAGCATCATGCTGTGGGGGTGCTTTGCTGCAGGAGGGACTGGTGCACTTCACAAAATAGATGGCATCATGAGGAAGGAAAATTATGTGGATATATTGAAGCAACATCTCAAGATATCAGTCAGGAAGTTAAAGCTTGGTCGCAAATGGGTCTTCAAAATTGACAATGACCCCAAGCATACTTCCAAAGTTGTGGCAAAATGGCTTAATGACAACAAAGTCAGGGTATTGGAGTGGCCATCACAAAGCCCTGACCTCAATCCTATAGTACATTTGTGGGCAGAACTGAAATAGCATGTGCGAGCAAGGAGGAAAAAATCCTGACTCAGTTACACCAGCTCTGTCAGGAGGAATGTGCCAAAATTCACCCAACATACTGTGGGAAGCTTGTGGAAGGCTACCCGAAATGTTTGACCCAAGTTAAACAATTTAAAGGCAATGCTACCAAATACTAATTGAGTGTACGTAAACTTCTGACCCACTGGGAATGTGATGAAAGAAATAAAAGCTGAAATAAATAATTCTCTCTACTATTATTCTGACATTTCACATTCTTAAAAGAAAGTGGTGGTCCTAACTGACCTAAGACTGGGAATTTTTACTAGGATTAAATGTCAGGAATTGTGAAAAACTGAGTTTAAATGTATTTGGCTATGGTGTATATAAACTTCCGACTTCAACTGTATTCACTTCACTAAAAGCATTAGCTACAGCTAGCTAGCACTGCAGTGCATAAAATGTGGTGAGTAGTTGACTCAAAGAGAGAGAAAGACAATAGTAGAAGGATGAGCGAGAGAGTGAGAGAGATAGTTATATTTTGTAGTATTAAATTTTTTTCACTTTCACTTACCTAGCTAGCGTATACAGCTAGCTAGTTTAGCCTATTCAAACACCCGGCTCAAACAGAGAGGAATGCTATGTTAGCTAGCTGGCTATGGCTATCCAACACTGGAACTTTTCCAAGTCTAGGTACGTTTTTGGTTTGATTAATTTATTGCCACCGGGGCCTGCTAAACTTCTTGCTGTACACTGTACTGCATGATTGTAGTGGGTTTATGAATGCGTTAGTTCTAGTAGCTAGCTATGTTGACTATGCCGTTAGGTGACAACGATGTAGGCTGTGTATAGCGGTTAGCGGTTAGGGCATCAAGGTTTGGCTTGGAAAGGTTTTTTCGCCTGGTCACAGACAGCTGTTGTATTGTGCACTGAAGTCCACAAGCAAAGGGAAAAGGTGAGAGGAGGAGAGCGCGTAGATGTGAGAAGGAATTATACAACGAGTAAATGATCATGCTGTTTGTATGTGGCTGCTATGAAAGTGAACTGTGTTTCCAGTGATCATGGGTGTATTCATTCCGCCGATTCTGTTGAAACATGTTTTTTAAACGGAAGCAAATGGAACGAAATGGGGATAAACATACCTGAATTTGTCCAATAGAAACTGTCGTTTGCAACTGTTGGACTAATGATTACACCCTAGATCAACTAGATGCAGGCAAGAGTGTGCAAGACGCTATTGACTGTGTCACTGTCTGGATTACTCACATTTTTCTCTCAACCTGTTGTAGCAACCTCATGATGGGTATAGGGAAAATTTGAGCATCATGTAGTAGCCTAAAGCTATCGATGTTACATTGAGGTTTGTGAATGGAATATGAATGACAGTCATCCAATATGCTGTAATAGAAATAAGACCATGCTCATTTAAAAAAATGGTCCTCCCTCATTGTATACGGCACCGACTGACACTGGTTCGCGTATGTGTTACTGTAGACCGTGCCAGACTACTGTCAGGTGTGCTGACAGGGGCTGACGGTAAGTAGCACACGTGTTGTTAGCGTGTCAGTTAGTCTGTTAGCAGGGTGGAGAAAGGAAGCTGTCAGGAGCAGCGGTGGAATGGTAGGAGAGGCACACCTGTGGGCGGGGAGGTTGTCTCCCGACCTGTCAGTCACCATGAAGCCTGGGGAGGGTGCTGTGTGTGTCTGGGACAGGGGGGTAGGGGACATTTAACTCCACACCCTCAAAGGGAAGCTCTTTATTCCTGTCAACCAGGCTATATGTCTTAAATAAATCCCAGTCAAACACACACACACACACTCCAAGCCTCTTCCATGGGGTGGGTGTGCACCCACGGAGACGTACACAGACACACACACACACACACATACACACCTAGCCATTATATTGGCAGAAGACTAACGCTGTCAGGCACTTCATGTCCTGCACTAGAACAGAAGAGGAGATGGTGTCTCTCAAACGATATGTATCCTAAAGCATTGTCTTTACCCCTAGTAACCCACTACTCACTCTGTCCGTATTGGCTGTACTGGTAGCCGGTCGTGACGGGGTCCACACTGTAGCTGCTCGTGCTGTAGGTGGGCGTGTAGTAGGAATGGGAGGAGGCCATGCTGTCCACAGTCTTGATGGACTGGTCTGAGGAGCGCTGGCTGCAGCTGGCCGAGATGGAGTTGGATGACTCTAGGCTACCGTGGAGGGGCGAGATGGAGAAGTCATGCTGAGTCTGCGAGGGCACACTGTTGAGGTTACTTTTGATGCTCATCACCTGAAGGGAGGGATGAAAGGAGGGCGGGAAGGAAAAGAGAGGGGGGAGAGGGGAAGCTCAGTTTATGTGCTGTGGATCAATGGTATAAAGTATATACTGAACAAAAATATAAACGCAACATGCAACAATTTCTAAGATTTACCTGAGTTAAGGAAATCGGTCAATTTAAATAAATTAATAATTTGTGACTGTGCCAGCTAGTGACCACTCTGTAGAGCTGCCTCCAGGGCAAGGTTCATGATAATAAATGCCAACCTGCACCAGACTCAGAAGAAGATGAAAAAATGTGGTTTTCTGCAATGGCTTTATGTGATAGCTAGCAACTTGTAAACAATTACCTATTGTTATATGGGTACTATTTTAATAGCAATGTTGAATAATACAAGATTGGGTGTCAAGCCACAATTATATTATGACTGTACCCACTGGGCACAGACATCAATTCAACATCTATTCCACATTGGTTCAACGTAATTTTATTGAAATGACCCTGGAAACAACGTTGATTCAACCAGTATGTGCCCAGTGGGAAGCCTCCGGTTTTAATTCCAAAAAGTTTCTTATGATGATATTTATTAGGCGTTGCCTTAGGTCGCTAGCTAGATACAGTATCTTCAACATTGCTTGGTTGTTTGGATGACCTAGCTGCTGGGTTGCAGGCATAGGGTCTCTAAATTGGGTTGTTTTCTTTAAAAAGAGCCAGGTTGGGTTGTTGATGCTGGGTTATTGATGCTGGGTTATTAAGATATGACCCAGCTGGTCAGATCAGAAGACTGGAAGCGTGGCTTAGTAGGGGTGTGGCTTTCAGATTGTTATTTTTGCCTAACAGTGAGAGTAAGTGTAATTCCTGTTCATTCATTCTGTTGTATTGTCATCACATGTTAAGGTTGAACACTGACAGTTTTGTAGATTCAATGAGGCTTACAGAGTTGTATGAGTTCTTCAAGAGGCTATGCAAATCCTAATTTTTGAATAGATACCACTTTATTCCTATATGTAATCAGTAATATTAATATTACATTAGAATATGTAAAATGCACATTTGTAGTGTACAAACTTAATATGAGGAACAGGAATAATGTTTACTCTCACGGGTGGCCAAAGATAACTATCTGAAAGCCACAACGCTAATAAGCCACGCCTGCAATCTTCTGAAAGGCTGCCGCTGCTACAATATATTATTAAAAAGGTTCAAAATGTAACCCCTCCATCACAAAACGGTTCCTGTTTGAACCTTTACACAGGCATCCCAGTATCAGTGTATGAGAGTCAATATGTGATGCTTTTGTGAAAAGATATGCATCATGTCACAGAGGTTGCTCAGAGAACCTTTTTCAGAGGGGTACCTCGAGGAACCTTTTTGAACTGAAAAGGTTCCCCCACAGTGGCAATCTTTTGAACCCCAAAAAGTTCTTAGAGGCTCCTTTACTTCTAAGAGAGTATAAAAGTAGTGCACCATATAGGGAATAGGGTGTCATTTCGAACAGAGCCATGGTGATCAACATAGTGAAATTGAGAATATGTGTATTTGTATTTATTAAGGATCCCCATTAGCTGTACTCTTCCTGGGGTCCTGCAATTATAATGGTCAGCTGAGAGAAGCAACATGCTGTGCATCAGGAACATTAAATATTGTGAATTAATGAGAATGGTTCCAGCACTGAACTACACAAAAAAGTGTATTGGGGATCAGAATATTTGTTTTTAATATGCAAATCATGATTAGGGGTAGAACACAAACGCACGCACGCACACATACACACATGCGCACAGACTCGGAGCCTCCTCTCGCTAAAACATGAAGTTCCTGTTGTGTCTCCGCTGCACTCTAGTGCCCTTTGGCTCCCTTACGCTCCTGCTGATAAACCAATTAGCCAATAATGGAGTGGGCCACACAATCAAGGCCATTTTAAATAATCTCCACAGGAGGTCCCTGAAGGAGGGTGAGGTCACCAGCTACTTTACCAAGACCAGGGCCTGTATTCCCAAAAGCATCTTAAGGCTAAGTTCATCGTTAGAACCATCGTAGGAGCATCATTAAATCTCTGAGCTGTTTCCCAAAACCATCGTTAATAACATTACACTTGAAATCGCTCGTAATCTAACGCTTGCCTCAGACCATTCATAGAACAGCTAAGTGCATTGTTTATGTTTTTTTGCTCATCCACGTCACTTTCTACACAGAAGTTCTCCGCTAATCATAGAATCACATGGTTTATCCATATTTCTGTGACCGCCGATAACTTCAGAACAAAGTTGACTACAAATACAAAGTTGCCAATGTCTTTGCAATAGATAGAAACATGTGACATATAAAATATGCTTCAAATGAAAACCGAGATGACTGCATTAAAATATCAATATTTGTAATTTTATTTTATTAGGGATCCCCATTAGCTGCTGCCAAGGCAGCAGCTACTCTTCCTGGGGGCCAAACACATTAAGACACTTATATTACACATAAAACAAAAGCTAAAACAGTACATCAAATTACACTGTCACACCACCACAACACAAAATAAATGATACCACTATACAACAATATTACAATGTACGTGTGTGTAGAGTGCGTGTGATAGCGCCCGTGTGTGTATGCGTGTGTCTGTACCTGTGTGTGTGTCTCTTCACAGTCCCCGCTGTTCCATAAGGTGTATTTTTATCTGTTTTCTAAATCTGATTCTACTGCTTGCATCAGTTACCTGATGTGGAATGGCTCTATGTAGTACTATGCGCCTCCCATAGTCTGTTCTGGACTTGGGGATTGTGAAGAGACCTCTGGTGGCATGTCTTGTGCGGTGTGCATGGGTGTCCGAGCTGTGTGCTAAAAGTTTAAACAGACAGCTCGGTGCATTCAGCTTGTCAACACCTCTTACAAGCAGTGATGAAGTCAATCTGTCCTCCACTTTGAGCCATGAGAGATTTACATGTATTTCATAAATGTTAGTACATTTAAGGGCCAGCCACGCCGCCCTGTTTTGAGCCAATAGCAATTTTCTTAAGTCCCTCTTTGTGGCATCTGACCACACGACTGAACAGTAGTCCAGGTGCAACAAAACTAGGGCCTATAGGACATGCCTTGTTGACAAGAAGGCAGAGCAGCGCTTTATTATGGACATACATCTCCCCATTTTAGCTACTGTTGTTTCAACATGTTTTGACAATGACAGTTTACAATCCAGGGTTACTCCAAGCAGAATATTCACCTCAACTTGCTCAATTTTCACATTATTCATTACAAGATTTAGTTGAGGTTTAGGGTTTAGTGAATCATTTGTCCCAAACACAATGCTTTTAGTTTTCGAAATATTATAAGGGGCCTAAACAGCTGTCCTGGGGAATTCCTAATTCTACCTGGATTATGTTGGAAAGGCTTCCATTAAAGAACACCCTATGTGCTCTGTTAGACAGGTAACTCTTTATCCACAATATAGCAGGGGGTGGAAAGCCATAACACAACAGTGCAGCAGACTGATTGATAATGTCAAAAGCCACTCTGAATTCTAACAAAACATCCCCCACAATCTTTTTATTGTACATTTCTCTCAGCCAATCATCAGTAATTTGTGTAAGTGCTGTGCTTCTTGAATTTCCTTAACTGTAAGCGTGCTGAAAGTCTGTTGTCAATTTGTTTACTGTAAAATAGCATTGTATCTGGTCAAACACAATTCTTTCCCAAAGTTTGCTCAGGGTTTGTAACAGGCTGATTGGTCGGCTATTTGAGCCAGTAAATGGGACTTTATTGTTCTTGGAATGACTTTTGCTTCCCTCCATGCTCTACCAATTGAGCTACAGAGGACCACTTGATTCAATGAATGATGGAGCTGAGTTTGCCTTTTTGACCATAATTTCATTTAAGGTGCTCCAAAGCTTTTTACTATCATTATTTATGTCATTTGTCTTTGTTTCATAGTGTAATGTCTTATTTTTATTCAGTTTAGTCTCATGATTTCTCAATTTGCAGTACGTTTACCAATCGGTTGTGCAGCCAGACTTATTTGCCATTCCTTTTGCCTCGTCCCTCTCAACCATAGAATTTAACTACCCTGGTAGGTTGACTGATAACCTGAACGAGGTTGCAGGCACTAGTCACAGTTTGAAGCTTTCTCTTGAGTGGGCAGCCTGATGAAAGCCAGTCAATATTTAAATCACCCAGAAAATATACCTATTGGTTGATATTACATACATTATCAAGCATTTCACACATGTTATCTAGATGCTGACTGTTAGCACTTGGTGGTCTATAGCAGCTTCCCACCAGAATTGGGTTTAGGTGAGGCAGATGAACCTGTAGTCATATTACTTCAACAGTATTTAACATGAGATCCTCGCTAAGCTTTACATGAATGTGGTTCTGAATATAAACGGCAACACCTCCACCTTTGGCATTTCTGTCTTTTCTGTAGATGTTATAACAATGTATTGCTACTGCTGTATCATCAAAGGTTTTATCTAAGTGAGTTTCAGAGATTGTCAGAATATGAATGTCATATGTTACTAGAATATTATTAATTTCATTAACCTTGTTTCTTAAGCTACATATGTTAACATGGGCTATTTTTAGCACTTTTCTGGAATGCTTGATTGCTTTCATTGCTTTACTGGGAAGCTTACAGAAGTAGACATGCTCATGTTATTTATGTTAGTGCAGGGTGAGCTGCACACAGTGGACTTTCTACTAGGGAACACTGCCTCAGTGCTAACAGTATAACTCTGGTTCATAGGCACATGATTACTGCATACAATAGCTGAGGTTACTTACATTGTGTCATTGTGCCCCTGGGATAATGTACATTTGCTGAAGCATTTTGACAACTCAGTGACACAATGGTAGGGATTAACTGAGCTGGGCTTGGGTCACTGATAAGTCTTTGTCTCAACGCAGCCTTATAATGCTGTGAAAGGATCCAGGAACCCAAATGATTTGGGTGGATCCTATCCTCCTTATAAAATGAGCTTTGTTTCCAGAAGGTATCAAAATGATCAATAAATGTTACAACCACAGAGCTGCAATAGTCTTGTAGCCAGTTATGGAGGGCTAATAGTCTGCTGAAATGTTAAATCCCATGATTTTGGGAGGGCAGAGGGCCAGATATTATGGGGCATTTGTTGGTGACAAGCAGTGACCCAGTCATGTCTTTAAAATCCATCTTCAGCTGTTCTGAGCTGACCTTCATAATGTCATTGAATCCCACATGAACTATGATAGACTCAATTTCCTGATGCTGGTTTAAAATGTTTGTTATCAGCTTATTGATGTCCTGTACTCGTGCTCCTGGATAGCACAACGTTTTTGTTCCAGGGACTGAGACATTTCTCACTATTGAACTGCCCAATACAACGGCCGGAGAATGGAATGGTGAAATTCGCCCATTCCTACCCCTCACTCAATTTGTTGAACCTTTCACGGGCCCACGAGAAGCAGGATAGTGTACATCCTCTGCTCCTGCCGATAGGTCCAGGTATCCCACAGCAGGCAGTGCCCCGTCAGATCCAGAGAGAGGGAAAGGAGCCGAACTTGACGACGAAGCCGCTGGAATCAAAGCGATGAAGGCACAGGTAGATCAGGCACCAGTGCAGCGAAGCTATTCCTTATGTCAGTCTGCTCTGAACCTCTCACAGTCACTCCGGTCTGCTTAGCAGAACAATCGTCTAGCTGTTCACCGTCTACTAAACGGACAAAACGGATTAAAAATAATTAGAAACTACACTATGAAACGAAGATAAATGACATAAAGAAAGATAGTAAAAAGCTTTGGAGCACCTTAAATGAAATTTTTGGGAAAAAGGCAAACTCAGCTCCATCATTCATTGAATCAGATGGCTCATTCATCACAAAACCAACTGATGTTGCCAACTACTTTACAGATGTTTTCATTGGCAAGATTAGCAAATGTAGGCATGACATAACAGCAACAATTGCTGACAATACACATCCAAGTATATCTGACCAAATTATGAAAGACAAACGTTGTAATTTTGAATTCCGTAAAGTGAGTGTGGAAGAGGTGAAAAAAGTATTGTTGTCTATCAACCATGACAAACCACAGGGGTCTGACAACTTGGATGGAAAATTAATGAGGATAATAGCGGGCGATGTTGCCACTCCTATTTGCCATATTTTCCATCCAAGGTAAGCCTACTAGAATGTGTGTGCCCCCAGGCTTGGAGGGAAGCAAAAGTCATTAAGCTACCTAAGAATAGTAAAGCACCTTTACTGGCTCAAATAGCCAACCAATTAGCCTGTTACCAACCCTTAGTAAACTACTGGAAAAAATTGTGTTTGACCAGATGCAATGCTATTTCACAGTAAACAAATTGAAAACAATCTTTCAGCATGCTTATAGAGAAGGACATTCAACAAGCACAGCACTTACACAAATGACTGATGATTGGCTGAGAGAAATTGTGGGGGCTGTTTTGTTAGACTTCACTGTGGCTTTTGACATGATCGATCATATTCTGCTGCTGGAAAAATGTATGTGTTATGGCTTTACTCCACCTGCTATATTGTGGATACAGAGTTACCTGTCTAACAGAACACAGAGTGTCACGGTTTCGGCCGAGGCTGCTCCTCCTCCTTGTTCGGGCAGGCTTCGGCGTTCGCCGTCCCCGGAGTATTAGCTGCCACCGCTCTATGTTTCTGTGTTTGATTGCTTTTGTCTGTCTGTCACACCTGTGTCTGTTTGAGTGTTGATTATGTGTCTTATAAGTTCCTTGTTTTGCTCTATGGTAATTGTGTGTTGTTATTTTTCTGTTGCCTCTTGTATTTTTGATACGTGTTTGTTTTCCGTATCATTTTTCTATGTTTAGTGTTTTACGCGTGTGCGTAATTTTCCCTCGCCTCTTCGTGTTATTCGAGGTCGGGGTGTACACTATTGCTTTTGAGACTATTAAAAGTCTTGTTGGACTAAACCTCTGCTTCCTGCGCTTGACTCCTCCACCACATCCACGACGGTTTTATGACACAGAGGGTGTTCTTTAATGGAAGCCTCTCCAACATAATCCAGGTAGAATCAGGAATTCCCCAGGGCAGCTGTCTAGGCCCATTACTTTTTTCAATCTTAACTAATGACATGACACTGGCTTTGAGTAAAGCCAGAGTGTCTACAGTTGAAGACGGAATTTACATACACTTAGGTTGGACTCATTAAAACTTGTTTTTCAACCACTCCACAAATTTCTTGTTAACAAACTATGGTTTTGGCGAGTCGGTTAGGACATGACACAAGTAATTTTTCCAACAATTGTTTACAGACAGATTATTTCACTTATAATTCACTGTATCACAATTCCAGTGGGTCAGAAGTTTACATACACTAAGTTGACTGTGCCTTTAAACAGCTTGGAAAATTCCAGAAAATGATGTCATGGCTTTAGAAGCTTCTGATAGGCTAATTGACATTATTTGAGTCAATTGGAGGTGTACCTGTGGATGTATTTCAAGGCCTACCTTCAAACTCAGTGCATATTTGCTTAACATCATGGGAAAATCAAAAGAAATCAGCCAGTACTTCAGAAAAATAATTGTAGACCTCCACAAGTGTGGTTCATCCTTGGGAGCAATTTCCAAATGCCTTAAGGTACCACGTTCATCTGTACAAACAATAGTATGCAGGTATAAACACCATGGGACCACGCAGCCGTCATACCGCTCAGGAAGGAGACGCGTTCTGTCTCCTAGAGATGAACGTACTTTGATGCGAAAAGTGTAAATCAATCCCAGAACAACAGCAAAGGACCTTGTGAAGATGCTGGAGGAAACAGGTACAAAAGTATCTATAGCCACAGTAAAACGAGTCCTATATCGACATAACCTGAAAGGCCGCTCAGCAAGGAAGAAGCCACTGCTCCAAAACCGCCATAAAAAATCCAGACTACGGTTTGCAACTGCACATGGGGACAAAGATCGTACTTTTTGGAGAAATGTCCTCTGGTCTGATGAAACAAAAATAGAACTGCTTGGCCATAATGACCATCGTTATGTTTGGAGGAAAAAGGGGGTTGCTTGCACGCCGAAGAACACCATCCCAACCGTGAAACACGGGGGTGGCAGCATCATGCTGTGGGGGTGCTTTGCTGCAGGAGGGACTGGTGCACTTCACAAAATAGATGGCATCATGAGGAAGGAAAATTATGTGGATATATTGAAGCAACATCTCAAGACATCAGTCAGGAAGTTAAAGCTTGGTCGCAAATGGGTCTTCCAAATGGACAATGACCCCAAGCATACTTCCAAAGTTGTGGCAAAATGGCTTAAGGACAACAAAGTCAAGGTGTTGGAGTGGCCATCACAAAGCCCTCAATTCAATTGAACATTTGTGGGCAGAACTGAAAAAGCCTGTGTGAGCAAGGAGGCCTACAAACTTGACTCAGTTACACCAGCTCTGTCAGGAGGAATGGGCAAAAATTATCCAACTTATTGTGGGAAGCTTGTGGAAGGCTACCCGAAACGTTTGACCCATGTTAAACAATTTAAAGGCAATGCTACCAAATACTAATTGAGTGTATGTAAACTTCTGACCCACTGGGAATGTGATTAAATAACTATTAACTACTATTATTCTGACATTTCACCTTCTTAAAATAAAATGGTGATCCTAACTGGCCTAAGAATTTTTACTAGGATTAAATGTCAGGAATTGTGAAAAACTGAGTTTAAATGTATTTGGCTAAGGTGTATATAAACTTCCGACTTAAACTGTATGTATGCGGATGACTCAACACAATACATGTCAGCTACTACAGCGACTGAAATGACTGCAACACTTAACAAAGAGTTGCAGTTAGTTTCAGAGTGGGTGGCAAGGAAGAAGTTAGTCCTAAATATTTCTAAAACTAAAAGCATTGTATTTGGAATAACTCATTCACTAAACTCCAAACTTCAATTAAATCTTGTAATAAATAATATGGAGATTGAGCAAGTTGAGGTGACTAAACTGCTTGGAGTAACCCTGGATTGTAAACAGTCACGGTCAAAACATATTGATACAACGGTAGCTAAGATGGGGAGAAGTGTGTCCATAATAAAGCGCTGCTCTACCTTATTAACAGTACTATCAACAAGGCAGGTCCTACAGGCTCTAGTTTTATCGTACCTGGACTACTGTTCAGTCGTGTGGTCAGGTGCCACAAAGAGGGACTTAGGAAAATTGCAATTGGCTCAAAACAGGGCAGCACGGCTGGCCCTTGGATGTACACAGAGAGCTAACATTAATAATATGCATGTCAATCTCTCCTGGCTCAAAGTGGAGGAGAGATTGACTTCATCACTCCTTGTGTTTGTGAGAGGTGTTGACATGTTGAAAGCACCGAGCTGTCTGTTTGAACGACTGGCACACAGCTCAGACACCCATGCATACCCCACAAGACGTGCCACCAGAGGTCTCTTCACAGTTCCCAAGTCCAGAACAGACTATGGGAGGCGCACAGTACTGCGTAGAGCCATGACTACATGGAACTCTATTCCACATCAGGTAACTGATGCAAGCAATAGAATCAGATTTTAAAAACAGATAAAAATACACCTTATGGAACAGCGGGGACTGTGAAACTACACAAACATAGGCACAGACATATACATACACACACATGATAACATACTCTCTATACACATACGTACACATGGATTTTGTGTTGTAGATATGTGGTAGTGGAGTAGGGGCCTGAGGGCACACACTTAGTGTGCTGTGAAATCTGTTATGAATGTATTGTAATGTTTTTTTTAAATGTATAACTGCCTTAATTTTGCTGGACTCCAGGAAGAGTATGGGGATCCATAATAAATACAAATACACTACAGGATGGAGGAGGAGAGGCAGATGGAGACAACTTCCTTGGCAGGCATGTTCCAGGTAGCACAGGCCATTCGTATAGGGACAGATGACAAGGTGGGGAAACATCCATTAGGCCCGAGCGGCGTCCAGCCATAGGAGTTGAGAACAAGAAAGTTCCAATTTGCATTTTCCCAATAAATTTGCACAGAATTGAGATTTGCTTGCTAAGCATAGCCACCTCATTCCTGTAATCCTCCGCTAGCAAACAATTGCCGCATTGGATCTCCGGATTGTCAATATTGTCCTGGACAAGAGCCTAATAAACACAGCTTCTACAGCGCTGGAAACGTTAGTTAGGTATTCCAGGTGAAGTGGGCTCCATTGCAACCAATTAGCTAGCTAGCTGGCTAGTTGGTAGCAGGTGTTGACACAAACACTTATGAACAAAATACAAATAAAACAAAGTTAAACTTCGGAAATAACAGGCCGAAGCAACAGGTCGAGGCGCAGGAGGTATCCATGTTCGTGACAGGAAATGATGTGTGTAGGCCATGTTGTTGTGTTGTTTGATGCAAGAAACTACTTTACAAAATAAAATGCATTATTATTCCCATACCATTATTACACAGATACAGACAAATTATGCTACCCTCTGCCTATTGGCTACTTAGCTTATTCAAGCCTGTCTCAAAATATAACACTGCCCCTTTAAGACAAAAAAAAAGCTCTTTACCTGACTCGCTTTTCAAAGATGTCTAGAAATGTAGACGTTTTGTGCTCTTGCAGGAAGCAATAACAATAAACATTGCTGACTACAAATTATCTATAACTGGGCTAATAACTCACTAATTAGCAAAGGATATGAACAAAATGTGCACGTGGCTACATGCAGCTCTCATTTTGATCTCAAAACAAGCGCATCTACTCACGACCTCTCATGCTGTAAACACAGTCCAGTTCAAAGTAAATGGCACAGATCCACATATGGCAATGGCACAGATCCTAATTTGCATATAGGCCTACTGCAGCTCTGATTATTTATGCCACGCCAGCATAAATGTAAAGTACGGGCTGAGTAGTGCATGTCAATGCAATAGAATCCTACTCCGATGCATTCTGCCTAAAACAAAATATCTTGCATAGTTTGTTTTGTTTCGGTATGTTGCATTGAAAGTGGCTAATATTGCGTTGATTCGATCACAATTGTGACCAACCGGCTCGATTCGGTCTTATGTAGCAAAATTTGAAATTGTGTTTTTTACATTGGATAAAAGTAGAGACTCAGAGCTAGAAAGTGGTATATCATACACTACAGTTGAGGAACAATGGGAAAGTAATTCTGCTTTGAAAGTTGATAAACTTGTAACCTCACTTTTGAGAAAATGGCCCTTGAATGTTTTGGTAAACCTACTGGAGAGCTCTTCTTTGTCTACACCCATTCAGCATCATTCACACCCTCGTAAGCCTTAGCCCCACCCATCTCTTTAAGGATGTTAACAAGAACATGTGTGGTCATGTGCTAAACAGAGTGAGTACGGTAGCGTACTAAACAAACAAAGATTTCAAAACTAAAGGCTGGTTTATACTACGTCTATCAACATGTATGTAGACAGTTGTCGCAGTGATATCATGAACATTCTATTGTCGTCCGACATCAAACTTGTCGTGCATGACATCAGCAGCCTGGTAGTCCAAAATAGCATAACTGGTCTATTTTAACACCAATAAACCCATCCGTTTAAAAATGAATTTAGTATATGTCAATCTAGCAAACCAGGCAACTTAAAGCAACTTTCTAAACAAAGTTTTGGTTAGTTTCTAGCTTAACGTCTTAACTTTAGCTAGTTTGTATTCATTATTACAGGAAAATAAACTCACAACAAGATGACTATTTACAAGTTTATGGCAAGCTAAATTCAGAAAAAGACTTACGGTTGTGTGATGAAATAAAAGCAGAGCATTCTACTGGAGAATTTTAGAACATGGACGCTGTCTTGTTGGCCTAACGTTATATCCTAACTTGACTTTGGTGCAGGTGATGTTGGTCTTCACATTACCATCTCTGGTAAACACACACTATATCAAATAAAATCTAAGTTTATTTGTCACATGCACAGGATACAGAAGGTGTAAACGGTACAGTGAAATGGTTACTTGCATAGTGGAGTCTTGTTTAGACATGTAGCTAGCTAGCTAAACAATGAACCATAATCCCAACTCATAACTTTACTACCCTGCATGAATCTGCAGGTAGCTAAAGCTAACCAACTACGCTCAATGTTAGCTATCTAGCTAACATTAGGCTATAACTAGCAATACAAATGGCTCTGAGATACAAATAACATTACTACACAGCTAGCTAACTGTACGCTTTAACTTGCAATGAAAATTACTTTCTGACAAAATTAGAAACGTATAATATTTGAAATGTAGTTAGCTAGACTCTCTTACCCGTATACATTGATGAACGCTTCTCCCTCTCCGTCACGGATGCCATGGTTGCCCTTAGTTTGAAGATGTAATCCGGAGACAGGTGTTTTATACAACAGCCTTCTGTGTGTTCTCTTTTCGACTCCCACCGCATATTTGCAATCAAACTCCAGAATTTTCTCCATCTCCTAAGATATCATATTCTGTTTCCACCGGACATACCACTGATATCAAAACTCGGTCCTCCAGAAAGTGGAGAGCATTAGCAACACTTTTGCAGTTATTCATGATATCTTTCAAAAAGATCTGAGTTAGAAAGGATTACCTACACACAGGCTTGTAATTTAACAATTTATTTGTATTTACAGATGGCATACAAGTTTGTTATTAATTTTTTTTTTTTTTTTTTTGGGGGGGGGGGGGGGGGGTATAATGTGTATATTTATGTTGTATTATAAAGGGTGCATTTGGAAAAGAGACCTAGGTCTCAATATGTCTTCCCTTCGCAAATAATTTATAACCTTATCATGCATCTTGGTAGAGCATTGCAACGCCAGACTAGTGGGTTCGATTCCCAGGACCACCCATACGTAAAAATGTATGCACGCATGACTGTAAGTCACTTTGGATAAATGTGTCTGCTAAATGGTTTATACTATATTATATTACTCTAAAACATTTCTAGGATGGCCCAACCTTTTTCCCTCTTGGGTGCATAGCCAATATTGGACCTGACCTCAACTTTCCCCAAAATGGTGTCCTGCTGGATGACACACGCTCTAAAGTGCAGTCACATGCACAGCAAAAAAACACATTACTAGGGCCTTTTAAAATCTGTTAGACTGAAAGAGGAATATAGTAATACGAATTGAAAGGAGTTTCCCAACTCCCCACTTAGAGTATTTCTGGTGCATCACAGAAATGCCCTTATCCAGATGGTTTGAGAAAGGCATTTCCTAACAGACCTGCTCATTATCTTTGTTATTACTTTTAAGGTTGGAACCAACATATGCAGTACCCCCAGCAGGCAGAGAGGCAAGAACCATTTGTCCACCAGCTCAGGGACAAGCTACACCAGGGTTCTTCAATTCCGGTCCTGGAGGGCCGAAACACTTCTGTTTTTTATTTTTCTACCTGGTAGTTAATTGCACTCACCTGGTGTCCCAGGTCTGAATTAGCCCCTGATTAGAAGGAGAGGATGAAAAACAGAGGTGTTTCGGCCCTCCAGGACAGGAATTGAAGAACCCTGAGCTACACTATTCACAGACCTGTGTAGTGTTCAGTGTAATTGCATTGCTGGACTTTTTGAAACTTAATGTATTTGTATTGTTAATTATATTTTTTTATAAAAGGAAATGTATGGTTTAAACTTGTCTTTAATTTTTATTTGTTTTAGCTGTTAGTCATAATTCCCTTTGTGTGTTTGTGTTTACATTAAAGCAGCAATATGTAACTTTTTGGGCGACCTGACCAAATACACATAGAAATGTGAGTTATAGATATGTCGTTCTCATTGAAAGCAAGTCTAAGAAGTGGTAGATCTGTTTTATGTGCGCTATTTCTATGCTTCCCTTTCTTAAGTTACGTTTTTGCATCTTTTACTTTCGGTTTTGTACACCAGCTTCAAACAGCTGAAAATACAATATTTTGGGTTATTGAAAATATATTTCACAGCGGTTTAGATGGTACATTGATTCTCTACACTGCTTGTTAGGTGTCTGACTTTATAGTAAGTACAGCGTCATATGGTACAAGGCATATAGAGTGCATTCGGAAAGTATTCAGACCCCTTCCCTTTTTCCACATTTTGTTACTTTACAGCCTTATTCTCAAATTGATTAAATACAAATAAATCCTCAACAATCTACACACAATACCCCATAATGACAAAGCAAAAACAGTTTTTTAGAAATTGTTGCAAATCTATAAAAATATATTAAAAAAATACCTTATTTACATAAGTATTCAGACCCTTTGCTATGAGACTCGAAATTGAGCTCACGTGCATCCTGTTTCCATTGATCATGGAGAATAAGAGCACCTCCTCCCAGCTGCCCACTGCACTGAGGCTAGGAAACACTGTCACTACTGATAAATCTACGATAATCGATAATTTCAACAAGCATTTTGCTACGGCTGGCCATGCTTTCCACCTGGCTACCCCTACCCCGGCCACCAGCTCTACACCCTCCGCTTCTCCTTCACCCAAATTCAGATAGCTGATGTTCTGAAAGAGCTGCAAAATCTGGACCCCTAAAAATCAGCTGGGCAAGACAATCTGGACCCTTTCTTTCTAAAATTAGCTGCCGATATTGTCGCAACCCCTATTACTAGCATGTTCAATCTCTCTTTCGTATCGTCTGAGATCCCCAGAGATTGGAAAGCTGCCGCGGTCATCCCCCTATTCAAAGGGGGTGACACTCTAGATCCAAACTGTTACAGACCTATATCCATCCTGCCCTGCCTTTCGAAAGTATTTGAAAGCCAAGTTAACAAACAGATCACCGACCATTTCGAATCCCACCGTACCTTCTCCGCTATGCAATCTGGTTTCCGAGCTGGTCATGGGTGCACCTCAGCCACGCTCAAGGTCCTAAACGATATTATAACCGCGATCGATAAAAGACAGTACTGTGCAGCCGTCTTCATCGACCTGGCCAAGGCTTTCGACTCTGTCAATCACCGCATTCTTATTGGCAGACTAAATAGCCTTGGTTTCTCAAATTACTGCCTCGCCTGGTTCACCAACTACTTCTCAGATAGAGTTCAATGTGTCAAATCGGAGGGCCTGTTGTCTGGACCTCTGGCAGTCTCTATGGGGTTGCCACAGGGTCCAATTCTTGGACGACATGGTTCCAGTAATGCCTGGCGAAAACAAAACTCTCCATTCCACAGTAAGAACATCATACCAAAGGTCAAGCATGGTGGTGGTGGTGTGATGGTTTGGGGATGCTTTGCTGCCTCAGGACCTGGACGACTTGCCTTAATAGAAGGAACCATGAATTATGCTCTGTATCAGAGAATTCTACAGGACAATGTCAGACCATCCGTCTGTGAGCTGAAGCTGAAGCGCAGCTGGGTCATGCAGCAAGACAATGATCCAAAACACACAATCAAGTCTACATGAAAATTGCTAAAAAGCAACAAACTGGAAGTTTTGGAATGGCCTAGTCAAAGTCCAGACCTAATCCCAACTGAGATGTTGTGGCAGGACTTGAAACGAGCAGTTCATGCTTGAAAACCCACACGTCACTGAGTTAAAGCAGTTCTGCATGGAAGAGTGGGCCAAAATTCCTCTACAGCGACGTGAGAGACTAATCAACAACTACAGGAAGCATTTGGTTGGAGTCATTGCAGCTAAAGGTGGCACAACCAGTTATTGAGTGTAAGGGGGCAATTACTTTTTCACACAGGGGAATTGGGTGTTGCATAACTTTGTTTATGAAATAAATATGTAATTGTTGTGTTATTTGTTAACTTATGTTCCCTTTATGTAATATTAGGTTTTGGTTGAAGATCTGATAACACTCAGTATCACAAATATGCAAAAGTAGAGAAAATTAGAAAGGGGGCAAATACTTTTTCATAGCACTGTATGTGGACAACTACAAATACCTAGGTTTCTGGTTAGACCGTAAACTCTCCTTCCAGACTCACATTCAGCATCTCCAATCCAAAGCTAAATCTAGAATCGGCTTCTTATTTCGCAACAAAGTCTCCTTCACTCATGTTGCCAAACATGCCCTCGTAAAACTGACTATCCTACCGATCCTTGACTTCGGCGATGTCATTTACAAATTAGCCTCCAACACCCTACTCAGCAAATTGGATGTAGTCTATCACAGTGCCATCCGTTTTGTCACCAAAGCCCCATACACTACCCACCATTGTGACCTGTACACTCTCGTTGGCTGGCCCTCACTACATATTTGTCGCCAAACCCACTGGCTCCAGGTCATCTATATATCTATATATGTTTTTAAATAACATTCTTAGAACGTTCTCTGAAGGTTAATACCATTTTCTTGTGGTTTGTATGAAAAGTGTTTTTTACCATTCTAGGAACAATTTGAGAACATTACTTTAAATATTGCCATGAGGAAACCTGCAGGAAACGTTATGCTGAAGTACTGAAATTCCCACAGAAGACTGTTGTTTCTTAACACCCTCTGAACTATTGGAGAACATTCCCAATGTCAAACCAGTTGGAGAACCTGCCTAGGGTACGTTTTAGGAAAAGTTCTGTTAAAGTAATGAAATACCAAGAAAATGACTTTTTTTTGTTGAGTTCCTTAAAGTGCTGAGAATGTTCCAAAGCCAAGCAACTACCATGCACCATTCCCAGAAAGTTGTGGGAAGGTTGTATGCAAAATAACCATAAGACAACCACGCTCTCACCAAGCTCTAAGAAACATATGGTTCTCAGAACTTTTTGTGCTAGCTGGGATGTGTGCTAGTGTGTGTACAGAACACCCCCCAGCATACACACACCACACCAGTTCATCTCCTACAGCTGGCCCTGCTCAGTGACTGGCTCTCACTCTAGTCATCGGCAGAGAGAGAAAGAGAGAGTGAGAGAGAGACTGAGTAGAGGGATGGAGAGAAAAAGAGAAAGGAGAGGAGAACGGAGAAGGCCCAGCTGCTCCTGCACTCTCGTCGGCCATGGGAGCAAAAACTACCCAGGAACCAGTTCCATTCGGTCCCTCTCATTCTCATTACACATGCCTTGCTGCTCGGCACACCATCACAACCACACTCTCCCTCACACATCTGTGTGGGACCAGCAGTGAGCCATCACTGGGCAAAGGGACAGCAGGGGGGTGGGCTGCTGGTGTGGTGATGTTTGGGTGGAGGAATCTCAGCTGTTCTGGTTATCAGAACCCTGGGAAAGTGGTGCGTCTCTCTTCTCCCCCACCCCCTATTTTGGCCTTGCTACAGCCCTCCCTAAAGCCATGGCTGAAACCTGAAGCGGCGTAATTCTGATCATATTTTGGGGGTGACTCTGAGTGCTGGGAGACCGGAGCGGGACCAGGAGGCTTAAGGGGCCATTTGGGATGAAGGCATGAGATCTCTTAACCGATGATTCATGAGAAGTTCTGTGGGATGTTCCGCCCAGATGAGAGTATAGGGCAGGCAGGTCTGTCCAGGTCTGATGGTTATTGTCATGAATCTTGCCATGGAGGTAAGAACTGAGCGATTCTGTTAGATGGGCCAGCTGCAAAGTCAGAATTGGCAATATCGTTAAATTCATGTAATTTATCGTAAAATTCACTTCATTTAAGGTTAGGGTTAGGCATTAGGGTTAGCAGTGTGATTAAGGTTATGGTTAGGGTTTAGATTGTATACAGATTGTATGACTTTGTGGCTGTGCCAGCTAGTGACCACTCTGCATAGCTGCCTCCAGGGCAAGATTCATGACAATAAATGCCAACTCTGTACTATGTTGTCTAGCAAAGTGCACCGGTATGCAAATACGTAGACCGTATAATAAAGAAGCAATCTGTAAATGCTATATATTTAAATGTTTTACTTAATATAACTTAGAAATGTTTACCAAAACAGCAGCAGGGGACCACCTTGTTGTTGTTTGAAATGCAGATTGACCCTTGAAGAGATGTATCTACACTGAACAAAAATATAAACGCAACATGTAAAGTGTTGGTCCCATGTTTCATGAGCTGAAATAAAAGATCCCAGAAATGTTTAATGCGCACAAAAAGCTTACGTCAGTAAAAGGTTATGCGCAAATTTGTTTACATCCATGTTAGTGAGCATTTCTCCTTTGCCAAGATAATCCATCGACCTGACAGGTGTGGCATATCAAGAAGCTGATTAAACGGCATGATCATTACACAGGTGCACCTTGTACTGGGGACAATAAAAGACCACTCTTTTGTCACACAACACAATGCCACAGATAATTCAAGTTTTGAGGGAGCGTGCAATTGACATGGTGACTGCAGGAATGTGCACCAAAGCTGTTGCCAGAGAATGTAATGTTAATTTCTCTACCATTGTTGTTTTAGAGAATTTGGCAGTACGTCCAACCGGCCTCACAACCGCAGACCACGTGTATGGCGTTGTGTGGGCGAGCGGTTTGCTGATGTCAACATTGTGAACAGAGTGCCCCATGGTGGCGGTGAGGTTATCGTATGGGCAAGCATAAGCTATGGACAACGAACACAATTGCATTTTATCAATGGCAATTTGAATGCACAGAAATTCCGTGTCGAGATCTTGGGGCCCATTGTGAGAACCAATTTTTTTAAGGAATCTGTGACCAACAGTATTGACATGACTGTATTCCCAGTCATGTGAAATCCATACATTAGGACCTAATTTATTCATTTCAATTGACTGATTTCCTCATACTGTTTGAACTGTAACTCAGTAAAATCTTTGAAATTGTTGCATGTTGTATTTATATATTTTTTCAGTATACTGTATTTGTATCAACCGTCTTTAGTTATATATACGTTGACAAAATTAACATTCACACAATATTTTCTAAAGGACATATAACCCTTGATTAAAAAGTCTCAAATGTGTTTCAAGCAGAAAAACATATTTCAGAGTGTCCCAAACCATGGACAATCCAATGTCAACAATCGGTTTCCAAAAGCATATATCTGCCAGATAAACTTTAATAGCCTATGTACTATAGTGTCCATGCTCGAGGTTACAATATACAGTTGAAGTCGGAAGTTTACATACACTTAGGTTGGAGTCATTAAAACTCGTTTTTCAACCACTCCACAAATGTCTTGTTATTAAACTATAGTTTTGGCAAGTCGGTTAGGACATCTACTTTGTGCATGACACAAGTCATTTTTCCAACAATTGTTTACAGACAGATTATTTCACTTATAATTCACTGTATCACAATTCCAGTGGGTCAGAAGATTACATACAGTAAGTTGACTGTGCCTTTAAACAGCTTGGAAAATTCCAGAAAATGATGTCATGGCTTTAGAAGCTTCTGATAGGCTAATTGACATAGTTTTAGTCAACTAGAGGTGTACCTGTGGATGTATTTCAAGGCCTACCTTCAAACTCAGTGCCTCTTTGCTTGACATCATGGGAAAATCAAAAGAAATCAGCCAAGACCTCAGAAAACAAAATTGTAGACCTCCACAAGTCTGGTTCATCCTTGGGAGCAATTTCCAAACGCCTGAAAGTACCACGTTCATCTGTACAAACAATAGTACGCAAGTATAAACACCATGGGACCTCGCAGCCGTCATACCGTTCAGGAAGGAGACGCGTTCTGTCTCCTAGAGATGAACATACTTTTGTGCAAAAATAAAATAAAAAATTGTGAAGATGCTGGAGGAAACAGGTACAAAAGTATCTATATCCACAGTAAAACGAGTCCTATATCGACATAACCTGAAAGGCCGCTCAGTAAGGAAGAAGCCACTGCTCCAAAACCGCCATAAAAAAGCCAGACTATGGTTTGCAACTGCACATGGGGACAAATATCATACTTTTTGGAGAAATGTCCTCTGTTCTGATGAAACTAAAATAGAACTGTTTGGCCATAATGACCATCGTTATGTTTGGAGGAAAAAGGGGAACGCTTGCAAGCCGAAGAACACCATCCCAACCGTGAAGCTCGGGGGTGGCAGCATCATGCTGTGGGGGTGCTTTGCTGCAGGAGGGACTGGTGCACTTCACAAAATAGATGGCATCATGAGGAAGGAAAATGATGTGGATATATTGAAGCAACATCTCAAAACATCAGTCAGGAAGTTAAAGCTTGGTCGCAAATGGGTCTTCCAAATGGACAATGACCCCAAGCGTTCTTCCAAAGTTGTGGCAAAATGGCTTAAGGACAACAAAGTCAAGGTAATGGAGTGGCCATCACAAAGCCCTGACCTCAATCTTATAGAATATTTGTGGGCAGAACTGAAAAAGCATGTGCGAGCAAGGAGGCCTACAAACCTGACTCAGTTACACCAGCTCTGTCAGGAAGAATGGGCCAAAATTCACCCAACTTATTGTGGGAAGCTTGTGGAAGGCTACCCGAAAACGTTTGACCCAAGTTAAACAATTTAAAGGCAATGCTACCAAATACAAATTGAGTGTATGTAAACTTCTGACCCATTGGGAATGTGATGAAATAAATAAAAGCTGAAATAAATCATTCTCTCTACTATTATTCTGACACTTCACATTCTTAAAATAAAGTGGTGATCCTAACTGACCTAAGACAGGGATTTTTCCTAGGATTAAATGTCAGGAATTGTGAAAAGTTTAAATGTATTTGGCTAAGGTGTATGTAAACTTCCGACAACTGTATCTAGGGCCCAAACTCATTAGCATAGCTGCTGTTTCTCCTCTTTATTAATTCATTTCGTTCACACTTTTTCATGTTAGAAAGCCTCTCCGTTGATTGCTTTGTCCTTTTTTGAAATTGAGTCACCAAATCCTGTTTAAAACGTCTTGCAATATCATATGGAATCTGACTCCATTATCAGCCGGGCCTCTGATCCTTCAAATTAAATAGACGGCCTTGGTCTGTAGCTAGTTTCCTCATCCCGCCAGGAAGCCCATACATACGTAACCGCGATATGTGGTGGGGTCGCTCCATTGTCGCTCCACCGGTGTTATAAGGCTTTGTAATCCTGGGCTAACCCGTACATTAAATCCTACTGTAATTGCCTCACATCCAGAGGCAGGTGGGTTAAAGTAGAGATATTCCCTGTTCTCCAGGCAGCTCACAAGGACAGTGGGAGGGGGATTTAGTCCCTATGTAAATTTTCGTAGAGGCTGAATATCTTTAGCACATGTGCTTTAGAAGGGAACTATGTCCGTGCTGCTGACTGTCTTGATGCTAGACAATGGAGACAAGCTTTACGAAAATCTAAAGTGTATTATTGAAACGTGTCTGTCTGTCTCTGTGGGGCTAAAACTGACACTGTCATTGTGTTTATACATCAAGTGCTCTAGCAGTAGCAGAGCTGCCCAGTTCAATGAAAACTCGTCAGAAAGCTTGCAAGCCATGCACCAGGATCCTTTTCCCCAGGTCCCATTGTCGCATGCTAATCGGAAGCATCCACATCCATCTCTGATGGTGGCTAAAGTGAAGATTGACTTTGCCTGCTCACACATCAGTGTGGCAGCCAGTTCGAGATCACTGATCTGCCCAGGAGAGTGACAATAGCTAGCTAAAGCCCCAGTGCTTTACCACCACAGTGTAAAGAGACTTAGGACAGAGGAGCAGCAGTGTACTAAAAGCAGAAGCGGTGGCATGTAACCTGTGTGCACCATGGAGGTTTTTTGTGTTTGGAATTTGCCTGTCTGCCTGTGTCCCTCAATAAGCCAGAGGAATGGGGTTAGTGACTGTACTCGCATCTCAGTGTTAGACATGAGAACTCTTTGTTGAAAGTCATTTACAAAGAGAGCCATGTTTGCGAAATGATGAACAATATTCCCAATGTCCTTTTCTCAATGTACTCATTCTTTATCTGTGCATGTGCTAAATCAGACTTGGTGTAAACAAAACAATTGCCAAATGTTCAAGTGGGCCGCAGCAAAGAGAGAACATGAGTGTGAATTAAAGAAGCAATGACAAGAAATTGAATTTAAATAGATGGGAATTAGATCTATGAGCTTCTCATCTTTAGATGGCTTATACGTTTTACAAGACACAAGGGAATCTCTCGAGATAATCATTGTGTGTGTGTGTGTGTGTGTGTGTGTGTGTGTGTGTGTGTGTGTGTGTGTGTGTGTGTGTCATCGCAGTCCCCAACTCCTGAACAAAAACCTTCCCCTTTGCAATGAAAGAATTGAAACACTACAAGTCACACTCAGTAGAGAGTAGATTGTGATGGCCATTTGTGTACAACAGGCCCTTGGCTGCCGGAGATGAAAGAATGGTGATGCCATGAGTTCACATGGCATCAAGACACAGCTGGTGTAACACACAATATGGTTCCCCAGAATGTAATTAAATAAATAAATCCCCCCGCCCCGAGAGTAGAGGATCTTAGTCTAGTGGCAGACGTTCACAGGCAGAACGCAGCTACCTATTATTACCGCCATAATTAATGACCCACAGTGTTGGGCGGCTGAATGGCAGGCTTTTTGAAGCCAGCTCCTTATAGGGATATTAGTGTTTGCCAAACGACGGCAAAAAACGAGCTCAATTAATGACAAAGTGGGCTCAACACTGAGTTAACATGACGAACAACACAGAATATTGTGTTTGGCGTCATTTGAATGTATCAGTCTAACAGGCAGGCATGTTGAATAAACAAATGACAAGGCTACATTGGCCTAACACGACAACATGTAGGCCTGTTGGAACACATTTATTAAGAAATTTACAGGCAAGTCACCACAAAATCTTATGATCCTGGAAGGAAGCCTGCCAGCAATGTTAATGACGCTACCATGCTCTGTATCATTGACGGTTAGCATGCTAATAGCTAGCCCGACTGCTACATAAGTGTTTGCAACAATATTAGCCAAATTTAATCTCAGCGGGTCGATTGCTACCAAAGGGCAGAATTTAACGTGTAGTTGCACGTTAACGCTGGATTTCTTAAAACACTGCTAATGGGAGATTACAATGGTTAATATTTTAAATTGGAAGCGGGAGTATAGAGAACCTACAGTGATCCCTCAATGAAGCTTATGCCGCACCATTTCTGGTAGATGCTGGCAGATCGTGGTAAATTGCGTCATTCTGTCATTGCACCACGCTATCACAAGGGGGAGTTAGAACGCTGACCTATCGGTAGTCTGAACTGTGGCACAAATTGACTATCTTTTTGTAAATTAATGGAGGTATGAATGTTTCAGTCCGAGAGTCTCTCTTCTCAGGCAGTAGAGTCCTGCATCAGGCAACAACAACAAAATAGCTGGAGGGTGGTCCCGGAGTTGAGAGAGAACTTGGGTAAATACAATGGTGCAATTACACCATTGTAATGGTAGGCTTTTGGTTGCTCTCCCTCTAAAAACCGTCAGAAATAATTATAAATAACAAACTAGGTTTATTTATGACAGCGTGAAAGAGTGATAGCCCCTCTATATGAAATGAGTTTCTGAAACACAGTCCCTCTTTGCTGATGTGAAGAAGAAACTGAATGAAAGAGAGTCCAGCGAAGATAGGGAGGGGAAAAAGGTTGCCCATATTTTCAAATATATTTGTTCAGGCTTGGCCTATTTAGTAGGCTATTTCGCAGCATAAAGCTATATTTGTCAGCATAAAGCTGAGTGACTCACTCATTCGTGGCTTTGGATCAAATAAGTTCTTTCTGATAGTCTTTAATAAATAAATGTTTTGACCAAGTTAATCTGCTCATGTTGTGTGTGTTCAATTATTAGTGACATTGTGGTTACAATGAAGAATGTAAACGAAATAAATAAAATAAATCCTATTCTAATGAATAATCAGAGGCGTGTTGCAAGCTTGTCATTTTTAATTTTGTAAGATTTTATATTTTTTGACAATAGAAAACATACACATACAAACGACAACTACATCACACCTGCCCAGACCCACCTACTCACACCCCAATCACCAGAGAGCCTGCATCACTCTCCGCCACATGGCCTCAAACTGCACCATTTTATTTATCTCCGTCGCCCAAACGCACTTTCAACATTTGGATAATAAAGCATTTAAAGACTGACATTGGTTGATTTTCAGTTTTTAAGTATACGTTTTTTCAAGATGATTGACGAGAAAAGTAACGTCCAACCCATCTCACTGCACCCTTATATGTCATGTCTTGAAATATGAAGACAGATGGATTAAAAGTTAATTTCCATTGTAATACTTCTGACAGCCAAATGTCTAACTCCACCCATAACTTTTGGACATTATAACATTCCCAGAAGGCATGGATTATTATAACCTAATGAAAAATGAACCTGGTAATCTAATTTAATTTACTGCAGGCCTAAAACCTATGGGTTTAACCTTCTGAATGAATTATTATATTGAAGATAGAAGCCGCCTCTTAATGAGTGCCAAGAGCCGATCCGTTACCCAACAAAATAACACATTTATTTAGCCTAATTGTTTTTATGACTATAGACAGTAGGCTATTTTTCCTATTTTCCTGCATTAATTAAATGTCTATTCAACATTTGGCTCAAAAGAAACCATGCCATGAATTAAGAACATATATATTTTTTCACATTGACAACTCAAATCGCTTTAAAGAGCCTTCTAATATTAGACAACAAATAAATATACTAAAACAATAATTTCAAAAACCGTCCATTCATCACCGGATTTCTTCAAATCGCTGTGCAGGAAAAGGATGTCATCCACCGTGCCTGGTCACAGGCTCGCTTCTCTCTGAAAAAACACATCCATCTGAAGGTGACGCTTTATCCTTTGAACCACACAATTACCAGGTTGTCACGAATGTCGGTGGAATGCGGTAGGCCAGAGAAAACCGCAGGACACAGAATGAGATGAAGAACCACTTTACTGAGTAGTAAAGAAATACAAGGAAAATCCTCCAAAACAACAAAGGAGGAGGAGCAAAACCCGCTCACACTAATGACACTCGTACATACAATAAACACGCACACCAAACAGTGGACGTGAACAGGTTAAATAGGCAGACAAACTAACATAATGGGGAACAGGTGTGCAACAACAGACAACAATCAAGTTAACATAGAAACATATAACATAGAGCAGCAGCAGCTAGTACTCCGGTGACGACGAACGCCGAAGCCTGCCCGAGCCAGAAGGAAGGGCAGTCTCGGCAGAATCCGTGACAGTACCCCTCCCCTGATGCGCGGCTCCAGCCGTGCGTTGACACTGGCCTAAGGGACGGCCAGGAGGACGCGGCGCGGGGCGAGTGGGATGGTTCTGATGGAATTCTCTCAACAAGGAGGGATCGAGGATATCCCTCCTAGGAACCCAGCACCGCTCCTCCGGACCGTACCCCTCCCACTCCACGAGATACTGCAGGCCCCCCACCCGACGCCTCGAATCCAGGATGGAACGGACCGAGTACACCGGTGCCCCCTCGATGTCCAGTGGGGGTGGAGGAACCTCCCGTATCTCAAATTCCTGGAGTGGGCCAGCTACCACCGGCCTGAGGAGAGACACATGGAACGAGGGGTTAAAACGATAATTAACAGGAAGTTGTAACCTATAACATACCTCGTTCAATCTCCTCAGGACTTTAAATGGGCCCACAAACCGCCTACCCAACTTCCGGCAGGGCAAGCGAAGGGGCAGGTTTCGGGTCGAGAGCCAGACCCGGTCCCCCGGTGCATACATCGGAGCGTCACTGCGGTAGCGGTCGGCGCTCGCCTTCTGACGCCTGCTGGCCCACTGCAGGCGTTCATTTGTAGCGTCCCAGGTCTCCTGCGAGCGCCGAACCCACTCGTCCACCGCAGGTACCTCGATCTGGCTCTGATGCCACGGTGCCAGGGCCGGCTGATAACCTAACACACACTGGAATGGTGTGAGGTCAGTTGAGGAGTGGCGGTTGGAGTTTATAGCCATCTCTGCCCAGGGTAGGAAAACCGACCACTCCCCTCGCCGGTCCTGGCAATACGACCTCAGAAACCTACCCACCTCCTGGTTAATTCTCTCCACCTGCCCGTTACTCTCGGGGTGAAAACCTGAGGTAAGGCTAACCGAGATCCCCAACCGTTCCATGAACGCCCTCCACACCCTTGAGGTGAACTGGGAACCACGATCAGACACTATATCCTCAGGCACCCCGTAGTGCCGGAAGACATGTGTAAACAGGGTCTCGGCAGTTTGTAGGGCCGTAGGGAGTCCGGACAGAGGAAGGAGGCGACAGGACTTAGAAAACCGATCCACAACGACCAGGATGGTTGTGTTCCCCCTTGAGGGAGGAAGATCAGTCATAAAATCCACCGATAGGTGGGACCACGGTCGTTGTGGAACGGGTAGGGGTTGTAATTTCCCTCTAGGCAGGTGTCTAGGAGCCTTACACTGGGCGCACACCGAGCAGGAGGAAACATAAACCCTCACGTCCTTGGCTAAGGTGGGCCACCAGTACTTCCCACTAAGACAGGTCACTGTCCGACAGATGCCAGGATGACCAGAGGAGGGTGACGTGTGAGCCCAATAGATCAACCGATCGCGGACCTCTAGCGGTACGTACTTACGACCCTCTGGACACTGGTGAGGAGAGGGTTCGCTACGTAACGCCCGCTCGATGTCCGCGTCAACCTCCCACACCACCGGTGCCACCAGACACGACGCTGGAAGTATGGGAGTGGGCTCCACAGAACTCTCCTCCGTGTCATACAGTCGGCACAGAGCATCTGCCTTAGCATTCTGGGAGCCCGGCCTGTAAGAAAGGGTGAAAACAAAACGGGTTAGAAACATGGACCACCTTGCCTGGCGAGGGTTTAACCTCTTCGCCGCTCGGATGTACTCCAGATTGCGGTGGTCAGTCAAAATGAGAAAAGGGTGTTTAGCCCCCTCAAGCCAATGTCTCCACACCTTCAGGGCTCTGACCACCGCCAACAACTCCCGGTCCCCCACATCATCCCCCACATCATTTCTTCGAAAAGAAAGCACAGGGGCGGAGCTTGGGTGGCGTGCCCGAACGCTGAGAAAGTACAGCGCCTATCCCAGCCTCGGATGCGTCCACCTCAACCGTGAAGGCCAAGGAGGGATCCAGATGAGCCAGCACTGGAGCCGAGGTAAACAGCTCCTTCAGGCGACTAAAAGCCCTGTCCACCTCAGCTGACCACCGCAGACGCACCGGTCCCCCCTTTAGCAACGAGGTAATGGGAGCCGCTACCTGACCAAAGCCCAGGATAAACCTCCGGTAGTAGTTGGCAAACCCCAAGAAACGCTGCACCTCCTTTCCCGTGGTTGGAGTCGCCCAATTACGCACGGCCGAAACGCGGTCACTCTCCATCTTCACCCCAGACACGGACATGTGGTACCCTAGGAAGGAGATGGACTCCTGAAAGAACAGGCATTTCTCTGCCTTAGCATACAGGTCATGCTCTAACAGTCTTTCAAGCACTTTACGCACCAGGGACACATGCTTGGCCCTTGTAGTGGAGTATATAAGTATGTCATCAATATACACCACTACCCCTTGTCTGTGGAGGTCCCTGAAAATCTCATCCACAAATGATTGGAAGACTGATGGAGCATTCATTAACCCGTATGGCATGACAAGATACTCATAATGTCCAGAGGTGGTACTAAATGCCGTCTTCCACTCATCTCCCTCCCAGATACGCACTAGGCTGTACGTGCTCCTGAGATCCAATTTTGTGAAGAAGCGTGCCCCGTGCAATGATTCCGTCATACTAGCTATCAGGGGTAATGGATAGCTGTACTTACATTTACATTTACATTTGAGTCATTTAGCAGACACTCTTATCCAGAGCGACTTACAGGAGCAATTAGGGTTAAGTGCCTTGCTTAAGGGCACATCAACAGATTTTTCACCTAGTCGGCTCGGGGATTAGAACCAGCGACCTTTCGGTTACTGGCACAACGCTCTTACCCACTAAGCTACCTGCCGTCCCCCACTAAGCTACCTGCCGCTACCTGCCGCCACTTGATGGTAATCTGATTTAAGCCACGGTAATCAATGCACGGGCGTAAACCACTATCCTTCTTCTTCACAATAAAGAAACTTGAGGAGACAGGTGAAGTGGATGGCCGAATGTATCCCTGTCTCAGAGACTCGGTGACATATGTCTCCATAGCCGCCCTCTCCTCCTGAGACAAAGGATACACGTGACTCCGGGGAAGTGCAGCTCCTATCTGGAGATTTATCGCGCAATCCCCCGGACGATGAGGTGGTAATTTAGTCGCCATCTTTTTACTGAAGGCGATAGCCAAATCGGCATTCTCGGCAGGAATGTGCATAGTGGAAACCTGGTTTGGACTCTCCACCGTAGTAGCCCCCAAGGAAACTCCTACACACCTCCATGAACACTGACCGGACCATCCCTTAAGAGCCCTCTGTTGCCATGAAATCGTGAGGTCATGAATGTTAACCAGGGAAGTCCCAACACCACAGGATACGCAGGAGAATCAATCAGATAGAGGCTAATCCTCTCCTCATGACCACCCTGCGTCCTCATCAGAAGTGGGGTGGTGACCTCCCTGATTATGCCTGACCATAACGGGCGACTATCTAAATTGTGCACATGGAAAGGTTTATCAACAGACACAGTAGGAATCCCTAAACTATGAGCATACTGGCGATCAATAAAATTCCCAGCCGCGCCTGAATCTACTAGCGCCTTATGCTGGGAATGGGGGGAAACGTCTGGAAAAACAATATCTATACACAAATTAGCAACAGGAGGCTCTGTCGGGTGCCTACTCACCTGAGACGGTCGACCAGTGCCCTGCCTGCTGCCTCGACCTCCTGAGGACCCTCCCCTGCACCGACCAGCAGTGTGTCCTCTGCGGCCACAGTTGGTGCAAGGGGCGGTCCCTCTCTCCGTCTCCCTAACCGCAGCACCTCCGAGCTCCATGGGGGTAGACTCGGAGGTGCTGGGGGATGGAATGGACGGCCCTTGATCAGAACGTCCGCGGGCTGCCAACAGGTTATCCAACCTGATGGACATGTCCACCAGTTGGTCCAGGGCGAGATCGGTGTCCCTGCAGGCCAGCTCCCGCCTGCAGGCCAGCTCCCGACGGAACGTCCTCCCTAAGCTGCACATTACACTGTCCCTCTCATTCATCCTAACATACCACTTTACCCAACCCTAAACAGCATCCTCATCTCTCCTCCATCTCCTGTCGTAGGTGGAACAGATGTTACCCGCCGCCCCCTCTGGTGAAATCCTCGTAGTGGACAGTACTTGCGACTATTCCTCCCCACTCAGCGTTGGCCCACTCCAGCGCCTTCCCCGATAGACAGGAGATGAGGGCGGACACGCTCTCATATCCCGAGGGTGCCAGGTGAATGGTGGCCAGGTACAGCTCGACCTGGAGGAGAAATCCCTGGCACTCGGCAGGTGTTCCGTCATATGCCCTCGGGAGCGAGAGCCGAATCCCACTGGACCCAGATGGCGAAGTGGTGACCAGTGTTGTAGGTGGTTGAGTGGTTGGAGATGGTGACGGTATACCATCTCTCTCCCATCGTTCCATTGTCTGGAATACTCGTTCCATGGTGACCCTGAGAGTCTGAATCATTCATTCCTGACGTTGGACTCGTTCCTCCATCGTCTCGGTTACTCCGACTGCTCCTGCTGACTCCATAGTGGTGCGTGTTTCTGTCACGAATGCCGTTGGAATGTGGTAGGCCAGAGTCAAGCGCAGGACACAGAATGAGATGAAGAACCACTTTACTGAGTAGTAAAGAAATACAAGGAAAATCCTCCAAAACAACAAAGGAGGCGCAAAACCCGCTCACACTAATGACACTCGTACATACAATAAACACGCACACCAAACAGTGGACGTGAACAGGTTAAATAGGCAGACAAATTGACATAATGGGGAACAGGTGTGCAACAACAGACAACAATCAAGTGAACATAGAAACATATAACACAGAGCGGCAGCAGCTAGTACTCCGGTGACGACGAACGCCGAAGCCTGCCCGAGCTAGAAGGAAGGGCAGTCTCGGCAGAATCCGTGACACAGGTGGACAGTAGGCCTCTTGAAGCGATAGAGGAAATCAACAAGATCCACAAGTATTCTTTCACAATAGCTGGCCTTATGTTATCTGCAATTTTGAGCTGCACTGTCCCACTCCGTGTAAGATAACATCCACTCTTTGTTTATGTAATGAGCTGTAAGGCACAAGTATCCTGTTTTTTGAAAATCGTCAGTCCACATGTCAAGTGTAATTGCACCATGGTATTTAACCAAGTTCTTTCTCAACTCCGGGACCACCCGCCAGCGGATTTGTTTTGCCTGATGCAGGACTCGAGTGCGATAGGTAGGAGAGAGACTGACTGAAACATTCAGACCTCCATTAATTTACAAACGGATAGTCTAATAGCTAGGCTAGGTGTGAAAAATCCCCTAATTTGTGCCACAGTTTAAACTATCGATAGATGCTGCAGTCAGTTAGAGTTGAGTCCTATTGTAAAGTGTAGTCTAATGGCCAAAAAAGGGCAAACTTGCAATGTATTCGATGCTTAAGTACTGTAAAATGTTACATTTCTAACTCAATATCACAGACCAGATTTACCCTCACAAAAAATGCATCAACCCCTACAAATATATAAATTAATTATAATCCATATAATAATTCAAATAAAATGAGCTGTAGCGAGGAGAGACTGCATGCTGAAGACAATCAGAAAGAATGTGTCTTTAACCCTGCATTATAATAGAACTTATTTTGAACGAAAGCCAGGAATGAGTGAGTCACTCAGCCCTATGCTGTTCCTGCTTCTTTTGCCTATTTGAGTGTTTGTTTAATATCCTACTGATTCTGTGATCACCAAGCCTCATGCAACCGCAAAATGTCAGATAAAGCAATTTCACAAATCCGTCTGTTTTTAAACTTTGCTATGCTGTATTAAAGGCTTTACAATTTGTTTTCATTAGAACAAACTCTCTGGTTTTACTTATACTTTATTTAGTTGTTTTTACACTTTTCCAAACTGGCAGATCAATTATATTGTAATCTAACAGCACTTGTTTGTCATGCAACAGTATGGTACTGGGAGTCCCATAGGGCGGTGCACAATTGGCCCAGCGCCGACCAGGTTCGGGGAGGGTTTGGCTGGGGGGGCTTTACTTGGCTCATCGTGCTCTAGCGACTCCTTGTGGCGGGCCGGGTGCCTGCAGGCTGACCTCGGTTGTCAGATGAACAGTGTTTCCTCCGACACATTGGTGCAGCTGGCTTCCGGGCTAAGCGGGCGGGTGTTAAGGAGCGCGGTTTGGTGGGTCATGTTTCAGAGGACGCATGACCTTCGCCTCTCCCGAGCCCGTTGGGGAGTTGCAGCGATGAGACAAGATCGTAATTGAAATTGGGATAAAAAAAGGGGGTAAAATACAAAAAATAC
Organism: Coregonus lavaretus; assembly: GCF_964263955.1. Classification (NCBI taxonomy): domain Eukaryota; kingdom Metazoa; phylum Chordata; class Actinopteri; order Salmoniformes; family Salmonidae; genus Coregonus; species Coregonus lavaretus. Next base: position 44,572,343 of record NC_140009.1, on the reverse strand, counting down.
ATATATACAGTACCAGTCAAACAATTGGTACACACCTACTCATTCCAAGGTTTTTCTTTATTTTTACTATTTTCTACATTGTAGAATAATGGTGAAGACATGAACACTATGAAATAACACATATGGAATCATGTAGTAACCAAAAAAGTGTTAAACAAATCAAAATGTATTTTATATTTGAGATTCTTCAAAGTAGCCACCCTTTGCCTTGATGACAGCTTTGCACACTCTTGGCATTCTCTCAACCAGCTTCATGAGGTAGTCACCTGGAATGCATTTCAATTAACAGGTGTGCCTTGTTAAAGGTTAATTTGTGGAATTGATTTCCTTCTTAATGCGCTTGAGCCAATCAGTTGTGTTGTGACAGTAGGGGTGGTATACAGAAGATAGCCGTATTTGGTTAAAGACAAAGTCCATATTATTGCAAGAACAGCTCAAATAAGCAAAGAGAAACGACAGTCCATCATTACTTTAAGACATGAAGGTCAATCAATACGGAAAATGTCAAGAACTTTGAACATTTCTTCAAGTGCAGTCGCAAAAACCATCAAGCGCTATAAAGAAACTGGCTCTCATGAGGAAACACGAGCAATGGACATTAGACCGGTGGAAATCTGTCCTTTAGACCGGTGAAAATCTGTCCTTTGGTCCAAATTTGAGATTTCTGGTTCCAACCGCTGTGTCTTTGTGAGACGCAGAGTAGGTGAACGGATGATCTTCCCACGTGAAGCCTGGAGGAGGAGGTGTGATGGTGTGGGGGTGCTTTTCTGGTGACACTGTCAGTGATTTATTTAGAAAATCAAGGCACGTCACGGTTTCGGCCGAGGCTGCTCCTCCTCCTTGTTCGGGCAGGCTTCGGCGGTCGTCGTCCCCGGAGTACTAGCTGCCACCGTTCGATGTTTCATGTTTGTTTGGTTTTGTCTGTTTGTACACCTGTCCCTTGTTAGTGTTTGATTTGGTTGCCTATTTAGTTTTCGTGTGTGGGGGCAGGTGTTATGTGGTATTGTTTATTTGTCAAGCTGTTGCTCTTTGGTATTTACTCTCTGGATTGTTGTTTTCCGAGAGTCCGCACTGTGTGCGCTATCGTCATTTTTACGCACTGTGTGTGTTGTGCGTACTTTGTATTTTGCCTCCCGGTTGGGTTGGCTGTTCGCCTGTTTGGTGCTGTAATTTTGTTACTACAGTCTGTTGACGAACGCCCGTGTTTCCTGCACTTGATTCCTCACCGCATCCACACTCAGCTACTGACAGAATACCACATCATCATGGAGTCAGCAGGAGCACCCGCGCCGACAGAGGTCATGGAGGACCGTCTTCGTGGACAGGAGGACCGGATTAACCAGATCGGGCACGCCTTGGATCGGGTGATGAACACTCTCCACCGATGGGAAAGCAGTGGGGTACCCACGCCCCCACCTACCGGAAAGCAGTGGGGTACCCACGCCCCCACCTACCGGACCATCCCCATCGGTCAGTCCTCCTGTCCACATTCCGGAACCCAGTGGGATTCGGCTCTCGCTCCCGAGGGCGTACGACGGCTCCGCTGCCGGGTGTCAAGGGTTCCTGCTACAGGTGGAGCTCTACCTCGCCACCGTACACCCGGCGCCCTCGGGACACGAGAGCGTCTCCGCCCTCATCTCCTGTCTCACCGGCAAGGCGTTGGAGTGGGCCAATGCCGAATGGAGGAGAATGGACGCCGCTACCATCACTTATGCGGAGTTCTCCCGCCGCTTCCGGGCCGCGTTCGACCATCCACCAGAAGGGAAGGCGGCGGGGGAGCGTCTGTTCTTCCTCCGACAGGGGATGAGGAGCGCACAGGATTTTGCCCTGGAGTTCCGGACTCTAGCGGCAGATGCAGGGTGGAATGAGCGGGCCCTCATAGACCACTTTCGTTGTAGCCTCCGGGAGGACGTCCAAAGAGAGTTGGCGTGCAGGGATACCATGTTGACGTTTGACCAACTAGTCGACATGGCCATTCGGTTGGACACCCTGCTCGCCACCCGTGGACGTCCCGGATGGGGGTCGCCCATTTCACCCTCCAGCACCTCCGAGCCGAGCCCTATGGAGCTCGGAGGTGCTGGCGCTAGAGAAAGGAGGAGTAGGAACCCGAGGGGGGCCGTCCCCTGCACCAACTGTGGCCGTGGAGGGCACACCGAGGCTAGGTGTTGGGGAAGGTCCCCCGGTGGAGGTGAAGGCAGGCCACGCATTGGGGAGTCCTCCCAGGTGAGTAGGCGCCCTACTTACCCAGAGCTTTCTGTCGTTCACATAACCTTGCCTGTTTGTTTTCCACAGGTAGCGCCTCGTTCCCAGCATAAGGCGCTAGTCGATTCAGGCGCAGCTGGGAACTTTGTAGATCGCCAGTTCTGTGTAGAATTAGGGATTCCTCTCCTTCCCGTTGATAAGCCTTTCCCTGTACATGCCCTAGATAGCCGTCCGTTAGGATCTGGATTGATTAGGGAGGTCACAGCGCCCCTTAAGATGGAGGCGCAGGGGGGTCATGAGGAGACGATTCAGCTCTATCTGATTGACTCTCCTGCGTATCCGGTGGTGCTGGGGCTTCCCTGGTTGATTACCCATGACCCTACTATTTCGTGGCGAGAGAAGGCTCTTAAAGGGTGGTCTGCTCAGTGTGAGGGGCTGTGTCTGGGTGTTTCCATAGGGGCGACCTCGGTGGAAAGTCAGAATCTAATGCCTGCACTGCACATTCCCCCCGAGTATGAGGATTTGACACTGGTGTTTAGTAAGACTATGGCGGCGCAGCTGCCGCCTCATAGACGGGGGGATTGTGCGATAGATCTCCAGTTAGGAGCAGCCCTCCCGCGGAGCCATGTGTATCCCTTGTCTCAAGAGGAGAGGAAGGCGATGGAAACTTACATCGCCGAGTCTCTGAGACAGGGATACATACGGGCCTCCACTTCACCCGCTTCCTCAAGCTTCTTTTTTGTGAAGAAAAAGGATGGAGGTCTGCGCCCGTGTATTGATTACCGCGGTCTCAATCAGATTACGGTGAAGTACAGCTATCCACTTCCTCTGATTGCGACTATGACGGAATCATTACACGGTGCTCAGTTCTTCACAAAATTGGATCTCAGGAGCGCATATAACTTGGTGCGCATTAGAGAGGGCGATGAATGGAAGACAGCGTTTAGCACAACCTCCGGTCATTACGAGTATCTCGTCATGCCATATGGGTTAATGAATGCTCCCTCAGTCTTCCAATCCTTCGTCGATGAGATTTTCCTGGACATGCAGGGGCAGGGAGTAGTCGTGTACATCGACGATATTCTGGTGTACAGTTCTACCCGAGCAGAGCATGTAGCCCTGGTGCGCCGAGTGTTGAGGAGGCTGTTGGAGCATGACCTATATGTCAAGGCAGAGAAATGTCTGTTCTTTCAGAAGTTGGTCTCCTTTTTGGGTTATCAGTTGTCTGCGTGGAGGTTGACCGGGTGTCAGCTGTGCGTAATTGGCAAACCCCAACCACTGTGAAAGAGGTGCAACGGTTCTTGGGTTTTGCGAATTACTACCGGAGGTTTATCCGGGGTTTTGGACAGGTGGCAGCTCCCATAACGTCTCTGTTGAAGGGGGGTCCGGTGCGCTTGCGGTGGTCAGCTGAGGCGGACAGGGCTTTTGGGAGACTGAAGGACCTGTTTACCTCGGCGCCGGTGTTGGCGCATCCGGATCCCGCTTTACCATTCCAGGTAGAGGTAGACGCGTCCGAGGCCGGTATTGGGGCCGTTCTCTCACAACGGTCTGGCACACCACCTAAACTCCGCCCCTGTGCTTTTTATTCTAAGAAACTCAGTCCGGCGGAGCGGAATTATGACGTAGGGGACAGGGAGCTGTTAGCCGTGGTACAGGCCCTAAAGGTGTGGAGGCATTGGCTTGAGGGGGCTCAACACCCTTTCCTCATTTTGACTGACCACCGTAACCTGGAATACATCCGGGCAGCTAGGAGACTGAATCCTCGCCAGGCCCGCTGGACTATGTTCCTAGCCCGGTTTGTGTTTAAAATCACTTACATCCCTGGGTCCCAGAACGGGAAGGCAGATGCCCTGTCTCGGCGGTATGACACGGAGGAGAGGTCCGTTGAGCCCACTCCCATACTACCAAAGTCTTGTCTGGTGGCACCGGTGGTATGGGAGGTCGATGCAGAGATCGAGCGGGCGTTACGCACCGACCCAAGTCCTCCACAGTGTCCAGTGGGTCGGACGTACGTTCCGCTCGAGGTACGCGATCGCCTCATTTATTGGGCTCATACGTCCCCCTCCTCTGGACATCCAGGTATCGGCCGGACAGTTCACTGCCTTAGCACTAAGTACTGGTGGCCAACGTTAGCCAGGGATGTGAGGGTTATGTGTCCTCCTGTTCGGTGTGTGCCCAGTGTAAGGCGCCCAGACATTTGCCCAGGGGTAAGCTACAACCCCTGCCCGTTCCACAACGACCCTGGTCCCACCTCTCGGTGGATTTTGTTACAGACCTTCCCCCCTCACAGGGGAATACTACCATCCTGGTCGTTGTGGATCGGTTCTCGAAGGCCTGTCGTCTCCTTCCCATGCCGGGTCTCCCTACTGCCCTACAGACCGCTGAGGCTCTGTTTACCCATGTCTTCCGGCATTACGGGGTACCCGAGGATATAGTGTCTGATCGAGGCCCCCAGTTCACCTCCAGAGTGTGGAGAGCGTTTATGGAACGGTTGGGGGTTTCGGTGAGCCTTACCTCGGGTTACCACCCGGAGAGTAATGGGCAGGTTGAACGTGTCAACCAGGATGTGGGTAGGTTTCTGAGGTCTTATTGCCAGGGCCGGCCGGAGGAGTGGGCGAGATACGTTCCGTGGGCCGAGATGGCACAGAACTCTCTCCGCCACTCCTCCACCCAACTAACCCCTTTCCAGTGTGTGTTAGGGTACCAGCCGGTTCTGGCACCTTGGCACGAGAGCCAGATCGAGGCCCCTGCGGTGGATGAGTGGGTGCGGCGCTCGGAGGAGACATGGAACGCTGCCCACGTTCATCTGCAGCGGGCCATCCGTCGGCATAAGACGAGCGCCGATCTCCACCGCAGTGAGGGGCCTGTGTACGCACCTGGAGATCGAGTCTGGCTCTCGACCAGAAACCTGCCCCTCCGCCTGCCCTGCCGGAAGCTGGGTCGGCGGTTTGTGGGGCCATTCAAAGTCCTGAGGAGGTTGAACGAGGTGTGTTACAGGTTAGAACTGCCTATTGATTACAGGAATATTAACCCCTCGTTCCATGTGTCTCTCCTCAGGCCGGTGGTAGCTGGTCCACTCCAGGACTATGAGATAGAAGAGACTCCTCCGCCCCCGTTGGACATCGAGGGGGCTCCGGCGTACACTGTGAGGTCCATCCTTGATTCGAGACGCCGGATGGGGGGTCTCCAATATCTCGTGGAGTGGGAGGGGTACGGCCCGGAGGAGCGGTGCTGGGTGCCGAGGAGGGACATATTAGACCTGTCCCTGCTGACCGAGTTCCATCGGGGTCATCCTACGCGCCCTGCTCCGCGTCGTCCTGGTCGTCCCCGAGGCCGGGATCGGCGCACGGTCAAGGGGGGGGGTACTGTCACGGTTTCGGCCGAGGCTGCTCCTCCTCCTTGTTCGGGCAGGCTTCGGCGGTCGTCGTCCCCGGAGTACTAGCTGCCACCGTTCGATGTTTCATGTTTGTTTGGTTTTGTTTGTTTGTACACCTGTCCCTTGTTAGTGTTTGATTTGGTTGCCTATTTAGTTTTCGTGTGTGGGGGCAGGTGTTATGTGGTATTGTTTATTTGTCAAGCTGTTGCTCTTTGGTATTTACTCTCTGGATTGTTGTTTTCCGAGAGTCCGCACTGTGTGCGCTATCGTCATTTTTACGCACTGTGTGTGTTGTGCGTACTTTGTATTTTGCCTCCCGGTTGGGTTGGCTGTTCGCCTGTTTGGTGCTGTAATTTTGTTACTACAGTCTGTTGACGAACGCCCGTGTTTCCTGCGCTTGATTCCTCACCGCATCTACACTCAGCTACTGACAGCACACTTAACCAGCATGGCTACCACAGCATTCTGCAGCGATACGCCATCCCATCCGGTTTGCGCTTAGTGGGACTATCATTTGTTTTTCAACAGGACAATGACCCAAAACACACCTCCAGGCTGTGTAAGGGCTATTTGACCAAGAAAGAGAGTGATTGAGTGCTGCATCAGATGACCTGGCCTCCACAATCCCCCGACCTCAACCCAATTGAGATGGTTTGGACCGCAGAGTGGTCAAACCATCTCAGAGTGAAGGAAAAGCAGCCAACAAGTGCTCAGCATATGTGGGAACTCCTTCAAGACTGTTGGAAAAGCATTCCTGGTGAAGCTGGTTGAGAGAATGCCAAGAGTGTGCAAAGCTGTCATCAAGTCAAAGGGTGGCTATTTGAAGAATCTACAATATAAAATATATTTGGATTTGTTTAACACTTTTTTGGTTACTACATGATTCCATATGTGTTATTTCATAGGTTTGATGTCTTATAAAGAATAAATAAAAACCCTTGAATGAGTAGATGTGTCCAAACTTTTGACTGGTACTGTATATATAACATTAGGCTATAACTAGCAATGCAAATGGGTCTGAGATACGAATAATGTTACTACACAGATCGCTTTAACTTGACATGAAAACGACTTTCTGACAAAATTAGAAAGGTGTAATATCTGATGGACAATTCTCCCTCTCTGTCTCGGATGCCCTTAGTTTGAAGATGCAATCCGGAGACAGGTGTTTTATAAAATAGCCTTCTATGTGTTCTCTTTTCGACTCCCTCTGCATATTTGCAATCAAACGCCAGAATTCTCTCCATCTCCTTAGCTCTCATACTCTAAGTCCACTGGGCATTCCACTGATTTAAAACTCAGTCCTCCAGAAAGTGGAGAGCAACAATATTGCAGTTCTCCTACGAGATATATATTTTTTAAAGACGCTTTAGGAAGGATTACCTACACATACTGACCAGCTCATGTTATAGATAGAAGCGTGCTACATGGCAGACCATTCTGAACTCATCTCTCGGCATGTCCAGCCCATCCATTATCTCAGCCAATCATGGCTAGCGGGAAGGTTCCTGTCTTTTTCCGTGGTAAAACCAACCAGGCTCGTAATTTTATTTATTTATTAATATTTACAGATGACATACAAGTTTGTTAGGCACATGAAAGTTGTTCCAGAAGGCATTTTGATTTTAAAAAAAAGTTTATGTTCAAATGGCTCTCCTTTAAAGTAGTGACGCGCGACATATGCCTAGTTTCCTGAAACGAGTCACAATTGCCACAGTAAACGGAAACATTTATAGTGTTAACAGGGAAAACTCTAGAACAGTGGTCACCAACATTTTCTGAGTCAAGATCACTTTGAGTCAAAATGCAAGCCGTGATCTACCGCCAGCTGCACCAATGTGTCGGAGGAATCACCATCCAACTGACGACCGAAGTCAGCCTGCAAGCACCCGCCTGCCACAAGGAGTTGCTAGAGCGCGATGAGCCAAGTAAAGCCCCCCTGGCCAAACCCTCCCCTAACCTCCTCAATTGTGCACCGCCCTATGGGACTCCCTGTCACGGCCGGTTGTGACACAGCCTGGGATCAAACCCGGGTCTGTAGTGACACCTCAAGCACAGCGATGCAGTACCTTAGACTGCTGCGCCACTCGGGAGGCATGTTGTTACTTCTATGAACAGAGAAAGTGAAATATTCCTCAATATTAGAAAAAAAACCCAAGCAACTAATAATAACAACAACGCAAGCCTATCGATAAACTTTTCTACTCATTCATTACTGCTGCAATGCTTGTTGTAGCGCTGAGTGGAAATAGGAAGAACACACATTTTATGGCTTATAAAAGTGTTGAACACAAAGTGTTGACAGTGCTGAGTAAGAACTTAAACATGAACTCACTCATAAAAACAGCATCTCTTTGCTGTATTCGTTGACAGTCTCTCTCTAGTCTTGGTTTTAAACGTTTTGAAATCTCACAGTATCAACTTTGGTGTCGCTTTCATTTATGCCTGCTACTTTACTGCAGACATGGTCATCTGAGCCATCCGATTGGACAGCGGAAGGCCTATAGTGCACTTAATTTGCTCTCTGGGCCCGCCGAGAAAGCAGAGTTTATACCTTCAGACACATGAAATGGTTCAAAATGGCAACAGTTCGCCTACCAGGCGCACAGGGCAGCTGAATCGGGTGCTCCTACAACAGTATATTTTATTTATAGTAATACATACTATTGTTTTTATATTATTCAAGCCTTAGAATAAAGATTTCTTGAATGTTTTGAGATGTGTGTACTAAGAATATAGTATGGTTTGGTATGTTTTGAGTTAATAGTACCTAACTAAATCGAGGTAATCGGTTTCCATAAATGGTTTGAGTATGGTCATAGGAATTTGAGTTTCATTGAAGTAAATATTTTGAGTTGGTACGACTATTATACTAGTCAGTGAAGTTGAGTACAGTTAAAGCATAGCAATTCAATATGCAGCAATTAAATGTATTAAATTCATTAAACAATATTTTAAAGTTAAGTCAAGTTTTAAAAAGTAGGGGTTTGCATAAAACCATTAGGTTAACTACAAGTAATTCAAAAATAATTAAGTGTGCCTTACTTTTAACTTGAGCTTGTTAACTTAACATCTTCGAGATAAATGGGTTTCCTCAAACTTTTTGAGTTAACAGAACTTATCGGGTTTTACAGTGTAGGGTATATGGAACATGAGTGAGGGGGTCTGGGCAAGCAGCTGGAGGGCAGCGTGAAGGATTTAACAGCTGCTTCATTGCAGTTCCATTCTCCTACACTCTTCTTTTATCGGTCTCTTAAATCAAATGCAGCGCTATCAGCGCTGTGCTTAATCCAGTGGTTCCAATTAGAATTCATGCCGTATTCCGCGCATACTTCCTCAACAGTCATGGCATACTGTATTTATAGGCCAATATACATTATTTATCTCATTGTTTTTAGTCTTTCTGGAGAGAGGAACAATTTATTAATGAGGGCCAAGGATGAAATTCCCCCCCAAAAAATGTCAAAGATGGACACATTAAGAAACGTTAAGAACTATTTTAGTAACGTACTTGTAATCCTTAATCCTCATTCTTCACCCCGACCCAGGCCGCCATTTTCTCCTTCATTTGAGGTAATTTCCCCCCAGTGACCGGTGAGGGCATTAGTGTGTGTCTGAGGAGCGTTTAAGGGGCTTGAGTCTCCCCAGGAAGGCGCTTTAGAGAGCCCTACGTGGGGTACAAGCGACCCAGGAGGTGTCAAAGCCTCCTTGTGGGGGACGAGGGGGACGAGGTAAGGGGGACTGACACCTCTATACAGGGAGGCGGGTAAGCATTCTGTCGCCATGGCGAGCCCATTGTGGCGCTGAAAGCCCAAATAATTCAAATCTTCATATTTAGCATAACCTTATTGACATCAATTCAATAGGGAATCATAGGGAATATTTGGAGAGCGTAGCCTAGGCCTTAATGTGACACTCAAGGAGAAATGTGGTAGGATATTTTCAGCTAAGTCTCCAGCTTCTTCGAGCACTGCTACCAATGGAAGGCTGTCTCTGTAATGTGAGTGACGTCTCTGTCTACAGTTGTGGAAGCAACACAGTGTAGGGACACGTTCGGTATACTAATAATATTATTCAAGCATTTTTCATAACTTCAAATAAGTACAACAGATGGGAGTTCTACAACTTCAGCAACAGTGTGTGTGTGTGTGTGTGTGTGTGTGTGTGTGTGTGTGTGTGTGTGTGTGTGTGTGTGTGTGTGTGTGTGTGTGTGTGTGAGAGAGAGAGACAGACAGACAGATAGAGACAGAGATGGTTGGGCCAGGGGAGCGTAGGCACAGTGAGGTCCAGACCTCGGCCATGGGCTTGCAGTTGTGATCTATTATTTCCTGCCCTTCCACTACCACCATCACTAAGTCAAAATCAATATACTTCCAAGTGTTGGAGTGTAACCTCTTAGTATCTGATACGACTGCTGGGAGGAAGCTGGGAACATTTGCCAATCACCCGGACTGACAAAAAATATCCCCAGGCTCTCTGCTCTGCAACTCAAAGACCACAACCAGGGCAGAGAGAGGGAGGAGGGGAGGGAGAGATGGAGGGAGCGGGAAGAGGGGGACAAAGCTTCTCTGAAGTGGTACAAAAACACCCCCTGGTCGAAAAGCACACTTAACTTTCCCTCTTTTCTTAACAACGTGCTCCTCTTAGTGGCTCTCCAGCCCTCTCACTTATATTTCCCTCCCCCTTAATCCTCCCTCCTTCCCCACTCTCTCATTTTGGGAAACATCCCCTTCAGTAGCTCAGTTTTCATTTGTTGGGCTGTCTGTGTGAGTTCGGTAAAGGGAGATAATGTAAGCCAGGACCTAGTTTAAAGAACACTGCCTCAGGGCATATTTATTTATATATATCTCTATCTCTCTCTCTCTTTCTCTCTCTCTCTCTCTGTCTCTCTTGTTGTGGAAAATAACCACCATACTTTATTACAAATACGGTCTTGCAGAGTTTTTGTTGCATCAAGAAATGACTTTATTAAAGTTTTCAACAAAGCCGATACCCGTCTGCAGAGGGGCACCCATTCTTAAGGTCTCCCTCCATCTTATATGGTACTCTTCAGTTTTCCGATTCTTTTATTGCTCCACCCACTTCCTTTGTCCCTGAGGACGGCTGAACTATTACTCCAACCAATCACCCGCTCCCCTGTCTTGCACACACACTCATGTTTAGCTTAAACATGACAGGCCCTAAATCACACAAACCTCAAGCTGTAATCAATCAAGAAGATACCAAGGAGACAAAGGTCTAGCCCAAACTCTATTCAACCCTGGTGCCGCTCCCTTCTCTGTGTTTGAAGAGAGAGACAAAAACAAACGGCCCAATTCAGTTAGCCACAAAGAATGTTAACTATATGTTCATGATTAACTCAATTTCATCTGATAATCCATTAAAAATACACATCACTCTCTCTCTCTCTCTCTCTCTCTCTCTCTCTCTCTCTCTCTCTCTCTCTCTCACACACACACACTCACTCACGTTCGACGGGAGTTCGCTCTTTGTTGGGTTTCCGGCGTCGAGACAGACCTAGTTGCGACTGTTTTCTCCTCTGCTGGAGCAAAGTGGAAATGTTACAGAGGCGGAGATAGAAACTATTGAATGGCCTTCTCTTTCTAATAGCCCCCAAACTAGAGTAGTAGTCTCACATGACTGCAACTGATACTCACTATTTGCATTGTAATGAGATGTCCTATTTAATTTGAAATGAACACATTGCTGGTTTTGGTATGCCGTATTGTCAAGCCATGCCTCATAACTTATACGACGGAATGTCTACCTACTGGGTAATGATTTACTTTGACTACATATCCATGACACATTTATTACACTATAAGCATTACATGAACGTGTTATAACAGGTCCCAACCACATTATTAAAGGTTCATGAAATACAGTTGAAGTCGGAAGTTTACATATACTTAGGTTGGAGTCATTAAAACTCGTTTTTCAACCACTCCACAAATTTCTTGTTAACAAACTATAGTTTTGGCAAGTCGGTTAGGACATCTACTTTGTACATGACACAAGTAATTTTTCCAACAATTGTTTACCGACAGATTATTTCACTTATAATTCACTGTATCACAATTCCAGTGGGTCAGAAGTTTTCATACACTAAGTTGACTGTGCCTTTAAACAGCTTGGGAAATTCCAAAAAATGATGTCATGGCTTTAGAAGCTTCTGAGAGGCTAATTGACATCATTTGAGTGAATTGGAGGTGTACCTGTGGATGTATTTCAAGGCCTACCTTCAAACTCAGTGCCTTTTTGCTTGACATCATGGAAAAATCTAAAGAAATAAGCAAAGACCTCAGGAAAAACATTGTAGCCCTCCACAAGTCTGGTTCATCATTGAGAGCAATTTCCAAACACCTGAAGGTACCATGTTCATCTGTACAAACAATAGTACGCAAGTATAAACACCATGGGACCACGCAGCTGTCATACCTCTGAGTGGCGCAGTGGTCTAAGGCACTGCATCGCAGTGCTAACTGTGCCACTAGAGATCCTGGTTCGAATCCAGGCTCTGTCGCCGCCGGCCGTGACCGGGAGACTCATGGGCGGCGCACAATTGGCCCAGCGTCGTCCAGGGTAGGGGAGGGAATGGCCGGCAGGGATGTAGCTCAGTTGCTAGAGCATGGCGTTTGCAACGCCAGGGTTGTGGGTTCGATTCCCACGGGGGGCCAGTATAAAAAAAATATGTATTCACTAACTGTAAGTCGCTCTGGATAAGAGCGTCTGCTAAATGACTAAAATGTAAAATGTAAATGTAATACCGCTCAGGAAGGAGATGCGTTCTGTCTCCTAGAGATGAACATACTTTGGTGCGAAAAGTGCAAATCAAACCCTCAACTACATGATTTGATCTGTAAAAGTTACCCTGAGGATTCAACCCTGTGGGGATCTTCATGCACCATTAACCTCAGTGAGAAGAAGAAGAAGAAGGTCCTATACCGGCCAGTGGTGGAAATGGGGATAGTACAGGTTATATATCAGCCTAATTTTCAAAATGTGGTTTGGCCTTTAGGCATATTCACTAACACTGGTATGGCAGAAGCACACTTTTTAGAACTGACACTAAACTGTCATTATAATGATGCATCTATTAAGATACATAAATATGAGCTATTGCAGAGCATGACATGAATGCGCTAGAGATATGCTATGTATTTATTTTATGAACCTTTAATAATGCAGTTGGGACCTGTTATAACACATTCATGAAACGCTTATAGATGTGTAATGAATGCATTATGGATATGTTATAAAAGTAAATCATTACAAAATACAAATACGGTAGTGGCATTACACATGTCAAGGTTCATTGATACCGATTAAACAATTAGTATCTCTTTCTACCCTGTTCGCAATCTTCTTCTGGCCTGAACATGTTCATTACTTGTATTGCAATATCATGAAGATTTCTCATTGTCATTGTCAATAAAGTTCCCCTCTTTAAAACGATACAACAGACTACACTACCCAGAGCAAGGCTTTAGCTGGTCTTCAACCTGGCCCTCATCTCTCCCTCCCTCTTTCCCCCCTCCCCCCTCTCCCTCTCCCCTTCACAGCACAGGTCTGATGATGGAAAGGGATGGTGAGAGGGGTGTAGGAGGAGAGAGGGGAGAGGGGAGTGAAAGAGAGAAAGAGAGAGAGAGAGAGGGATGGATGGATGGGGGAGAGTAGAAAGGCCTCTTTAGGACTGATGTGTCGGCCTGCAGGCCTGCCTGCCTGCCTGCAGAGTTTATAGGACCCCTGTCTGTCTGTAGCCAACCCCAGTGCCATCAGCCCACTCCATGCTACAAATACACACACACACAGATCTCCAACCCCGATGCCAGCTTATGGGGTGGGGGAAGGGGGTTAGCTAGTCTTTTGTTTTATAGAATTTGGTGAGGGGTAGATCAGCTTTAATATTGCAGATAGATTGTGCTTCTATCAATGTAATTGTCTGCATCATTTCCAATCCCCCATATATATATTTTAAAAATATATTTTATTTTAAATGTATTTAAAATATACATATTTTCCTTATTTATTATTTTCCCCTAACCCTACCACCCCTCCATAATTGGAGTAAACAAATGGACAAAAATACTTAGGCTTCTACTTCCAGCTTATACATACTATATACATTTTATGGACAGTATAGTTTACATGAGTTATCTTTTGTTTGTTTTTAGTCCCAGCCTTCAGTTACCCTCAACCCTCCCATCTATCTCTGAAGACCATCCACTTTTGCCATATATTTTCCCACTCTGCTGTGATGTTTCACAAAAGTTCTGAACCTTTCTATTCTCATAGTTTCTACAGATTGTAAATGAAAGATAAACATTTTTGCTAAAAGTATTATTATATTATTGATCGAATGACTATTACTTTTCAAATCATCCAGCAGTGCTATTTGCAGAGTTAGCTCCAAGTAAATGTTGCATTAACATATAGTTAATCCATGCAATGTTTTAGCCATTCCTGAACCTATGACCAAAAACAAGCTACATATGGGCAGTACCAAAACAAGTGATCTAATGATTCTGTCTCTTCGCAGCAAAATCTGCAGAGCTGGGATGGTTGTATCCCCCAATACAGTGGTTCTTCCATTAATAGTTGCGTCATACTGCAGCACAGCTTGAGGGTGACGCAAAATTCTATGGCACGTTATTTAACTGTCAGCCATTGTCGCTATTAATGCAGGTTAATGCTAGTTTGACCACCAGAGGGCATCATTGAGAAGCTACGTTATTGTAACGACATGGAGCTGTAGGCCTAAGAGTCCTGTTTGCTGTAGCTGTTTTAGCGTAACTTAGTTATTGGCGAAATAGCAAAGGGAGCCTTGAATAATTAAACAATGAATAAACCGCAACATGTCGGCTAAAGCGATTGAATTCACGAATGCATTTGACGGTTTTTAATATTGGCTGTACTAGAGACTTTAAAACTTTTTTTTGTTAGAACAGACTACAGTATATGGTATTGATTATAATTTGTTTTTAAATGATTATAGTATTTGTTTGGTCAACATTTACAGTATTTGTTGTGCTGTTTATACTGTTAGAAATGTAGCTTAATTAAATTGATTAATATTATCGTGTTTCTATTCCAAGAAAAACGAAAATGCATTTTACAGTAGCCTTTGTAGGCCTCAGGGAAAATATGGCGCTGTACAATGTGACCGGTCGGGAGTAAGGCTACTAAGCAAAATAATCCTAACATTTCCACACCCTAATTGTAGGCTAACCAATACCCAAACTGAGATTTATCAAGACCAGTCCCCATGCTTGTCTCAGAGCAGCGCGAAACAGTGCTGAAATAGTTGACCACATGCTGGTAGGCTATTGCTTCAAATCCTGGATGACTTTGGATGACTTTGGATGACTTTGGGTGTTTCAGTAAGCCTACTTTATTCCAATATTTCCATCATTCAGTGATATTTATTTCCATAGTAATTCATTATGGCTCCATCCAGATGTGGTTAGAAAACAGTGCATTTGGTGGGCTATGCAAAAGAGATGGGAGAAGTGACATGCCTTGCAAACATCCATTAATACATTGAATGTCCCTTAACTCGGCAAGAGTCTATTGTCCTACTGATAGCCCATCAAGGGTGGATGGCTTCTTTTGTATTCTTAAAAGAACTCCAGCACAGAGAAGAGAAAGGAACCCTGAATAATTAAACAATGAATAAACCGCAACATGTCGGCTAAAGCGATTGAATTCACGAATGCATTTGACTGTTTTTAATATTGGCATCAACCAAAAACACAGCATCTACCGTGGTAGAAATATTTTTTGTACTATTTCAAAATGCAGCAGGTAGCTTAGTGGTTAAGAGCGTTGTGCCAGTAACCGAAAGGTCGCTGGTTCTAATCCCAGAGCCGACTAGGTGAAAAATCTGTCGATGTGCCCTTGAGCAAGGCACTTAACCCTAATTGCTCCTGTAAGTCGCTCTGGATAAGAGCGTCTGCTAAATGACTAAAATGTAAATGTAAATATATGTTTATTAGGCTACTGTGCAGTGTCTTTGAATACAATGCTTCTCCTACCCTCCTTCTTGGCAAGAGTCTATTGTCCTGCTAATAGCCCATCATGGGTGGATGGCTTCTTTTGTATTCCAATGTATTGAATGAATGTATTAATTACAGTGATTTACCATTCTCATTCTCAGAGTGGAAACATTGTTTACAGAGTTCACAACCTGCTACACTTGTGAAAAACAAGTGTTTGAAAACATGTTTTCAAAATGCCTCCAGCTGTCCATCACTACTGTAAACCGAGAACTGTATTCTAAAAATAAAAACACAGCATCTACAGTGGTACAAATATATTATTGAATTCGACAAAAAAAATATGCTTTTACAATGTATATGTTTATTAGGCTAATGTGCGGTCTGACAAAAACCAACAGAACAATGAGATGTTTACTGTAGCCTACATAGTAAACATAGTAAAGTGCCTAATTCCTTACATAAGGGAGAGCAGGCCATGTCCAGACTTTCTCGGTGACCTCAAGTACTCATTAACTCTGTCTTTAATGCTGTTTCGGGTTGCATCACTCATGGACAGAAACTTCTGAGACACAGTATTAATGATGAACACTCGGAGGTTCACTGGTAAGCCACATTTGCCTCGGGATCCATCCCAGTTGGTATTCTGTGTCCACTTGTGGTATCTCTCTTCGGTTACACATCCTTGGAATAGCAAAACAGCATAACGGTCCGGACGGTCCTTGCTGTGCCTGGCGAGCAGTTCGTCATGTTGCAACAAATACATTTATCATCTCAGCAAGGTTTTACCCGGGGCCGTGGAGCTGGGGGGAAGTGCAACTCAAATGTAGTTGAGATGTAGTTGAAATAAACATCTGCATTTTTGAAATAGTCTTTTTTAACATTATTTTATTAACGAAAGCATAAAGATGTTGATGAACAAATACTGTATATGCATCTATATGCATTACATGACCCATTTACAGCTTCTTCTGACAAAGTAGGAAAGAAAGTGTATTTTTTTGTGTGTGAAATTGCTTTATCTGACATTTTGCGGTTGCATGAGGCTTGGTGATCACATAATCAGTAGGATATTAAACAAACACTCAAATAGGCAACAGAAGCATGAACAGCATAGGGCTGAGTGACTCACTCATTCCTGGCTTTCGTTCAAAATAAGCTATATTATTAAAACGGAGTCTGGTGCTCTCTAATGTGTGGATAGGCCACTGGGAGTAAATGGATACCGGACTGCACTCTGGTCAAAGAGTGATGACAGACACAGAAGCCCAGTCTAGGAGTTTAATGATGAACCAGAGTATACATGTGGTCTGTGTACAGAGGGAAACAGGATAAAATAAATAGAAAATTACTACAATGTAAATCCAATAAACAATATTACATTAAACAGTACTGTCAACAATCTCTATACACAAAAGACAAAAAGAGAAAAATAACACACTATAATTAATCTCAAGAGAATTAACATTACAGTTACACCAACTGGTAGTCTAATCACACAATTGTACAAAATGGTAAGAGAACTGGTGAAGAAAGTTACCCCTCTACATCCACATTTCTTGTATTTACATATAACAATAGCAACAGGAATATTATAAAAGTGAAATAAGTATTTGTTCTGACAAAGACGCACAAATATCCCTGCAAATGAAAACGGTCTGATCTCCACGAAAGCCAACCGAACTGAGAAATTAGTTTCGTTTTTATACTAACAAGTGGTTGCCATGGTGAATAATCCAATAATAATTGATAGAACATATAAAAGGAAACATCAAAGAGTTTACCGGAATCTCTAAATGAAAATACTGGCAGATCAATAAAATGTCCTTGTAGATCTAATTAAATGTAGAGGATTCTAAATTAATATCTAAGGGGCTTTTGTACAATTATAATGCAGGGTTAATAATAAATTAGTAGATTTGTAGGGCTTGATGACTTTTTCGTTAGGGCAAATCTGGTCTGTGATATTGAGTTAGAAATGTAAAACCTTAGAGTACTTAAGCATCGAATACATTGCAAGTTTGCCCATTTTTGGCCTTGAGGCTACACTTTACAATAGGACTCAACTCTGACTGACTGCAGCATTTATCGGGAGTCTAAACTGTGGCACAAATTGGGGGATTTTTCACACCTAGCCAAGCTATTAGACAATCCTTTTGTAAATTAATGGAGGTGTGAATGTACATTTCATAAATAAATGAAGTAGCTCAGGTCAAAGAATCCACCATTTGCAGCAATTACAGCCTTGAAGTCCTTTGGCATTCTAGTTGTCAAGTTGGATTGGCTTGATGGGCACTTCTTACGTACCATACGGTCAAGCTGCTCCCACAACAGCTCAATAGGGTTGAGATCAGGTGACTGTGCTGGCCACTCCATTATAGACAGAATACCAGCTGACTGCTTCTTCCCTAAATAGTTCTTGCATAGTTTGGAGCTGTGCTTTGGGTCATTGTCCTGTTGTAGGAGGAAATTGGCCCCAATCAAGCGCCGTCCACAGGGTAGGGCTTTTTCTATGCAACTCTGCCTAGAAGGTAAGCATCCCGGAGTCGCCTCTTCACTGTTGACGTTGAGACTGGTGTTTTGCGGGTACTATTTAACGAAGCTGCCAGTTGAGGACCTGTGAGGCATCTGTTTCTCAAACTAGACACTCTAATGTATTTGTCCTCTTGCTCAGTTGTGCACCGGGGCCTCCCACTCCTCTTTCTATTCTGGTTAGAGCCAGTTTGCGCTGCTCTGTGAAGGGAGTAGTACACAGCATTATACGAGATCTTCAGTTTCTTGGCAATTAGGCTACACTTTACAATAGGACTCAACTCTGACAGACCGCAGCATCTATTGGTAGTCTAAACTGTGGCACAAATTGGGGGATTTTTCACACCTAGCCAAGCTATTAGACAATCATTTTGTAAATTAATGGAGGTGTGAATGTACATTTCATAAATAAATGAAGTAGCTCAGGTCAAAGAATCCACCATTTGCAGCAATTACAGCCTTGCAGTCCTTTGGCATTCTAGTTGTCAAGTTGGATTGGCTTGATGGGCACTTCTTACGTACCATACGGTCAAGCTGCTCCCACAACAGCTCAATAGGGTTGAGATCAGGTGACTGTGCTGGCCACTTATTATAGACAGAATACCAGCTGACTGCTTCTTCCCTAAATAGTTCTTGCATAGTTTGGAGCTGTGCTTTGGGTCATTGTCCTGTTGTAGGAGGAAATTGGCTCCAATCAAGCGCCGTCCACAGGGTAGGGCTTTTTCTATGCAACTCTGCCTAGAAGGTAAGCATCCCGGAGTCGCCTCTTCACTGTTGACGTTGAGACTGGTGTTTTGCGGGTACTATTTAATGAAGCTGCCAGTTGAGGACCTGTGAGGCATCTGTTTCTCAAACGAGACACTCTAATGTATTTGTCCTCTTGCTCAGTTATGCACCGGGGCCTCCCACTCCTCTTTCTATTCTGGTTAGAGCCAGTTTGCGCTGCTCTGTGAAGGGAGTAGTACACAGCGTTGTACGAGATCTTCAGTTTCTTGGCAATTTCTCGCATGGAATAGCCTTCATTTCTCAGAACAAGAATAGACTGACGAGTTTCAGAAGAAAGTTATTTGTTTCTGGCCATTTTGATTCTGTAATCCAACCCACAATTGCTGATGCTCCAGATACTCAACTAGTCTCAAGAAGGCACATTTTATTGCTTTTTTAATCAGCACAACAGTTTTCAGCTGTGCTAACATAATTGCAAAAGGGTTTTCTAATGATCAATTAGCCTTTTAAAATGATAAACTTGGATTAGCAAACACAACGTGCCACTGGAACACAGGACTGATGGTTGCTGATAATGGGCCTCTGTACGCCTATGTAGATATTCCATTAAAAACCAGCCGTTTCCAGCTACAATAGCAATTTACAACATTAACAATGTCTACACTGTATTTCTGATCAATTTGATGTTATTTTAATGGACAAAAAACATTGCTTTTCTTTCAAAAGCAAGGACATTTCTAAGTGACCCCAAACTTTTGAACGTTAGTGTATATATTTTTTAACTTTAGTTTATTTAATATTTTCTTAACTCTATTTCTTGAACTGCATTGTTGGTTAAGGGCTTGTAAGTAAGCATTTCACGGTTGTATTCGGCGCATGTGACAAATACAATTTTATTTGATTTGGATGGGGAGCGGCGCCGCACAGCTATATTATGGTCTCTCCAGAGATGTTCGATCGGGTTCAAGTCCGGGCTCTGGCTGGGCCACTCAAGGACATTCAGAGACTTGTCCCGAAGCCACTCCTGCGTTATCTAGGCTGTGTGCTTAGGGTTGTTGTCCTGTTGGAAGGTGAACCTTTGCACCAGTCTGAGGTTCTGAGCACTCTGGAGCAGGTTTTCCTCAAGGATCTCACTGTAGTTTGCTCCGTTCATCCTTGCCTCGACCCTGACTAGTCTCCCAGTCCTTGCCGCTGAAAAACATCCCCACAGCATGATGCTGCCACCACCATGCTTCACCGTAGGGATGGTGCCAGGTTTCCTCCAGACATGCCGCTTGGCATTCAGGCCAAAGAGTTCAATCTTGGTTTCATCAGACCAGAGAATCTTGTTTCTCATGGTCTGAGAGTCCTTTAGGTGCCTTTTGGAAAACTCCAAGCGGGCTGTCATGTGTCTTTTACTGAGGAGTGGCTTCCGTCTGGCCAATCTACCATAAAAGCCTGATTGGTGGAGTGCTGCAGAGATGGTTGTCCTTCTGGAATGTTCTCCCATCTCCACAGAGGAACTCTGGAGCTCTGTCAGAGTGACCATCGGATTCTTGGTCACCTCCCTGACCAAGGCCCTTCTCCACTGATTGCTCAGTTTGGCCGGGTGGCCAGATCTAGGAAGAGTCTTAGTGGTTCTAAACCTCTTCCATTTAAGAATGATGGAGGCCACAGTGTTCTTGGGGACCTTCAATGCTGCAGAAATATTTTGGTTCCCTTCCCCAGATCTGAGCCTCGACACAATCCTGTTTCGGAGCTCTATGGACAATTCCTTCAACCTCATGGCTTGGTTTTTGCTCTGACATGCACTGTCAACTGTGGGACCTTATATAGACAGGTGTGTGCCTTTCCCAATCATGTCCAATCAATTGAATTTACCACAGGTGGACTCCAATCAAGTTGTAGAAACATCTCAAGGATGATCAATCGAAACAGGATGCACCTGAGCTCAATTTCGAGTCTCATAGCAAAGGGTCTGAATACTTATGTAAATAAGGTATTTCTGTTGTTTATTTTTTATACATTTGAAAACATTTCTAAAAACCTGTTTTGGCTTTGTCATTATGGGATATTGTGTGTAGATAGATGAGGCATAAAATTAATGTAATCAATTTTATAATAATAAAACGTAACAAAATGTGGAAAAAGTAAAGTGTTCTGAATACTTTCCGAATACACCATATGTTTGTAAACATACCATTAAGAAGTACCATTATAATTGAGTGTCCATATAGCTATACCATGATATTTGAACTGTTAAACATACTGTAGCTGACTAAACCCCTAATTGTTCTCCAATATTCCACCTGCTAAAACCTTCCCTCATCCCAAGTTGGGTTGTCGTCACAGTGACTGGCTGACCATCCCTGTACACATGGATCCTAGGGCTTTTAAGAGATAGCGGCCCATCCTTTCAAAAGAGCACATGGTGCCACCTACGGTACAGAACCAGATCCACAGCCAACATCATTTTGAACTCCTTCGCTTCGGTTGTATTGCATCTAGTTATTTGAAATATATATTTAGAATATTGCATATCTTAATTTATTCCCACAATTGACAAATAAGCACTTCTACGAAGGATTGTTACCTATAACAAGGGCTGGCAGTAGGAATTATACATTTTTGTCAACGATGTGGGATGCATACACTCACTCGAACCCACCCCTCCATAACAAACACTTCTGCCCCTCTCTCCCCTTTCACCCATAGATCGACCTACACCCCCCCCCCCCCCCCCCCCACACACACACACACACAACCACAAGTTCAAATGTTCAACAGTTGTTCCATCCCCGAGCCCAACTCAAGAGAATAATTGATGTGTGAATGCGTATACCGTTTGGCTGTTTAAGAAGGCATGCCAAATTGCCAAATTGAGCAATAATGGAAGATTTGACTGACCAATATCTAGTCCTAACTGATGGAGCTCGAATAGCCCCCTTCCCCTCAACACACACACATGCTGGTCCCTCGTTGAGACCCATCTTCCGAAGCACCTCTGAGCAGTCAGACTGTTTGATTATTCTGTGCCGCCAAGGCCACAATAATATGCCCCCTCTCTGATTGTCTGAGTGTGACTCCCTCCCCATATGTTACTGCAGCCTGTGTTGCCAGCACTGCCACTACCTGGCTGGTGCTACTCCACCGGAATTCCCACCGGCTAGGTACGAGGTCGTCAAGGTTCTCATTTGCAGCTTTGAGAAAATCCTTGTATATTATGCTCATCCATCCGGGGGCTTTGGCTTTTGGACCTACCCTGCCAGGCAGGCTCAGACTCTCGAGGAGGTGGTGCTGCTTTAGTGTGTCTCTGACCGCGTTCACCTTTCTGTCATGTCTGCGTAGGCTACTTGCAGTAGGCCTATAAAACAGATAAGGACTTCTCCTTAGTGGGTGGGTCACTCAGGTGGGTGTCTAGGATATAGGGTTGGCAACGTTCCATCATATTTTTATTTTAAAATTTATATCCCATATCTGCGCAAAAGTCTCGCTCTGTCACAACTCGCAAAAAACATTTTCCTTCCTCACTCACTTAACTCATGACACTTTTATATACACACAAAACACATAGGCACCCCATCTTCCAACACACCTGCACTCTCCTCACATATACACCCGTACATACCCACATAATGTGCCTTTTATGTTGCCTATTTGTCTTGTTTTTATTCTTGCCGATTTCGGGCTTTAGGTACTTTTGTGTTCTGGGTCCTTGTATTTGGGGATTTATTATTTCATGAATTGTCGTATCTTTTATCTAAATTATTTATAAATACTACACATAAAAAATAGAATACTAATTATTATACAACATTCCCTAACTTGAATAGTATAGTGTATTTATAGTTTCTTTATTAATTGTTGTATTTTATTATTTCCTTTTTAAAAATTACAATCCCTATCATTAATTGTGTTGGATGTTCCATTTTATTTAGAATAGCCATGGAGTGGTCTTGGTGTCTCGGAACACTTTGTATAGCTTGTCAACTACTAGAGGTACACATCTCCTTTTTAGTCTTTTGTCTTTGAAGAGTGGATACAGTACTTTGCGTCATTCTGCGATTTCCTTTGGGAACAATTGAGCCCTCCAAATGTCATCAGGTTATCTGAACGCCAAAGAATTGGATCTCTTACTCGCCACTGGATCTCCAACGCTGATGTCTTTGTCCAGGCTTTTCAATATAAGTTGATATTATGTACATTGTAGATTGAACAGAGATGGAGAACTCCAAATATCACCAAGTTATCTCAAATCTACAGAATGACATCTCCCACTCGCCAACAGATCTCCAACCCTGATACCAGCTTATGGGGGTTCGAATTATTTGTTGAAGGCTTATCAGTGTAGGTTGTATCCTTTTCAATGTAGGTTGATACACTACATGACCAGAAGTATGTGGACACCTGCTTGTTGTCACGCCCTGGCTATGGGGACTCTAGTATGTTGAGCCAGGGTGTGAGTTTTCATTGGGTTTTGTTCTAGTTTAAGTATTTCTATGTTGGCCAGGGTGGCTCCCAATCGGAGACGGCTGTAGCTCGTTGTCTCTGATTGGGAGCCATACTTAGGTAGCCGTTTGGCATTGTTTGGTGTGGGATCTTGTTCCAGTATAGGTTTGTGTTAGAACCGAGGACGTCACGTTATCGTTTGTTGTTTTTGTTCGTATGTTCATTCTAAATAATAAAAGTATGTTCGCCTTCAACGCTGCGCCTTGGTCCTCTGTATCCGACGATTGTGACAGAAGATCCCACCAAAACTGGACCAAGCAGCGTGTCCAGGAGCCATCGCCAGGGGAATCTCTAGCGGATCTCCGTTGCCTCCTCGACTGGGTCAAGCCGTGTGAGGAGGAGAGAGGCTGGACTTGGAAGCAGAAGGGCGAGAGTCTGGCGAGAGACATGGAGACCTGGCCCACGGGAAGGAGAGACGCCCAGAAATTTTTTAGGGGGGGGGGGCTCACGCCGTGGAGACGGGGCAGCAGGAGGCCGCCAGGTTACGGGAGTCACTGGTCACCAGGGGGAAGGAGGATGTAGAGGCACGGCGAGAGGTACTGGGGTGTGTTGCCAGTCCGGTCCGGCCTGTTCCTGATCCACGCGTAGGGCCAGTGGTGTGTGTTCCCAGTACGGTCCGGCTTGTTCCTGTCCCTCGCACCGAGCCTGTGGTGCGCGTCGCCAGCCCGGTCCGGCCTGTTCCTGCTCCCCGCACCAAGTCTGTGGTGCGCTTCGTCAGCCCGGCTCGGCCCGTTCCTGCTCCCCGCACCAAGTCAGTGGTGCACTTCGTCAGCCCGGTCCGGCCCGCTCCCCGCACCAAGTCAGTGGTGCGCTTCGTCAGCCCGGTCCGGCCCGTTCCTGCTCCCCGCACCAAGTCAGTGGTGCGTTTCGTCAGCCCGGTCCGGCCCGTTCCTGCTCCCCACACCAAGCCAGGGGTGTGCGTCGTCAGTCCGGCACAGCCCGTGCCTGTTCCACCGGTGCCTGGTACGGCACCGGTCAGCTGCTCCACACCGGAGCTAAAGCAATCCGCTCCACCAGTGTTCAATCCAGCTTCGGCCAGCAGGGCCAGACCGGACCAGGGGTACTTTGGGGGGGTTAGAGAGGGAGTGGGGATCATGCCCGGAGCCAGATCCGCCACCAAGGCGGAGTGCCCACCCGGCCCCTCCCCTGTTGTGTTTTGTTGGCGCGGTCGGAGTCCGTGCCTTTGGGGGGGGGGGTACTGTCACGCCCTGGCTATGGGGACTCTAGTATGTTGAGCCAGGGTGTGAGTTTTCATTGGATTTTGTTCTAGTTTAAGTATTTCTATGTTGGCCAGGGTGGCTCCCAATCGGAGACGGCTGTAGCTCGTTGTCTCTGATTGGGAGCCATACTTAGGTAGCCGTTTGGCATTGTTTGGTGTGGGATCTTGTTCCAGTATAGGTTTGTGTTAGAACCGAGGACGTCACGTTATCGTTTGTTGTTTTTGTTTGTGTGTTCATTCTAAATAATAAAAGTATGTTCGCCTTCAACGCTGCGCCTTGGTCCTCTGTATCCGACGATCGTGACACTTGTCGAACATCTCATTCCAAAATCATGAGCATTAATATGGAGTTGGTCCAACCTTTGCTGCTATAACAGCCTCCACTCTTCTGGGAAGGCTTTCCACTAGATGTTGGAACATTGCTGCGGGGACTTGCTTCCATTCAGCCATAAGAGCATTAGTGAGGTCGGGCACTGATGTTGGGCGATTACGCCTGGCTCGCAGTCAGCGTTCCAATTCATCCCAAAGATGTTCGATGGGGTTGAGGTCAGGGCTCTGTGCATGTCAGCCAAGTTCTTCCACACCGATCTCGACAAACCATTTCTGTATGGACCTTGCTTTGTGCACGGGGCATTGTCATGCTGAAACAGGAAAGGGCCTTCCCCAAACTGTTGCCACAAAGTTGGAAGCACAGAATCATCTAGAATGTCATTGTATGCTGTATTTCCCTTCACTGGAACTAAAGGCCCTAGCCCAAACCATGAAAAACGACCTGACTTGTTGGAAAGGTGCCATCCTATGACGGTGCCATGTTGAAAGTCACTGAGCTCTTCAGTAAGGCCATGTTTGTCTATAGAGATTGCATGGCTGTGTGCTCGATTTTATACACCTGTCAGCAATGGATTTGGCTGAAATAGCCGAATCCACTAATTTTAAGGGGTGTCCACATACTTTTGTATATATAGTGTATGTTGGTTGAAGGTTGAACAAAGGTTGAGCCCTCCAAATGTTATCAGGTTATTTGTATGGCCACAGAATTACATCGCTGATACTGAGTTCTTTGATGAAGGCTTTTCAATATAGTTTGATATCTTATTAATTTACCATATATGTAGAGTATGTCACCTATATGTAAGTCAACTCAGCGACCGGTGCAATTAGATGAAACGGAGATTGAATCAGCTAATTGAGAAGCATGGCGGTATTGAATTGTGAATATCTGATGCAATCATCATTAATTACGAGATCAGTTTATGCCATTCTATGGCAAGCAGATGAGTTCATTGTCAAAGGCAATAATCCTGAAAATCCCATCCTCATCTTTGAAAAAATATATATTTAAATGTTATGAAGCCAGGGTTGTCCTCAAACAAATCAACCCCAAATGAAAAACCAATGTATTCATCAAGCAATGCTGCTAAAGAAAAAATATATAATTTCGGCATATCTGATGTAATCACTTGCCAACTCGGGACACAGATAATGGTGACCTTAGATTATGTTATTGCTGTATTCAGTTGTAATCTAAATGAAGCAGCTACTATTCGATATTTAGGAGAATCAGTTACAGTCACCAGGTGAAAGTATATTTGCGTATTGAATAAATATGACCTTTTCAGCTCCGTATGAAAAGTTGGATCTGAGGCTGCGGCTGGCTGGTGGAACCAATGGTGCGACTGAAAAAGCTCAGCAGTTCAGTAAAAGGAGAGAGGAGGAAAGAGAGGAGAAAGAGATAGAGAGAGAAAGGGAGGGAGGAAGGGGGCTCCGTTGAAAGTCTTTAATTAATTCAAATTAGGCGTTTGATTGACAGTGACAGGAACTGGGCAGGGATAAATCAGGCCTAGATGACAGCGATTAGC
Source organism: Coregonus lavaretus (assembly GCF_964263955.1). Taxonomy (NCBI): domain Eukaryota; kingdom Metazoa; phylum Chordata; class Actinopteri; order Salmoniformes; family Salmonidae; genus Coregonus; species Coregonus lavaretus. Next base: position 44,545,946 of record NC_140009.1, on the reverse strand, counting down.
GCGCAACCAAACAAGCTGTCGTTTCACTACAACACATTAAGCAATGGGAAACACTGGCCATCTGTTTCCTTTAACCCCTCAACGATCTGTGCACGAGGGTGCACACACACACTTCCTAATACACACTGAGACAGACATACAGTATGGACACAAAATGACAATGGTCTGTAATGCAGGTATCACTAGAATGGAAATAAGCATGCCTGACTGACAAAAGCCGGTCCACCGCCTCTGCCAAATTAAACGGCAGCCTTTAATGATTTAGCCAGAATGTTTTTATTTTTTGACCAGCTCGCGAGAGCCGGTGCCGCTACCGCTGCTTGCTAAGGGGGATGGTGGGAAGTGGGAGATCACTGAGGTGAGGGAGGAAGGGGAAAGGAGGGGGAGTGTTGTTTACTGAAAACTGCAGGGAGTTGGCCCAGTGAAGAATGTCAGGTCAAATTGTTCTTGACAGTGCACCTCATAGCTAGACCCGCACGGAATCCGCACACGCAGAATGCATCAGATTCTAAAGCTAAAAATAAGCTGCCAGCTGATAGCAAAGTTAAATCAAATTGACTTGTTGTTGAATTAAATGTTTTTCTCTGTTTTCATTGATGTATTTCAATCACCGAAAAGGGAAGCCAGAGGTGTAGCCCTCTCTCCCCACCATAGCCCCTCCCCTGGCCTGTGTGAGTGAGAGGTGCAGGGTGCAGACAGCTCCGTGAATTAATGACAGCTGTCTGAGGAGAGAAGTATCTAACAAAAAATGCCCAGATTTACAGCAGAGGAGCTGAGGAGTAAACACCTGGCAACCAGAATAACAGCCAGGGAGTTTCCAGCTCAACTGTACGAGGATGGAGGAGTACTTTTCTGCAAAGTCTGTCAGCATTCAATCGACTACATATGGCGTCAAACTGCGGTGGAGCACCTGAGGTCACGCCGACACAAGAATAGGAGGGCTAGTGGACCAGGTAAACATTCTGATGCTTTAGCTAGCTACAGGTTTGTTCCAGTTAGCTAATATCTGTTCTTGACAATTACATTTTTGTCTGTATCTACATAGTGGCAAGTTAGCTAGCTAGCTAACGTTAGCCTGGCACGCTTCCCATGTTGTCACTCCAGCTCCATCACGCCATTTAGGGTAGCTAGCTAACTTAGCTGAGGTAATGTTAGCTAGCTAACAAGTTAGGCAAAGTGACATGGTGGAGCTACATACTATGGGCTGTTTATGGGCTGTGTCTCTGTGTCTGTGTGTTCCAGGCCTCTGTGTCAGGTTTATGGGCTGTGTGTGTGTGTGTGTGTATCGCTTCAGGAGAGAGTGTGCTTAGCGTCAAAGCTTGAGATCCACTGTAGGCCTGCTATTGAACTCAACCTGAGAATTCTTCATTTGCCAAATTTAACCATTGTTCTTTTTTTCTATGTTTGTTTCAGTCCAAGCAAGAACACAGACCCTGGCCTCATGTCTGACAAAGACCCCTTCCTCCACAGCTGAGAGAAAGGAGTTCATCTTGGACTTCACAAGAAAATTAATCAAACCAGATATACCTCTTGAGGAGGGGCCCAAGTTCTCCACATTTCTGAAGAAACACTGCAAGCAGGGAGGGTCTATCCCAGTGCCATCCCATCTGTGTACAGAGTACCTGCCAAAGATCTACCCACAATATGAGCAGGACATCAAAGATGCTGTAGAGGGAAAGGACATTTATGTCATCCTTGATGAGACGACCGATTCCTTTGAAAGATGTGCACTCGCCATCCTACTCCAGCCAGTGGGTGATCGACCTGTTGTAGCAGACCTTGCTTTCTTGGATAAAGTCAGCTTTACCACTGTGTCCCAAGCTGTCATTTCCTGTCTCAACAACAATGGGGTTGACTTTAACAATGTGTGGGCTTTTGTAAACGACTCAGCTAGCTACATGAAGAAGGCATTCACCAGCATCTTGAAGGTCCTCTTCCCCAACTCCGGACATGTCACCTGCTTTGCACATCTCCTGAGCCTGGCACTGGAGATTTTTCCAGAGGTGTTTGAGGACGTTTACAGGCTGTGTGCTCTGGCGAAGAAGGTGTTCTGTCATGCACCCCAGCGTTGTCTGGAGCTGAGATCATTCATGCTGGAAAATGGCCATTCTCCTGTGATGCCTGTTTAAGCTGTGCAGACCAGGTGGGGCTCCTGGATACATGCTGTGGAGTACCTGGCAGAGTACATGGATGTGCTCACCGACTTCACTACGACCTTACCGGAAATGTCGTAGTGTGCCTTTGTGAAGGCCCAGGCATTGTTCATTGTGGAGCATAGTGAGGAGATAGTGGCTAACCTGACAAAGCTGGAGGAGACCTCTGTGCCAACAGCCCAAAACATCGCCAGCAAGCTGGAGGACCTGCAAATGCAGTTTGAGTATGGCAGAGTAGCTGGGGCTGACGACTGGCGTCCTCATACAACTGAGCTGCTGGGGCAGCTTCCAGAGAAAGGCAGGCTCTCCTGCACTGAGTTGTTCCAGTCTGCCATGGCAGCATGCTCAATCAAGCTGCAGACTGTGCTGGAGAAGCACCCCTGCCTTCACCTGTTCAAGTCACTAACTGTTCTAGATCCAGCCCAGGTGGTAGACGCAAGAAAGGACATTAAGGACTATGTCCATGCCATCCCTGCTCTGAGCCAGGTGTCTACAGAGGAGTGGAACAGATACATAGGCATCGACAAGGCAGACGCTATGGAAGTGAGTGCAGTGGGCTGGTGGGCAGCTAGGCAGGACAGGATGCCAGCCTTAGCGCACATTGCAACGATACATCTGTGCCTCCCCACTACCTCAGTGGATGTAGAGAGACTTTTCTATTATCAGATGCTACTTAGTTAATGAATAAACAAAAAACTAAGAGACAGAATTGTTAATACAATTTATTTGGTGTTTATGTATTTATAGATGTATTCATCACTGTATTATTTGTATTTATGACTTTGCACTTTGTGATGGCGCTTTATTTATTTATTTATTTATTTATCATATAAAGGTTGAGTCTGTGTAGAGGTTATTTTTGACTGAGCTTTAGTAGAAGGATAACCGTAGGTTAATTGTAATCTAATACACATTATTAAGCATTTATTTAAATAAAACCATGTTCCCAATGTTATTGAATAATGTTACTACACTACAGGCAAAAAAAAGCTTTCCGCAGATTTTTTTGCATAAATCGCAGCTAAAAATAGAAATGTCCCCACAGATTCCGTTTGGGTTTACGTTTGGGTTTGCTGATAGCCCATAATTACATGTAAATAAAAATGGCTCTCAGCTGGAGACCGAGTGGGAGAGGGCTGCTGTTAGCACAAGTCAGCTGGGGACTCCAGTGCATAGAGAGAAAGAGAGAGAGAGAGAGGGAGAGAGAAAGAGTGAGAGAGAGAATCATTTAAAAAATTGGTTATTTTCAGAGTCTAATGTTTTGTATGCATTTTGTAAAGAGCTGCAACGGAATGGCCGTTCGTCAATGGCGAGAATCAGCCTATGGTACAGTAACATTTGACCAGCACCAAACACGGTCTGATTGACCGAGGTAACAGTCACACCTTTTGCTAGGCTAAGGGGTATCAAGCCTGGTTAAACCGGACTGAACACTCACTATCCAGGCTAATCAATCATGGCTTACCCACCTGTAAGCATGACCAACAGGAAGCACATGCACCCTGCTGACCTTTCACCCCTGGGTGTCTGGTGCAGGTTCACATCAGTGGCCAGCGCCTCCCTATAGTCCAGACTCAATGACCTTCCAACCTTTTGACCTTTGATCTTTGACCGGATGCTGAACTTTGACTGGACAGTTCCACCTTCCACCAAAGGCTGAGGCCCAACGAGTCACGAGGAAGATGCACAGGGATGATGGCACAAATAAGAGCACCGATCTGTACCCATAGCTTATGCATTGAAGGAAAGGCGTTGTTGATTTGTTGACACCAGAGCTTGCCAGCTGACACGGTGCCCAGTGAAGCGTAATACCCTCAAGTTTTCTTTAACGTAGGAGACTAAGGCACAAGTCTCTCTTCCTCTCTTTTTCATTGACATTCAGGAGCACGGTGTCTTGAAAGGGAGAAGGAGTGCGAGAGAGAGAGAGAGAGAGGGAGCCAAAAACAATTTTTTTCTCTCCCCTGGTATAGTTTCTTTTTTTGGAAAACCCTGTGCAGGTTTCTTCAATATAATTCCTCCCCGTTTTGAAAAAGTGGCTGTTGTGCTAATGTGCTAATAATAGTGGTGTGGTGAGGGGAGAGAGAGAGAGAGAGAGAGAGAGAGAGAGAGAGAGAGAGAGAGAGAGAGAGAGAGAGAGAGAGAGAGAGAGAGAGAGAGAGAGAGAGAGAGAGAGAGAGAGAGAGAGAGAGAGAGAGAGAGAGACCCCTCCCCTTATCTCAGGCAGACAGTTGTCAGGAATCACTAACGAGGCCTGAGTTAGCATGCACAGCGCAGGCAGGCAAGCAGGCCTGGGGATAGGGATCAAAGGGAGAGCAGGGGAGCGCTGCAGTGGCTCTGATCCCCTAATGCTGAAACCCCAGACTTATTTGCTCACACACACATGCACATACACACATGAACACTCCCAGACCAGTGACGTAGTGCAGTTTCGCAGGGCCCCCCACAAGGTCAGAGCAAGGGGGGGAAGTATTTTTTTTTACTGTTTTAGATCTAATTTCCTGCTATTTCACACGTTTTGCCATGAGACAGAAAAAATGTTGCTGTTTTAGAGCTAATTTCCTGCTATTTTACACATTTTGCCATGAGACTGAGAGAAAATGTTAGTGTTTTAGAGCTGATTTCCTGTCATTCTAAATATTTTTTTCATGGTTTATGACGTGTTCATATGCTATCTGGGGGGGCCAACCTCTGGGGGGGTGCCAGTGTCCCCGACATCAAATGCTAGCCAGAGCTCCTCCACCATTCCAAAACAAAAATCTTCCTCCACCACTACAGCAATTGGAATTGAGGAGGAAAAAAACTTTTTTTTGTGTGAGCTTTCATTGTCTTCTATGATGAATTTATGGGTTTAGTTGTTATTTTGGGGGCTGGGGGGTAATTGTTGGTTTTTCTGTGATGGGTCAACAAGTTGTGTATCCTGACAGTGAGGGATTGACTAACATTATGCCTGCCGAGGCTGACAATTCATATAGAAAACAGTCTGACAATGGCCAAATAGATTTACTGGTATTTATAGCCACATAGATCTACAGGTAGTTGTAAAAAAAAAAAAGTGTGTCTCAATAAGATCAGATTTATTTCATCAAGAATCCAGGCGGTAAAATAATGACTGGGAGCCAGACTGTGAGAAGAAGAAGAAGGACTGTATCTATATCAAATGTCATCACAAGGCTCGCATTTTCATATTGTAATTTCTCTCACTCAACAAGACTTGGAATTTGCTGCATTCTGCTGCTAGTTTACTACATGAAAGTCAGTCTAATTCTTTCACATTAAATTTGAAAGGGGTGAGGCACAAAGGGGTGAGGCACAAAACGTATTGTGTGTGCATTAGATGCCAAAAGCAATATGCACTATCCGAATTTAAATTATTGCCTGTCAAAGGGCACGGACGTTATGCTATTTTCAAGCTCATTCTTTGGAAATCCTTCCGACATTGTTATCTCATATACACTACCGTTCAAAAGTTTGGGGTCACTTAGAAATGTCCTTGTTTTCGAAAGAAAAGCCATTTTTTTGTCCATTAAAACAACATCAAATTGATCAGAAATACAGTGTAGTCATTGTTAATGTTGTAAATGGCTATTGTAGCTGGAAATGGCTGGTTTTTAATGGAATATCTACATAGGCGTACAGAGGCCCATTATCAGCAACCATCAGTCCTGTGTTCCAATGGCACGTTGTGTTTGCTAATCCAAGTTTATCATTTTAAAAGGCTAATTGATCATTTGAAAACCTTTGCGCTGATTATAGAAGCAAAAAAACTGGCCTTCTTGATACTAGTTGAGTATTTGGAGCATCAGCAATTGTGGGTTCGATTACAGGCTCAAAATGGCCAGAAACAAATACATTTATTCTGAAACTCGTCAGTCAATTCTTGACAAATACATTAGCGTGTCTAGTTTGAGAAACAGGTGCCTCAAAGGTCCTCAACTGGCAGCTTCATTAAATAGTACCCACAAAACACCAGTCTCAATGTCAACAGTGAAGAGGCGACTCCGGGATGGTGACCTTCTAGGCAGAGTTGGAAAGAAAATGCCATATCTCAGACTGGCCAATAAAAAGAAAAGATGGGCAGTCTGAGATATGGCTTTTTCTTTGCGACTCTGCCTAGAAGGTCAGCATCCCGGAGTCGCCTCTTCATTGTTGACGTTAAGACTGGTGTTTTGCGGGTACTATTTAATGAAGCTGCCACTGTTTAAGGAGCATGCAGCGTCTCGCTGCAAGGCAGGTGATATTCCGACCAAACTCTGAATGCCACAGGCTCTCCAACCCTGTTCCTGCAGCTACTCACTGCTTAATTTGGGAAACAAAGTGAAATCTGTTTGGGAACATGGATAGAAACATGTTTTCACAATTAAACATATTTCATTAAACTGTTGACTGCCCCTCTCTCCTCTCCCTACGTGCTCGAGAAAGGAATGAAGGAGAGAGAGGAGGTGATGGAAACACACAGTGGTGAGATATTCTGTAGCTAACCGGTGCCCCCGCACATTGACTCGGTACCGGTACCCCCTGTATATAGCCTCGCTATTGTTATTTTTACTGCTGCTCTTTAATTACTTGTTACTTTTATTTTGTATTATTTTATATTGTATTTTAGTGTGATTTATTTTGTTATTCTTTCTTAAAACTGCATTGTTGGTTAAGGGCAAGTAAGTAAACTGTAAGGTTGTATTCGGCGCATGTGACAAATACAAATTTGATTTGATTTGATTTGATTTAAAGGTAATGTGTCAGCCTATTAATTATGAAAATATACAGTTGAGGTCGGAAGTTTACATACACCTTGGCCAAATACATTTAAACTCAGTTTTTCACAATTCCTGACATTTAATCCTAGTAAACATTCCCTGTCTTAGGTCAGTTAGGATCACCACTTTATTTTAAGAATGTGAAATGTCAGAATAATAGTAGAGAGAATGATTTATTTCAGCTTTTATTTATTTCATCACATTCCCAGTGGGTCAGAAGTTTACATACACTCAATTAGTCTTTGGTAGCATTGCCTTTAAATTGTTGAACTTGGGTCAAACGTTTCGGGTAGCCTTCCACAAGCTTCCCACAATAAGTTGGGTGAATTTTGGCCCATTCCTCCTGACAGAGCTGGTGTAACTGAGTCAGGTTTGTAGGCCTCCTTGCTCGCACATGCTTTTTCAGTTCTGCACACACATTTTCTATAGGATTGAGGTCAGGGCTTTGTGATGGCCACTCCAATACCTTGACTTTGTTGTCCTTAAGTCATTTTGCCACAACTTTGGAAGCATGCTTGGGGTCATTGTCCATTTGGAAGACCCATTTGCGACCAAGCTTTAACTTCCTGACTGATGTCTTGAGATGTTGCTTCAATATATCCACATAATTTTCCTTCCTCATGATGCCATCTATTTTGTGAAATGCATCAGTCCCTCCTGCAGCAAAGCACCCCCACAGCATGATGCTGCCACCCCCGTGCTTCACGGTTGGGATGGTGTTCTTCGGCTTGCAATAACCCCCTTTTTCCTCCAAACATAACTATGGTCATTATGGCCAAATAGTTCTATTTTTGTTTCATCAGACCAGAGGACATTCCTCCAAAAAAAATGATCTTTGTCCCCATGTGCAGTTGCAAACCATAGCCTGGCTTTTTATGGCTGTTTTGGAGCAGTGGCTTCTTCCTTGCTGAGCGGCCTTTCAGGTTATGTCGATATAGGACTCGTTTTACTGTGGATATAGATACTTTTGTATCTGTTTCCTCCAGCATCTTCACAAGGTCCTTTGCTGTTGTTCTGTGATTGATTTGCACTTTTCGCACCAAAGTACGTTCATGTCTAGGAGACAGAATGCGTCTCCTTCCTGAGTTGTATGACGGCTGCGTGGTCCCATGGTGTTTATACTTGCGTACTATTGTTTGTCCAGATGAACGTGGTACCTTCAGGCGTTTGGAAATTGCTCCCAAGGATGAACCAGATCTGTGGAGGTCTACAATTTTCTTATGAGGTCTTGGCTGATTTCTTTTCATTTTCCCATGATATTAATTGTGTCATGCACAAAGTAGACGTCCTAACCGACTTGCCAAAACTGTGGTTTGTTAACAAGAAATGTGTGGAGTGGTTGAAAAACTAGTTTTAATGACTCCAACCTAAGTGTATGTAAACTTCCGACTTCAACTGTATATTACTAGGCTATTCAAAAATCAAATACAAATTCACTATAAATATAGGCTAACTCTGTAGGTCGCCCTGCACAATCAATGAACCATCAGCATTGCCTAGGCCTATACGTTCTCTCCCAGACTCATGAATAGAAAGTTGGAGCGTAGCATAAGGTAACCAGTCCCTCCAGTATGCTTAGTAATACAGTCCACACTCAAAGGCGATTATTAGAATTTGTTTGATTTTGGAGTATAGGCTAGACCAATTATGTACCATAGACATCTTTTTTTTTTTTTTTGACATGCATAATACACGGTAGGCTATTATGCTATGTATTGTATAATGGCACAATCATTATTTTTATTTGGGGGGGGGGGGGGGGGGTGGGGGGGGGGCGTTGGTCTCATATATAGCCTATGCGTATGCATAAACTCTAATAGGTGTATGGGTGTTTTTAATTAATCAACACCTTAGAAAGTGCTGTCCATTTTGCTTTGAAACAACATCCACAACGACCATGTTTTCCACTCAGTTTCAACCTTCTTTCTTCAAATTGATCGATCACAGTGACGTGAGTTTTAAAAGCATGATACTGTTTTGATGATAAGTGTTTGATGTGATTTGTATCGCATTTGCATTGATGTCAGAGTGGTTAGAGGGACAATAGAGCGCTGAGTACAAGGCCATTAGCGACCTGACGGTGATTAGCGAGTTGGGTACTACCAACTCATGTCCAGAGTGCATAAGAGGAGATTACCGTGACTCAACGGTCGCATGGAACTTTACTGCGGTAAAGACTCATGGAAGTGAGCATAGAAGGCATTTAGCTCGTCTGATAGGCTCATGTCACTGGCCAGCTCGTGGCTTGGTTTCCCTTTGTAATCCGTGATAGTTTGCAAGCCCTGCCACATCCGACAAGCGTCAGAGCCGGTTTAGTAGGATTCGATCTTAGTCCTGTATTGAAGCGTTGCCTGTTTTTTTATTTTACTTTTATTTAACCTTTATTTAACCAGGTAGGCCAGTTGAGAACAAGTTCTCATTTACAACTGCGACCTGATATCTCGTCGGAGGTCGTAGCAGGATTTCTTATAAGCATCCGGATTAGTGTCCCGTTCCTTGAAAGTGCCAGCTCTAGCCTTTAGCTCGGATGTTGCCTGTAATACATGGCTTCTGGTTGGGATATGTACGTACGGTTACTGTGTATGTACGGTCCACCATCATATTTTACGGTCACTTATTAATGAAGCAGGTGACTGATGTGGTAAACTCCTCAATGCTATCGGATGTATCCCAGAACATATTCCAGTCTGTGCTAACGAAACAGTCCTGAGCTTAGCATAAAACAATTTAGAAAAAGGTTCAGTGCCATTATCCTCACACGCCAAGATGGCGTAGCAGTGCGTTCATGTTTTCTATAGTGTCCTCATGTAAATAGCCTGTTTTTTGTTGTTTTTTGTCTTTTTCGTATATATTTTCGTATATATTTCTCAATCTCACTTTCCATCCGTTAACTAAATATACTTTCCTGCAACCCGCCTCACCCAAGGTGGAACGGATTCTATTATTTATTTTTATCCAGAACCTCTGGCTGAAACTAGCAAGCTAACTAACTACTTGCTATTAGCCACCGTTAGTGGTCTTCACCATTATCCGTGGCCTGCACTACCTACCAGCCAGCTCTAGCCTGGACAAATATCGGCCAGTCTGCACAGTCTGCACTTCGCGCTATCGAGCCAGAGCATTTCGGATTTTCTGCCGGAATCACTGGACCTTAACACCGGATCATCGCAACTAGCTAGCTGCAAACGAGTGGCTGTTGTTGGTGTTGGCTAATCACCACTGTCCGAAGCTAGCCCCAGTTAGACTTGAGCTAACCTCGAGCCAGGCCCATTTCCCGGCTATCTACCTCTCTGTCGACCGGCCGGGACCTCCTAGTGTTGACACGGAGCCCCACCGATCCATCACGACTGGTCTGCCGACGTAATCGTCTGATGTGGTTTCAACAGGCTTCCCGTTGCGACGACCACGAAGATCCATCTGCTAGCCCTGGCCCGCTAGCACGCGCAATCAATAGCCATGCCTCCTGCTCGCCTGTGCTTTAGCAGCCTGCGATCTGCTCCCGGACTTACTTAGCACTGTTCAATGGACCTTATGATCACTCAGCTACACAGCTAATGCCTGCTGGACTGTTCCTTTACACGGTACCCCATCCTGTTCTAAAAGCCTTTAGCCGTATCCTTATTCTTTTCCTCCTCTGTTCCTCTGGTGATGTAGAGGTTAACCCAGGCCCTATAGCCCCCAGTATCACTCCTACCCCCCAGGCACTATCATTTGTTGACTTCTGTAACCGTAAAAGCCTTGGTTTCTTGCATCAGAAGTCTCCTCCCCAAGTTGGAGTTATTCACTGCGTTAGCACACTCTGCCAACCCTGATTTTCTAGCAGTATCTGAATCTTGGCCTCAGGAAGGCCACCAATAATTCAGAAATGTCCATTCCGAACTACAACATTTTCCATCTAGATAGAACTGACAAAGGGGGCGGAGTTGCAATCTACTGTAGAGATAGCCTGCAGAGCAATATCATACTATCTAGGTCTGTGCCCAAACAGTTTGAGCTTCTACTTCTAAAAATCCACCTTTCCAGAAATAAGTCTCTCACTGTTGCCGCTTGCTACAGACCTCAGCCCCCGAGCTGTGCCCTGGACACCATATGTGAATTGCTTGCCCCCCATCTATCCTCAGAGTTCATACTGCTTGGTGACCTAAACTGGGATATGCTAACACCCTGGCCGTCCTACAATCTATACTAGATGCCCTCAATCTCACACAAATCATCAAGGAACCTACCAGGTACAACCCTAAATCCGTAAACATGGGCACCCTCATAGATATCATCCTGACTAATTTACCCTCTAAATACACCTCCGCTGTCTTCAACCAGGATCTCAGCGATCACTGCCTCATTGCCTGCGTCCGTAATGGGTCCGCGGTCAAACGACCACCCCTCATCACTGTCAAACGCTCCCTAAAACACTTCAGCGAGCAGGCCTTTCTAATTGACCTGGCCCGGGTATCCTGGATGGATATTGACCTCATTCCATCAGTAGAGGCGACCTGGATGTTCTTCAAAAGTGCTTTCCGCTCCATCTTAAATAAGCATGCCCCATTCAACAAATCCAGAACTAAGAACAGATATATATACCCCAGACTTGACTGCCCTTGACCAGCACAAAAACATTCTGTGGCGTACTGCATTAGCATCGAACAGCCCCCGCGATATGCAACTTTTCAGGGAAGTCAGGAACCAATATACACAAGCAGTTAGGAAAGCAAAGGCTAGCTTTTTCAAACAGAAATCTGCATCCTGTAGCACTAACTCCAAAACGTTTTGGGACACTGTCACCACCAATAAATAGAATAAGAGCACCTCCTCCCAGCTACCCACTGCACTGAGGCTAGGAAACACTGTCACCACCAATAAATCTACGATAATCGAGAATAAGCATTTTGCTACGGCTGGCCATGCTTTCCACCTGGCTACCCCTACCCCGGCCATCAGCTCTGCACTTGCCCATGCCCCCCCCCCCCGCTTCTCCTTCACACAAATTCAGATAACTGATGTCCTAAAAGAGCTGCCAAATCTAGACCCCTACAAATCAGCTGGGCTAGACAATCTGGACCCTTTCTTTCTAAAATTAGCCGCCGAAATTGTCACAACCCCTATTACTAACCTCTCTTTCGTGTCGTCTGAGATCCCCAGAGATTGGAAAGCAGCCGCGGTCATCCCCCTCTTCAAAGGGGGTGACACTCTAGATCCAAACTGTTACAGACCTATATCCATCCTGCCCTGCCTTTCGAAAGTATTTGAAAGTCAAGTTAACAAACAGATCACCGACCATTTTGAATCCCACCGTACCTTCTCCGCTATGCAATCTGGTTTCCGAGCTGGTCATGGGTGCACCTCAGCCACGCTCAAGGTCCTAAATGATATAATAACCGCGATCGATAAAAGACAGTACTGTGCAGCCGTCTTCATCGACCTGGCCAAGGCTTTTGACTCTGTCAATCACCGCATTCTTATTGGCAGACTAAATAGCCTTGGTTTCTCAAATGACTGCCTCGCCTGGTTCACCAACTACTTCTCAGATAGAGTTCAATGTGTCAAATCGGAGGGCCTGTTGTCTGGACCTCTGGCAGTCTCTATGGTGGTGTCACAGGGTTCAATTCTCGGGCCAACACTATTTTCTGTGTATATCAATGATGTCCCTCTTGCTGCTGGTGACTCTCAGATCCACGTCTACGCAGACAACACCATTTTGTATACATCTGGCCCTTCATTGGACACTGTGTTAACAAACCTCCAAACGAGCTTCAATGCCATATAACACTCCTTCCGTGGCCTCCAACTGCTCTTAAACTCTAGTAAAACTAAATGAATGCTCTTCAATCGAACGCTGCTTGCACCCGCCCGCCCGACTAGAATCACTACTCTTGGTGGGTCTGACTTAGAATATGTGGACAACTACAAATACCTAGGTGTCTGGTTAGACCGTAAACTCTCCTTCCAGACTAACATTAAGCATCTCCAATCCAAAGTTAAATCTAGAATCGGCTCCCTATTTCGAAACAAAGCCTCCTTCACTCATGCTGCTAAACATGCCCTCGTAAAACTGACTATCCCACCGATCCTTGACTTCGGCGATGTCATTTACAAAATAGCCTCCAACACTCTACTCAGCAAATTGGATGTAGTCTATCACAGTGCCATCCGTTTTGTCACCAAAGCCCCATATACTACCCACCATTGTGACCTGTACGCTCTCGTTGGCTGGCCTTCACTACATATTCGTCACCAAACCCACTGGCTCCAGGTCATCTATAAATCACTTCTAGGCAAATCCCCGCCTTATCTTAGATCATTGGTCACGATTGCAACACCCACCCGTAGTATGCGTTCCAGCAGGTATATCTCACTGGTCATCCCCAAAGCCAACACCTCCTTTGGCTGCCATTCCTTCCAGTTCTCTGCTGCAAATGACTGGAACGAACTGCAAAAATCTCTGAAGCTGGAGACACTTATCTCCCTCACTAACTTTAAGCATCAGTTGTCAGAGCAGCTTACCGATCACTGCACCTGTACACAGCCCATCTGTAATTAGCCCACCCATCTACCTCATCCCCATATTGTTATTTACATTGTTATTTATTTTGCTCATTTGCACCCCAGTATCTCTATTTGCACATCATCTTCTGCACATCTATTACTCCAGTGTTAATACTAAATTGTAATTATTTTGCACTATGGCCTATTTATTGCCTTACCTCCATAACTTACTACATTTGCACACACTGTATATAGATTTTCTATTGTGTTATTGACTGTACGTTTTGTTTATTCTATATGTAACTCTGTGTTGTTGTTGTTTTTAATCGCACTGCTTTGCTTTATCTTAGCCAGGTCACAGTTGTAAATGAGAACTTGTTCTCAACTGGCTTACCTGGTTAAATAAAGGTGAAATAAAAATAAATTTAAATAAAGGTGAAAGAAAAATATATAAATAAAGGGTGAGGAATTGAAGGGTATTGAAATCAGGGGTGTCAATAATTTTGACCCATTCCGTTTTGAGAAAAAAATATATTACTTGTTAAACAAAATCTCTTTCTCTAAGTAATTGTATTAGTATAAAATAATATAATTTCCCAATTTTTTTTGCATACAATATAGCTCAGCATTTGAATTATTTATTTTATACAGTCATTTTTTTTGAAAAATAAGAAACCCGCAGAATGCTCTTGCTAGTATCACTGCTCTTTATTAGCTTAATAAAGAGCAGTGATATTAGCAAGAGCAGTGTGTGGGTTTCTTCTTTGTTCTCTTATGCTATTCAATTGTTACCATGCACCTGCAACAAAGATAGCTCAGATGTGCTAGTGCCTTTTGAATTTTGAAATACAGTAATTTTTGCTCATCTTTATCAAGGGTGTCAATAATTTCGGACCCCACTGTATATTTCCGTGCTTTGGCACTGTATGGGCAAATCGTGCTGGGGCAAGCTCTATATGTTCCTGCTTGTTGTAAAGGAAATATTCTCTGGGCTGTGCGCATTTAGAATGCTGTATTAAAGGCATACAGTAGGTTGGGGAAATAGAAGCCTACACTAAGGTTACAGAGAAAGACACCACATAGAGAAAGAGCGAGAGGGGACAAGCAGAACATTTTAGGGAGAGGGAGAGAAATAAAAAAGAGAGAAAAAAAGACAAAAAGAGAAGGGGGGCAATGTCTTCAGCAGATGCCATGAGGCTTCCCTGCAGAAAGGGGGGAGATGTGGGAGGAGGGGAAGAGAGAATGGTATTTGTGTCTGTAGGGGCACGGCTAGGGGTTGCGTGCGCAGAGCAATGCATAGTGGTTTGGAGGGCTGAACTAGGCTAGTCCTGCTGTCAGAGGACATTAATTTATTCCACAATGAGAGGTTGATGGGATGCCACATTTCTTCATGTGGGCCAGGGTGAAGGGGTAAGAGAGCGAGAGAGAGAGAGAGAGAGAGAGAGAGAGAGAGAGAGAGAGAGAGAGAGAGAGAGAGAGAGACAGAGCACACACACACACGAACAAACACACACACAACAAGCCTTTACTCTAGCATGTAGGGCTACAGAACATTTAGTATTAGAACGGATGGGTTGTGAATCACTGTACCTCCTGTTTAAATGATTAATTTATCAGCTGTTGACACAATTCGCATTGTTAAAGATTTCATGTCTTTTTCACATGCAGTGATTTGAATTAAATACATTTCTGTCTCTTCAAATGCAAATGCAGTAAGTCCTAAATTCGTACAGTAATGTTATCAGCATTTCATTTACAATATACTCAGGTTTCGTTATTTGCTACTAGAATAATATTTAATTAAAAATCACTTTCAAATTCCATTTCTAATACATAAAATCACACATATGCAAAATCGAAGTAAATGCCCCTCTTAATAGAAAAATATATTCTTGCCCATTCAGTAGGCTTGGGAGCTATAGCGTCGTAATCCTAATGTAAAACAGGGAAGACTTGTTATTTTACAAGCAAGGGAGAACGGCAGTCACGTTAATAATAATAAGAAAAAGCCAACCAATGTTTCTGATATTTATGCAGGTTTGCAGGGCTAAGCATTAGCCTCCCAAAGCCCCACCACTACAATTAACAATCAGAAAAAGTTGAGGAACACGCCTGTTATCCCCCAACTCTCCAATACAAGGGAAAATCTATTTTTTGTCACTCAAATCCTTAAAGAGAGGAAGTAATACCAGTTTTCTCAATCTGCTTTTATAAATATTTAAAGGGGGGTTTGGATGAGGAGGAGGGGGGGACTCACAATAAAATATGTGTGAACGCCGGGGTAATTGATGAATTTCATTTTCAACTCTTTAAACACCATTTCAATCTTCTTTTCTGCTTGTTAGTCAGATCTTGTTGCTCCTGGTGGGCTGGACTGCCCAGTTTTGTTGAGTAATTGCGTATAAGTTCCTCCTAACCAGTGATTTGCATCAATATCCATAGTTTTTCTCGTAAGAATCAAACTCGACCAGAAAGTACAATTTCCAATGGTTATTGTTCAAGACACCATGAGATGATAATGTGAAGAATCCCTGTTTGCATGGCACAAGCACACGCACTCACACACACACAGCAATTGCATTGCGGATGCTAGAGGGGAAAGGAAACATTAAAGTCCTGACACCAATTGATTATTGATTATGAAAAATGTATGCCCTACGAACTGTAAGTCGCTCTGGATAAGAGCGTCTGCTAAATGACTAAAATGTAAAACATTAAAAATTACAGGGGTGTAACATTCCCTTATCGAGTCCACTGTCCTCCCATAAAAGACTACTGAGAAGAGAATCTCTGGACAAGACTCTAATGTAACAACCTAATGGATCTCCCATAGATCCTCATCTCTATCAGGTGTATTAAGTTATCACTTAGAATCTGAGGAAGACGTTTTATGATGAATAAAAATGCCATACCCGTCTCATGGAATAAAGCCTTACCATTTAATGATAAATTAATCTTTATTTTCTGAGTGAAAAATACTGAATCCCTACGTCATTCCCCATGAAATAGTCTGTCTATGGAAGTTTGTCTTGGGTAGCTAAGCCATATTTGTATCAGTTACAATGCATTAGGAAAGAGTGCTTTGACAGAGACATCCTGTAATTCCGAAAGTGATGTCGGTACACACAATCGACAATTCTGTGAAAAGCCTCATTAGTTTAGTGTGATTATGTATTTTATTTTCTAACATATCTTCGTATTAGTTGTTTCCCTGTAGTGCCTACTGAGTTGAGCGAAGGATTTGTCTAACATGGTTGTAGGTTTTAAATTCAAACTCTAATTAATTTAGAATCCATGTGTCGAACAATCGTTCTCACTTGATTTGAGGATAAGGGATGTGGGATTAAAATAATTGTCAAACATTATCATCCAAAATCCCCCTGTAGCAAGAGGATATTGGTATCTTCTGTAGTTTCCCCTGCTGATTTTGTACTTTTGCCCACTGACAAAGAAATGATCAGTCTATAATATTAATGGTAGGTTTATTTGAACAGTGAGAGACAGAATAACAACAAAAAAATCCAGAAAAACGCATGTCAAAAATGTTATAAATTGATTTGCATTTTAGTGAGGGAAATAGGTATTTGACCCCCTCTCAATCAGAAAGATTTCTGGCTCCCAAGTGTCTTTTATACAGGAAACGAGCTGAGATTAGGAGCACACTCTTATCAAATTAAGGCTAATTTATAGTGCTGTGAAAAGTGTGAAGAAGATTATAATTTGGTAATAATAGGATTTGAAACATTAAAATAACAGAAGAGGGAGAGAGCTTTCCCTGAATGAAAGATACCTGTTGCTAGTCAATTGTACTAATCTTGGATTACTTTTACGGGATAGAAGTAAGTTGAAATATTATCAAATGTTGTCATTTACATTTCATTTTTATTATGTTTTAATAAACAACAAGTTGGTATTTGAAACTAAATTAATGCAATGAGCTGCAGTAATCAGAGGAAGGCACAATCTAATGCGAAACAGCTATTGCCTAGATCATTGATTTAGTAATAAGATCAGGAAGATAGTAATAATAAGAAGCTGGATAGGATAATTTAAGATAGGGACTAGCTGTCCAGAAATAGATGAAGAATTATGAGCTTTTTGGGAATGATAGACTGCTGTAAAGCTTGGGTACTCCATTATGTACTGCATACTGGTAATTTAAGTGATCTTATCTATGGGAAGGCAATGGCAGCCCATGGTAAAATCATTTGGAACTCTGAGGAGGAAGAACAATTTATGAAGAGAAAAAAGTTGCTCACTTCCCAAACAGTCTTAGCTTTTCCTACATATAACAGGGATTTTACCCACATGGTAGAGAGTAAAGAGGGATATATGACATTGGTCGTGATTTAACGATGGTGATGAGGGAGTTTTTTTTAGTGGGCTATTAGATATAACAGGGTTAATCACGAACATAGAGTTTTTTTTATTATTTGTTGCTAGGCAGAAGACTTAGGTGACCTAGGGTCAAAGTGCTTGCTCTTACTTCAATCCATGGCTGTCTTTTGTCTCTCATCAAACATTGTGAAGGGAGCGGCACCAGGGTTGAGCAGAGTTCAGGCTAAAACCTGTCTCTCCTTTGCTATCTTCTTGATTGATTACAGCATGAAGGGGGGTTTGTGTTAGGCTTGAAAGATTTAAGTATGGACCTGTCATGTCCAACCATCAGTCTTCAGGTCAAGCCCGGGAGAGCCGGGGTAGAACAGAGTTTGAACTAAACATGAGTGTTTTTACAAGATAAGAGATTGATTGATTGGATTACTATTGATTCTGAACTGAATGAAAGTCAAATTTAGCCACCATAAAAGACAAAGGAAGTGGGAGGAGCAATAAAGAAGCAAGGGACAGTCTCAAAAATAAATAAGGGATGGCAATTGGATGATAAATTACCAATATTACCTAAGTGATTGTTTAGGTAGGTGGTAATATTGACACATGAGCAGAACCATGTGTCAAGAGGGGGGAAGAGGCTAGTGGTAGGATTAAATAATATACGAAGGAGAGGACAAAATACTTTTAAAAAAAAAACATTTTTTTAGATACAGTCTAGAAAGAGAATACTGATGTGAGCGGTATGTCAGAGGTTTTGTGCCCCACAGGTTAACTAAAGCAGAAGGTGACCCACTCTATCTAACCAGGTGACTGGTGAGCATCCAGTCCCTAAAGAAGAAAGACTGAAAGAAGGCCTGTTGGGAAGGGCCCTATCAGGTTATATTGGTCACTGCCTTTGCCATTAGAATAGCAGAAAGAGCAACCTGGGTCCACGTTACCCACTGCAAAAAGGTAAGAACACATACAAGCACCACTGAACACACGCAGAGTTAGAGAGAAGAACTGAACCAAGAGGGTCTGGGGATCAACCCCGGTTAACAAAGATCCCCTACCTCGACCTATCATCACTGTAGTGTGTTCTCAGGGTGTGAGTATGGGGTGATACCAAGCAGAAAGACTGAGGACAGAAGAGGGTTGGCGGTTTTTGAGAATAGGGGTAACTTGAGCTGCATCATAGTCTCGGCAATGGTCTTGATATGTCAAGATCCACCACCAATTACGCTATGCCCTTACCATTGTTAAGAAGTAAAAGAGAAGAGAAGCGACCCGACATACTGACCGTCAAGGACGAGTGGCCTACAAAATGGGAGTCAGAGAAGGGCAGACTGTCGGATTCAAAATAAGGGTTAGGGACGTAGCCAATAGGTGGGGTACATGTCAATAAGCATTTACATTTACATTTACGTCATTTAGCAGACGCTCTTATCCAGAGCGACTTACAAATTGGTGCATTCACCCTATAGCCAGTGGGATAACCACTTTACAATTGTTTTTTTTGTTTGTTTGTTTTTGGGGGGGGGGGGGGGGGGGGTAGAAGGATTACTTTATCCTATCCCAGGTATTCCTTAAAGAGGTGGGGTTTCAAATGTCTCCTGAAGGTGATGAGTGACTCCGCTGTCCTGGCGTCGTGAGGGAGCTTGTTCCACCATTGGGGTGCCAGAGCAGCGAACAGTTTTGACTGGGCTGAGCGGGAACTATGCTTCCGCAGAGGAAGGGGAGCCAGCAGGCCAGAGGTGGATGAACGCAATGCCCTCGTTTGGGTGTAGGGACTGATCAGAGCCTGAAGGTACGGAGGTGCCGTTCCCCTCACAGCCCAGTCCGGAGCAACTTGGGATTATAAAATCCCATTATATTCGTGTTCGGCCCCCACGGCGGATTGTTCCTATTTAAACACACTTGGGGACGGGAATATGAGACTGGGCGGGACTGAACATCCAGATGGGGGGTAAAGAGAAACAAAGACATCACCAATTATCAATTGGAGATAGTAGTAATGTGATTGACTTGAGTTCAGAAGCACAGGAGAGAATTCTGAACCTTACAGCCCCTGTAACCGATGTGTGGTGGGCGTGTGCCAGTAAAGGCAGTATAAGGCAGAGAATACCAAAAGGGTGGCTGGATACGTGCGCCCTGGTTCTACTGATTCAGCTAGTTAGAACTAGTCACCAGGAACCAAGGAAAGGGTTAAACAGACGTAGGAGGAGTTTTAACAAGAAGGAGAATAGCCCTATTTAGATGGATGCGATTGGGATACCAAGGGGGGTATTGGATGGATAACAAGCTATGAAAGAATTAGGGGAAGGGTTTACTACCACGTTCTTTTGGTGGGTGACAATAAACAAAATTGTGAATTGGATTAATTATATCTATTACGACCAACAACGATTTATTGGTGGGACTAGGGATGCAGAAAAAGGGATCTCCGAAATTATCCGCCATCCCACTCATGACTTAGTAAAAGAGGTTGGCTCTAGATCAGGCACAAAGGGCCGGTGTCTATAGAATGATAAGCCATTGTTGCACATTTATCCCTAACAACACCACACTGGATGGGACAGTCACCAGAGCTCTTGCAGAATTAACTGCACTAAGTGAAGAATGAACTGAGAACTCAGAAGTTAGTACATCGTGGATAGGGTGGTTTGATTAAATGTTTGGTAAATGGAAAACCATAGCAGCCACCATCTTAGGGGCGGTCAGTGTTTGTATGGGTATTCTTGTATTATGTGGTTGTTGTCTTGTTCCCTGTGTCCGAGGATTGGTGAGTAAGGAGTTGGTGAAATGCAGTATCTCAACAATGATGAGAGATGGACCGACTCCGGACTCTGACCAGGGGAATGTGAAAAACGATCCTTCAAACTTGGTGGATGACGAGGATTTTGACCCTGAAAGACCGCCATTGGATGAAATGTTTATTAGTTCTGACGTAATCTCTGAGATTAATCATGCTTGTAAATACATTTATCCTGAATGTGAAAACATTTAGTCAAAGGGGTGGATTGATAGATTAATTTGTATTTTAAGAATAATGACTAAAGGATTTCACCCCAAATACAGTATAAATGTGTGAGGTGTTAGAGTTATAATGTAGTGTCAACCCACTAACAGAGGGGGGGGGGGGGGAGTTAGAAACTGTTGAAAGCATTCCAGGGTGAAGGGGACTAAGAAACGGTTTAAAGGTGGGCGGAGCAAAGTGCCTTTGTGTGTCAAGGGATATAAAAGCTGTATGTATGTTTTTTTGGCGCCAGAGCTCTCCATGATTAAAAATACAGAGAATTCTTGCTGGTTGCGGACCTTTGTTTAATTCATGATTAAACCAGAGAATTTACACCCTCTGGGAATTATTCAGAGCATTAAGTTTGATTAATTAGAGATAGAAATTCTCGTGACAGTCGTGGATGGGTATTTCAGCATGACAATGACCCAAAACACATGGCCAAGGCAACAAAGGAGTGGCTCAAGAAGAAGCACATTAAGGTCCTGGAGTGGCCTAGCTAGTCTCCAGACATTAATCCCATAGCAATCTGTGGAGGGAGCTGAAGGTTCGAGTTGCCAAATGTCAGCCTCGAAAACTTAATGACTTGGAGAAGATCTGCAAAGAGGAGTGGGACAAAATCCCTCCTGAGATGTGTGCAAACCTGGTGGCCAACTACAAGAAACGTCTGACCTCTGTGATTGCCAACAAGGGTTTTGCCACCAAGTACTAAGTTATGTTTTGCAGAGGGGTAAAATACTTATTTCCCTCATTAAAATGCAAATCAATTCATAACATTTTTGACATGCGTTTTTCTGGATTTTGTTGTTGTTATTCTGTCTCTCACTGTTCAAATAAACCTACCATTAAAATTATAGACTGATCATTTCTTTGTCAGTGGGCAAACGTACAAAATCAGCAGGGGATCAAATACTTGTTTCACTGTATAGTCGATGCCGCAGGAGACCCTCTTAATCAGAGACAAGACACTGGGCATCCATCAAAAGCAGAAACTGTGTTACAGAGGTACAATAAACACACAAGTCTTCTCCTAGTTGCGAGAATGTATGTTTTGGACTTACTGTATGTAATCAATGAACAATGATAACAGTTGTTAGAGATCCTAACAAACATTGGGACAAGGAGGAAGTCAACTGCATATCAATCTACACTTGCCTTGTGGCGGTGTAAGAAGAATATTCATTTTCTTTACCACACAAGATTGTGTAATTTTAGTGGGAAGTGGGAAAAACTGTGTCGTTCTTATACAAATGTTACAGATATGTTTCTCAGTACGGCAGAATGCCACTCACAGACACGCCAATGCGACTTGTACCCACACACATCTTCAGAGCAGAGGAATAACACCACCACACACATATACACACACACACCCCGACATGCCGCCCTTTGACCCCAAGCACCTACCTGTGGGGAGAGGCTGTTGATGACGGAGTCGGAGCAGCTGGAGAAGCCGTGGCGGTTGGACGACAGGCCGTAGGCCGAGCCGCTGTCCCCGACCGACAGCCCTCCCTGGTGAATGGTGGACGGCGGTAACGGCTGGGGGCGGTGAAGCGTGCTACTACCGTCTGGGGTTTAGACAGAAGGGGGACCAGGGAGAAATCACAATTATGGTCATGGGTGAAGATCGCATACACAGCACCGTAGGAATGTAATATCATCTAAGCGCTACTGGATGTTTTGTAACATGTCGAATAACGTATACAGTGCCTTGCAAAAGTATTCATCCCCCTTGGCATTTTTCGTATTTCGTTGCATTACAACCTGTAATTTAAATGGATTTTTATTTGGATTTCATGTAATGGACATACACAAAATAGTCCAAATTGGTGAACTTCAGAAGTCACACAATTAGTTAAATAAAGTCCACCCGTGTGCAATCTAAGTGTCACATGATCTGTCACATGATCTCAGTATATATACACCTGTTCTGAAAGGACCCAGAGTCTGCAACACAACTAAGCAAGGGGCAACACCAAGCAAGCGACACCATGAAGACCAAGGAGCTCTCCAAACAGGTCAGGGAAAAAGTTGTGGAGAAGTACAGATCAGGGTTGGGTTATAAAAAAAGATCAGAAACTTTGAACATCCCACGGAGCACCATTAAATCCATTATTAAAAAATTGAAAGAATATGGTACCACAACAAGTCTGCCAAGAGAGGGCCCCCCACCAAAACTCACGGACCAGGCAAGGAGGGCATTAATCAAAGAGGCAGCAAAGATACCAAAGATAACCCTGAAGGAGCTGCAAAGCTCCACAGCAGAGATTGGAGTATCTGTCCATATGACCACTTTAAGCCGTAAACTCCACAGAGCTTGGCTTTACAGAAGAGTGGCCAGAAAAAAGACATTGCTTGAATAAAAAAATAAGCAAACACGTTTGGTGTTCGCCAGAAGGCATGTGGGTGACTCCCCAAACATATGGAAGAAGGTACTCTGGTCAGATGAGACTAAAATTTAGCTTTTTGGCCATCCAGAAAAACGCTATGTCTGGCGCAAACCCAACACCTCTCATCACCCCGAAAACACCATTCCCACAGTGAAGCATGGTGGTGGCAGTATCATGAAACTGGTCAGAATTGAAGAAATGATGGATGGCGCTAAATACAGGGAAATTCTTGAGGGAAACCTGTTTCAGTCTTCCAGAGATTTGAGACCGGGACGGAGGTTCACCTTCCAGCAGGACAATGACCCTAAGCATACTGCTAAAGCAACACTTGAGTGGTTTAAGGGGAAATATTTAAATGTCTTGGAATGGCCTAGACAAAGCCCAGAACTCAATCCAATTGAGAATCTGTGGTATGACTTAAAGATTGCTGTACAACAGCGGAACCCATCCACTTACCTCCATAACTTGCTACATTTGCACACACTGTATATATATTTTCTGTTGTATTTTTGACTTTATGTTTTTTACCCCATATGTAACTCTGTGTTGTTTTTATTGCACTGCTTTGCTTTATCTTGGCCAGGTCGCAGTTGTAAATGAGAACCTGTTCTCAACTGGCTTACCTGGTTAAATAAAGGTGAAATAAAAAAATAAATTAAAAAAAAGGAGCTGGAGCAGTTTTGCTTTGAAGAATGGGCAAAAATCCCAGTGGCTAGATGTGCCAAGCTTACAGAGACATACCCCAAGAGACTTGCAGCTGTAATTGCTGCAAATGGTGGCTCTACAAAGTATTGACTTTGGGGGGGGGGGGGGGGTGAATAGTTATGCACACAGTTTTCTGTTTTTTTGTCTTATTTCTTGTTTGTTTCACAATAAAAAATAATTTCCATCTTCAAAGTGGTAGGCATGTTGTGTAAATCAAATGATACAAACCCCCCAAAAAATCAATTTTAATTCCAGGTTGTAAGGCAACAAAATAGGAAAAATGCCAAGGGGGGTGTATACTTTCGCAAGCCACTGTACATGTAATAATAATAATATGCCATTTAGCAGACGCTTTTATCCAAAGCGACTTACAGTCATGCGTGCATACATTTTTTTGTGTATGGGTGGTCCCGGGGATCGAACCCACTACCTTGGCGTTACAAGCGCCGTGCTCTACCAGCTGAGCTACACAGGACCACATGTGACTCAGATGTGTCACCAAGCTAACAACAAACGTTCCCACAACTTTAGAGAACGTTCCCTTAAGAGTCTCATTAGGTCATTACATAACATTTTCATAGGAATGTTCCAGTGACGTGCAAGTACTGTTTCCAAGAGACCATTCCCATAATGTCAAACCATGTTCTCAGAATATTCAATATGAATGTTCTAGACACGTTTCATGGGAATGTTGCAAGAACATTCCGGTGTCCAGTTTTCTAATGGTTAAGAGAATATTCCATCAATGTCCCACCAAACATACACAGAACATGGTTACCATGTTCTCAGAATAAACACTGAGTGTACAAAACATTAATTATTTGGGGCATGGACTCTACAAGGTGTCGAAAGCGTTCCACAGGGATGCTGGTCCATGTTGACTCCAATGCTTCCCACAGTTGTGTCAAGTTGGCTGGATGTCCTTTCGGTGGTGGACCATTCTTGATACACATGGGAAACTGTTGAGACTGAAAAAGCCAGCTGTGTTGCAGTCCTTGACATAAACCGTTGCGCCTGGCACCTACTACCATACCCCGTTCAAAGGCATATACATCTTTTCTCTTGCCCATTCACCTTCTGAATGGCACACATACACAATCCATGTCTCAACTGTCTCAAGGCTTAAAGATCCTTCTTGAACCTGTCTACTTCCCTTCATCTACACTGACTGAAGTGGATTTAACAAGTGACAACAATAAGGGATCATAGCTTTCACCTGGATTCACCTGGTCAGTCTATGTCATGGAAAGAGCAGGTGTTCATAATGTTTTGTACACTGTGTAAGATTAATGTTTTAGACACTTTTCAGTTTTCTATCCAGTATTCTGTGCGTTAGGATAATATTCCAACAACGTCCCACCAAACATACACAGAACATGGTTGCCATGTTCTCAGAATATAAGATATTAATGTTGTAGACACATTTCATGGGAACGTTGCAAGAACATTCCTTTGTATCAGGATGTCTCTTGATGGTCCCAAAGCAACATTCTCCAAGCCCATCAAGGCTCTGATTGGTGAACAATTGATCTATTCACAGCTCTTTGTTGTTGTTGTCATTTAGTAGACGCTCTTATCCAGAGCGACTTACAGGAGCAATTAGGGTTAAGTGCCTTGCTCAAGGGCACATCGGCAGATTTTTCACCTAGTCGGCTCGGGGATTAGAACCAGCAAGCTTTCGGTTACTGGCACAACGCTCTTAACCACTAAGCTACCTGCCGCCCGCTCTTTGTTTGTTGGCAAGGTTAGGGAAACTCACACACAGACAATGCTTTTAACATACAGCGTTTTCAACTTACATATTTGACACACTTTGACATAGGTACATGATTACATTGTGCATGTTCATTTATACAGAAATTATTATTCAACATGTCCTCCACTGGGATTTGAATTTTGAATTTAAAACCTCTTGGTTCACGGCATTCCAATCTTCCTGCTATGCCACAATGTCTGTGCCAGTTATCAGTTAATCTGACTATTCTCTAATCATTGATTAGATTGATTTATTACATATTTTTAAAGGCTTTTTGTATAGTTTTCTAATATTGGTGGGGCATATAACCCTATTTTAATGTTACTCCTGAATCACTATGATCAATAACATAGTTTTTCATGAGTGTACTTACAGAGCTGAGATTTACTTCAAAGTGCATTCACCCTATTGCTTACACCTATCCAGTTGTTTCTGATCTACACAAGTGCCTAGGGAGAAGGGGTTAGGATTTGCTTCTGGACAGAGCCTAACTATAATGGCCCAATAAGCACATGACCTAGGGATATCTCTTATTGGGACAGTGGTCAGAACGTTTGTCATTGGTGCTGTTGGCCTGGGTTTGAGACCCGCTAGGGGAGTCACACTACTCTCCCATTCTTAGCAATATATGTTCATGTCATTATTTGGCAACAGTTACACCACTAACTGATCTAATTAAGATCAGTTTCTCATTGAAAGATGGGAATATGTAGAATTACCCCTTGAGCACAAATTATGAACACATTTCCACTACCTCTAATAAATTATCAGTATTTATTAATTCTATATAGCTGAGCATCGCTCCATTGTCTTCTTGAAATCCACACTACTGCTTATTGTTTTTGCTCTGTAGGACCTAACTCTCAAATCTAAGGAATACCGATCGCTGTCCGTGGCGCTGAATCCGCTTGTAGGCTATATTTGCCTGTTTGTTTGTTTATTTTGGTCCTGCATTAAATGATGTGCAGCTTAAAAAGGCTTCATAAAGCCTTCATAAAGCTGTCATGAACAATACACAAATGTGTTACAAATCATCTATAACTGTATGTCATGCTTTATAAAGGGTTCATAAATGTGGCATAATTATGTGACATAACCACCAATGTCAAATGTGACATAACCCACTACGTCAAATATGACATAAATCTGTGCTTTATAAAGTGTGGCATATGCACCACTTAATAAAGGCCTTATAAATTCTATTAAATTCAGGCTTCACAAAGCATTTAAAACCCTGTCATGCATCTTGGAAGAGCATTGCAATGCCAGGATATTAGGTTCGATTCCCGGGAACACCCATACTTAAAAATGCATTCACGTATGACTCTAAATTGGTTTGGATGAAAGTGTCTGCTAAATTTGATATATTATATATCACTAAAACATTTCTAGGATGGCCCAACCTCTTTCCCTCTTGGGTGCATAGTCAATATTGAGCCTGACCTCAACTTCTTCCAAAATAATGTGCTGCAGGATGACACACACTCTAAACTGTAAAATGCAACAAAAAAACTTTGGTAGGGCCTTTTAAAATCCGTTTTTATGTTTAGCCTATTTCTGTTTTTTTCCCAAATTCCGTTTTCTTGGTCTTGTTTTTCCAGGTTTCGTGTTTTTCCCCCATTTTTTCTGGTTTCCCCTAGTTTTCTCACACTTTTGTAATAGAAAAATAAATAAAAAAATGTCTGTGTTCACATCAATGCTTAAACCACATCAGGGCATGACTTTTGAGGTCTGGGAAAAATCAAAGAAACTTAAGAGTTTTGAGTGTAGTTTTCCTTTATTTCAGTGAGCACTATTGTTTGGTTAGCAGATGTTCTGTTGTGCAGTAAGCACATACAGTATGTGATGTGATTTGGCCGCCAATGGAATGGGTGGAGTAAAAGGCCAGAAACACTCCGTATTATTCAGAGCCCCATTAAATGACACCATATATACATTCTACAGACCCTACTGAGTATTCCCTACAAATTATTATTATTTTAGTAAAAACATTTAGGGGGTAGATCAAGTTTAATATTTAGAAATTTGGCTTGGCACCTAAAACCCTCAAAAACTTTTACAGATGCACAATTGAGAGCATCCTGTCGGGCTGCATCACCGCCTGGTACGGCAACTGCACCGCCCGCAACCGCAGGGCTCTCCAGAGGGAGGTGCGGTCTGCCGAACGTATTACTGGGGGCAAACTACCCGCCCTCCAAGACCCTACAGCACCCGATGTCACAGGAAGGCCAAAAAGATAATCAAGGACATCAACCATCCGAGCCACTGTCTGTTCACCCCGCTATCATCCAGAAGGCGAGGTCAGTACAGGTGCATCAAAGCTGGGACCGAGAGAATGAAAAACAGCTTCTATCTCAAGGCCATCAGACTGTTAAATAGCCATCACTAGCACATTAGAGGCTGCTGCTGCCTATTGAAATCACTGGCCACTTTAAGAAATGGAACACTAGTCACATCAATAATGTTTACATATCTTGCACTACTCATCTCATATGTATATACTGTATTCTATTCTATAATATTCTACTGTATCTTAGTCCATGCCGCTCTGTCATTGCTTGTCCATATATGTATATATTCTTAAATTCCATTCCTTACTAGATTTGTGTGTATTGGGTATATGTTGTGAAATTGTTAGATATTACTAGTTAGATATTACCGCACAGTCGGAGCTAGAAGCACAAGCTACACCCGCAATAACATATGCTAAACACGTGTATGTGACAAATACAATTTGATTTGATATTGCAGATAGATTGTAGCTTCCATCAATGTAATTGTCTTCATCCTTTCCACATTTTGTTACTTTACAGCCTTCTTCTAAAATGGATTAAATTGTTTTTTTCCCTCATCAATAGAAACACAATACCTCATAATGACAAAGCAAAAACAGGTTTATAGAAATGTTAGCAAATTTATAAAAATAAAAAAACTGAAAGATATATTTACATATGTATTCAGACCCTTTACTCAGTACTTTGTTGAAGCACCTTTGACAGCGATTACAGCCTCGTGTCTTCTTGGTTTTGACGCTACAAGCTTGGCACACATGTATTTGGGGTTTCTCCCAATCTTCTCTGCAGATCCTCTCAAGCTCTGTCAGGTTGGATGGGGAGCATCGCTGCACAGCTATTTTCAGGTCTCTCCAGAGCTCTGGGCTCTGGCTGGGCCACTCAAGAATATTCAGAGACTTGTCCAGAAGCAACTCCGGCATTGTCTTGGCTGTGTGCTTAGGGTCGTTGTCCTGTTGGAAGGTGAACCTTCACCCCAGTCTGAGGTCCTGAGTGCTCAGTGGTTTTCATCACGGATCTCTCTGTACTTTGCTCCGTTCATCTTTCCCTCGATCCTGACTAGTCTCCCAGTCCCTGCCCCTGAAAAACATCCCCACAGCATGATGCTGCCACCATAATTCTTCACCGTAGGGATGGTGCTAGGTTTCCTCCAGATGTGACGCTTGGCATTCAGGCCAAAGAGTTCAATCTTGGTTTCATCACAGACCAGAGAATCTTGTTTCTCATAGTCTGAGAGTCCTTTAGGTGCCTTTTGGCAAAATCAAAGCAGGCTGTCATGTGCCTTTTACTGAGGAGTGGCTTCCGTTTGGCCACTCTACCATAAAGGCCTGATTGGTGGAGTGCTGCAGAGATGGTTGTCCTTCTGGAAGGTTCTCCCATCTCCACAGAAGAACTCTGGATCTCTGTCAGAGTGACCATCGGGTTCTTGGTCTCCTCTCTGACCAAGGCCCTTCTCCCCTGATTGCTCAGTTTGGCCGGAAGGCCAGCTCTAGGAAGAGTCTTTGTGTTTCCAAACTTCTTCCATTTTAGAATGATGGAGGCCACTGTGTTCTTGAGGAACTTGAGAAATCTTTTGGTACCCTTCCCCAGATCTGTGCCGACACAATCCTGTCTCGGAGCTCTACGGACAATTCCTTCGACCTCATGGCTTGGTTTGTGCTCTGATATGCACTGTCAAGTTTGGGACCTTATAAGACAGGTGTGTGCCTTCCCAAATCATGTCCAATCAATTGAATTGACAACAGTTGGACTCCAATCAACTTGTAGAAATACAGTGGCTTGCAAAAGTATTCACCACACTTGTCATTTTTCCTATTTTGTTGCCTTACAACCTGGAATTAAAATGAATTTTGGGGGGGTTTGTATCATTTGATTTACACAACTTGCCTACCACTTTGTGTGAAACAAACATGAAATAAGACAAAACAACAGAAAACTTGAGCGTGCATAACTATTCCTTCAAGTTGGATGGGTTCCGCTGGTGTACAGCAATCTTTAAGTCATACCAAAGATTCTCAATTGGATTGAGGTCTGGGCTTTGACTAGGCCTTTCCAAGACATTTAAATGTTTCCCCTTAAACCACTCAACTGTTGCATGACATAAGTATTTGATCACCTACCAACCAGTAAGAATTCCGGCTCTCACAGACCTGTTAGTTTTTCTTTAAGAAGCCCTCCTGTTCTCCACTCATTACCTGTATTAACTGCACCTGTTTGAACTCGTTACCTGTATAAAAGACACCTGTCCACACACTCAATCAAACAGACTCCAACCTCTCCACAATGGCCAAGACCAGAGAGCTGTGTAAGGACATCAGGGATAAAATTGTAGACCTGCACAAGGCTGGGATGGGCTACAGGACAATAGGCAAGCAGCTTGGTGAGAAGGCAACAACTGTTGGCGCAATTATTAGAAAATGGAAGAAGTTCAAGATGACAGTCAATCACCCTCGGTCTGGGGCTCCATGCAAGATCTCACCTCGTGGGGCATCAATGATCATGAGGAAGGTGAGGGATCAGCCCAGAACTACATGGCAGGACCTGGTCAATGACCTGAAGAGAGCTGGGACCACAGTCTCAAAGAAAACCATTAGTAACACACTACGCCATCATGGATTAAAATCCTGCAGCACACGCAAGGTCCCCCTGCTCAAGCCAGCGCATGTCCAGGCCCATCTGAAGTTTGCCTATGACCATCTGGATGATCCAGAGGAGGAATGGGAGAAGGTCATGTGGTCTGATGAGACAAAAATAGAGCTTTTTGGTCTAAACTCCACTCGCCGTGTTTGGAGGAAGAAGAAGGATGAGTACAACCCCCAGAACACCATCCCAACCGTGAAGCATGGAGGTGGAAACATCATTCTTTGGAGATGCTTTTCTGCAAAGGGGACAGGACGACTGCACCGTGTTGAGGGGAGGATGGATGGGGCCATGTATCGCGAGATCTTGGACATCAACCTCCTTCCCTCAGTAAGAGCATTGAAGATGGGTCGTGGCTGGGTCTTCCAGCATGACAACGACCCGAAACACACAGCCAGGGCAACTAAGGAGTGGCTCCGTAAGAAGTATCTCAAGGTCCTGGAGTGGCCTAGCCAGTCTCCAGACCTGAACCCAATAGAAAATCTTTGGAGGGAGCTGAAAGTCCGTATTGCCCAGCGACAGCCCCGAAACCTGAAGGATCTGGAGAAGGTCTGTATGGAGGAGTGGGCCAAAATCCCTGCTGCAGTGTGTGCAAACCTGGTCAAGACCTACAGGAAACGTATGATCTCTGTAATTGCAAACAAAGGTTTCTGTACCAAATATTAAGTTCTGCTTTTCTGATGTATCAAATACTTAAGTCATGCAATAAAATGCAATTTAATTACTTAAAAATCATACAATGTAATTTTCTGGATTTTTGTTTTAGATTCCGTCTTTCACAGTTGAAGTGTACCTATGATAAAAATTACAGACCTCTACATGCATTGTAAGTAGGAAAACCTGCAAAATCGGCAGTGTATCAAACACTTGTTCTCCCCACTGTATGTAATGACCTAATGAGACTCTTAAGGGAACGTTCTCTAAAGTTGTGGGAACGTTTGTTGTTAGCTTGGTGACACATCTGAGTCACATGTAAAGTGGCTTGCGAAAGTATTCACCCCCCTTGGCATTTTTCCTATTTTGTTGCCTTACAACCTGGAATTAAAATGGATTTTTTCGGGGTTTGTATAATTTGATTTACATAACATGCCTACCACTTTGAAGATGGAATATTTTTTTTATTGTGAAACAAACAAGAAATAAGACAAAAAAACAGAAAACTTGAGCGTTTATAACTATTCACCCCCTTCCCTGTATTTAGCGCCATCCATCATTCCTTCAATTCTGACCGGTTTCCCAGTCCATGCCGATGAAAAACATGGTGTTCTCGAGGTGATGAGAGGTGTTGGGTTTGCGCCAGACATTTTCCTGGATGGCCAAAAAGCTCAATTTTAATCTCATCTGACCAGAGTGTCAAGGTCGAGGTAAGGAGTAGACCAAGGCGCAGCGTGATGAACAAACATGACTTTAATTAGTTAAAGCGTCAAAATACAAAACAAAACACGACTCGTGACGTCCACGGTATCAATGACCGAACACGGAACAAAAACCCACCAAGCTAAAGGGAAAAACATACAGTTTAAATATGGCTCCCAATCAGAGACAACCAGCCTACAGCTGACACTCGTTGCCTCTGATTGGGAGTCACACAGGCAAACATAGAAAAACACAACCTAGAACACCCAACATAGAAACAGAACACATAGAAATGAACACACCCTGGCTCAACATAATGAGTCCCAGAGCCAGGGTGTGACAGTACCCCCCCTAAAGGCGCGGACTGCGACCGCGCCTCAACTAAACAAACCAGGGGAGGGCTGGGCGGGCATACCTCCTCGGCGGCGGTTCTGGCTCCGGCCTTGACCACCACCCTCCAATACACCCCCCATAGTGCCCCTGGTCCAGTCTGGCCCCGCCGGCTGGAGCAGGACTGGACTTAACAGGAGCGATCCTTACCAGGCTGTCGACTCGCACCCCTGGCTTGGTGCGTGGAGGAGGAACGGGCCTTACCAGGCTGACGACTCGCACCCCTGGCTTGGTGCGTGGAGGAGGGACGGGCCTTACCAGGCTGACGACGCGCACCCCTGGCTTTGTGCGTGGAGGAGGAACGGGCCTTACCAGGCTGACGACTCGCACCCCTGGCTTGGTGCGTGGAAGAGGGACAGGCCGGGCTGGGCTGTCGACGCACACCGTAGGCTTGGTGCGTGGAGCAGGGACAGGCCGGACCGGGCTGGCGACGCGCACCGTAGGTTTAGTGCGTGGAGCAGGGACAGGCCGGGCTGGGCTGTCGACGCACACCGTAGGCTTGGTGCGTGGAGCAGGGACAGGCCGAACCGGGCTGTGGAGACGGATAGGAGGCCTGGAGTGAATAGCGGCCACCACCCGTCCTGGCTGAATGCCTACCCTCACACACTCTGTGTGAGGCATCCGCACAGGACGTACAGGGCGGTGTACCCCTGGCCTGGTGGCCTTCTGGATCCGCCCCCTTTTCTCCTCCGTCAGCCCCGTCGTCCATGCCGTGTGCCCCCCCCCTAAAAAATTTCTGGGGTTGCCTCACGACCGTCCGACGACGACCCTGATCACGCCGTAGCTCCTCTCTACGGCGCGCCTCCACCGTCTCACTCCATGGCCGGCGATCCATCCCGGCCAGGATTTCCTCCCAGGTCCAGGACCCCTGCCCGTCCAAGATCTGCTCCCACGTCCAGGCTGCCTGCTCCTGGACACGCTGCTTGGTCTTGGTATGGTGGGTTTTTCTGTCACGAGTCGTGTTTTGTTTTGTATTTTGACGCTTTAACTAATTAAAGTCATGTTTGTTTCTCACGCTGCGCCTTGGTCTACTCCTTACCCTGACGATCGTGACAGAAAAACCCACCATACCAAGACCAAGCAGCGTGTCCAGGAGCAGGCAGCCTGTTGTATTCGGCGCATGTGGCCAATTCAATTTTATTTTATTTTATTTTATTTGAGAATTACTTATTTCACCTTTAATTTCTTTCATCACATTCCCAGTGGGTCAGAAGTTTACATACACTCAATTAGTATTTGGTAGCATTGCCTTTTAATTGTTTCACTTGGGTCAAACGTTTCGGTAGCCTTCCACAAGCTTCCCACAATAAGTTTGGTGAATTTTGACACATTCCTCCTGACAGAGCTGGAGTACATACACTACCATTCAAAAGTTTGGGGTCACTTAGAAATGTCCTTGTTTTCTAAAGAAAAGCAATTTGAGAAACAGGCGACTCACAGGTCCTTAACTGACAGATTCATTAAATAGTACCCGCAAAGCACCAGTCTCAACGTCAATAGTAAAGAGGCGACTCCGGGATGCTGACCTTCTAGGCAGAGTTGCAAAGAAAAATACATATATCAGACTGGCCAATAAAAAGAAAAGATTAACATGGGCAGTCTGAGATATGGCTTTTTCTTTGCAAAGTGTTAAACAAATCAAAATATATTTTCTATTTGAGATTCTTCAAAGTAGCCACCCTTTGCCTTGATGAAAGCTTTGCACACTCTTGGCATTCTCTCAACCAGCTTCATGAGGTAGTCACCTGGAATGCATTTCAATTAACAGGTGTGCCTTGTTAAAAGTTAATTTGTGGAATGCGTTTGAGCCAATCAGTTGTGTTGTGACAAGGTAGGGGTGGTATACAGAAGATAGCCCTATTTGGTAAAAGGCCAAGTCCATATTATGGCAAGAACAGCTCAAATAAGCAAAGAGAAACGACATTCTATCATTACTTTAAGACAATCCAGAAAATGTCAAGAACTTTGAAAGTTTCTTCAAGTGCAGTCGCAAAAACCATCAAGTGCTATGATGAAGCTGGCTCTCATGAGGATCGCCACAGGAAAGGAAGACCCAGAGTTACCTCTGCTGCAGAGGATAAGTTCATTAGAGTTACCAGCCTCAGAATTTGCAGCCCAAATAAATGCTTCACAGAGTTCAAGTAATAGACACATCTCAACATCAACTGTTCAGAGGAGACTGCGTGAATCAGACGTTCGTGGTTGAATTGCTGCTAAGAAACCACTACTAAAGGACACCATTGTGTATTTCCCACCATAAAGCATGAAGGAGGAGGTGTTATGGTGTGGGTGTGCTTTGCTGGTGACACTATCAGTGGTTTATTTAGAATTCAAAGCACACTTAACCAGCATGGCTACCACCGCATTCTGCAGCGATACACCATCCCATCTGGTTTGCGCTTAGTGGGACTATCATTTGCGCTTAATGGGACTCCAGGCTGTGTAAGGGTTATATTACCAAGAAGGAGAGTGAGACATATTGGCTTAGAGCAATAACTATTCTGGGTGCCGCATTAAAAGTAGTGTAGGTTTAGTTTACTCCAATTAGGGGAGGTGATTCGCATTGTGGACATTTATTTTACCTTGGAACATGTTTTAAAACCCAAATTTAATGTAAATGTCACTTAAATTTGAACAAATATGAATTATTGTTAATGTTCAGAAAATAATTGTTTATATATGATGAATGGTTATTGACACTTTTCTACTATTACGTGGGGGACCTTTATTTTGAAAACTTCCGAAATTCCGTGACCCTAACATACTTTTTTAGTGTTGCTGATGAGACGCTGATCATGTGATGAGTTCACAAATCAAATGCACCACTTGTGCTTCAACTGGACAGTGAAAAACAAGTAAGTTAACCTTTATTTATTGTAATTTAAATGTCAATTAGTTGTAGTAGTTAAGTGTTGAGTTAGATTACATACTGTAGCTAACTCAATCGTTATTTCAAATAATTTCGGTGACTTCACAGCAATTGCTAACTAGCCGAAATATAGTAGCTAGCTAGCAGACTCAGCTAAATACAAATCCCCCTAGATACAGCCATGTCTCATAGTCATGTCATGAGATTTGTAAATGAAAGTGGTATATAATATTACGATTTGAATGGTGTTTCCCATCTTCCCATTTAGAGTTTCTGGCACAGCACAGAAATGCCCTTATCCAGATGGTGTGACAAAGGCATTTCCTAACAGACCTGCTAACTTTCTTTGTTGTTACTTTACGGTTGGAACCAACATGCAGTACCTCCAGCAGGAAAAGATGCAAGAACCATTCGTCCGCCAGCTCAAGGACAAGCTACACTATTCACAGCCCTGTGTAATCTTCAATGTAATTGCATTGCTGGAGTTTTTGAAACTTCAATGTATTTGGATTGTTTTATAAATTTACAAATACAATTAAATGTATGGTTTAAACAGGTCTTTTAATGCTTATTTGTTTTAGCTGTTAGTGATAATTCCCTAAGTGTTAATACATTTGTGTTTACATCATTAAGCCTTTATGTATGTCTTATGAATGACCAAAGGTGTCTGACTTTATAGTAAGTACAGTGTCATATGATACAAGGCATTTATGTATGTGTTATAAATGACCAAAGGGGTCTGACTTTAAATTAAGTACAGCGTCATTCAATATAGAGTCTTTACGGATGTGTTATGAATGACCGAAGTTGTCTCACTTCAAACAAAGTACTACAGGACACTACATAAAGTGTCAATAAATAGGTTATTAACGTTCTGCTGATTTATGAAAGTTCTCTTATGATACACGGGTTACTGTAGAGTGTGAGAGGTATTTACATGGGTTGATGGACCTGTAAAGGTTGCGTTTGTGTATGTGTGTCAGAACCAATATGATTTGGAATAGTCCAACCTTACCTACAGTATACTTATCTCCTTGGCATATTACATCATTTATGCAGCAGCATACAATACATTTTTGGACTCACCTTGTTGTGCTGTGCTCACTTGAACAGGAAGGTGGTGCGGTTGTCCTTTGTGGGCAAATTTTGTCATCAAACTTTGTCATCAAAGTCTGGCCATCTCTGGATTTATGGTGCTTTCAAGACAACTGGGAACTTGGAAAAAAACATGGTCGAATCATGTTAGTGATCTTCAGGTCGGACTTCTAAAAAGAGGCCAGAGTTCCTGACTTGGAATTCCGAGTTGGATGACCGTTCAAAACATATTTTACCAGTCGGAGCTCGTTTTTTTCAGAGTTCCCAGTTGTCTTGAACTCAATGAAGTCTGAGATTCCCAGTTACGAGTTTCCAGTTGTCTTGAACTCACTGAAGTCTGAGATTCCCAGTTACGAGTTTCCAGTTGTTTTGAAAGCGGCAGAAGTCATGCTGGATTGACAGCATGACCAATGTTGAATATTTATTGTTTTAAGCTTGGAAAAGAGACCCTTAAACCCAGATTTGGACCACACATCCACTCCACTGAATAGCAGGCTAGTGATTGCTTTGCATTGCTTGCAGTTAGCCACTGATTCCTTCCAAACCACTAATTGTTGAATTTGCGATTTCCAACTTGTTGTGTAATGTTTATGTCCAACGGCCAATGAGCACCGATACATTTTCTCTATAATTTCTCTTCATAATTTCTCTTCATATGACAAGGATTTAAAAGGAATTGCCAGTAGATTGTCGACTTGATTCATGATGATGACTGCTAGCTTGCTAGTTAAGATTTAGAAAATATGACGTTGACATGATCAGTCCAATCAAAGCTACTGTAGGTATAACGTGATTTGACGTCATTTTATCTGTGGCCAATGACCTTGAGCCTTCTTGGATGGGCACTTCTAATGTAACTCTATGGCAGCATCCAAGGGGATTGAATTCTTGAGCTCTCCCCGTAAATGATGCAGTGACGTAGTGACCCCATGAGTGACAGAACACTGAGCCAATCACTGCGCAACTAGAGAACATTACCAACCCCTATGCTCCGTATTTTCCACTGGCTGCACCACCACCACAGAAAGCACTGAGCTGGGCTGAAACACCTGCATTTTGGAGCTGCCTTACTCAAGAAAGCAAAAAAGAGACCATGTTTGTATGCGGCTTTATTAACTCAATTATTATTAGATTTTTACATTGTTTGCAAACTGATATGTGACACATATTAATGCCAATATAACATGCAAAACAGGCAAAAAACAAACCAATTAGCTATAGCTAAACAGGTGGGGCTCAAAACTGGTGGGGCTCTGTTACCATGCTGGAAACCAGGTCTTGATTACAACCTGTTACAATGGCGCCAACATTTTGTTGTTCATCTTTCAGCTTGGGAGTGGGTGAGCGGTATGGCTAGTTTTTGTTGTGTGCATGTTTGTGTACTGAGGAACATGTAACTTGGTTCCAGAAGAAAGACACTTTCAATTTCTTTAGGTTGGTAGGTAAGTGTTTATTGGTGTAATGTCGTCCCCAGGCTATTGCACACACAGCATATATAAGCCTGAGATATCAACCATTCAAAGTTGGCCTTAGTGGGAGTGACCATAGAATTCTGTAGGAGTGACCTGACTGAGTAAAGTGTTTGTCATTGTCACTACTTAACACAATCAAAAAGTCATAATTATTGCTAAACCCTGCCCATTACCACAATCTATCTTCTTAAAATTTGATTTTAAACCGAACCCTAACTAATGAAGGCAAACTTTGATGCGTTGGTCCACCAGACCTTCCGCGCATTTGGGTGGAAGTGTCTGAGATTAGGTGTAATGTGACTAACATGACATCACGTTAGAGTGTATGCCATCCTTCAGTACAACTTGTCACCCTTTATAAAGCACATTTATATCATATTCGACATAGTGGCTTATGTCACAAAGTTTGACATTGGTGATTATGTCACAAAGTTATGCCACATTTATGAAACCTTTATAAAGCATGACATACTGTATGGTTATAGATGCTTTGTAACACATGTATGTAATGCTTATGAAGCCTTTATAAACTGAGCGTAATTTCAAGCGGGACCATTATTTTTATTGAAGCCAGGCAATTACTGTTCAACTGGTAGAGCACGGCGCTTGTAACGCCAAGGTAGTGGGTTCGATCCCCGGGACCACCCATACACAAAAAAAAATGTATGCACGCATGACTGTAAGTCGCTTTGGATAAAAGCGTCTGCTAAATGGCATATTGTATTATTATTATTATTATTATATTTAGCAAATATGGGATACGCCTACAATTTGTTATTTTGTTTCTGTAGGCTATTTAACAACCTAGGCCATAACGGAGTAACATTCGAATTGGAGTTTATGACAACGCAATACATAAAAGACCATAAATGCACAACTTGAAGCAACCGCATATTTTTGTATGTTTGGTGGCACGTTGATGGAATATTCTCCTAACCCTCAGAAAACTGGACACAGGAATGTTCTTGAAACGTTCCCATGAAACGTGTCTAGAACACTATTATCTTATGTTCTGATGTCACGGATTCAGCCGAGGCTGCTCCTCCTCCTTGCTCGGGCAGGCTTCGGCGTTCGTCGTCACCGGAGTACTAGCTGCTACCGATCTATGTTTCTGTGTTCTACTTGTTTTGTCTTCATTGTACACACCTGGTTCCCATTATGTCTATGATTTGTTCCCTATTTAACCCCCTGGCTCCCACTGTGTTGTGTGCGTGTTTGTTCATTGTTTGGTGTTATCGACTGGTGAGCGGGATTGTCCTCCCTGCGTGGAGTTTATGTTCATTTGTTATTTACGAGTAAAGTACGTTGTCTACTAGCTCTGTGTCCTGCGCCTGACTCCGTCCTACCGCTACACACTGATGCCTGACATCTGAGAACATGACAACCTTGTTTTGTGTATGTTTGGTGGGACGTTGATGGAATATTCTTCTAACGCTCAGAAAACTGGACACAGCAATGTTCTTGCAATGTTCCCATGAACCGTGTCTAGAACATTAATATCTTATATTCTGAGAACATGGCAACCATGTTCTGTATATGTTTGCTGGGATGTTGATGGAATATTCTCCTAACTCTCAGAAAACTGAATAATAACAATCCAATAAAAATACATATTGGATATTCTGAGTTATGTTTGACATTAGGGAATGTTCTCCTAACTCTAACGCCAAAACATGCTAAATAGGTTCTCAGGAGGTTTTTGCTAACATACATTTAATGTTCCCCTAACTAATGGAAAACTGGACACTCAAACATCTGGGGAACATTATGGTAACATTCTCTCTCCCACTGAGCTAAATCCTAGGCATTAGCTCAAGGAGCTACAGTAAATGAGCATTAGATGACTCTACGTGGCTAACCAACTATGGCAATGGTACCTCAACAGTACATGTTAGGACCATGTGTTTGCAGGGGGTGGTAGAGATGTCTATACCTTGT
The DNA here is from genome assembly GCF_964263955.1 of Coregonus lavaretus. Lineage (NCBI taxonomy): Eukaryota > Metazoa > Chordata > Actinopteri > Salmoniformes > Salmonidae > Coregonus > Coregonus lavaretus. Next base: position 44,506,327 of record NC_140009.1, on the reverse strand, counting down.
GAATGCGTGCTTGTGCCGTAGCCAGAATCTTGGAGCTGGTAGGTGGGTAGCGTGGGCATGCCACTGCCTGGGAATCCGCCCGGCAACAGGTGATTGAACGCCGCCAGCTGATTGGCTCCCGCTTGCTTACGCCACCTGGCCCGTCGATTGCTGAACCACACCTAGAGAGAGACAGAGAATTTTCATGAATGAATGAGGGACTGCACAGAAGGGAGGAGAAAGAGAGACAGAGAGAGAGAAAACATAGACTTAAGATAAAAAGGGAAGGAGGAAGACCAAGGCAAAAAACCTGCATTTAACTGTTTAACTGTTAATCCAAACTGGTTGACCCAGTATTATTCTGGAGGTGATAATTGCGAATGAGTCAATCAAACATACTTAAATCTTAGTTAACACCATCAGTGTGAGAGCCCTACACACTATGAGCAAAATTACTGTTAAAAAAATGCCTAACTCAAATTAACAGCAGCTTGCTGATGACTAGTTTCAGGTGCGATGGTGTTGGATTACATCAAAAAATCTAATAATGGAACGGCTGGTTGGACCTGAGGACTGGGTTAAAAGGCTGATTTACAGTGCATTCGGAAAGTATTCCCTTGACTTTATCCACATTTTGTTACGCAAAAGCCTTATTCTAAAATTGATTAAATTATAAATTTTTCTCATCAATCTACACACGATGATGACAAAGCGAAGACAGGTTTTTAGAAATGTTGGCAAATGGATGTAAAAAAAACAAATACCTAATTTACATAAGTATTCAGACCCTTTGCTATGAGACTCGAAATTGAGCTCCGGTGCATCCTGTTTCCATTGATCATCCTTGAGATGTTTCTACAACTTCATTGGAGTCCACCTGTGGTCAATTCAATTGATTGGACATGATTTGTAAAGACACACACCTGTCTATATAAAGGTCCCACAGTTGACAGTACATGTCAGAGCAAAAACCAAGCCATGAGGTCAAAGGAATTGTTTGTAAACCTCCGAGACAGGATTGTGTCGAGGCACAGATCTGGGGAAGGGTACCAAAAAATGTCTGCAGCATTGAAGTTACCCAAGAACACAGTGGCCTCCATCATTCTTAAATGGAAGAATTTTGGAACCACCAAGACTCTTCCTAGAGCTGGCCGCCCGGCCAAAATGAGCGGTCGGGGGAGAAGGGCCTTGGTCGGAGAGGTGACCAAGAACCCGATGGTCACTCTGACAGAGCTACAGAGTTCCTCTGTGGAGATGGTAGAACCTTCCAGAAGGACAACCATCTCTGCAGTACTCCACCAATCAGGCCATTATGATAGAGTGGCCAGACGGAAGTCACTCCTCAGTAAAGGCACATGACAGCCCGCTTGGAGTTTGCCAAAAGGCATCTAATGGACTATCAGACCATGAGAAACAAGATTCTCTGGTCTGATGAAACCAAGATTGAACTCTTTTGCCTGAATGTCAAGCGGCATGTCTGGAGGAAACCTGGCACCATCCCTTCAGCAGAAAGGATTGGGAGACTAGTCAGGATCGAATTGTTGCAGAGTTGCAAAGAAAAAGCCATATCTCAGACAGCCCATCTTAATCTTTTCTTTTTATTGGCCAGTCTGAGATATGGCTTTTTCTTTGCAACTCTGCCTAGAAGGTCAGCATCCCGGAGTCGCCTCTTTACTGTTGACGTTGAGACTGGTAGTTTGCGCTGTTCTGTGAAGGGAGTAGTACACAGCGTTGTATGAGATCTTCAGTTTCTTGGCAATTTCTCGCATGGAATAGCCTTCATTTCTCAGAACAAGTATAGACTGAAGAGTTTCAGAAGAAAGTTATTTGTTTCTGGCCATTTTGAGCATGTATTCGAACCCACAATTGCTGATGCTCCAGATACTCAACTAGTCTCAAGAAGGCCAGTTTTATTGCTTCTTTAAATCAGCACAACAGTTTTCAGCTGTGCTAACATAATTGCAAAAGTGTTTTCTAATGATCAATTAGCCTTTTAAAATGATAAACTTGGATTAGCAAACACAACGTGCCATTGAAACACAGGACTGAAGGTTGCTGATAATGGGCCTCTGTATGCCTATTTAGATATTCCATAAAAAATCAACCGTTTCCAGCTACAATAGCCCTTTACAACATTAACAATGTCTACACTGTATTTCTGATCAATTTGATGTTATTTTAAATGGACAATTATTTTTTGCTTTTCTTTCGAAAACAAGGACATTTCTAAGTGACCCCAAACTTTTGAACTGTAGTGTATATTTGCACCAAAACAAATTACAGTGTCACGCCCTGACTCAGGGGACTCTTATATGTTGAGTCAGGGTGTGTATATTCTTTGTGGTGTTTTCTATGTTTTGATCTATGATGTGTAGATCTATGTTGGCCGGTGTGGTTCCCAATCAGAGGCAGCTGTAGCTCGTTGTCTCTGATTGGGGATCATACTTAGGCAGCCTATTGGCACTAGTGGGTTGTGGGATCTTGTTCCGTGTAAGGTTTGTTGTGTGTTACCTTAGGACTTCACGTGTCGTTGGTTTATTGTTTTGTCGTGTGTTTATTCAGTTTAATAAACATGTACGCATTTCACGCTGCGCCTTGGTCTGACCCGTCATTCAACGAACGTGACAGAAGATCCCACCAAACGAGGACCAAGCAGCGTGCCCAGGCGGAGTGAATAGCCATGTCACAGGTGGGCAAATTGTGGTCATGGGAAGAGATATTTGCGGGGAGAGGACCATGGGCTAAGGTAGATGCCCAGGCAGGAGAGGTGCAACGGCAACACGGAGGAGGCCGGTCGAGGAGGAAGCCCGAGAAGCAGCCCCAATAAAAAAATGTGGGGGGGGCACACGGGGTGGTTGGCGGAGCCTAGTGTCAGAGCAGAGCCAACTCCCCGTACTCACGCGAGGAAGCATATGACTGGGCAGGCTCTGTGTTATGCGGAGCTGCGCCTTGGTCTGACCCGTCATTCAACGAACGTGACATACAGAAAGCATTGAGTTTTATTAATAAAACAATAACTTTAGTGAAAGATAAGGTTAAGGGAATATTACATTTACATTTACGTCATTTAGCAGACGCTCTTATCCAGAGCGACTTACAAATAGGTGCATTCACCTTATAGCTAGTGGGATAACCACTTTACAATGTTATTATTATTTTTTTTGGGGGGGGGGGGTTGGAGTAAAGGGGGGGGGTGGGGGTAGAAGGATTACTTTATCCTATCCCAGGTATTCCTTAAAGAGGTGGGGTTTCAAATGTCTCCGGAAGGTGGTGAGTGACTCCGCTGTCCTGGCGTCGTGAGGGAGCTTGTTCCACCATTGGGGTGCCAGAGCAGCGAACAGTTTTGACTGGGCTGAGCGGGAACTATGCTTCCGCAGAGGTAGGGGAGCCAGCAGGCCAGAGGTGGATGAACGCAGTGCCCTCGTTTGGGTGTAGGGACTGATCAGAGCCTGAAGGTAAGGAGGTGCCGTTCCCCTCACAGCTCCGTAGGCAAGCACCATGGTCTTGTAGCAGATGCGAGCTTCAACTGGAAGCCAGTGGAGTGTGCGGAGGAGCGGGGTGACGTGAGAGAACTTGGGAAGGTTGAACACCAGACGGGCTGCGGCATTCTGGATGAGTTGTAGGGGTTTAATGGCACAGGCAGGGAGCCCAGCCAACAGCGAGTTGCAGTAATCCAGACGGGAGATGACAAGTGCCTGGATTAGGTCTTGTGTAAGGCAGGGTCGTACTCTCCGAATGTTGTAGAGCATGAACCTACAGGATCGGGTCACCGCCTTGATGTTAGCGGAGGACGACAGGGTGTTGTCCAGGGTCACGCCAAGGCTCTTTGCACTCTGGGAGGAGGACACATATATTGTCTCATTCAAACCTGAAAACAAAGTGCAAGTTACATCAATATCATAACATCATACACAACCGCTTGCCCTTGCATTCAGGTTCCACACAAGCAAATCACGTCATATTCTCCTTTCTATCTTTCCTGTAACAAAGCCAATAATGTATAGAGTAGTCCTCAAGTACATTTAAGTTTCACTCTTTCTGTTCTGACAATCAGCCAAATGGGTAACACTTTACTTGACATCTAGCGTCAGAACACATTATGACACGGTCATAACCATGTCATAATGTCATAACAGCTGACATAACTTGTCATAACCTGTCATAATAAAGTCATAACACTGTCATGACCCATATATTGTTGTGACATATTTTGGGTTATTTTATGGCTGGTTATGACCCACATAAGAGTGTCAAAACCCACATTTATTCAAATGTGTTTTTTCCCTGCCAAGAAGTTTCCTTTTGTTTAAGTTTGTTTCTTAAATCCTTTGTTGTTGTTGTAATGAATTATTTAAATTCATGTTTTTACGCTATGACACTGTCAAGAAGCATTATGACCATCCTGTGTCACTTTACTTGGACCAAGAAAATATACTTTATGACACTGTCAAGAAGCATTATGACCATCAGAATCATATAAGCCAGATAGGCCTATCATGTACATGCCCTCATGTCAGTCATCAAGAGGGTGTCTTGTCCTGCTCCTGAAATCTGCTCCTGCATTCTTCCAAGTCATCAGCAACAGAGCATTGGGTTTGGTGCATGTCTGACATCTATGTGCGCGCAATTATAATTCAATGTGGTCAATTTCAGAAAATGTTATACAACATACAAATACTGTTGACAATTAGGCTATGTTTTAATGGAATGTTTTGCATTGTAGATTTGTGGGTTTTGACATAACTTGTCATAACCCTGTCATAATATGGTCATAACACTGTCATGACACATATTTAGACTTGTTCAAATCAAATCAAATTGTATTGGTCACATGCAGATGTTATTGCGGGTGTAGCGAAATGCTTGTGCTTCTAGCTCCAACAGTGCAGTAATATCTAACAAGTAATAACTAACAATTTCCCAACATTACATTTACATTTACATTTACGTCATTTAGCAGACGCTCTATACCAAATACACACAAATCTAAGGTAAGGAATTAATTAAGAATATATACATTTATGGACGAGCGATGTCAGAGCGGCATGGACAAAGATACAGTAGAATAGTATTGAATACAGTATATACATATGAGAACTGCAAGATATGTAAACATTGTTTAAAGTAACTAAGATACAGTATTATCAATGTAATCCTCCAGAAACGACAGAACAAATAATGCAACAAATATTGCGGTTAAACTCAAATATACTAATTGATCAAAACCATTATGTTTGGAATAAATGTTTAAAAAAGGTATAATCTTCGTAAATTATATCATAGGTACTGTCCATTTGTAGCTTGTTTTGGACACAGGTCCAGGAATGGCTAAAGGATTGCAATATTTACCTGGAGCTAACCCTGCAGATAACACTACTGGGTGATCTAAAAGTCATAGTCAATCGATCAATAATATAACAATACTTTTAGCAAAAATGTTTCTTTTCAATTTTCAATCTGTAGAAACCATGACAATAGAAGGGTTCAGAACTTTTGTAAAACATCACAGTACAGTTGAAAAATATATGGCAAATAGAAATCCAATATGGATTGTGTTAAGAGATACATGGGTGGTGTTGAATGGAGTTGAATGATGGGACTAATAACAACTAACAACAAGATAACTAATGTAAAGCATAGTGTCCATAACAAGTATATACAGTTGAAGTCGGAAGTTTACATAAACGTAGGTTGGAGTCATTAAAACTCGTTTTTCAACCACAAATTTCTTGTTAACGAACTATAGTTTTGGCAAGTCGGTTAGGACATCTACTTTGTGCATGACACAAGTAATTTTTCCAACAATTGTTTACAGACAGATTATTTCACTTATAATTCACTGTATCACAATTCCAGTGGGTCAGAAGTTTAAATACACTGAGTTGACTGTGCCTTTAAACAGCTTGGAAAATTCCAGAAAATTATGTCATGGCTTTAGAAGCTTCTGATAGGCTAATTGACATCATTTGAGTCAATTGGAGGTGTACCTGTGGATGTATTTCAAGGCCTACCTTGAAACTCAGTGCCTCTTTGCTTGACATCATGGGAAAATCAAAAGAAATCAGCCAAGACCGCAGAAAAAAAATTGTAGACCTCCACAAGTTGTAGACCTCCACAATTTACAAATGCCTGAAGGTACCACGTTCATCTGTACAAACAATAGTACACAAGTATAAACACCATGGGACCATGCAGCTGTCATACCGCTCAGGAAGGAGACGCGTTCTGTCTCCTAGAGATGAACGTACTTTGGTGCGAAAAGTGCAAATCAATCCCAGAACAACAGCAAAGGACCTTGTGAAGATGCTGGAGGAAACCGGTACAAAAAGTATCTATATCCACAGTAAAACGAGTCCTATATCGACATAACCTGAAAGGCCGCTCAGCAAGGAAGAAGCCACTGCTCCAAAACCGCCATAAAAAAAGCCAGACTATGGTTTACAACTGCACATGGGGACAAAGATCGTACTTTTTGAGAAATGTCCTCTGGTCTGATGAAACAAAAATAGAACTGTTTGGCCATAATGACCATCATTATGTTTGGAGGAAAAACAGGGTTGTTGCAAGCCGAAGAACACCATCCCAACCGTGAAGCACGGGGGTGGCAGCATCATGCTGTGGGGGTGCTTTGCAGCAGGAGGGACTGGCGCACTTCACAAAATAAATGGCATTTTGAGAAAGGAAAATTATGTGGATATATTGAAGCAACATCTCAAGACATCAGTCAGGAAGTTAAAGCTTGGTCGCAAATGGGTCTTCCAAATGGACAATGACCCCAAGCATACTTCCAAAGTTGTGGCAAAATGACTTAAGAACAACAAAGTCAAGGTATTGGAGTGGCCATCACAAAGCCCTGACCTCAATCCTATAGAACATTTGTGGGCAGAACTGAAAAAGCATGTGCGAGCAAGGAGGCCTACATACCTGATTCAGTTACACCAGCTCTGTCAGGAGGAATGGGCCAAAATTCACCCAACTTATTGTGGGAAGCTTGTGGAAGGCTACCCGAAACATTTACCCAAGTTAAACAATTTAAAGGCAATGCTACCAAATACTAATTGAATATATGTAAACTTCTGACCCACTGGGAATGTGATGAAAGAAATAAAAGCTGAAATAAATAAATCATTCTCTCTACTATTATTCTGACATTTCACATTCTTAAAATACAGTGGTGATCCTAACTGACCTAAGACAGGGAATTTTTACTAGGATTAAATGTCAGGAATTGTGAAAAACTGAGTTTAAATGTATTTGGCTAAGGTGTATGTAAACTTCCGACTTCAACTGTACATACATACACATATACAGTGAGGGAAAAAAGTATTTGATCCCTTGCTGATTTTGTACGTTTGCCCACTGACAAAGAAATGATCAGTCTATAATTTTAATGGTAGGTTTATTTGAAGAGTGAGAGACAGAATAACAACAAAATAATGCAGAAAAACGCATGTCAAAAATGTTATAAATTGATTTGCATTTTAATGAGGGAAATAAGTATTTGACCCCCTCTCAATCAGAAAGATTTCTGGCTCACAGGTGTCTTTTATACAGGTAACGAGCTGAGATTAGGAGCACACTCTTAAAGGGAGTGCTCCTAATCTCAGCTTGTTACCTGTATAAAAGACACCTGTCCACAGAAGCAATCAATCAATCAATCAGATCCCAAACTCTCCACCATGGCCAAGACCAAAGAGTTCTCCAAGGATGTCAGGGACAAGATTGTAGACCTACACAAGGCTGGAATGGGCTATAAGACCATCGCCAAGCAGCTTGGTGAGAAGGTGACAACAGTTGGTGCGATTATTCGCAAATGGAAGAAACACAAAACAACTGTCAATCTTCCTCGGCCTGGGGCTCCATGCAAGATCTCACCTCGTGGAGTTGCAATGATCATGAGAACGGTGAGGAATCAGCCCAGAACTACACGGGAGGATCTTGTCAATGATCTCAAGGCAGCTGGGACCATAGTCACCAAGAAAACAATTGGTAACACACTACGCCGTGAAGGACTGAAATCCTGCAGCGCCCGCAAGGTCCCCCTGCTCAAGAAAGCACATATACATGCCCGTCTGAAGTTTGCCAATGAACATCTGAATGATTCAGAGGAGAACTGGGTGAACGTGTTGTGGTCAGATGAGACCAAAATTGAGCTCTTTGGCATCAACTCAACTCACCGCGTTTGGAGGAGGAGGAATGCTGCCTATGACCCCAAGAACACCATCCCCACCGTCAAACATGGAGGTGGAAACATTATGCTTTGGGGGTGTTTTTCTGCTAAGGGGACAGGACAACATCACTGCATCAAAGGGACGATGGACGGGGCCATGTACCGTCAAATCTTGGCTGAGAATCTCCTTCCCTCAGCCAGGGCATTGAAAATGGGTTGTGGATGGGTATTCCAGCATGACAATGACCCAAAACACACGGCCAAGGCAACAAAGGAGTGGCTCAAGAAGAAGCACATTAAGGTCCTGGAGTGGCCTAGCCAGTCTCCAGACCTTAATCCCATAGAAAATCTGTGGAGGGAGCTGAAGGTTCGAGTTGCCAAACGTCAGCCTCGAAACCTTAAGGACTTGGAGAAGATCTGCAAAGAGGAGTGGGACAAAATCCCTCCTGAGATGTGTGCAAACCTGGTGGCCAACTACAAGAAACGTCTGACCTCTGATTGCCAACAAGGGTTTTGCCACCAAGTACTAAGTAATGTTTTGCAGAGGGGTCAAATACTTATTTCCCTCATTAAAATGCAAATCAATTCATAACATTTTTGACATGCGTTTTTCAGGATTTTTGTTGTTGTTATTCTGTCTCTCACTGTTCAAATAAACCTACCATTGAAATTATAGACTGACCATTTCTTTGTCAGTGGGCAAACGTACAAAATCAGCAGGGGATCAAATACTTTTTTCCCCTCACTGTATATATCCTTTTTTTAAATATATTTCCCATCATTTTTTGCGAGAGAAAAAAAACAACATATGGGGGATTCGTAGTGATGCAGACAATTACATTGATGGAACTTACAATCTATCTGCAATATTAAAGCTGATCTACCCCATAAATAAATTAAAATTAAAAGATACAGTAGAATAGTATAGAATACAGTATATACACGAGTAATGCAAGATATGTAAACATTATTAAAGTGACTAGTGTTCCATTTCTAAAAGTGGCCAGTGATTTCTAGTCTATGTCTATAGGCAGCAGCTTCTAATGTGCTAGCAATGGCTGTTTAACAGTCTGATGGCCTTGAGATAGAGGCTGTTCTTCAGTCTCTCGGTCCCAGCCTTCCTGTGACATTGGGTGCTGTAGGTGTCCTGGAGGGCGGGTAGTTTGCCACCGGTAATGCGTTGTGCTTACCGCACCAAATTTCTTCAGCCTCCTGAGGTTGAAGAGGCTCTGTTGCGCATTCTTTCACCACACTGTTTATGTAGGTGGTCCATTTCAGTTTGTCAGTGATGTGTACGCCAAGGAACTTGAAGCTTTCCACCTTCTCCAGTGCGGTCCCGTCGATGTGGATAGGGGGGTGCACTCTCTGCTGTTTCCTGAAGTCCACGATCATCTCCTTTGTTTTGTTGATGTTGAGTGAGAGGTTATCTTCCTGGCAGCACACTCCCAGAGCCCTCACCTCCTCCCTGTAGGCGGTCTCGTCATTGTTGGTAATCAAGCCTACTACTGTTGTGTCGTCTGCAAACTTGATGATTGAGTTGGAGGCACGCTTGGCCACGCAGTGATGGGTGAACAGGGAGTACAGGAGGGGGCTGAGCACGCACTCTTGTGGGGCCCCAGTGTTGAGGATCAGCGAAGTGGAGGTGTTGTTTCCTACCTTCACCACCTGGGGAAGGCCCGTCAGGAAGTCCAGGACCCAGTTGCACAGGGCGGGGTTCAGACCCAGGGCCTCGAGCTTAATGATGAGCTTGGAGGGTACTATGGTGTTGAATGCTGAGCTATAGTCAACGAACAGCATTCTTACATAGGTATTCCGCTTGTCCAGATGGGATAGGGCAGTGAGCAGAGTGATGGCAATTGCATCGTCTGTGGATCTATTGGGGCGGTAAGCAAATTTAAGTGAGTCTAAGGTGGTAGGTAAGGTAGAGGTGATATGATCCTTGACTAGTCTCTCAAAGCACTTCATGTCTCCCGAGTGGCGGAGTGGTCTAAGGCACTGCATCGCAGTGCTAGCTGTGCCATTAGAGATCCTGGTTCGAATCCTGGCTCTGTCGTAGCTGGCCGCAACCGGGAGACCCATGGGGCGGCGCACAATTGGCCCAGCGTCGTCCAAGGTAGGGGAGGGTATGGCAGGCAGGGATGTAGCTCAGTTGGTAGAGCATGGCGTTTGCAACACCAGGGTTGTGGGTTCGATTCCCATGGGGGGCCAGTATGAAAAATTTTAAAATAATAATGTATGCACTCACTAACTGTAAGTTGCTCTGGATAAGAGCGTCTGCTAAATTACTAAAATGTAAATGATGACAGAAGTGAGTGCTACGGGGCGATAGTCATTTAGTTCAGTTACCTTTGCTTTCCTGGGTACAGGAACAATGGTAGCCATCTTGAAGCATGTGGGGACAGCAGACTGGGCTAGGGAGAGATTGAATAAGCCCGTAAACACACCAGCCAGCTGGTCCGCGCATGCTCTGAGGACGAGGCTAGGGATGCCGTCTGGGCCGGAAGCCTTGCGAGGGTTAACATGTTTAAATGTTTTTCTCATGTCGGCCACAGAGAAGGAGAGTGTGTTATCCTCAAAGTGGGCGATGAAGGTGTTTAGCTTGTCCGGAAGCAAGACGCCGGTGTCGGCGACATGGCTGGTTTTCCTTTTGTAGTCCGTGATTGTCTGTAGACCCTGCCACATACGCCAACTCCTATGCTATGGTAACATGGCATGACAACTATCATACATTAAGTTATCATGTCATGGTAAGGTCTACACCTGTTGTATACGGCTCATGTGACAAATTAAATTTGATTTGATTTGACAGGAGTTAGAACGACAGCATGAACAGATCTGGGACCAAGCTATCGCATTTCTATGACCTGCAGCACCAGCTTGGTATGTACAGCAGCCACCACCAGCGTCAACCTAGGAGGGTTAGGGGGGGGGAACCAGTTCTGCTGCTTCTCTGCCAGTCGATGTTCACCTGTCTGTCCTGTCTGTGTGTGTGTTTCATACTCTTCGTCCTCACCAAAAATATCTTCCTCCAAGAAATCCATGACCTCATGGTCCTCATCCTGCAGGCCTTCCTCAGCGATGACCCTTTAGCACATAAGAAAGGGGATCATGAATGGAAGGGTGACAAAGTTATATTTTATAATCCTGAAGATTTCACTCTCATATTTGAGAAAACGTAACAGAATTTCATATCTGATAGTCAGTCCATTACTGAAATAGTATGATCATGTATGCCTGTAACAAAGTCAAACCCCTAGCCTGAGCTTTCATAAGGTTTATACATTAATTATTGCATTCAACAGCCAGAAGGCTTACTATTGTTTAGGAATCATATCACAGATAAACATACACCTAATGAGACATTTATACTGAACAAAATATAAGATCTGGAATATAAGATCCTAGAAATGTTCAACACGCACAAAAGCTTACTTCTCTAAAATGCACACATTTGTTTACATCCCTGTTAGTGAGCATTTATCCTTTGCTAAGAAAATCCATTGACCTGACAGGTGTGGCATATCAAGAAGCTGATTAAACAGCATGATCATTACACAGGTGTACCTTGTGCTGGGGACAATAAAAGGCCACTCTAAAATGTGCAGTTTTATCACACAACACAATGCCACAGATGTCTCAAGTTTTGATGGAGGGTGCAATTGGCATGCGGACTGCAGGAATGTCCACCAGAGCTGTTGCCAGAGTATTGAATATTCATTTCTCTACCATAAACTGCCTCCAACGTCATTTAAGAGAATTTGGCAGTACATCCAACCGGCCTCACAACCGCAGACCTTGTGCAACCACACCAGCCCAGGACCTCCACATCTGGATTCTTTACCTGTGGAATGATATGCGACGAGCCACCCGGACAGCTGATGAAACTGTGGGTTTGCAAAACCGAATAATTTCTACACGAACTGTCAGAAACCGTCTCAGGGAAGCTCATCTGCGTGCTCATCGTCCTCACCAGGGTCTTGACCTGACTGCAGTTCGGCATCGTAACCGACTTGAGTGGGGAAATGCTCACCTTCCATGGCCACTGGCATGCTGGAGAAGTGTGCTCTTCACGGATGAATCCCCTTTCAACTGTACAGGGCAGATAGCAGACAGCGTCGTGTGGGCGAGCTGTTTGCTGATGTCAATGTTGGGAAGGCATAAGGTACGGACAACAAACACAATTGCATTTTATCAATGGCAATTTGAATGCACAGAGATACCGTGACGAGTCCATTGTCGTGCCATTCATCCACCGCCATCACCTCATGTCTCAGCATGATAATGCATGGCCCCATGTCGAAAGGATCTGTACACAATTCCTGGAAGCTGAAAATGTCCCAGTTCTTCCATGGCCCGCATACCAGACATGTCACCCATTGAGCATGTTTAGGATGCTCTGGATCGACGTGTACGACAGCGTGCTCCAGTTCCCGCCAATATCCAGCAACGTCGCACAGCCATTGAATGGGAGTGGTACAACATTCCACAGGCCACAATCAACAGCCTGATCAACTCTATGCGAAGGAGATGTGTCACGCTGCATGAGACTGGTTTTCTGATCCAAGCCCCTACCTTTTATCTGTGACCAAGAGATGCATATCGGTATTCCCAGTCCATAGATTAGCGCCTAATTAATTTATTTCAATTGACTGATTTCCTGATATGAACTGTAACTCAGTAAAATCTTTGAAATTGTTGCATGTTGCCTTTATATTTCTGTTCATTGTAGCTAGATAATAATAATAATAATAATAATAATAATAATAATAATAATAATAATAGCTACCCTCCCTCTTTCTTCTGGCTGGCTGGCAATCACAAGCCTGTTAGTTTTAGCTCTAATACCTAATGACAAATACAAATACATTTTATTTTGTAAAATCATCAAAGAAGACAAAAGACAAGTCAGGAGCTAAATCAAGTAGGCTACCTTGGTCCATTTTGGGTGGCTGGCTGACTGTAGCTTGAACAACAGTCAACAGGCTATTGGCAGGCATTAGTTAGCTCACAAACTTTTAGTAGCTAGCAATCAGGCTAACATTATCTGAGGAGACACTATAGTGGCCTGGAAATATGATGACATTGCTAAAGTAGGCAAGTGATTAGTAGGAAACAATTTTGCCATCATTATCATGTTGTCAAATTTATATTTTAGAGAGATGGCATTGCCATAACTAGACAAGTTTGTCAAAAATAGGTAGCTAGCAATGCTAACATTAGCTAACTAAAATACAGTCCTGTCCCTCAATCTTCGCTTGCTAGCTAAAGGTATACTCCATCTAAAGTCAATCTGGCGACATCACAGTTATGACAAAAGGTTTTCCTACTAATGATTTGCATCCATTCGAAATGTCATTATATTATAGTCACTATAATGCACTTTATAAGAAATCATCAGCACATGGCAGTTTAGAGAATGTCATTGATTAGCTAGTAGAACGTTCATTCGGTTATCAGTCCTCAAGAGAACGTTCAAAACAATATTGTGACGAACATGCAACCCATGAATAGCATGTCCTTTACTTATAATAGAAAAATAACTATCTTACTTCATGAATGGTTGCTGCTGCTGCCGATTTCCGATGATGTAGCTGCTGGGAAATCCATGTGTACCTAGCCTGATTTAGTCGAATGCAAAGTGTGCTGTTCAGGAGGTTTGACTGAATTTCTGTGACGGTTGATAATGAAAAATAAATCGAAGCAAAATCTGACAAAGTGATTGCTCAGATGAAATACAGTGCAAAGACAGCCTTACTGCACAATCTTTCGTGCTTTTGGGTGGGACCAGCACCAAAAGTAGAAGGGAATATGTAAAAATTGATGAATGTTCATTGGTCTATCATAATCAGAAGGCCTTGTGAAGTTAATGCGTGGCCAAAAAATACATCCCACCTGAATAGGCTGAAATTCCAGGATTTTCTTCAAACAGCTTTACACAAAAAGGGCATTAACATAATTTCCACAATTTCAGAGTGTTATTTTGACCTCATAGTGTGGAAATATTTTTTTTTTTAAATAACAGGCAAAACATGTTTTTAACTGCACCATTTAAACAAACTAGTCAAAGTGTCTGGGCTTGTGTATGTATGTTTGTACATAAACAGGAGGAGACTGTAGGCCAGGGGTGGGCAACATATGGCCCGCGGGCTGTAGGCCTATGTCATTGATCTATGGCTCTTGGGGCCGATTCATCAGCGCTTAATACACTGTCTGTGCAGTTCATCTCCTGTTGTCTTCCAAATGGGCCGGCCAATTGAGAGGGCCGCCGAAAGAAGGATACAATGGAGGCTTGTCTTGAATGGGCCACAAAGAGGCCTTTTTAAACAGCCCAGCAACGCTACCTTTCAGCTGGCTCACATGGATCAACAGATGGATGGCCTAGGACAGGGATGCACATTTGTGCTCCACTGCTCACACACATACACTACCAGTCAAAAGTTTGGACACACCTACTCATTCAAGGGTTTTTCTTTATTTTTACTATTTTTTACATTGTAGAATAATAGTGAGGACATCAACACTATGAAATAGCACATATGGAATCATGTAGTAAAAAAAAAAGTGTTAAACAAATCAAAATATATTTTATATTTGAGATTCTTCAAATAGCCACCCTTTGCCTTGATGACAGCTTTGCACACTCTTGGCATTCTCTCAACCAGCTTCGTGAGATAGTCACCTGGAATGCATTTCAATTAACAGGTGTCCCTTCTTAAAAGTTAATTTGTGGAAGTTCTTTCCTTCTTAATGCGTTTGAGCCAATCAGTTGTGTTGTGACAAGGTAAGGGGGGATACAGAAGATAGCCCTATTTTGTAAAAAAACAGCTCAAATAAGCAAAAAGAAACAACAGTCAATTATTACTTTAAGACATGAAGGTCAGTCAATACGGAAAATGTCAAGTACTTTGAAAGTTTCTTCAAGTAGAGTCACAGAAACCATCAAGCGCTATGATGAAACTGGCTCCCATGAGGACCGCCACAGGAATGGAAGACCCAGAGTTACCTCTGCTGCAGAGGATCAGTTCCAGCCTCAGAAAATGCAGCCCAAATAAATGCTTCACAGAGTTCAAGCAACAGACACATCTCAACATCAACTGTTCAGAGGGGACTGTGTGAATCAGGCGTTCATGGTTGAATTGCTGCAAAGAAACCACTACTAAAGGACACCAATAAGAAGAAGAGACTTGCTTGGGCCAAGAAACACGAGCAATGGACATTAGACCGGTGGAAATGTGTCCTTTGGTCTGGAGTCCAAATTTGAGATTTTTGGTTCCAACCGTGAACGGATGATCTTTGCATGTGTATTTCCCACCGTAAAGCATGGGGGAGGAGGTGTTATGGTGTGGGGTACTCTGCTGGTGACACTGTCTGCGATTTATTTAGAATTCAAGGCACACTTACCCAGCATAGCTACCACAGCATTCTGCAGTGATACGCCATCCCATCTGGTTTGGGCTCAGTGGGACTATCATTTATTTTTCAACAGGACAATGACCCAACAGACCTCCAGGTGGTGTAAGGGCTATTTTACCAAGAAGGAGAGTGATGGAGTGCTGCATCAGATGACCCGGCCTCCACAATCCCCCAACCTCCACCCAATTGAGATGGTTTGGGAGGAGTCGGACCGCAGAGTGAAGGAAAAGCAGCCAACAAGTGCTCAGCATATGTGGGAACTCCTTCAAGACTGTTGGAAAAGCATTCCAGGTGAAGCTGGTTGAGAGAATGCCAAGAGTGTGCAAAACTGTCATCAAGGCAAAGGGTGGCTATTTGAAGAATCAAAATATATTTTGATTTGTTTAATACTTTTTTGGTTACTACATGATTCCAAATGTGTTATTTCATAGTTTTGATGTCTTCACTATTATTTTATAATGTAGAAAATAGTTTAAAAAATAACGAAAAAGCCTCGAATTGTAGCGGGTGATGTTGGACGGAGTCAGACGCAGGAGAGGAAATCACGGAATAAATGGTTTAATAAATAAACAGAGGTACGCAGCAATGCGTAATACACACCAGTGCGGACAAACGGCGCACTGGGGAAAATAAGGCACAAGGTGAATAACCCTGCGATACACAATATAATCGAGCTCCACCGAGCTATAATCTCCTCTACAATAAACAATCACACACAAAGACAAGGGGGCAGAGGGAACACTTATACAGGTACTGATGAGGGGATATGAACCAGGTGTGTGTAATAAACAAGACAAAACAAATGAAATGATGAGATGAGGAGCGGCAGTGGCTAGAAGGCCGGTGATGAAGAACGCCGATGCCTGCCCGAACAAGAAGAGGAGGCAGCCTCGGAGGAAGTCATGACATGAATGAGTGGGTGTGTCCAAACTTTGACTGGTACTGTACACACACATAAGTACGTATGCATGCGTATACACACTCACACACACCACACACACACACACACACGTCCATATGGCTTGACAAGATGGGATCCGAAACACAGATGCTTCTCTTGCATGATTGCTGGGTAACATTCCTGTGAGATAATTCTAACTTGAGATAAGTGTGTCGAACTCCACATTTACACACCATTCTCCCAATGCATGACTAATGCTTGGCAAAAAGTTTCAGTTAAACACACTCTTCATCTCAATTCTACCCTACAGTATATGCAGAAGTGATAGACCCAAACTGATATTCCAGTTGCTAACCAAATAAGCCTTTAGTCTAACCCTACTGGCCCAGCAGGACTTCTTTGCCTCACCCTCTCTCCCAGCTACAGCTCCCCCAGCCCCCCTGTCCCTCTCATATTGTCAGCCTGCCTCTCCTGTCCCATAGGCCCAGATTAAGCAGATTGGTAAATGAAAGAGCAGTGCATGGCTACAGGCACAAACGACCCCTCTTTCAACTCCACGGGATACTAATTGCTAGGTCTTAATTAAATGTGGCAAAAAAGAGGGAAGGCTTGTAGCAAGCAGGCTACGGGCCTACACGCAGATGGATAGCCTACACACCACAGCCGAACACGTACGAGTGTGCATAGACACAGACACACACACACTAACACACACAATATGAGAATAAAAGTGAGTGAAAGTACACACACACCACCTATCTGTTGCCCCAGGCCACCCACTTTCTTCCTCTCCTCACTGACTTCATTTGGAGTTTTACATTTGTAACATGCTTTTCAAGTGAAGAATATATTTGTGGTCCTATTTTAGGAGGGTACACTCCAATAATTTGACTAGGTAGTGTTTGCCCTAGATGCTAAGAATGCTCTGCTCTGGAATCTGACTGCCATGACACCTTGGAGCAAGGTGATGTGAACCTAATTAATATTCAATTTCCTAATATGAATTCCTCAATTGCAGCTGCAGGGGCTGTTGTTTGGTTGAATTTCATATAATTTCATATCATATACTGGTGCATATTTTAGTATGCCCATAATTGGGCCCCCCAAAATCACACAATATTCTGACAACGAACAGAGGAGGAGCGAACAAGAAACATTCCCAGATGTGTGTTTGTGTGTGAGTTTGTGCGTGCGTGTGTGTGTGTTCTCCAGTTAAGGAGATAGCATCTGATTGTGTCTTTAAGTCAGAGATAGTGAACTGGTTCTAGGTGTCAGGGTGAGGGAGCGGAGAGTGGAGGGTTGAGGTTACATGGCATAGGCATCCAGAGGTCAAGCCCTGGTAGAGGGCCCTCCCTCCCTGAGTAGCTCTCCTCCTTCCTCTCGCACTCTCTCTCTCTCTCTCTCATTCTTTTTCTCTCCCTCCCTCTCTCCGTCTGCTAGCCGGGTTGGCGCTATGCTAATTAAAGTAGCTGGGAGTGTGAATCGGGGAGTGGAGGGGCGGATTAGGCCGATAAGTATCAGGAGTAAAGAGTGACTGAAAGAAAGTAATTTAAATTTGAACACCAGCGCGGGTACACTGCCACTGCTTCCGACTCTGCCAAATCCCATGTGTTCCTTTGTGGCGCAAATGACTCAGAGGAGCAGCTTTGATTTGACTCTGGATGGTAGCAGCAGGGCAAGTTGCATGCAAGCATACAGGGCTACAAGGCTATAAGGCGACAAGGCTTTAGGCCTAAAGCTCAGTTTTCATCCAGCTTCATTGCTAAGGTGATCTAAGCAAGTCAAGGTTTTGAATATATATATATCACAATAGTGGAAAAATCTGGAAAATAATGTGACAATCTGCTTATATATAATCATTGATATATGTTCTCAATTTCTCTCCATGTCTCCTGTTAACACTACTGGAGTAATCCCTGTAGCCTCACAAACCTGTCACTTGACAGACAACATCCTTTACTCTCGGTGTGACTGGAACTTCTGTTCTTTATCGCTGTCTGTGGGTTGGAGAGTGTGGTATGTTGTCAGCAGGGGAACATCTGTATGCATGCGGTGTGTGAGCGTGTGTGTGAGTGTGTGTGTGTGTTTTGCGTGCGCACACTTTCTTGTGCCTGGTTTTGAGTAAGCCAGGTAGCCACGGCTCAGTCCTTAAGATCTGAAAGTACTCATCCCTGTGGTTAGGCTAGATACAGATCAGTGCTGTTCATTTGTCAAGCAGAAATGTGTGTGTGTGTATGGAGAGGGGTAGCTGTTTGATGTATGGAGTGGTGGTGGCTAATGAAGACAGATGGGCTGTTTCTCTCTCTCTCTCTCTCTCTCTCTCTCTCTCTCTCTCTCTCTCTCTCTCTCTCTCTCTCTCTCTCTCTCTCTCTCTCTCTCTCTCTCTCTCTCTCTCTCTCTCTCTCTCTCTCTCTCTCTCTCTCTCTCTCTCTCTCGCTCTCGCTCTCGCTCTCTTTATGTGTCTCTCTCTCTCTCTATGAGCACCACATGGAATGAGAAATCTGTTGATGCTGAAGACTCCCCCTCTCATAGAAGCCCCCCATCACACACGCATGCATATATCCTAACATGACTTTGTAGGGTAAAGACTCCGATGCAAAACTCAAAGGACTAACAGTGACTTCTCTGTTTCACCACGCTCACCACTGGGTCTGTGTCGCACCAAACGGCAGGCATCACAAACACCAGGAATCTTCAACTTCAATTACTACACCTCCACACTTAACGCTACCCCAGAAATCACTCCTTTCAATGGTGCCCTGTTCCTAAGAGCAAAGCAAGAAACAGATCTTGACCCAAGTTGTGTGACACGGAGTGCCCGCTCCCTCTGGTCAGAAGAAAGACAAACAAATAACACAAGTCCACTACAGGTTACCTTCACTGATTCAACCGCACATAACTCCTTTCTCATCCACCCTGAAACCACAAATGGATCCGCCAAAGGGCAAGGATCCACTTTCTCCAAAAATGTCACTCTTTCTTTATCATTTCAATTGATGTCAGGCTCGGGTTCCGAGCTCTTCACCACACATTCCACCTCACTTAAATCGCCCTCATTCACTTCCATTTCACCTCCAGAACTCAGTTTGACGCACGGCTCACTCTGTTTAACACCAATCTTCTTCAACACCCCATCTCCATTTGTATCACCATCTTCCTCATTCTCTTCGACCTCTTCTTCCTCCTTTTCCCCTCCATAATCCACCTTTCTGTGTCTCTGTCCCAATATTCCTCTTCTCCCGACTTTGCTTGCGGCCCGGTGGCATCCCGACGTAACTACATTTCATAATCGTCCTGCACACCTTGGAAATGAGTCTTCTCCGGGCACCGACAGTTTTAAAGCATGAGCAGTGGCCACACAAAAAAACAACAAAGATTCGTTCCTGGTTGTGTCACATCAATAAGGAACTGGGTGAACCAGCACGAAAAAGATCAGGAATCCTCCTCCTCTCGACCTACCCATTAATCTTCTTCTTCTTCTATGATATCATGGCGGTCCGCAAACAATCGTTTAAGTGCATGCCGCCACCTACTGTGCTGGAATGTACAATCAATCATGAGCTGCTTAATTCTGTACTACCATGAAAATAAAATACAAAATAAAATAAATCCCTAACTTCTACCACACCCTCCCCCCTCCCCCAAAAACCCAACCCCAACCCCATTAAACTTTATCTATATCATGTTCAGCATGTCAACAACTATTTTAACAGTAACATCTGTTACCCCCAATAAAGTGCCTTGCAAAAGTATTGAGCCCCCTTGGCGTTTTTCCTATTTTGTTGCATTACAACCTATAATATACGTTCATTTTAATTTGGATTTCATGCACATTTTATTTCATTTTGTTCATAAACAAAATAGTCCAAATTGGTGAAGTGAAATGAAAAAAATAACTTGTTTCAAAAAATTCTAAAAAATTAATAACGGGAAATGTGGTGTGTGCATATGTATTCACCCCCTTTGCTATGAAGCCCCTAAATAAGATCTGGTGCAACCAATTACCTTCAGAAGTCACATAATTAGTTAAATAAAGTCCACCTGTGTACAATCTAAGTGTCACATGATCTGTCACATGATCTCAGTATATATACACCTGTTCTGAAATGCCCCAGAGTCTGCAACACCACTAAACAAGGGGCACCACCATGCAAGGGGCACCATGAAGACCAAGGAGCTCTCCAAACAGGTCAGGGACAAAGTTGTGGAGAAGTACAGATCAGGGTTGGGTTATAAAAAAATATCAGAAACTTTGAACATCCCACGGAGCACCATTAAATCCATTGTTAAAAAATTGAAAGAATATAGCACCACAACAAACCTGCCAAGAGAGGGCTGCCCACCAAAACTCACGGACCAGGCAAGGAGGGCATTAATCAGAGGCAACAAAGAGACCAAAGATAACCCTTTAAGCTGTACACTCCACAGAGCTGGGATTTACAGAAGAGTGGCCAGAAAAAAAGCCATTGCTTAAATAAATAAAATGTAGCCAAAAGGCATGTGGGAGACTCCCCAAACATATGGAAGAAGCGACTCTGGTCAGATGAGACTAAAATTGAGCTTTTTGGCCATCAAGGAAAACGCTATGTCTGGCGCAAACCCAACACCTCTCATCACCCCGAGAACACCATCCCCACAGTGAAGCATGGTGGTGGCAGGGACTGGGAAACTGGTCAAAATGTAAGAAATTATGGATGGCACTAAATACAGGGAAATTCTTGAGGGAAACCTGTTTCAGTCTTCTAGAGATTTGAGACTGGGACGGAGGTTCACCTTCAAGCAGAACAATGACCCTAAGCATACTCCTAAAGCAACACTCAGGTGGTTTAAGGGGAAACATTTAAATGTCTTGGAATGGCCTAGTCAAAGCCCAGACCTCAATCCAATTGAGAATCTGTGGTATGATTTAAAGATAGCTGTACACCTGCGGAACCCATCCAACTTGAAGGAGCTGGAGCAGTTTTGCCTTGAAGAATGGGCAAAATCTTAGTGGCTAGATGTGCCAAGCTTACAGAGACATACCCCAAGAGACTTGCAGCTGTATTTGCTGCAAAAGGTGGCTCTAGAAAGTATTGACTTTGGGGGGGTGAATAGGTATGCACGCTCTAGTTTTCCGTTTTTTTGTCTTATTTCTTGTTTGTTTCTCAATTTAAAAAATTGCATCTTCAAAATGATGTTGTGTAAATCAAATGATATAAACCCCCAAAACATCACTTTTAATTCCAGGTTGTAAGGCAACAAAATAGGAAAAATGCCAAGGGGGAAACCCACTGTATCTCTTTTGCATTCTCCACAATAACCTTCAACCTGGCATTTCTGCTTTCCACAACCCGAGTCGTATTGATAACATCCAATGATACATCCATGTAAGCTCCATCAGTCTGCACTGTAGTTCTACCAATCTGTTTTACGGCCTCTGCATATGATACATCATGACTGATCCTATATCTCTGAGCCTCTCTAGCCTCTCTCTGTACCTGGCATCCACCAAATGCTGCACTGTGTTCTCCCCCACAATTACAGCACTTAACCTTCACATTGCTTCCACATTCACCGTAATCATGTGCCCCTCCACATTTGGCACATCTTTTATTTCCTTTACACTGAGCAGCTACATGTCCCATTCTTTGGCATTTAAAACACTGCAGCGCATATGGGACAAATTCTCTAACATTGAAACGAAGAAATCCTATCTGTTCTTTTCCCGGCAAGACTTTCTCAAACCTCAGCATCACTGATAAGCTATCACATCTTTGACCCTCTTTCCTAATGATCAACCTTTTTTGCCCAATCACTCTGCCTCCTTTCACATTTTCTTTAATATCATCTGTGGACATAGATATTGGGACCCCAGTGATGACTCCCCTCAATCTAGCATAAGCACCAGCGACATGGTTTTTAATCTTCTTCCCATTAAGCTTTTCCATTTTCAAAAGCTTCTCTTGCGGAGCCTGGCTACCACTTAATATTAACATAATACCATTTCAAATGAACCAAGTTTCATTTCAATTCACCCCAGAATAAATTCTTACAGCGTGGCTGTGTGGTTGAGTGGGTCAAATTCCAACAAAATGTACCATTTTACTGCCCCTCCTGTTTCTAATCTGTCTAAATAAAGCATTGAAAGAATAAAGGTGGAATTCCACAAAAAATATTCTCCATAGTCCCTAGTCATCAATCAATATTTAGGATATAAACCATTTTCATTTATAAACCATTACTTTTATGAGAAACACAGTTTTTTTGTTTTGATGCTGCATTTTACATGCACTGAAACCCCCAAAATTGTTTTCACAATACTCTCTAAAAAACACCAATATTCAGGTTGAAGAACCACTTTGGGCGTTTCAGAGTACTTCATTTCTGTTTAAAAAAACATTGTGTATTAAAACACTTATATTCAGGCTGCCCACTCAAGAGAAAGCTTCAAACTGTAACTAGTGCCTGCAACCTGGTTCAGGTTATCAATCAACCTACCAGGGTAGTTACAAACAGTACAGGAATGAAATCATCAACATGTTTTTATCATATCTTTACTAATGCTGCAGAAATGTGTTTTAAAGCAGTATCCAAATCCATCGGATGTAGTGATCACAATATAGTAGCCATATCTAGGAAAACCAAAGTTCCAAAGGCTGGGCCTAATATTGTGTATAAGAGGTCATACAATAAGTTTTGTAGTGATTCCTATGTTGTTAATGTGAAGAATTCCTGAGTGGCGCAGTGGTCTAAGGCACTGCATCGCAGTGCTAACTGTGCCACTAGAGATCCTGGTTCGAATCCAGGCTCTGTCGCAGCCGGCCGCGACCGGGAGACTCATGGGCGGCGCACAATTGGCCCAGCGTCGTCTAGGGTAGGGGTGGGAATGGCCGGCAGGGATGTAGCTCAGTTGATAGAGCATGGCGTTTGCAACGCCAGGGTTGTGGGTTCGATTCCCACGGGGGGCCAGTATAAAAAAAATATGTAATCACTAACTGTAAGTCGCTCTGGATAAGAGCGTCTGCTAAATGACTAAAATGTAAAATGTAAGAATATTTGTTGGTCTGTGGTGTGTAATGACGAGCAACCAGACACCGCACTTGACACATTTATGAAATTGCTTATCCCACTTACTAATAAGCATGGAACTATTAAGAAAATGACTGTAAAAACAGTTAAATCCCCGTGGATTGATGAGGAATGGAAAAATTGTATGGTTGAGAGGGATGAGAAAGAAGAGATGGCAAATACAGTGGGGAAAAAAGTATTTAGTCAGCCACCAATTGTGCAAGTTCTCCCACTTAAAAAGATAAGAGAGGCCTGTAATTTTCATCATAGGTACACGTCAACTATGACAGACAAAATGAGAAAAAAAAATCCAGAAAATCACATTGTAGGATTTTTAATGAATTTATTTGCAAATTATGGTGGAAAATAAGTATTTGGTCAATAACAAAAGTTTCTCAATACTTTGTTATATACCCTTTGTTGGCAATGACACAGGTCAAACGTTTTCTGTAAGTCTTCACAAGGTTTTCACACACTGTTGCTGGTATTTTGGCCCATTCCTCCATGCAGATCTCCTCTAGAGCAGTGATGTTTTGGGGCTGTCGCTGGGCAACACGGACTTTCAACTCCCTCCAAAGAATTTCTATGGGGTTGAGATCTGGAGACTGGCTAGGCCACTCCAGGACCTTGAAATGCTTCTTACGAAGCCACTCTTTCGTTGCCCGGGCGGTGTGTTTGGGATCATTGTCATGCTGAAAGACCCAGCCACGTTTCATCTTCAATGCCCTTGCTGATGGAAGGAGGTTTTCACTAAAAATCTCATACATGGCCCCATTCATTCTTTCCTTTACACGGATCAGTCGTCCTGGTCCCTTTGCAGAAAAACAGCCCCAAAGCATGATGTTTCCACCCCCATGCTTCTCAGTAGGTATGGTGTTCTTTGGATGCAACTCAGCATTCTTTGTCCTCCAAACACGACGAGTTGAGTTTTTACCAAAAAGTTATATTTTGGTTTCATCTGACCATATGACATTCTCTCAATCCTCTTCTGGATCATCCAAATGCACTCTAGCAAACTTCAGACGGGCCTGGACATGTACTGGCTTAAGCAGGGGGACACGTCTGGCACTGCAGGATTTGAGTCCCTGGCGGCGTAGTGTGTTACTGATGGTAGGCTTTGTTACTTTGGTCCCAGCTCCCTGCAGGTCATTCACTAGGTCCCCCCGTGTGGTTCTGGGATTTTTGCTCACCGTTCTTGTGATCATTTTGACCCCACGGGGTGAGATCTTGCGTGGAGCCCCAGATCGAGGGAGATTATCAGTGGTCTTGTATGTCTTCCATTTCCTAATAATTGCTCCCACAGTTGATTTCTTCAAACCAAGCTGCTTACCTATTGCAGATTCAGTCTTCCCAGCCTGGTGCAGGTCTACAATTTTGTTTCTGGTGTCCTTTGACAGCTCTTTGGTCTTGGCCATAGTGGAGTTTGGAGTGTGACTGTTTGAGGTTGTGGACAGGTGTCTTTTATACTGATAACAAGTTCAAACAGGTGCCATTAATACAGGTAACGAGTGGAGGACAGAGGAGCCTCTTAAAGAAGAAGTTACAGGTCTGTGAGAGCCAGAAATCTTGCTTGTTTGTAGGTGACCAAATACTTATTTTCCACCATAATTTGCAAATAAATTCATTAAAAATCCTACAATGTGATTTTCTGGATTTTTTTTTCTCAATTTGTCTGTCATAGTTTACGTGTACCTATGATGAAAATTACAGGCCTCTCTCATCTTTTTAAGTGGGAGAACTTGCACAATTGGTGGCTGACTAAATACTTTTTTTCCCCACTGTAGGTCTGACTGTACAACCTATTGGCAAACGTACTGCAAATTGAGAAATCATGTGACTAAACTGAATAAAAATAAGAAAAAACTACACTATGAAACAAAGATAAATGACATAAAGAATGATAGTAAAAAGCTTTGGAGCACCTTAAATGAAATTATGGGCAAGAACTCCACTCCATCATTCATTGAATCAGATGGCTCATTCATCACAAAACCTACTGATATTGCCAACTACTTGAATTATTTTTTCATTGGCAAGATTAGCAAACGTAGGCATGACATGCCAGCAACAAATGCTGAAACTACACATCCAAGTATATTTGACCAAAAAATGAAAGACAGGCATTGTAATTTTGAATTCCGTAAAGTAAGTGTGGAAGAAGTGAAAAAAGTGTTATTGTCGATCAACAATGACAAGCCACCGGGGTCTGACAACTTCAATGGAAAATTACTGAGGATAACAGAGGACGATATTGCCACTTCTATTTGCCATATCTTCAATTTAAGCCTACTAGAAAGTGTGTGCCCTCAGACCTTGAGGGAAGCAAAAGTTATTCCCCTACCTAAGAATAGTAAAGCCCCCTTAACTGGCTCAAATAGCCGACCAATAAGCCTGTTACCAAGTAAACTTCTGGAAAAATGGTGTTTGACCAGATAAAATGCTATTTTACAGTAAACAAAGTGACAACAGACTTTCAGCACGCTTATAGGAAAGGACATTCAACAAGCACAGCACTTACACAAATGACTGATGATTGGCTGAGAGAAATTGATGATAAAAAGATTGTCGGGGCTGTTTTGTTAGACTTCTGTGCGGCTTTTGACATTATCCATCACAGTCTGTTGCTGGAAAAACGTATGTGTTATGGCTTTACACCCCCTGCTATATTGTGGATAAAGAGTTACCTGTCTAACAGAACACAGAGGGTGTTCTTTAATGGAAGCCTCTCCAACATAATCCAGGTAGATTCAGGAATTCCCCAGGGCAGCTGTTTAGGCCCCTTACTTTTTTCAATCTTTACTAATGACATGACACTGGCTTTGAGTAAAGTATGTATGCGGATGCCTCAACACTATACACGTCAGCTACCACAGCGACTGAAATGACAGCAACACTTAACAAAGAGCTGCAGTTAGTTTCAGAATGGGTGGCAAGGAATACGTTTTCATGGTTTCATTTCACAGTCATGGTGTTTTGAGACATTCTATTTTACAGTGCTTTCTTTACCCTCTCCAAGGGCTCCCCAGGTACCTGACTCTAGTCCCCCTTAGGCCCCTGTCTGCCCTGTCTCTGGCACTATCAACGGCTAGTGTAAAAACAGATACCCCAGAAGCAGCGGGTGTCTGAGTCATCATAACAGCACTTCTCAGTAGGTGCCCTGAAGGGAGTAGGTTTTAACACGCACCAAGTCATGACTGGGAGTCAATGGAGCTCAGCTTCTGGTCCCGTTAATTGCCTCCTATTCCCAGTGAGGTTCAACTCCTTTAATTTGACTGAGCCAGAGGTGTGGACTCGAGTCACATGACTTGGAATCTGACTGAGTCTCGATAGATTACTCTCCACGCAGCCAGAGATAGTACCTGCAGCATCGCACTTGCAAAAAAAACATGCAACAGATTGGCTAGTGAAACGCACACTAGGCCCTCTGATTGGACCAGCAAACTGTCAATCAACACAGGTCGGGTGAGCTAGCGAACAGATTGCTAATTTGCTGTAGGCTACAGCTATAGGATCGGGTGCAGCGCAAATGTCAAATTGTAGGGTGAGAGGATTCCCATTAATACATACAGTTGAAGTCGGAAGTTACACCTTAGCCAAATACATTTAAACTCAGTTTTTCACAATTCCTGACATTTAATCCTAGTAAAAAGTCCCTGTCTTAGGTCAGCTAGGATCACCACTTTATTTTAAGAATGTGAAATGTCAGAATAATAGTAGAGAGAATTATTTATTTCAGCTTTTATTACTTTCATCACATTCCCAGTGGGTCAGAAGTTTACATACACTCAATTAGTATTTGGTAGCATTGCCTTTAATTTGTTTAACTTGGGTCAAATGTTTTGGGTAGCCTTCCACAAGCTTCCCACAATAAGTTGGGTGAATTTTGGCCCATTCCTCCTGACAGAGCTGGTGTAACTGAGTCAGGTTTGTAGGCCTCCTTGCTCGCACATGCTTTTTCAGTTCTGCCCACACATTTTCTATAGGATTGAGGTCAGGGCTTTGTGATGGCCACTCCAAAACCTTGACTTTGTTGTCCTTAAGTCATTTTGCCACAACTTTGGAAGTATGCTTGGGGTCATTGTCCATTTGGAAGACCCATTTGCAACCAAGCTTTAACTTCCTGACTGATGTCTTGAGATGTTGCTTCAATATATCCACATCATTTTCCTTCCTCATGATGCCATCTATTTTGTGAAGTGCACCAGTCCCACCTGCAGCAAAGCACCCCCACAGCATGATGCTGCCACCCCCGTGCTTCACGGTTGGGATGGTGTTTTTCGGCTTGCAATCAACCCCCTTTTTCCTCCAAACATAACGATGGTCATTATGGCCAAACAGTTCTATTTTTGTTTCATCAGACCGGAGGACATTTCTCCAAAAAGTACAATCTTTGTCCCCATGTGCAGTTGCAAACCGTAGTCTGGCTTTTTTTATGGCGGTTTTGGAGCAGTGGCTTCTTCCTTGCTGAGTGGCCCTTCAGGTTATGTCGATATAGGACTCGTTTTACTGTGGATATAGATACTTTTGTACCTGTTTCCTCCAGCATCTTCACAAGGTCCTTTGCTGTTGTTATGGGATTGATATGCACTTTTCTCACCAAAGTACGTTCATCTCCAGGAGACAGAACGCGTTTCCTTCCTGAGCGGTATGATGGCTGCGTGGTCCCATGGTGTTTATATTTGCTTACTATTGTTTGTACAGATGAACGTGGTACCTTCAGGCGTTTGGAAATTGCTCCCAAGGATGAACCAGACTTGTGGAGGTCTACAATTTCTTTTCTGAGTTATTGGCTGATTTCTTTTGATTTTCCCATGATGTCAAGCAAAGAGGCACTGAGTTTGAAGGTAGGCCATCCACAGGTACCTCCAATTGACTCAAATGATGTCAATTAGCCTATCAGAAGCTTCTAAGCCATGACATCATTTCCAAGCTGTTTAAAGGCACAGTCAACTTAGTGTATGTAAACTTCTGACCCACTGGAATTGTGATACAGTGAATTATAATTGAAATAATCTGTCTGTAAACAATTGTTGGAAGAATGACATGCACAAAGTAGATGTCCTAACCGACTTGCCAAAACTATAGTTTGTTGACAAGAAATTTGTGGAGTGGTTGAAAAACGAGTTTTAATGACTAAGTGTATGTAAACTTCCGACTTCAACTGTATGCAGCCCAAAATGTTTTGGTGATCAAGAATATTAACTTTTTACTTTGCAAGTTCACCAGCAAGGGGCTCAGCAGCAAGGGGCATCAAGCAACATTTACTAACATTGGCCTACTGGACTTTTGATATGTCAAAATTGTTAGAAATTATAAATAAATTACTTATGAAGCTTGCATTTGGAATATATTGTTAAAATGTATTATTACATAATCAAAATATGTTGTAGACAAAATAATTAAAAGGGCTTTCTGGTAGACTCAATAAATAGACAAAGATTTGTAGTTGACAAGTCATTGCATGTATAGATTGTTTTTGTACTTGACATGAGACTTGACTTGAAAAAACTTGTGACTCGACTTGCTCTTAGAATGCACTTGACTCGAGACTTGACCCGAGACTAGGACCTTGTGACTTGAGACTTGCTTGTGACTTGAACAACAGTGACTTGGTCCCACCTCTAGACTGAGCACTAATTATAATTGCCACATTTGCTGTCAAAAGTGGGATCCCAATTGGTACATAATCCCAATTGGTACTGCATTACACACTGCCATGGACAGGCTATCCCAATCATAAGCCCTGGCCTGCCCTGCTCTTGCTGATGTAATGTCACGACTTCCGCCGAGGCTGCCTCCCCTCCTTGTTCGGGCAGGCTTCGGCGTTCGTCGTCACCGGCTTACTAGCCACTGCCGCTCCATTATTCATCATTCCATTTGTCTTGTCTTGTCAATCACAGACACCTGGTTCTTATCCCCTCATTAGTCTGTGTATAAGTGTTCCCTCTGCCCCCCTTGTCCTTGTGTTTGATTGTTTATTTGTGAGAGTAGTGTAGCTCGGTGGAGCTACTCGTACCTAATTATTGCCGGGGTAGATATTTCCCCTGTGCCTGTTATTGTTGGAGCTACCGTTACCTTGTATTTCCTGGGTAGATTTTCCCCTGTGCCTGTTATTGTTGGAGCTACCTTTACCTTGTATTGCCAGGGTAGATTTTCCCCTGTGCCTGTTTCGCTTGACGCTATCCAGCGCTATTTGTGTACGACGGAATAAACTCTGCATTCGGTGATTACCCTCCTGCGCTTGACTCCTTCTATCACACTCATCACATGTAAACCCTTTTGTGCTGCCTAACCAATGGCTGTGCTGTGTACCGGTGGCTCTTGAGGAGGCGAGTCAAAGGCTTCCCTCCCCCCTAAATAAATGGCCCAAACAATGTTATATTTGTGCGCACGAACTAGGCCTACTGATGTCCTGTTCAGCTTGAGAGGGAGAGTGCGAAGATGAGAAGGAGGACCAGAGGTAAGCTTGCTACTGCCATAATTGATTTGATTAAAAAAAATATGTTTTGTTGCCCATAATGAAGCTATTTATCAGAGTTACTGACCTCACAATAAGCCATATTCGAGTATTTTACATAACTTACATTACTATGAAGCGGCAGCCGTGGAGATGGACAGCACATGGGTGCTGAAAGTAGGCTAATTCGAGAAGGCCTAATTAATTGAAACAGTCGTCATTTTAATTTGACTTTCGGCTACTAACAACAAGAGGGGCTTTGTGTTGGAATCTACTATCCATAGATTTTGTCAGCCAATTCCTTCAGTCACCATGCACTCCTTAAATATCTCAGTGTCAGTGAATGGCTTGGTGTGTTAAGTTAAAACCAGGCGCATCACAGAATCACCAACCTTAGGCTCCCCCATGAACACCATATCGATACCGAACTTAGTATGTCACGCATTCGATATATCGCGCTGCAGCCCAGAGCTCCTCAGCTCACTCAATCCACCAACCTCAGCCTCCCAGTGACTTGGATTACAGGCACGTGACACCGCGCCCGGCACCCAGAGGGATCCATATATCCCGACCACGGGAGTTCGACGGGACAGCTGCTCTCTGCCAGGGATTCCTCCTCCAACTGGAGCTCTACTTATCCAGCATCAGGCTGGCCCCATCGGAGCGGGAGAAGGTGTCCGCCCTCGTCTCCTGCCTCTCGGGGAAAGCCCTGGAGTGGGCCAACGCGATCTGGAACGAAGGAAGAGCCGCGTTGGACAACTACGGGGAGTTCGCTCGCCTATTTCGGAATGTCTTCGATCACCCGCCCGAAGGTTGAGAGGCAGGCGAGCGGCTGGTCCAACTGAGGCAGGGGACAAGGACTGTGCAGGACTTCGCCCTGGAGTTTCGGACTCTAGCAGCTGGGTCCGGGTGGAACGAACGGGCCCTTATCAACCACTTCCGATGCCATCTGCGGGAGGACATCCGAAGGGTGCTAACCTGCCAGGACACCAGGTTGTCCTTCACACAACTGGTGGACATGGCCATCCATTTGGACAAACTGCTGGCGGCCAGAGGACGTCCTGGAGGGGGTCTGCCCGTTCCAACCCCGGCCGACTCGGATCACGAGGTGATGGAGTAGGGTGGAGCCGCGATCCGTGAGAGCGGAGGACGACAGCACCAGTTTCACTCTGGTGGCACGAAGGGACATTACACCGCACAATGTCGTCAGCATTCTTTTGGGTCTGGAGGCGTTAGGCAGGGCACTCTCGCATCACCCCAGGTATCGAACACCCACACTTGTTCAAAGCCCTCTGCTGAGCACTGTACCCTACCCATCCACTTTCCTGATCACATTGCAGTTCCCCAGTGTAAGGCGCTAGTCGATTCAGGCGCAGCTGGGAACTTTATGGACAGGGCATTCTCACACAGTCTAGACATTTCATTAGTTCCCCTATCCATTCCACTCCCCATCAGAGCACTTGACAGTCGACCATTAGGGTCCGGGTTTGTTAGGGAAGTTACCGCACCAATCACCATGGTTACCCACGAGACTCATGGCGAGCAAGTCACGTTTTTTATCATTGAGTCTCCTGCTTTCCCTGTGGTACTAGGTATCCCTTGGTTAGCACTCCACAACCCCACATTCTCATGGCCGCAGAGGGTTCTCACGGGGTGGTCGCGAGAGTGTCAAGGTAGGTGTCTCAGTGTTTCCGTTGGTGCAACCACGGTAGAAAGTCCAGACAGTACCTCCACCGTGCGCATTCCCCCCGAATACCTCAATTTGCCACACACGTTTTCCAAAATGCAGGCGACCAAGTTACCACCTCATCAGGCGGGGGATTGCGCGATAAACCTCCGGGTAGACGCTGTGCCTCCCGGGAGTCATGTGTATCCCCTGTCACAGGCTGAAACGGAGGCTATGGAAACCTACGTCACCGAGTCCCTGTGCCAGTGGTTTATACGTCCGTCCACTTCACCCGCCTCCTCAAGTTTCTATTTTGTGAAGAAGAAAGACGGAGGTCTGCGCCCTTCCATTGATTATCGATCACTGAACAAGGAGACGATACGATTTAGTTATCCTCTCCCCCTCATTCCTTCCGTGATCGAGTCAATGCACGGGGTGCGCTTCTTCACTAAATTAGATCTCTGGAGTGTGTACAACCTGGTGCATGTCCGAGAGGGGGATGAGTGGAAGACGGCATTCAGCACAACCACGGGGCATTATGAATACTTGGTGATGCCCTACGGTTTGATGAATGCTCCATCCGTCTTCCAGTCCTTTGTGAACGAGGTGTTTCGGGACATGCTTGGTCGAGGTGTAGTGGTCTACATCGATGACATTCTGGTGTATTCCACTACCCGTGCCGAGCATGTGTCCCTGGTTCGCAAAGTGCTGGCCCGACTGTTGGAAAATGACCTTTATGCCAAGGCAGAAAAGTGTCTGTTTTCCAGCGGTCCGTCTCCTTCCTCAGATACCGCATTACCACCTCAGGTGTGGAGATGGAGGGAGATCACATTTCAGACGTGCGTAATTGGCCGACTCCAACCACGGTTAAGGAGGTGCAGCGCATTATTGGCTTCGCCAACTACTATCGGAGGTTTATCCGGGGCTTTGGCAAGGTTGCAGCTCCCATTACATCTCTGTTGAAGATGTACATCTCCACTAGTCTGCTGAGGCGGACAGGGCCTTCAGTAACCTGAGGGGTCTGTTCACCTCAGCCCCGGTACTGGCCCACCCCGATCCATCACTACCGTTCGTAGTGGAGGTGGATGCGTCCGAGGTAGGGATAGGCGCTCTCCTGTCTCAATGCTTGGGCACGCCACCCAAGCTTTGCCCCTGAGCCTTCTTCTCTAAGAAGCTTAGCCCGGCGGAGCAGAACTACGACATTGGTGATCGGGAGCTGTTGGCTGTTGTCCGAGCCCTGACCGTGTGGAGGCATTGGCTCGAAGGCGGCGAAACACCCTTTCCTCGTCTGGACGGACCACCGTAACCTGGAGTACATCCAGACAGCGAAGAGGCTGAATCCTCGCCAGGCCAGGTGGGCCCTATTCTTCACCCGGTTTGATTTCACACTATCATACATCCCAGGTACAAAGAACGTGAAGGCAGACGCATTGTCACGGCTGTATGACACAGAGGAGAGGCCCAGAGACAACACCCCCATACTCCCGGCCTCCTGCATTGTGGCGCCGGTAGTATGGGCGATGGACGCGGATATAGAGCAGGCGTTACGCACAGAGCCGTCTCCACCTCAGTGTCCAGCTGGGCTGCAGTACGTGCCTGCTCTTATCCGTGACCGTCTGATCTACTGGGCACACACGTCACCCTCCTCTGGTCACCCAGGTATCGGTCGTACAGTGCGCTGCCTGACCGGAAAGTACTGGTGGCCTACCTTGGCTAAGGACGTGAGGGTGTATGTCTCCTCCTGCTCAGTGTGCGCCCAGAGTAAGGCACCTAGGCACCACCCAGCGGGTAAGTTACAACCTTTACCAGTTCCACAACGACCATGGTCTCACCTGAGTGTTGATTTCCTTACCGATCTTCCCCTCTCCCAAGGTAACGTCACCATCCTGGTCGTTGTGGACCGCTTTTCCAAGGCCTGCCGCCTCCTTCCTCAGCCCGGTCTCCCCACAGCCCTGCAAACTGCGGGGGCCCTGTTTACACACGTCTTCCGGCACTAAGGGGTGTACCAGATGATATAGTGTCTGACTGGGGTCCCCAGTTCCCATCCAAGGTCTGGAAAGCGTTCATGGAACGTCTGGGGGTCTCGGTCAGCCTCACCTCTGTTTTCCACCCCGAGTCTAATGGGCAGGTGGAACGGGTAAATCAGGATGTGGGTAGGTTCCTGTGGTCCTACTGCCAGGACCGGCCGGGGAAGTGGTCGGTGTTCTTGCCATGGGCCGAATATGCCCAAAACTCTCTTCATCACTTCTCCACTAACCTAACACCATTCCAATGTGTTTTAGGTTACCAACCGGTTCTGGAACCATGGCACCAGAGCCAGACCGAGGCTCCTGCGGTGGATGACTGGTTTCAGCGCGCGGAGGAGACGTGGGACGCTGCCCACGTCCACCTCCAACGCGCCGTGTGTCGTCGGAAGGCCAACGCTGACCGCCACCGCAGTGAGGCCCCGGTCTTCGTACCGGGTGATCGGGTCTGCCCCTCCGCCTGCCCTGCCGGAAGCTGAGCCCACGGTTTGTGGGGCTATTCAAAGTCCTGAGGAGAATCAACGAGGTTACCTTTAGGTAATTACTCCCCCATGATTACCGTATTAACCCCTTGTTTCATGTGTCTCTCCTCAGGCCGGTGGTGGCTGGTCCGCTCCAGGAGTCTGAGGTGCGGGAGGTCCCTCCGCCTCTTCTGGACATCGAGGGGGCCCCAGAGTACTCCGTCCCTTCCATCCTGGATTCGAGGCGTCAGGTGGGGGGCCTTCAGTACCTCGTGGAGTGGGAGGGGTACGGTCCGGAGGAACAGTGCTGGGTCCCGGTGAGGGATATCCTCGATCCCTCCCTGTTGCGGGCTTTCCTCAGTCGCCATCCGGCTCGCCCTGCTCCGCGTCCTCCTGGCCGTCCCCGAGGCCGGGGTCTGCGCACTGCTGGAGCTACGCGTCAAGGGGGGGTTGTGTCACACTTCGGCGTTCGTCGTCACCGGCCTTCTAGCCACTGCCGCTCCATATCTCATCATTCCATTTGTCTTGTCTTGTCAATTACACACACCTGGTTCATATTCCCCTCATTAGGGGCGGCATTGGGGCGGCAGGTAGCTTAGTGGTTAAGAACGTTGTGCCAGTAACCGAAAGGTCGCTGGTTCTAATCCCCGAGCCGACTAGGTGAAAAATCTGTCGATGTGCCCTTGAGCAAGACACTTAACCCTAATTGCTCCTGTAAATCGCTCTGGATACGAGCGTCTGCTAAATTACTAAAATCTAATTAGTATGTGTTTAAGTGTTCCCTCTGCCCCCCTTGTGATTGTTCATTGTGAGGATTAGTAGCTCGGTTGAGCTCAGTATTTTGTATTGCCGGGGTATTTTCCCTGTGTGCATGTTTGTCCCAGTGTGCCTGTTTTGCGCACTAGACTAGTTACGCTGGATTACGGAATAAACTCTGTATACTGTGATTTACCCTCCTGCGCCTGACTTCTTCAAATCACACATCACAGGATTACATCTTCAAACTAATGGCAAGAAGAGGGAGAAGCGTTCATCCATGTATACGGGTAAGAGAGTCTAGCTAGCTACATTTTCAGATATTATACGTTTCTAATTTTGTCAGAAAGTATTTTTCATTACAAGCTAAAGCATACTGTTAGTTAGCTAGTGATATGATGTGTTTTCACAGTGTTGTAGGAACGAGGTTAAATCCATTAGATAGGCAACTCTTGGTGCCACAGAGTCTGAATGCGAAGGATTCCAGTATGTCGAGGGAGCTTACTGGTGTTTATCTTAGAATGATTGATAGATGGAATATACTGCATTAGGTACATGGGGATAACATCAGGGTGGGGAGTGCCAACTGATGGTTACCAGAGGTTGTTGAAGAAATGTGTAATGGGGATATATACTGTAACTGAGAGATGTCCTTTTGTCTAGTAGTTCAGATGACAAGGGGCAACGCACGTGCCGTTTGTGATGCGAACCCGGTACCGTATCTATTAAATACATTGTATCAACTCTCCATCTCAGTGTTAAATATCTTCTTGCATATTGAATTCCTTGATACCTGAGAAACTCATCATAACAGCTAGCTAACGTTAGCTGGCTGGCTCGCTAGCTAATGTTACGTGTATGATCTGTGTAGTAATATTATTCGTATCTCAGAGCCATTTGCATTGCTAGTTATAGCCTAATGTTAGCTAGCTAGCTAACATTGAATCTAGTTGGTTAGCTACCTGCAGATTCATGCAAGTTATGAGTTGGGATTATGTGTAAACAAAAGACAAGGTACCATTTACACCTTCTATATCCTGTGCATGTGACAAATAAACGTTGATTTTATTTGATATAGCGTGTGTTTAGCAGAGACGGTAATGTGAAGAACAACATGACCTGCACCAAAGTCAAATTAGGATATAACGTTAGGCCAACAAGACAGTGTCCATGTTGTGAAATTCTCAGGTAGAATGGCCTGCTTTTATTTCGTCACACTCGCAACCGTATGCTATTTTCTGTAATTAGCTTTCCATGAACTTGTAAATAATGATCTTGTTGTGAGTTTATTTTCCTGTAATAATGAATACCAATTAGCTAAAGTTAATACGTTGTCAGCTATATGATATGGTCATTATTTGAACTGGCTAGCTAGCTAACAAGCTATAAACTAACCAAAACATTGTTTAGAAAGTTGCTTTTACATGCCTCGTTTGCTAGATTGACCTATACTACATTCATTTTTAAACGGATGGGTTTATTGGTGTTAAAATACACCAGTTATGCTATTTTGGACCACCAGGCTGCTGATGTCATGCATGTGAATCCTTAAAGAGAAGGGTGGGGCTAAGGCTTAAGAGGGTGTGAACGATGCTGAATGGGTGTAGACAAAGAAGAGCTCGCCAGTACGTGTACCAAAACATGCAAGGGCCATTTTCTCAAAAGTGGGGTTACAAGTTTATCAACTTTCAAAGCAGAATTGCTTTCCCATTGTTCCTCAACTGTCTACAAATTTCTAGTTCTGAGTCTCTACTTTTATCCAATGTAAAAAACACAATTTCAAATTTTGCTACTTAAGACTGAATCGAGCCGGTTGGTCACATTTGTGACACACTACAGGCTGGCAGGAGTGCTCAGCATCAACAACAGCACTTCAACAACATGTGTATAAATGTCGCATTTAGGCTGGATAAAATGACATTTACAACAATTACTACTTAGAATTAAATAATAATGAAACGAAAAATGCCTTATTAGGCTTTAAAGTCATTCTACAGTGCCTTTTGAATTAACTTTTAGAAACACAAGTTTGGCCAGTCTTTGGTTTGAGGATCATGAGCTATGCATGCCTAAATGTAGTCTAGCAGATGCTCTTATATTCCCATGCCCTAATCACAGTCAACACAAATCTATTTTGTAAAAACAATATCATGGAATAAAATGGAATAAATTAGAAAATTATAGTTTCCCAAATGGGAAGTGCATATAGGCTTACCTGATGATGTGCGGCTGCTGTATTAAATTAATTGCTGATCAGATACTTCAGTTGTAACTGGTTCTGTTGCGCAACATTTCTACAGTTGATAGACAACTTTAGCACTGTTCCAATCCTAGACTATCCTCTTTTTTAACAATAGCCTGTATCCTGTAGAAATCAAAACGTCTCTGGTGCATGCGCTCATTAGTTGTCATGCTCTGTTGTGGTATTAAAAAATATTTTGCTTGTCTCTAGTCATGAAAAATGACATAGAATTGCATGAAATGCATTTATAAAAGGATATTTTTTTTCTCGGACAACAAATAAGATGATAGATTCATGCAGTGCTTTTACTATAATGGAGATCCTTTCACTCCTACCCTTGTCCGCAGTGGTCTGCGAATCCACAACCATCTGGCTACTTTTCCATGTAATGGTTACAAAATTAAAAACTGCATATCTAAGGCTCTGTCCTAGGGGAGGGTCACAGGGAGGGTTGGGTAAAAATATATTTTACTGAAGGGAGGGCCATCCATTTTCATTTCAGAGAGGTCAGATTGTCTCCAGGTATCCCTCATTATAAATAATGTACAGTCCCTTAATGAGACAGTTGAAAGAATTAGCGTGCTGTTATGTTTGGCAAAGATGTGTTTAACACAGGGTCCTGTCATTAGTTGACTTACAGATGTAGGATCTTAATTTGATCACTCTTTTGTTGATGAGAATTGTAGGAAATGCAAACTTGTAGTCTATTCAAGGTTTAAATAAGCTTCTAAAGTTTGTAATTTCCAGTTTAAAATTTCAGACTTGATTTGCCCTAAAGTAAAATGTATGAATCCCTACAAC
Source organism: Coregonus lavaretus (assembly GCF_964263955.1). NCBI lineage: Eukaryota > Metazoa > Chordata > Actinopteri > Salmoniformes > Salmonidae > Coregonus > Coregonus lavaretus. Next base: position 44,468,410 of record NC_140009.1, on the reverse strand, counting down.
AGGGTTCACCAACTGGCGGCCCGCGGGCCAAATCTGCCCCACCAGCAATATTATTTGGTCCCCCAAAGCTCCCAAAATTAATTATGAATCTTTTTTTCAAATAAATAAAAATATATTACAAAAATCTCGGACACCAGATGCAAAAACTCCCAAATGCAATGTCCCAAGAAGGAAGTTACCCTACCTAAATAATGCAAAAGTTACATTTTAACTCCATTCATGAGGAGAGAGAATGCAGGAGACAGTCAACTAATAAAGCAGGCAGCGGACCATTTTGTGGTGCTGAAACGTAAAGCTGCAACCCCAGCACAATCAATAGGAGATGAACAGCGCCTGGTGCTGAAAATATAGCTGACTTGTTATGCAAGTGTTGCACAACAACAGATGAGCTCATGTTGCAGCACATTTCTATAGGCTATGCAATTGCGTGCGACAACAGAGTGATGGCCTCTATTAAAAAGAGGAGGATCCCATCAGCTTTCTATAGGCTAGGCCTACTATATTTATTTCTCAACTTTCCTAATATTAAGCACATTGCTTCTCTTTACTACAGGAGTATAGCCTACCTGGCTGGCATGAAAATGAACCATGGGAAAAGCGTCCTCCATTCGCCATTTACAGTGCATTCGGAAAGCATTCAGACTCTGTCACGCCCTGACCTTAGAGATCCCTTTTATTCTCTATTTGGTTAGCTCAGGGTGTGATTTGGGTGGGCATTCTAGTTTGTCTATTTGTTTGTTGGCCGGGTATGGTTCCCAATCAGAGGCAGCTGTCTATCGTTGTCTCTGATTGGGGATCATACTTAGGCAGCCGTTTTCCCACCTTAGTTTGTGGGATCTTGGTTTTGTGTAGTGGCTTTGTAGCCTGCAGTACTTTACGTTTGTGTGTATTTTGTTGTTTGGTCTGTGTTCATTTATTTTAATTAAAATGTTCGCCTACCACGCTGCACCTTGGTCCGAGCCGTCAATCCACGAGCGTGACAGAAGATCCCACCACAAACGGACCAAGCAGCGTGGCCAGGAGGAGCAGACATTGTGGTCATGGGAGGATATTTTGGACGGAAAGGTATCCTGGACATGGGAGGAGATCCGGGCAGGAATGGATCGCCTTCCATGGGAGCAGACGGAGGCAGCGAGGGAGGATCAACAGCGTCTCCAAAGGTCACGACCATGACGGAAGCCCGAGAGGCAGCCCCAAAGATTTTTTTGGGGGGGCACACAGGGTGGTTGGCAGAGCCAGGATTCAGACCAGAGCCAACTCCCCGCTCTCGCTTTAAGGAGCGTGGGACCGTTCAGGCACCCTGTTATGCAGTGATACGCACTTGCCAGGCTAAAGTGAGCATCCAGCCAGGACAGGTTGTGCCAGCCTTACGCTCCAGACCTCCAGTGCGCCTCCACGGCCCAGTATGTCCTGCGCCGGCTCTACGCACTGTGTCGCCAGTGCGCCTTGACAGCCCAGTGCGTCCTGTGCCAGTGCTCCACACTTGCCGGGCTCCAGTGATGATCCACGGCACGAAGCCTCCAGTGATGATCCACGGCCCGAAGCCTCCAGTGATGATCCATGGCACGAAGCCTACAGTGATGGTCCATGGCCCAGAGCCTCCAGTGATGATCCATGGCACGAAGCCTCCAGTGATGGTCCATGGGTCGGAGCCTCCTGCGACGGTCTGCAGTCCAGTGTTTCCAGCGAAGGTCTGCAGTCCAGAGTCTCCAGCGACGGTCGGCAGTCCAGAGTCTCCAGCGACGGTCGGCAGTCCAGAGTCTCCAGCGACGGTCGGCAGTCCAGAGTCTCCAACGACGACCTACGGTCCGGTTAAACCAAGATTGAACTCTTTGGCTTGAATGCCAAGGATAACATCTGGAAGAAACCTGGCACCATCCCTATGGTGAAGCATGGCAGCACCATGCTGTGGGGATGTTTTTCAGCGGCAGGGACTGGGAGACTAGTCAGGATCGAGGGAAAGATGAACGAAGCAAAGTACAGAGAGATCCTTGATGAAAACCTGCTCCAGAGCGCTCAGGACCTCAGACTGGGGCGAAGGTTCACCTTCCAACAAGACAACGACCCTAAGCACACAGCCATGATAACACAGGAGTGGCTTTGAGAAAAGTCTCTGAATGTCCTTGAGTGGCCACGCATGAGCCCGGACATGAACCCGATCTAACATCTCTGGAGAGACCTGAAAGTAGCTGTGCAGCGACTCTCCACAGCCAACCTGACAGAGCTTGAGAGGATCTGCAGAGAAGAATGGGAGAATTTCACCCAAATACAGGTGTGCCAAGCTTGTAGCGTCATACTCAAATAGACTCGAGGCTGTAATCGCTGCCAAAGGCGCTTCAACAAAGTACTGAGTAAAGGGTCTGAATACTTATGTAAATGTGATATTTCAGTTGTTGTTTTTTGGGCAAACATTTCTAAAAACCTGTTTTTGGTTTGTCATTATGGGGTATTGTGTGTAGATTGATGAGGGGAAAAAACGATTTAATCAGTTTTAGAATAAGGCTGTAATGTAACAAAGTGGAAAAAGTAAAGGAGTCTGAATACTTTCTGAATGGATTGTAAGTGCATAGATTACATGTTTTTTTCCCCCTGCCCCTGTTTCGAGACAGGAGCATTATAATGGTCCATTCAAAAAAATACATAAATGTCACACATATACTATTTAGTATATGTAAAGACAAAATTAAATCAAGAATAGTCTGATGGGAGACTATATTAGCCTTGTAAGCAACACTGATTGACAATACATTTCACATGCTGTTGTGCAAATGGAATAGACAACAGGCGGAAATTATAGGCAATTAGCAAGACACCCCCCAATAAAGGAGTGGTTCTGCAGGTGGTGACCACAGACCACTTCTCAGTTCCTATGCTTCCTGGCTGATGTTTTGGTCACTTTTGAATGCTGGCGGTGCTTTCACTCTAGTGGTAGCATGAGACAGAGTCTACAACCCACACAAGTGGCTCAGGTAGTGCAGCTCATCCAGGATGGCACATCAATGCGAGTTGTGGCAAGAAGGTTTGCTGTGTCTGTCAGCGTAGTGTCCAGAGCATGGAGGTGCTACCAGGAGACAGGCCAGTACATCAGGAGACGTGGAGGAGGCTGTAGGCGGGCAACAACCCAGCAGCAGGACCGCTACCTCCGCCTTTGTGCAAGGAGGAGCAGGAGGAGCACTGCCAGAGCCCTGCAAAATGACCTCCAGCAGGCCACAAATGTGCATGTGTCTGCTCAAACGGTCAGAAACAGATTCCATGAGGGTGGTATGAGGGCCCGACGTCCACAGGTGGAGGTTGTGCTTACAGCCCAACACCGTGCAGGACGATTGGCATTTGCCAGAGAACACCAAGATTGGCAAATTCGCCACTGGCGCCCTGTGCTCTTCACAGATGAAAGCAGGTTCACACTGAGCACATGTGACAGACGTGACAGAGTCTGGAGACGCCGTGGAGAACCTTCTGCTGCCTGCAACATCCTCCAGCATGACCGGTTTGGCGGTGGGTCAGTCATGGTGTGGGGTGGCATTTCTTTGGGGGGCCGCCCACCCTCCATGTGCTCGCCAGAGGTAGCCTGACTGCCATTAGGTACCGAGATGAGATCCTCAGACCCCTTGTGAGACCATATGCTGGTGCGGTTGGCCCTGGGTTCCTCCTAATGCAAGACAATGCTAGACCTCATGTGGCTGGAGTGTGTCAGCAGTTCCTCCAAGAGGAAGGCATTGATGCTATGGACTGGCCCGCCCGTTCCCCAGACCTGAATCCAATTGAGCACATCTGGGACATCATGTCTCGCTCCATCCACCACAGACTGTCCAGGAGTTGGCAGATGCTTTAGTCCAGGTCTGGGAGGAGATCCCTCAGGAGACCATCCGCCACCTCATCAGGAGCATGCCCAGGCATTGTAGGGAGGTCATACAGGCACGTGGAGGCCACACACACTACTGAGCCTCATTTTGACTTGTTTTAAGGACATTACATTACATTTACATTTACGTCATTTAGCAGACGCTCTTATTTTTTATTTTTTTTTGGGGGGGGGGGTAGAAGGATTACTTTATCCTATCCCAGGTATTCCTTAAAGAGGTGGGGTTTCAAATGTCTCCGGAAGGTGGTGAGTGACTCCGCTGTCCTGGCGTCGTGAGGGAGCTTGTTCCACCATTGGGGTGCCAGAGCAGCGAACAGTTTTGACTGGGCTGAGCGGGAACTATGCTTCCGCAGAGGAAGGGGAGCCAGCAGGCCAGAGGTGGATGAACGCAATGCCCTCGTTTGGGTGTAGGGACTGATCAGAGCCTGAAGGTACGGAGGTGCCGTTCCCCTCACTGCTCCATAGGCAAGCACCATGGTCTTGTAACGGATGCGAGCTTCAACTGGAAGCCAGTGGAGTGTGCGGAGGAGGGGGGTGACGTGAGAGAACTTGGGAAGGTTGAACACCAGACGGGCTGCGGCATTCTGGATGAGTTGTAGGGGTTTAATGGCACAGGCAGGGAGCCCAGCCAACAGCGAGTTGCAGTAATCCAGACGGGAGATGACAAGTGCCTGGATTAGGACCTGTTCCGCTTCCTGTGTAAGGCAGGGTCGTACTCTCCGAATGTTGTAGAGCATGAACCTGCAGGATCGGGTCACCGCCTTGATGTTAGCGGAGAACGACAGGGTGTTGTCCAGGGTCACGCCAAGGCTCTTCGCACTCTGGGAGGAGGACACAACGGAGTTGTCAACCGTGATGGCGAGATCATGGAACGGGCAGTCCTTCCCCGGGAGGAAGAGCAGCTCCGTCTTGCCAGGGTTCAGCTTGAGGTGGTGATCCGTCATCTATACTGATATGTCTGCCAGACATGCAGAGATGCGATTCGCCACCTGGTTATCAGAAGGGGGAAAGGAGAAGATTAGTTGTGTATTGTCAGCGTAGCAATGATAGGAGAGGCCATGTGAGGATATGACAGAGCCAAGTGACTTGGTGTATAGGGAGAAAAGGAGAGGGCCTAGAACTGAGCCCTGGGGGACACCAGTGGTGAGAGCACGTGGTGCGGAGACAGCTTCTCGCCACGCCACTTGGTAGGAGCGACCGGTCAGGTAGGACGCAATCCAGGAGTGAGCCGCGCCGGAGATGCCCAGCTCGGAGAGGGTGGAGAGGAGGATCTGATGGTTCACAGTATCAAAGGCAGCAGACAGGTCTAGAAGGACAAGAGCAGAGGAGAGAGAGTTAGCTTTAGCAGTGCGGAGAGCCTCCGTGACACAGAGAAGAGCAGTCTCAGTTGAATGACCAGTCCTGAAACCTGACTGGTTTGGATCAAGAAGGTCATTCTGAGAGAGATAGCAAGAGAGTTGGCTCAAGACGGCACGCTCAATAGTTTTGGAAAGAAAAGAAAGAAGGGATACTGGTCTGTAGTTGTTGACATCAGTGGGATTGAATGTTGGTTTTTTGAGAAGGGGTGCAACTCTCGCTCTCTTGAAGACGGAAGGGACATAGCCAGCGGTCAAGGATGAGTTGATCAGCGAGGTGAAGTAGGGGAGAAGGTCACCGGAGATGGTCTGGAGAAGAGAGGAGGGGATGGGGTCAAGCGGGCAGGTTGTTGGGCGGCCTGCAGTCACTAGTCGCAAGATTTTATCTGGAGAGAGAGGGGAGAAAGAAGTCAAAGCATAGGGTAGGGCAGTGTGAGCAGGACCAGCAGTGTCATTAGACTTAACAAACGAGGATCGGATGTCGTCAACCTTCTTTTCAAAGTGGTTGACGAAGTCATCCACAGAGAGGGAGGAGGGGGGGGGGGGGGGTGGGGGGGAGGATTCAGCAGTGAGGAGAATGTGGCAAAGAGCTTCCTAGGGTTAGAGGCAGATGCTTGGAATTTAGAGTGGTAGAAAGTGGCCTTAGCAGCAGAAACAGATGAAGAAAATGTAGAGAGGAGGGAGTGAAAAGATTCCAGGTCGGCAGGGAGTTTAGTTTTCTTCCATTTCCGCTCAGCTGCCCGGAGCTCTGTTCTGTGAGTCATCAAGCCACGGAGCTGGAGGGGAGGACCGAGCCGGCCGGGAGGATAGGGGACACAGGGAGTCAAAGGATGCAGAAAGGGAGGAGAGGAGGGTTGAGGAGGCAGAATCAGGAGATTGGAGGGAGAAGGATTGAGCAGAGGGAAGAGATGATAGGATGGAAGAGGAGAGAGTAGTGGGAGAGAGAGAGCGAAGGTTGCGGCGGCGCGTTACCATCTGTGTAGGGGCAGAGTGAGTAGTGTTGGAGGAGAGCGAGAGAGAAAAGGATACAAAGTAGTGGTCGGAGACATGGAGGGGAGTTGCAGTGAGATTAGTAGAAGAGCAACATCTAGTAAAGATGAAGTCAAGCGTATTGCCTGCCTTGTGAGTAGGGGGGGACGGTGAGAGGGTGAGGTCAAAAGAGGAGAGGAGTGGAAAGAAGGAGGCAGAGAGAAATGAGTCAAATGTAGACGTAGGGAGGTTGAAATCCCCCAAAACTGTGAAGGGTGAGCCATCCTCAGGAAAGGAACTTATCAAGGCGTCAAGCTCATTGATGAACTCTCCAAGGGAACCTGGAGGGCGATAGATGACAAGGATATTAAGCTTAAATGGGCTAGTGACTGTGACAGCGTGGAATTCAAATGAGGAGATAGACAGATGGGTTAGGGGAAAAATTGAGAATGTCCACTTGGGAGAGATGAGGATTCCTGTGCCACCACCCCTCTGACCAGATGCTCTCGGGGTATGCGAGAACACATGGTCAGACGAGGAGAGAGCAGTAGGAGTAGCAGTGTTTTCAGTGGTAATCCATGTTTCTGTCAGCTCCAGGAAGTCGAGGGACTGGAGGGTAGCATAGGCTGGGATGAAGTCAGCCTTGTTGGCAGCAGAACGGCAGTTCCAGAGGCTGCCTGAGACCTGGAACTCCAGGTGTGTGGTGCGTGCAGGGACCACCAGGTTAGAGAGGCAGCAGCCACGCGGTGTGAGGCGTTTGTGTAGCCTGTGCGGAGAGGAGAGAACAGGGATAGGCAGAGGCATAGTTGACAGGCTGTAGCAGATGGCTACAATAATGCAGAGGAGATCGGAATGAAATGAACTAAACATCTGGGAAAGGAGAGAGCAAGGCCTCCCTCACCAAAAAATATAACTCTCCCAACTTCCACCTCAGAAACTATAATTGTTTCACTGAACCACCCGAATAAAACTCTCCCAACTTCCACTTTAGAAATTAGAATTGTTGTAAACTACAGCGGTTCAATGTTTCAAAGACTCAACTTACTTTATTCAGCTAGCTAACTATGACGCCATAGCTAACTAGCATGCTAGCATCCAATAACACACAGTTTAGCACCAATACTTGGTTACAACAAACTACCAATAGTGTGTTAACACACTAAACAGATAATTCGTGTCCGTGTCTAGTTCTTTCATAACGCAGCAATGATTAAACGTTGGCTAGCTAGCACAAAGATATTGTATTTAGCTACTACAGTACAGCTAGCTGGTAGTGTTGGCTAGCTAGCAATGGCTGCTGTGTTGACTTTGTTTGAAAAACGGCGTCGCTGCGAACGAATGTACCTGGCTAAAAGGATATTGTATTTAGTTGCTACCGTTGCTAATAGCTACTAGCCAGCTAGTCCAGGAGGTGAGTTAGCTAGCTAGCTTCGTGCTACACCCGGCACCGCCGAATACAAAAGTAACCTACAATAACTACATACAACAACTACCCACAACAGCCCACGATGCCTACCTATAATACCTAACTACAATCTAAATACATAGTTTAAGCCTTACTCGACAAAGCCCAAGCTATGTATAAAGCCAAACTTACCCAACGCCAGCTATCTGGGTGGCAGACTGCAATCAGTAGCTGTAATTAAGTACAGCAGCTACCAACCACCTAACGTTAATGCCTCGGATAATGAGGTTAGAAAAACAGCTGAATGGTAGGCAGCTAGCTGGCTCAATTACAGGTACTCTTAAGCGTGAGATAACATTGGAAACAACTAACCACAGTTGCTAAAAGTTACCAGTAGCTACCCGCTAGCTAGCTAGCTTTGTTGGTCCAAGTAGTGGGTTAGCTAGCACTCGTGCTTCGCCGGGGTCCGCCGAATACAATACTTACCTACAATAATTACCTACAATAACCTACAATAACCTACAATAACTACCTAAGTAAACTACCTATAATACCTGACTACAATACCTACCTACAATCTAAATACATGGTTTAAGCTTTACTCAACATCATATAAGAAGCCAAGCTTACCTCCTGCTAGAGAAAACACAACCTCTCCCGACCACCGACCACCGACAATGCGGGCATTGCGGGCATTACATCAAAGTTGGATCAGCCTGTAGTGTGGTTTTCCACTTACATTTTGAGTGTGACTCCAAATCCAGACCTCCATGGGTTGATACATTTGATTTCCATTGATATTTTTTCTGTGATTTTGTTGTCAGCACATTCAACTATGTAAAGAAGTATTTAATAAGATTATTTCATTCATTCAGATCTAGGATGTGTTATTTTAGTGTTCCATTTATTTCTTTGAGCAGTGTATTATCACTTGTGAATGATGCCCAGCTCGTGTGCAGTAAGGCAACAAACACATGCAACTTTTTCAAATCATATAGCCTATAATCAACATTGTAAGCTAAACGTTCTGATCTGTTGTGTCAGCCTCATTGCTTAAAAACGTTTTTTTGATGCTGGTGGTTGTAATTATTTGGGATTCATCCCATCCCACAACTGTCCCAGACTATGTTTGTAATATTTATTTCTCGCACAGAATAGGTCAACCTTTATACTACGGGGTATAGTAGATTGACGTAGGCTAGTGCTTTTGCTGTTCGTTAGGCCTACTCATCTTGGACAGTTCTCCCAATATCTTCAATATGCGCCTCGGAATTGGATAAGGACTCGCAGAGTTTTTGTATTTGTATTTGTATTTATTAGGGATCCCCATTAGCTGCTACCAAGACAGCAGCTATTCTTCCTGGGGTCCAAACACATTAAGGCACTTACGTTACATATAAAACAAAACATAAAACAATACATCATATAACATTATTACACCACTACATATCTACAATACAAAATGTATAATAGCACCATATAACAACATTACAATGTACGTGTGTAGAGTGTGTGTGCTAGCGCTTGTGTGCGTATGCACGTGTCTGTACCTTTGTGTGTGTGTCTCTTCACAGTCCCTGCTGTTCCACCTTTTTTAAATCTGATTCTACTGCTTTCATCAGTAACCTGATGTGGAATAGAGTTCCATATAGTCATGGCTCTATGTAGTACTGTACGCCTCCCATAGTCTGTTCTGAACTTGGGGATTGTGAAGAGACCTCTGGTGGCATGTCTTGTGGGGTATGCATTGGTGTCCAAGCTGTGTGCTAGTAGTTTAAACAGACAGCTCGGTACATTCAGCTTGTCAAGACTTCTTACAAAAACAAGTAGTGATGAAGTCAATCTCTCTTCCACTTTGAGCCATGAGAGATTTTCATGCATATCATTCATGTTAGCTGCCCGTGTACTTTTAAGGGCCAGCCGTGCTGCCCTGTTCTGAGCCAATTATAATTTCCTTTTGTCCCTCTTTGTGGCACCTGACCACACGACTGAACAGTAGTCCAGGTGCGACAAAACTAGGGCCTGTAGGACCTGCCTTGTTGATAGTGTTGTTAAGAAGGCAAGAGCAGCGCTTTATTATAGACAGACTTCTCCACATCTTAGCTACTGTTGTATCAATATGTTTTGACCATGACAGTTTACAATCCAGGCTTACTCCAAGCAGTTTAGTCTCCTCAACTTGCTCACATTTCCACATTATTCATTACGAGATTTAGTTGAGATTTAGGTTTAGTGAATGATTTGTCCCAAATACAATGCTTTTAGTTTTGGAAATATTTAGGACTAATTTATTCCTTGCCACCCATTCTGAAACTAACTGCAGCTCTTTGTTAAGTGTTGCAGTCATTTCAGTCGCTGTAGTAGCTGACATGTATAGTGTTGAGTCATCTGCATACATAGACACACTGGCTTTACTCAAAACCATTGGCATGTCATTATTAAAGATTGAAAAAAGTAAGGGGCCTAAACAGCTGCCCTGGGGTATTCCTGATTCTACCTGGATTATGTTGGAGAGGTTTCCATTAAAGAACACCCTCTGTGTTCTGTTAGACAAGTAACTCTTTATCCACAATATAGCAGGGGGTGTAAAGCCATAACACATAAATCTTTCCAGCAGCAGACTATGATCGATAATGTCAAAAGCCGCACTGAAGTCTAATAAAACAGCCCCCACAATGTTTTTATCATACATTTCTCTCAGCCAATCATCAGTCATTTGTGTAAGTTCTGTGGTTGTTGAATGTCCTTCCCTATAAGCGTGCTGAAAGTCTGTTGTCAATTTGTTTACTGTAAAATAGCATTGTATCTGATGAAACACCATTTTATCCAGAAGTTTACTAAGGGTTGGTAACAGGCTGATTGGTCGGCTATTTCAGCCATTAAAGGGGGCTTTACTATTTTTGGGTAGCAGAATGACTTTTGCTTCCCTCCAGGCCTGAGGGCCCACACGTTCTAGTAGTCTTAAATTGAAGATATGGCAAATAGGAGTGTCAAAATTGTCCGTTATTATCCTCAGTCATTTTCCATCCAGGTTGTCAGATCCCGGTGGCTTGTCATTGTTGATAGGGGGCACACCACCTCAGTGCTATCAGTGTAACTCTGGTTCATAGGCACATGTTTACTGCATATAAGTTAGGGAGACATAAATTAAGTTGTGTCTGCCAACACCCCTGGGATAATGTACATTTGATGCAGTATTATGACAACTCATTGTCACAATGGTAGGGATTAACTGAGCTGGTCTTGGGTCATTGATAAGTCATTGTCTCAACACAGCCTTGAAATGCGTGGACAGAGTCCAGGAGCCAAGATTATTTGGATGGACTCCGTCATTCCAGAAGGTGTCAAAGTTATCTATAAAAGTGATTCCAACAGAGCTACAGTAATATTTTAGCCAAGTGTGTAATGCCAGTAGCCTGCTGAATTTTTCACACCCGCGACCCAAAGATGGTACCGGACCTGAAATGATTGGCCGCTTTTTGAAATCTTTCATTGCTAGAATCAGTTAATTAAAATCAATTTTCAGAAGTTCCGAGCTAGCCCTCCTGATGTCGCTTGACCCCACATGGACTACGACAGCGTCAGCTCCCAGCATCTGTCGTAGAACGGTTGGAAGCAGCCTTGTAATGTCCTGTACTCGTGAGATTGGGCACTGGCAACCAAGATGTTTCTCACCATAGAGCTGCCGAGAAGGTCCGGCCGTTCTATCACCTTGAGTGGTTTAGAAGACCCCTCGATGACCGAAGGGCGGTGGGGCCCGATGGACCTGAGCCGGCTGTAGTATCCATCGTGGATGATGAATGGGCCGGTCTCTCAGGCAGCCTCACGGTCTGATGAGGGTGGGAGCTCTGAGGATCTGAACCAGAGGTAGAAGCCACCGGATAGGGAGACAGAACAGAGGACGAAGGCTCAGGTACCTCAGGATCAGCTCTCAATTCGGAAGCTTCAAGGAAGAAGGCGCCGGAACCTCTGGATCCAGAGCAGCAAAGCCGTTTCTGGTCTGTGTCTGGTCCGGGCTCAACATCTCCAAGGAGGCCCCCATTGCCAGAGGACGCTTTCTTCCACGGCGAGTGACATATCTCCATGGCTGGTTGGTTGGGTCGAGAACAAGAACATCCCCCAAGTCATCCAGGAGCATCCTACTAGCTCCGTTCTCCAGGGAAGGGGGAGACCCCTTCATGGAGGGATCCCTGCAGAGTACTGGCCAGACGGCTGTGGAGAGCCGACACGGTGGTGACACCTCCACCAGACCAGAGCGGTGTTCGGCTACTGGGGTAGAAGAAAAATTAAAAGTAGGCAGGCATGGATTCCCCAGTAGCTTGTGTAGGTTTGCTACTTGTTTGCTAAGAGTAGCCACTTCGCCCCTGTAGTTCTCTGCAAGCAAACAGTTGCTACATTGAAAGTCTGGGCGGTCCACATTGTCCCGGATTAAAGCAAAGTAAACACAGCTCTCTCTCTTTACATGGAATCTGGTAGGATCCCGGGACAGATAGTGGCGTTCACAGCAACTGAGCCCAAGGGCACAACGGCCACTGGCCACAAAAGGCATGGATTTTTTTAGGGGGCATTTCGGCCACACAAAGGAGATGCTGCTGGGAAATGTGCAGCTTTATCAAGTGCCAACGTTTGTATCACAACTAAAGTTACATAAATTACTATAATTTAAGCATATAAGAGTACCTGTTTCTTTGTTAACCGCTCAACACAGAATAGATGCATGTGCGCAATCACTCAAATCGTTTGGAGAAATTTTCCTTTCTATTTTATTCAGCTATTTTCAATTGTATTCTTCATACTATAAAATAATGCCACTGAATTCTAATCAAATCTTGACTGCTAAATGACCTAGTGTAGCCCACCACCATATGGCATTGCCAGATCAGGGCCTAACATAAGGACAACTCAGAGAATGCTATTCTGTTCTTCTGAAATAGACTACATTTTCTTCATATCATGTTTCTTTAGACCTGTCTAAAATAAATAATGGAGTTATTGTCATGGTGTAGGCTATTTTACATGGATTTATTAGAGGTTCCAAAGGTCTGCATCAGTGGCTTGTAGGCTATGCGTGGAAGCCAGGAGATGCTAAATGTGTTTATGTTAATTAACGGTCAATTACCGTGAGACCGGCAGTTATTTGCTTGACAATCACCGGCTGACGAAATGTAATGACTGCCACAGCCCTAGTTCCAAGCCACATGAAATGCATACTGTATCCCAAATTTTACATTTTACAGCCCCACTCTGTTCTTCCCCCCTCACATGGAAGCTCTGCAATTAGGGAATTTTGGAAGGAAGGCTACAAGAATAAAACACTCCTCATCTCTTTTGGAACTAGGACAGCTATTTTGCATTCCATACCCCTGCGTCAGATCTGGTTGACCTCACACTAAAGCCCATACTCATTCCCTACAGAGAGGAATAATCCAATAGGGTGTCATCATCCCACTGTGCTCTCGCTGTAGGTGCTGGCTCTGGCCCCTTCTCTGTTCTTCTTGACCTAGAGAACCTCAGACATGAAAGTGCCACATGTGGGACTTCTGAGCTTGTGATAATTGTGTGGGTGTGTATGTATACGTGCGTGTGTATGTGTGTGTATGAGTGAGTGTGTGTGTGTGTGTGTGTGTTCGTGCGCATGCATGCATGTGTGTGTGCGTGCATGTGTGAGCAACTGGAGAAGCTGGAGAAGGCTTTTGAGAGGACACACTACCCAGACGTGTTTGTGTGCGTGCTTGTGTCTACAGCATGTCCTACCTGTACACGGGCCTCTGTGAGCTTGGTCCTCTGGGCAAGCTCTTCTCTGGTGTAGATGTCAGGGTAGTGTGTCCTATCAAAGGCCTTCTCCAGCTCCTCTAGCTGTTCGGCCGTGAAGGTGATGCGACTGCGCCTCTGTTTCCTCTTCAGGGGCAGGTCCGGCTCAGACTCCACATCCGAGGCGTCGTCCATCCGGCTACCTGCATCGGGAATAGAGACAGAGAGTTGGTCTTAATGTAATTCAGTTGACGGGCTAAGTGACCATTGGTTTTAAGTCCTCAGGCTGTTCTTATATGGACACCATACTGTTGAAGTGAAGTGCAGTTCACCAGTCTCAATTCACATGTTTTTTTACGTAGTTTATAAGACATTTATGGCATGTACAAGTATGTAAAACAACCACATATCACAATTAGGTAAAACCTTCCATAGTAGCCGTTTCTACATTCCTACACTTACATTTCAGTCATTTAACAGACACACTTGTTCAGAGCAATGTCAGTGCATTCAACTTAGGTAGGCAAAACAACCACATATCACAGTCATTGCAAGTAAAACTTTCTTTAAACTAGCCAATATCTGACAAGTGCGGGTTTCAGTGCAAGAAAGATATTTAGGAAGAACCACGGAGAGATGTTGTTCACAGGGGGAGGCAGTGGAAGATAGATGGGAACGATGGCTCCTATGGCTCCTCTAACGGGAATACGACTGTATTTACTTCACTGTCTGGTTATTTATGAGGGAGCCTTTTCTGTCAACACAATCCTGTATCAGTACACATCCCCCAGAATGCCCTGAGACGGGTAGCTCAGATTGGAGGCAGGTGCTAATCTCTCCAGACCACCTTGCGCCCGTGGCGAAATGTGACAGCAAACTGGCAGCATGTAAATATTGCCAATATATTAGTGTGTGGCGGTGAATAAATGAAATCAGCGCTACACAATATACTATACAGTGAGGGAAAAAAGTATTTGATCCCCTGCTGATTTTGTACGTTTGCCCACTGACAAAGACATGATTAGACTCTAATTTTAATGGTAGGTTTATTTTAACAGTAAGAGACAGAATAACAACAAAAAAATCCAGAAAAACGCATGTCAAAAATGTTATAAATTGCATTTTAATGAGGGAAATAAGTATTTGACCCCTCTGCAAAACATAACTTAGTACTTGGTGGCAAAACCCTTGTTGGCAATCACAGAGGTCAGACGTTTCTTGTAGTTGGCCACCAGGTTTGCACACATCTCAGGAGGGATTTTGTCCCACTCCTCTTTGCAGATCTTCTCCAAGTCATTAAGGTTTCGAGCCTGACGTTTGGCAACTCGAACCTTCAGCTCCCTCCACAGATTTTCTATGGGAAAAAGGTCTGGAGACTGGCTAGGCCACTCCAGGACCTTAATGTGCTTCTTCTTGAGCCACTCCTTTGTTGCCTTGGCCGTGTGCTTTGGGTCATTGTCATGCTGAAATACCCATCCACGACCCATTTTCAATGCCCTGGCTGAGGGAAGGAGGTTCTCACCCAAGATTTGGCGGTACATGGCCCCGTCCATCGTCCCTTTGATGCGGTGAAGTTGTCCTGTGTCCTTAGCATAAAACACCCCCAAAGCATAATGTTTCCACCTCCATGTTTGATGGTGGGGATGGTGTTCTTGGGGTCATAGGCAGCATTCCTCCTCCTCCAAACACGGCGAGTTGAGTTGATGCCAAAGAGCTCCATTCTGGTCTCATCTGACCACAACACTTTCACCCAGTTCTCCTCTGAATCATTCAGATGTTCATTGGCAAACGTCAGACGGGCATGTATATGTGCTTTCTTGAGCAGGGGGACCTTGCGGGCGCTGCAGGATTTCAGTCCTTCACGGCGTAGTGTGTTACCAATTGTTTTCTTGGTGACTATGGTCCCAGCTGCCTTGAGATCATTGACAAGATCCTCCCGTGTAGTTCTGGGCTGATTCCTCACCGTTCTCATGATCATTGCAACTCCACGAAGTGAGATCTTGCATGGAGCCCCAGGCCGAGGGAGATTGACAGGTCTTTTGTGTTTCTTCCATTTGTGAATAATCGCACCAACTGTTGTCACCTTCTCACCAAGCTGCTTGGCGATGGTCTTGTAGCCCATTCCAGCCTTGTGTAGGTCTACATTCTTGTCTCTGACATCCTTGGAGAGCTCTTTGGTCTTGGCCATGGTGGAGAGTTTGGAATCTGATTGATCGATTGCTTCTGTGGACAGGTGTCTTTTATACAGGTAACAAGCTGAGATTAGGAGCACTCCCTTTAAGAGTGTGCTCCTAATCTCAGCTCGTTACCTGTATAAAAGACACCTGAGAGCCAGAAATCTTTCTGATTGAGAGGGGGTCAAATACTTATTTCCCTCATTAAAATGCAAATCAATTTATAACATTTTTGACATGCGTTGTTCTGTATTTTTTTGTTGTTATTCTGTCTCTCACTGTTCAAATAAACCATTACAATTATAGACTGATCATTTCTTTGTCAGTGGGCAAATGTACAAAATCAGCAGGGGATCAAATACTTTTTTCCCTCACTGTATATCCATGCTGGTGTTTTAAAATAACCATGGTGGCAGGTTATTGGTATGTATAGCCATCAGTTTTAATTACGGTTGAGCATTGGAGTTGTGTTGGAGGAGCGCATGCAAAGGATAAGGTGTGAAGTTGAGACTCCATTGTCTCTAACTAAATGTGTAAATTGGGATGTAAATAGAACGAGTGGTAACTGGTAATGTGATGCCATACGCACAGAATTAGCTACATACTGTCTATAATTTAATAGCATCTCTGTGGACGTATGTACACCAGTGAAAACTGTGAGTGACTTCACAGTGGTGAGATTCCATAAAGTCCCTTGTTAGTGACATGTTATTCGAACATGCTGTTCCAAATGAAATTTAGGCTATTTCACCAAACACATTCATTCAGGTTGGCCAGTTGGACATGACTGAATGTTGACCCATTACTCGACACACTATACCACTATCAAACCATAATAATAATGCATTCTTGCACTGTATCAAAAACACTCTTGTTCGCCTCCCGAGTGGCGCACCGGTCTAAGGCACTGCATCGCAGTGCCTGAGGCATCACTACAGACGGCCGTGACCGGAAGTTCCATGAGGCGGTGCACAATTGGCCCAGCATCATCCGGGTTAGGGGAGGGTTTGGCCCGCCAGCATGTCCTTGTCCCATCACGCTCTAGCGACTCCTTGTGGCAGGCAGGGTGCCTGCAAGCTGACCTCGACTGTAACTACCAATTAGATATCACGAAATTGGGGAGAAAAAGGGGTAAAAATATTCAAATTTAAAACACTCTTGTTTGCAGTGGACATCGTGTACACCTGAGTAAAGTGGTATCATTGACAGTCAGGTCTGTTCTTCTGTCCCCCCACCCTTGCGGACTGCAGAGAGGATCAGTGAGTGTGCATGGGGGCTGATCCTTCTCCAAATGTCCCTCCACACCCACGGCAGCCTGAAGAGGCTCAGCTCTCCAGACACAGGGCCCTAATCCTGTCTATTGCTTCTCCCTGCGTTTAAGCCATTCCACATTAGGGATGGCTGCACTGCCTCCTCTCGCTGCACTCATTAGATAGAGTGCCTTCAGAAAGTATTCACACCACTTTACTTACACCATGAATTTTAAATGTATTCAATTGAGATTTTATGTCACTGATCTACACACAATACCCTATAATGTCAAAGTGGAATTTTCTTTGTAGACAAAATTTAAAGCTGAAATGTATTGAGTCAATAAATATTCAACCCTTTTACTATGGCAGGCCTAAATAAATTCAAGAGTAAAAATGTGCTTAACAAATTGCTCAATACTGTAAGTTGCATGGACTGATTTTGTGTTAAATAATAGTGGTTAACATTATTTTTTGAATAACTACCCCATTTCTGTACCCCACACATACAATTATCTGTACGGTCCCTCAATCGAGTAGTAGATTCAACCACAAAGACCAGGGAACTTATTGTTAGATGGGTAAAAAAAATTATAAAAGCATTCGTTAAATATCAACTTGAGCATGGTGAAGTTATTAATTAGGCTTTGGATGGTGTATCAATACACCCAGTCACTACAAAGTTACAGGCATCCTTCCTAACTCAGTTGCCGGAGAGGAAGGAAACTGCTCAGGTATTTCACCATGAGGCCGATGTTGATTTTAAAACAGTTACAGAGTTTAATGGTTGTGATTTGAGAAAATTGAGGATGGATCCACAACATTGTAATTACTCCACAACACTAACCTAAATTACAGAGTGAAAAGAAGGAAGCCTGTACATAATAAAATATTCCAAAACATGCATCCTGTTTGCAACAAGGCAAAGCAATGAACTTCTTGTCCTTAATACAAAGTGTTATGTTTGGGGCAAATCCAACACATCACAGAGTACCACTCTTCATATTTTCAAGCATGGTGGTGGCTGCGTCATGTTATTGGTATACTTGTCATCGGCAAGGACTAGGGAGGTTTTAGTTTTAATAAAAAGAAACGCAATACAGCTATAAGCACAGGAACAATCCTAGAGGAAAACCTGGTTCAGTCTGCTTTCCAACAGACACTGAGAGACAAATTCACCTTTCAGCAAGACAATAACTTAAAACACAAGGCCAAATCTACACTGGAGTTGCTTAATTAAACAACGTTGAATGTTTCTGAGTGGCCTAGTTACAGTTTTGACTTAAATCAGCTTGAAAATCTATGGCACAACTTGGAAAAGGCTGTCTAGCAATGATCAAGAATCAATTTCACAGAGCTTGAAAAAATGTTTTATGAATAATTGGCAAATACTGTACTATCCAGGTAGGCAAAGCTCTTAGAGACTTGTGATGAGTGTGATTAGAAGGAGTCAGGCGCAGGAGGGTAAATCACCGAATACAGAGTTTATTCCGTCGTACACAGTTGCGCTGGATAGCGACAACAAAATACAGGCACAGGGGAACAATCTACCCCGGCAATAGAAGGTACGGGTGGCTCCAACAAAATACAGGCACAGGGGAATAATCTACCCCGGCAATACAAGGTACGAGTAGCTCCACCGAGCTACACTCAACTCACATAAAACAATCACCCACAAGGGGGCAGAGGGAACACTTATACACAGACTAATGAGGGTATATAAACCAGATGTATGTAATTGACAAGACAAGAAAAATGGAATGATGATATACAGTGGGGAGAACAAGTATTTGATACACTGCCGATTTTGCAGGTTTTCCTACTTACAAAGCATTTAGAGCTCTGTAATTTTTATCATAGGTACACTTCAACTGTGAGAGACTGAATCTAAAACAAAAATTCAGAAAATCACATTGTATGATTTTTAAGTAATTAATCTGCATTTTATTGCATGACATAAGTATTTGATACATCAGAAAAGCAGAACTTAATATTTGGTACAGAAACCTTTGTTTGCAATTACAGAGATCATACGTTTCCTGTAGGTCTTGACCAGGTTTGCACACACTGCAGCAGGGATTTTGGCCCACTCCTCCATACAGACCTTCTCCAGATCCTTCAGGTTTCGGGGCTGTCGCTGGGCAATAAGAACTTTCAGCTCCCTCCAAAGAGTTTCTATTGTGTTCAGGTCTGGAGACTGGCTAGGCCACTCCAGGACCTTGAGATGTTTCTTACGGAGCCACTCCTTAGTTGCCCTGGCTGTGTGTTTCGGGTCGTTGTCATGCTGGAAGACCCAGCCACGACCCATCTTCAATGCTCTTACTGAGGGAAGGAGGTTGTTGGCCAAGATCTCGCGATACATGGCCCAATCCATCCTCCCCTCAATACGGTGCAGTCGTCCTGTCCCCTTTGCAGAAAAGCATCCCCAAAGAATGATGTTTCCACCTCCATGCTTCACGGTTGGGATGGTGTTCATGGGGTTGTACCTCATCCTTCTTCTTCCTCCAAACACGGCGAGTGGAATTTAGACGAAAATGCTATATTTTTGTCTCATCAGACCACATGACCTTCTCTTATTCCTCCTCTGGATCATCCAGATGGTCATTAGCAAACTTCAGACGGGCCTGGACATGCGCTGGCTTGAGCAGGGGGACCTTGCGTGCGCTGCAGGATTTTAATCCATGACGGCGTAGTGTGTTACTAATGTTTTTCTTTGAGTCTGTGGTCCCAGCTCTCTGCAGGTCATTGACCAGGTCCTGCCGTGTAGTTCTGGGCTGATCCCTCACCTTCCTCATGATCATTGATGCCCCACGAGGTGAGATCTTGCATGGAGCCCCAGACCGAGGGTGATTGACCGTCATCTTGAAGTTCTTCCATTTTCTAATAATTGCGCCAACAGTTGTTGCCTTCTCACCAAGCTGCTTACCTATTGTCCTGTAGCCTATCCCAGCCTTGTGCAGGTCTACAATTTTATCCCTGATGTCCTTACACAGCTCTCTGGTCTTGGCCATTGTGGAGAGGTTGGAGTCTGTTTGATTGAGTGTGTGGACAGGTGTCTTTTATACAGGTAACGAGTTCAAACAGGTGCAGTTAATACAGGTAATGAGTGGAGAACAGGAAGACTTCTTATAGAAAAACTAACAGGTCTGTGAGAGCCGGAATTCTTACTGGTTGGTAGGTGATCAAATACTTATGTCATGCAATAAAATGCAAATTAATTACTTAAAAATCATACAATGTGATTTTCTGTTTTTTTTGTTTTAGATTCCGTCTCTCACAGTTGAAGTGTACCTATGATAAAAATTACAGACCTCTACATGCTTTGTAAGTAGGAAAACCTGCAAAATCGGCAGTGTATCAAATACTTGTTCTCCCCACTGTATGGAGCGGCAGTGGCTAGTAAGCCAGTGACGAAGAACGCCAAAGCCTGCCCGAACAAGGAGGGGAGGCAGCCTCGGCGGAAGTCGTAACAACCCAAAAAGACTCACAGCTGTGATCGCCACCAAGTTTTGACTCAGGGGTGTGAATACAGAATGTATTTCTGTGTTTCATTTTCAATAAATTTGCAAACATTTCAAAAACCATGTTTTCACGTTGTCTTTATGGGGTATTGTGTGTAGATGGGTGAGCATTTAAAAAAAAATCTATTTTGAATTCAGGATGTAACAACAAAATATGGAATAAGTCAAGGGGTATGAATACTTTCTGAAGGCACTGTATGCATGGAGCTGGGGATGGAGGAGGGAGGAAAAGAGGCAGGGCAACCCCAAGAGGAGGGGTAGAGGAGTGGAGGGGAAAGAGAAGGGTGCAGGTCCCAGGCTGCCCAATCTGTGGCCAGGCGATTATGGGAGGAGTTGTGGGTGGCAATGCTGGCTCTTGAGTGGTGGAGAGAAGGGACGGAGAGAACGAAAGAGAGAAGAAGTTAGGGAGGGAGCGGAGAGTGGGATAGATTTGGGAGGTCAGTTTCCCTGCTTCTGGCCTCTATCTCAGTGCTGAGAAGCTTTATTACCCTGCCTCTATCCCTGTTTGCCTCCAAAGTCTTAGGTCAGTTAGGATCACCACTTTATTTTAAGAACGAGAAATGTCCGAATAATAGTAGAGAGAATGATTTATTTCAACGTTTATTTCTTTCATCACATTCCCAGTGGGTCAGAAGTTAACATACACTCAGTTAGTATTTGGTAGCATTGCCTTTAAATTGTTTAACTTGGGTCAAACGTTTCGGGTAGCCTTCCACAAGCTTCCCACAATAAGTTGGGTGAATTTTGGCCCATTCCTCCTGACAGAGCTGGTGTAACTGAATCACGTTTGTAGGCCTCCTTGCTCGCACATGCTTTTTCAGTTCTGCCCACAAATTTCCTATAGGATTGAGGTCAGGGCTTTGTGATGGCCACTCCAATACCTTGACTTTTTTGTCCATTTTGCCACAACTTTGGAAGTATGCTTGGGGTCATTGTCCATTTGGAAGACCCATTTGCGACCAAGCTTTAACTTCCTGACTGATGTCTTGAGATGTTGCTTCAATATATCCACATCATATTCCTTCCTCATGATGCCATCTATTTTGTGAAGTGCACCAGTCCCTCCTGCAGCAAAGCACCCCCACAGCATGATGCTGCCACCCCCATGCTTCACGGTTGGGATGGTGTTCTTCAGCTAGCAAGCTACCCCCTTTTTCCTCCAAACATAACGATGGTCATTATGGCCAAACAGTTCTATTTTTGTTTCATCAGACCAGAGGACATTTCTCCAAAAAGTACGATCGTTTTCCCCATGTCCAGTTACAAACCGTAGTCTAGCTTTTTTATGGCGGTTTTGGAACAGTGGCTTCTTCCTTGCTGAGCGGCCTTTCAGGTTATGTTGATATAGGACTCATTTTACAGTGGATATAGATACTTTTGTACCTGTTTCCTCCAGCATCTTCACAAGGTCCTTTGCTGTTGTTCTGGGATTGATTCGCACTTTTCGCACCAAAGTACGTTCATCTCTAGGAGACAGATCGCGTCTCCTTCCTGAGCGGTATGACAGCTGCGTGGTCCCATGGTGTTTATACTTGCGTACTATTGTTTGTACAGATGAACGTGGTACTTTCAGGCATTTGGAAATTGCTCCCAAGGATGAACCATACTTGTGGAGGTCTACATTTTTTTATCCTGAGGTCTTGGCTGATTTCTTTTGATTTTCCCATGATGTCAAGCAAAGAGGCACTGAGTTTGAAGGTAGGCCTTGAAATATATCCACAGGTACACCTCCAATTGACTCAAATGATGTCAATTAGCCTATCAGAAGCTTCTAAAGCCATGACATCATTTTCTGGAATTTTCCAAGCTGTTTAAAGGCACAGTCAACTTAGTGTATGTAAACTTCTGACCCACTGGAATTGTGATACAGTGAATTATAAGTGAAATAATCTGTCTGTAAACAATTGTTGGAAAAATTACTTGTGTCATGAACAAAGTAGATGTCCTAACTGACTTGCCAAAACTATAGTTTGTTAACAAGAAATTTGTGGAGTGGTTGAAAAACGAGTTTGAATGACTCCAACCTAACTTCCGACTTCAACTGTATATATGTATATATCTATCTATCTATCTATATACACTGCTCAAAAAAATTAAGGGAACACTAAAATAACACATCCTAGATCTGAATGAATGAAATAATCTTATTAAATACTTTTTTCTTTACATAGTTGAATGTGCTGACATCAAAATCAACCAACAATTATCAATGGAAATCAAATGTATCAACCCATGGAGGTCTGGATTTGGAGTCACCCTCAAAATTAAAGTGGAAAACCACACTACAGGCTGATCCAACTTTGATGTAATGTCCTTAAAACAAGTCAAAATGAGGCTCAGTAGTGTGTGTGGCCTCCACCTGCCTGTATGACCTCCCTACAATGCCTGGGCATGCTCCTGATGAGGTGGCGGATGGTCTCCTGAGGGATCTCCTCCCAGACCTGGACTAAAGCATCCGCCAACTCCTGGACAGTCTGTGGTGCAACGTGGCGTTGGTGGATGGAGCGAGACATGATGTCCCAGATGTGCTCAATTGGATTCAGGTCTGGGGAACGGGCGGGCCAGTCCATAGCATCAATGCCTTCCTCTTGCAGGAACTGCTGACACACTCCAGCCACATGAGGTCTAGCATTGTCTTGCATTAGGAGGAACCCAGGGCCAACCGCACCAGCATATGGTCTCACAAGGGGTCTTAGGATCTCATCTCGGTACCTAATGGCAGTCAGGCTACCTCTGGCGAGCACATGGAGGGCTGTGCGGCCCCCCAAAGAAATGCCACCCCACACCATGACTGACCCACCGCCAAACCGGTCATGCTGGAGGATGTTGCAGGCAGCAGAACGTTCTCCACGGCGTCTCCAGACTCTGTCACGTCTGTCACATGTGCTCAGTGTGAACCTGCTTTCATCTGTGAAGAGCACAGGGCGCCAGTGGCGAATTTGCCAATCTTGGTGTTCTCTGGCAAATGCCAAACGTCCTGCATGGTGTTGGGCTGTAAGCACAACCCCCACCTGTGGACGTCGGGCCCTCATACCACCCTCATGGAGTCTGTTTCTGACCGTTTGAGCAGACACATTTTGCAGGGCTCTGGCAGTTCTCCTCCTGCTCCTCCTTGCACAAAGGCGGAGGTAGCGGTCCTGCTGCTGGGTTGTTGACCGCCTACGGCCTCCTCCACGTCTCCTGATGTACTGGCCTGTCTCCTGGTAGCGCCTCCATGCTCTGGACATTACGCTGACAGACACAGCAAACCTTCTTGCCACAGCTCGCATTGATGTGCCATCCTGGATGAGCTGCACTACCTGAGCCACTTGTGTTGGTTGTAGACTCCGTCTCATGCTACCACTAGAGTGAAAGCACCGCCAGCATTCAAAAGTGACCAAAACATCAGCCAGGAAGCATAGGAACTGAGAAGTGGTCTGTGGTCACCACCTGCAGAACCACTTCTTTATTAGGGGTGTCTTGCTAATTGCCTATAATTTCCACCTGTTGTCGATTCCATCTGCACAACAGCATGTGACATTTATTGTCAATCAGTGTTGCTTCCTAAGTGGACAGTTTGATTTCACAGAAGTGTGATTGACTTGGAGTTACATTGTGTTGTTTAAGTGTTCCCTTTATTTTTTTGAGCAATGTATATAATTTTTTACATTTGATATATTTACCCATTTCAAAATGAAATTTAACCACAAATGTGGGAGGCTTACTATGGTGTCATGGAAGAACCGTGACTTTGCACCGTTCATCTTTCCCTTGATCCTGACTAGTCTCCCAGTCTGCCTAGTCTCCCATCCTAGTCTCCCAGCCTGCCACCACCATGTTTCACCGTAGGGATGGTGCCAGGTTTCCTCCAGATGTGACACTTGGCATTCAGGCCAAAGAGTTCTATCTTTGTTTCATTAGACCAGAGAATCTTGTTTCTCATGGTCTGAGAGTCCTTTCAATGCCTTTGGCAAACTCCAAGCTGGCTGTCATGCCTTTTACTGAGTAGTGGCTTCCGTCTGGCCACTCTACCATAAAGGCCGGATTGGTGCAGAGTGCTGCAAAGATGGTTGGTGCAGAGTGCTGCAGAGATGGTTGTCCTTCTGGAAGGTTCTGCCAGAGAAGAACACTGGATCTCTGTCAGAGTGACCAACGGGTTCTTGGTATGATTGAGGCCACTGTGTTCTTGGGGACCTTCAATCTGTGACTCGACACAATCCTGTCTCGGAGCTCTACGGACAATTCCTTCGACCTCATGGCTTGGTTTTACTCTGACATGCATTGTCAACTGTGGGACCTTATATGGACAGGTGTGTGCCTTTCCAAATCATGTCCAATCAATTGAATTTACAACAGGTGGACTCCAATTTTACATTTTAGTCATTTAGCAGACGCTCTTATCCAGTGCATACATTATTATTTTTATATATATATATTTTTTTTTACTGGCCCCCCGTGGAAATCGAACCCACAACCAACTGAGCTACATCCCTGCCGGCCATTCCCTCCCCTATCCTGGACGACGCTGGGCCAATTGTGCGCCACCCCATGGGTCTCCCGGTCGCGGCCGGCTACGACAGAGCCTGGATTCGAACCAGGATCTCTAGTGGCACAGCTAGCACTGCAATACAGTGCCTTAGACCACTTCGCCACTCGGTCCAATAAAGTTGTAGAAACATCACAAGGACGAACCAATGGAAACAGGATGCACCTGAGCTCAATTTCGAGTCTCATAGCAAAGGGTCTGAATAATAAGGTATTTCTATTTTTTTATTTTTTATTATCAGCAAACATTTCTAAAAACTTGTTTTCGCTTTGTCATTATGGGGTATTGTGTGTAGATTGATGTGGAACGTTTTTATTTAATCAATTTTAGAATAAGGCTGTAATATAAAAACATGTGGAAAAAGTCAAGGGGTCTGAATACTTTACGAATGCACTGTACATCACAAAAGATTGAAACATTTTAAAAAAAAACGTTTGACATAGAAACACCTGATTTTTGATGTAAAAAATTAATAATGTTTATTAATTATGAAATTATAAAACATATGAATAGCATTCCACCCATGAGGCCACTAGAGGGCGATTTGATCAGTTGACTGCAGGAAAGGGGTAGCTATATGGAAAGCGCCACAAAAAAAAAAACGTTTAAATAAATGGTTCATCAAATTAGCTTGGTATTTGGGTTGTTTATCAAATCAAATCAAATTGTATTTGTCACATGTGCCGAATACAACAGGTATAGTCCTTACAGTGAAATGCTAACTTACAAACCCTTATCCAACAATGCAGTTTTAAGAAAAAGAAGTGTTAAGTAAAAAATAGATAAGTAAAAAATAAATAATAATAATAATAATAATAATTAAAGAGCAGCAGTAAAATAACAATAGCGACGATATATACAGTGGGGAAAAAAAGTATTTAGTCAGCCACCAATTGTGCAAGTTCTCCCACTTAAAAAGATGAGAGAGGCCTGTAATTTTCATCATAGGTACACGTCAACAATGACAGACAAAATGAGATTTTTTTTCTCCAGAAAATCACATTGTAGGATTTTTAATGAATTTATTTGCAAATTATGGTGGAAAATAAGTATTTGGTCAATAACAAAAGTTTCTCAATACTTTGTTATATACCCTTTGTTGGCAATGACACAGGTCAAACGTTTTCTGTAAGTCTTCACAAGGTTTTCACACACTGTTGCTGGTATTTTGGCCCATTCCTCCATGCAGATCTCCTCTAGAGCAGTGATGTTTTGGGGCTGTCGCTGGGCAACACAGACTTTCAACTCCCTCCAAAGATTTTCTATGGGGTTGAGATCTGGAGACTGGCTAGGCCACTCCAGGACCTTGAAATGCTTCTTACGAAGCCACTCCTTCATTGCCCGGGCGGTGTGTTTGGGATCATTGTCATGCTGAAAGACCCAGCCACGTTTCATCTTCAATGCCCTTGCTGATGGAAGGAGGTTATCACTCAAAATCTCACGATACATGGCCCCATTCATTCTTTCCTTTACACGGATCAGTCGTCCTGGTCCCTTTGCAGAAAAAACAGCCCCAAAGCATGATGTTTCCACCCCCATGCTTCACAGTAGGTATGGTGTTCTTTGGGATGCAACTCAGCATTCTTTGTCCTCCAAACACGACGAGTTGAGTTTTACCAAAAAGTTATATTTTGGTTTTCATCTGACCATATGACATTCTCTCTCTCTCTCTCTCATCTCTCTCTCTCTCTCTCTCTCTCTCTCTCTCCTCTCTCTCTCTCTCTCTCTCTCTCTCTCTCTCTCTTCTCTCTCTCTCTCTCTCTCTCTCTCTCTCTCTCTCTCTCTCTCTCTCTCTCTCTCTCTCTCTCTCTCTCTCTCTCTCTCTCTCTCTCTCTCTCTCTCTCTCTCTCTCTCTCTCTCTCTCTCTCTCTCTCTCTCTCTCTCTCTCTCTCTCTCTCTCTCTCTCTCTCTCTCTCCTCTCTCTCTCTCTCTCTCTCTCTCTCTCTCTCTCAAATGTGTTTTTCTATTTTATTATGATATTGACTGAAAATAAGCTGAGGCGACGAACCTAAACATGAAGTGAAGAAGCTGGCAAAGGGGATACTACAGTATTCCGCCACCACATCTCCAACTGTGTCTTGGAACTGGAAGGTCAGAAACTCTGACGATAAAGGGATTGGGAGATTATGGTAATGAAATAGACGCTGCTCGTCGATAGAGAGGCTCATGCTGGCCCTGATCTTTGTCTCCGCCAGATCCCACGATTGGCGTGCTAGGTCTTATCACACAAATGGGACCATGGCAGCTCCTCCACCCCTGATGCAGGGGGACAATGGGCGAATGTGCCACGGCATAAATTTAAGACATATGCTGCCTGCCCCAGTGTTTTGGATTCACTATGAAGGGACAGTCGGATACAGCCGTGCTAGGGCTGGTTATAATGATGACAATTCTGCCTTTTGAATGGGATAAATAGCACAGAACTATCACATTCTATATTCTTTACAAACAAACAGACAAACGCACATGCAACGCATATGCAACGCATACACACAAACACGCGCACCCACAAAAACAAATCTAATTAAATCTTTAGGGTCCGAAATTGAAGGCAGTTCTTCATTGTGATGACTAAATAAAGACTAAATAACAATAGCTGTAATTCCATGTGAAAGTTCTGGGGGGAGTGATTAAATCTCGTGGAGGCTCAGCGTTTATTATCATATTAGAGGCTAATTAAGTATCTGGGAGTGTGTACACTCCTCCAGGGTCCACACCATTCTGCAGTGCCATATGTTTGCACAAAAAAGTACATTTGCAACCTTCTCTCTAATTGAGGAATCGATATGAAACAGGAATTAACGAACATTAGCTAAATTGTCTCATTTCACTCTAATTAAATAAGCCTGTTAATTAACTATATTGGGGGCTGGTGTTTCTCAATGGGATCATCTTGTTGTGATAACAGCAATCAATTGGATATACTGCTGCCTGCTAGGAAAGGGTTCTTCAGCTGTCCCCATAGGAGAGCCTTTGAAGAACCCTTTTAGGTTCCAGGTAGAACCCTTTTGAGTTCCATGTAGAACCCTTTTCACAGAGGGTTCTACATGGAATGCAAAAGAGTTCTACCTGGAACCAAAAAGGTTTCTACCTGGAACCAAAAACGGTTCTTCAAAGGCTCTCCTATGGGGACAGCCGAAGAACCCTTTCGAAAACATTATTTCTAAGAGTGCAGATGAATAGTTATATAACTGATAGCTTCCGGTTGGAATTCAACATCTCTTGTGAATAATTTTCTAAATAGTGCCAAATAGGGGTTCTTTGGCTTGTAACCATAGCGGAACCCTTTTTGGTGCTATATAACCCTTTTTTGAATGTTCAATAAAGAACCACGCTCATAAGGTTCCAAATGGAACCTCTATGGTGCTATAAAGAACCCTTTCATAAAGTTCCCTAAAGAACCATTAATAAAAGGCTCTCTATAACACCAAAAAAGGGTTCCGCTATGGTTACAACCATTTTGGGCTTTTTTATGGTTCTTTATAGAACCTTGATGGAGAATGGTTCTATAAAGAACCTTCCTCAATCTTAAAGCTTCTTTTTAGAACCTTCCAAAGAACCATACAGGTTTTTGTTTTATTTTGGTTAGCCAAAATATATTGTTTCAATTCCATAGATGTTATTATTGTGTTAATTGACAAGTTGAATCAGGTGTGCTAGCCCTGGGACAGCTGGGGCTCCCTGAGGAGAAAATTGAAACTAGATAGAAATGATCATGGACCTATATATTTGATTTTTCATTATTATTATTATTATTATTTAAAAAATGTTCTATATACATACCTATATATTTTTAAATAACTGCCCTTTTTCTGGAATCCCGATGTGGCCCTCGAGACAAAACGTTTGCCCACCCCTGGTCTAGAACTATAGTGTACAGTACCCATGTAAAGGAAATGAACATTACCTATTAAATATAATATGTATTTATCATACTAGAGAACATGTTGTTTACGCACAACATATTATTCTGTCATTTGTACTCCCCTACATGTCCTCTTTGAATATGTTTCAATCACCCTCAAATGTCACTGAGACGATGTCATTATTATTGACTTTTGGGTGGGTATTATTAGCAATGTATCATGAGCATGTTGTAAATGCATTGTAAATATGTTGCAAATCATCTTCTCTGCACTTAACAGCTTAATTACTATCATGGACTTTACACCAAGAGCATGTGTTTGTTCCCACAAGAGACACGTCTAATGTAAAGTAAATGTAAACATTGCTGAAACATCTATGTTTGATGACTGTTGACATGAGTTTGTTGGTTCCGGACGTCAACCAAGACAGAGGGACAAAGAGCAACAGCTCTGGAGAGAGCAGCATGCACTCATCATGGGTCATTCTGAAAAGCATATTAGTTCCAGTATAATTACAATCAAGCCCTGCTTTCAGTTATACACAACCATTGACCAGTTTTAGGTAACTGAATAACTCCACGCCATGCGTCACTCTCAACAAAGCATTTTTTCTCTCAAGAATAACTGTATTGTGAACAAGTTCATCCTTCTGCGTTCATGCATTTAGTTGTTGTCATTGTGCAACCCTTCTTTTTGTCAGTTTAGAGAGAGAGAGAGAGAAAACACTGTACAAACAGGCCATTATGCTGTCCTATCTCTGACATGCATCTATTTCTCCAGTCTTTCAGGCCTTGGGGCTAGATATAACTGTAAGTCGCTCTGGATAAGAGCATCTGCTAAATGACTAAAATGTAAAAATGTAAATATACCCAAACCTGCCTCCCCCACCTCCCTGCAGGAGATCTGAAGTTCACTGTACTCACTGTCTACAGGACACCACAGCAGATGGGATGGGATAGGAGAGAGGGTGGATAATGGAGATCAGGAAGACTCACTTGCTTAGACAGATAAATTAACTTAATGTTCATCGCACCAAATTCATGCATGTAATAATTATGCTCATACTCAAAGTTCTCTCCTTTGATTCCCGTTTGTCTCATTTTATGGTTGAGGTAATACTAACAAGAAGTAGAAGAAGAAGAAGAAGAAGAAGAAGAAGAAGAAGAAGAAGAAGAAGAAGAAGAAGAAGAAGAAGAAGAAGAAGAAGAAGAAGAAGAAGAAGAAGAAGAAGAAGAAGAAGAAGAAGAAGAAGAAGAAGAAGAAGAAGAAGAAGAAGAAGAAGAAGAAGAAGAAGAAGAAGAAGCAAGTGAGCTAGGGAGGGAAAAGATGGAGGATGGTTCTATAATCTCTTGCTTCCACAAAAAGCAATTACTTTCGTTTTAAAGCGTCCTGGAAAAGTTGGAGGGGAGAGAGTAAATAGAAAAAGTAAAGGAGGAGAGGTGATGAGTGATGGTCTTTTAGGTGTCTGGTTATGTGAATGAAGGCTGCCGCGTCTGTGTGAGTTTGTGCTCACCTTAAACAACAGAGGGACTCAGGGCCTCCCAGTCCTTTCAGGCCCAATGGAGGCAGCACCTCAGGAGGCCACTTGGCCCTGGAAAGAGAGCCTGACAACCCTGCGGAGCTCTGCGGGACATCAATAAACGCTGACATATTGACTCTCCAAAGCCCTCCATGTTGTTGTGAAATCTCCCTCTTTTGTCTACCAAGTATATTATTACTCTGTTTTAGCCATCACACATTGGACAACCTTTAGGCTTACATTTCAAAAAGACACAAATCTTTCAGGTGTTAAATTCCGGAACACTGCTCTAAATGTAAGCCTAAAGGTTGTCCAATGTGTGATGCATCTCTATATGGCTAAAACTGAGTATTAATATATGTATTTATTTTTTTAAATAACATATAGTAGACAAAAGAGGAAGCTAGTAATTTAACGACAACATGGAGGGCTTTGATATATGTATTTTATCATATAAAAACACATTACAAGTGCTAGGGACTTATGGGAGTATTTTGGTTAGAAACTAATCTTATCTTGGTATCTAAACATCACCAGTGTTTCCCCTATATGCATATCATAAATCGTGACCTCCACTAAAAAAACACTGACCTAACTTTGTCAACAGAAACTGGAGAGAGTGCTAATTTGATTTCTACCTGCCAGAGTGTGGAAGGCTGCTCTGTGTTTGAAGAGCTGGTGTCCATTTTCAACAGATCTCCTTCGTCTGCAACCGACGACGCTCTTTAATTTCCTGATATAAAGACCTCGCTAATTAATGTCATGGCTAAATAAATACAATTATAAGAGCCACAAAAGGGAAGCTGGCATACCCTCCCAATTGGAATCGGAATCTGATCCCCCAACAAAGACCCTCAAATCCAAGCAGGCAAAAACATTGGCTAAACTAAACTAAAGCAGGGAGAAGGACCATACTATGGCTGTGGTGGCTACAGGCTTCTCTGAATACAAACCAAACCAAACTCTGAATCCAAATGCTGTTGTATTCATCCAACTCATCCAATATCCAATAAATAAACCACCATCCCAGTGACTGCAACATAATGGCCATAACTGAGTCAAAACACACACCAAAACATATAGTGAATGGTGGCATAGGTTGTATGAAATAGTTTAAATATACAGTAGTTCAAATATTCAATATATCCATGTTTTTTAAATTTCAGCCAAGTAGACTAAATTAATAATTTAGAACGACAGATAATGCATATCTTAAAATTCATACACGCACGCAAGCTAGGATGCACACAATGAATAGGCACAACGCAGCTCGGCTCTTTCCTCTCAGTAAATGCTGTACAGTATTGAACTCAATCCAGCCCTCACAAAGATGTCCGCCTTATCAAGGCATTGCGTCTTAGCAAACTAGCGGTTATTAAATGCAGTCTTTATCTGCTCTCTCTCCCTCAGCTGTGTCATGCATGTGTCATTTACTGATGAAAACAGCCTTATAAACAACAAAATTCTGACTGTCAATATAACCACTGATTTAGATTATGATTGGGAAGGAAATATAATATTAAAGACAGAGCCATTTTAGTGATGTACAAATGCAAGCCCTTAGTGGACAGCTTGGAGCTTAAAAAAGCAAATGCCAATATATCTTGATTAGTTATATTAGAGTGTGCAAAGCTGTCATGAAGGCAAAGGGTGGCTACTTTGAAGAATCTCAAATAATAAAAATAATATATATATATATATATATCTTCATTAGATAAGTATTCACACCCGCTGAGTCAATACTTGCTAGAATCCCCTTTGGCAGCGATTAAAGCTGTGAGTCTTTATGGGCAAGTCTCTAAGAGGTTTGCACACCTGGATTGTACAATATTTGCACTATATTCTTTGGTTGGTTGTTGATCATTGCTAGACAGACATTTTAAAGTCTTGCCATAGATTTTCAAGCCGATTTAAGTCAAAACTGTAACTAGGCCACTCAGGAACATTCAATGTCGTCTTGGTAAGTAACTCCACTGTATATTTGGCCTTGAGTTTTAGGTTATTGTCTGCTGAAAAGTGAATTTGTCTCCGGGTGTCTGTCGGAAAGCGAACTGAACCAGGTTTTCCTCTAGGATTTTGCCTGTGCTTATGTCTATTCCGTTTATTTTTATTATAAAAAACTTGCTGATGACAAGTATACCCATAACATGATGCAGCCACCACCATGCTTGAAAATATGAAGAGTGGTACTCAGTGATTGTCACGGTTTCGGCCGAGGCTGCCTCTCTCCCTTGTTCGGGCAGGCTTCGGCGTTCGTTGTCTCCGGAATACTAGCTGCCACCGTTGTATGTTTCATGTTCGTTTGCTTTTGTCTGAGTGTTGTCACACCTGTTTTCATTTAGTGTCATTAGTGTCCTATTTAGTTCCCGTTGTGTTTGTCAGGTGTTGTGTATTATTGATTGTGTCAGACGTGTTTTCGCTCGGTTGAGCTTCTCTCCACTGCGCTGGAGTTTACGCACCTGTTTGTGCGCTGTTTTGTTTCTTTTTCGCCTTCGTGCGTATTTCGCCTTCGGGCAAGTGTTGTCCGTTTGCCGTGTTTCGGCTTAATACAAGTCTGTTGGATTATCCGTCTGCGTCCTGCGTTTGATTCCGCCACTGCACCTACAGCACGCCTTGACAGAATAATACACCACAATGGAATCAGCAGGAGCCGCAGCAGCCCAGGCGACTCTGGAGGACAGGGTCCGGGAGCAAGGGGACCAGATCCTGCAGATGGGGACCGCACTGCAGGAGGTGATCACCACCATCCGAGGCTGGGGGACGCCTCCACCGCCACCCTCCGTGCCAGCACCATCGGCCAGTCAGCCTATTCCCGCACCAGAACCCCGAGGAGTCCGACTCTCGCTCCCGAGGGCTTACGATGGGACCGCGGCCGGGTGCCAGGGTTTCCTTCTCCAGGTGGAGCTGTACCTGGCCACCGTGCATCCGGCGCCCTCGGGACATGAGAGCGTGTCCGCCCTGATCTCCTGCCTGTCCGGGTAGGCGTTGGAATGGGCCAACGCGGAGTGGAGGAGGATCGACGCGGACACCATAACGTACAACGAGTTCTCCCGCCGCTTCAAGGCGGTGTTTGACCATCCCCCGGAGGGGAAAGCGGCGGGGGAGCGTCTGGTCTTCCTCCGGCAGGGGAGGAGGAGTGCTCAGGAGTTCGCCCTCGAATTCCGTACTCTAGCGGCAGATGCAGGGTGGAATGATCGGGCCCTCGTCGATCACTACAGGTGTAGTCTACGAGAGGACGTCCGTCGGGAGCTGGCCTGTAGGGACACCAGCCTCACGTTCGACCAGTTGGTCGACATGTCCATCAGGCTGGATAACCTGCTAGCTACCCGCGGGCGTTCCGAGGGGGGTCCGTCCATTTCACCCTCCAGCGCTTCCGAGCCGTGCCCCATGGAGCTCGGGGGCGCTGGCGCTAGAGAGAGGAGGGGTCGGCTTACTAGGGGGTCCATCCCTTGCACCAACTGTGGTCGGGGAGGACACACCGCGGCTAGGTGCTGGGGATGGCCTCCTAGGGGAGAGGACGACAGGTCCCGCACTGGGGATTCCCTCCAGGTGAGTAGGCGCCCCACTCACCCAGAGCTCTCTGTTGCACATTTTTGTATGCCTGTGCGTTTTCCACAGGTAGCACCTCATTCCCAGCATAAGGCGCTGGTAGATTCAGGCGCGGCTGGGAATTTTATTGATAAAAAGTTTTGTTTAGCGTTAGGGATTCCCCTTCTTCCTGTTGATGTTCCTTTCCCCGTTCATGCCCTAGATAGCCGTCCGTTGGGTACGGGCTTGATCAGGGAGGTCACGGCGCCACTTAGGATGTGTGCGCAGGGGGGTCATCAGGAGATGATTCAGCTATTTCTGATTGACTCTCCTGCGTATCCGGTGGTGCTGGGCATGCCCTGGTTGAGTACCCATAACCCATCCATTTCGTGGCAGGAGAGGGCTCTGATGGAGTGGTCTGCTCAGTGTGTGGGTAGATGTTTGGGCGTTTCCGTAGGGGCTACCTCGGTGGAGAGTCCAAACCAGGTGCCCGCATTGCACGTTCCCCCTGAGTATGGGGATTTGGCTATTGCGTTTAGTAAGGCGAGGGCGACGCAGTTGCCGCCCCATAGGCAGGGAGATTGTGCGATAGACCTCCAGGCAGGAGCTGCGCTCCCACGGAGCCATGTGTATCCTCTGTCTCAAGAGGAGAAGAAAGCTATGGAGACTTACATAGAAGAATCTCTGAGACAAGGATACATACGGCCTTCCACTTCCCCTGCGTCCTCGAGTTTCTTTTTTGTGAAGAAAAAGGATGGTGGTTTGCGCCCGTGCATCGATTACCGTGGTCTCAATCAGATTACGGTGAAGTACAGTTATCCACTCCCGCTGATTGCGACCATGACTGAGTCGTTGCATGGGGCGCGTTTCTTCACTAAATTAGATCTCAGGAGCGCGTACAACTTGATGCGCATCAGGGAGGGCGATGAATGGAAGACAGCCTTTAGTACCACCTCGGGCCATTACGAGTATCTGGTCATGCCATACGGGTTGATGAACGCTCCGTCAGTTTTCCAATCATTCGTGGATGAGATCTTCAGGGACATGCAGGGGCAGGGGGTGGTTGTGTACATTGATGACATTCTCGTGTACTCGCCTACCCGTGTCGAGCATGTGGCCCTGGTGCGTAGAGTGTTGCGGAGGCTGGTGGAGCACGACCTGTATGTGAAGGCAGAGAAGTGTCTGTTTTTCCAGGAGTCGGTCTCCTTTTTGGGGTA
The DNA here is from genome assembly GCF_964263955.1 of Coregonus lavaretus. Lineage (NCBI taxonomy): Eukaryota > Metazoa > Chordata > Actinopteri > Salmoniformes > Salmonidae > Coregonus > Coregonus lavaretus. Next base: position 44,433,468 of record NC_140009.1, on the reverse strand, counting down.
TCAGTTGTCTGCGTCAGGGGTGAAGATGGAGGTAGACCGGGTGTCGGCCGTGCGTAATTGGCAAACACCAACCACTGTGAAGGAGGTGCAGCAGTTTTTGGGGTTTGCGAATTACTACCGGAGGTTTATCCGGGGTTTTGGACAGGTGGCAGCTCCCATCACGTCTCTTTTGAAGGGGGGTCCGGTGCGTCTGCAGTGGTCGGCCGAGGCGGACAGGGCGTTTGGGAGGCTGAAGGACCTGTTTACCTCGGCCCCGGTGCTGGCGCATCCGGATCCCTCTTTGCCGTTCCAGGTAGAGGTGGACGCGTCAGAGGCCGGTCTAGGAGCCGTGCTTTCACAACGGTCTGGCGCGCCACCTAAACTCCGCCCCTGTGCCTTTTATTCTAAGAAGCTCAGTCCGGCGGAGCGGAACTATGACGTAGGGGACAGGGAGCTGTTAGTCGTGGTACAGGCCCTAAAGGTGTGGAGGCACTGGCTTGAGGGGGCTCAACACCCTTTCCTCATTTTGACGGACCACCGTAACCTGGAGTACATCCGGGCAGCGAGGAGGTTGAACCCTCGCCAGGCAAGATGGAATATGTTCTTGACCAGGTTTACTTTTAAGATCACGTACATCCCTGGGTCACAGAATGGTAAGGCAGATGCGCTGTCTCGGCGGTATGACACGGAGGAGAGGTCCGTGGAGCCCACTCCCATACTGCCGGAGTCGTGTCTGGTGGCACCGGTAGTGTGGGAGGTCGATGCTGAACTCGAGCGGGCGTTACGCACCGACCCTAGTCCACCACAGTGCCCGGAGGGTCGGAAGTACGTTCCGCTCGAGGTTTGGGATCGATTGATCTATTGGGCTCACACGTCACCCTCCTCTGGACATCCGGGTATCGGCCGGACAGTGCACTGTCTTAGTGCCAAGTACTGGTGGCCCACGTTGGCAAGGGATGTGAGGGTTTATGTTTCCTCCTGCTCGGTGTGCGCCCAGTGTAAGGCGCCTAGACATCTGCCTAGGGGTAAGTTACTACCCCTGCCCGTGCCACAACGACCATGGTCCCACCTCTCGGTGGATTTCCTTACTGACCTTCCTCCTTCACAGGGGAATACCACTATACTGGTCGTTGTGGACCGGTTTTCTAAGGCCTGTCGTTTGCTCCCCATGCCGGGCCTTCCTACCGCCCTGCAAACTGCCGAAGCCCTATTCACCCATGTGTTCCGGCACTACGGGGTACCCGAGGATATTGTGTCTGATCGGGGTCCCCAATTTACCTCCAGAGTCTGGAGGGCCTTTATGGAGCGGTTGGGGGTCTCGGTGAGCCTCACCTCGGGTTACCACCCGGAGAGTAATGGGCAGGTGGAACGTGTAAACCAGGATGTGGGCAGGTTTCTTAGAACATACTGCCAGGACCGGCCGGAGGAGTGGGCAAGGTACGTTCCCTGGGCCGAAATGGCCCAGAATTCCCTACGCCATTCCTCCACTAACCTAACCCCTTTCCAATGTGTGTTAGGTTACCAGCCGGTTCTGGCACCCTGGCAGCAGAGCCAGATCGAGGCTCCTGCGGTGGATGAGTGGGCGAGGCGCTCGGAGGAGACATGGAACGCTGCACACGTCCACCTGCAGCGGGCCCTCCGACGTCATAAGGCGAGCGCTGATCTCCACCGCAGTGAGGGACCGGTGTACGCACCTGGTGATCGAGTCTGGCTCTCTACCAGGAACCTGCCCCTCCGCCTGCCCTGTCGGAAACTGGGTCGGCGGTTTGTAGGGCCATTTAAAGTCCTGGGAAGGTTGAACGAGGTGTGTTATAAATTACAGCTACCTGTTGAATATAAAAGTATTAACCCCTCGTTCCATGTGTCCCTTCTCAGGCCGGTGGTAGCTGGCCCACTCCAAGACAGTGAGATCAGGGAGACTCCTCCGCCCCCATTGGACATCGAGGGGGCACCGGCGTACTCCGTGAGGTCCATCTTGGATTCGAGACGTCGGATGGGGGGTCTCCAGCATCTAGTGGAGTGGGAGGGGTACGGTCCGGAGGAGCGGTGCTGGGTGCCGAGGAGAGACATTTTGGACCCGTCTCTCCTGACGGAATTCCATCGTGGGCACCCGACGCGCCCGGCTCCGCGTCCTCCGGGTCGTCCCCGAGGCCGGAGTCAGCGCACGTCTGGAGCCGCGCGTCAAGGGGGGGGTACTGTCACGGTTTCGGCCGAGGCTGCCTCTCTCCCTTGTTCGGGCAGGCTTCGGCGTTCGTTGTCTCCGGAATACTAGCTGCCACCGTTGTATGTTTCATGTTCGTTTGCTTTTGTCTGAGTGTTGTCACACCTGTTTTCATTTAGTGTCATTAGTGTCCTATTTAGTTCCCGTTGTGTTTGTCAGGTGTTGTGTATTATTGATTGTGTCAGACGTGTTTTCGCTCGGTTGAGCTTCTCTCCACTGCGCTGGAGTTTACGCACCTGTTTGTGCGCTGTTTTGTTTCTTTTTCGCCTTCGTGCGTATTTCGCCTTCGGGCAAGTGTTGTCCGTTTGCCGTGTTTCGGCTTAATACAAGTCTGTTGGATTATCCGTCTGCGTCCTGCGTTTGATTCCGCCACTGCACCTACAGCACGCCTTGACAGTGATGTGTAGTGTTGGATTTGCCCCAACCATTCTTTGCCACATTCTTTGCAGTTTTACTATAGGAATATTTGTATTCTGTACAGGCTTCCTAATTTTCACTCTGTCAATTAGGTTATTATTGTGGAGTAACTAAAATGTTGACTCATCCTCAGTTTTCTCCTATCACAGCCATTAAACTCTGTAACTGTTTTAAAGTCACCACTGGCCAGGGATATTCAATGTCTGCTTTTTTTAGTTTTACCTATCTACCAATAGGTGCCCATCTTTGCGAGGCATTGGAAAACCTCCCTGGTTTTTGGTTGAATTTGTGTTTTTTTACTAGATGTTGGAACATTGCTGCAGGGACTTGCTTCCATTCAGCCACAAGAGTGAGGTCGGGCACTGATGTTGGGCGATTAGGCCTGGCTGGCAATCGGTGTTCCAATTCATCCCAAAGGTGTTCGATGGGGTTGAGGTCAGGGCTCTGTGCAGGCCCATCAAGTTCTTCCACACCGATCTCGACACACTATTTCTGTATTGACCTCGCTTTGTGCACGGGGGCATTGTCATGCTGAAACAGGAAGGGGCCTTCCCCAAGCTGTTGCCACAAAGTTGGAAGCACAGAATCGTCTAGAATGTCATTGTATGCTGTAGCGTTAAGATTTCCCTTCACTGGAACTTAGAGCCTGAACCATGAAAAACAGGCCAAGACCATTATTCCTCCTCCACCAAACTTTACAGTTGGCACTATGCATTTGGGTAGGTAGAGTTCTCCTGGCATCCGACAAACCCAGATTGGTCTGTCGGACTGCCAGATGGTTAAACATGATTCATCACTCCATAGAACAAGCTTTACACCACTCCAGCCAACGCTTGGCATTGCGCATGGCGATCTTAGGCTTGTGTGCGGTGCTCGGCCATGGAAACCCATTTCATGAGGCTCCCGACGAACAGTTCCTGTGCTGACGTTGCTTCCAGAGGCAGTTTGGAACTCGGTAGTGAGTGTTGCCACCGAACACAGACGATTTTTACACGCTACGCGCTTCAGCACTCGGTGGTCCCGTTCTGTGAGCTTGTGTGGCCTACCACTTCACGGCTGAGCCGTTGTTGCTCCTAGACGTTTCCACTTCATAATAACAGCACTTACAGTTGACCGGGGCAGCTCTAGCAAGGCAGAAATTTGACAAACTGACTTGTTGGAAAGGTGGCATCCTATGACAGTGCCACGTTGAAGGGCACTGAGCTCTTCAGTAAGGCCATTCTACTGCCAATGTTTGTCTATGGAGATTGCATGGCTGTGTGCTCGATTTTATACACCTGTCAGCAATGGGTGTGGCTGAAATAGCCAAATTCACTAATTTAAAGGGATGTCCACATAGTTTTGTATATATAGTGTATTATGTGACTTGTTAAGCAAATTTTTACTTCTGAACTTATTTAGGCTTGTCATAACAAATGGGTTGAATACTTATTGACTCAAGACATTTCAGCTTTTCATTTTTAATTAATTTGTAAAAATATTGAAAAACAAAATTTTAATTTGACATTATGGGGTATTTTGTGTAGGCCAGCAACAAACAAATGTAATCAATTTTAAATTCAGGCTGTAAGTGAGGCAGCTATAGCGTTTTGCAACAAGACATGATTATTGCCTTTGGATATCCTAGTATTCATACAGGTGTTGGTTCCCCTAGTTTCACCGTCATTTTACGACTGTCTAGTAAAGCGAGTGATCTATTCCATAAACAAGCAACAGGTTTTAAGGGACAGGTTTACGGTCAAATAGAAGCTTTTAATTTAATTTGAGAAGCCTGTTTGCACTCCTGTCTGATCAACGACTGAGATATAGAATCACACAAAACAGCACAAGTTAACTTATATTACATTATACTTATATTAACTTAAGTGCTCACAATTATCTTAAAATACTGTATATAAGTCAGACAATTTACACACAATATATTTTTCACTTGTATGGGTATGTAAAGTGATGTGACACAATCAAACTACAATAAGTGCACTATGTTTATATTACTTGACAGCGACACAAACCATAAATCACATTGATACTCTAATTGTTTTTAGTGCAATATTTGCCCACTCTTTCTTTACTGCTTATAAAACTCACTAGGAGTACTCATTGTTTTCCAATAACCCCTTTCTGGGAGGGATCCAAGGATTCCAAGAGAGCATGCTTGAAAAGAGAGGCCTCTTCGAAAACAATTATTTTCTCTCTGTCACGATCGTCTTGAAGAGAAGTAGACCAATGCGCAGCGTGTTGAACAAACATACTTGACTTTATTACCGTCAGTGATAATAAGCACACTAAACAAAACAATAAACGACTCGTGAAGTCCACGGTGACAAAGACCGACAAGGAACAAAAACCCACAACACCCAAGGGAAAACAAACAGTTTAAATATGGCTCCCAATCAGAGACAACCAGCCGACAGCTGACACTCGTTGCCTCTGATTGGGAGTCACACAGGCAAACATAGAAACAGACAACCTAGAACACCCAAACAAAGAAACAGAACACATCGAATGAACACACCCTGGCTCAACATATAGAGTCCCAGAGCCAGGGTGTGACAGTACCCCCCCCCTAAAGGCGCGGACTGCGACCGCGCCTCAACTAAAGCAAAACAGGGGAGGGCTGGGCGGGCATACCTCCTCGGCGGCGGTTCTGCCTCCGGCCTTGACCACCACCCTCCAATGAACCCCCCATAGCGCCCCTGGTCCAGTCTGGCTCCGCTGGCTGGAGCTGACCTGGACGTAGCAGGAGCGGCTAGCTTCAGCTCCGTTGGGGAGCAATAAAGCGGTACCTGATCTGGCACCGATGACCCAGGCACGGGTTGTGCCGGACTGACGACTCGCACCCCTGGCTTGGTGCGAGTGGCAGGAACGAGCCGGGCCGGGCTGGCGACGCGCACCGTAGACTTGGTGCGAGTGGCAGGAACAGGCCGGACCGGGCTGGCGACGCGCACCGTAGACTTGGTGCGTGGAGCAGGGACAGGCCGGACAGGGCTGGCGACGCACACCGTAGGCTTGGTGCGTGGAGCAGGGACAGGCCGGGCAGGGCTGGCAACGCACACCGTAGGCTTGGTGCGTGGAGCAGGAACAGGCCGGGCTGGGCTGGCGACGCACACCGTAGGTTTGGTGCGTGGAGCAGGGACAGGCCGGGCTGGGCTGTCGACGCACACCGTAGGCTTGGTGCGTGGAGCAGGAACAGGCCGGGCAGGGCTGGCGACGCACACCGTAGGTTTGGTGCGTGGAGCAGGGACAGGCCGGGCTGGGCTGTCGACGCACACCGTAGGCTTGGTGCGTGGAGCAGGAACAGGCCGGGCTGGGCTGGCGACGCACACCGTAGGTTTGGTGCGTGGAGCAGGGACAGGCCGGGCTGGGCTGTCGACGCACACCGTAGGCTTGGTGCGTGGAGCAGGAACAGGCCGGGCAGGGCTGGCGACGCACACCGTGGGTTTGGTGCGTGGAGCAGGGACAGGCCGGGCTGGGCTGTCGACGCACACCGTAGGCTTGGTGCGTGGAGCAGGAACAGGCCGGGCTGGGCTGTCGACGCACACCGTAGGCTTGGTGCGTGGAGCAGGAACAGGCCGGGCAGGGCTGGCGACGCACACCGTAGGCTTGGTGCGTGGAGCAGGAACAGGCCGGACCGTACTGGGAACACACACCACTGGCCTTAAACGGGGATCAGGAACGGGCCGGACCGGACTGGCAATACACCTCAGTACCTCTCGCCGTGCCTCTACAACTTCCTTCCCTCCTCTCGCCAATGGCTCCCGTAACCCGGTGGCCTTCTCTCCTCGTCTCCCATTTCGCCCTGTGGCAGCCTCCTGCTGCCCAGTCGCCCATGCCGTGTGCCCCCCCCTAAAAGATTATTGGGGGTGCCTCTCGCCTGTCCGACCACGGCCCGGTTGACGCCGCTTCTCCACTCCTGCCTGGATCTCCCCCTTCATCGCCTTCCGGTACCGGACGGCCTCCTCCTTCGTAATCTGCCCCCAGCCGAGGAGGACATCCACCAGCGTTACCTCCTGCGTGTGTTCCTGGACACGCTGCTTGGTCCTGGTTTGGTGGGTTTTTCTGTCACGATCGTCTTGAAGAGAAGTAGACCAATGCGCAGCGTGTTGAACAAACATACTTGACTTTATTACCGTCAGTGATAATAAGCACACTAAACAAAACAATAAACGACTCGTGAAGTCCACGGTGACAAAGACCGACAAGGAACAAAAACCCACAACACCCAAGGGAAAACAAACAGTTTAAATATGGCTCCCAATCAGAGACAACCAGCCGACAGCTGACACTCGTTGCCTCTGATTGGGAGTCACACAGGCAAACATAGAAACAGACAACCTAGAACACCCAAACAAAGAAACAGAACACATCGAATGAACACACCCTGGCTCAACATATAGAGTCCCAGAGCCAGGGTGTGACACTCAGTTCAAACAGAAATTGACTCAAACCCAGTCACCAATAAGGCTGTCACTCAAATCCATCCCCCCGCTTTTCCCTGTCCTTGTCGCTTATTACTGTCCCCGAGGCTTCAACAACCAACAACATGACCATGACAACATCACTCCATAAAACAAACTGACAAAATAGTTTTGAGGAGGGATTGTAACTGTACAAGCACATGAATGAAGAACTGTTCAGGATACACAAAGGGAACTTCTAATTCACTGCCAATATATACGTGTATTTCACTGCCAATATGTTCATAACAATAACAGCGACAGCAACAGTTGACACTGACAGCCAATATAACAACAAGTGATTGAGAAATGTCCCTGCTCTCCATGTCCCCCCTTGTTTTGTCCACCTAGATTCGGCCCGCCTTGCACGGCTGGCTGAACTGACGCCCAATGACCACGGTGCAGGGAGATTGATTGTGTTGCTAATTCTGACACCTGCCAGGGATGGCTGCAATAGGTTGTGCAGTGTATTCAGACACTACAGGGTCACCTCTCCCGGGAACACCGGGTGTGGGCTGGACACACTCACAAATCATAAGCCCCAATGAGGTAAACAGCTGGGGTTGAGAGGGCCTAGAAACGTTGGCATGTGCATTTCGTAAGAGCAGCTCTTCCTCAGGTTTTTGATTCTACTGTCACTGTTCAGCAAGGTTCTGGCTGGTAAACATAATTCTAAAGGTTTTTCTTTGCAATTATGTTAAACGACAGAACCCACAGCGAACCAACACACTCACTGACTGATCTGGCAAACATGAACTATTGCTTGGACTTACAACAAAGTTGTTCCGGCTGAAGGGAATACCATCATCGCAAAAAGCCACTTATCATCCACTGAACCAGCATGTGGATGAGAAATGCTCCGGTTCATACCGTGAAAAAGCGAGGGAGCATAAGTAAAATGTTTCTCTCTCCCTCACTCTCTTTGTCATTGCGATTAGCATATTTCTCAAAGTGTCATGACACCTGCTACCCAGAGTGGGCGTGCGGAACATAATCCTTTACTTCAGACATAAGCAAAACGACCAGAAGAAAAAGACGCTTTGACTCGACTAGACCAACCAACCCCCTGATTGGAACCCTCCCACTGCAGATGCAGATTAATGCAGGGAAATACCAATTGGCAGCGCAGCAGCACCGAAGACAAAACCCTCGTTTTTTAACACGGCTGTTGTCTATCTCGATTAGTGTCAGTTTGAGGAAGCCTATTCAAAAATATTCACGCATCTGCCTTTGAGGCACAATGGAAGCTAGTTCATAAACTGTCAGCCCATTCACCTGATGCCTTTGGTTCTTATTGTTTCCTTCCCCTTCATAAACATTTGGAGAAGTTCATCAACTTGCCTGAATAGCCAATGGTGTGGGGCAAAAGACACAAAATAACAGACGGTTCTCTATTCCCATCGACTTTATTTTCTTACTCTCCCTTTTTAAGTGACTGTTTGTATATCAATAGACTGAGTGGGTAGACACACATCAAGGTGATTTCAGGCCAAACCCAAACTTCTAGTTTAGCTACAAAGTGGCTTTTAAAAGGCAAATAACAAACAATTGACTTTTAGTTCATGGTCACTGACAGTAACAAAGAGAGTTATGAACTATAACACAGATAAAAAGCCTGGATAAAAGCTACAATGTGTTCTCCTGAATTACATTTACACAACGCAACCAGACGCTACATAACGATTTTGCAGACAACATACACTTAACATGACCTAGCATTAGTTAGGGCCTTCAGTGCATAAACTCAATATCTCAGAAACTATAGCTTTGAGTGTACAGTGATAACATTAGGGGGTAAAAAGATATAATTGTATTGTTGGTTAAATTGTTCTCACATATATATATTTTTTAGATGGCATGTAAAATAAGTAGCTCAAATTACATGAATACAAAGACTTCTAAAGAAACATGAATCCACTTTCACACCTTTCAACAGCATTAACGGTTATTTTAGACAAAAATATATATATTTAGGGTAATTTAATTCCTAATTAGAATGGGTTGGTGTATTTTGAATAGGGTTTGCTCTCAGGGAGTTGAAGACTAGACAAATACACTTGTAGAATGACTTTTTCGTGCCTGTGTAGACAAACGAAGAAAATGTAATTATGCCTCCAATTCTCTACAAGTCCGCCTGGTCAAAGTAAACATTCCTCTTTGTGTGTGAGACAATTTAAATCTTGTAATAAATAATGTTGAAATTGAGCAAGTTGAGGTGACTAAACTGCTTGGAATAACCCTGGATTGTAAACTGTCATGGTCAAGACATATTGATACAACAGTAGCTAAGATGGGGAGAAGTCTGTCCATAATAAAGCACTGCTCTACCTTCTTAACAGCACTATCAACAACGCAGGTCCTACAGGCTCTAGTTTTGTCGTACCTGGACTACTGTTCAGTCGTGTGGTCAGGTGCCACAAAGAGGGACTTAGGAAAATTGCAATTGGCTCAGAACAGGGCAGCACGGCTGGCACTTGGATGTGCACAGAGAGCAAACATTAATAATATGCATGTCAATCTCTCCTGGCTCAAAGTGGAGGAGAGTGACTTCATCACTACTATTTGTGAGAGGTATTGACATGTTGAAAGCACCGAGCTGTCTGTTTAAACGACTAGCACACAGCTCAGACACCCATGCATACCCCACAAGACATGCCACCAGAGGTCTCTTCACAGTCCCCATGTCCAGAACAGACTATGGGAGGCGCACAGCACTACATAGAGCCATGACTACATGGAACTCTATTCCACATCAGGTAACTGATGCAAGCAGTAGAATCAGATTTAAAAAACAGATACAAATACACCGTATGGGGACTGTGAAGCAACACAAACATAGGCGTAGACACATGCATACACACGCATGGTAACATACACACTATACACACACGTACACATGGATTTTGTGTTGTAGATATGTGGTATTGGAATAGGGGCCTGAAGGCACACACTTAGTATGCTGTGAAATCTGTTATGAATGTATTGTAATGTTTTTAATTTTAAATTTTTGCCAGACCCCAGGAAGAGTAGCTGCTGCCTTGGCACCAGCTAATGGGGATCCATAATAAATACAAATACAAATACAAATTCCTTTAAAGTTATTGAGCAGGACAGGATTATGTACTTGCCTTTATATATGAGAAAAAATCTGAAGTCTACAGTAGACCTTTCCTAAATCTCCCAAAAAGGGAGATTGTCCCTTCAAATAACCCACCAGAGATTCGATAAGTAGTTGCTGCTGGTAGCATGTGCGCCCAGATATAGGCCTTGTCCCACATGGGAAAAGTAATTTAATTAATAGACAGGCAGGCTTGAAAGCAGCACTGGCAGTCTGTAATATTATGAACTCCCATTGTGCCGGTGTCACCACAAATGTTTCTGATAAGCAAAAGCACCCAAGGATCAAAGAATATAAGCCTCTCAATTTCCTCTAGCCGGTTCTACTTTTCCTCACCTACTTTTCTCCTCTTCTCTTACAATTTCTGAAACACACAACACGAAATCCCCTTCATGACAACCGCAGGGTCCGCCTCAGGTTAGCGGTCACCCGAGCTTTGGGAATAATCGCACATTAATATTTGACGTGATGAAGAGGTTTACACTAAAATCGTTCTCTTTCAATATTGTATTATGTCTTAATGGATTGAGAGGACAAGATTTAAGATTTTCCCCTGTCCATTTTGGAAATTCTTTCCATCAGCTGCCGTGATGTTGAGGCATAACAAGTCGTAAACGGAAAAAATATATGTTGTCCTCATAACATCCTCCTAATCTATTCAGTATACTCATTTAGTGCAGTATTTACCCCTCATGGGGTTTCTTGCTTTATAACGACCATTTTAAAGAAACTCTAAGGGATGCTCTCGGGGGAATGAGAAGGTGTTGGGCATGTACAACAGCATGTAAACATGACCCCTTATTCAATGAAAGTATATAAATATTGTTTGATGTCAAGGAAGCAGGCTTAACAAAATGGATTAAAATTAATTACAGAAGCATTATGTTGCCTCTTAAATATCGTTTGGGGAATTAGTGATTTGAACATCTCCCCATGTTTATTTTTAGTATAGGCCTATGTGGCCTAAAAAGCACTAGTTCACAGGCTGAAGGGGTATCTTATTATTCATTGCTTAAAATAGATGTAACTTGATTAACAAAGCCTTTTACATTCAAAATGGTGGTCATTGTTGCTGATTTGACTAATTTGATTTGTTCCACGAATTATGTCACTTGGTTTATCAGGATTTTGAGTAGGGCCTAATACACTTCCGTTTTGTCGACGGTTTTATAGCCTACCATAAACATTTGTTAAACCTTTAAAACACTAGGCAAAAACTGGTTGAATCAACTTTGTTTCCAAGTCATTTCAACCAAAACAATCAATGTGATAACGTTGAATCAACGTGGAAAACTGATTGGATTTGCAAAAAGCCATCAATGTAAGGGCATTTCGTATTTTTTTCACCCAACTTTTAACATAAATCCAATGACAAGGTGACTTTTTTGTTGATTTCACGTTATTTTCACATTAGTTGAAAACTCAACCAAATGTAAATCAAAACTAGACGTTGAACTGAAGTCTGTGCCCAGTGGTTTGAAATGTTTGAGGGAGAAACGCCATCAGCATTAACTGCATTCTTCACGGATAGGCCTATAACAATCAAAAGGTTTTAAGTAGCCTGCAAGTCTACAGAATGTCATAATATCAGCATAGGCTACTATTACAACAATGAAATAATAACTAGTTATAAGGAAATATAAAAACCAGGGTACATTATTATTATTATTTGCTATTATTATTAGTGATTATTATAACAGCTGATGCAGCCGCCTCTGCTATTAAAAGACTCCTCGCCATTTATTTTTGCTTTTTATAGGCTATGTTCCTTAAAAATCTCGCCATGTAAATTCCAATGAAATTTGGAGAGAGGCAGCGCGAGGGGGGGAAAGGAGAGGTTAATCCGAGTTTAATAGGCTACGTTGATGCTCTGCAAAGGAAAGAGGCTGTGATGATTGTGTTATCTCTATCCAACATTTGGGTCTCCCTCAATTTCAACCCAGCCAAATAGCTGCGAGAAAGTGTAGATGGAGTCACTCTCGATGCCTGAGGAAAAAATGTTATTAATAGCTAAATAACTTCCCCATACTTTTACTAGATCTCTCTCTCACCATTTCAGATGGATTTGTTTGAAGGGGTCTCTCGACTCATCCCAGCGTCCTTTTTCTTTCAACTAAGCTTATTTTGGACACCTAAATATAATTTTCTATAACTATCTCGGGGAAACAGCAGCACGCATGCCAGAGCATATTCCGGAATATGTGGATGCATCCTTTTGTTTCGATTCAGTATTGCATGACTCCTCAAATTTTACATTTTACATTTTAGTCATTTAGCAGACGCTCTTATCCAGAGCAACTTACAGTTAGTGAGTGCATAACATTTTTCATACTGGCCCCCCGTGGGAATCGAACCCACAACCCTGGTGTTGCAAACGCCATGCTCTACCAACTGAGCTACACGGGGCCAATGTGCCGCAATACATATACCTCATCCACTCTCATTTCTAAAACCATTTAAATAAGTAGACAATTTACATGATGCCATTTGTGGGTACGTTCGGTCGCTCTTTAAGTTGTAGGTAGGGCCTACTAGCCTATCTATCATTTCCAAACGTGTTTGCTTGGCTATATGGCTACTTTTAAGAAGTGTTTTAAACGTAGTTTGAAATTGAATACAAAGCGCGGCCTTGTCTGCATGGGGCCTGGAGTTGACTGACATCTCGCTATCTCCTCGTGGCCTCTATCGGTAACATTTCCTCTTATCCTACTCACAACACTCACAAATCCCGCCTGGCCCCTGTTTGATTAGATTAAAAACCTCAGGTAATCCGCCCATTTGTTCAAGTGTTCATTGGCTCCTTCTATCACGCATGAGGGATGGTGTTATGTTGGGGCTGCAGATGGTTCATGGTTGCGTGTTGGTTTAATCAAAACCAATTGTTATTTATGAATTGACTGATACACTCCTTTCACCCTTTAGGTGTGCATTCACTCAGCACCAATGCATAATTCGAAATGAGGTCATTCATTGACCATAGGCCTACCTATGCCAATGGGATGAGCAATGCAGATACATCGTTATCACTGTTGAATTAAATAGTTTAAACATTAATGATAACCTAATAAAGCCTTGACGTTTCTTGATCACAATTTCCTACAAGATATTTGTAAATATACACTGAGTGCACAAAACATTAGGAACACCTTTCTAATATTGAGTTGCATCCCCTCTTACCCTCAGAACAGCCTAAATTTGTCGGGGCATGGACTCTACAAGGTGTCGAAAGCGTTACACAGGGATGCTGGCCCATGTTGACTCCAATGCTTCCCACCGTTGTGTCAAGTTGGTTGGATGTCCTTTGGGTGGTGGACCATTCTTGATACACACGGGAAAAATGTTTGCGTGAAAAATGTTTGCGCCTGGCACCTACTACCATACCCCGTTCAAAGGCACTTAAATATTTTGTCTCACCCATTCACCCTCTGAATGGCACACATACACAATCCATGTCTCAATTGTCTCAAGGCTTTAAAATACTTAATTAACCTGTCCCCTCCCTTTCATCTACACTGATAGAAGTGGATTTAAAAGTTGACATCAATAAGGGATCGTAGCTTTCACCTGGATTCACCTGGTCAGTCTATGTCATGGAAAGAGCAGGTGTTCATAATGTTTTGTACATTCAATGTATATTGAGACTATTGTCTTATAGTCAGTCTATTCTAGTGTAGTCTAACAAAACAGCATATCCATTTCACCAGATTCTAGTTTGGAATGTTAAGAGTTATATGCGCCACTGCAATAATAATACAAAAAAAAATATATATATACACAATTATAATCTTGACAACTATAAAATAAACGTAAAATATCATGAATTTCTGCCTGGGGCTAGCTGCGGAGTGAGCCGTTTACAGATTAAAGTGAAAAGAAAGAAAAGGCTACATTTAATCTGCTCTAAAACCCTTCAACATTACGTTTGTGGTTGAAACTCCAAGAGTGAGGGCTGATAGGGGATAAATACATTTCTTACCATGCTTGCGAGATATTACACCCCTCTCCAACACAGACGCCCATTCAACAGACACCGGTTTCATTACGAGCTGTAATAAGTTTTAACATTATTATGCCAGACGGATGATAGCATGAAACAAGTGCAGAGACAAGTCTTTTAAAGAATTACAGAAATGAGACAGTTGGTATCCTGGTTTCAACATGTCACCATCAAAAGCCATTTGGGCAAAACATTTATGGAGGGTTTGCGAGACTATTTAATTTCCAAAAGCATGCACTCCAAACAAACACAGGAGCTACATTGGGGCATAATGGGTAAATGTACATTATATCTATCTATCCATATTTAATCGAAATCACTTTTACACGGTGTATAGCCTACATTGGCTAAGCTACTGACAAATAAATGACAACATGGGTTGAAGCCAAGCTGGCTAAAGATTTCTAACGAAGAATTGCGGCGGCGCACAATTGGCCCAGCGTCGTCCAGGGTAGGGGAGGGAATGGCCGGTGGGGATGTAGCTCAGTTGGTAGAGCATGGCGTTTGCAACGCCAGGGTTGTGGGTTCGTTTCCCACGGGGGGCCAGTATTAAAAAATAATGTATGCACTAACTAACTTTAAGTCGCTCTGGATAAGAGCGTCTGCTAAATGACGTAAATGTAATTGTGGTTTACTCAAAGCACTACTGCTCCCTCTGACCCCGAATCGGTTCAATTGTTGGCCGTGGCCCCCGTTTCGGCTGTCGAGCTAATAAGTATCATGGAGAGGCGTTCTGTCTGCAAACTATATGATCACACAGCGATACGTAAAATATACAGAAGTCCATAATGAACGGGTGTCACATCCCATAGGTAGGTCAGTTATGCATGCACTTGTTCATGCTCGAGATAAATTAACACAGGCAATTTCATGACACGACCCCCATAGACAACAAACTATAGCCGTAACATGATTTCTATCAATGAATGGGTTTGAGAAAGAAATTAAGAGAAATTTATAGGCTACATTAACTGACAGAACCATTTACTGCACCCCCTACAGAGAGAAAGCATAAGTAAGTGTTCAGACACAAAATAGCTAGATTCCAAAAATCTACCCAAAAAAAATATACAAAAAATAGCGTCTGCTAAATGACTAAAATGTAAATGTAAATGTAAATTAGGCATTTCCTAACAACAGTCCAACCACATTTTGCACCCTCCATTGCTTAATCTATTCCACTGACGATTCTATAATATTACCAAACTATCTACCAGCAGGGTGGATTGAATAATTAATTCACCTTTAGTTCTCCTCTTGGCCTTTTGTCCAAAGTTTCTCCCTCTTTTATTACGGTTTTTTTTGTGTGAAAAAAACCCAGCACGCTCCTCTTTTCGCTGCCCTGCTTTTGAGGCGTTTGCATTTGTACCTCGGAATCCTTGCCTTCAATGGAGTGGAAGTCTTGAGGACTGAAGTTCATCTTCAAGTTTAGAGAGAGGCTGTCGCTTTAGAGAAAGGCCTTTTGTGTGACCGTTTAAACAACACACAATCTGTGATCATTTCGTTTGGAAATCTCTGTCTTTTTCAAGCACAGGACCTAATATATTTTGACCACAGAATACCAAGGTCCCCTCAATAAAGAGCCACGACAAAAGACAGAACCGTTTCTTAGTAGCCTAAATAAAAAAATGTTTTATGAACAACTGAAAGACGGACGAAATAATAAGCCGTTTTCAAATAAACACAAATAGATGAACATATCCTAATAAAAAACGAATTAGACTACAATTAAATCAATGGCTTATTTTACAGGTTATTTAGCCTGTATGAGAATACCCAGCTATGAAGCAGTAAACAATCATATCCAGGATGAAGAATCACTGCGAGCTGCTGGTCGTAGGCCTAATTGATTTGATTCTCATATCGGTAATCTATCTGTCAGTTGTCGTTTCAATGGACCATGTACCAGCTCCAGAGGACGAGGAGTCTGTTGTGCAAATGAATGCCGTCTCAAATACCCTCCATCAAAGGCTCATATAAATAATTAAGCAGGTCTAGTTAAGCTTGTATTGGCAAACCACTTAACAGGACGAAAAAATCTAAAATGTGTGCAAAAGAGCATTCCACGAACAAGAAGGCCGCAACGCACAATCTCAGGCAAAATATTGCAACACATTGAGCAAACACAGGATATTGTGCGTATAAAAGAGGGTGTTTTAAAACGCAAATGTTTTCCACTTGAATTAGGCTACCTTTATCGCCGAGAATGCCATCGATGCTGTGTTTGGTTTTCTTCTCTCCGTCTTCATCCTTCTTATCACAATCGTCTTCATCATCTTTCTTCCCAAATCGAGTTCTCAGAACACGACTAATTGAACTCACTACAAGAAAAGAAAAACAAGGTAGGGTAATTACATAATCATTACAGACAGGCAAAAAAATATTTTTAAATAATGATAATAATAATAACAATAATAATAATAATAATAATAATAATACAATTAAGTCCAAGTGACACTAGGCCTGTTTTTGGTCCACATAAAACTATGGGGGTTAAGGTACGCCTAACTATTTCATCAACACCATTTTTTTCATATCAACCACTATTATAGAGAACTATGTTTATCTCTAGTGGCACAGCTAGCACTGCGATGCAGTGCCTTAGACCACTGCGCCACTCGGGAGACATATAATAGGCCTATGGAGAACAATATCTATGATCTAACACTCTTGTAGTAAAAAGGGTTGCTTACCAGATGAGGCCTCACCTGAAGGAACTGTGCTTCTGTCACACACCCCGTCCTTCAGTAGCTTGTCTCGGATCTCCCAGCTGAACATTCCGGGGTTCTCGCGCTTGTACTCCTCAATCCGTTTCTCCACATCAGGCGTTGCTACCTGCTTTTGTGTTTAATTTACACAGCACAATAGCAGAACATGGAGAACCAGAGACAGAGGGAGAAATAAAATGACAAGCATAGAGAATTAATAAAGCAGAGAATAGAGAACGAAGAATAAAAAATAAAAAAGAGGAGAGAAGAAGCATGAGAAGAAAAAAAATCAGTACAGGTTAATGCAGAATTGGAAAAATAATATCTGAATTGATTAATTAAATGTTTTTTTTTAAAAATAAATTAGTAGCCTACAAAGTCTCAATGCACCTGAACTAGGCTACAAAATTGCCTTTTCTAAGTTTTGGTCAATTTCAGTGGTAGGCTAATAAATAAGCAACAAAAATGGAATAGAACACAATAGCTATCTGCAAGAAATGCCTTGGATGTTTGAATATTTGGTGGTGTGAAAACTCAGGTCCATAATGGGAAACAGTCATAATAATAATAATAATAATAATAATAATAATAATAATAATAATAATAATAATAATAATAATAGGCTAATAAAACTGGTATTATTAAATGTATTATTTATATTATCATTAGCCTATAATTTTGTGAGGTCGAACGTTTCTCGAACTCACTCTGGGTTTGCTTCCTCCTATTGCCCCGGGTCGGATGGAACCAGTTTCTTGATACCGACAAAGAATTTTGGACACGCAACCGTGGGAAACTCGTAGCTGTCGAGAGATCACGCAGGGACGGATGCCGTTGTGGGCCATCTCCACTATCTTGTGTCGGATATGATTTGGCAGGGGCCTTCCGTTGATGAATACTCCACCAAGTTGGTTCACCCGACCTTGACCCAGGGGAGTTGACACTGTGCAGAAGAAAGATTATTATAAGAAGGCCTACTGTGAAAACATTGAAACCATTTTGTGTGTACAACAAATGCAACATTGGCAATAAGACCTTTTTTTTCGGAATGGTTTACATGGTGAATTATGATGATATTTAGCATATTTTTGTGGCGTTCGAAGATTTTTGATAGGCTATAACGCATAGTGGTAGGCTTAATTTAATTGTTATTAGCCTATACGATGTAAGGCTATAGCACAATGTAGGCTTATATTTAAATGAATGTAGCATAGTTAGGCTATCTTATCCATAAAGCATTCAGAAATTAAATGTAGCCATAAAAACATCAGCATAAAGGCCTAAATCTTAAACCCACAATTGTTACAATTAAACTAATACATTGGACACATTTCCAATAATGCGTGAAGTGGTTGAATCCGTAGCCTACTGAAATTGCATATTACAAAACAGGCATTTAACAACAGAATCGACAAGTTGTTGTCTGAAAACAGACTTGATTTGAAGGCAGAATTTGTTATTAGCCAGATAGCACATGAGTGTCCCCTTCGGCATTGAAGAGGCTGTGAAGAGTTTAGCTTCGTCCGGCGTCATTATTCACCGTCATGCTGTACAAATATTGATGAAATCCTTTGATTCATCATTTTGCTGTGTATTTTACTCTCATTTCCAGCACCAGGACACTTCAATAAATCCCAGATCTTGGCTAACTGGCAAGCTTCGTATTCTCTGGGATTTTATTGGAGTCACTTCAGCATGAACCTTGCCTGGGAGATGCTCCGACGGACGATTAATACATGCAAATAATTTGTACCTGTACATTTCATTCACACGTTTGCATATTTCCATAAACATCCACGTAATCGAACACCATTGGCCAGTGCGAAATCCTAATAAGTCTGACTTTCATAAAATGTATTGTAGTCTACAGAGTCACTCACACCTATGTGAAATAATGAATAGCCAAATTTCTCCTTTCATTTTGTCTGACTATAGCCTATATTGACCTAACATTATGCTAGTTACATTTACGTCATTTAGCAGACACTCTTATCCAGAGCGACTTACAGTTAGCGCATACATTATTTTATCGAACCCACAACCCTGGCGTTGCAAACGCCATGCTCAACCAACTGAGCTACATCCCCTGCCGGCCATTCCCTCCCCTACCCTGGGCCAATTGTGCGCCGCCCCATGGGTCCCCGGTCGCCGCCGGCTACGATAGAGCCTGGATTCGAACCAGGATCTCTAGTGGCACAGCTAGCACTGCGATGCAGTGCCTTACACCACTGCGCCACTCGGGAGACTAGTTCAAATGTAATTGAGGATAAAGGCCAAAATCAAATGCAAAAACTATTGATAAACAATGTTGCTTTAAATGAGTCACAAAAAAGGTTCTGGGTAGAACCAAAAAGGGTTCTATGATTGCTTCATATATGGCACCCCTTAAGGTTCTATATAGAACCGAAATTGGTTCCATATAAAAAAGTACACATTTTGGTTGATTGAAGAAGAACCCCTGGGGTTCTGATCAAAGAACCCTAAAAAAAGGGTTCTATATTGAACATTTAGGGGTACCATATATGAAGCAAGCAATAGAACCCTTTTTGATTCTATCCATAAAATGTTTGTCCACATGTCAGTAACGGATGTTTGTAAGTTGCATGCAAGACCTACCTTCTAAAGGGAAGCCCGTGCGGGGATAGTTTTGTCCAGGCGCTGGTCGCATCATTCGAGGGACTGTTCCTGGCAAAGACGACTGCATTCTACAGTAAAGAATTGCAGGCAAAACAAGCCCAATATTTCATCGGCTAAACCAAGTCCAGACTTGTTGGTGGTAATTGTTTTGGAGATGAAGAAACAAGTGCACTCAGAAAAATGAGAAAAAATGAAGAAAAAAAACCGATCCAATTGGATGAATCTCCCAAAACGGTAAAACACAAATACTTCTGAGGTCTCACCGTGGGGGGCATAAGCAAAAATAGGACTGCTGCGAACAATGTGCAATGTGTGCGAATGGATGGATGGAGGGGGGGGGGGGGGGGGGGGGCGGGGTCCCTTAACGCTCAAGGTTACTTAATTATTTCCAGTGTTTTCCTAAAAGGTCTGGTAGTTTCTGATGACAAAGTCAGCATGGAGGTTGGGAGTAGTTTAAGTGAATAACTTTGGCGCATGTCGTTACCGGAGGGTGTTGTCGCGCGCGCCAATAGGCTCTCGGTGCTTTCTTTTATTCATGAGGAAGAGCGCCTTACAGCCAAGTTTTCTCCACCAATTACACAAAACCGCAAATTACGTAAAACACATTTTGCGTTTCCCATTTATTGCACGCAGCTTCAAAACCAACAAACACTTTTAATAGATTAAACAGCGCCTAGGCCCTGGTGATTCTTCTTCAGTGAAAGATACATACAGTGTGTTGTGGACGTAGGCTATAAGTAAACTCACTTCAGCATTTAAGTGGGTCGTTTTCTGTTTAATTTACACATGAAATATAGGCTTTTGTGACGCAGGCTATGTTTATTGTCATCTCTAATCTCATTGAGAATATATTCAGGAAACTCTTTTTGACTATCTATTTTTCCATATTTTTTATTCAATGCGTTTCTATTGGCTACTAGCAGTAAGGCCAAATTCAATGTTTTATGAAAAATAATAAAATAATATACATATATATATATATATATATATATATATATATATATATATATATATATATATACAGTTGAAGTCGGATGTTTACATACACTTAGGTTGGAGTCATTAAAACTCGTTTTTCAACCACTCCACAAATTTCTTGTTAACAAACTATAGTTTTGGCAAGTCGGTTAGGACATCTACTTTGTGCATGACACAAGTAATATTTCCAACAATTGTTTACAGACAGATTATTTAACTTATAATTCACTGTATCACAATTCCAGTGGGTGAGAAGTTTAATTCCAGAAAATTATGTCATGGCTTTAGAAGCTTCGGATAGGCTTATTGACATCATTTGAGTCAATTGGAGGTGTACCTGTGGATGTATTTCAAGGCCTACCTTCAAACTCAGTGCCTCTTTGCTTGACATCATGGGAAAATCAAAAAAAGTCAGCCAAGACCTCAGAAAAAAAAATTGTAGACCTCCACAGATCTGGTTCATCCTTGGGAACAATTTCCAAACGCCTGAAGGTACCACGTTCATCTGTACAAACAATAGTATGCAAGTATAAACACCATGGGAACACGCAGCTGTCATACCGCTCAGGAAGGAGACGCATTCTGTCTCCTAGAGATGAACGTACTTTGGTGTGAAAAGTGTAAATCAATCCCAGAACAACGGCAAAGGACCTTGTGAAGATGCTGGAGGAAACATGTACAAAAGTATCTATATCCACAGTAAAACGAGTCCTATATCGACATAACCTGAAAGGCCGCTCAGCAAGGAAGAAGCCTTGTCTAAAACCGCCATAAAAAAAGCCAGATTATGGTTTGCAACTGCACATGGGGACAAAGATCGTACTTTCTGGAGACATGTCCTATGGTCTGATGAAACAAAAATAGAACTGTTTGGCCATAATGACCATCGTTATGTTCGGAGGAAAAAGGGGGTTGCTTGCAAGCCGAAGAACACCATCCCAACCGTGAAGCACGGGGGTGGCAGCATCATGCTGTGGGGGTGCACTTCACAAAATAGATGGCATCATGAGGAAGGAAAATTATGTGGATATATTGAAGCAACATCTCAAGATATCAGTCAGGAAGTTAAAGCTTGGTCGCAAATGGGTCTTCCAAATGGACAACGACCCCCAAGCATACTTCCAAAGTTGTGGAAAAATGGCTTAAGGACAACAAAGTCAAGGTATTGGAGTGGCCATCACAAAGCCCTGACCTCAAGCCTATAGAACATTTGTGGGCAGAACTGAAAAAGCGTGTGCGAGCAAGGAGGCCTACAAACCTGACTCAGATACACCAGCTCTGTCAGGAGGAATGGGCCAAAATTCACCCAACTTATTGTGGGAAGCTTGTGGAAGGCTACCCAAAACGTTTGACTCAAGTTAAACAATTTAAAGGCAATGCTACCAAATACTAATTGAGTGTATGTAAACTTCTGACCCACTGGGAATGTGATGAAAGAAATAAAAGCTGAAATAAATAATTTTCTCTACTATTATTCTGACATTTCACATTCTTAAAATAAAGTGGTGATCCTAACTGACCTAAGACAGATAATTGTTACTAGGATTAAATGTCAGGAATTGTGAAAAATTGAGTTTAAATGTATTTGGCTAAGGTGTATGTAAACTTCCGACTTCAACTGTATATGTGATGTATATACATTATGGACAGTATGTGGATAGAGTATTTAGTATATATTTAGGATAAAATAATATATATACAGCAATAGTTTAATAGGATGGCGTTGACTAGAATACAGAATATACATATGAAATGAGTAAGACAGTATGTAAACATTATTAAAAGTGACCAGTGTTCCATTATTAAAGTGACCAGTGATTCCATGTCTATGTACATAGGGCAGCATCCTCTAAGGTGCAGGGTTGAGTAACCCGGTGGTAGCCGGCTAGTGCCAGTGACTAAGTTCAGGGCGGGTGGAGGCCGGCTAGTGGTGGCTATTTAACAGTCTGATGGCCTTGAGATAGAAGCTGTTTTTAAGTCTCTCGCTCCCAGCTTTGATGCACTGTACTGACCTTGCCTTCTGGATGATAGCAGAGTGAACAGGCCGTGGCTCGGGTGGTTGATGTCCTTGATTATCTTTTTGGCCTTCCTGTGACATCAGGTGCTGTAAGTGTCCTGGAGGGCAGGCAGTGTGCCCCCGGTGATGCATTGGGCAGACCGCACCACCCTCTGGAGAGTCCTGCGGTTGCGGGCGGTGCAGTTGTCGTACCAGGCGGTGATACAGCCCGACAGGATGATCTCAATTGTGTGTCTGTAAAAGTTTGTGAGGGTCTTAGGTGTCAAGCCAAATTTCTTCAGCCACCTGAGGTTGAAGAGATGCTGTTGCACCTTCTTCACCACACTGTCTGTGTGGGTGGACCATTTCAGATTGTCAGTGATGTGTACGCAGAGGAACTTGAAGCTTTTCACCTTCTCCGCTGCGGCCCCATCGATGTGGATGGGGCGTGCTCCCTCTGCTGTCTTCTGAAGTCCACGTATCAGCTCCTTGGTTTTGTTGACATTGAAGGAGATGTTATTTTCCTGGCACCACTCCGCCAGGGCCCTCACCTCCTCCCTGTAGGCTGTCTCGTCATTGTTGGTAATCAGTGCTACTACTGTTGTGTCGTCTGCAAACTTGATGATTGAGTTGAAGGCGTGCGTGGAAATGCAGTCATGGGTGAACAGGGAGTAAATGAGGGGGCTGAGCACATACCCTTGTGGGGCCCCTGTGTTGAGGATCAGCGTAGTGGAGGTGTTGTTTCCTACCTTCACCACCTGGGGGCGGCCCGTCAGAGACCCAGTTGCACAGGACGGGGTTCAGACCCAGGGCCCCGAGCTTAATGATGAGCTTGGAGGGTACTATGGTGTTGAAGGCTGAGCTGTAGTCAATGAACAGCATTCTTACATAGGTATTCCTCTTGTCCAGATGGGATAGGGCAGTGTGCAATGCGATGGCGATTGCATCATCTGTGGATCTATTGGGGCAGTATGCAAATTGAAGTGTGTCTAGGGTGTCAGGTAAGGTGGAGGTGATATGATCCTTATCTAGCCTCACAAAGCACTTCATGATGACAGAAGTGAGTGCTACGATAGTGATTTAGTTCAGTTACCTTTACTTTCTTGGGTACAGAAACAATACATCTTGAAGCAAGTGGGGACAGCAGACTGTGATAGGGAGAGATTGAATATGTCCTTAAACATTCAAACCAGCTGGTCAGTGTATGCTCTAAGGACGCGGCTAGGAAAGCCGTCTGGGCCGGCACCCTTGCTAGGATTAACACGCTTAAATGTCTTACTCACGTCAGCCACGGAGAACAGGAGCCCACAGTTCTCTGGAGCAGCCCACGTCAGTGGCACTGTGTTATCCTCAAAGCGGGCGAAGAAGGTGTTTAGCTTGTCCGGGAGCAAGACATCGGTGTTAAACACAACATGATTTTTCACTTTAATCATAGTCATATTCAGTGAGACACACTGTAAAAAAAAAGTATAATAACTCTCTAGTCCGTAAACATATGATTGTAAATATTAATGAATATACACCACTGAAGATGTATACTAATCTTGTCAATTAGAGTAATTAATCAGTAGAATGAATCACAACGCTGTGCTGTAAAAACATTCATTTAGAAATCAATGTTGATTATTGAAACCCTGTTATTGCTTTACCTTGGTTTGTAAATATTGTTGTCTGTAGAATGTTTATTTGTCAAATTGTTGACACAACAATCCTGCTTCTGAATGACCTCCTTACATTTCACAGATTTGACTAGTGAAGGTTAATCAAACAGAAAGAAGAGCCGTTGACAAAAACAGAATAATTTCAAAACTTGATTACATTGGGATACGATCACATATGCCTCTCTATTTATTGGTGGGAATATCTGGGAACAGATTTCCTAAATTATCATTCACTTTGAGCTGATTTCCTTGTGATTTTCCAGTCTTATGTCCAACAATGAAAATAGTTTTAAAAAAACTTGGGGGGCCAAATTGGTGAACTCTGAAGTACAGTAATAGAGGTTGTGTTCAGTACATATAAATGTGTCTTATTTGGTTGAAAGGTGAGGCTTTATGATCACACACTCACACACTGCAAAAGGTAACCCCAGGAGAATCCAGCCGAGTTACGTGGAGCAGATAGGAATGGTACCTGATGCTGATATGATTCTCTCCTCTTTCAGTAGCAGTGAATTGATTATGTGTGTTAAAGCCTGTTATTATGGCCTGTATAAATGTTGTAGAATATAGAAATGATGTTGGTTGATGGCTGGGAAAATGATGGTCTACACACATTCACACATGTCCATGCTATTAACAGATTCACCAGCAGATGGTACTGTGCACATGTAAATAAGTCTGTTTTGTTCCTGAATGATGTTGAGAGAGAAGAGGACAATGGGTGCATCTCAATAATCTAAGGTTGCCTCTTTTCCTTCATATTTTCCCATCTGAAAGAACAAGATAGTTTAAAGCAATATGGTGGTTGCCTACCGGGGCATTGCTTTTATTGATACCATTCCAGCTATGTGACAATAAAAAATATTTAGCTCACATACAAGGCCAGATTACCGACCGGGCATATAGGGCACAGGCCCCGTGGTGTTGACCTCCAGGGAGCCATCACTGATTTTGTTACAATATTTGAGTCACTCAGATAGCATAAGAACATAGCATACAGTGCCTTGCAAAATTATTCATCCCCCTTGGCATTTTTCCTATTTTGTTGCATTACAACCTGTCATTTAAATGGATTTTTATTTGGATTTCATGCAATGGACATACACAAAATAGTCCAAATTGGTGAAGTGAAATGAAAAAAATTACTTGTTTCAAAAAATTTGAACAAATAAATTACAGAAAAGTGGTGTGTGCATATGTATTCACCCCCTTTGTTATGAAGGCCCTAAATAAGATCTGATGCAACCAATTACCTTCAGAAGTCACATAATTAGTTAAATAAAGTCCACCTGTATGCAACCTAAGTGTCACATGATCTGTCACATGATCTCAGTATATATACACACCTGTTCTGAAAGGCCCCAGAGTCTGCAACACCACTAAGCAAGGGGAACCACGAAGCAAGCAGCACCATGAAGACCAAGGAGCTCTCCAAACAGGTCAGGGACAAAGTTGTGGAGAAGCACAGATCAGGGTTGGGTTATAAAAAAATATCAGAAACTTTGAACATCCCACGGAGCACCATTAAATCCATTATTAAAAAATTGATAGAATATGGCACCACAACAAACCTGCCAAGAGAGGGCCGCCCACCAAAACTCACAGACCAGGCAAGGAGGGCATTAATCAGAGAGGCAACAAAGAGACCAAAGATAACCCTGAAGGAGCTGCAAAGCTCCACAGCGTAGATTGGAGTATCTGTCCATAGGACCACTTTAAGCCGTACACTCCACAGAGCTTGGCTTTAAGGAAGAGTGGCCAGAAAAAAGCCATTGCTTAACGAAAAAAATAAGCAAACACGTTTGATGTTCGCCAAAAGGCATGTGGGAGACTCCCCAAACATATGGAAGAAGGTACTCTGGTCAGATGAGACTAAAATTGAGCTTTTTGGCCATCAAGGAAAACGCTATGTCTGGCGCAAACCCAACACCTCTCATCACCTTGAGAACACCAGCCCCACAGTGAAGCATGGTGGTGGCAGCATCATGCTGTGGGGATGTTTTTCATCGGCAGGGACTGGGAATTGGCAGGGAAACCTGTTTCAGTCTTCCAGAGATTTGAGACTGGGATAGAAGTTCACCTTCCAGCAGGACAATGACCCTACGCATACTGCTAAAGCAACACTCGAGTGGTTTAAGTGGAAACATTTAAATGTCTTAAATGTCCAATTGAGAATCTGTGGTATGACTTAAAGATTGCTGTACACCAGCAGAACCCATCCAACTTGAAGGCGTTTGAGAGTGGAACAAATGCTATTACAGAGAGAGACCAAGCTTCTGGTGGTATTGACATGATGGTCTCATCGGAGTGTTTGCAAATTGTAGGGCATAAGGTGAAGATAATTCACCCACCCATTGATCGTTCAGCCTATTTAATCCAGGATGGCATTGAGTAAAGAGCAGACACAGTAACAGATACATAATGCCGGATTTTAGAGGTCTTTCAGCACAGGTGTGCAACGACCAGTAGACGTTGTGTAGAACAACATAGATTTTCCCACGGTCCACAGTGCATTAGGTTTTCCAATCTGGCAACCGCTTCTCTGCTCCTAGCCTTCAGTGCCCACCTGCGCTTGCGTAGCAGGCCTTGCACGCAGACAGACGCTCCAACTCCAAAAAGGTGCAGGCTACAGTTTACGAGCGGCCCGAGGTAGAAAAGAAAAGCCTTCTCAATCAGAAATCTTTGTACAAGCAAATTTTGTAAAATAGAGACTGAGATCTAAAAGATAATAGTTGTTATATACAGCATCCACCTTCACAAGTGTTTGCTTCTATAGACAGGATCAGGGTCATTAAAACATAAAAACTCTTAAAACTCAGATCTCAAGGATCAGACACAAAAATGCACAGACTGATTAGCTGCCATCTTGGATTGCACAAATAGGCTCAGTTGGTAGAGCATAGTCCTCTGTAGGTCAGTTTAGGCGCATGGCTACCAGTATCTCTGAAACTCATTTAGATAATACCTTTGATGATACAGTGGTAGCAATACATGGTTATATACAGTGAGGGAAAAAAGTATTTGATCCCCTGCTGATTTTGTACGTTTGCCCACTGACAAAGACATGATCAGTCTATAATTTTAATGGTAGGTTTATTTGAACAGTGAGAGACAGAATAACAACAAAAAAATCCAGAGAAACACATGTCAAAAATGTTATAAATTGATTTGCATTTTAATGAGGGAAATAAGTATTTGACCCCTCTGCAAAACATGATTTAGTACTTGGTGGCAAAACCCTTGTTGGCAATCACAGAGGTCAGACGTTTCTTGTAGTTGGCCACCAGGTTTGCACACATCTCAGGAGGGATTTTGTTCCACTCCTCTTTGCAGATCTTCTCCAAGTCATTAAGGTTTCGAGGCTGACGTTTGGCAACTCAAACCTTCAGCTCCCTCCACAGATTTTCTATGGAATTAAGGTCTGGAGACTGGCTAGGCCACTCCAGGACCTTAGTGTGCTTCTTCTTGAGCCACTCCTTTGTTGCCTTGGCCGTGTGTTTTGGGTCATTGTCATGCTGGAATACCCATCCACGACCCATTTTCAATGCCCTGGCTGAGGGAAGGAGGTTCTCACCCAAGATTTGACGGTACATGGCCCCGTCCATAGTCCCTTTGATGCGGTGAAGTTATCCTGTCCCCTTAGCAGAAAAATACCCCCAAAGCATAATGTTTCCACCTCCATGTTTGACGGTGGGGATGGTGTTCTTGGGGTCATAGGCAGCATTCCTCCTCCTCCAAACACGCGAGTTGAGTTGATGCCAAAGAGCTCGATTTTGGTCTCATCTGACCACAACACTTTCACCCAGTTCTCCTCTGAATCATTCAGATGTTCATTGGCAAACTTCAGACGGCCCTGTATATGTGCTTTCTTGAGCAGGGGGACCTTGCGGGCGCTGCAGGATTTCAGTCCTTCACGGCGTAGTGTGTTACCAATTGTTTTCTTGGTGACTATGGTCCCAGCTGCCTTGAGATCATTGACAAGATCCTCCCGTGTAGTTCTGGGCTGATTCCTCACCGTTCTCATGATCATTGCAACTCCACGAGGTGAGATCTTGCATGGAGCCCCAGGCCGAGGGAGATTGACAGTTATTTTGTGTTTCTTCCATTTGCAAATAATCGCACCAACTGTTGTCACCTTCTCACCAAGCTGCTTGGCGATGGTCTTGTAGTCCATTCCAGCCTTGTATAGGTGTACAATCTTGTCCCTGACATCCTTGGAGAGCTCTTTGGTCTTGGCCATAGTGGAGAGTTTGGAATCTGATTGATTGATTGCTTCTGTGGACAGGTGTCTTTTATACAGGTAACAAACTGGGATTAGGAGCACTCCCTTTAAGAGTGTGCTCCTAATCTCAGCTCGTTACCTGTATAAAAGACACCTGGGAGACAGAAATCTTTCTGATTGAGAGGGGGTCAAATACTTATTTCCCTCATTAAAATGCAAATGAATTTATAACATTTTTGACATGCGTTTTTCTGGATTATGTTGTTGTTATTCTGTCTCTCACTGTTCAAATAAACCTAGCATTAAAATTATAGACTGATAATTTCTTTGTCAGTGGGCAAACGTACAAAATCAGCAGGGGATCAAATACTTTTTTCCCTCACTATATGTCTCGTGTCTTAGCCGTTGAATTGCGACTCCACTTTGTCTCTATACTGATGTTTTGCCAGTTTAATTGCCTTGCGGAGTGAGTAGCTACACTGTTTGTATTCTGCCATTTCCCAGTCACCTTGCCATGGTTAAATGCGGTGGTTCGCGCTTTCAGTTTTGCGCGAATGCTGCCATCTATCCACGGTTTCTGGTTAGGGTAGGTTTTAATAGTTACAGTTGGCACAACATCACCTATACACTTCCTGATAAACTCAGTCACCGTATCCGTGTATTCGTCGATGTTATTCTCGGAGGCGACCCGAAACATATCCCAGTCCGCATGATCAAAACAATCTTGAAGCATGGATTCCGATTGGTCAGACCAGCGTTGAATAGTCCTTAGCACGGGTACTTCATGTTTGAGTTTCTGCCTATAGGAAGGGAGGAGCAAAATAGAGTCGTGATCAGATTTGCCGAAAGGAGGGCGGGGGAGGGCCTTATAACCATCCCGGAAGTTCGAATAGCAATGGTCGAGGATTTTAGCAGCGCGGGTACAACAGTCGATATGTTGATAGAACTTCGGCAGCCTAGTCCTCATATTTGCTTTGTTAAAATCCCCGGCTACAATAAATGCAGCCTCAGGATATGTGGTTTCCAGTTTGCATAAAGTCCAGTGAAGCTCTTTGAGGGCCGTCGTGGTATAGGCTTGAGGGGGGGATATACCCGGCCGTGACTATAACCAAAGAAAATTATCTTGGGAGATAATACGGTCGGCATTTGATTGTGAGGTATTCTAGGTCGGGTGAACAGAAGAACTCGAGTTCCTGTATGTTACTACAATTACACCATGAGTCGTTAATCATGAAATACACACCTCCGCCCTTCTGCTTCCCGGAGAGATATTTATTCCTGTCTGCGCGATGAACTGAGAACCCATCTGGCTGGACCGATTTCGACAGAATATCCCCAGAGAGCCATGTTTCCGTTAAACAAAGTATGTTACAGGCCTTGATGTCTCTCTGGAATGAAATCATTGCCCGGAGCTCGTCGAGCTTGTTAACCAGAGATTGAACATTAGCGAGTAGTATACTTGGAAGCGGTGGGTGGTGTGCGCGCCTCCTAAGTCGAACCAGCAGGCCGCTCCGAGTTCCTCTCCTCCGCCGGCGATGTTTTGGGTCAGCCGCTGGAATCAGTTCAATTGCCCTGGGGAGAGCAAACAAAGGATCTGCTTCGGGAAAGTCTATTCATTTTGTGAGGGCTGCAAGCTGTTTACCAGGTTTATTTGACATTAAATAGTATGCTTTATTTTTGTTGAATCTGTAGTTGTTGGCTGTCTTCAAAAGTTAAATATTATATTCTTGCTTAAGTTCAGACATTTTATTTTCTTCTTCACTTTGTAAAGATTTTTTATGGGCTTTTTCTAAAATAGTAATTTATTTTTATTTCTAACTAAAACATTCCTCTAAAACAGTCCTGTATACGTGGGACTGGGATCTGCCTTTTAGGAGGGTATTATCGATGTGACTGTGAGTCTCTGTCCCAGCTCTTTTTTTTTTTTAGATGTGCCCCAAACGTATCAATTTTTAAATCCAGGTTAAAAACACTTATATTTTCACATGCCTACGACTGAGCACTTAAACTTAACCACACTGTTTAGCCTTATAGCTTCCTATGTTTTTATCCCATTTATATATATATATTTTTTATCTTTATATATATATTTTTTTTTTTATTATGATGTTTTCATTATTTTTGATAAACATCTTTGTAAAGCACATTGAATTGCTTTGATGTATGAATTGTGGTATATAAATAAACTTGCTTGCTTGCTTTTGAGAGAATGTACTGAAGCCGTCATCCCAGTTATGTGTTGGATACCTAGGTTGTGGTGAGTATAGATCCCTGGGCTCATTGTACATGATTGGCAGCAGCAGTCCACCTCTTCCGTGTGGAATACTTGTGGGCCGTGGTGGTGGCAATGGTATTACCTGCTGGTCATCCCAGTTATGTGTTAAAGACCTAGGTCCTGGTGAGTAAGAGTTTAGATGCCTGGGCTGGCTGTACATCATAGGCTGCAGTCCACCTTTTCCATGCAGAGCACTGAAGAGCCATGGTGGAGGTGGTGGCAGAGGTGTTGCCTGCTGGTCATCCCAGTTTACAATCAATGATAGTAGTTGCACTTTCAGACGTCCCTTGTTTCATCCTATTTTCTTCAGCTCTGGCACAAGGCTGTGCACAAATACCTCCTCCGAGGTAGCAGCAGAAGGGATTGGCTTCCTGACAAACGCAAGCAGTTCTTCATCCACATCTTGATGGTTGACCTTCTGTATTCTTTTTCTTGGCTGCCAGTCTTGAGCCGTGTCTGTAGTGGTTGGTCTTGACTGTTGTTCAGGCATCTGTAGCACAGGGTCATGGCTTGGGGACCCCACGTCGTCCTCAGTGTCATCAGGCCCCACAAGTTGTGGCTGAGGCAAATCAGCATTTGCAAGACTGAGATTGCCTCGAGCTGAAAATAGGTCAACATATAAATAAAAAGTCAAATGTGTTTAAGTAAACTTTAGAAACCTCAGCTCAGGCTCAATTAATCAAAATGTCATTATTCCTCTGTAATAAGGGATTGATTCATAATCTATAGACCTATATAATCACTAACTCAGAAATGGGACACCAGTTGACATGAATCAATCAAGTAGTTACTTAGTATGTAGGAAATAAGGCCAGCAATACTGCAGATCTTGAGGTTCGGAATTCAGTGCAATCAATTCAAAGGTATATTATAACTTACCTTCTTGGCTGGACGTAAGGTATCAAGATTTATAATATTTTCATTTATTTCCATTCTTTCTGATTGGTTCCCCAGAACCGCTGGGTTGGCCCTTACAAAAAATTATTGCAGTTTTGAAACTGCAGTCGACTGTGGTATTTTGGACGCAGTAATTGCAGAGTAACTACAGTGTACTGCAGTTCAATATCTTTGAAGAGTAAAATAGACATGATTGCTAACCAATAACAATACATTTATTTTGTCATTACAGGTACTTGGCATCTGGAGACTCTATTTGCAGCCTGGCCTTTACCTATCGTCTTGGATTCCAGACAGTGTCGCAGTGCATTATGGAGACCTGTGAGGCCATAGAGAGGAGGACGCTGGCGACCTATTTGCCACGACCCACTGAGGAAACCTGGAGACAAACTTCTCAAGAGTTTAGTATTTCCTTTATTTTATTTATTTTCTTACTAATTTTCTTACTCGTAAGTAAGCATTTAACGGTAAAGTCTACACCTGTTGTATTCGGCGCGTGTGACAAATAAAATGTGATTTGAGAGGTAAATCATTTTAAAGGACTAGAAACTGGCGAGCTCTGTTAGGTCGTTTCATCTTACGACTCAATATCGCCACCTACCGGCCTTCGGGCCACATGCCAGCGATAGTTTATCTTTGACCGTGTCCATAAAACGCGAAAATCTGAAAGATCTTAATCTATATATTTATTCTAGAAACGTTTGCATACAATATAAGCAGTAGATAAACTGATAGACTACCTACCTTGACCACCTCACAAATGTGGTGGTGTCTTCTTCAGTCTGTCCAATCGATTCGCCATGGTGGATGAAAATCTGCACACGTTCTTCTGGGGGAGAACTATTAGCAGGACAAGACATGTTTACGCCGGACTTTGAAATCGACGCACACGGAACGCTAAAGAAATGAAGAAAAACAGTTTCGTAGGCTAACACGGTTATAGTGGATGAATGATATTACTTTTCACTATTTGCCCATACACTATCCTACAAGGGTGTTTTTGGCACTCAATTGAACCCTTTCACTTTAGCTAGCTAACTTAACCCTTAATTTTGTTATTTTGGCTATTTTATCAAGCGAACTGCGGTACAGCCAGCAACAAACATGAACGTTGATACTCCACAGCCAGTCATAACAGGGGTCTTTTCAAATTCCTCGACATCCAGTAATTGCCTCACTAACAACATTGCATCAACTAACGTCAGCAGCATCGCCTCGGTTGCCATAGGTAATTGTAAGTATTCAGACGAGTTATGAGGTAATGATAAGCTTTATGAGCTGGCTTTAGATTCTAAAGCCAGCTCATAAAGCTTATCCTAACCAAAATAAATTTAAATTAAATTAGACACGGTTACAGTAATGAATGGTCTGCTATCTACTGTAGCTAGGTCAGAACTTTTGTCGAAATTCTTCAAGTACAGTAGCCCACACCATATAGCACTGTGCAGAACTTGAGAACCATCTTAGATCTAACACCATTCATTGCTTGCTGCTTTGTGAAACAACGGCTTAGACCACTGCTGGACCTAGGCTATCAACATCTCAGCTACATTTAGGAAGATATTAAACCATGTATTTCTCATTTTTTTGTTTCAGCCCCAACCTCAGCTGCCATGGCCACACCATCTGACACATCCGTGTCCAACGGCGTCTATGTGCCTAGTGGCATTGCCAACGGCGATGTGAAGCCTGTAATCACAACCACACCACTGGCTGACTTTCTCATGCAATTGGAGGACTACACTCCTACAGTGAGTCAACCCCCCTTAATTGGAGGAACGTTAATTCAACAAAATATAAATGTACATGACATTTTTCACATACCTAGGCTGATGTCGACAGTCGATTGATTCTTATACATAATGCATATTTGGGTTATGTAGTTATCAGACGTCTCTGATTCACTTAGCATGTAAATGTCCTCTGATGTCAATTGTGGCGATGCAAGTGTACAAAAAAGAATAATACCAAAACACATTGCAATGACCAGTCCAACCTCTACCATGTTTTTGCCAGATACCTGATGCAGTGACAGGCTACTATCTCAACCGGGCCGGCTTTGAGGCGTCTGATCCGCGAATGTAAGCATGCCTCCTCTTTACCTCCTTAACTGCCAAGAGTCCTCTCCATCTATTTCAGCTTTTACACCAGTTCAATTCAATATCAACTCATGTGAGCGCCAAACGTAAACATTATTTATGCCCACCATTTTCAGAATCCGTCTGGTCTCCCTCGCGGCTCAGAAGTTCATCTCAGACATCGCTAACGATGCCCTGCAGCACTGTAAGATGAAGGGAACTGCCTCGGGGAGCTCCAGGAACAAGACAAAGGTTAGTGCATTTCTAATATAACGTAGCAGGCGTAAAATAAACACCTGAGCAGCGTTTCTTTCTTTCTGGTCCGGACAAGAGAAAAAAACGTGTCGGGAGGTTCTCTTCTGCCCTGTTCAACCAATTCAGTAAATGTGAAGGAGTCAAGATGGAGTGTTACCTTGTTAACGTCCAAAAGCGGACGTCTTGTCACAGGCTATTTTTCAATTTCCCATGAAAACCGAATGCATCCGGTTGTTTCCGACCACGCTGAGGGTGGTGCTTTTCTGACGCTACTGAAACATAACATAGGCTATACACCTCAGTGAATGAACACATGAACTGTTGTTAATGTAAGATGCACAGAATTATTCATGCACAAGTATAAATGCTGTTTGGATCTTTTTGATTGGTTTCTCACTCCGTCCTCCCACCTCTTCCCTCCCAAAGCATG
Organism: Coregonus lavaretus; assembly: GCF_964263955.1. Lineage (NCBI taxonomy): Eukaryota > Metazoa > Chordata > Actinopteri > Salmoniformes > Salmonidae > Coregonus > Coregonus lavaretus. The sequence goes on along the minus strand of NC_140009.1, from coordinate 44,399,142 downwards.
ACAAGAAGTACACATTGACCATGGAGGACCTCTCCCCTGCCCTTTCTGAGTATGGCATCAACGTAAAGAAACCTCATTACTTCACATAGGAAATTGGTCTTCACAGTGTGACAACCCCCTATGATCATGGTTCTTAAAGATGTCAGTAGAATATTAATTGCAGTCACTGTTCTGTTAGTAAAAAAAAAAAAAAGTGGGCATGCTTTGCTTTGTGTGGAATTTTGAGCTTGTACTATTTTATTGAGACAAATAAAACGTTCAACAATGACTTTTTTCTGACTTTGTGCTTTGTTGCCTTTTCGTTTATGTAGTCTGGTGATAAACAATGGGAAGAGTTGTGGGTAGTTTGTAAACTATTTATCAGGATGATGTAACAGTACTAAAAATAGTATTTAACGTTAGGTTGAGTGGGTCAGTCAGTAATAGAGAGAAATAGTAAGGGTGTCTTTTTGTAGGCACTAACTCCGCCATGGTTCGTTGGACAAAGCCTATGAAGAAAATGAATGGTGTTTTTGTAGGCTTAGGAGATATTCTACGTTTTGTTCTATGAGATAATCTTGATCAGCTAACATCACTTTTTGTGAATTTTGAAGAATTTATGTAATAATAAAAAACACAATTCACAAAGGCTTCATCGTTCATAAAGGTCATGTTAACTGACTGCTATTATCTCATAGCACAAAACCTATAAGATCTCCTATGCCTGTGTTAACCTCAGACCTTATTTTAGGCGTTTATATCAAAACTATTCTTTCCCCATTCGTTTTTCACATAGGGATGGCTGAACGAACCAGAGGTAACTTATTTCCGGGTTTTAGGAATACAAGCTGGCAAACTCCTCATCAATCTACACACAATACCCCATAATGACTAAGCGAAAAGTTTTTTTTGACATTTCTGCAAATGTATAAAAAATAAAAAACATCTTATATACATAAGTATTCAGATCCTTTGCTATGATACTCAAAATTGAGCTCAAGTGCATCCTGTTTCCATTGATCATCCTTGAGATGATTCTAAAACTTGATTGGAGTCCACCTGTGGTAAATTCTATTGATTGGACATGATTTGGAAAGGCACACACCTGTCTATATAAGGTCCCACAGTTGACAGTGCATGTCAGAGCAAAAACCAAGCCATGAGGTCAAAGGAATTGACCGTAGAGCTCCAAGACAGGATTGTGTCGAGGCACCAATCTGGGGAAGTGTACCAAAACATTTCTGCAGCATTGAAGGTCCCCAAGAACACAGTGGCCTCCATCATTCTTAAATGGAAGAAGTTTGGAACCGCCAAGCGACTTACAGGAGCAATTAGGGTTAAGTGCCTTGCTCAAGGGCACATCGACAGATTTTTCACCTAGTCGGCTCGGGGATTAGAACCAGTGACCTTTCGGTTACTGGCACAACGCTCTTAACCACTAAGCTACCTGCCGCCTGCTCTTTGTTTGTTGACAAGGTTAGGGAAACTCACACAGACAATGCTTATAACATACAGTGTTTTCAACTTACATATTTGACACACTTTGACATAGGTACATGATTACATTGTGCATGTTCATTTATACAGAAATTATTATTCAACATGTCCTCCACTGGGATTTGAATTTTGAATTTAAAACCTCTTGGTTCACGGCATTCCAATCTTCCTGCTACGCCACAATGTCTGTGCCAGTTATCAGTTAATCTGACAATTCTCTAATCATTGATTAGATTGACTTATTTCAGCTTTTTTAAGGCTTTTTGTATAGTTTTCTAATCTTGGCGGGGCATATAACCCTATTTTAATGTTACTCCTGAATCACTATGATCAATAACATAGTTTTTCATGAGGCGACCTGCCGCCTCATCGTTGTTGGTAATCAGGCCTACCAATGTTGTGTCGTCGGCAAACTTAATGATGGTGTTGGAGTCGTGCCTGGCCATGCAGTCATGGGTGAACAGGGAGTACATGAGGGTACTGAGCACACACCCCTGAGGGGCCCCCGTGTTGAGGATCAGCGTGGCAGATGTATTGTTACCTACCCTTAGCACCTGGGGGTGGCCCGTCAGGAAGTCCAGGATCCAGTTGCAGAGGGAGGTGTTTAGTCCCAGAGTCCTTAGCTTAGTGATGAGCTATGAGGGCACTATGGACCTTTTGTCCAGGTGGGAAAGGGCAGTCTGGAGTGTAATAGAGATTGCATCATCTGTGGATCTGTTGGGGCGGTATGCAAATTAGAGTGGGTCTAGGGTTTCTGGGATAATGGCGTTGATATGAGCCATGACCAGCCTTTCAAAGCACTTCATGGCTACAGACGTCAGTGCTACGGGTCTGTAGTCATTTAGGCAGGTTACCTTTGTGTTCTTGGGCACAGGGACTATGGTAGTCTGCTTGAAACATGTTGGTGTTACAGACTCAGTCAGGGACAGGTTGAAAATGTCAGTGAATACACTTGCAAGTTTGTCAGGGCATGCTCGGAGCACACGTCCTGGTAATCCGTCTGGCCCTGCGGCCTTGTGAATGTTGACCTGTTTAAAGGTCTTACTCACAGCAGCTACGGAGAGCGTTACCACACAGTCGTCCGGAACAGCTGATGCGCTCATGCATGCTTCAGTGTTGCTTGCCTCGAAGCGAGCATAGAAGTAATTTAGCTTGTCTGGTAGGCTCGTGTCACTGGGCAGCTCGTGGCTGTGCTTGCCTTTGTAATCTGTAATAGTTTGCAAACCCTGCCACATCCGAGCGTCGGAGTCGGTGTAGTACGATTCAATCTTAGTCCTGTATTGACGCTTTGCCTGTTTGATGGTTCGTCAGAGGTCATAGCGGGATGTCTTATAAGCGTCCGGGTTAGAGTCCCGCTCCTTGAAAGCGGCAGCTCTACCCTTTAGCTCAGTGCGGATGTTGCCTGTAATCCATGGCTTCTGGTTGGGGTATGTACGTACGGTCACTGTGGGGACGACGTCATCGATACATTTATTGATGAAGCCAGTGACTGATGTGGTGTCCTCCTCAATGCCATCGGAAGAATCCCGGAACATATTCCAGTCTATGCTAGCAAAACAGTCCTGTAGCTTAGCATCTGCGTCATCTGACAACTTCTTTATTGACCGAGTCACTGGTGCTTCCTGCTTTAGATTTAGCTTGTAAGCAGGAATCAGGAGGATATAATTATGGTCAGATTTGTCAAATGGATGGCGAGGGAGAGCTTTGGTACACATCTCTGTGTGGGAGTAAAGGTGGTCTAGAGTTTTTTTTCCTCTGGTTGCACATTTAACATGCTGGTATTAAACAAGAAATTATGGGATTTGATGGAGACTCTCTTTACAGGCCTCTGGAAGAGTTTCACAGTGGATGTCTTTTTGTCCCCCCCCCCCACACCCCCTACAACCGTCCACCACCTAATTCTCAATGGATTACATGTGGACGCAGGACATGAGGCCGCATTAATTAAATCAAATTCAAGTTTACCTGCATTAAAGTCCCTGGCCACTAGGAGCGCCACCTCTGGATGAGCGTTTTCCTGTTTGCTTATGGCCTTACTGTGGGGAAAAAAGTATTTAGTCAGCCACCAATTGTGCAAGTTCTCCCACTTAAAAAGATGAGAGAGGCCTGTAATTTTCATCATAGGTACACGTCAACTATGACAGACAAAATGAGAAGAAAAAAATCCAGAAAATCACATTGTAGGATTTGTAATGAATTTATTTGCAAATTATGGTGGAAAATAAGTATTTGGTCAATAACAAAAGTTTCTCAATACTTTGTTATATACCCTTTGTTGGCAATGACACAGGTCAAACGTTTTCTGTAAGTCTTCACAAGGTTTTCACACACTGTTGCTGGTATTTTGGCCCATTCCTCCATGCAGATCTCCTCTAGAGCAGTGATGTTTTGGGGCTGTCGCTGGGCAACACAGACTTTCAACTCCCTCCAAAGATTTTCTATGGGGTTGAGATCTAGAGACTGGCTAGGCCACTCCAGGACCTTGAAATGCTTCTTACGAAGCCACTCCTTTGTTGCCTGGGCGGTGTGTTTGGGATCATTGTCATGCTGAAAGACCCAGCCACGTTTCATCTTCAATGCCCTTGCTGATGGAAGGAGGTTTTCACTCAAAATCTCACGATACATGGCCCCATTCATTCTTTCCTTTACACGGATCAGTCGTCCTGGTCCCTTTGCAGAAAAACAGCCCCAAAGCATGATGTTTCCACCCCCATGCTTCACAGTAGGTATGGTGTTCTTTGGATGCAACTCAGCATTCTTTGTCCTCCAAACACGACGAGTTGAGTTTTGACCAAAAAGTTCTATTTTGATTTCATCTGACCATATGACATTCTCCCAATCCTCTTCTGGATCATCCAAATGCACTCTAGCAAACTTCAGACGGGCCTGGACATGTACTGGCTTAAGCAGGGGGACACGTCTGGCACTGCAGGATTTGAGTCCCTGGCGGCGTAGTGTGTTACTGATGGTAGGCTTTGTTACTTTGGTCCCAGCTCTCTGCAGGTCATGCACTAGGTCCCCCCGTGTGGTCTGGGATTTTTGCTCACCGTTCTTGTGCTCATTTTGACCCCATGGGGTGAGATCTTGCGTGGAGCCTCAGATCGAGGGAGATTATCAGTGGTCTTGTATGTCTTCCATTTCCTAATAATTGCTCCCACAGTTGATTTCTTAAAACCAAGCTGCTTAACTATTGCAGATTCAGTCTTCCCAGCCTGGTGCAGGTCTACAATTTTGTTTCTGGTGTCCTTTGACAGCTCTTTGGTCTTGGCCATAGTGGAGTTTGGAGTGTGACTGTTTGAGGTTGTGGACAGGTGTCTTTTATACTGATAACAAGTTCAAACAGGTGCCATTAATACAGGTAACGAGTGGAGGACAGAGGAGCCTCTTAAAGAAGAAGTTACAGGTCTGTGAGAGCCAGAAATCTTGCTTGTTTGTAGGTGACCAAATACTTATTTTCCACTATAATTTGCAAATACATTCATTAAAAATCCTACAATATGATTTTCTGGAAAAACAAATCTCAATTTGTCTGTCATAGTTGACGTGTACCTATGATGAAAATTACAGGCCTCTCTCATCTTTTTAAGTGGGAGAACTTGCACAATTGGTGGCTGACTAAATACTTTTTTCCCCACTGTATGTTTATCCCCGTTCTGTTTGCTTCAGCTTAAGAAACATTTTTCAACAGAATCGGCGGAATGATCACCCACAAACACAGTTCACTTTCACATACAAACAGCATTTTGCTTGTTTTAAATTTTGTTTAAAAATAATGTTCACCTTTATTTAACCAGGTAAGCCAGTTGAGAAAACGTTCTCATTTACAACTGCGACCTGGCCAAGATAAAGCAAAAGCTGTGTGATAAAAACAACAACAACACAGAGTTACATATGGGATAAACAAAAACACACAGTCAATAACACAATAGAAAATCTATATACAGTGTGTGCAAATGTAGTAAGTTATGGAGGTAAGGCAATAAATATGCCATAGTGCAAAATAATTACAATCTAGTATTAACACTGGAATGATAGATGTGCAGAAGATGATGTGCAAATAGAGATACTGGGGTGCAAATGAGCAAAATAAATAACAATATGGGGATGAGGTAGTTGGGTGGGCTAATTACAGATGGGCTGTGTACAGGTGCAGTGATCGGTAAGTTGCTCTGACAACTGATGTTTAAAGTTAGTGAGGGAGATAAGAGTCTCCAGCTTCAGAGATGTTTGCAGTTCTTTCCAGTCATTGGCAGCAAAGAACTGGAAGGAATGGCGGCCAAAGGAGGTGTTAGCTTTGGGAATGACCAGTGAGATATACCTGCTGGAGCGCAGACTACGGGTGGGTGTTGCTATGGTGACCAATGAGCTAAGATAAGGTGGGGATTTGCCTAGCAGTGATTTATAGATGACCTGGAGCCAGTGGGTTTGGCGACGAATATGTAGTAAGGGCCAGCCAACGAGAGTGTACAGTTCACAATGGTGGTTAGTATATGGGGCTTTGGTGACAAAACGGATGGCACTGTGATAGACTACATCCAATTTGCTGAGTAGAGTGTTGGAGGCTATTTTGTAAATGACATCGCCGAAGTCAAGGATCGGTAGGATAGTCAGTTTTACGAGGGCATGTTTGGCAGCATGAGTGAAGGAGGCTTTGTTGCGAAATAGGAAGCCGATTCTAGATTTAACTTTGGATTGGAGATGCTTAATGTGAATCTGGAAGGAGAGTTTACGGTCTAACCAGACACCTAGGTATTTGTAGTTGTCCACATATTCTAAGTCAGACCCGCCGAGAGTAGTGATTGTAGTTGGGAAGGCGGGTGCAAGCAGCGTTCGGTTGAAGAGCATGCATTTAGTTTTACTAGCGTTTAAGAGCAGTTGGAGGCCATGGAAGGAGTGTTGTATGGCATTGAAGCTCGTTTGGAGATTTGTTAACACAGTGTCCAATGAAGGGCCAGATGTGTACAAAATGGTGTCGTCTGCGTAGAGGTGGATCTGAGAGTCACCAGCAGAAAGAGCGACATCATTGATATACACAGAGAATAGAGTCGTCCCAATAATTGAACCCTGTGGCACCCCCATAGAGACTGCCAGAGGTCCAGACAACAGGCCCTCCGATGTGACACATTGAACTTATCTGAGAAGTAGTTGGTGAACCAGGCGAGGCAGTCATTTGAGAAACCAAGTCTATTTAGTCTGCCAATAAGAATGCTATGATTGACGGAGTCGAAAGCCTTGGCCAGGTAGATGAAGACGGCTGCACAGTACTGTCTTTTATCGATCGTGGTTATTATATCGTTTAGGACCTTGAGCGTGGCTGAGGTGCACCCATGACCAGCTCGGAAACCAGATTGCATAGCGGAGAAGGTACGGTGAGATTTGAAATGGTCGGTAATCTGTTTGTTAACTTGGCTTTCAAATACTTTCGAAAGGCAGGGCAGGATGGATATAGGTCTGTAACAGTTTGGATCTAGAGTGTCACCCCCTTTGAAGAGGGGGATGACCGCGGCAGCTTTCAAATCTCTGGGGATCTCAGACGATATGAAAGAGAGATTGAACAGGCTAGTAATAGGGGTTGCGACAATTTCGGCGGCTAATTTTAGAAAGAAAGGGTCCAGATTGTCTAGCCCAGCTGATTTGTAGGGGTCCAGATTTTGCAGCTCTTTCAGAACATCAGCTATCTGAATTTGGGTGAAGGAGAAGCAGGTGGGGGGCATGGGCAAGTTGCAGTGGAGGGTGCAGAGCTGGTGGCCGGGGTAGGGGTAGCCAGGTGGAAAGCATGGCCAGCCGTAGCAAAATGCTTGTTGAAATGTTCAATTATTGTAGATTTATTGGTAGTGACAGTGTTTCCTAGCCTCAGTGCAGTGGGCAACTGGGAGGAGGTGCTCTTATTCTCCATGGACTTTACAGTGTCCCAAAACCTTTGAGTTAGTGCTACAGGATGCAAAATTCTGTTTGAAAAAGCTAGCCTTTGCTTTCCTATATTCCCTGAAAAGTTGCATTTCGCGGGGGCTGTTTGATGCTAATGCAGTACGCCACAGGATGTTTTTGTGCTGGTCAAGGGCAGTCAAGTCTGGGGTGAACCAGGGGCTATATCTGTTCTTAGTTCTGATTTTTTTGAATGGGGCATGCTTACTTAAGATGGAGAGGAAAGCACTTTTAAAGAACAACCAGGCATCCTCTATTGACGGAATGAGGTCAATATCCATTCAGGATACCCGGGCCAGGTCAATTAGAAAGGCCTGCTCGCTGAAGTGTTTTAGAGAGCATTTGACAGTGATGAGGGGTGGTCGTTTGACCGTGGACCCATTACGGACGCAGGCAATGAGGCAGTGATCACTGAGATCCTGGTTGAAGACAACGGAGGTGTATTTAGAGGGTAAATTAGTCAGGATGATATGTATGAGGGTGCCCATGTTAACGGATTTAGGGTTGTACCTGGTAGGTTCCTTGATAATTTGTGTGAGATTGAGGGCATTTAGTTTAGATTGTAGGACGGCCGGGGTGTTAAGCATATCCCAGTTTAGGTCACCAAGCAGTACGAACTCTGAGGATAGATGGGGGGCAATCAATTCACATATGGTGTCCAGGGCACAGCTGGAGGCTGAGGGGGGTCTGTAGCAAGCGGCAAAAGTGAGAGACATACAGTGGGGAGAACAAGTATTTGATACACTGCCGATTTTGCAGGTTTTCCTACTTACAAAGCATGTAGAGGTCTGTAATTTTTATCATAGGTACACTTCAACTGTGAGAGACGGAATCTAAAACAAAAATCCAGAAAATCATATTGTATGATTTTTAAGTAATTCATTTGCATTTTATTGCATGACATAAGTATTTGATACATCAGAAAAGCAGAACTTAATATTTGGTACAGAAACCTTTGTTTGCAATTACAGAGATCATACGTTTCCTGTAGGCCTTGACCAGGTTTGCACACACTGCAGCAGGGATTTTGGCCCACTCCTCTATACAGACCTTCTCCAGATCCTTCAGGTTTCGGGGCTGTCGCTGGGCAATACGGACTTTCAGCTCCCTCCAAAGATTTTCTATTGGGTTTAGGTCTGGAGACTGGCTAGGCCACTCCAGGACCTTGAGATGCTTCTTACGGAGCCACACTTTAGTTGCCCTGGCTGTGTGTTTCGGGACGTTGTCATGCTGGAAGACCCAGCCACGACCCATCTTCAATGCTCTTACTGAGAGAAGGAGGTTGTTGGCCAAGATCTCGCGATACATGGCCCCATCCATCCTCCCCTCAATACGGTGCAGTCGTCCTGTCCCCTTTGCAGAAAAGCATCCCCAAAGAATGATGTTTCCGCCTCCATGCTTCACGGTTGGGATGGTGTTCTTGGGGTTGTACTCATCCTTCTTCTTCCTCCAAACACGGCGAGTGGAGATTAGACCAAAAAGCTATATTTTTGTCTCATCAGACAACATGACCTTCTCCCATTCCTCCACTGGATCATCCAGATGGTCATTGGCAAACTTCAGACGGGCCTGGACATGCGCTGGCTTGAGCAGGGGGACCTTGCGTGCGCTGCAGGATTTTAATCCATGACGGCGTAGTGTGTTACTAATGGTTTTCTTTGAGACTGTGGTCCCAGCTCTCTTCAGGTCATTGACCAGGTCCTGCCGTGTAGTTCTGGGCGGATCCCTCACCTTCCTCATGATCATTGATGCCCCACGAGGTGAGATCTTGCATGGAGCCCCAGACCGAGGGTGATTGACCGTCATCTTGAACTTCTTCCATTTTCTAATAATTGAGCCAACAGTTGTTGCCTTCTCACCAAGCTGCTTGCCTATTGTCCTGTAGCCCATCCCAGCATTGTGCAGGTCTTCAATTTTATCCCTGATGTCCTTACACAGCTCTCTGGTCTTGGCCATTGTGGAGAGGTTGGAGTCTGTTTGATTGAGTGTGTTGTCACGAACCGGCTCAAGTTCGTAACAAAAGGGAGACACGTGGAGACAAGGAATACTCAAAGTATATATTTATTAACTAAAGTAAACTAAATCAAATAACAATGGTGTGTGTAATCAGTAGTGTAAGTGAGTGTTTGCATGCATAAATGTAATATGGAAAAGTGTTGAGAGGTGCCAAAGCAAACAACCAAAAAGGCCACAAAAATACCACAACCAAAGTCAAAGTATCTGCCTGGAGAGAGTCTCCTCAATGAATGTGGAAGAGGTCCATTTATGCTGGGACACACCCGGCCCAGGTGTTTCCCATGTAGCTGACGACCCTCCCAACTCCGCCCACCGGCATCCTAATAAGGAAACAAGAGCAAAGAGAGAATACGCCAGACAGAGTGGGAGGGTCGTCACACCCCCCCCCCCCCATAAGACCGGGGACCAACAAGGACCGACAAATTGTACATGTTCACACCTCCACTTGCCCCACCCATCATCCTCCTCTCCAGACCTCAGCAACCTTTACACAGGAAGCAACCTTTAAGAGGAAAGAAGAACCCAAGACTAGGAGGGGACAAACAGGAAAGATAGAACATGACAAAATCAAACAATGGTCGGTCACATCAATATTCATGAACAGGGCGCACGAGAGAGCGCATCAGCAATCACGTTCGAAAGCCTGTTGACAATGAGAAGACCATACGTACACAGCCTTAGCTTTCAGCAAATCTGTCAAGGGAGCGACCACAGTAGAGAAGTTCATACAAAAACCACGATAATACCCAATCATTCCCAAGAAACGCATCAGTTCCTTTTTAGTAGTTGGTAGTGGAAAAGCATCAATAGCTACCACTTTAGCCCGAACAGGACGCACTTCACCCTGCCCAACCACCTTTCCAAGGTATGTAACAGTCGCCTGAGCAAACTCACATTTAGCCAAATTTATCGTGAGGCGACCCGCAGCCAGACGTCCGAACAAGGCTTGAATACGGGACAGATGTTCCTCCCAAGTATCTGCTTATATCACTACATCGTCCAGATAAACAGCGCACCCGGCCAGACCAGAGACAACCCTGTTCATAAGTCGCTGAAAAGTGGCAGGTGCATTACGCAGTCCGAAACTCATAACCGAATACGAGTACAGACCAAAAGGTGTAATAAAGGCAGAGATTTCACGTGCCCTACTCGTCAGTGGCACCTGCCAATACCCCTTTAACATGTCAAATTTGCTCACAAACTTAGCTGCGCCGACTTGATCAACGCAGTCCTCCATCCGAGGAAGAGGAAATGAATCCGGCTTAGTGACATCGTTTACCTTACGGTAGTCCGTACAAAATCTATTTGTTCCATCCGATTTACTGACCAAGATACAGGGAGAAGCCCAACTGGAGAAAGAAGGCTCTGCTACCCTACTCTCCAGCATGCACCCGACCTCAGCATCCAGACAACGCAGTCTCTCTGAAGAAACTCCACAGAACCGTTGACGAATGGGGTCAGCATCTCCAATGTCAACATCATGTTCTATTAAGTTTGTACGTGTAGGTGTATCAGAAAACAACCCTGGAAATCTCAGAATCAAACCAACCATCTCTTTCCGCTCATCAACAGGTAGATGAGTAAGAAGGCTATCTAAAATCTCCAGTGTCTCTGAATTTTTCAATCTACCCTGCAGTATGCAATCGTCAGGACCAGAAACATCTTCCTGCTCCTGCACAGACCTAGCATGACCAGCACTCAGGGAATAAACAGTATCAGCCAAAAGAACAGCCTTACCGTCCTCTGTAGACTCCCCCTGTTCAGTCTCAGAGGAACGTGCATAATAGGGTTTTAACAAATTTACATGGCACAGTTGGTTTGCTTTCCTCCGTTCTGGAGTGGCAACTAGATAATTTTGCTCAGTGTACTGGCGCACCACTGTATATGGACCTTGAAGCTTGGCTTGAAAAGGAGAACCAACAATTGGCAGCAGAGCCAGAACCTGATCACCTGGACTAAAGTGACGAGGCTCAGCTCGGCGATCATATATGCTCTTCATCCTGTCCTGTGAAGATGATAGCTTCTCTTTAGCCATTTCACCAGCGGCATACAAGCGTCGCCGAAAATCACCCACATATGATAACAGGGACTGAGGAGGCTCGGGAGACTTCCAGTCATCCTGGAGAACAGATAAAAGCCCACGCACCCGATGTCCAAACACTAGGTCATTTGGGCTAAAACCCGTGCTCTCCTGTGAAACCTCCCTAGCTGCTAACAATAACCAAGGCAACCCCTCCTCCCAATCCTTTTCCATCTCAGTACAATAAGCTCTCAACAACGACTTAAGTGTTTGATGGAAACGTTCCAGTGCTCCTTGACTTTGGGCATGATAGGCGCTAGACAAGTTGTGTTTAATATGGAGTTGTTGGAGAACCTGACCAAAGAGATTAGAGGTGAAATTAGATCCTTGATCACTTTGAATGACCTTAGGGATTCCAAACAGTGAGAGAAACTGAGTCAAAGCTTTTAACACAGCCTTAGTCGTGATAGACCGGAGAGGATAGGGAGCAGGAAACCTAGTGGTCTGACACATCACAGTCAACAAATAATTACTACCCTTTCTAGAACGAGGCAGAGGACCAACACAGTCAATAATCAAATACTCAAAAGGTTTACTGAGTACAGGAATAGGGAACAGTGGTACTGGCTTAATAGCTTGATTAGGTTTACCAGTTAATTGACAGGTGTGACAAGTTTTGATGAAATCAGAAACATCCCTCTTTAATCTTGGCCAAAAGAAATGTCGTAATATACGATTGTAGGTTTTTCTCACACCCATATGCCCAGCACCGTCATTGTGAGAAGTTGTTAGCACCAACTCACGAAGCTTAACTGGTACCACCACCTGACTAATCGCCTCCCCCAGAAAACAACTACCATGAGACATCCACTTTCTCATCAGGACCTCCTCTTGGAGAAAATAGCCCTGTGCGACATCTCCCAACTGTTCCACAGGCACAACTTGGTCCCGCAACTCTTCTAATGTAGGGTCAGTCCGTTGAGCCTCGATTAAATCGGAGCGGGATATAGATAACGGGATAACAGGGAAAACAGTAACCGACTTCTTTGTGGTATTCTCGTTAGCCAGTTCCGTGACCAGGTCGTCATGGATCATAGAACGCGTCACTGCACACGCAGAAAACACCTCTGGGAAATTCTGCGCACTCTCATCAGGAATCCCTAAATTGACGGCTTAGTGGAAACCACTAAAGATGGAAACGCGATAGGCCACACACGCTCCCCAGCCAAGTTATTTCCAAGGATCACGTCAATACCCTCAATAGGCAATGAAGGACGCACCCCCACAACAACCTCACCTTTCACCAGTCCACAATCCAACATCAGTTTATGCAATGGAACTGACAGAGTGTTCAAACCTATTCCCCTAATTAGAACACTATTCCCCGAATCAGTCTCCGCAGAGAAGGGTAACACAGATTCCAACACAAATGATTCAGAGGCACCTGTGTCTCTTAGGATCTTTACTGGCACTAGGTTCTTACTTCCTACCATAGACACAAAACCCTCCGTAACGAAAGGTAAATAGTCGGGATCAATGTAGCCCTTCACCTGGCTCTGGGCATGAGACAATGCGTCAGGAGTGAACTGATGTGGAACAGGCGCTGCTAACGCTGCAGGCCTCGATTTACCATAAGCACCTGTACTGAATTTACCCCTAGACCTAAGAATCGGACATTCATTTTTCCAATGACCTAATTCTTGACAGTAGTGACACTCTTGACCAAAGTCAGTTTTACCACGGGTATCAGGCTCAACCCTAGTTGAATGAAACTCTGCCCGGGAACCGAAGTATCTCGGCGAGCGAGGCCCAAATCTCTGCGAACGCCCCCACTCACTCCGAATACGGGGTTCTGCAAAAACATTTTTGTGAGTCAACACATATTCATCTGCCAAAACCGCAGCTTCAGCGACAGTCTTTATTTTTCGTTCGTTAATGTACGTCGCTATACGATCAGGGATTGTGTCCTTAAATTGTTCTAACATAATCAGATCACACAGCCCTTGGAAAGTCATAACTGCAGAGGCGGAACACCAGCGATTGAACTGTGAAGATAATATTCGCGCAAACTCAACATGAGTCTGCTGATCATCCCTTTTTAAAGTTCTAAATCGTTGGCGGTAAGCCTCAGGGACCAATTCGTAACTCTGTAACACAGCCGTTTTAACCTTCTCATAACTAACACTGTCTGCTACACTAAGAGCTGAATATGCTTCTTGCGCTTTACCAGTCAGCACACACTGCAACATCAAAGTGCGATCAGAATCAGGCCAACTCCTAGCGTCAGCAACACGCTCAAACAACGAAAAGAATGTCTCCGGGTCCTTTTCATTAAACTGGGGCAACAACCGTAAATTCCCAACAATATCAAATGTGTCTGGATTACGACCAAAAGAGGAACGACCCCTAGGTAACTCTGGATCCCCTTCCCAGAGCAAACTCTCCCCTGAGAGCTTTCCTTCCCTAACCAACTCTAGTCGCTCTTGTTGCAGCTTGATTTTAGCACGCTCCATATCCTGTTTAAATTCCAATTCCCTTTCATATTTTACCCGATCATGCCCTAGCTGTAACAGAAGCAGTTCTTTCTGCTGTTCAAAAAGAAGACTACTATGACTAACCGATGGAGCGGTCATTGTAACATATCGGGGAGACAACGTGTCCTCAGCAGAGACTGCCCCAGTGGTAACATCCAGAATACCACTCTCCATCAAATTGGCCTTCAATATTAACCTAATAGAATTTTTTAGACGTTTATCACTAATTTCAACCTTGTAGTGTTCAGCAACCTTCAACAGCTGTTCTTTAGTACATAATTCTAACAGTTCTTCTGATGGAAAGCGAATGAACTCGGCTACATTAGACGCCATAATCAGGAAAATAAATAAATATATATATATCATAATAATCTTGCTCAACCCCTCTGCTGAGCACACCAGACACAAGAGAAATGACAATCACACTGAGTACCACAGAAGAGAGCTGGGATATGGAGCTTCCCCAAAACCTACAATAACTCAACCCTAGTCTTCGTGCAGATTCGCGGTGGGTAATTACGCACTGTAGCCCGCTGGCAAGGAATTAAACCCCCCAGCACGCTGGTAGATTCCCCCAAGCCACGGATGTGCCCCCGAGACAACTGCTCAGTCCACAGACACCACACAAAAATAACAAACATTTAACCATGCCCAACGTATCCCAAAACAAAACACGTCGCTAAGCCTATCAGGGGAAAAAGCTATAGCTCCGGGTAGAAAATGTCACTACCCTACCCAATCTCCCACTGAGGTACACAGCCGATTGTACTCACCTCCTCAGACCGATGTCCCAACAGCGAGTCGAGCAAGAGTTTCCAGGCTGGGCAGGGACTGGAAACTAACCAATGTACTCTCTCCAACGCAGTACACAACCCAAAGGCAACCAATACTTGGCCTATCAAACGCAAACAAACTAACAACATTTACAAAGAAAGACCCTACAGAATTGGACATTAACTCCACGTTCTCCCAAACACAACCGGTTCAAGATCCCAGACGAGCACCCACTTGTCACGAACCGGCTCAAGTTCGTAACAAAAGGGAGACACGTGGAGACAAGGAATACTCAAAGTATATATTTATTAACTAAAGTAAACTAAATCAAATAACAATGGTGTGTGTAATCAGTAGTGTAAGTGAGTGTTTGCATGCATAAATGTAATATGGAAAAGTGTTGAGAGGTGCCAAAGCAAACAACCAAAAAGGCCACAAAAATACCACAACCAAAGTCAAAGTATCTGCCTGGAGAGAGTCTCCTCAATGAATGTGGAAGAGGTCCATTTATGCTGGGACACACCCGGCCCAGGTGTTTCCCATGTAGCTGACGACCCTCCCAACTCCGCCCACCGGCATCCTAATAAGGAAACAAGAGCAAAGAGAGAATACGCCAGACAGAGTGGGAGGGTCGTCACAGTGTGGACAGGTGTCTTTTATACAGGTAACGAGTTCAAACAGGTGCAGTTAATACAGGTAATGAGTGGAGAACAGGAGGGCTTCTTAAAGAAAAACTAACAGGTCTGTGAGAGCCAGAATTCTTACTGGTTGGTAGGTGATCAAATACTTAAGTCATGCAATAAAATGCAAATTAATTACTTAAAAATCATACAATGTGATTTTCTGGATTTTTGTTTTAGATTCCGTCTCTCACAGTTGAAGTGTACCTATGATAAAAATTACAGACCTCTACATGCTTTGTAAGTAGGAAAACCTGCAAAATCTGCAGTGTATCAAATACTTGTTCTCCCCACTGTATTTCTGGAAAGGTGGATTTTTAGAAGTAGAAGCTCAAACTGTTTGGGCACAGACCTGGATAGTATGAAAAATGTATGCACTCACTAACTGTAAGTCGCTCTGGATAAGAGTGTCTGCTAAATGACTAAAATGTAAATGTAAATGTATGATAGAGCTCTGCAGGCTATCTAGTTATAATTCCTTCTCGCATCTACGCGCTATCGTCCTCTCACCTTTTCCCTTCGCTTGCAGACTTTAGTGCTCAACACAACAACTGTCTGTGACCAGGTGAAAAAACCTTTCCAAGCCAAACCTTCATATCATAACCTCTAACCGCTACACACAGCCTACATCGTTGTCACCATACTAGCGAACATCCTAGTCAACATAGCTAGTAGAACTAAGGCGTTAGTAAACCCGCTACAATCATGCAGTACAGTGTGCAGCAAGCAGTTTAGCAGTTACATTGGCGGGACCCGGTGGCAATAAATTAATCAAACCAAAAGCTTACCTTGACTTGGAAGAGTTCCAGTGTTGGATCGCCATAGCCAACTAGCTAACATAGCATCCATCTCTGTTTGAGCCGGGTGTTTGTGTAGGCTTAACTAGATAGCTGCATTTGCTAAGTGCAAGTTTTAAAAAAATACAACAAAATATAGCTAGCCCTCTCTTGCTTCTCCTTCATTTTTGAAGAAATTAGTTTGTTCAAAACTGTTGAACTATTGTCTTTTTCTTTGAGTCAACTACTCACCAAATGTTATGCACTGCAATGCTAGCTAGCTGTAGCTTATGCTTTCAGTACTAGATTCTTTCTCTGATCCTTTGATTGGGTGGACAACATGCCAGTTCATCATGCAAGAGCTCTGATAAGTTGGAGGACGTCCTCTGGAAGTTGTCATAATTACTGTGTAAGTCTATGGAAGGGGGTGAGAACAATGAGCCACCTAGGCTACTATAGACCTTCATTGCAAAACGGTGTTTTAATCAATTATTTGGTGACGTAAATATATTTAGTGTAGTTTTATCTAAAAAGGAAAACTTTGTTTCTTTATTTTTATGAAGGATGGTCCTCTCCTTCCTTCTCTGAGGAGCCTCCACTGGTGTGTAGTAATGGCTTGAAACAAACGCACGCACTGAAGGTCTCCTAGCCTAGTCAGCATTAGGGATGTGACGGTAATTGAATAACAGTGTAACTGATGGTTATGGATGAATGTCATGAAAATAAAGTAACCATCAAACCATTTACATACAGTGGGGAGAACAAGTATTTGATACACTACTTACAAAGCATGTAGAGGTCTGTAATTTTTATCATAGGTACACTTCAACTGTGAGAGACGGAATCTAAAACAAAAATCCAGAAAATCACATTGTATGATTTTTAAGTAATTCATTTGCATTTTATTGCATGACATAAGTATTTGATACATCAGAAAAGCAGAACTTAATATTTGGTACAGAAACCTTTGTTTGCAATTACAGAGATCATACGTTTCCTGTAGGTCTTGACCAGGTTTGCACACGCTGCAGCAGGGATTTTGGCCCACTCCTCCATACAGACCTTCTCCAGATCCTTCAGGTTTCGGGGCTGTCGCTGGGCAATACGGACTTTCTGCTCCCTCCAAAGATTTTCTATTGGGTTCAGGTCTGGAGACTGGCTAGGCCACTCCAGGACCTTGAGATGCTTCTTACGGAGCCACTCCTTAGTTGCCCTGGCTGTGTGTTTCGGGTCGTTGTCATGCTGGAAGATCCAGCCACAACCCATCTTCAATGCTCTTACTGAGGGAAGGAGGTTGTTGGCCAAGATCTCGCGATACATGGCCCCATCCATCCTCCCCTCAATACGGTGCAGTCGTCCTGTCCCCTTTGCAGAAAAGCATCCCCAAAGAATGATGTTTCCACCTCCATGCTTCACGGTTGGGATGGTGTTCTTGGGGTTGTACTCATCCTTCTTCTTCCTCCAAACACGGCGAGTGGAGTTTAGACCAAAAAGCTATATTTTTGTCTCATCAGACCACATGACCTTCTCCCATTCCTCCTCTGGATCATCCAGATGATCATTGGCAAACTTCAGACGGGCCTGGACATGCGCTGGCTTGAGCAGGGGGACCTTGCGTGCGCTGCAGGATTTTAATCTATGACGGCGTAGTGTGTTACTAATGGTTTTCTTTGAGACTGTGGTCCCAGCTCTCTTCAGGTCATTGACCAGGTCCTGCCGTGTAGTTCAGGGCTGATCCCTCACCTTCCTCATGATCATTGATGCCCCACGAGGTGAGATCTTGCATGGAGCCCCAGACCTAGGGTGATTGACCGTCATCTTGAAATGTTCTAATAATTGCGCCAACAGTTGTTGCCTTCTCACTGCTTGCCTATTGTCCTGTAGCCCATCCCAGCCTTGTGCAGGTCTACAATTTTATCCCTGATGTCCTTACACAGCTCTCTGGTCTTGGCCATTGTGGAGAGGTTGGAGTCTGTTTGATTGAGTGGTGGACAGGTGTCGTTTATACAGGTAACGAGTTCAAACAGGTGCAGTTAATACAGGTAATGAGTGGAGAACAGGAGGGCTTCTTAAAGAAAAACTAACAGGTCTGTGAGAGCCAGAATTCTTACTGGTTGGTAGGTGATCAAATACTTATGTCATGCAATAAAATGCAAATTAATTACTTAAAAATCATACAATGTGATTTTCTGGATTTAGATTCCGTCTCTCACAGTTGAAGTGTACCTATGATAAAAATTACAGACCTCTACATGCTTTGTAAGTAGGAAAACCTGCAAAATCGGCAGTGTATCAAATACTTGTTCTCCCAACTGTAGGCCTACATTCATTTTAGGATTTATTTAATTAACTTTCTTTTCATGTAGATAACCTTTACCTAATAGCAGGAGTATTTACTAATGATTATAAGCAATTGTTTTGCCAACTTAGGCTGTCTATTAAACTTTCTACATCTCCTCTGCTTTCCAACTGTCCTTTGCTCAAGCAGCCAACGAGACCCCATAAAATTACAGCCCTTCTATCCCCTCAAAGTAGAATAGTAGCCTAGGCTATAGTGTTGGCCTGCAACGCACTTTTATGAATGCCCATGTGGTAGCCTACCATTTGTAAAACAGGCAATTTACCATTAATCACTGTCTTTTGGTTACATTAATTTCTGTTAATGCATGTATTACAGTGGGGGGAAAAAGTATTTAGTCAGCCACCAATTGTGCAAGTTCTCCCACTTAAAAAGATGAGAGAGGCCTGTAATTTTCATCATAGGTACACGTCAACTATGACAGACAAATTGAGAATTTTTTTCTCCAGAAAATCACATTGTAGGATTTTTAATGAATTTATTTGCAAATTATGGTGGAAAATAAGTATTTGGTCACCTACAAACAAGCAAGATTTCTGGCTCTCACAGACCTGTAACTTCTTCTTTAAGAGGCTCCTCTGTCCTCCACTCGTTACCTGTATTAATGGCACCTGTTTGAATTTGTTATCAGTATAAAAGACACCTGTCCACAACCTCAAACAGTCACACTCCAAACTCCACTATGGCCAAGACCAAAGAGCTGTCAAAGGACACCAGAAACAAAATTGTAGACCTGCACCTGGCTGGGAAGACTGAATCTGCAATAGGTAAGCAGCTTGGTTTGAAGAAATCAACTGTGGGAGCAATTATTAGGAAATGGAAGACATACAAGACCACTGATAATCTCCCTCGATCTGGGGCTCCACGCAAGATCTCACCCCGTGGGGTCAAAATGATCACAAGAACGGTGAGCAAAAATCCCAGAACCACACGGGGGACCTAGTGAATGACCTGCAGAGAGCTGGGACCAAAGTAACAAAGCCTACCATCAGTAACACACTACGCCGCCAGGGACTCAAATCCTGCAGTGCCAGACATGTCCCCCTGCTTAAGCCAGTACATGTCCAGGCCTGTCTGAAGTTTGCTAGAGTGCATTTGGATGATCCAGAAGAGGATTGGGAGAATGTCAAATGGTCAGATGAAACCAAAATATAACTTTTTGGTCAAAACTCAACTCGTCGTGTTTGGAGGACAAATAATGCTGAGTTGCATCCAAAGAACACCATACCTACTGTGAAGCATGGGGGTGGAAACATCATGCTTTGGGGCTGTTTTTCTGCAAAGGGACCAGGACGACTGATCCGTGTAAAGGAAAGAATGAATGGGGCCATGTATCGTGAGATTTTGAGTGAAAACCTTCCATCAGCAAGGGCATTGAAGATTAAACGTGGCTGGGTCTTTCAGCATGACAATGATCCCAAACACACCGCCCGGGCAACGAAGGAATGGCTTCGTAAGAAGCATTTCAAGGTCCTGGAGTGGCCTAGCCAGTCTCCAGATCTCAACCCCATAGAAAATCTTTGGAGGCAGTTGAAAGTCCGTGTTGCCCAGCGACAGCCCCAAAAAATCACTGCTCTAGAGGAGATCTGCATGGAGGAATGGGCCAAAATACCAGCAACAGTGTGTGAAAACCTTGTGAAGACTTACAGAAAACGTTTGACCTGTGTCATTGCCAACAAAGGGTATATAACCAAGTATTGAGAAACCTTTGTTATTGACCAAATACTTATTTTCCACCATAATTTGCAAATAAATTCATAAAAAATCCTACAATGTGATTTTCTGGATTTCTTTTTCTCATTTTGTCTGTCATAGTTGACGTGTACCTATGATGAAAATTACAGGCCTCTCTCATCTTTTTAAGTGGGAGAACTTGCACAATTGGTGGCTGACTAAATACTTTTTTCCCCCACTGTAAGTACAGTAATTTACTGTTTTTATTCTCGGAGTGGAAATGTTGTTTGCAGAGTTCACAACCTGCTACACTTTTGAGAAACAAGTTTTGGTGTATTTCATACCATAATTTACGTGCTCCATGTGAGCAACCTGAGCACTCATAGAAGTAAGTACCTGGCCTGCTTCCACTTAATGTCAAAAGAAGGAAAGTGCCCAGCTGGGCTTCTGTAATTTTTTTGTTCACCTCACACAGTAAAGTCAACAAGGTTTATAATATATATATATATTTTTTTTACATCCATTCAAATTATAACAGTTTCTCACAGTATTTGAGTTTAGGCTACATTATTTATCTCTTTGAAGAACATATGCCAATGCCACTGCAATCAGCAGCAGGGTTTGTGACGTTATCTGAATGTTTCCGGAAAGGTGGGAGAAAACCCATCGTTTGAATGGTTTTGTGTGTCGAAATAGGATCTCTATTTATTTCTTTATATGCAGAAAAGACAACAGACAAGGACAAGGTAGGCATATACACTACATGACCAAAAGTATGAGACACCTGCTCGTCGAACATCTCATTCCAAAATCATGGACATTAATATGGAGTTGGTCCCCCCTTTGCTGCTTTAACAGCCTCCACTCTTCTGGGAAGGCTTTCCACTAGATGTTGGAACATTGCTGCAGGGACTTGTTTCCATTCAGCCACAAGAGCATTAGTGAAGTCGAGCACTGATGTTGGGCGATTAGGCCTGGCTCGCAGTCGGCGTTCCAATTCATCCCAAAGGTGTTGGATGGGGTTGAAGTCAAGGCTTACATTTACATTTTTGTCATTTAGCAGATGCTCTTATCCAGAGCGACTTACAGTAGTGAGTGCATACTTTTTCATACTGGTCCCCCGTGGGAATTGAACCCACAATCCTGGCATGGCAAGTGCCATGCTCTACCAACTGAGCCACATGGGACTCTGTGCAGGCCAGTCAAGTTCTTCCACACCGATCTCGACAAACCATTTCTGTATGTACCTTGCTTTGTGCACAGGGGCATTGTCATGCTGAAACAGGAAAGGCCCTTCCCCAAACTATTGCCATAAAGTTGGAAACACAGAATTGTCTAGAATGTCATTGTATGCTGTAGCGTTAAGATTTCCCTTCACTGGAACTAAGGGGCCTAGCCCGAACCATGAAAAACAGCCCCAGACCATTATTCCTCCTCCATCAAACTTTACAGTTGGCACTATGCATTCGGGCAAGTAGCGATCTCCTGGCATCCGCCAAACCCAGATTCGTCCATCGGACTGCCAGATGGTGAAGCGAGGACAGACGATTTTTAGCACTCGGCGGTCCCGTTCTGTGAGCTTGTGTGGCCTTCCACTTCGTGGCTGAGCTGTTGTTGCTCCTAGATGTTTCCACTTCACAATAACAGCACTTACAGTTGACCGGGGCAGTTCTAGCAGGGCAGAAATTTGATGAACTGACTTGTTAGAAAGGTGGCATCCTATGATGGTGCCACGTTGAAAGTCACTGAGCTTTTCAGTAAGGCCATTCTACTGCCAATGTTTGTCTATGGAGATTGCATGGCTGTGTGCTGGATTTTATACACCTGTCAGCAATGGGTGTGGCTGAAATAGCCGAATCCACTAATTTGAAGAGGTGTCCACATACCTTTTTTACATCTTTACTTTGACTCCATTAATGTTGTGTCAATACGAAAATGCAACAGATCCTCTCCAACCTGGCATTTCTTAATTTGTTGATTTAATATTTATAATAACCTGAATAATAATAATAATGAAATGCCATGATAATAACGAAGTGTAATGGCTTGTTTCATATAGGTTTTATTAAGAAGCATATCCATGTAAACAAGTGTACAAACAGAATTGTGACCGCCTCTTTTATTTTTGTCATCCTATTTAGCTAGGCTAGCCTGCCTAAGTATGCTACAGAGCTGTCAATCATTTTACTAGTTTTTCAAAGTAGATAAGGCATTAGTTTTCCGAACTCTCTATCCCGCTCTCTCTTGTGTTGTGTACATTCCTCTCTCATGCAGCGGTGTATGCGGTCTGTGTGTATCTAACATAGCAGGCATAAAAGTGTAGCCATCTCTGTCAGATGGAAAAGAACAGGCGCAATGGATTATGGTCATTGTAGTTAATTACCATGTTTTTTGTTTGAGCAGTGTGACATTTGTCACTATATGAAACACACACACAGGCAGTGTACTTGGCAGCAAAAGGGCTGGACTCTGTCATCACATTTGATGACAAAGTTGATTTTTTATTGTGTGTAGGGCAGTGTATCAGTATGCCTACACTAGGGGCTCAATTCAATCATTTTGGTATAGTAGCTGTCTTTTCTCATGGTCAGTTATACCACAATGATTTTACATACCAGAATAACCTACCAGTGTCTTGTAGTCTCCCCTCTTTGGTTGATGTTATGAATAATTAGTATAAATGTGCAGGGTTTTTTCTGCATAGAAAAGTATTGGTCTGTGTTTTTTGGGGGGACGCCTTTGTCCAAACATTTTTTTTTAAATGATATTTTATTATTATACTTTTTTTTGTTTTGATTTTGTTATAATGTTTGAGTCACTCAGATAGCATAAGCCATGGCAAAATAGCTTTAACATTTACATTTTAGTCATTTAGCAGACGCTCTTATCCAGAGCGACTTACAGTTAGTGAGTGCATACATTTTCATACTGGCCCCCCGTGGGAAACGATCCCACAACCCTGGCATTGCAAGCACCATGCTCTACCAACTGAGCTACAGGTGACATACAAATACTTTGTGGACTGCGGGCCGCCAGTTGGGGAACCCTGCTTTAGAGAAACTAGAGTACTGATCCGGTTGTTATAGTTTAAGAATGTAACCTACACCAACAGAATTGGCCAGTTTAAGTGAACACACTTGTGAATTCAATAAAACAGATGAAGCTGTATTTGTGAACAAAGTCAGAATGAGTAATTTGACACATTGTGGATATAGGATATTCCATTTTATTCATACACTAGCCTAATCTGTATTGAAAGATTCAGGTTGATTGAATTTACATACATTTTGGATGTAGTGAGTGTGAGTCAGTTAGTCTACGTTGCAAAAGGTAAAACAAGAAAGAACAGACCTAAAATGAAAGGCATCAGTACTCTAGTTTCTCTAAAGCAGGGTTCCCCAACTGGCGGCCCGCAGTCCACAAAGTATTTGTAATTATGTTCCGGCCCCCCGACCATCCGCTCAAGAAAAAATCGGCCCGCGGCTAAATCTAGTTGAGGATCCCTGCTCTATAAAGCGTATTGAAAAAGCATGTGTTGTGTGTATCTACCTACTGTTACAGAGAAACATGAAAGTCGAGGAGTGAGAGTCAATACAGTTTATTAATCAAACATTGAAGAAGCGTACAAACTATGCTACTTAAAGTGTTGCAGGTCCTTTTTCTGTCCATGTCCTTGCACGTGTGTGAGAGAGTGAAAGTGTCAGTGAGTGTGTGGGAACAATGAGGTAGCTTAAACTAAGGTCAATAATTATTGCAATTATACAGGCTAGGCCTACTAACTAGATTCTGTAGAAGTCTGTAACAGCATAACTGTTGTCCTCTGTGTTCTTAAAGGAAAGATTCAGCCATTTTGAATGTTTTGGGGCATCTGAGCGATGTTCTATTGATTCCTGGGGTCATTTCATGTGTATCTGAGCTCTTGCCGTTCACACAGGCAGAAATACAGCCACTATGATGTAGCATTGTGATAAAGCCGCTCTCACTAAACTGGAAGTTAATAGGAAGATGATTTTTAGATCGCTACAAAGTCTATCATACATGTCAGATTTCAATTTTGGATGATGTCATAACGCGGGAGGTTGTCTTCTCTCGAATGAGCCATTGATAATATTTTTGCAATATTCCTACCTCGAGAAATGTGTAATTTAACAGAGGGTCCACAAGAATTCTCCTATTTTTCTGCCTCTTCAGTCCAGGGTGCATTGCATGGTGCTGCCCAGTGGCTCATAGAGCGGAATCGTGAGAGGCTCTGTTGGAAATGTAGGAAACTGCAAAGTCCGAGGAAGCTTGGGGAGAGGATTGCCTAATCTTGGAGGGTAAGGGAAAATGCTGTTTTATGAAAAAACAGGAACAGATGTAAGTAGTTGTCATGATACCAGAATTTTTACTTCGATACCAGGTTTAGTATCACAATATTCGATACCAAAACGATACCACGGCAAAAAAAGGAGGCATATTAGCCAAAGTCATAGAATGACACTTGATCCAGACAGATAAACTCAGCTACTGCTCTGTTTAATCTTGGGCATCTTGAGTTCAATATCATTACATTTGAACATTTTAATGTGAATTATTTTAGAGACAGCCATGTATGCATTAATGAATCAATTATACAATCATTTTGAGTTTGTTTTTACCAATCTAACTACAAAACAACAATGGTAATCATTTATTTGAATGGTAAATCTCTACTGATAAACTGGGTAAATCAAGATGTAGCGTAGGTCTATTCACATTACAGGTGAATGCATATTATTCAATAGGAGTTTGTGCATGCATTGAGTTATTGAGCTTGTTTTAGCTGATTTCATGGGGCTACAGATGACAAACAATCCCTTCCATTTAGAACTATTTTATTGGCAACTGCTATGAGAACATATTTTATTGTACTGATCAACAACATTTGCATAGAAGCGCTCTTCTTTTATAAAAGTGTGTACTGTCTCTTTAAGAAAGTAATGCTGTCATTCACACAGCAGATTGTGGCTGTGGAATCTGACTTTGTGGCTGTGGAATCTGATTTTGTGGCTATGGAAACCAGACGGGAGCATTGAGGTATAATGACGGGAGGCGAGGTAGACGAAAAAGCGAATTCGTTTTTGGTGGCGAGGGAGACAAAGTGAATTTATAACGTTTTTGGTCACAATCAGCTTTGAAATCAGCATATTTTGCATTATGGTTTATCACAAACAAAGTACTAAGTGATAAGTTGCGTCAATTCAAATCTGGTATTGGAACAAAAAGAGGGCAATACACGTCTTCTAAAATAGACTAGTATTTTAATTAATGCAAAACGCTTCAATGGTAAATATGATGTTCGTATATAAGGGTCCACTGAAATACCACGCAGGGTAGTCAGAGAACTGGTCCATTGTTATAGGTTCTTCTTTAAATACTCTGACAGAGATAGTTCCCGCTCCCTGCTGGCCTATCAGAGTAGAGACTGAGCGTGGTTTAGACTTACTCAGCCTATCGTTGGCGCACAGGCTGGTCCCAGTCCCTTGACGCTTCACTGTTGCCAGGTGTCAGTTGTTTTCTCCACAACTTGTCTCGAGTCAGCAACCCCAGACACAGTTTGTAGCAGAACACATGTCCTTGAGCGGTCTAACAAAGAGGCAGTGTGTGAGTATGTGAGACACAAGTCTTATCTCAGCCTACCCCCTAATAGTTCCTCACATTAATCACAGCTTGTTATGTTGACCAATCTATATCAGTACAGCACAAACCTATTATGTTTAATCATTAATGTATTATTTCTAAGCTAGGCATCACATCTAGTTATAAGAAAATAGATCCCCACATAGGGTAGCTTCCAGCTTTATTTGTAGGCACATTTTCCTTGCTAACTTACAGCTGTAAGTTAGCAAGGAAAATGTGCCTACAAATAAAGCTGGAAGCTACCGATATCGACTTGCATTGTAAAGTGTAACTAGCCTATATGGACAGTGTTTTGTGAAAAGTAATGAACAGTTTCAACATTTCGACATGCCGTGTTGCATTATTCAAGTGTGTTAAATTCTGTGCAGTGGGGAGCTAACAATGCAGCCCAGACAGCTGTAGCAGGCACTTTTCTATTCGTGCTATAAAGGGGCTGATACAGACTTGATCCTCTCAATCACATGAGACACATTTGACAGAAATTAGTGCTGAACGTAACAAAAATTCTAGTAACAAACTGTTTTTTTTGTGTGTGTATCGAAAAAGTACCAAATTTTCGGTATAGCAACACTAGATGGAAGTGATTTAGCGGGTGTATTTTCACTACAGGACATGTAAGGATGCTCGTAGATGTATTACATGGAATGGGCAACATTTTCCTTCAAGTCCATATCTGAACCTATAGGAGGAATGTAAAGATAATACAGTAGGCCTATCTTTCATTACATTTTACATTTTAGTCATTTAGCAGACACTCTTATCCAGAGCGACTTACAGTTAGTGAATACATATTTTTTTATACTGGCCCCCCGTGGGAATCGAACCCACAACCCTGCCGTTGCAAACGCCATGCTCTATCAACTGAGCTACATCCCTGCCGGCCATTCCCTACCCTGGACGACGCTGGGCCAATTGTGCGCCGCCCATGAGTCATGAGTCCCGTCTGCTTTTCTTTTGGCCTGATTCAGACATGCAGGAGTGGGATTCTGTCCTTGCCTGACAGGCTGAACACAGCCTTGAGAAGGTTCTCAGATATTCTTTTGTGAACAAATGTTTCATTTTGTCTATTATAATAAGGTTGGTAGCAACATGTGAAAATTGTTGTGGAAATCTGTTTCAGTTCGAGTCGACTACAAAACCCACAATGCAATGCTCTCTCTTTGGGCTGGCTGGTTAGCTAGCCATTGTAGCTACACACAATGGCTGTGTCCAGGGCCAGCGCCAGAACAAATCTGTTGGACGGGCATGGGGGCATGTTTTTTTTCACGGGACCACCTATGTGGAGATATATATATCAAATGAAAAATACAAATTAAATATGTGTTAAATAAATTGTATTTGTGTAGTGCCTTTGTTACAACTATGAAACAGAAAGCATTGTTGTTGGCACCCGGTATAAGCTTATTTTTATAACGACAAAATACAAATAAATACCCCAACCACCAAGATGCATGGTCAAATGACGAAAACATCAGCAGCCTAAACATCATTACAAGCGCCAAGTGTGCTTGATAATTGTGAAAATCATCACAAAAGCAATAATGGCATTATGAATATAAGTGTTGATAGCAGTCAAAAAGTCAATTATCAGTTGGAGCATGTCCATGTCACATTACCTAAATAACGAAAGCTGTTGAGTGCGTTGCTGATTTTATTTATTGCGTGATGTAGGGCCGGCTCCCTCAGAGATCACATTTTGTGCTGATAATAGCCGTTGCATTCTCACCGGTTCAATTCCAAACACTGTTTCATTTGGTGGTGGTATGGGCACCTGCTCAGTCCGCATGGTTCTGACTTTTTTGCTTAGGCCTCTGCGGTGTGGGTTCAGGTTGCGGCTCAGAATCAGAAGAATACTCAGAGGTGTCATTATGTTACATGTCTTACCCACCATCGAAGTCGTTTCGTTTTAGCAATGCTAACGAATGCATCTATTCGTCTCGGTCTTCTTGCCATTGTAAATTACGCACGCTCTCACTGTGTACTCCAAGTAGGCCAGAGTAGACTGATAGAGTACATATCATTTTGAGATTATAATTAGAATAGATAAATACAATAGAATGGCCCTCCCTGCTGTTCATTCACAATTGGTGATTACATAATTATGCATTTTTCGCTTCCCCTCACTCATCAACTCATCCACTTTCCCCATAATACTTTAGCCTACTTCTTTTATTTAATCTGTTATTATGTGTGAAATTAGTTTTGGTATAGTTTAGGTTCACTTTCGAGGCCATTATCGGGGTGATTTTCAACTGGGAAAGTCATCTTCAACTATCGGGAGAAGGAGGGGAGCAGGTCCTACTATTGAGAGAAGGAGAGGCAACGGGGGAAACTATAAAAACTGTCTACAACACCAGTTCTGTTTGTGATATTAAGATTCTAACAACGACAGTCAAGGACGGAGGGGGGCATTACTTTAAAAATGGTAGCGTAATACATTTTTTAAATTCATGATCAGTCCAAATGACTGCTTTAGCAGTTCTATTGTGGGTTTTATAGTAACAACATGTAATTTAACTGTAAAAATGTATTAGCCTACCTTTTCATGTGGCATGAACACAACCAGTCATGATATTTACATCTGATTGTAAAACAGATCACTTCAAAAAGTAGGTTACCTTTGCACGTTAGTCCAAAATAGCATCCGATCGACTGAAACAGCGCCCTTCTGTATTACAATATGTAGCCCCATGTATCTGATGCGGTCTGGCAATGTCATATTCTTTTAGTCCAGACAGCATCAGATACATGTGCTACATATTCTGAGGCACGAGAGGTGCTGTTTCGCTTGATCGGATGCTTTATCTGACAATGATGGGACTTTGTCGGCGCGCGTCTCGGTCAAATACATTTTCAATATTTAAATATTTTTTTTGGAGGGGCATGGAGGTACTGTAGGGCGGGCCAGGAGGTACTACCATTTGGGACGGGTTTAGAAGGCAGCATAAAGTGACAACGCATTCCACCGAGGGCGAGATGTTTGTTTACATTGTAGCTACTGTAGCAGCTTGAGCAACTAGTGCTAGCAATTCAGTGAACAACTATCCCAAAATGTAAATGTCTGACACAAATAGCAAGTAAACAAGTAACAGAATCGATCTCCTCAGTACCTGTTCATGAATTATTGATGACACCGACCAGAATAATTATCCTACGGCAGTGGTCACCAACCGGTCGATCTCCAAGGCATTCCTAGTTGATCACCAAACATTTCTGTAAAAAAAAACAACGATAAAGCCTTGCGTTCCTATTTATTTATGCGTTTGCGCTGTTAGCGGTAGGTGCACTTGATTCAGCAGCCTTAGCGCTGGGAAGGCAAAGTGTTCCCATTTTGAACCATTCCATGTGTCTAAAGGTAAAACTCCGCCTCGAGCCATAGACTGTAAAAAGAAGCCTCGAACGCACAGCAAAGTTCAAAACCATGACTAGAGACTCAACGAATACAGCAAAGAGATTTGGTTTATTTGTGTACGTTTATGTTTAAGTTGTGATTCAGCACTGTCAACACTTTGTTCAACACCTTTATAAGCCACCAGCACTGCAGCTGAAATGAATGAGTAAGCCTATAGCAAAGTGTTCTATAATAATAATAATAATAATATGCCATTTAGCAGACGCTTTTATCCAAAGCGACTTACAGCCATTAAGCTTGCGTTATTATTATTTCATTTCGAGGAATATTTCACTTTCTCTGGTCATAGGAGTAAGAACATACATTTGTGCATGAGGCCGAAATAATGCAGTGCGACTTAAGTTTCGCCTTCAGCTGGAAGACTGTGTCCCCTTTTCTCAGCGGAGGGCGGAGGGACTGTGAGTCGTGTGAGAGGCAGCCTCACCGCTGCTCCCTCCCTCCCCTCAGACTGACCATCAGATGACCACTGTCCTAAGGTATAGGGTCCTCCTCTCGCATATTGCTTAGTCTGCAGCTCCATCGTTGTGGACAGACAAGCAGCCTTGCATACATAATACAGGATCCGATTTTTTAAAGAATATATTTTACTGACTGTTTAAGAATGATTAATAGCCAGAATAGTGGTGGTACACCATGAAGCTAATATTGCATTAGAGCTGCTAAAGTTTTTTCTATGAGTAGGCTGTCAGTGGAGGCTGCTGAGAGGAGAACGGCTCATAATAATGTCCAGAATGGAGCAAATGGAATGGCATCAAACACCTGGAAACCATCTGTTTGATGTATTTGATACCATTCCACATTTCAGCTCCAGTCATTACCACGAGCCCATTCTCCCCAGTAAAGGTGCCACCAACCTCCTGTGGTAGGCTTGCATTGCGATTAATTCATACATCTATCACACCCGTGCATATTATATTAAATTACACAGATGTTCAGGATAACATGGTTTTATATTAGTTGATAACTAATATTGAAAAGGTGATATGATGCAATTTAACTAGATAAGGCCTAGGCTACTTCATCCTAATGTAAGCTAAACACGTTGGATGCAAATACTGGCATGTGATAAAGGATAACATGTCCAATATAATTCGGAATTATAGGAAAAGCAGCCAACAAGTGCTCAGCATATGTGGGAACTCCTTCAAGACTGTTGGAAAAGCATTCCTCATGAAGCTGCACTGTATTCCCAAACAGTTGTACTAGCTCATAAGTAATAAGGTCATAACAGTCAAATGTCGTTATGCAGTTGACCAAACTATAAAGTGTTGAGCTCTGTTGAGATTTATGCCACTTTAATTGAAGAGCGCTCAATATTTTATAGGTAATTTGTGTGGAACGCTCAAAAAGTTTAGGAAGTGTCATGACGTTATCGACGTCATGACGTTCTGGTGGGTGGGTCATCTCTCCCTCAGGAAAGCTGAGTCAGCCATCTTGAATTTGCCGAGATGCGGGGTTGTTTGGGCCGCCCGTGTGGATGTGGAACACAGTTTAATTTGTTTTAATTTGTTTGCAATGCGCACTTTTATGCTGCCCGCTTGAAACCACCACCACCACCTCCGTTTTTATCATTAGTCTTATTGCCCTCGTTTTCTTAAGCGCCATCTTATCATCACCTCTGATTTGGTAAGTAACTCTGTTTTTTTTTCATTTTTTTTTTTCAATTGAATTTCGATAGTCTTAAATGTGGAACTGGGAATACATTTGTACAATGTGCACAGTGAATATTTGTTGTAAATAGTGTAAAAATCCAAGTAGTTGTAACTTTAGAAGTTGTTAAATATGTGATAAATACGTTACGTTACTTCATCTTACAACGGTGTAACATTATCAGCAGGTTTCCTGGATGAACTACATTTCCCATAATGCATGTTTGCCCGGGACATTGACGGTGGAGGAAGGTCCATGAGTTTTCGCTGTTCGCCGGTAATGCAAGTGCGTACTGTGATTATACTTATTTCAATAAGTGTCTGCCTTACACAGTAAATATTTTACGTTATCGAGCTGTGTGTACGTGTGTGCTAGCGTGAAACTAACAATGCTAAACAACATAATGTGAGTGTGTTATCATTATGCTTACCAGGCCTGTGTATTTCTTCCTAGGCTCAAGTGTGTGGTTGTGAGATCATCTCGAAATCCTTTTAACAGTTCAGGTAGGATGTATTATGAAATAGTGTTACTAATGTAATACATTGCTAAAACCAAGTATAGAGTGTATTTGTTATAATTCATTGGTATTAGATTTAAAAGGTGATCGAATAGCTCCTGATTTGTAATGTCATTAATGCATTTCTTTTGAAGCAATGTTTTTAAAAAAATGTACAAGTGAATAGGTTGGTTTACTTTTAAGTTTAAATTTCCCACGTATCTCGTTAAAGTTTTGACCAATGAGCTAACTTGTTAAGTTGTGGCCAATGGGAGAGTGGACTGGTTGCCGGGAAAGAAAAGGGAGGGAAAAGTTGAAAGAAGGGAGAGTAGAGACGTTAGTGGGGTTGGTGAAGGAAAAACGACCAAAGGAAACGATAAAGAGAGAACAAAACCATACCTACAGAGTTTTTTTAAGGGAAATCCTGATTTTATTTCTATAAGAGAGTGTTTATTATTTAGTTAAGAAAGACCAAGTGGAGACTGAAGCTGCCGTCGCATTGTGGAGACATTCGCGACATTCGACATCCTAGAGGTTAGCCTAGCATCGTGCAAGACTTGGAGAGAATTGCTTGTGACGATCAGTTCGGGTTTCCAACAGATGTCTGTTGCTGCTACCGAGTACTGGCTGCATTGATAGCTGTGTTCGCGGTGGATCTTGTGAGGACACCTGCACGGAACTACTATATTTTGCTGAGGCATTATCTACAAGTAGTGAGTAACTACAAATGTGGGGTGGACTTCGGGACTTTATGTATGTCGTCATTTTTTTTATGAGCTCCAACGCGCGCCCAGGGTTTAAGCAAGCTTGCAAATAATTTGGACATGGGGTTGTGGAAAAATCATTGGGGTTTATAATTTGTATTTCTTTTGATGTGATACATTGAACATTTGATTAATATAGATCTTGAACCTTATGTCTGTTGTATTGGTGGAGTCATTTACTGTTTCAGTTTCATTTAATGCATGGGAAAGCATATCCTTACAACAATAACCAAGTCTATAATCATTCTATCTGAAGTTAATACCCTATTTGTCATTCACCCTAGCAAGTTTACAATAGGGATTCTTATTGGAGATGTCCTTCTCACCTAATATCCCATGCTGTTCAGATATTCTAAATAAGGTAATATCGTGAGAGTCAAATTCGAGCCTGGTGAGAGGGTTACACTAATAATTGGTTTTATTTTATGTGTTTCCACAGTCATTCTTTTGCTATTTCTCTAAATGTTTTTATCTCAACTGTGGGGTCAACAGTTGATCACTTGAACCCTTTATTAATACTTTGTTAAATACAAAGAACAACAACAGAAATAGCAGATCTATAAGCACACAACTTTGATGCTTTGCTTGTTAATAACTAACTTGCTTATCTTTTAACATTTTCATTTTTACTATAATTAGTGTACAATGAATGTTTTTGATATTTGTGTAATTATTATTGTAATGGATATTTTTTGTCCATGTAGGAACAACGTGATGTAAATATGAGACGGGCCCTCGTCCTTCGTGCACTTCCTGTGTACCTGCGTGAAGATGCCTCCCAAGTTTTTCAGGACCTGTAATGTAAGTGTACTGGCCTCACTATCAATCCCTTTGCTTAGCTATTCAGTCAGCTTAAACATGACATCACTCAAAGAACTCTAGGAGAACCAGAGGGGCATTCCAGAAAGCAGGTTATGTGAAAACCATCAGTAGCCAATTGTATTTTTTCCAACAACGTAATTTCAAAGTCTGTGTTTCTAGTTTGTCGCCGCATTGAGTATGAGATAAAATGTTTTTATATTTCATTTTCAGCCGATTTTAAATAAAACAAAATAGCCTAAAATAAAACATTGAACAACATTCAACCACTTCCTTAAAGGCTAATATAAAATAAAGTGATGTTAAATTCAAAA
The DNA here is from genome assembly GCF_964263955.1 of Coregonus lavaretus. Taxonomy (NCBI): domain Eukaryota; kingdom Metazoa; phylum Chordata; class Actinopteri; order Salmoniformes; family Salmonidae; genus Coregonus; species Coregonus lavaretus. The sequence goes on along the minus strand of NC_140009.1, from coordinate 44,365,795 downwards.
TGAAAAGACGACTGCATCTGAAACTCTGTCAGTGATTTATATAACAGCCGCAGCCAGAAAATGTCTGCTTCCTGTTTTCTCCCGTTGCCATGGTGAATAACCGTATCGGAGCTCCATTGATGATGGCTTTTTACTAGTCGTCAGGCACAAGCTCAACTCCGAGTTAACGTACTCTGAGTCAACTTACCTAACTCAGATCAGCTGTTCTGTAACTGAAAACTCAGTTTCACTTCACGGGGTAAGTCAACTCTGAGTTCAGGGTTAGGCTCAGTTTGTTGAACCTCCTTTCTGGAATAGCCCCCAGAACCTGTTTATGAAGTTTCCTTGAGTTGTTATTCTGCAAACTGACATGTAGAAATTACATAAATGAAAAGGTAAGTATAAAGAATTCCACTAAACAAAAAGTATGCTTACAGGTAGGTGTGAAACTAACATAAAATAATAAGCATGTGTAAAGAAAATAGTTTAAACATGTAGCTTAGTTGCAGTCTAAGTGCAAAGTGACCGTAATGTCTAGACATCATTAGCATGATTTGTATCCTTGAGGGGCTGAACTCATTTTTGTATTATTTGTGTTTTATAGTCAGCAGATGGTCCAGACCTCACTGACACTCCGGTGGCTCTCCTGACAGTTGTCACTGATGATACTACTGATGCGGCCCTCTTCAGCCCTGAGAGCATCTGTATTGTCGTGGAAGATGAAATACTTGTGAGTGGTCCCACAAACCTGGCTGACTCATTTCTCCTGCTCTTTGGGTATGTCTATGCACTAGACCTACAGTACCCAAAGAATCTTGAGCTTACATTCACATTTATCCAAAAAGTTGTGATGTGTCTTGAGGACAACAAACCACTGAAAGGCCGTCTACTGACACTGAAGAATGATTTGTTCAATGAGTGAATCACTCAGAATGGACTATTTGTTGAGCTGAGTATTGAGGATGTTTTTAGTTTTTTTCCCCTCTTTACAAATGTAATAATTTGCCTCTTCTACCTCATGTTTAATATGTTACACTGTTTGCCTCTTCTACCTCAGATTTAATACATTGATTGTTAATAGATAAATATCACAACATTGACGTATTGCCAAGCCCAAGTTTTTGTACTGTACTTGTGGGAAACGACTGTTGAATTCATGCACTATACATGTTTAATGTTGTGTGACCTAATGCTTACCTTGATGTTGCCAGTTGAAGTACGGCACAGTAGAAACCAGTACTTTTATTTGAATGTTTTATTTTAAAAAAGTGAGTTGCAGCCTTCAAGGTACAGTAAGTGCCAAAACGTTTTAAATGGCTCCACATTCTAATAGTTGTCATTGCTGTTGAGGATGGATTATAATTAGAATCTTATTGAATTTTATCATGAAGCCTTTGAGTTTTTATCATAATGTTTACTGAATAGTGTGATATGGAGACCCAAAATACTGAATCTACCCTCTGTAGCAATGACCACTATCAGAATATGGAACTATTAACACTTAATGTACTTTAAAACACATTTTGTTTTTATGGAGTCATTTCCTTTTCCTTTTTTGTTTTAATTTATGACAAGCACTTTGTTTTGACTGAGCTCCTTTTGATTCGTGCCTTTTTAAAAGCACATTGTGTTGAATAAAAAAAAAAGTTAAATTGTCACTGTGGTGTCACTTTCATGTTTTCTAACATTATTCGCTGATTATAATTGTGTAATGGACCGACATCAGTATTTCAGTTTAGAATTAATTTTGTTTGCATGTCCCACATTATGAGTTGAAGAATATTGAAAATTTTGAGTGTATTTCACACATTATATGAGTTGAAGAATATTTAATATTTTGAGTGTATTTCCCACATTTATGAGTTGAAGAATATTTAATATTTTGAGTGTATTTCCCACATTATATGAGTTGAAAAATATTGAAAATTTTGAGTGTATTTCCCACATTATATGAGTTGAAAAATATTGAAAATTTTGAGTGAATTACTCCCTAATTATAAGTTGAGGAATATCAATATTTATAAGATAACATTGAGATAATTTAAGGCAACTGTAAATATAATTTTTATTTTATGTAAACTTAAAACATTTAAAAACATCACTAAAATATTTTTGTGTAATCTGTTACAAAATAATTTTTGAGTTATGTGAACTTATTAGGGTTTACAGTGTGGTTGAGAGAATGCCAAGAGTGTGCAAAGCTGTCATCTAGACAAAGGGTGGCTACTTTGAAGAATCTAAAATCTAAAATATATTTTGATTAGTTTAACACTTTTTTGGTTACTATATGATTCCATGTGTGTTATTTCATAGTTTTGATGTCTTCACTATTATTCTACAATGTAAAAATAAAGAAACCCTTGAATGAGTGGGTTTGTCCAAACATTTGACTGGTACTGTATATATTCAATGAAATTAATACAGCATTGTAATATTACTGATGCCTTTCTCTCTCCTTGCAGGGGATAAGACAGATCAACAACAGGCACCAGATGCCCAAGCCTCAAAACCAGAAACGTGGAGACTTTAACACTTGTAATTTTAAATAAATGTTAACATTTTTATTTGTTTTCCTGTATCTGTTCATGAGTCCTTAAAACACAGTCCATTTGACAAAATAAGTAATTCCCAAGTGAGGGACATCTCAAGGACATTAACCTCCAACATTCATAAGCTTGTTCAGTACATGAGGGCAAATTTAGTCATGACCGCCACAGGTGCTTTTATACACAGAACGGGAGTTTACAAGTTTTTGTTCCAGCCCTTAACTAACAACAGAAAATCACATCTGTATTTTAGAATGAGCTTCATAATTGCATGATAAACAATAACATGGGTGAATCTATTTATATCTAACATTGAGATCTTGAACACTCCTTAATAGAATCCTGGGATATGGTGATTATCCTGGTGGCTGGGAGGTTCCCAATAAGTTATTTACATCTGCAGGGTGTCAGATGTCCTTCAAGCAGAGACAATGGGTGAGAAAGTAAACCACTTTGGTGACAACTTTAGTCCCTGAAAACAAATGGGAAAAAACTATTTGCCACATGTCTATATCTGACTAGCAAGTTCACCAATTCATGATTTAAAAACAGTCCAGGTCTTCACAATTGACACATTGCTGAATCTACGATTAGGCCTAATTAGTTTAGTTGTTCAACTCCAAACAGCCGATAAGCACGACTAGATCGCATAACGTTAGCTAGCTATCGCGTACGACATGTTAGCTAGCTAGCTTGGCAACGGGCTGATAAACAACAGTTACCCAACATTTGAATTCAAAATACATAGGAAAGTAATTTGTTGAACATTTTAACATCATTTGGTGAATAAATAAACGTTATACTTACATTTCGCGAAGTTATTCCTTATTCTTCTGGAAAATTGTATCCCAAGCGGGGACTTGTGTCCGCCATTAACTCAGAATTGTTTAGAATTTTAGGTGCGGCGAAGGATACATGGGATGCTGCCTTAAAAATCGCCTGAATTAAGGCACCTTAGAAGGCAGCATTTTAAGGTACCTTGGGATTGGGACATGCCAATCTTGACATCCTGACTAGAAATGCTGCCTCAAAAGGCTGCATACTTGTCGATTGGGACACAGCCTTAAATACCAAAGTCAATATCAGCATGTGAAGTAGCCAGTTAGCTGTAAAATCGCCTAAACAAACTGCACTATCAATTTAGGAGTCTACAATCTCACCATGTTCAACCTGCAGATCGATGTGCCTCACAGAGTGGTCTAAAATTCGCAACGGCACCATGCAATGCACCCTGGACTGAAGAGGCAGATAAATAGGAGAAATGTGTTAAACCCTCTGTTAAATTACAAATGTCTCGAGGTAGAAATATTGCAAAAATATGATCAATGGCTCATTCGAGAGAAGACAACCTACCGCGTTATGACATCGGCCATTATTGAAATCTGTCATGTATGATAGACGTTTTCATGATCTAAAAGTAGTTTTCCTATTAACTTCCAGTGTATTGAGAACGGCTTTATCTCAATGCTACGTCATACGGGCCGAATTTCTAACTGCTTGAACGGCAATATCTCAGATACACATGAAAACATGAATTGACCCAGGGAATCGATAGAACATTGTTCAGAGATGCCAAAAACAATATAACAATATATATACATATAATTTGTGTGTGTTATTGTTGGTTTTGTCTGTATGGAAAATTGTAAAAGAAAATGTTTGAAAGAAATTTAAAAAATGGATGAATCTTTACTTTAAGTGCCAGTAAACATGCCACTGGCAGATGTTGTCCGGGCGATCGGTGTAAGGCCCCAGCCAGTCGCTCTTGAGCCAGAACACCAGCCCCACCAATATGCTGTTGGCGCACTCCAACCATAGGAGGTTGACGCTGATGTAGGCAGGGACTGCAAGGCCCAAGAGCTCACAGGCGATGCACATGACCAGGTAAGATGCCCACGTTGTGCCGAAGTCCAAAGTCAGGCTGAGGTAAAGGGGGGGCCTGTGCCATTCGCTCTCCACCACCAGTGCTTTCTCCTCGTCCTCATCACCCCCTAGCTGCTGTAACTTGGCATACCTGAAGCTCAAGTGGCTCTGCAGCATTGGGTTAACATTGTCCATCTGCTCTGACAGCCTGTTGGCCTCCTTCAGCCACAAAGACAGCTGTTTGTAGTGGAGCAGCATTACACAGCAGATGGCTACGGAGATCCCCACTGAGAAATGTACCACAAACACAGACTCCTGCACCGCGCACCCTAAAGCGTTCCTCCCTCCCTCGTACTCAACCTCTATGAGGTTGGTGACGGCTGAGCAGCAGGAGTACACGCCGGCCAGCACCCACACCAGCAGCGTCAGGGCGTAGTTCCACAGGTCCCTACAGGGGGCGACGTGGCAGGCGGTGTAGCGTGGCTCGGAGGCGTAGTCCAGCAGCCCCAGGCCCAGCATGGGCAGAGGCAGCGCGTTGAACACGGCTGAAGCATGCGCCAAGAGGAAGCAGATGGACACCGGGGAGCGGGCGGGTCCGAGGAACCACACAGCCGCCACAGCGCACACCAACACCACATCGACCAGGAAGACAGAGAGGCCACAGATGTCCATGAAGGAGGTGTGCAGCCAGCGCAAGCACATCGACAGGACCAGACAGTCCAGGCCCACCTTTAATAGAAAGATGAACAGAAACTGACTGGTGCTGTCCTCGTAGCAGCTCCCCTCCTCTTTCCAGGACTCAATGATGGCCAGCATTTTGAAGCTTTTGCCGTTAGGACTGAGCCCAGCTCCAGAGGTCATCTACTGGGTCTGTGACGTTCCACCCGGTGTCACCATGCTCAGGGAAAAGCTGTTGAAGAGAGAGTGACAGAGATGTGGAACAGTTAGAAGCAATCTACAAACAGCTTCTACCAAGCAATGAGAAATTTTTCTAGTGTTATCAGTACTACCTGGCCTCTTGTGACTCGTCTACAGAAACAACTACACCCTAGGGATATCGAAAATAAGAAACTTAAACTCTCCCTTTAAAGGAATAGTTCACCCAAATTACAAAATGACACAGGCTTACTTACCCTGTAAAGAATGCTAATATTGTACTATGACTTGATTGGGATTTGTGCCACAAACGTTAGCATTTAGAAACTGTGCCAGGGAAACTAAACCAAAGCATGGATTGCTGTCATATCTTGTCCATGGACTGCTTACAGGGTAAGGAAACCAATATGTAGAATCAGGAATTCCCCAGGGCAGCTGTCTAGGCCCATTACTTTTTTCAATCTTAACTAATGACATGCCACTGGCTTTGAGTAAAGCCAGAGTGTCTATGTATGCGGATGACTCAACACTATACATGTCAGCTACTACAGTGACTGAAATGACTGCAACACTTAACAAAGAGTTGCAGTTAGTTTCAGAGTGGGTGGCAAGGAATAAGTTAGTCTTAAATATTTCTAAAAGTAAAAGCATTGTATTTGGAACAAATCATTCACTAAACTCCAAACCTCAATTAGATCTTGTAATAAATAATATAGAGATTGAGCAAGTTGAGGTGACTAAACTGCTTGGAGTAACCCTGGATTGTAAACTGTCATGGTCAAAACATATTGATACAACAGTAGCTAAGATGGGGAGAAGTCTGTCCATAATAAAGCGCATCTCTACCTTATTAACAGCACTATCAACAAGGCAGGTCCTACAGGCTCTAGTTTTATCGCACCTGGACTACTGTTCAGTCGTGTGGTCAGGTGCCACAAAGAGGGACTTAGGAAAATTGCAATTGGCTCAAAACAGGGCAGCACGGCTGGCCGTTGGATGTACACAAAGAGCAAACATTAATAATATGCATGTCAATCTCTCCTGGCTCAAAGTGGAGGAGAGATTGACTTCATTACTTCTTGTGTTTGTGAGAGGTGTTGACATGTTGAAAGCACCTAGCTGTCTGTTTGAACAACTGGCACACAGCTCAGACACCCATGCATACCCCACAAGACATGCCACCAGAGGTCTCTTCACAGTCCCCAAGTCCAGAACAGACTATGGGAGGCGCACAGTACTACATAGAGCCATGACTACATGGAACTCTATTCCACATCAGGTAACTGATGCAAGCAGTAGAATCAGATAAAAAAAAACAGATAAAAATACACCTTATCCAACAGCAAGGACTGTGAAGCAACACAAACATAGGCACAGACACATGCATACACACACGATAACAAACGCTCTATACACACACGTACACATGACCTTCTCCAGCTGTTTCTGGGTCTTCCTGGTTTCCTTTTTCGCTGTGGGTTCAAGGTTAGATCTTGTCTGGTCGTGTTGATGGGTGGTTTCTTCAAGGTGTGCCCGATCCAGCCCAATTTCCTGCATTTTATTTTAGTGTCAATTTGTTCTTGCTGTGTAATTTCCCAGAGATCTTCTTTCCATATGGCCAGTATATTCCCAGGATGTGTCTTAGGCATTTGTTTATGAATTTTTTAAGTTTGCTGCTTGTGACTCTTGTGGTTTTCCGTATAGTAAAACTGATTTGACATTGGAATTTAAGATGCATATATTGTTTAGTGTTTATTTGTTTTGAAATCCATATTTGCTTTAGCATTAGAAATGCGGTTCATGCCTTTCCTATTCTTGTTTGTATATCTTTGTCACTTCCTCCATCTTTCCTGATGACACTTCCCAGATAAGTGAATGTGTCCACTTCCTCCAGCACATCTTCTTCTGCATCTGTTGTTTTGTGTGTACTATGTTGTCAGCGAAGTCTAGGTATTCTAGTTGGGACCAGAGGGTCCACTGTATGCCAATGTTTTCTCCTGTGGTGGTTGCCTTCATTATGCAGTTGACTGCCATTAGAAAGAGAAGGGGGAACCGCAGGCAGCCCTGTCGAACTTCTATGTTTACGGGGAAGCTATCAGAGACAAACAAAAAGAAACCAAGCCAAGCATCACACAGTTCTTCTCCCTAAACTCCCTTTCCCCTCCATTTCTCACTCACTCAATTGCGTTCCAACCACTTCCTCTACACATGTGTGCTGCTGAGTGCGCACACAAGCTCCCATAGGCCTACAGAAATAAATACCTATAAAAACGTATCTAACTGATGTGATACACAAGCTGCATTCCTTGCCAAATGACGACAGTTTTATCACAAATTCAAAATGGACTGGTTGATTGAAGTAGGGGAAATATGTGTTCCAACAACGAGCTGCAGTTTTGGAATAATTGCGTCCCGTCTATACTTTGCAAACTGCTAGTGCCATTTAGAATGGGTTAGCCTAGGCTATAACCCCCTAAACATAGACAGATCCACACTGAAAATATGCAAAAACATTAGTTTGATAAAGACAGAGCGTATTTTCATCAGAATCATTAAGCCTATGCCTACTCACCAAACAGATGTCGTTGCCGTAATTCATCACCGTACAGTGTTCAATGCGGAATTGTTAATCCATTCAGAACATTTGAAAGAATAGGCAGAATAAACTAAATAAAACTTCTGTATATCGAAAAGAAAACAGATATAGGTTTGTAACCCTGAAGAAATTGTCTTTCAGCCAAATTGAGCCCTGTTTCAAATTATCACTCTTTGAGAACAACTGTTCCAGATGTGAGATGCGCATCACTTCACACTGGCAACTTTTTTCATTTGGAAAAATATTCTGTCTAATTTTATTCTGTTATATTATATCATGTTTTTTACATATAAAAATCTCAAATAGGTGTGTCTTTGAAAATGGGGTCACGAGAGAAACTCTGAAATAAAACGTTAAAATTGCACTTGGTTCATAGAACCGAGGTTACATCAGTAAGCTCTGGTAGCCGCTAGATGCGGTTGTAATAAAAATAGTGGTTTCTGTTTTCTTCCTACAAATATGACTATATTTTTAACGGTTTAAGCAAAAAAATATTATGACCCCATCACTGAAAGATAAGACTCTCAGGAATGCCCACAAGACGTGCAGAACTCATTAGAACAGAGTGGACAAGACCAGGCACTAAATCAGACTGGGGGGGGGGGGGGGGGGGGAGAACATCATCACTGGCTAATCCAATTGGTGACAGATTTTCATGCAAATATTCTCAAATCCGCAAAAGAACAATATACACATTTTCCCACCAGAGATGTTTCCCATCAAATTGACTTGTTGCGGATAAAAGGCTGTGCCTGATGATGTAGTGCACATTAAAATACCCTTTGCTGTTAAATTCCCATGTAGTCCCCTGTAGCTCAGTTGGTAGAGCATGGCACTGGCAACGCCAGGGTTGTGGATTCGTTTCCCACAGGGGGCCAGTATGAAAATGTATGCACTCACTAACTGTAAGTCGCTCTGGATAAGAGGGTCTGCTAAATGACTAAAATGTAAACAATTTAAATGTACCGAATAATAAATACTGTTAAATGGTTTTCTCAAAAAAAAATTGCGTTATATAGCGAGTGTACCCACTCTGGTATTGGCACATGAGCCAACAGCTCGCAGATACAGTGCAGATATAGCCTACATGATTAAATTATTATGGACAAAAGAGCAAGATTATTTGTATTTGTCAGACGGCAGCCAAGCATTGATGATCATGTCACCAGAATAAGACCCTCAATATTTATTGGAAAGGAGCTTCAAGCTCATCCCATGCACTTACTTTCACCAGTGAAGTTCATAACTTATTTAATACGTAGCCTAATAAACTGCATCCTTTCCAGACAAGTCGTAGTGGGACGACCATACAACATGTCATCGCGTGACTCCAAGTTAACTTCGATTTGATGATTATTATATCAATATTTGTGCATAAAAGCGTTTCCACCGCCATTTCTCGCATTATTAATTTCACCGACACAAAAAGATTGAGGGATTACATCCCTTTTTTTTGACATGGTGGGGGTGGCGATTTAAAACAAAAATATCAAAATAGGCTCGCAGGCCAAAAAGGTTTGGGAACCCTTGTACTAGCCTAAGCCCTATTTACCTATCACTGGAAACATACTGTATCTTTAAAATGACAGCCAATCTCAAACCACTGGGTGTCCTGACTGCATGTCTCATAATTTTGTTTATCATTGACATTATTAATCACGTTATTTTCAAGCAAGTTTAATGCAGCAATCTTACCTGTGGTTGGACATAATTCTGGACCTTAACTTGTGCGTCTCAGTATTGAAGCAGGAGCTCTCAACCAGATCACAATGAGCTGGGGTTGTGTGGCCATGCCAAGCTTTCCTTTCTTCCCCCCTTAAAGATAGTGCAGCGTGTTTACTGCCCACAGACAGGAGACTCTGGACATACATAGGGGTGGACTGACTCTGATGGCCAGTACTATTGGGTGGGAGAAGGAGTTTCTCCAGGGATGCCTTGGGTACAAACGGCTCTTTCAGAGGGGCTGAATGCCCTCCCTCTCCACCCCCACAGCGCAGTGACAGGCCGGTATGTGTACGTTTCATCCACCAGCTCCGCACTCTGAGGCGTGTGGGCAGACAAAGACCTAGGCCAGCAAAATCCACACACACTCAAAAGATAATGTGATAGATTACCATGAATTACAGTACAACAATGATTCTCATCACATCTCCATGACGGTTAGGCTAGATGCTATATATGGTATTTTGATAAGTTGCTGTAAAAAGTAGGGGAATGTAGGCCCATTTGTTTTACACCCATATACCAGCTGGTAAGTGGTAACTCCAAGGTCTGACCAGAACCAAGGGCGTAGGAGCCGGGAGCCCCAATGTTAGAAGCAGGTAAAATGGTTACCTCCCAATAATACAAATAATAATCTGCGAGACTTTTATTTAGAAAAACGAGTCCCCAGATTCATTGAGGGACTTTTATTTTTGAAAAGGACTCTGCTGATGGAATGTGAATCACTTCCCCCACCCCCATAGATTGCTTCATTCTCACTCTGTTGTTCCAAGCAGTCTGGCAGTGTGTGTAGCACTACCATTATTACTCACTGCACCGGGTGAATGTTGGCAACAACAAAGTAAGTTTAAGTAAAAGGTGTATGAATGAGAATAAACGTTGATATGTTAGAACGAACATGAGCAACTAAACACGTTCTCCTGGCTAGTAGCTAGTTGGCTTTACATTTACAGTTTAGTCATTTTTAGCTGCATCAGGTTTGATCTAACTAGCTAAAGCTGGGTAGTTCTGGCTGTGTGAAAAACTAATAGTGAATGTTTTGATGCCAAGAATACTTGCTAGCTACAGAATTACTTGCACAATCACTGTCTTAGTCTTCATCATAGGGGCAGCAAGTTGGCAACAAAGGAGTGTAAAGGACTGTAAAGTAAGGCTCTTGGCAACTGCCCACATACCATCCCAGGCAAACTAGCTGGTAAATTTGAGCGCTTTCAGCTTAGATGTCTTAAAAAATTAATCATATTGATTTTCTCCATTGTGTAAAGGACTGTAAGTAAGGTTCTCTGCAACTGCCGGCACACCACCCCTGGCAAACTAGCTGGCAAATTTGATTGCTTTCAACTTAGATGTCTTTAAATTAGTCACAGTGATATTCTCCCTAGTAAGTGGTTCCTTCCAAGGTGCCACTTGGGGCAAAAATATGCTAGGCAGGACGCTAGATACTCTAGTGCAGGGGTCGGCAACCTAAGGCTGGCACGCAAGGGTATTTGCCTTGGCACGCCAAGGCTTGGCAAGCCACCCCACCCAAAAATAAAACATAAAAATAAAATAATTGTTTGTTTTTTATAAACTGGAGAAAATCATTGAAATTGCATGCATTGGTTTCAAAACTGCATTGGTATTCACTACAACGTTGTAGTTCCCAAGGTATGTCAATCCTGATTAGCCAATTGGCTTTCATGATTTTGCAGGAGTTTCATATTATTAGTCCAGCACAAGACGACCTGCCTCGCCTCTCCCGCCAAATTCAAAACCAAGGCAGCACTGAAGATGAGAGATTCGTTTTCACAGAAGCTAGCAAGCCTTTTCTTTGCTATTTTAAAAAGTTCAGGGCGCAAAATGTCATCAGCAAAGAAAAATAAGGCAGATGTCCGCTCATTTATTGCCTCTTGGACAAATGAATATGGATTTGATTTACTGAAGGACCGGTCTGTTTGCGCTCTCTGTTGTAAAGCTGTTGTTTGTCGGACATGAAGTGTACAGCATTACTTTTAAACGAGACATGAGAAAAACTTAAAGGATGAGGCGGACAAGGCTGAAGGAATCAAGAAGGGCTTGTCCAGGTATGAAAAGCAAAGTGGTGTGTTTACAAATCTACATGCAGTTAAAAATCAAACTACAGTGGGAGCTACAAAGTTGAGCAGTGCATTGTTTAACATGGAAAACCATTTACTAATGGGGAATATATCAAGGAGGCTTTCCTCAGTAGTTCGCAGGCCTTATTTGATGGATTGCCTAACAAAGACACAATCATCTCAAAGATAAAAGACATGCCTTTGTCTGCCAGAACTGTTGAAAAGTGTGTTACCGAGATGGTTGAAAATGTGGAGCAGCAAACTGTAGCGTTAAAAGCTGCACCTGTGTTTAGTGTGGCTCTTGATGAGTGTGGATGTGAATGACATTCCACGTCTGGCAGTTGTTGCAAGATACTGTGACTCAACGCCTCTGTTTAGCGAGCTATGGAATTCTTCCGTTTGTGGGCAATTAGATATTCAAAAGACACAATTAGTTGTAATGCACATATGAAAATCATAACTGGCACGCAGATCATTAGAAATGGTAGGATAAATTGTAAATTGGCATTCCACACAAAAAAGGTTGCCGACAGCCTGCTCTAGTGCGTGCAGACCGTATCGTCAGTGGAGGAGGAGAGCGTGTCAAGTGACACACACAGCGTTTGATTTGATTTTAGCTGCCGGTGATGGGCAGGACTCGCAGTAGGTATGTTTGTATATGAATTTGATCAAGCTATGTAGCCTGCTGATTCCTTCTTGATAAATAAATAAAGCAAACATGTTTTGTTGTTTCTCTGTAATACTAACCAGCTAGCAATTTTATAAAGTTGGCTTTAGCTAACCAGCTAGAAAGGTTCCCAATTTCCCAACCTCATAACTAGCTACCAAGACATTTCAGGCTATCAATCAAGTTAGAGTAGCTTGTCTAACTATCTTAGGTGGCATGCCTGCTGGCATGGTTGCTAGACTTTAGAAAATACTCAAATTGCTTTAATTATTGGGTTATGATACTGTATACCAGTGTGGCAGTTGTACTAAACTCCGAAGGCATAAAAGTTCTTAAAGAATCAATGTGCATAATTCATTAAAATTACAGTTGAACAGGTAAAGAAATATGCTTAGATAACCTATGCAGAAAAATGTACATATGTGACTCGTTTCAGGAAACTAGGCATATGTCGCGCGTCACTATTTCACAGGAGAGCCATTTGAACGTAAACGTTAAAAAAATGCATTTTTCTTTGGCAGAAATTACTTCTGGAACATGTGAGCTTTCATGTGCCTTAATAAAAAACTTGTATGCCATCTGTAAATACGAATAAAATTGTTAAATTACGAGCCTAGTTAGTTTAGCCACAGAAAAAGACAGCAACCTTCCCGATAGCAATGATTGGCTGAGATAATGAGTGGGCGTGACATGCCAAGAGATCGAGTTTTGAAATCAGTGGAATGAGAGTATGATACATTGTAGTCATTTAGCAGACGCTCTTATCCAGAGTGAGTGGCGCAGTGGTATACCTCCTGAGTGGCGCAGTGGTCTAAGGCACTGGATTGCAGTGCTAACTGTGCCACTAGAGATCCTGGTTCGAATCCAGGCTCTGTCGCAGCCGGCCGCGACCGGGAGACTAATGGACGGCGCACAATTGGCCCAGCGTCGTCCAGGGTAGGGGAGGGAATGGCCGGCAGGGATGTAGCTCAGTTGATAGAGCATGGCGTTTGCAACGCCAGGGTTGTGGGTTCGATTCCCACGGGGGGCCAGTATAAAAAAAAAAAAAAAAAATGTATTCACTAACTGTAAGTCGCTCTGGATAAGAGCGTCTGCTAAATGACTAAAATGTAATCCAGAGCGACTTACAGTTAGTGAGTGCATACATTATTATAAAAATTTTCCCTCCCCTACCCTGGACCAATTGTGCGCCACCCCATGGGTCACGGCCGGCTACGACAGAGCCTGGATTCGAACCAGGATCTCTAGTGGCACAGCTAGCACTGCGATGCAGTGCCTTAGACCACTGCGCCACTCGGGAGTATGATAGTTAAGGAGATGGAGAAAACACCTATCTCCGGATTACATCTTCAAACTAAGGGCAACCATGGCATCCGTGACAGAGAGGGAGAAGCGTCCATCCATGTTTACGGGTAAGATAGTCTAGCTAGCTACATTTTCAGATATTACACGTTTCAAATTTTGTCAGAAAGTCATTTGCTTTGCTAGTTGAAGCCTAATGTTAGCTAGCTAACATTAAACCTGGTTGGTTAGCTACCTGCAGATTCATGCAGGATAGTAGCGTCATGAGTTGGGGTTATGGTTCATTGTTTAGCTAGTTTAGCTACATGTCTTAACAAAAGACTCCACTATGCAAGTAACCATTTCAATAGAATGTTCATGATGTCAATGTGACAACTGTTGATAGATGTAGCTGGTAAATTCGCTCTGACAAATTTACGAACGCTCAACACTAAACAACTAAATAGGGGACCTTGATATCAATTTTTAATTCAATGTTGTCTTAAATTAGAACGATCCATGAATACAGTGTGTCTCCTGAAAACTGGGGATCTTAGCTTTCCAGCCATACCATACAATCTATGGTGCGACTTAGTACCATATATGGGCATACGGCCATAAAAGGGCAGGACACACCCACGAGCCCATTTCAAGATGGCTGCGACTCACAGACGTTAAAACTATATAAATCTTGAACAACGTTGATATGTGGTGAAAGTGTAGACTCCACAGATGATAAGGATATGTTATTTGTTGGCCTGTGACCTACCATTATCGATTCACAGCACAGAGTCAATGAGTTCATTTTATACTTTGTTTTCACTAAACAACAAACCTATTACAAGGTAAGTTTCGATTTGGTCTGTGTTTAACCTAGAGCTACATAAATCGTTAGGTTCTTCCGAACAAAAGTAGCCTATTGTCAATGTTCTCCAATAATGTATGGCTGAATTAGAACATCAAATGTCCACCCAGTGACTACATCTTTGCACGCCACAAGTGTGTTGTTTTTATCTTTCGACCTGTGGTATAGCTTTAGACTGGGGAGCGGGTAAAATGAAAGATGGACAGTCGTGTATGCCGGTAGCAATGTTTCACCAATAAGATAAGCTTTCCAGTCATTTCAGATGACCTGGGTGGGACTAGGTAAAACTGGGTAGTCATTTTGCATAATGCGAACCATTGCTACTGGCATTCAGAAAGGACGGACAGAACGCATCATAGTATTTTGAGAGGATTATTTCATCGCCTTGGCATAAAATTCTTATCAGGGATGTAAAAAGAAAGGGAAAAACCAAGCAAACTACCCAACAGGACGGTAACAAGATGACTAAAGCCAGGTATACCGAGAAAGAGGCTTTGGAGGAAATTCTTAGTCAGTCAGACACAGATGGTGGGAGCGACCTATGACTCGGGCAGAGAAAAACGTTTTCTAGAAGGATTGGATTCCGTTTTAGATTTGTAAGTAAATCATTTTTTATAACGTTCTATAGTTTACTATATGTATTTAGCATGTTCACATTGTCTGCTTCTTTTTGTTTAGTATTTACAGTATAGCAGTGTCCTGTCCTGTGTAGCCTTTATCCTGTGTATCGTTCCAAAATAGTTAAATATTGCATATATTTCACATTAGTTTGCTGATAAAAGTTGGATATATTCTGTGTAACTTTGGAGAGGCCACCAAATTCTCATGGCCAGTGTTACTTTTTCTGTAAAGGTTGGCTACCTGTGTCCCACTGTTTGCATTGTATAGGCTAGTATATTGCTTTTGCATACAGTAATGTTGTTTGTTATAGTTGTGGTCTGCTTTTTGTGTTTTAAACTGTATGTATAGGCCTATGCAACTATGTCCTGTTTGTGCAATATTTCAAATTAGTTTTCCACTGGGAGGCCATCAAACTCTTGTGACCATTGCTCCTTTATCTCTAATGTTATCTTGTGAGTGTGTAGGCTTTTCACACCTCTGTGTGAGGCACTCTCCAGACAGTGTCCAAATAATCTTATTCATTAGATCAGCACTCCTACTCTGAGATGCTTTGTGGACAGAGGTGTGCTTGATGCTTTCTCTTACCTGGCCAGTTGTGAAGGGCCAACTGAGAAGAGGTAGGAGCAGAGGTAGGGGCACTGAAACCAGCACTGGAACCAGCACAACAGAGGGTGATGAACCGGAGGACAGATGGCATACGGTCATTGAAGAGTATGTGGCGCCAGTACCACCCAGGTTCAGACCTAAATGAACCGTAGGCCCACAGTTTGACTGTACTCAAAAAATACACCCCCTTACAGCGGTTTCAGCTCTACTTCACCACCTGGGGACACTAGTGTCCAATAACAACATGTATGGGGACAAGAAGCAGCAGGGGTGCAAGAAGATGCACTGGAAACATGTCACGATGGGTGACATGCTCTCGTACATTTCCCTGGTGATGTACATGGGACTGGCGAAAGGTATAAGACTAGTTGACTAGTGGAGCAAGTCGCTGCTCTACCGATTCAAGTTCCCCACCTCCATCATGAGTGAAAACCGTTTCTTGGCCATCAACCGTCCTCTTCACATGAGGGACCCACAGAATGATGAGGAGAATGAAGGGGACTGCAGGGTATGATCGTCTCACAAGAGTCAGGCCCGGTTACATTTATAATGTATATATGTGTTCATCATTTTTCTTGTAAATAGTTCTTATTAATGTGGGACCAATAACCTTTTGGCTTATTCACTGTGTAATAGCAGTGGAATTACCCCATTCGGACACTTTGGAGAGGTTGAAAGGACACTTTGATGTCCCCTGACACCACCACAATGTTTGAGAGGTTGATATTGTAGAAATTGTGTTTTTATATTGACCAATAACTTTTAGGCATATCCAATGTGTAATGGCAGTGGAATTGCCTCATTTACATACTTAGGACACTTTGGAGAGGTTGAGGGGACACTTGGAGATGTCCCTTGACCGCACTTGACACCCCTTACTAAAACGTCTGTAACCTTATAGCTGTTCTGTCTATCAATCCCAAGTTGTTTACCGGTACTTGTTGTGGAAGCCATCTGATGTGTTTCCAGCTCTATTCATCAATGATTGATTTATAGCTTAAATAAATAAAAAAATGGTTACATTGTGTGTGCTTGATCTTGTGTGATCTGAATTGTGCCATTCCTATCCATGTTCTGACCATTTCCTTATAATCTCCCAGGTGTTTTCTTTCCAATGATACCAAGTGTATGCATGTCCTTTTCATATAACTGCAGTTGCTTTTGGGTATGTCTATTTACTGTAGGTCGGAAATCTACATTTTTGCCATTACATTGAAGTAGTCGAATAGTCATATAATTCGCCTAAACTGTCATACCATATAAATAAGATGTGCTGTGATGATAGAGGGGGGGCTGATAGCGAAGGACCTGGGGCACATCCTTACTGTCCTGAAGTATCGGCTGGACCGATACAGAAGACTCCCTGTGGTCGCCACATGCCTCACCGGGGAGGAATACATGTGCCAGTGGCAGGAGAGGGGTGAGAAGGAGAGGGCCGAGGCAGAGGAGAAAGCGTCGGGCAGCCCTCAGAACACAGAGGGCACAGGAGAGGGCTGCCATGGATGAGACCATTGACGCCATCGCCTCTGCTGAACCTCCTGCTGGAACCACTCCTGACAGCTGCATCACCAATACCAGTGCCTCCCAGTGTGCAACACCTGTAGGAGCCGCCGGAGTCCCCAGCTGCAGAAGAAGGCCACGTGCCTACTCTCCCGGCCACACCATTGTCGGCCCCTCAACCCCACCATTACAAACACCAGCTCCTCCAAGCCATCGTCGGCGGTTTTGTCCACCACCCCCCCTGTCTGTCACCACCAACACGGCCTCCTCTGGACCAACTGCCTCCTCCGTCTCCCCTGGTCACACCACCATAGCAGCCTCGTCTGGTGTCCCTGCCCCCTGCAATTTGAATACCGCCACTTCCACAGGTAAACACATGTTAAATTACGAAAAAATGACTGTTATCTGTTTTATAAAACAGCAATGTAAAAAAATATATATATATCTCTTTACATATCTACAGTCCATAGCACCAGCCCTCAAGTCATCTCCACCTCCTCCAAAACTTCTGCAGCTTCCTCCAGAGGTATTGATGTAAAAAAGTTGAAAAGGGTTTTCATGCAACATGTTCTGTCTAACACTACTTTTTCTCAAACTGCAGCACAGAAAAGGAAGAGAAAAGCTCCACCGGTCACGCCACCCATGGCACCACTCTCAGGTACTTCATAATCTGTTTTTCTCTCTCTCTCAGTTGTATCAATTACTATTGTTGTTGAAGAACTACATTTTGCAAAACCATTTTAATCAAATTTGGAATTTTTTTTAATTTATTTTTTTATAAAAGGAGACCACCTGCTGTGCTCGCTGCGGGGAATATGATCCGCCTGCAAGCTCCCCTCAGGAGTGTAGATCCGAGGTGCCATGGGTGTGCTGTTGTGACTTCTGCCAGCACTGGTTCCACTGCAGGTGTGTGCAGTGGGATCCAGAGGTAGCGTTTGTGATTTTTGTGACAATATAGGGATGGAGGTCGAGATTGAATTGTTTGTTTTGTGTTCATATGAAATTATTTATTTGTTCAAAAAAATAAATGTCTAAAATATAATATATATATTTATTCAACCCATCTTGTGTATTTCTTCCTTTACTTTCCAAGTGCATCTCTGCAACACAAACTCCAACAGTGTTTTCATTGTTTATGTCAATACACATAACTGAAATTAGTTGTATTTGATGTAAATTATTAATACTCATATTTTAGTACTCAACTGTTATCTACTTTCTCAAAACATAAGATTAATCTGTAAAACAAACAATGAGACATTATTTGGTTACAACACTGAATATGTTGGTGAAGAACCATTTCTTAAGAGTCCACAGGAGGGCGCTACGCAATGAAAAGTTGACAGGCAAGTCATAATTTTTTACCGGAAGGCTAGCGAAGTAGTCAACTATCTAGTAAACATTTTGGATACGAGGTTGGTGTCTCTTTTTTCAACAAAATTAAACGGATATATCTTGTCATTGGACAAAATAGTAAGGTGGCTGATAACTGGGGACCGTATGCCGATAATACGGAACGTATTTTTTTTGCTAAACCGCTTATCAAAAAGCTGATAATAGTAGTTTTTCCACTGAAATGTCAAACATGCTAATTGCTAACCCGTTAGCTAACATTTTTACGACACCAATAATCACAAAACTTTGATGGCTTGATCACAAGATAACACTGTTGAAGGTAATATATTTCATAAACGCTGTTGAATATGCCGATAATACGGGGTTCCACGTTAATTCCCTTATTTTGTCTTTTACAGGCAGATCTGCACTGGGGAATTCAGGTAAGGGAATCTCTATGGACACTAGAGTGTCTATTGATCCTCGGTCCACTTGCTTATCTACTCGCACTGACCACCCAACTGTACCCATCTACAGATACAAGCACAGTCACTGTATGAAAGGCTGTAGTCAGGACAGATTTTATTGCTCACCTGATACAAGTATCTAGCAGGTTAAGGTGTTGTCTTTATAAAGCCCTCTGCTTTGGAGCCGTAGACCCCTCTCCCCTCCCTTCCCCACCCCACATACCTCACTCTAGCTATCATTAGCATAGAGTAAAGTTGTTGACCCTTAAAGAGAGCACAGTATTAGATAAAATAATGTACCAGCAGCCTTGTCAGTGGCCATTGTGTCCACTTAGTGGAACAAGTGTATAGAGTGTTGTTTTCCCCAGTACAGGTGGTAATTTTGGTAAACATCCCATTTCACTTGTTGTTTTGGCTGTTAAGCACAAGTTAGAAGACCGTAATGTCGGCAGTTCCTTTGAGATGGGTCAACTCCGCAATATGTGAAACCTTCTGTGCACCCTAATGGGAGAAAGGTACTGTATCGGACCACAACCTCTGTCTCTCTCTCCCTTTACACTTGTTGTGAAGGCATTAGAAAATGTCTGTGTGTTAATTGAAGTCTTTAATTGTAGTTTGCAGATAGTGATTTTCTGTGGGGAGATAAACAATCACAGAGACAGCAACTCTCTAACATTCTAACTATGGAGACAATGTGACATGATGAGGGGAGGTGTAAAAAGAACTCCTTCAACATAAATCTTCAGGAAATGTAGCTCTTTCAGTTTTAGTAAACTATAGGGGCTTTCTGTATACTCTGCTGACTTTTCTATCAATACAGCATGGAGGAACTACTTGGCATGGCCTGAAGCAAAGAAAGCAGCCAAAGCCCGGCAATGTTGGAAAACTTTAGTACAGGCCTTAGGTTCCTCCAGGAACAAAGAGGATTAATTAAAGGAGACTACCATGCTAATTTATCTGTACAAACTCTCTCCTATCGGATTTAAAGGCTGCATATTCCACAGGTATGCTTGAGTGGGATGATGGAAGAAGATGGGATGAGTGTTATGTATTGTATATTGTATATGTATTTTTGATGTGACATCAAAATCACAACAATGGAAATTGTGACTGACTAGTCATTGTTGCTTACAAGCAGAAACATGCATATGAAATAATTATTTTATCCATAAAACCTACACAGTGTACAAAACATTAGAAACACCTTCCTAATATTAAGTTGCACCCCTTTTTGCCCTCAGAACAGCCTCAATTCGTTGGGGCATGGACTCTACAATGTGTCGAAGGCATTCCACAGGGATGCTGGCCCATGTTGACTCAAATGCTTCCCACAGTTGTGTCAAATTGGCTGGATGCCCTTTGGGTGGTGGACCATTCTTGATACACACAGGAAATTGTTGAGCGTGAAAAACCCAGCATCATTGCAGTTCTTGACACCTTTAAGCCGGTGCGCCTGGCACCTATTACCATACCCCGTTCAAAGGTACTTAAATATTTTGTCTTGCCCATTCACTCTCTGAATGGCACACACACACACAATCCATGTCTCAAAAAAAACATAATTTCACCTGTCTCCTCCCCTTCATCTACACTGATTGAAGTGGATTTAGCAAGTAACATCAACAAGGAATCATAGCGTTCACCTGGATTAACATGGTCAGTCTCATAGAAAGAGTAGGGTGTTCCTAATGTTTTGTACACTGTGTATATCTTGTGGGGTATTTAGTGTCTTTGTATTGGTAAGGCTTTTCAATCCTAGCACATTCTCTCATGTTATGATGTGGTTTGATACAATATGAAGAAAAAAAGGTTTAATTTGATTGTTAGATAATAAGCTTGCCAGTTGATGTTTGTTTTTTATTGCGTAATCTGCTCGGGTGATTAAGGACTTCAAGATCCAAGGCGGGGACTTTGTAAATGTAAGTCAGTCCCCTGCTCTTTGTCGTTTCTGATTGTTCTTTTTGAATGCCCGCCAAACCATTAGTTTATTCACCATACTGTAAACTAGAAAGAAATGGATGACTTATTAGTCATCAGAGTAATGATCGGAGACCTCTATGTTGCTAAATGTCAGTTTTTCTTAATATGTTTAGTAATTTTGTATATTGTACGTTTGATGTATTTATGCATGGCTCATCTGTAAAAGAGACGCTAGTCTCAGTATGACTTCCCTGTCAAAAATAAAGGTTAAATAAAACAATTGATTGCAATGTAACTGATGTTTCATCCTAGGTCATGCCCAGATGTCAGCTATTACTTTGCATATTTGGCACTAGATCTTCTGTAAATCCATCTGATTCTAGTTAGGTGTGCTCTGTTTCAGTATTATACGATATTTACCATTCATGTGTAAGTCCTTGCATTGTTTGAGATCACACTTTCATTCGTTCTTTGTTTTACCAGAAAATGCACTTCCGGTAAATTGCTTGATGACTTACCCAGTCAATAGGTGTTTGTTTACAGTGAAGCCATTGCCCCATCTACAGTACATAGACAGTACTCACATGAGCAGTCCTCTACAAAAGGGACTGGTTGAATCTACTGAGTAGATTCTACTCAATTCATGGGGCTAGTTGAACCTTTTCATCTTTCTTCCTCTAGTGGACATGCTCTGAACTACAGCGGAGTTTCGTGACTTACTGCAGATGCTCAAATCTGAGCCTGGAGGCTGGAGCACTGCTGCTTTTCTTTTTCTACCCCAGTTAATTTGTTGATACATGTCACTGATTGGCCAGTACACTCTTTGGTTTGCCAGGTCTAAATGTTTTTAAAATACAGTACAGCTCCAATTAACTCCGACTTACAGACGGGTGTGCTCAGAAGTTACTTTTCGAAGTGCCTGTGCTGGCTGTAGCAACGGTACATCATTCATGTGACATTCCTTTGACCCTGTGGTGCACCTGAAGGGCGACGGTACAGTTATCTGCAGCATCTGCAGAGGACCATTTGCAGATGAAAACGTCAGAATGAAGCACTCTGCCCCTGGCCTCCTGTCCATGGTACCTCCATCTTAGACAAAAGATCACACTTATAAACACACTGCTGTTCACAAACACATGCTCCATTGGAGACATTGATAAGAATATATGAATAGACATTGATAACAACGGATGTTATTCGCCGATGTAGCTGAAGCATCCAGTAATAAACCTTTTTTCCAATCTATCCTCTACTGGCAAACAGTTCCCCTGTCACTAACAGCTGTCAGCTTTTCATCCCTGTACCAAATGTGAGTGGTTGGATGGAAAGCATGTAGTCTTCAGTGAGTATTTCTACATTGTGGATCAAAATGGAAAATATTGAACATGCTGTATGTGTATTTGGCTAATTACATTTTATTTCAACATTCCAGGGAAAGTGGTTGATGGTTTGCTCATGAGAAAAATTGAGGTAAGAAGATCTTTTGATGAGGGTTTGGGAATGTACAGTGCATTCGAAAAGTATTCAGACCCCATTCACTTTTTCCACATTTTGTTACGTTACAGCCTTATTTCATAATGGATTAAGTAAAACAAATCCTCATCAATCTACACACAATACCACATAATGACAAAGCGAAAACAGGTTTTTAGAAATGGTTGCAAATTTCAAAAAAATAAAAAACATACCTTATTTACGTAAGTATTCAGACCATTTGGTATGAGACTCAAAATTGAGCTCAGGTGCATCCTGTTTCCATTGATCATCCTTGAGATGTTTCTACAACTTGATTGGAGTCCACCTGTGGTAAATTTAATTGATTGGACATGATTTGGAAAGGCACACACCTGTCTATATAAGGTCCCACAGTTGACAAGTGCATGTCAGAGCAAAAACCAAGCCATGAGGTCGAAGGAATTGTCCGTAGAGCTCCGAGACAGGATTGTGTCGAGGCACAGATCTGGGGAAGGGTACCAAAAATGTCTGCAGCATTTGTATTTATTATGGATCCCCATTAGCTGCTGCCAAGGCATCAGCTACTCTTCCTGTGGTCCAACAAAGTTAAGGCAGTTATACATTTTTTAAAACATTACAATACATTCATAACAGATTTCACTACTTATTAAGTGTGTGCCCTCAGGCCCCCTACTCTACAACACAAAATCCATGTGTATGTGTGTGTATAGTGCATATGTTATCGTGTGTTTGTATGCATGTGTCTATGTTTGTGTTGCTTCACAGTTTCCGCTGTTCCATAAGGTGTATTTTTATGTTTTTTAAATCTAATTTTACCGCTTGCATGAGTTACTTGATGTAGAATAGAGTTCCATGTAGTCATGGCTCTATGTAGTACTGTGCGCCTCTCATAGTCTGTTCTGGACTTGGGGACTGTGAAGAGACCTCTGGTGGCATGTCTTGTATCCATGGGTGTCTGAGCTGTGTGCCAGTAGTTCAAACAGACAGCTCGGTGCATTCAACATGTCAATACATCTCACAAATACAAGTAGTGATGAAGTCAATCTCTCCTCCACTTTGAGCCAGGAGAGATTGACATGCATATTATTGTATTATTGTTAGCTCTCTGTGTAAATCTAAGGGCCAGCTGTGCTGCCCTGTTCTGATCCAATTGCAATTTTCCTAAGTCCCTCTTTGTAGCACCTGACCACACGACTGAACAGTAGTCCAGGTGCAACAAAACTAGGGCCTGTACGACCTGCCTTGTTGATAGTGCTGTTAAGAATGCAGAGCAGCACATTATTATGGACAGACTTCTCCCCATTCTAGCTACTGTCGTATATCAATATGTTTTGACCATGACAGTTTACAATCCAGGGTTACTCCAAGCAGTTTAGTCTCCTCACCTTGCTCAATTTCCACACTATTCATTACAATATTTAGTTGAGGTTTAGGGTTTAGTGAATGATTTGTCCCAAATACAATGCTTTTAGTTTTTGAAATATTTAGGACTAACTTATTCCTTGCCACCCATTCTGAAACTAACTGCAGCTGTTTTTTATTTATTTCACCTTTATTTAACCAGGTAAGCCAGTTGAGAACAAGGACCTGGCCAAGATAAAGCAAAGCAGTGCGATAAAAACAACAACACAGAGTTACATATGTGGTAAAACAAAACATAAAGTCAAAAATACAACAGAAAATATATATACAGTGTGTGCAAATGTAGCAAGTTATGGAGGTAAGGCAATAAATAGGCCATAGTGCAAAAATAATTACAATTAGTATTAACACTGGAATGATAGATGTGCAAGAGATGATGTGCAAATAGAGATACTGGGGTGCAAATGAGCAAAATAAATAACAATATGGGGATGAGGTAGTTGAGTGGGCTAATTTCAGAAGGGCTGTGTACAGGTGCAGTGATCAGTAAGGTGCTCTGACAACTGATGCTTAAAGTTAGTGAGGGAGATAAGAGTCTCCAGCTTCAGATATTTTTGCAGTTTGTTCCAGTCATTGGCAGCAGAGAACTGGAAGGAATGGCGGCCAAATGAGGTGTTGGCTTTGGGGATGACCAGTGAGATATACCTGCTGGAGCGCATACTACGGGTGGTTGTTGCTATGGTGACCAATGAGCTAAGATAAGGAGGGGATTTGCCTAGCAGTGATTTATAGATGGCCTGGAGCCAGTGGGTTTGGCGACGAATATGTAGTGAGGACCAGCCAACAAGAGCGTACAGGTCACAGTGGTGGGTAGTATATGGGGCTTTGGTGACAAAACGGATGGCACTGTGATAGACTACATCCAATTTGCTGAGTAGAGTGTTGGAGGCTATTTAGTAAATGACATCGCCGAAGTCAAGGATCGGTAGGATAGTCAGTTTTACGAGGGCATGTTTGGCAGCATGAGTGAAGGAGGCTTTGTTGCGAAATAGGAAGCCAATTCTAGATTTAACTTTGGATTGGAGATGCTTAATGTGAGTCTGGAAGGAGAGTTTACAGTCTAACCAGACACCTAGGTATTTGTAGTTGTCCACATACTCAGACATAGGTCAGACCCGTCGAGAGTAGTGATTCTAGTCGGGTGGGCGGGTGCCCGCAGCGTTCGATTGAAGAGCATGCATTTAGTTTTACTTGTGTTCAAGAGCAGTTGGAGTCTACGGAAGGAGTGTTGTATGTTATTGAAGCTCGTTTGGAGGTTTGTTAACACAGTGTCCAATGAAGGGCCAGATGTATGCAAAATGGTGTTGTCTGCGTAGAGGTGGATCTGAGAATCACCGGCAGCAAGAGCGACATCTTTGTTAAGTGTTGCAGTCATTTCAGTCGCTGTGGTAGCTGACGTGTATAGTGTTCAGTCATCTGCATACATAGACACACTGGCTTTACTCAAAGCCATTTGATTATGTTGGAGAGGCTTCCATTAAAGAACATCCTCTGTGTTCTGTTAGACAGGTAACTCTTTATCCACAATATAGCAGGGGGTGTAAAGCCATAACACATAAATTTTTCCAGCAGCAGGCTATGATCGATAATGTCAAAAGCATTGAAGGTCCACAATAAACACAGTGGCCTCCATCATTCTTAAATGGAAAAAGTTTGGAACCACCAAGACTCTTCCTAGAGCTGGCCGCCCGGCCAAACTGAGCAATCGGGGAGAAGGGCCATGGTCAGGGAAATGACCAAGAACCCGATGGTCACTCTGACAGAGCTCCAGAGTTCCTCTGTGGAGATGGGAGAACCTTCCAGAAGGACAATCATCTCTGCAGCACTCCACCAAATCAGGCCTTTATGGTAGAGTGGCCAGACGGAAGCCACTCCTCAGTAAAAGGCACATGAAATCCCGCTTGGAGTTTGCCAAAAGGCACCTAAAGGACTCTGACCATGAGAAACAAGATTCTCTGATGAAACCCAGATTAAACTCTTTGGCCTGAATGCCAAGCGTCACGTCTGGAGGAAACCAGGCACCGCTCATCACCTGGCCAATACCATCCCTATGTTTAAGCATGGTTTCAGCGGCAGGGACTGGGAGACTAGTCTGGATCGAGGGAAAGATGAATGGAGCTAGGGCTGTGGCGGTCATGACATTTTGTCAGCTGGTGATTGTCAAGCAAATAACTGCCGGTCTCACGGTAATTGACCAGTAATTAGCATAAACACGTTTAGCATTTCCTGGCTTCCACACATAGCCTACAAGCCACTGATGCAGACCTTTGGAACATCTACATTTTAAAAAGTCGAATAAATCCATGTAATATAGCCTAAACCATCACAATAAATCCATTATTTATTTTAGAAAGGTATAAAGAAACATATAAAGAAAATGTAGTCTATTTCAGAAGAACAGAATAGCATACTCTGAGTTGTCCTTATGTTAGGCCCTGATCTGGCTATGCCATATGGCTGTGGCCTACACTAGTTCATTTAGCAGACAAGATTTGCTTAGAATTCCGAGGCATTATTTTAAAATTATTTTATAGTATGAAGAATACAATTGAACATAGCTTAATAAAATAGAAAGGATATTTTCTCCAAACGATTTCAAAAGGAAGTGCGCACATGCGGCTATTCTGTGTTGAGCGGTTAACAAAGCAACTGGTCCTATATTCTTAATGTAGAGTTATTTATGCAACTTTATACAATGGTTTGTCTAATCCTGAATGCTGATTGGTTAAAACCACATTCCAGCCGGTGTCTATTCCACAAGTTACCACCGGCTAAATCTATGACGTTAAAATGCCTATTTACTCTGTTCCATCTGACTGCGCAATCCACTGTCTCATCAGAACAGCCAATCAATTTATAAACTTGATCTTCACTATAAAAAGCATCTAGACATGATCGAATTTGAATATTGAAACAATGTTGCAAACAGCGGAGATTTGTATAAACCTTGCTGTCGGTCTCTCCGACATTTGCAACATTGTTTCAATATTCAAATTCGATCTCCAGCTGTCCCATAGTAATGAACGTGTCGGGACGAGACAGACAGGAAGTGTTGCTCAGCCAGTCATGAATCAGCTGGCATCATTTTTATGGATATATACAAAGAAATGTCAATTGAAATATGGTCAAATGAAACAAAGTATTTCCAGCTTCAGTTTGAAGTGACTGTGTTAGCTGTGTTGTTGGCTAACTCCTCTGAACAACAGTGTCCTGACAAGTGAGCACATTTTCTATGCCAGGCGAAATCGTGCCTAATTAGTTCATTGTTATGGATCTATCCAAATAAATGTCACTAGAAAACAGCTTAAACAAATGCAAATGCAGCTACTTTGCTGTTACGTGACTTTAAGTTAGCCGTAGTTGGCTAGCTAGCAAGCAAGGGATATGAACGTTGCAAGCCAGTATGGCAATGGAACATTTAGAATGAACGACTGGATCGCGTCTCCAGCAACCGAACCGATAGAAGGAACGACCAGCCGGGCTTGGGTAGCAACCCTCGATTTGTGTCGGGACTATCTTGTGGATCAAAATAAAGTTTTTAATGAAAATATGTAAATCATTATTTGAATATGTTGTATAAAAGTAATAATGCCCTCGAAGCTGGTGTTTGGAGGATATATTAGCAAGGTTTGCCAGCCCTCGACTTAGTCTTGGGCCTAACAACACCTGTGCCAATATATCCTCCAAACATCGGCTTCTCGGGCATTATCACTTAATTACAGTGGGGGAAAAAAGTATTTAGTCAGCCACCAATTGTGCAAGTTCTCCCACTTAAAAAGATGAGAGAGGCCTGTAAGTTTCATCATAGGTACACGTCAACTATGACAGATAAAGTGAGAAAAAGAATTCCTGAAAATCACATTGTAGGATTTTTTATGAATTTATTTGCAAATTATGGTGGAAAATAAGTATTTGGTCACCTACAAACAAGCAAGATTTCTGGCTCTCACAGACCTGTAACTTCTTCTGTAAGAGGCTCCTCTGTCCTCCACTCGTTACCTGTATTAATGGCACCTGTTTGAACTTGTTATCAGTATAAAAGACACCTGTCCACAACCTCAAACAGTCACACTCCAAACTCCACTATGGCCAAGACCAAAGAGCTGTCAAAGGACACCAGAAACAAAATTGTAGACCTGCACCAGGCTGGGAAGACTGAATCTGCAATAGGTAAGCAGCTTGGTTTGAAGAAATCAACTGTGGGAGCAATTATTAGGAAATGGAAGACATACAAGACCACTGATAATCTCCCTCGATCTGGGGCTCCATGCAAGATCTCACCCCGTGGGGTCAAAATGATCACAAGAACGGTGAGCAAAAATCCCAGAACCACACGGGGGGACCTAGTGAATGACCTGCAGAGAGCTGGGACCAAAGTAACAAAGCCTACCATCAGTAACACACTACGCCACCAGGGACTCAAATCCTGCTGTGCCAGACGTGTCCCCCTGCTTAAGCCAGTACATGTCCAGGCCCGTCTGAAGTTTGCTAGAGTGCATTTGGATGATCCAGAAAAGGATTGGGAGAATGTCATATGGTCAGATGAAACCAAAATATAACTTTTTGGTAAAAACTCAACTCGTGTTTGGAGGACAAAGAATGCTGAATTACATCCAAAGAACACCATACCTACTGTGAAGCATGGGGGTGGAAGCATCATGCTTTGGGCTGTTTTTCTGCAAAGGGACCAGGATGACTGATCCGTGAAAAAGGAAAGAATGAATGGGGCCATGTATCGTGAGATTTTGAGTGAAAACCTCCTTCCATCAGCAAGGGCATTGAAGATGAAACGTGGCTGGGTCTTTCAGCATGACAATGATCCCAAACACACCGCCCGGGCAATGAAGGAGTGGCTTCGTAAGAAGCATTTCAAGGTCCTGGAGTGGCCTAGCCAGTCTCCAGATCTCAACCCCATAGAAAATCTTTGGAGGGAGTTGAGTCCGTGTTGCCCAGCGACAGCCCCAAAACATCACTGCTCTAGAGGAGATCTGCATGGAGGAATGGGCCAAAATACCAGCAACAGTGTGTGAAAACCTTGTGAAGACTTACAGAAAACGTTTGACCTGTGTCATTGCCAACAAAGGGTATATAACAAAGTATTGAGAAACTTTTGTTATTGACCAAATACTTATTTTCCACTATCATTTGCTAATAAATTCATAAAAAATCCTACAATGTGATTTTCTGGATTTTTTTTCTCATTTTGTCTGTCATAGTTGACGTGTACCTATGATGAAAATTACAGGCCTCTCTCATCTTTTTAAGTGGGAGAACTTGCACAATTGGTGGCTGACTAGCAGTTTCTCGGGCTCCGTGTAGCTCAGTTGGTAGAGCATGGCGCTTGCAACGCCAGGGTTGTGGGTTTGTTTCCCACGGGGGGCCAGTATGAAAAATGTATGCACTCTAATTGTAAGTCGCTCTGGATAAGAGCGTCTGCTAAATGACTAAAATGTAAAATGTAAATGACTAAATACTTTTTTCCCCCACTGTAGTTGTGATACAAACCTTGCGCTATATGTTTGGATTTTTAATACATTCTAAGGCTGCATGATGGGACTCTAATGAGGATTTGAAAAAAGTCGCAAGCTGCACACACTTCATCAGTCTCTCATTCACAATTTGACAAGCATTTGATAATCTCTCACCAGGCCTCAAATTTCCCAGTGGCATCCCCCTTGTGTGGCCGTAATGCCCACTAACAAATCCATGCCTTTTGCGGCCAAAGTGGCCTTTGTGCCCTTGGGCTGAATATAATAGGCTAACTATAATTCCCTTCTCCCGGCTGCCATGCTCCGAAGCACCTCTCACTCACACGGCTCTCTCAGATGTAGCCAATGCGTCACGTGATCAGGTCCTTCTTACAGGCATTTCAGCTAAGAAGTAGGCTACAAGTGAATGAAGACAGACACATTAGGGAAGCAACTGCGCATCAGGGAAGCAAATGCGCGTCCCTCTTATCGAATTCCAAGGCGCATATTGAAGATGTTAGAATTGTCCACATTTAGCCTACTTTTTGTCAGCCAACAAGATGAGTAGGCCTAACGAACAGCAAAAGCACTAGCTTATGTCAATCTACTATCCCCCATAGTACAAAGGTTGAACTATTCTATTGGTCAACTTGTCCTTCTGTGCAATAAATAAATATTCCAAACATACTCTGGAACAGTTGTGGGATGCAATAGATCCCAAATTAATACAACCACTTGCATAAAAAAAAAATAATGTTTAAAAGCAATGAGGCTGATCGTTTAACTTAAAATGTTGATAAACTATTAGGCAATTTTTTCACATTATAACCGCAGCAATGCGCACACGGCAGTAGGCTATAAGTGCGAATGTTTCAAAATGCGGGAAAACACGGTTCTCGAACGTGACTGCAAATGCGATTATGCATGTATGCTTTATTATAAAGGTGCATTTTTATGGTGAAAATGTTCTTCCCCAAACTTGAAACTCATGCGCTGCTTATGTATGCCAGTTAGGCTCCACACCAGTTATAAAGCAGACTAATGTGTTTAATTTTAAGAGGTTATTTGGGCACTTTAGTTGTGATACAAACCTTATCAAAACATACAGGCCTATGGGCTCGGATACATGAGATGTGCGACTATGATTTGAAAAGGTCGCAAAAAAAAGGTATGCGCTGTTTCTTGCCTTAAAGCACAAGCTGGGCATCATTCACAAGTGATAGGCTAATATTGTCACCAATCAGACTATTCTTAATTTAATGTTGTCTTTACATATGCAAAATAATATATGTGCGAAATGAGTTTTGATTTAGAATGGACCATTATCATGCACCTGTCTCGGAACAGGGGCTTGGGAAAAAATATATGTCATCTATGCACTTAAAAAGCGAATGGAGGACGCTTTTCCCATGGTTCATTTTCATGCCAGCCAGGTAGGCTATGTTCCTGTGGGGTAAAGCGAAGCAATGTGCTTAATATTAGGAAGGTTCATAAATACAATTTTGTAAGCCTATAGAAAGCTGATGGGATCCTCTTTTTAATAGAGGCCATCAAAACTCTGTTTTCTCACACAATTGCATAGCCTATAGAAATGTTGCGCAATATGAGCTCATGGGCACTCATGAGGTGTTTGATTAGATTTTCGATTATATTTGCATTGAGGTCAGAGTGATTAGAGGGAAAATAGAGTGCTTAGTACCAGGCAGTTAGCAAGTTTGGTAGGCTACTAATGACCATTAGCAGCATCAGAGCTTGGAGAAGCCTATTTACAGTGACTAAACGGTCACGTGGAATTTGACTGCCATCATGACTCTATGACCACCGCTGTGGTGGTAATACGGTCACCATAACAGCCCTAAACAGAGCAAAGTACAGAGAGATCCTTGATGAAAACCTGCTCCAGAGTGCTCAGAACCTCAGACTGGGGCAAAGGTTCACCTTCCAACAGGACAACAACCCTAAGCACACAGCCAAGACGACGCAGGAGTGGCTACGGGACAAGTCTCAATGTCCTTGAGTGGCCCAGCCAGAGCCCGGACTTGAACGCCATCGAACATCTCTGGAGAGACCTGGAAATAACTGTGCAGCGACGCTCCCCATCCAACCTGACAGAGCTTGAGAGGATCTGCAGAGAAGAATGGGAGAAACTCAAGAAGACTCGAGGCTGTAATCGCTACCAAAGGTGCTTCAACAAAGTACTGAGTAAAGGGTCTGAATAACTATTTAAATGTTACATTTCCGTTTTTTATTTTTAATACATTTGCAAAAATTTCTAAAAACCTATTTTTGCTTTGTCATTATGGGGTATTGAGTGTAGATTGAGGGGGGAAAAACTATTTAATCAATTTTAGAATAAGGCTGTAACATAACAAAATGTGGAAAAAGTGAAGGGATCTGAATACTTTCCGTATGCACTATATGTGCCCAGGTCAAGATTGAATGATAATTCAGAACAATGATCAAACTTGAATAAGGGCTGGTGGGTTTCATGGAAATAGAAGCAGGGAATAGGCCACTTAGTTAATTCAGATCGACAAACGTGATTTCAGAGCCATGATTTAACCTTGGATTACATAGTATTGGATTATTGATTCCTTGACTATGCTAGGGAATAACAAGGCTAATTTATCATCTCAATTAGTCGCTTAGTAGATCTAGACAACATTGGGGCGGTTTCCTGAACACAGATTGAGCCTAGTCCTGGACTACAAATAATTCTCTATTGAGTTAGCTTTTTAGTCCAGGACTAGGCTTAATCTGTGTTTGTTGAAAGCAGACATCTGGTATTGTATGGTCAGTCAGATTTGACTATACAAATCTAGTTTAAAAAAACGTACATTAAACCTCAAATCTCTTCTACACATCAGAGTACACACTGTTTAGACATTAGAATTTTCTTTCGCCAATGCCTTGCTCGTCCAAAGCTTTTTCCAACAACCACGTCAGAATTATTTGTATACACTACGTCAATTGCTGGTTGTAGAATCACAACCCTAATTTGGTTTCTAACAAATTATGTAGTGTAGATATGACTGTACCATTTCAGAATGTCATATTGAACGGGATCTGGACACTCTCTCCCACAAAATGTTCCTACCAGCCCAAACAAATCAAATCAAATGCATTGGTCACATACACATTATTATTATTATTGTTATTGCGAGTGTAGTGAAATGCTTGTGCTTCTAGTTCCGACAGTGCAGCAATATCTAGCAAGTAATATCTAACAGTTCTTCAACAAAAACCTAATACACACAAATCTAAGTAAAGGAATAAGAATATATAAATATATGGGTGAGCAATGTCATTATCATTATCAGAGTGACATAGTCTAAGATGCAATAGATAGTATAGAATACAGTATATACATATGAGATGGGTAATGCAAGATATGTAAACATTAAAGTGGCATTATTAAAGTGGCCAGTGATTTTCAAGTCTGTATGTAGGCAGCAGCCTCTCTGTGCTAGTGATTGCTGTTTAACATTCTGATGGCCTTGAGATAGAAGCTGTTTTTCAGTTTCTCGGTCCCAGCTTTGATGCACCTGTATTGTCCTCGCCTTCTGGATGACAGCGGGGTGAACAGGTAGTGGCTCGGGTGGTAGTTGCCCTTGATGATCTTTTTGGCCTTCCTGTGACATCAGGTGCTGTAGGTGTCCTGGAGGGCAGGTAGTTTGCCCCTGGTGATACGTTGCGCAGACCGCACCACACTCTGGAGAGCCCTGCGGTTGTGGGCTGTGCAGTTGCTGTACCAGGCGCTTATACAGCCCAACAGGATGCTCTCAATTGTGCATCTGTAAAAGTTTGTGAGGATTTTAGGTGACAGGCCAAATTTCTTCAGCATCCTGAGGTTGAAGAGACGCTGTTGCGCCTTCTTCACCACACTATCTGTGTGGGTGGACCATGTCAGTTTGTCAGTGATATGTACGCCGAGGAACTTAAAAATGTTCCACCTTCTCCACTGCCGTCCCGTCGATGTGGATAGGGGGGTACTCCCTCTGCTGTTTCCTGAAGTCCACAATCATCTCCTTTGTTTTTTTTACGTTGAGTGAGAGGTTATTTTCCTGACACCACACTCAGAGAGCCCTCACCTCCTCCATGTAAGCTGTCACATCGTTGTTGGTAATCAAGCCTACTACTGTTGTGTCGTCTGCAAACTTGATGATTGAATTGGAGGTGTGCATGGCTACGCAGTCATGGGTGAACAGGGAGTACAGAAGGGGGCTGAGCACACACCCTTGTGGGGCCCCAGTGTTGAGGATCAGCGAAGTGGAGATGTTGTTTCCTACATTCACCACCTGGGGGTGGACCGTCAGGAAGTCCAGGACCCAATTGCACAGGGCGGGGTTGAGCCTCAAGCTTGATGATGAGCTTGGAGGGTACTATAGTGTTGAACGCTGAGCTATAGTCAATGAACAGCATTCATACATAGGTTTTCCTCTTGTTTGATGGGATAGGGCAGTGTGCAGTGTGATGGCGATTGCATCGTCTGTGGACCTATTGGGGCGGTATGCAAATTGAAGTGGGTCTAGGGTGACAGGTAAGGTGGAGGTGATATGATCCTTGACTAGAATCAGTATATACAGTGAGGGAAAAAAGTATTTGATCCCCTGCTGATTTTGTACGTTTGCCCACTGACAAAGACATGATCAGTCTATAATTTTAATGGTAGGTTTATTTGAACAGTGAGAGACAGAATAACAACAAAGAAATCCAGAAAAAACGCATGTCAAAAATGTTATGAATTGATTTGCATTTTAATGAGGGAAATAAGTATTTGACCCCTCTGCAAAACATGACTTAGAACTTGGTGGCAAAACCCTTGTTGGCAATCACAGAGGTCAGACGTTTCTTCTAGTTGGCCACCAGGTTTGCACACATCTCAGGAGGGATTTTGTTCCACTCCTCTTTGCAGATCTTCTCCAAGTCATTAAGGTTTTGAGGCTGACATTTGGCAACTCGAACCTTCAGCTCCCTCCACAGATTTTCTATGGGATTAAGGTCTGGAGACTGGCTAGGCCACTCCAGGACCTTAATGTGCTTCTTCTTGAGCTACTCCTTTGTTGCCTTGGCCGTGTGTTTTGGGTCATTGTCATGCTGGAATACCCATCCACAACCTATTTTCAATGCCCTGGCTGAGGGAAGGAGGTTCTCACCAAAGATTTGGCGGTACATGGCCCCGTCCATCGTCCCTTTGATGCGGTGAAGTTGTCCTGTCCCCTTTGCAGAAAAACACCCCCAAAGCATAATGTTTCCACCTCCATGTTTGACGGTGGGGATGGGGTTCTTGGGGTCATAGGCAGCATTCCTCCTCCTCCAAACACGGTGAGTTGAGTTGATGCCAAAGAGCTCCATTTTGGTCTCATCTGACCACAACACTTTCACCCAGTTCTCCTCTGAATCATTCAGATCTACATTGGCAAACTTCAGACGGGCCTGTATATGTGCTTTCTTGAGCAGGGGGACCTTGCTGGCGCTGCAGGATTTCAGTCCTTCACGGCGTAGTGTGTTACCAATTGTTTTCTTGGTGACTATGGTCCCAGCTGCCGTGAGATCATTGACAAGATC
The DNA here is from genome assembly GCF_964263955.1 of Coregonus lavaretus. Classification (NCBI taxonomy): domain Eukaryota; kingdom Metazoa; phylum Chordata; class Actinopteri; order Salmoniformes; family Salmonidae; genus Coregonus; species Coregonus lavaretus. The sequence goes on along the minus strand of NC_140009.1, from coordinate 44,330,942 downwards.
CTCCCGTGTAGTTCTGGGCTGATTCCTCACCGTTCTCATGATCATTGCAACTCCACAAGGTGAGATCTTGCATGGAGCCCCAGGCCGAGGGAGATGACAGTTCTTTTGTGTTTCTTCCATTTGCGAATAATCGCACCAACTGTTGTCACCTTCTCACCAAGCTGCTTGACGATGGTCTTGTAGCCCATTACAGCCTTGTGTAGGTCTACAATCTTGTCCCTGACATCCTTGGAGAGCTCTTTGGTCTTGGCCATGGTGGAGAGTTTGGAATCTGATTGATTAATTGCTTCTGTGGACAGATGTCTTTTATACAGGTAACAAGCTGAGATTAGGAGCACTCCCTTTAAGAGTGTGCTCCTAATCTCAGCTCGTTACCTGTATAAAAGACACCTGGGACCCAGAAATCTTTCTGATTGAGAGGGGGTCAAATACTTATTTCCCTCATTAAAATGCAAATCAATTTATAACATTTTTGACATGCATTTTTCTGGATTTTTGTTGTTGATATTCTGTCTCTCACTGTTCAAATAAACCTACCATTAAAATTATAGACTGATCATTTCTTTGTCAGTGGGCAAACGTACAAAATCAGCAGGGGATCAAATACTTTTTTCCCCTCACTGTATACACCTGTTCTGAAAGGCCCCAGAGTCTGCAACACCACTAAGCAAGGGGCACCACCAAGCAAGCGCCACCATGAAGACCAAGGAGCTCTCCAAACAGGTCAGGGACAAAGTTATAGAGAAGTACAGGGTTGGGTTATAAAAAAATTATCAGAAACTTTGAACATCCCACGGAACACCATTAAATCCATTATTAAAAAATGGAAAGAATATGGCACCACAACAAACCTGCCAAGAGAGGGTCGCCCACCAAAACTCACGGACCAGGCAAGGAGGGAATTAATCAGAGAGGCAACAAAGAGACCAAAGATAACCCTGAAGGAGCTGCAAAGCTCCACAGCGGAGATAGGAGTATCTGTCCATAGGACCACTTTAAGCTGTACACTCCACAGAGCTGAGCTTTACGGAAGAGTGGCCAGAAAAGCCATTGCTTAAAGAAAAAAATAAGCAAACATGTTTGGTGTTCGCCAAAAGCCATGTGGGAGACTCCCCAAATATATGGAAGAAGGTACTAAAATTGAGGTTTTTGGCCATCAAGGAAAACGCTATGACTGGCGCAAACCCAACACCTCTCATCACCCCGAGAACACCATCCCCACAGTGAAGCATGGTGGTGGCAGCATCATGCTGTGGGGATGTTTTTCCATCGGCAGGGACTGGGAAACTGGTCAGAATTGAAGGAATGATGGATGGCGCTAAATACAGGGAAATTCTTGATGGAAACCTTTTTCAGTCTTCCAGAGATTTGAGACTGGGACGGAGGTTCACCTTCCAGCAGGACGATGAATAATAATAATAATAATAATAATATGCCATTTAGCAGACGCTTTTATCCAAAGCGACTTACAGTCATGCGTGCATACATTTTTGTGTATGGGTGGTCCCGGGGATCGAACCCACTACCCTGGCGTTACAAGTGCCGTGCTCTACCAGCTGAGCTACAGAGGATGAACCTAAGCATACTGCTAAAGCAACACTTGAGTGTATAAATCTCAGTGGCTAGATGTGCCAAGCTTATAGAGACATACCCCAAGAGACTTGCAGCTGTAATTGCTGCAAAAGGTGGCTCTACAAAGTGTGTGTGTGGGGTGGGGGGGTGAATAGTTATGTACGCTCAAGTTTTCAGTTTTTTTGTCTTATTTCTTGTTTGTTTCACAATAAAAAATATTTTGCATCTTCAAAGTGGTAGGCATGTTGTGTACATCAAATGATACAAATCCCAAAAAAATAAATTTTAATTCCAGGTTGTAAGGCAACAAAATAGGAAAAATGCCAAGGGGGGTGAACATTTTCGCAAGCCACTGTATGTCTCGTGTCTGAGCTGTTGAATTGTGTCTCCACTTTGTCTCGATATTGACGTTTTGCCTGTTTGATTGCTTGCGGAGGGAACGACCACTCTGTTTGTATTCTGCCATATTCCCTGTCACCTTGCCATGGTTAAATGCGGTGGTTCGTGCTTTCAGTTTTTCGCGAATGCTGCCATCTATCCACACTTTCTGGTTAGGGTAGGTTTTAATAGTCACAGTGGGTATGACATCTTCTATACACTTCCTTATAAACCCACTCACTGAATCAGCATATATACGTCTATATTATTCTCAGAGGCTACCTGGAACATATCCCAGTCCGTGTGATCAAAACAATCTTGAAGCGTGGATTCCGATTGGTCAGACCAGCATTGAATAGTCTTAAGCACAGGTGCTTCCTGTTTGTTTCTGCCTATAGGAAGGTAGGAGGAAAATAAAGTTGTGGTCAGATTTGCCGAAAGGAGGGCAGGGGAGGGCCTTGTATGCATAGCGGAAATGAGTGTAACAATGGTCCAGCGTTATCCCAGTGCGAGTGCTACAGTCAATATGCTGATAGAATTTAGGTAGCCTTTTTCTAAAATTTGCTTTGTTAAAATCCCCAGCTACAGTAAATGCAGCCTCAGGATATATGGTTTCCAGTTTGCATAAAGTCCAGTGGAGTTCCTTGAGGGCCGTCGTGGTATTGGCTTGAGGGGGGATATAACGGCTGTAACAATAACCTAAGAGAATTCTCTTGGGAGATAATACGGTCGGCATTTGATTGTGAGGAATTCTAGGTCAGGTGAACAAAATGACTTGAGTTCCTGTATGTTGTAACAATTACACCATGAGTCGTTAGTCATGAAACATACCCCCTCCTCACCCCTCTTCTTCCCGGAGCGATGTTTATTCCTGTCGGCGCAATGTACTGAGAACCCAGATGGCTGTATGGACGGGGACAGTATATCCCGAGAGAGCCATGTTTCCGTGGAACAGAGTATTTTACAATCCCTGATGTCTCTCTGGAAAGCAACCCTTGCCCTGATCTCGTCCACTTTGTTGTCTAGGGACTGGACATTAGCGTGTAATATACTCGGAAGCGATGGGTGGTGTGCGCGCCTCCTAAGTCTGACTAGGAGACCGCTCCGGCTCCCTCTCCTCCGGCGGCGTTGTTTTGAGTCGGCCTCTGGAATCAGTTCAAGTGCCCTGGGTGGTGCGAACAAAGGATCCTCTTCGGGAAAGTCGTATTCCTGGTCGTAGAGCTGGTAAGTTGACGCCGCTCTGATATCCAATAGTTCTTCCTGGCCGTATGGTAATAAGATTTTCTGGGCTAACAATGTAAGAAATAATATATAAAAAAACAAAATACTGCAAAGTTTCCTAAGGACTAGAAGCGAGGCAGCCCTCTCTGTCGGCGCCATCTTGTTCAGTCCACCAACAAGCCCAAGCTCCACATTCTCATAGCACAGTGTGGGGAAATGTGACCCGACTCACAGGGCCAACTTATTTTAGGACACCCACACAACCTCTTTCGTATTCTGTTTACTTCTGTAAATCGACTGGTATAAACAGTGGAAGTCAGTCTGTCAGAGTTTACCACACAATATTGATGTCTCTCCTATGAATAGTATAGCTACACAAACTGATACCTTCAACAGTTTTGCATTGCTGGAGTTGGTCAAATTCTGAGACTGTAAATCTAGGATGTAAAAGGGGTCAGATGTAAACTGAGAGCGCTGCAGTTCCTTGGGCCATCTAGTTGGGAAATGCTTATGTGAAGTCCTGTCCCCAGACAGTTTTTCTTGGACATCAACCAGACTTACCCCCAAAATATTTCAGCTATTCTTATCAAATCAATACATTTCCAATGTGTCATTCCATAATTCACTAGTAAATGTATAGGTTAGTTCAGCCTATTTGTGCATTTGCTCAGTGCCTAGCTATAAATAAAAACATTATTGGAAGTTCAATATGTTTTGTATGGAAACTATTGCCTTTTTTTATAAATTGATCATGTAAATGTGATTTTTGGTGAAGCTCGGTTTTCAACAATTATTTAGTATCCTCAACCAACAATGTATGTCAGTTGCAAGACATTGATGAATCTTTTCTTATCACCTAATTAGAATAGATGTGTCACGACTTCGGCCGAGGCTGCCTCCCCTCCTTGTTCGGGCAGGCTTCGGCGTTTGTCGTCACCGGAGTACTAACCACTGCCGCCCCAATCATCATCACAATTGTCTTGTCTCGTTATCACACACACCTGGTTCTAATCCCCTAATTAGTCTGAGTATAAGTGTTCCCTCTGCCCCCTTGTCCTTGTGGGTGATTGTTTATTGTGGAGGTTAGTGAAGCTCGTGTATTTTGTATCGACGGGAGTATTTTCCCGTGTGCCTGGTATTTTCCAGTGCGCCTGTTTTGTGCCCTGGAGTATGTTTGACGCATTTCTGCGTAAACCTGTATTTTGCGGATTAAAACCTGTTATTCTGTGATTTACCCTCCTGCGCCTGACTCCTTCACCACCACCTCATCACAGATGCCGCATATGGACAATATTCAGGTTTCTCAATGTGTCATGTATAATTAATTGTTAAACTTTTTTGTTAACTACTGCTGGTATTCTAATTTATCAAGACATCCAACCATAGTATATGTTAGGGTTGAGAAGCAATCTCAAAGACATTCACAAAGTTCCTTGGTACAATGCTTTATGTATGCATGTATGAATGATTAACAAACAAACAACTTGATGCCTTATTGTCCTCTTCTGGGGAGGTGTTTACTATGTGCAATAGGCTAGCTTGAGTCTTGAGAAGTTAAGAGCCGTCACTTTGTCCTCATTGTCAATTAAACCCTCCTGCATATGCCCTGACTTGAATCTAATGTGGTGGAATTTGACGCGCTTTATCTTTCACACATCAGTGAGGCCCTTGAAACCAGCAAACACCAACCTTAGCAAGAAGGAAAGCATTCTGGACAGAACACACAACACAGAACACACCCCCACCCCGATCTCGTCTTGGACCCTTTCCCTCCCAATACAAAATAATACTTTCAGATCGAGCTCTGCTCTCTTATGGGATTTTTGGGGGGCTTGGTGGAGGCTCCTGGGGTCAATGTTAAAGACGTCCTTCAGCGATTAAAAAAAAATTAATAAAAAATGTTTACTGTTAAAAAGCGATATCCCAAGTATAAATACAGTAAAGTACACACACGAAAGGGTACAAAAATATGTTTGGAACAAAAGTGTTTTTTAGACAACTTCAAGGAGTAGGTCTGATGGGAATCCGTGATGTCATTGGCCTCCCCCCTTGCTTAATGAACAATAGAGGTGCAATAGAGAACAAAAGAGGAAAGGCCCACAACCCCACTTGTGCTATGTCATGACTTACCTATTGAAATGAGGTGAACATGAGACTGGAGTGCCACTTTAAAGCCTTTCTTTGTGTGGGACAATTTCCATCCTGTATGGACTAATAAAGTATATCTTATCTCAGGCGTGCATGCTTAGTCCCCTCCGGTTCACCCTACGACTGCGTGGCCACTGATGACTCCAACACCGTCATTAAGTTTGCTCACGATGCTGGGGCCGAACTCCCTGCCATCCAGGACCTCTATACCAGGCGGTGTCAGAGGAAGGCCCTAAAAATTGTCAGACTCCAGCCACCCAAGTCATAGACTGTTCTCTTTGCTACCGCATGGCAAGCGGTACCGATTCAAGTCTGGAACCAACAGGAGCCTGAACAGCTTCTACCCCCAAGCCATAAGACTTCTAAATAGTTAGTTAAATAGTTAATCAAATAGCTACCTGGACTATCTGCATTGACCCTTTTTGCACTAACTTTGACTCATCACATAAACTGCTGCTACTGTTTAGTATCTATCCTGTTGCCTAGTCACTTTATTGTTAGTTATAAGTACATATCTTCCTCAATTACCTCGTACCCCTGTAAATCGACTCAGTACTGGTACACTGTGTATATAGCCAAGTTATCATTACTCATTGTGTATTTATTATTACTTCTATTATTTCTCTATTTTCTTTCTCTCTGCATTGTTGGGGAGGGCCCGTAAGTAAGCATTTCACTGTTAGTCTACACCTGTTTATGAAGCATGTGACAAATACAATTTGATTTGAGCTAGAATAAATATTTTTGGATAGCAATGCCTCTTGGTGCTGCTACAGACTAAAGACAAACACTTGACATACACATAAAGTGGGGAAAAAAAGTATTTAGTCAGCCACCAATTGTGCAAGTTCTCCCACTTAAAAAGATGAGAGAGGCCGGTCATTTTCATCATAGGTACACGTCAACTATGACAGACTAATTGAGAAAAAAAATCCAGAAAATCACATTGTAGGATTTTTAATGAATTTATTTGCAAATTATGGTGGAAAATAAGTATTTGGACACCTACAAACAAGCAAGATTTCTGGCTCTCACAGACCTGTAACTTCTTTAAGAGGCTCCTCTGTCTTCCACTCGTTACCTTTATTAATGGCACCTGTTTGAACTTGTTATCAGTATAAAAGATACCTGTTGTCACGCCCTGGCTCTGGGACTCTGTTATGTTGAGCCAGGGTGTGTAGTTTCTATGTGTTTGTGTTCTGGGTTAAGTTCTAGTGCTTGTGTTTCTATGTTGGCCGGGGTGGTTCTCAAGCAGAGGCAACGTGAATCAGCTGTTGCTTGTTGTCTCTGATTGGGAACCATACTTAGGCAGCCGTTTGGGCATTGTCATTTGTGGGATCTTGTTCCGTATGGTTTGTCTTGTAACCAAGGACTTCACGTTTCGTATCGTTTGTTGTTTTGTTCGTGTGGTGACTCTAAAATAAAGTATGTTCACATTCCACGCTGCGCATTGGTCCTCTCTTCCCGACGATCGTGACACCTGTCCACAACCTCAAACAGTCACACTCCAAACTCCACTATGGCCAAGACCAAAGAGCTGTCAAAGGACACCAGAAACAAAATTTTAGACCTGCACCAGGCTGGGAAGACTGAATCTGCAATAGGTAAGCAGCTTGGTTTGAAGAAATCAACTGTGGGAGCAATTATTAGGAAATGGAAGACATACAAGACCACTGATAATCTCCCTCGATCTGGGACTCCACGCAAGATCTCACCCCGTGGGGTCAAAATGATCACAAGAACGGTGAGCAAAACTCCCAGAACCACACGGGGGGACCTAGTGAATGACCTGCAGAGAGCTGGGACCAAAGTAACAAAGCCTACCATCAGTAACACACTACGCCGCCAGGGACTCAAATCCTGCAGTGCCAGACGTGTCCCCCTGCTTAAGCCAGTACATGTCCAGGCCCGTCTGAAGTTTGCTAGAGTGCATTTGGATGATCCAGAAGAGGATTGGGAGAATGTCATATGGTCAGATAAAACCAAAATATAACTTTTTGGTAAAAACTCAACACGTCGTGTTTGGAGGACAAAGAATGCTGAGTTGCATCCAAAGAACACCATACCTACTGTGAAGCATGGGGGTGGAAACATCATGCTTTGGGGGTGTTTTTCTGCAAAGGGACCAGGACGACTGATCAGTGTAAAGGAAAGAATGAATGGGGCCATGTATCGTGAGATTTTGAGTGAAAACCTTCCATCAGCAAGGGCATTGAAGATGAAACGTGGCTGGGTCTTTCAGCATGACAATGATCCCAAACACACCGCCCGGGCAACGAAGGAGTGGCTTCGTAAGAAGCATTTCAAGGTCCTGGAGTGGCCTAGCCAGTCTCCAGATCTCAACCCCATAGAAAATCGTTGGAGGGAGTTGAAAGTCCGTGTTGCCCAACGACAGCCCCAAAACATCACTGCTCTAGAGGAGATCTGCATGGAGGAATGGGCCACAATACCAGCAACCATGTGTGAAAACCTTGTGAAGACTTACAGAAAACGTTTGACCTGTGTCATTGCCAACAAAGGGTATATAACAAAGTATTGAGAAACTTTTGTTATTGACCAAAAACTTATTTTCCACCATAATTAGCAAATAAATTCATAAAAAATCCTACGATGTGATTTTCTGGATTTTTTTTTCTCAATTAGTCTGTCATAGTTGATGTGTACCTATGATGAAAATTACAGGCCTCTCATCTTTTTAAGTGGGAGAACTTGCACAATTGGTGGCTGACTAAATACTCCCCCCCCCCCCCCCCCCCACTGTATCAGCCAAAAAAGATACAGAAAAGCTTGAATATGATAGAGATGTGCCTTAAAGTAAATTTGCTATTGAACAATACACTTTATTTGTAAAATCAAATTTCATACAGACCGCAACTATTATTATTGTCACACCCTGATCTGTTTCACCTGTCTTTGTGATTGTCTCCACCCCCCTCCAGGTGTCGCCCATCTTCCCCATTATCCCCAGTGTATTTATACCTGTGTTCTCGGTTTGCCTGTTGCCAGTTTGTTTTGTTTCGTCAAGCCTACCAGCGTTTTTCCCCTTGCTGTCTTTCTCAAGTTCCTTTTTTCCCGGTTTTGACCATTCTGCCTGCCCTGACCCTGAGACTGCCTGCCGTTCTGTACCTTTTGGACTCCGATCTGGATTACTGACCTCTGCCTGCCCTTGACCTGTCGTTTGCCCCCTGTTTTTGTAATAAACTTTTGTTACTTCAACATCTGGGTCTTCTCCTGAAACGTGATAATTATAATAAAGAATGTATGAAATTACAAAGAAACGTAAAACAAAAGCAGCATAGAATGACAAAAATGTATACAAAACACATAGGAATAAGATGTATAAAAGGAAGACAAAAGCTAGCCAGACTAATTACAAGCCAAACTAAACTAAAAGAGGTGAATCTTCACCTTGTGTGTAAAAAGGTCCCATGTCTGGCGTGGTACGGCATTCCAGAGTTTTGTGGTGTAAAAGCTAAAAGTCGCTTCATCACTTCACAGTAATAAGTGTAAGAAATTCCAGACGATGTCTGGAAATATTTAGAAATAGCCTTTGACCACTCAGAATGGCTCATAGAATAATCTGCTCTTTAGGTTTGATGTCAGCAACTATAGACATTACTATAAGGATACAGTAACTGACTAATAGCCTGCATTGTTCTAGGGCACTCTTTTTCTAAAATGATGTTGGGACAGAACAGAAGGACACTTGACATTCACGAGGACACCCTGGAACCCACCTCTTCTGACTCCTCATGATTAGGCAATTATCAGGCAATTATGGAGGGAGCTAACAAGCTCATGTAAGGCATTTACATAGAATAAAACTTAAAAATTAGGCCTATATAGATGCTTCAGAAATCATTCATAGGCAATTGTCTATGGTATAAAAGGGTCACAAAAAGGCATGTCATATTTGGCAAATCACCAGAAGGACATTTTATATCATTCATACAACTTTTCTTAGGCCTTATACATGATTTGTGAAAGACGTAGCCTATGTAGTGCTTATAAAGACTTCATGAATGCTCTATGAACCCTTTAAAAATCGTTGTTAGTTTAAACTGACAAGAGGCCCAACATTTGATACTACAAATAAGGTATGTCCAAAGAAACAATTTAAAACAGCACCTAAAACATGCATAGAAATCTATAGTGTCTGGACCAGAATTTGAATTGCTCAGCATGTGTTCTAAGTAAACGTTTACCTACCTGCCGTAAATACATTTTAATAAATAAATGCACATATAAATAGATAAATGAATATAAATCCCCACATAATTAAATAAATGAGCAAGGAAATACAAAAATACTGACTAAAATGAATCAATTTTCTCTACATATCTGTATGTATTTAATGATTTATCTATGCATTATGAAGTTTTTCAAACCTCAATCTTATTCATTGATATACTTATTTCTGTATTTGTTCCTCCAATATGATAATGAGGGGGTGTCAATCAAAAGTCTGTGGGTGGTATCTAACAAACCATTGGTTGATCAATGTAGCTCAGTTGGTAGAGCATGGCGCTTGCAACGCCAGGGTTGTGGGTTCGTTTCCCACGGGGGGCCAGTATGAAAATGTATGCACTCACTAACTGTAAGTCGCTCTGGATAAGAGCGTCTGCTAAATAACTAAAATGTCAAATGTAATGTCACAGCACATAGCTCCACTGCTTTTGCACCACCTATGTGAAGCTGGCCACAATAACGATTAGCCACAATAGTAGAATTTGCGGTTCACCTTCAAAATAATAGTCCTGCATTGAAACTGCCGCAAACAGTTACAAATAGTGGTATCATGACATATTTGAATTGTTATATTCAAAAGACAATCATTTGTTAATTTGACCAAAACATTTAAATCAGCTGAAATCGCACTGTGGATGTATTAGACTTCAGAATTGCATTGGGGGCATACTGTATGCATTGTACAGCCTGGCCTATGGATCTTGGGTCCATGAAATGTTCATAACTGTGAAGAGTTTACACAAATATTAGTGTCGTAGCTCTTATTGCAGGACTTAAATTGTGGAAAATCACCTCACTATTCAGCCTATTGTACGAATTGAACATTCATATTGTAATGTACAACCTTACCCATTTAATGGAACCAAGATCCATAGGTATCAGCCTATTCAGTAACACCCAGAGAGAACACAAATATTAGCATTGTAGCTCATATTGCAGGACTTTGACACTACCATGAAATGAGCCACATTAGCTCACCAGTCAATAGGCTGAATGGTGAGGTGATTTCCCACTGTCAAATTCCTGCAATAAGAGCTACGACGCTAATATTTGTAAACTCTTCACAGTTGTGTTATGTGGGTGTCACTGAGTAGTCTGATACCCCATTTCATGGACCCAAGATCCATAAGTGTAAAAAAATGCTGTGCCTGTGCACATCACTTTCCCACAGTCCAGTCAGGGCAGGGTTGCCAGGTCTAACCATTTCTAACCCAATTACTTCTCAAAACCCGCCCACAAGGCCTGAAAACAAGCCCAATTTTTGGTGGGCTCAGCAAGAGAGGAGTTGCCACATTTATCCCATAAACCCTTTCTCCATAACGTTATCGAGCACATTAAGAAGGAATATTGAAGTAAAATGTGTTTTTCCATCAAAATAATAATTATTGCAAGCTTAAGAATGTCACAAGAGAAAATATAATTTGCCCTTATTAAAGTCGCCAGATCATTTTCCATCAATGGATGTCGATTTAACTTGTTTTGACTGCTATGATTAAGCAATAAGGCCTGATGAGGTGTGACATATGGCCAATATACCACAGCTAAGGGCTGTTCTTAGGACACAGCCCTTAGCTGTGGTATATTGGCCATATACCACAAACCCCTGAGGTGCCTTATTGCTATTATAAACTGTTTACCAACTTAATTGGTAGTCCCGTGTAGCTCAGTTGGTAGAGCATGGCGCTTGCAACGCCAGGGTTGTGGGTTCGATTCCCACGGGGGACCAGTATGAAAATGTATGCACTCACTAACTGTAAGTAACTAAAATGTAAATGTTAATTAGAAAAGTAAAAAGTAATTGTCATACTCATGGTACATGGTCTAATATACCACGGCTTTCAACCTATCAGCATTCAGGGCTCAAACCACCCAGTTTATAATTATAGATAAATCTGACAGGAGAGTTTGAGTGATGAAAGTTGGACAGAGGATCTTGAAATCTCTATGTAAGAAACACTTGGTCGAACTTCAAAAAAATAATGTTAGGCTATTTTCTGGCAATTGTGCTGTTATTATGTGCCAGATTTTAAGACTACAAACCATTATAAATTGCCTATTTGCGAGATTGACTTATGTCAATAGGCATAGGCTACTGACTAAAATCAGGGTTTATAATTCAAATTCAATTTTGCCATGGTTTTGCTGAGCTAGATGCAGGTAGCCTATAACCCCTGATAGGCCAATATCTCATTTCAGGGAAAAGTCCACAATGAAACTGACATCAAATGTGGAGAATGATATATTTGCGATAGAGCTGTGACCATGATCACAATTGATAACTTTCAATGTAATTAACTAAACATGGCCATTAATAATTGCATAATAACAAAAGGCTCAACAACAAACTGAGTTATAGGCTATTTATTGAATCCGTTTGCCAGCTCCAGGTAGGCTATGCAATGACTCCAGTGATATCGTCATTTCAACATATTTATTGCTACAGTAGCCTACAATCATGGTTGGGGAGTAACGGATTACATGCAATCCATTACATGTAATGGATTACCAAAAAACTGTAATCTGTTACGTTACCAGCAAAAATATTGTTATCAGATTACCGATACTTTTCAAAAAGTTGATAATTACTTCTAGGATTACTTTCAAATTTAGAAGGGATGTTTGCAGAAAATAAAATGTCCATGAAACCAATTGCCTGTTTTCTTAATTACCTTTCATATTAAACGTCAGTCATTAACAGAAAAACTGCTACTTTGATCTTCCCGCCAGAGCAACATCTACGGTCACAAAATAAAAAATGTATGGCGCGCCAACGCAGTGCATTTTTTGGATGGCATTTCAAAGAACAATGTGTGTTCAAAGAAGAAAAGGGCATGAATGTAACAGTTCAAGGCAAACTGTTTGGCCACGGTAAAGCTGCTGTCGGGAGGTAAGGATGACAATTGTCAGGTGTGGCGTGTTAGCTTGCTTAGCTAGCTAGTCTCTAGAGACAGACAGGTTGTCTTCACAATGTTACCAATGTTCCAGCATAGGTCGGAGATTTCAGAGAGTACTAGCTAGCTAGTAAGTCAGATTTCTAGCTAGCTAGCCTGTTTAGTTTGCAAATTTGCTTGCCAACTCTCCTACACTGTGGTATGCTGCTCACTTACATTTACATTTACATTTTAGTCATTTAGCAGACGCTCTTATCCAGAGCGACTTACAGGAGCAATTAGGGTTAAGTGCCTTGCTCAAGGGCACAACGACAGATTTTTCACCTAGTCGGCTCGGGGATTAGAACCAGCGACCTTTCGGTTACTGGCACAACGCTCTTAACGACTAAGCTACCTGCCGCCCCTGGTTGCAAGCTTAAGGTTGCAAGCTACTGTAGTTAGCAATTTTATCATAGCAAGAATGCTATTGTGCAAATTTGTTAACACTTTAGCTAATTAAATCTATTTTAACTAAGATAAATCAGTTGTAGATAGTTGGGTGAGATTCACTTGGCTACATGGCCTAGCTAGCTAGCTAAATCAAAAGTTTAAAAAAACGTTTTGAAAGCTAGTTGCACCCTGTAACCCAACATAACAAGACGCTCACTGTCAGGGTTGTTGCTAACTTAATTAGCTAGCTAGCTAGCTAGCTAGCTAGCTATGGTTTCAGAGTAACATGTTACCCAAATCAATAAAGCCACACTGCAGTTTTCCTGCTGTTCAATTGTTTCTTCAACCCAAATAAATGCCTGTATTATTCAATCATAACTTAAAGTATAATACTGTATTAGTCCATTGTTTTTTAAAAAGTATTTCTGAGTATTTCTAGACAAACAATATAAACCACCATAGATGTCCTTGCATCCACAGCTTTGTCCATGTGTGAGTGGTTACAACCCCAGCCCTGTGTTTATCAGACAGGGGCAGGCTATGGAAAGTGAAACATATGTTTCAAAAGGGTGGACAAAGGTTGGGTAAAGCTACAATCCTTAATTGAAACAATAACAAGGTGCTCACTCCACTGTTATTTTACTTATAGTGTAGTGTCATAGTTAAGTAATTACATTTTGTTTTTTCAGAGGATGCATGACAATCAATGGAAGACCCTAAGCAGGAAAAGGCAGCCAGATGACATGGAGGAGTGCAGAGATGCACAGCCATCTACAGATGGCCAGAAAGGCACCATTGAAACAAGCAAAACTACAACCAGGAGGACCACACACACCTCACAAAGCCGGGTTAATCACCTGGTATTTGACTTCATCATAGAGGATGTGCAACCCTTTTCACTAGTAGAGGTGCCTTCATTCCGCAAGCTAGTGGAAGGAATCAGTGGTGGGAGAAAGGTCATGTGTAGAAATACTTTGATACAACAAATTGAAAGGGAGTTTGAGCCCATGAAAGAAGCTCTCACCACCAAACTCCAGAGTGTAAAGTCAGTCTGCACCACAGCAAACATCTGGTCTGCCCATAACAGAAGCTTCTTCGGCATGAAGCATGAAGGAGGAAGCGGAGGAGGAATAGGAGGTTTGACGATGTGGGTGCGATTCTTGACGAGGTTGAGCAAGAACTGAACTTTGTTCTCCCTCCACATCAATGTTGTGTGGCACACACCCTCAACCTCATCGCAACCAATGAGGTGGACAAAGCTGCATCACGAAGATTGTACAGAAGTGCAATGTCAAAATGTTTCAGCATTTGGAACAAAGCACACAGGTCCACATTAGCTTCAGAGGCAATAGAGGACATTGCAAGCATGAAAGTAACTGTGCCATGTGTGACAAGATGGAGCTCAGAGTACCGTGCCATCTCCAAACTCATAGCCCTCACAGATGACCAGCTGGGGCAAATCTGTGAAGACCTGGGTATGAGCAGCAAACTACATCCTTGTGAGATTGCTTTTCTCAAGGAGTACAGTACAGTCCTACAGCCACTCACATTCTCTATTGATCTTCTTCAGGGAGAGAATAAGTGTTTTCTTGGCTTTCTTATCCCAACAATCCTAAGCTTGAAGTCTAAGCTCTCAGAGAAAATACCTCTTGCGACATTCTCTGCACACATCATCACTTAGGTCATTGAGGCTATCCCCGGAGTACTAGCTACTGCCGTTCGATGTTATCGGTGTTTGTTTAGTTTTGTCTGTATTGTTTACACCTGTTCCTCATTCTGTTAATTGTTCCCCTTATAATTACCCCTGTCTCTCATCTGTACTTTGTGTGTGATTGTTTTCCCCTTCACGGTTGTCTATTTTGTGAGCGGGTTATTTCCTCCCTGCGTGGAGTTATTTCTGTGTCCTTTTGGATCCTTTTCGTATTAAAAGTACGTATCCGAGAGTTCTGTGTCCTGCGCCTGACTTCGTTTACCGCATCTCACAGACAGTCGTGACAGAATATAGAAGTAAAATTTGTTTTTCCATCGAAATAATAATTATTGCAAGCTTAAGAATGTCACAAGAGAAAACATAATTTGCCCTTAAACTCGCCAGATCATTTTCCATCAATGGATGTCGATTTAACTTGTATTGACTGCTATGATTAAGCAATAAGGCCTGATGAGGTGTGACATATGGCCAATATACCACAGCTAAGGGCTGTTCTTAGGACACAGCCCTTAGCTGTGGTATATTGTCCATATACCACAAACCCCTGAGGTGCCTTATTGCTATTATAAACTGTTTACCAACTTAATTGGTAGTCCCGTGTAGCTCAGTTGGTAGAGCATGGCGCTTGCAACGCCAGGGTTGTGGGTTCGATTCCCACGGGGGACCAGTATGAAAATGTATGCACTCACTAATTTTAATGACCCCCTCTCAATCAGAAAGATTTCTGGCTCCCAGGTGTCTTTTATACAGGTAACAAGCTGAGATTAGGAGCACACTCTTAAAGGGAGTGCTCTTATTCTCAGCTGACTCGGAGTACAGGGAGAATACTGTAAGAACGGCCCATATTCTGAATTCTGTCGCTGTACATTTCAAAAGTGCTGAACAAAAAAAGAGTTATATTGACTACGTCCGTCCTAGCTCGCTCATTAACGTCTTAATCGAAGTTATGGATTGCCTCTTATCTGATCTTCGTCCCCTTATGCCATAGTTTGTACATCTCAATTCTCAGTAGAAACCACATATGTTTAAGCCACATATGTTTAAGTCAGCCATATCAGCTATGTTTTTTTAAAGGCAGTAAATGAGGCTGAACGAACTGTTTCGCTGCCAGACAAGGCTCCGCTGATAGCCAGGTGTAGCAGTGGTAAGGGGTTGGGACTGCTGTTGGGACAGCTTTATGTAGGCCGGAACAGTTTGTGGGCACCGTTTGTGACCGTTATAGTGCAATTAATATATTGTTTAGTGTTGTGGCTTCGCTGGCATGCATCTACACATGTTTTGTTTTTGTTTGCCCCACCAAGATTGACATGCTAAAATCGCCACTGGGTAGGTTGTAGAACCCTCATGACTGGTATAGGGGACATTTGAGTATCACGTAGTAGCCTAAACCTGTCGATGTTACATTGAGCTGGGTGAATGGAATATGAATGACAGTCATCCAATATGCTGTAATAGAAATAAGGCAACACTCAAAACATTTTATCGTCCTCCCTCATCTTAAACGGCACCGATCTCCACTGTGCTGTACATTGCAGTATGAATGTCCAATATGCACAATAGACTGACTGGGGAGGTGATTTCCCACAGTCAAAGTCCTGCAATTTGAGCTACAACGGTAATATTTGTGTACACTCTTCAGAATTGTGTTCTGTGGGTGTCAACGAATAGGCTGATACCTATGGATCTTGGGTCCATGATATGGGGTAAATAATATAATATGCCATTTAGCAGACGCTTTTATCCAAAGCGACTTACAGTCGTATGGGTGGTTTTTACATATGGGTGGTCCCGGGGATCGAACCCACTACCCTGGCGTTACAAGCGCCATGCTCTACCCCCAAGCCATAAGACTCCTGAACAGCTAATCATGGCTACCTGGACTATTTGCACTGCCCCCCCACCCCATCCTTTTTACGCTGCTGCTACTCTGTTATTTATTTATGCATAGTCACTTTAACTCTACCCACATGTACATATTACTTCAATTATCTCAACTAGCCGGTGCCCCCGCACATTGACTCTGCACCGGTACCCCCCTGTATATATAGCCTCCCTACTGTTATTTTATTTTACTTCTGCTCTTTTTTTCTCAACACTTTTTTTGTTGTTGTTTTATTTTTACTTTTTTTGTTAAAATAAATGCGCTGTTGGTTAAGGGCTGTAAGTAAGCATTTCACTGTAATGTCTGCACCTGTTGTATTCCGCGCATGTGACCAATAAAATTTGATTTGATTTGATTTGAGCTACAGAGGAGCTACAGATGGTAAGGCTGTACATTGCAATATGAATGTTCAATATGCACAATAGTCTGAATAGTGAGGTGATTTCCCACAAAGTCCTGCAATAAGAGCTACGACGCTAATGTGTAAACTCTTCACAGCTGTGTTCTGTGGGTGTCACTGCATAAGCTGATACCCCATTTCAATGATCCACAATCCATAGGTAAGGCTGTACAGATAAATATAAGTATGCCCAAAATGCAATTATTACGTTTTTATTTATTTAACCAGGTAAGCCAGTTGAGAACAAGTTCTCATTTACAACTGCGACCTGGCCAAGATAAAGCAAAGCAGTGCGGTAAAAACAACAACAACAACACAGAGTTACATATAGAATAAACAAAACGTACAGTCAATAACACAATAGAAAATATATATACAGTGTGTGCAAATGTAGTAAGTTATGGAGGTAAGGCAATAAATAGGCCATAGTGCAAAATAATTACAATTATAATTTAGTATTAACACTGGAGTGATAGATGTGCAGAAGATGATGTGCAAATAGAGATACTGGGGTGCAAATGAGCAAAATAAATAACAATGTAAATAACAATATGGGGATGAGGTAGTTGGGTGGGCTAATTACAGATGGGCTGTGTACAGGTGCAGTGATCGGTAAGCTGCTCTGACAACTGATGCTTAAAGATAGTGAGGGAGATAAGTGTCTCCAGCTTCAGAGATTTTTGCAGTTCGTTCCAGTCATTTGCAGCAGAGAACTGGAAGGAATGGCGACCAAAGGAGGTGTTGGCTTTGGGGATGACCAGTGAGATATACCTGCTGGAACACATACTATGGGTGGGTTTTGCTATTGTGACCAATGAGCTAAGATAAGGCGGGGATTTGCCAAGAAGTGATTTATAGAGGACCTGGAGCCAGTGGGTTTGGCGGCGAATATGTAGTGAGGGCCAGCCAACGAGAGTGTACAGGTCACAAGGTGGAAAGCATGGCCAGCCGTAGCAAAATGCTTGTTGAAATTTTCGATTATCGTAGATTTATCGGTAGTGACAGTGTTTCCTAGCCTCAGTGCAGTGGGTAGCTGGGAGGAGGTGCTCTTATTCTCCATGGACTTTACAGTGTCCCAAAACTTTTTGGAGTTAGTGCTACAGGATGCACATTTCTGTTTGAAAAAGTTAGCCTTTGCTTTCCTAACTGATTGTGTATATTGGTTCCTGACTTCCCTGAAAAGTTGCATATCGCGGGGGCTGTTCGATGCTAATGCAGTACGCCACAGGATGTTTTTGTGCTGGTCAAGGGCAGTCAAGTCTGGGGTGAACCAGGGGCTATATCATTTTTTGAATGGGGCATGCTTATTTAAGATGGAGAGGAAAGCACTTTTAAAGAACAACCAGGCATCCTCTACTGACGGAATGAGGTCAATATCCATCCAGGATACCCAGGCCAGGTCAATTAGAAAGGCCTGCTCGCTGAAGTGTTTTAGGGAACGTTTGACAGTGATGAGGGGTGGTCGTTTGACCGCGGACCCATTACGGACGCAGGCAATGAGACAGTGATCGCTGAGATCCTGGTTGAAGACAGCGGAGGTGTATTTAGAGGGTAAATTAGTCAGGATGATATCTATGAGGGTGCCCATGTTAACGGATTTAGGGTTGTACCTGGTATGTTCCTTGATAACTTGTGTGAGATTGAGGGCATCTAGTTTAGATTGTAGGATGGCCGGGGTGTTAAGCATTTCCCAGTTTAGGTCACCAAGCAATACGAACTCTGAGGATAGATGGGGGGCAATCAATTCACATATGGTGTTCAGGGCACAGCTGGGGGCTGAGGAGGGTCTGTAGCAAGCAGCAACAGTGAGAGACTTATTTCTGGAAAGGTGGATTTTTAGAAGTAGAAGCTCAAACTGTTTGGGCACAGACCTGGATAGTATGATAGAGCTCTGCAGGCTCTCTCTACAGTAGATTGTAACTCCGCCCCCTTTGGCAGTTCTATCTAGACAGAAAATGTTGTAGTTGAGAATGGAAATTTCAGAATCTTTGGTGGCCGTTCTTAGTCTAATACATCCACAATGCGATTTCAACTGATTTGTCCTTTTTTGTCAAATAATTGTATTTTGTTGAATGTATATAACATTCCAAACTTGATAAGCATTATCTAGTGCAAATATGGCATGATTCCACTTATGTGTCCATTTCAATGCGGCACCTTTATTTTGAAGGAGAACCGCAAATTCCACTATTGTGGCTAATCTTTGTGGTTAGCTTCACAAACAGTGCTGGCCGCTACTTAAAACAACACATCTCTAGATGACCTGCTTTTCCATGTGGAGGCATGCATCAAAAACTTGGGTCAGCTAGCTGCTACAAGGGACACATAGGAGAACGAATATATTTGCTAGCTATTATACTGATTGATAAAATTGCCATTAACTAGCCAGCTATCTTGAAACTAGTGGAGGCAAGATAGCTAACGTTATCTTACCACCACCAACAGAGTTCACCTTAGCTAGCTAAGTGGACTCTAGTTAAGTTTCTAGAAAATAACTATATAACTATATAATTGGTAGCTAGTTACTGACAATTTGAATCGTTTTTGTCAAACTACTTTGTTCCCCTGCCGGTTTATTTATGTTTTTGTGACTGAAAGTTGGCAAGAAAATTCCCCTAATTTGACTGCAAATAGGATGTTTTCATATAATTTGGCTGATTAGGGGGCTTGAGCACATTTACATTAGTGTTTCATTAGCTAGTTAACTAAGTTACTGACTAACCTAATTCTTACTCATGTTTTTGTTGCATTTCAGGTGGAGTGGCATCGCTGACAGGCCAGCATGCTGATAGGCCAGGGCCCATATTCACAAAATCTCAAAATAGTACTGATATTAGGCTACATTTTGCCTTCACCGAGATGCTTTGTGAAAATGGTCCCTGGAAGAAAGCTGTTGCACAGCAGTCCTTTCACCACGGGTCCCTAGAGCAGGGGTAGGCAACCCTGTTCCCAAAACATTATTGTATGGTCTTGAACAGACATCCACTTGCTCTGTACAGTTGGTGTGGCTTGAAGCAATGAGTGAAGTATTTAAAGGACAGCGGTGCCTTTTGAACCCACAACCCAATCCCCCCCCGTTTTTCAACTAGTATTTCAGTACAGCACCGTTTCCGTTCAATTTAACGTTCTATTACGTTTTTATGTACTGAATGCAGCACTGACCAACTGAACTAATTGATCAGTTGAGTGATTGCCTAAAAGCAACACACCTAGTCTTCCAGGTCTGTTAAATCAAAAACATGAAGTGCCTGCGCCACTCCAGGACCAGGGTTGGCTACCCCTGCCCTAGAGGTATTAGTCAATGCTTATAAACTGAATATTGTATGTGAATTTCAATATATCAATGACACTAACAAAAGGGTTGAATTGTTCAGCAACGTGCAGTAAATGCTAACACATCTTTGGTGATGAATGGTACATAATACATTTGTCATCTCCCTATCAGGCAACTGCATGCTCTTACATGGGCCTGGATGGTGACACATCTTCAAGCTGCCTGCCTGAAGACTGTGGCTTTCAGTGGTACCGGAAGCAAGGGCCTTACCTGGGAGTACAGCAACACTCTCTCGCAGCCTTTCTGTAAACATGTATTGTATGTAACCACTCAAGTTCATACAAACTGCTACAAACTGCTACTGCAATCACTGACTTATATTCACTTTGTATACTTGTCCCATTCTTCAATCTTGTCTGGGATATATATTTTAGTTAACACCTGTGTGATATACATTAATAAAAATGTATTCACCCTGGACATGAGGCGTGCATTTACTTTAGAATCATAAGCTCCAAGTGTTGAGATTAAGTTACCACAGAAGTCAGTAAAAGTTAGTGTCAAACATGCAATGAAAAATATGTTTTGTAATCTAATAAAATGAGTTTATACAAAACTATATTGCATTTGGTAATCCCCAAAATGTGGCCTTTAAGCCTTGATAGTTGCATCCTTCCTCTGGGAACTGTCTGCATATTGCTGACAACAGGGTGGCAGGTTTTTTGATGTGCTGCTCTAGAGTTCCATAGCCCAGCAGACTCATCTGGGGATAGGGGTATGGACATATTCGTTTTGATAAAAGTGGGAGACTTTTACAGGGAGGAGAGAGCATGACTTTTGGCGTGAGTACAGTAAATCCAATCCAACCAGTGGCTCTGGATAATATACTATGTCATGACACAGGCAGACTGCCACAGTGAAGGAGGGTTACATTGTGCATCAGGTATACTATTATGAGTGTAGCTTACTTCTCTGTGCTCTGGAGAGAACTACCTGCAGGTAGTTGGTCAGAAAGCTCTGGAGGTCCTTGGACCATTCCGTCTCTGTAGCACCTGGAGAGAGATGGATAGAGGTAGTGAGTGCTAGAAAGAGAGTGTGCCCTCACCCCTGACTGGCCCAGGACCTCCTGCCTAGTATCATGCAATGTAAAGGAAAACAATAATATCATGACTTACTGACAGAGTGCTCCATGTTCCTGCTGGTAGCAAGCCTCAACTTGGATACAGAGAAATGTCCTGCCTTGTAGTATGGTTGCATCCATCCCCACCAGGCTCCAAGAAAACAGATGACAAACCTGCAGAGATTAACAAGAAAATGGCACATGTATTTAGGAATATTGTATCAGTATGCCTATTTCACATTCATTTCTGTAAATGACAATATATCTGATTAAAAGTATGCATGCCATTGTGTGATAACAGCTATGACAAATGGCACATGGCATACATGTGCATTTATAACTAGCTAAGGTATTATTTATTTTTATGGCACCACGTCTCATCTCACTAATAATTGCTAAGGCCAACAGTAAATTCCACTATTGTGGCTAATCGTTATTGTGACTAGCTTCACATAGGTGACTTATTCCATCATGACAACATGCTCCTCCTTACTTAACTGCAGTTTAGTTCAAAATGTAGCTAACTAGCGAAGTGTAAAACTGAGTCTGGCTGTAAAACACAGCTAGCTAGCCAACTCGACTTTATCAGTTGTAGCCAAGCTAGCTAGACACTCAGTAACGTTAGTTGACCATGCTTTTCTGGACAACTGGACATTCCTCTCGCCCATCCCGGTCGAATTATTCTTGCCTACTCTCGTCTCTTGGTCTTCTTCTAGGTTGAAAGCTATTTAGCTGTAGTCCAGTGCCTTATTGTCAAAAGCAACCCACTCGTAACACAGCCACCTGGTACAGTCAATGGCTCAGTGTTCCAAAACTGTTCACCTGTTTCTATGTCAAGCTAGGAAAATGTACCATTTGTTATTATTGTGTGCTTTTATGGTGCACGTGCAGCAAAATATTAATTAATTATATATTATAAAATAATTAATATACCCCCCCCCCCCCCCAAAAAAAAAAAAAAAAAAAGTGAAATATCATATTGATACATAGCTATAAGTGCTACACATTTTTGTTTGGGGTGGGCTAATGTGAAACATGACCTTTAAACTTTGGACACGTTGTCATACAGAACGCCGCCCAGGCATATGCAATCGATCAACGCGCTAAATCATTTAGCAGATGCTCTTATCCAGAGCGACGTACAGTTAGTGAGTGCATACATTATTATTTTTATTTTTCATACTGGCACCGCGTGGGAATCAAACCCACAAACCTGGCGTTGCAAACGCCATGCTCTACCAACTGAGCTACATCCCTGCCGGCCATTCCCTCCCCTACCCTGGACGACACTGGGCCAATTGTGCGCCGCCCCATGGGTCTCCCGGTCGCGGCCGGCTACGACAGAGCCTGGATTAAATACCACCCCCATACCTTTGCTTGACACCTCCTTATTATCATTTTGGAGTAAGAAATACAGGAATAAATAATATAAATGATTAAAATGAAAGTGGGATTAATTATTTCAATAATTATCTATTTATGTGTGCAATCATTCATCCATTTAACTATTTATGTATACATTTATTTATGTGTGGGTTTATTAATGTATGTATCGATTTGTGTGCATTTATATAGTCATTTAATTATAATACGGCAGTTTTGGTCCTCCATAATCTAGGCGTACTGTACAATGTAACCAAATGGGTTAGCTAGCTACAATGTGTCGTGATCGTCTGTCTGGCTCGGTCTTGTAGTCGGTGTTGGTTTTCGACATAACTCTTCTACCAATTTTCAGGGCAGACGTTATTTTCAATAACTGCCAACCAACATAACCAATAGTAACCAAAATTAGTCATTACGTTTATGGAGAAGTAGGGAATTTGACCAATTATATTACAGAGTGGGCGGGACTATGGC
Source organism: Coregonus lavaretus (assembly GCF_964263955.1). Taxonomy (NCBI): domain Eukaryota; kingdom Metazoa; phylum Chordata; class Actinopteri; order Salmoniformes; family Salmonidae; genus Coregonus; species Coregonus lavaretus. Next base: position 44,307,811 of record NC_140009.1, on the reverse strand, counting down.
TAGGGATATTCCTCTGCATCTTTTGTCATTCCTCCCAGTTCGATCGGCAACGGGAGCGGAGAGAGGAAAGTTGAGAGCCCGAAGGCAGCAGCCCCCACCACCGCCGGCCCAGGTTACCATCTAGCACCGGGAAACACACTAGAGAGCCACCGCCGGCAAAAGCCATAACCAACCAGAAACCATGAGCAGCGAGGCCGAGACACAACCGCCGGAGCCTGCTGTCGATGCGGAGAGCCCATCCAACCCGGCGGCAACCGCCGTTTCCGCGGGGGATAAGAAGGTCATCGGTAAGCAAGCAAGCTAGCTAACGTTAGCCAGGTGAACCATTAAATGCAAATGTGGATTTATTGGCACGCTAACGTTACTCCCAAAAAGCTTACTGATTTAGCTACAATTCGCTTAGCTATAAGCTATTTCCGTTGGCTAACTAATGTTAGCTAGTTCACATAACGTCCTCTGATTAAAACATAACTACCTAACTAGCTATGTCTAAATGAAGCTAATGTTATTGGCTAGCTAGTTGTTAGTTAGCAACCATTAATTAGTGTAGTGTTCAGTTCCTTTTTTTTGTTTGCTAGCAGGATGACTGGTTTGAAGTCGTTTAACGTTATCTATCGTTCCTATAGTCAACGTTAACTTCGACTAACAGTACGTTAGTTGGCCAATGTGCCAATTCAAAATGTCTGTTGGTCTACAAATGTTTTTCTACCTAACGACCGTAGCTAAATTCACATACTAGCTAAAGTTTAGTTAGCTACCTAACGGGTAACGCGTCAGTCAGTTTCACCACACACCTGACCTGTGAGACAAGTTCAGAGGTAACGTTAGTTGGCTAACTAATTAATACTGTAATGAATGTGGGATGGCCTCAGTGGTTTGGCACATGTTGTAATTGTAACCAACGTTAGCTAGATTAGCCTTACCTCCTTGTCCGCATTCTCGTGCATTCAGCAGTGTTTTAGCCAGCAGTTAGCCTGTCTACTAAACAGTTTGAAGAGGTTGATATTGGCCGTGATCATTGACCGGTTCCCGGATTCGTAACGCACTGGTTGCACATAAAGAACCGTTACCAATAAATTGGTCGTTTATACAACAGTTTTGCGTGTATTTCAGTTTCTAAAGTAATAATAGCCGTTTAGGAACTTGGAACAAACAATTCATTGATGGAGGCCTCTGTCTGACTACACTGCAGCCACGAATCACAATTGCAGTCGTATCCCTTTGTTCGCAGCCATGCACATACTAATTAACTTGCTTGATTGCGCTCGTGCTAGCCATCTAGCTAATACGTTGCTAACGTTAGATAACTATATAACTAAGTGTATGGTGCAAAATTATTATTTAGTGTTAAGTTGCAGATGGCTAAGCTAGTCAGCTGGCAAGCTTTCCATTCGGTCGACTTGATAGCTAGAGGGGCACTCAAAATGTCCGCCTTGATGTTCGGATTCTACGAATTTATTTCGTCTCGCTTTGGCTGACAATTGTACTTTTATCACGCATGAAACCGTACCCACCACTCGCATTCTAAATACTCACTCGGTATTCATTTGATGCGATGAATGACATCCTGGCTCATGTCCAACCACATGGTTGAGACCAAAGATAATCTGCTAACGTTAGCTTGCTATTTAGCTAGCTATCTTCATAGGGCGCGACAACACGTGCGAAGATTCAAGCACTTGCGCATTTGAACTGGGGAAATGGTTTTGCGTCTAGCTAGTTACCTAGTATTCATAAATTATGCCCAGGCAGTTCTGCGCAGTAAATAATTAGTAGCCCAGCTTACACATTACATTAGCTATGCTACCTCCAGGGCATGCACTCTCACTCTGATCAGTTTGGTTAAATGCTGGTAGGCCACACTGAATGTCTAGGCTAGTACTGATATGTTCTGTCCTCATAAGACCCTCGTCACGTAGGATGGGCACTTTTAGCCAGCCGCCTGCACGCCTGACTCGCACCAGTCTAGTCAATAACAAGACTCTCCCATAAATATTTCCTTCCCATTTTTTATTTTTATTCCCAAGGGAAATGTTTGGAAACAAGTAATAAAAAATAACATACATTTACAAACAAACAGCACATCCTCCATATAATTAATCTGTAATAGGACACTGTAAGAGCTATTTTTACTTGCACACAATATAGCTGGGTTGCCCCATCCTGTTCCTAGGGGTCCACCACCCTGCAGCCCCCCCACTCAGCTTTAGGATCTTAGTGAAACATTCATTACTGGTTTCGGGTGTGTTAGGCCAAAGCCAGAGTGACAAACTACAGGACGGCAGCCCCCCAGGGCCAAGACTGAGCAGCCCAGCAGCTAGGAATTGCCTAAATAGATATCTCCCCTGACGTGGGCATGTTTTCAATAGACTTCTTTTGTCGTACTGTATTCCATAGAAGGCATCCAGACTTTATGAAAGTTGCCCAATATAGCCTTAATCTTGTAATCAAATATAGTGATACATAACTTGACATTTCTTCCATCCTTTGTGTTATTGTGGAAGGATAACCAACCTTCCAATTAATGGCAATGCATTTCTTAGCCGCTAATAAATGCTTGGTTATAGTTTCTTGTGATAAGTCTCCGGTCTCAACATTTCCGAGCAAACAAAAACAGGGAGAAGGGAGAATCTGTAGACATGCTGAGATAAAAGAACATACTCTTTGCCAGAATTCAGCCAGCCTCCACAAGACCATAACATATGCAAATGTCCCCTTTTTGTTAATTTACCTCCACAAGAGGAATTACATTTCTGAGTGCGTGTTGTTTCGCTGGCATATAGTACTTTCTATGGATGGTTTTACACTGCAGTTATTTGTCTGAGATTATATGAACATGACTCGGCATTCAAACATATTTGTATCCATCCATTCATCATCAATAGCTTCTACCAGGTTTTCCCTCACATTTTTGTTTTACGTTTTTGTGTCATCGGGAAAAGCCTCTATCAACCCTTGATACAGTTTGGAAATCAACTTTTGAGGTTTGTCAGACTGCCTTAAAATAGTTTCAATATTTGAAGCATCTGGCTTGTCCAGTGCTTAATGCACAGAGATGAGTGTTCTTTCTGCAAAAACTCACCTCAGCTTTGTCAGACTGGTCTTCCCTGGATGCTTGACCCTGCAAAAATAATGACCTTGGTGTACATTTATACATTATATTAACCAAGAGTAGAATCAATGGTTCAATAATTGAAATGACCATATCCCAGATTCCAGACTGTAGCTTTAAGCTTAAGCTGCTGTCCTGTAGCTACTGTAGGTCTACCCATCAACTCAAGATGGGTATCATTCACTGATATTAATATACTGCAAGATTCACCTGAGCTCCGTAGACTGATCTTCCCTGGCTGTCTAACCCTGCTGGGACACCTGCCACCATGCGATCCTGCTAAGACTTGATGAGCATAATGTTGTGTACTGACTGCACGATGACAGTGAAGCCTGTAGAGCTGTTTATTACTGTGTCATTGTGAAAGGTAGGGAATTAGTTAGGGAAACTGGCAGATGTTTCATGTTACAATGCTATACAGACGCTTGTAAAAATTCAGTGCACTGAAACAAACGACAGACCATCGACCTTCAATCGTTTGGCCGCTGATTTCGTTTGATTTCTCCAAAAAGTACGATCTTTGTCCCCATGTGCAGTTGCAAACTGTAGTCTGGCTTTTTATGGCGGTTTTGGAGCAGTGGCTTCTTCCTTTCTGAACGGCCTTTCAGGTTATGTCGATATAGGATTCATTTTACTGTGGATATAGATACTTTTGTACCTGTTTCCTCCAGCATCTTCACACGGTCATTTGCTGCTGTTCTGGAATTGCACTTTTCACACCAAAGTACATTCATCTCTAGGAGACAGAACGCGTCTCCTTCCTGAGCGGTATGACGGCTGCGTGGTCCCATGGTGTTTATACTTGCGTACTATTGTTTGTACAGATTAATGTGGTACCTTCAGGTGTTTGGAAATTGCTCCCAAGGATGAACCAGACTTGTGGAGGTCTACAATTTTTCTGAGGTCTTGGCTGATTTCTTTTCATTTTCCCATGATGTCAAGCAAAGAGGCACTGAGTTTGAAGGTAGGCCTTGAAGTACATCCACAGGTACACCTCCAATTGACTCAAATGATGTCAATTAGCCTATCAGAAGCTTCCAAAGTCATGACATAATTTTCAGAAATGTTCCAAGCTGTTTAAAGGCACAGTCAACTTAGTGTATGTAAACTTCTGACCCACTGGAATTGTGATACAGTGAATTATAGGTGAAATAATCTGTCTGTAAACAATTGTTGGAAAAATTACTTGTCATGCGCAAATTAGATGTCCTAATCGACTTGCCAAAACTATAGTTTGTTAACAAGACATTTGTGGAGTGGTTGAAAAATGAGTTTTAATGACTCCAACCTAAGTGTATGTAAACTTCCGACTTCAACTGTACATCAACTGGCGAAAACTAGCCAAGTTCATTTACTTCTGTTGAAACGGGACAAAACAAAGGCTACAAAACATTTCCATACAAACAACTGTTGGATAGCGATATGCAGTGGCTATTATTAATATCTGACAGATAGCTAGAGCTGAACTGGCTGTGGTAGCTACTAAGCTAGTTAATTCATTCACCGCAGTCGAGATGAAACATTAGCTTTTTTATCACAGTGCAATGATAAAACTGGGAGGGACAAAATGCAATTTCAGAATGGGGGGTGGGTTATGACCATCCTGTCCACAGTGAAAGTCGTGCCACTGTAATGGTGCTTTGCATTGGACCATGCCATGGCAGGTGGCAGCAGATGCCAATAGTTTAGCATCTGAATCTATAAAAAGCCCAACAGTTGGGGGTTAAATATAGCTTGCTTTCCCAGTATTTTCTCTGGTCCTTGTCTGTAGTCTCTATCAGTCTTGCCATTAGATTGCCCTCTTGAAGTGCTCCTCACAATTTCCTGCCTTTGATGCGCAATATTTGAATGAGAAAGAAACTGCTAATGTGCATGTTCAATTTGTTTTAGGGCTATTGGAGTTGGTTCCACCGTATATCATTAATTTGAATGCAATTTTTTTTGTTGCGTTATTCACACCTAAATTGTGTATACATATTTTTTTTCTTCCAGCAACTAAGGTCTTGGGTACAGTCAAATGGTTCAACGTCAGAAATGGCTACGGTTTCATCAACAGGCAAGTTGCCCCCCTCTCCCAGGTGTCTCCTAAAGATACTAATATGACGGGGGTGTGTGTGAGGGAACATTCCCAATCCTATTACGGCTTGGATTTTCTTACAAAGCTGGGAAGTTGATTTGGCTGTTTACGGCATGCTCTTGTTATTGTGAAAAGACTCAATGAATGCACAACTAAGCCAGTTGATTCTGTTAAAATCTGTTAGCCTCAATGTTACAATCAACATTTTTAATCCAATGGGTTTTACTGGCTTATATTTAACTACACCTTTTTCTCCCTTCACCCACAAGGAATGACACAAAAGAAGATGTCTTTGTCCACCAGGTAACAATCTTCCCAAATTCTCCAATGGATCAAGTAATTTATTGCCTAACATTGAACTGTTTCCAGTAATCAGAATTCCATTGTAGTTGGCACCTCAAAGACAAAAGTTTGTAATGAAATGTTTTATACATTTTTTAGACGGCCATAAAGAAAAACAACCCAAGGAAATACCTTCGCAGTGTTGGAGATGGAGAAACTGTGGAGTTTGATGTGGTTGAAGGGGAGAAGGTAGTTACAACTTTTTTTTTACACAACAGAGAGCTTTATATTATTAGCTGTCATATCAATTGGCACCACTCTTGCAGGCTCACAAATTATTTAATACGACTTGTTTAATATGTTTAGGAATATTTGAAGGCAATCAAATTCTAGACTTTAAACTCTCGTACCTCCTCAAAGTTATGATAATCAGTGATTCTAATGTGCCCAATTTTGGATTTGACCAGTCAACACTATCATGCAACGATACACAGCTAAAACAACTTCATACTCCAGAAGGGTAGTGTGCACCCCAGTGGTCCGAGCAGTGTTGTATGTATCTCTTCCCAGGGAGCAGAGGCAGCCAATGTCACCGGCCCAGCGGGTGTCCCAGTCCAGGGGAGCAAGTATGCCGCTGACCGGAACCGCTACAGGCGGTACCCCCGCAGGAGGGGCCCAGCCCGTGACGGCGAATACCCAGACAACTACCAGAGCGACGGCGAGGGCGAAGGAGAGCGGCCCCCCCGCAAGAGCCGTGAGGGCACCGAGAGCGCCCCAGAGGGAGAAATGCAGCCCCAGCAGCACAGGCCCTCCTTCCCTGGGAGACGGCGCTACCCTCCATACTTTGTACGTAGACGCTACGGCCGTCGGCCCCCGTACACCAACGCACCTCGCGGAGAGATGACTGAGGTACGCTGTCACAGGCACTCCTGAAGCAGTCCGGCCCCGTTCCAGTGATGTCATACACACTCTCGTCGAACATGCGCGCCACACTTGGTTTTGGCCAGACAAAATAGGTCTATATATTGACTGTACTTAAAGTTGGCTCCAAACCACTGGTCAACAGACCAAAATCAAACCTCGGTTTGACCGAAATAGGTCTATCAATCAAACATTCACACAAACCCCAGATGTTATAAGGTGAATGCACCAATTTGTAAGTCGCTCTGGATAAGAGCGTCTGCTAAATGACGTAAATGTAAATGTTACACCTACTGCTGATCGCCACACGTGCAGGGCTTCAATCTATATATAGCAATGTTTTCCACAAGCACATGGAGTAGCCAGAGTGGCTTGCCCCCCAGGGTTAAGCCATTTTTGCAGGTAAATGTTGAACTGGAATGCAAAAATGCGCTGAAAAGCTCTGGCCCGGCACATGTTTTTGCTGGTCCTGGGCCAGCGGGCAATCTTTAATGTCGGACCCCTGCACGCGAAATGAAATAAATGTGCCAGAAAACAATAGGCTAATTTGGATTTTGACTCATCGTTACCACATATGGGACGTGCAAATTCATGCTCTCCCCCTCCGTGTAAAGAAATTTGACTGCAACCACGGCGCACACAACATATACCCAGGTAATGAGAGGCGGGACGGACAGCAGACTGTCAAACTAGCATTGTTTCTCTGTCATCGTTGACTTTGTAACTGACAGGCATCTGTCCTATCAATAGATTACTAGAAGATGCATATCGTTCATTCAAACGGTAGGGCTTAGCAGACTTTTTTTTCTGACTAGCTAATTGAAAAGGAGCCTTGTTAATTTAAGTGGAAAAGTATCCGGTTGAAAATGAGTCAAGCTAGCACTAGTGGAAAACACTTGGGTTCGTATAATATACTGACAGCACCTGAAGTTGGCTGCAAACCATCAGACAAATACTGATTTGAAGAAATCAGTCACTGATTTCCTCAGTGAATCAGTGGCTGGTGATTAGTGAAGGTGCTGGAAGCAAAATGCAAAACAGGAAAAAGTAGCTGCACATTTTAATAGTAGCTAAACATTCGGTCAGTCGACCTTCATCAGAGCATATTTTTTTCCTGTTTTTCAAGACTCGTTCTATCCAAAAGGTGAGTTTCAGACCCGGATCTAGGGTATTGAATCAGGACGTGGTGAGCACAGTGATGTATTGGTGTGACTAACTCTTGTTTGTTTTTAGGGTGGCGAAGGTGACGAGAACCAGGGAGGTCCAGACCAGGGCAACAAACCAATGAGGCAGAACAACTACAGAGGCTTCCGACCAAGGTTCAGACCAAGGTTTGCGTGTTGAGTTCATTGACACAAGGCTGCAACAAGGGGTTATATAACAGCAGAAAGCTTTGACAAATTCAAAGCCATATATAATTTGTCTGTCAACTAAAGGTTAGGTGAATTTGTCGCAAAGGTATGTGATTCGGAATGTATTTACTGCGACGTTACCATTGGGCAGTTTACTGACTGCGCGTTCCCCTTATTGCAGCCTAACATTGAATGGCAACTGCTTCCGAAAGTTTATTTTACCTTGCATTTAAATGTTCTCTATGGGTACTCCTTCAGAAATGACAACGACTTCATGTCTCTTTAGTCCTGATTTTGTTTTTATTAGTAGAAGTATTCTGAAATGTATGAACATGGCGAATTGGCCAAACTATCTATGGACTATGATCTTGAATAATTCCTGAACCAAACAATATGTAAACATCAATGCCGTTGAAGTGATGAGTTTCTAATGTCTCTTCTCTGACAATAATAATGGAGAGAGCATAAACACCTCTGATCTCAGCATATACATAGTTAACGTCTACTGTCATTCCCCCTCAACCACCCTGTATATGGCCCATTACTTTCTCAGGTTATTCCTGTTCCCATTTTGGATGTGTTATGGCCTGTCAAACCTGTGGTCATTGTTATGGCACTGCCTTTACTCTCTTCCAGTAAGCACCATGGTATTTCAATTGGTACTTAATCAGAGGTAGTGGAGGGCACAGCCACAACTTGGTGTACAGGTTCATACCCATGACAGGAGTGAGCTCCACCACTTGTTTTATAAACTCAAACACATGGTGGCACTGCTACGCCATGGTAAATTCTTAGCTTGTTTGAGTATATGGCAGACTTGACAGAAGCCCATTCCTATAATATAAGGACAAGGCAGCACATTTCACATACTACACACAAATGGTTCACAAGATGCTTGGGCCAAGTCTCCTTGCAGCCATGTAATGCACAACCTCCCCTAAGCCAGGTGGATCAAATCCCCATAATTGCTTTTGGACACCTCCAATTCCATCAAATCGGCAAACCCCAGGGTTGGGGTCAATTCCATTTCAATTAAGGTAGTCATCTGAAATTCCAATTTTACTCAATGTTTTTGAGTTGGGATTTCAGTTTACTTCCTGAATTGAAATGGAATTTACTGTCATAATTTGAAGTTGTATGGGTGCTAGGGACTGTTTTAAGATTAGGCAGGTGTTAAAGTGTGTGTCCCGTCCTACAGCAGAGGTGGTGGTCCACCCCGTCCCAGACCGGTACGGGACGGCGAGGGGGAAAACAAGGAGAACCAGGGTGGTGACGGCGAGAACCAGGAGCCCCGCCAGCGGCGCTACCGCCGAAACTTCAACTACCGCCGCAGACGCCCACAGACCGGTGGCAAGCCCCAGGATGGCAAGGAGGCCAAGGCCGACGGCGAACCATCCCCTGAGAAAACGTCCGCTCCCGCAGCCGAGCAGGGCGGGGCTGAGTAGAAACTACCGGCATACCATCTCTAACATCGTCCGGGTGAGTCCCCAACAAACCCAAATATTGCTACTCGGCGCTCATCAGATCTGCATACCTGATTTCTGGGATATGGGTAAACAATTATTTGTTTCCTAGGCAGAAAACATGCTGGATTGAATTTCCATGCAGTCAAGCTTAGATTTTGTTCATAGTGGACTGTGCTGGATTATTCATGGTTCATGTAAAAAATAAATTTTAAATACAACTCTGAATTTGGCAGATTTTTGCCAAATGATAACTTATCCCAGAAACCTGGTTAAGTAGGGTTTGATTGAGTCCTCAGTATGCATTGTATGATCAGTTGATTAGCTGTAGTCATTCACAGCACTTCTCAATATATGATCAACATTTTCAACCACTGGCCGCATTAAATCTGCTTGCAGGACGCATCTGGCCCGCATGCCCCCAGTTTGAGACCCCCAATTTACAACATATCATAAAGTCCATCAGATGGCAGTAGGCCTTGGTGTAGTGTCTCTGGCCAGTTCACTCGAGTTATAAAGCCAGCATCAGTCTGCACCTTCCATTGACGCTGCGCTCCATCACCCAAGGCAGGGGCAGAATGAGGTGATGCCATGGATTTGATCAAGCAAACTGGCTGCCTGACTGACTGCAGCCCTCCTGCCATTGTGTCTGTTGTGATGCTGCTGCACATTCTGAGTTTACTGATACATTTACTGGTTAAATCCCTTTACTGTATCTTCTCTAACAATCTCTCCCTCTTTTTTTCCCTCTACAGTTGTCATCAAGAAGAAACATCAAAGATCTGAGCAATAAGAAACAGATGACTTGACGATCGTCTTAAGCTTGTACCATGCGTTTGACCAGATTACCACCGATTTGCCTGCAGAATCTATGCAGACCTGTTTTGTTCCATTATTTTTGTGACAGCTAAAAAAAAAAACTTTAAAAAAAAATTGGGAAACGGCAGATGTTTTTTTTCTAAATCGGTCCTAAGTTTTTACACCAAATGGTTTTTAAAAGAAAAGTAATTTGATATCTGGTCAGTTTGACATTTTTAAATAACTTTTTATGTATTCAAACATGAATTTTAACAAAATGCAAGCTCAAATAAAAAAAGGTCAACTGTCTACTCAACTGTTTTGCCTGACTAAATGGGACCACCATAACATGGCTGATGTATTACAATGTGTTGTTTTACCCCAACACCCCACCAATAAATAGTCTGCACCTTCCAGATGAATGGCAATAAACACATAACTACAGAATATACCATTCCTTCAGTGAAGGTTATATAATTTAGCCAATATAAAGTTGTAGTTAAAATGTTTACAAGTTTGCATTTTTATGTATTTGGCACTCACATGATCCAATTGGCCCCATAACATAGGTATTACTGACATGGGTTGTCACATCACCATGCAACAGCATTGGTTTCAAATGAATATGTGCAATATAAATTCTAATAACATTAACAGAATAACTAGCTATGACAAGTACATAGCTGTACAATTAAATTCATACAGCACTACCATTTTCCACTAATCACCAGTAGACCAATGTTGCTTATTTCAAATGTACAGGGGAACAAACCAGTAACTTCCTCTGACCCTTAAGCAAGTGGTCTGTGACCGATATGGAGGCAGGTATCTTGGTTGGCTGGCAGAAAGTTGTTTAAACGTTGGTCTCCTTGCGAAGACGCTTCATACGCTGTACATTGTTCTCCATGGCGGCGCGGTTGGTGATCTCAGTGGCACAGTTGGCGGGGAACCAGCCTCTCTCTCCGTCCCTCATCCTCTCTCCATGGCACCAGTCTACGACAGGATATTTTGGTAACACTTGCGCCTTTGATGGCTCAACATGATGATCTAACATACGCAGTTGATAAATACTTATGGACAAGTCTTATGATTCATTATACCTGTATGTGTTACCGTTTTGACCAGGTCCGCTTGTTTCTATTGAGACTTTGTCCAGACTTACCGTCTTCTATCTGCAGGAGGATGACTACCTCTGCTTGCTGCAGGCCTAGCTCGTCTGGCTCCTTGGGCATGTAGGCTTTGGTGGCCTCATACTGCGGAAGGCCTGAAACCCACCACCACAAAGGCCCACTTATTAGTAATACGTTATTACCATGTCATTAAAATGGAATAGAGAAGAGTGTAGGAGAGCCGAATAGCAGATGCATGTATGCCCTCAGTGTTTCAATTAGAGCCAAAATGTGCAAGAAAACAAAAGCTTGCACTTGTCTTTTCCTACTAACTGACTTTCTTGAAGAAAAAATGTACTTACTACAACTGTGATGTGGTTGTCTCACCTAGCTATCTTAAGATGAATGCACTAACTTAAGGTCACTCCTGATAAGAGCGTCTGCTAAACGACTAATAGGTATGTCAAATGTTTAAACATCCAATGATGGGATTTATAAATAAAGTATCTGGGTTCCCAAAAGGACTAATCTCAACTTTTGGAAAGATCATTCTGAGCTAGCCATTAAAAAAGTATGGTCTACAGATCTAAGAGAATCTGAACTAACAAACAGAATATGGAAAAATATGACCTTGGTATCCTGTAATCCGAACCATCCATTTATACATAAACATTTTGTTCACAGAATATGAAACATTCTACTATGAAATAAAATGTTTATCCGATCCAGGTGTGCTGCAGTTCAGAAAAGCTTGGGAACTGAGATATACTGCTTATATTATCTAAATAGCCAAAAGATGGACGATATCATGTTTCACTGCAATCAAGGTAGATTGCATCAAATAATCCTACCGTCTGTACTGGTCCTGTTCTCCATCTGCTTGTGCTCCCGGAGAGCACTCACCCAACGAGCTCGGTCAACCCTTGAAATTAAGACAAAGATCAGACACTCAAATATGAAAGAATGTGGCATTGCTAGTAGAAACTGATTGTATCAGTTAGTGGTGCATGGGGAAAGCGGGTGAGGTGACTTCACCCATGCTTTTAAATGAACCGGCCCGACCTCTAACTCATACAATCGGTTTCCACTAGCATTGCTACATTCTCCAACGCTAGCCATGATATTCTGGATGTTGCTAAATAACCATTTAAACAACTTTTAGAACAGTTTGGGTGAAACAAATATGCTAAAACTATCCCTATAAAACATGCAGTATAATGCATTATGTTACAGTGGGGAGAACAAGTATTTGATACACTGCCGATTTTGCAGGTTTTCCTACTTACAAAGCATGTAGAGGTCTGTAATTTTTATCATAGGTACACTTCAACTGTGAGAGACGGAATCTAAAACAAAAATCCAGAAAATCACATTGTATGATTTTTAAGTAATTAATACATCAGAAAAGCAGAACTTAATATTTGGTACAGAAACCTTTGTTTGCAATTACAGAGATCATACGTTTCCTGTAGGTCTTAGGTCTTGACCAGGTTTGCACACACTGCAGATTTTGGCCAACTCCTCCATACAGACCTTCTCCAGATCCTTCAGGTTTCGGGGCTGTCGCTGGGCAATACGGACTTTCAGCTCCCTCCAAAGATTTTCTATTGGGTTCAGGTCTGGAGACTGGCTAGGTCACTCCAGGACCTTGAGATGTTTCTTACGGAGCCACTCCTTAGTTGCCCAGGCTGTGTGTTTCGGGTCGTTGTCATGCTGGAAGACCGAGCCACAACCCATCTTCAATGCTCTTACTGAGGGAAGGAGGTTGTTGGCCAAGATCTCGCGATACATGGCCCCATCCATCCTCCCCTCAGTACGTGCAGTCGTCCTGTCCCCTTTGCAGAAAAGCATCCCCAAAGAATAATGTTTCCACCTCCATGCTTCACGGTTGGGATGGTGTTCTTGGGGTTGTACTCATCCTTCTTCTTCCTCCAAACACAGCGAGTGGAGTTTAGACCAAAAAGCTATATTTTTGTCTCACCAGACCACATGACCTTCTCCCATTCCTCCTCTGGATCATCCAGATGGTCATTGGCAAACTTCAGACGGGCCTGGACATGCGCTGGCTTGAGCAGGGGGACCTTGCGTGCGCTGCAGGATTTTAATCCATGACGGCGTAGTGTGTTACTAATGGTTTTCTTTGAGACTGTGGTCCCAGCTCTCTTCAGGTCATTAACCAGGTCCTGCCGTGTAGTTCTGGGCTGATCCCTCACCTTCCTCATGATCATTGATGCCCCACGAGGTGAGATCTTGCATGGAGCCCCAGACCGAGGGTGATTGACCATCATCTTGAACTTCTTCCATTTACTAATAATTGCGCCAACAGTTGTTGCCTTCTCACCAAGCTGCTTGCCTATTGTCCTGTAGCTCAGCTGGTAGAGCACGGCACTTGTAATGCCAAGGTAGTGGGTTCGATCCCCGGGACCACCCATACACAAAAAATGTATGCACGCATGACTGTAAGTCGCTTTGGATAAAAGCGTCTGCTAAATGGCATATTATTATTATTATTATTATTATTATTATAAGCCCATCCCAGCCTTGTGCAGGTCTACAATTTTATCCCTGATGTCCTTACACAGCTCTCTGGTCTTGGCCATTGTGGAGATGTTGGAGTCTGTTTGATTGAGTGTGTGGACAGGTGTCTTTTATACAGGTAACGAGTTCAAACAGGTGCAGTTAATACAGGTAATGAGTGGAGAACAGGAGGGCTTCTTAAAGAAAAACTAACAGGTCTATGAGAGCCGGAATTCTTACTGGTTGGTAGGTGATCAAATACTTATGTCATGCAATAAAATGCAAATTAATTACTTAAAAATCATACAATGTGATTTTCTGGATTCTTGTTTTAGATTCCGTCTCTCACAGTTGAAGTTTACCTATGATAAAAATCACAGACCTCTACATGCTTTGTAAGTAGGAAAACCTGCAAAATCGGCAGTGTTTCAAATACTTGTTCTACCCACTGTACATGCATTGCAAGACTTGTCTTGAGCATGCATAACCCCGTTTATATCTCTTATGATACCCTTTTGAGACATACCATTATAAGCCTTATTATAAGACATTAAAAAGACTCATACATGCTTATAACAAGTTTAGGGCATGTATTGGACTCAAGTATGCGAGAGTTTGTGATACCTGGATTCTGCGACCAGAGCGATTTGCTCCAGTCTCCCCTCTCTGTTACTTGACATCAGCAGCCGTAGAGACAGGTGGGCGGAGCCTCCCTTGGCGGGTGGCGATGTCTGACCCTCAGTCTCCTCCGCCGATTTCACCTCCACATTCTCCAGAGTGGCATAGTCCATCACTACGTAGCTCTCTTCACTTGACACACACACATTTATTACTTTACATTGTGCATGTAGGCCCACATACTGTACAAATCCATATACGGAAGTCTGTTAACATATCCTGTACGTACAGTACCAGTCAAAAGTTTGGACACACCTACTCATTCAAGGGTTTCTTTATTTTGACTATTTTCTACATTGAGAATAACAGTGAAGACAAAGTATGAAATAACACATATGGAATCATGTAGTAACCAAAAAAGTGGTAAACAAATGAAAAAATATTTTATATTTGAAATTCTTCAAATAGCCACCCTTTGCCTTGACAGCTTTGCACACTCTTGGCACTCTCTCAACCAGCTTCACCTGGAATGCTTTTCCAACAGTCTTGAAGGAGTTCCCACATATGCTGAGCACTTGTTGGCTGCTTTTCCTTCACTCTGCCGTCTGACTCATCCCAAACCATCTCAATTGGGTTGAGGTCGGGGGATTGTGGAGGCCAGGTCATCTAATGCAGCACTCCATCACTCTCATTCTTGGTAAAATAGCCCTTACACAGCCAAAAATAGCCCTTACACAATCAAAAATCTCAAATTTGGACTCCAGACCAAAGGACACATTTCCACCGGTCTAATGTCCATTGCTCGTGTTTCTTGGCCCAAGCAGGTCTCTTCATCTTATTGGTGTCCTTTAGTAGTGGTTTCCTTGCAGCAATTCCACCATGAAGGCCTGATTCACACAGTCCCCTCTGAACAGTTGATGTTGAGATGTGTCTGTTACTTGAACTCTGTGAAGAATTTCTTTGGGCTGCAATTTCTGAGGCTGGTAACTCTAATTAACTTATCCTCTTCCGTAGAGGTAACTCTGGGTCTTCCATTCATGTGGCGGTCCTCATGAGAACCAGTTTCATCATAGCGCTTGATGGTTTTTGCGACTGCACTTGAAGAAACGTTCAAAGTTCTTGAAATGTTCAGTATTGACTGACCTTCATGTCTTAAAGTAATGATGGACTGTCATTTCTCTTTGCTTATTTAAGCTGTTCTTGTCATAATATGGACTTGGTCTTTTACCAAATAGGGCTATCTTCTGTATACCCCCCCTACCTTGTCACAACACAACTGATTGGCTGAAACGCTTTAAGAAAGAAAGAAATTCCACAACTTAACTTTTAAGAAGGCACACCTGTTAATTGAAATGCATTACATTTGACTACCTCATGAAGCTGGTTGAGAGAATGCCAAGAGTGTGCAAAGCTGTCATCAAGGCAAAGGGTGGCTATTTGAAGAATCTCAAATATAAAATATATTTTGATTTGTTTAACACTTTTTTGGTTACTACATGATGCCATATGTGTTATTTCATATTTTTGATGTCTTCACTATTATTCTACAATGTAAAATAAAGAAAAACCCTTGAATGAATAGGTGTGTCCAAACTTTTGACTGGTAGTGTACATGCATGTTTAATACCATCACTAGATTAGATTTTATGAAATAACTTTTCTTGACAGCCTACTCTAGACTAGTCATTTTGACTGAAGATTGGGTCATGAGGCCATCTTACAGTTTTGAAAGTGACACCAGCACACTGGGATATCACTTCCTCTCAACGTTGACATGGATATAGCCTTCTCTCAGGCGCATGGACACACACACGCTGACTGGAGTCTGCTGAATAGACATGTGTTGTGAGGTGGTTATAGGAATCCCAGGCATGCTCAGCTTCACTTTTCCTTCCTCTCCCTATCCTCACTGACAGCTCCCAGCTGGCCCTCCTCAACCCCCACAGAGGTCATGACCTCAGTCTCCATTGGCTTAAGTTGAAGGACAGAGGACTTCTCTTCAATGGACTGTCTGAATAAGTTGCTAGGATACAACTTGGGACAAATGTTTTATGGACTGAGGCCGGAATTAAATCAAACCACATTGCGCCGACATTAAACGGCTCTTGACTTTTAAAAGATTGTTTGAATCTTAGCCCATACAAATATTTGCAGCTTGTTATGTTGTTTTCTGTTTTGGTATTGACAGAGGCCAAGGCTCTCTCTCTCTCACCTCTTCTTCTTGGTGACGATGAGCACGTCATTGAAGAGGAACAGGTAGTAGCTCTTGTGGCTGAAGGCCTTCCAGAAGATACTGAGCTCCTCGGTGCAGACGGCCAGCTCCCCACGCTTCTGCAGCCATCGCAGTGACGACACCAGAGGGAAGGGCTGTGGACAGGCGGCAAGATTCAGGTCTATTTAAAAGGTAATATTTTGGTAACACTTTACTGAAGCCAAAATATATATTATGATGGTTGTAATGCATTACAACTCGTCATTAGCATGTAAATAATAAGACATTATAAAGGCTCATAGATGCTTACAGCAAGTAATGGTGCACCAGACCTACCAGTTTACCAGAATCCTACACACAGTCACAATATATTTAAAATAACATTTATAAATAAACGAACATGTAAGTATTACTACTGATTAATTTATCATAAGAGTAAAGACAAAGGTTTAAAAAAATGCTCTTGAAGTGTAGTGCTGTGGAGTGAAGGTCTGCTTGTCTGTGCCTTGATCTTGCCAAACTCCATCTGCTTCTGAATAGTGTACATCTGTTCTGTCCTCTCCATCCGCCTTGCTCCATCGTTGCAGCTATTCACCAACTGATGGGATAAGAATACATGTAACCAGTCGGAAAAAAGCACTAAATTGTCATACTTGAGTAAAAGTAAAGATACCTTAATAGAAAATGACAAGTAAAAGTGAAAGTCACCCAGTAAAATACTACTTGAGTAGAAGTCTAAAAGTATGTGGTTTTAAATGTACTTAAGTACAGTGGTAGAAAAAGTACTAAATTGCCATACTTAAGTAAAAGTAAAAAGCTATAATCCAATTCCTTATATTAAGCAAACCATACGGCACAATTTTGTGTTTTTTATTTATTTATGGCCAGCCAGGGGCACACTCCAACACTCAGGCACCATTTACAAACGCAATATTTGTGTTAAGTGAGTCCGCCAGACCAGAGGCAGTAGGAATGACAATGCGTTATATTGATAGGTGCGTGAATTGGACCATAATGCTGTCCTGCCTAAGCATTTGAAATTGTAATGAGTACTTTTGGTTGACAGGGGAAAAAGTAGTGGAATAAAAGTCAGATACCCCAAAAAACGACTTAAGTAGCACTTCAAAGTATTTCTACTTATTTTACACCACTGCATGTAACACAATTAATACATTTTATTTACAGATCGCTTTTTGTTGCTCAATGCTCCATAATCAGATGCACAGCAAAGGACATGCAAGTTGCCATAGCTGAAATTATGGTACAGCAGCATACGAAACATATGCCACTCATGCTTACTTTATAGATGTATAGAACAATTGGACACACATCAAAATGGAAGTGTACAATAAGTTGACATTTAGACACTTTTGAGGATGGACAAGGTTCTCTCTTGTTTGAGTAGGGACGCAACAATGAACATGCAGGGTTTGTGGAGTTGCCTACCTTACTGATGGCCTTCAGGGCCCACACTGCAGCAAAGTACTCTGCCATCTTGTCTGGAGTCTTCTGACAGATGGTCTGGGAAGGAGAGAGAGAGGGATGAGGTTGGGGAAGGGAGGCTCTCCCAAATATCACAGAACCACCTACTATTACCCCTCCAGATTACAAATAACTCAATTTCAGGCCCTGGATACCAGATAACTAATTTACCCTGTTAATCAGCTGGATCACCTAATATAACAAGGAAAACCTCTGGGCCCTATAGTAAGCCTAGAAGCAGAGTTTTTTCTGGTCAGCTCACGTGGACAAGAGAAACTCCTGGCCCTACGGATAATGTAGGTTTATTAGGGTTAGAGGGTTGTATGTTGATTTTGAGGAGATTATTTAAGTTGTCTAGATTTTTCTTCTTCTCCTCTACCAGCTCACACTCTCCCTCCGTCTGAGACAACGCTTTCTCTGGAACATCCTCATAACTGTCAAAACACCTGCATTCCATCTGGAAACGCTCATCTGTTCCAAACCTCGACTGCAGTTGCATGAGCTGAATGTCTTGCCCTTGGCTGTACTTTTATTAGGTGATGTTCCAGAGAAAGAGTTACGTCTCTGGTTCAAATCCGGCTCGAAGGACCATTGAAAGATTATTGGAATCGGTATGGGTAGCTGGACAGGTAGGATGACTGACAATAGTGAAGGTGAACAGGTGGTCACGGGTCAGGTGACAGAGGAATGGAGGAGACTGAGGCAGGAATTCCTTTAACCACAAAGTGGTATATTTACTGGGTCGTTTGTCTGTGCTGTATAACAAAGGAAACAGAATAACATGTATCCAATCAAATTCAGAATCACAAAAGTCAAATCATAACAATCATTCTCATTATTAACATAGAGGTAAATTCAGCTATTCAGTTCAATAGGAATTCAATATGAAGCATGATTGAGTCATTTAGGATCATAACCATTCATCATAATCATGAGAATGATAATGCAAATAACTAGATCAGTTATCAATTATTCTATCTATAATCTCCATCAGTTTGATATCAGGATTGATCAATTTAGCAAATGATAATTACGTTTCATATTTCATCCTTCCAGGTTTGTCTTCATATGTACATGTCATTTCGTTACATTTTAACCATATATCAATGGCATAATTGGCCGGTGATGATCTGTAGGGCCGTGATCATTGTCCATTGACATAACACAAGGTTTGAAGCATGCGCTCCAAGCCGCGCTCTGCAGTAATAACTATAAACAATAACTGATGGCCTGCTCTCCCGATCGCAACAGATAGTTCAGATGAAAGATAACAGTTTCGGTGGATTTACGTTGATTCGTGGACGCACAGGATGTCTGGATTAGACAGAGTTGGGGGAAAGAAAGCAGGTCGGCCGGTGGTGATTTCCTCCTTTTAATGAGTTGAGATCTGTCTGACATTTCCACCTGATCTAATTAAAGCGCTCTGGCCCAGCTGCGCAAGTGTCCATGAATTAAAGGGTGATTCCACCAACTCCATGGGAATTTTCTACAGCTACCCAATCCCCCTACAACAGTAGTTTCCAAAGCTGGTCCTGTGTAGGTACAGTATAGGGTGTGCAGCCATTCATTCCGGCTCAAAACTAGCACACCTTTTCATACGCACAAAATGTTTATTTATCTCCCTGTTAGTGAGAATGTATCCTTTGCCAAGATAATCCATCCACCTGACAGGTGTGGCATATGAAGAAGCTGATTAAACAGCATGATCATTATTACACAGGTGCACCTTGTGCTGGGGACGCATAATGCCCTGCCCCTGAGGGTATAATACGCACTGCCCTACCGGAGAGTGTCACTCTAGCGATCCATTCAGCCCCCGTAAAGGGAGCCAGCAAGGGTTGTAATACAACCCATTCGTTTGACTTTATTTCCATCTCGAGTTCTTACTATGCTATATCGTATATAACCAACCTAGCTGGTCACCAGGACGGGCACTGCCGGACACAGTCAAGAGGTCTAAAAGGGATACCCCTGATATAACAAACTCAAGACAGGGATAATACAGGCAAAGCCTGCAGGCTATGTGATACAATTAATAAGAAATAGGTAACACAGCTCATTGTAAAGAATAACCTACTCCTACGGCTATGCACTGGTAGAAGGGATTATAATATGGACATATAGGGCCCAAAGGGATGTGTACAGTACATGTTTTGTGGGAACTAACGTCTGGCTGCAGCCAGTACTGTATGTGACAACGAAGACGCAGTCATGTCAAGACTATAGAACCTGACAAAAGTGCGAGGTGTAGCCCAAGAAGCTGCCGCACATACCTTGTCCAATGAAACGCCCCGAAGTAGTGCTTATGTTGATCGGACGAGCTGCTTGCGCTGCTCTGACCAGTTGTTTGTGTGCTTTGGTACACAAGCACAGGGCAAGGCTTTGTCTAGGGCTGAGTGCGTAAAGACGTTCCTCTTCCTCCGAGCGGAAAGAAAGGGGGGAGAATGTAGCCAGATCAATAACCATAGATTTAAAACCAGATGTAATGATCTTAGGCAAATAAGCAGGGTTAGATGTCAGTGTAACCCTCCGCTTGTCCTCTTAGAACACCATGCATGACTGGTGCACAGAGAGGGCTGCCAAGGTTACCTACCCGTTTCGAAAGGAGGGTTAGTTAACACATCTAGAATTGTGACCAAATCCCATCTGGGGAATAGACGACGTGTAAGCGGACGCAGACAACGGGTGCCCTTCATAAACCAAAAGGCCAAAATGTAGTATTCCTGCGGCTTACCATCTATATCAGCATGGCACGCCGCTATAGCAGCTAAATAGACCTTCAATGTCGAAGGAGAAAGGCCTTTATCAAACAGACTCTGAAGGAAGCTCAGTATGATACCGACACTGAAGTGCAGTGGCTCTTCGCTATGCGCCTCGCACCAGTGCGCAAACGCTTGCCACCTGTATGCGTCAAGAGACCTTGTTGAAGGAGCCCTAGCACTCTGTATAGTCTCTATAACCGCCAGAGGTAACCCGTCACTTAAAAGACGTTCCCGTTCAGGTACCTCCTGTTTGAGACAGAAGGTCCGTGCTTAACGGGAGTGTCCAAGGTGCTCAGGACACCATTGAATTCAGGTCTGCAAACGTTGTCTGTGAGGGACAAAACGGTGCCACCAGTATCAGCTTCAGCCTGTGCTGCCTCACTCTGTCCAAGACCTGTTGTAGCAGGGGAATTGGAGGAAATGCACATAGACAAGTTCGGGGCCATTAGTGGGCCAGGGCATCGTGACCCAACGGTGGGTTGTCGTTCAGAATGGAATACCAACGAGAGCAGTGTGTTGCCCTTCGAGATGCGAACAGATCTATGTGGGTTCGTCCGAAATGGCACCAAATCGCCTTTATCAGCTGTGGGTGGATACGCCACTCTGCAGACTGGCTTGCCCCTCGACAATAGGTCTGAACCTAGATTCAACCGGCATGGAATGTGCACTGCTGACAGTAAGCGCAGGTGTGTGTGGGCCCACAGATGTATCTGTGAATGTACTTGGTACATGGCCAATGAGCGGACTCCACCCTGGTGATTGACGTACGCGATCAAGGCTGAGTTGTCGGAACAAATCAGAACGTGATGCCCCTCTATCCTGGGGGCAAAATGTAATAGAACCAGGCGAATCACTTCCAGCCCCAAAACATTTATATGACAATTTGTGTGTTCTTCCCACTGACCGTTTGTTATGCATCCGTCGTAAACTGCCCCCTATCACCTCAGGGAGGCGTCGGTCTTTATGACAACCCGCAAGGCAACTGGACCCAGCTGGACCCCAGCTGAGAGCATGCTCAGGCTTTGCCAGAAGGATAGGCTGTGGCGACATTGCCGCGTAATGTTTATCAGCCGATAGCTGTCTCTGTTCGGATTAATGCATTGGCTGATAAACCATCGTTGGAGAGGTCTCCTGCTTAATAGGCAGAGCGGTAAAACTGCTGATGTCGCAGCCATCAGCCCCAGTAAAACCATAACCCGGCAAGCCCTGACAGTCCGGCTCCGGTGGAGTGTGCGTGACGCAGTCAGAATGCACCTCTGACTGGTGACTGTTAGACGCGCGCGCAATTTACTCGACACTACACGTCAGCTACTACAGCGACTGAAATGACCGCAACACTTAACAAAGAGCTGCAATTAGTTTCAGAATGGGTGGCAAGGAATAAGTTAGTCCTAAATATTTCAAAAAACTTGGGACAAATAATTCACTAAACCTCAACTAAATCTTGTAATGAATAATGTGGAAATTGAGCAAGTTGAGGTGACTAAACTGCTTGGAGTAACTACTGCTCTGCCTTCTTAACAACACTATCAACAAGGCAGGTCCTACCAGTAGCGGTGCGTGGGTAAAATCACTAGGGAAGCAAAAAAATTTATAATACCCATATTACAACCTACACTATATGTGCTGTGATAATTGCGTTGTTTGCTGTTAATTCATATGCCTTGCGACCATGACATATAGGCCTAAAGGCCGAAACAAGCAGAATAAATTCAACCACACCTTTGTTTTATCACAAAACTGGATAGCAACCTCTATCCGGTGAAGTCCACAACGCATATTGCATGTAACAGACAGTTACATGATCTACAGCATGGTTAAGCAAGTTAATGTTTCCGGACCACTAATTGATTATTGATTTAGAACCAGAGTTACCGCAAGTCTCAAAGAAAACAGGAGCTGCCTCCACTACTCCAGCACCATTTCAACTTCAACATTTCAACAGCATCAAATCTCATATGCTTAGTCTAATACAGTGACAACTAAAAGATACCAAAAACAATTGAGTCCAATCAACATAAGCTAAATATGATGTGGCTGTCCATGGTTCTGATTTCTGTTTGAGCATGCGTGCGTTCGTGCAAGTAGAAAAACATGTTGACTCACTCTACTTGTAGAGAAATGCCAATGCCATCCTCCTCTCTTTCATGTTGACGAAATGGTCTATCACTCTGTCATACAGTACACGCTTTTATTTTTTGTTGTCCTAGGCTACCTGGCTAAAATGCTTGCTCGCTAGCCTAACTTCCATTCATGGGCAACGTTAGCTAGTTAACATTAGCCTTCTACATCTAGCTACTGTACATATTGAACTTCCATCCTCTCAGGCCAGGGGCACAACAATGTATAAATTAATGTTTGGATCAGAATCGCCGCTATAATCATTGGCCAGTACAGATAATTAAGTAAAACCAAAAGTCCAAATCCCTATCTCCATCCATGGCTAATATAGGAAAGGGCCAATTGGAGCTAGCTAGCCAGCCACCAGAGGACAACAACACAACGAGATGCAACAATTCAAGTTGTTTCTGTTAATGACGTACACTACCGGTCAAAAGTTTTAGAACACCTACTCATTCAAGGGTTTTTCTTTATTTTTACTACTCTCTACATTGTAGAATAATAGTGAAGACATTAAAACTATGAAATAACTCATATGGAATCATGTAGTAACAAAAAAAGTGTTAAACAAATCAAAATATATTTTATATTTGAGATTCTTCAAATAGCCACCCTTTGCCTTGATGACAGCTTTGCACACTCTTCCCCACTGACATCAGTCGATTTGTCCAACTGCAGAGAAAATTGACCGGAATTATTATAATTTGTTCACCAATTGATCAACAATATTAACGCCCATTTCATCAATCCTATGACACACAGTGTTATTTGACAAGGGTACAGTCTTCAGTGCATCAGCTGCTGTCTTATCAGTCATCGTTTCTGTGAGGATAACAGCAGCATGCACTCTAGCGCGGAGCAAAGGATCACGTGCACTTGGCGCAAGCAGAGGATCAAACATTGAGCCAACGGGCAGGCGGGCAGAGGCCAGGTACACAGAGCAGTGCACACACACCGAAACTATAGTAAAAAAGTAGGCCTATAAATATAAAATAACTACACATTTCACACCAGTGACCTCAGTAAATGTTTTCCTGCCTATTCAAATTGAATAAAATTGAATATTATTTTTATTTGTAATATTTTTCCCTAGGTTTTCTTTCTTCACATTTCTTAAAGTCTTCCACATACCCCCTGGGGACTGCCCACATACCCCTAGGAGTACACGTACCCCCGGTTGGGAAACACTGTTCTTGACCAATAAACTGCTGGCTGTGCAGGCTCTTGCTCCATCCCAACACCAACACTCCTTATTCAAAAATATAAAGGCAACATCCAACAATTTCTACGATTTTACTGAGTTCCAGGAAATCAGTCAATTGAAATAAATTCATTAGGCCCTAATCTATGGATTTCATATGACCGGGAATACAGATTGTGGCCTGTGGAAAGTTGTTCCACTCCTTTTCAATGGCTGTGCAAAGTTGCTGGATATTGGCGGGAACTGGAACACGTTGTTGTACACGTCGATCCAGAGCATCCCAAACGTTTGTGCGATACAGAGGCATTTCGGAAATGAATGAGCGCATTCTGTTCTGCAAGAAGCTAACGGGGAGAACTACAGGTGAGGATGTGTTTCATGTTATTGACAGCTTTTTCTCAGAGCACAATCTGGATAGGAAATCCTGTGTTCATGTGTGCACAGATCGTGCTGTATCAATGCCTGGGAGAGTGAAATTATTAATTGCCCACATAAAGGTAAATCCCACTGTATCATTCACAGAGAGGCATTGGCCAACACGAGAATGAGTCCTGAGTTATGTTTTGAATGACGCAGTGAAAGTGATTAAATTTCACTGTGTCCAGGCCTCTGAATCACCGACTGTTTGAAAGGCTCTGTGATGACAGTGGAACTGAGCACCAGCAGCTACTGCTTCAAACCGACGTCCGTTGGGAAAACGCTACAGAGGCTTTTTGAGCTGTGTGCCGAAGTAAGTGATTTTCTGTCTGAGTACTCACACGCCCTTGTGGCTGTGTTCGAGGACACAGACTGGGGAGCCTGCCTTGCCTATCTTGCTGATGTGTTCAGCAAACTGAACAACCTGAGTCTAACTCTGCAAGGTAAAGGCACACACGTTCTAAACATGTATGACAAAGTGTGTGGATTCATAAAGAAGATCAAACTCTGGGAGAAGAAATGTGAAGATGGGGAAATAAGTGGTTTCCAGCAGCTTGACACTTAACTTTTTACAGGTGATGTTGACAGAGATCCTATGGTGCAAATAGTAAGCTCACATTTATCTAAACTCAACAGTGAGTTCAACTTCCCTGACATTGAAAATAAGTCTGCCAAATTTGACTGGGCTCGTAAACCAAATTATTGACAAATTTACACCAAATCTAGGAATCACGCCGGTCGCACACGCATGAGGGGGTACTTCAGGCAGGTCAAAGTGTTTTAGGGGTACATTACCCAAAAATGGTTGGGAACCACTGGTCTAGAATAGTCTCTCTCCATTAGGGGCCCCCATAGCCATTCAGCAATGGAAGAACCTCAAAAGTCTTGATTCCACTGACCCTTCTTCTTGAGGGAAATGAGGAGATCAGAGAAAAAGATCTCCAATGTTCTGCTCACTCAACGTTTTGAGATGAGGCAAGGAGAAAGGACACGAGGAATCAAGACAAAGAATTCACCAGTTGACTCCCATCATAGAGAAAGAGTGTGGGACTCACGTCTAGTAGCAGCGGCAGCCGGGTGACTCTCTGCATGGGGAGGATGAGGAAGGAGATCATGGGCAGACCTTGGGACTCGCCGCTCCCCTCAATCTGTTTCAGCACCTCCTTAAAGGCAGTGTTGTTCGTTCTGAGACATGCACACACAGGAGGAAAGGAGTTGAAGAAAGGAAGCCACTTTATGTTGTGTTTGAATCATTTCAACATTGCATTATCCTTCAATACTTAGCCTAATCACTGATACAACATGACTGGATTGGTGTTACCTACATAGTGGAATCCTTACTTTCATCTATCCAACCATTTTAGATTAGTGATTTGATTACTTCAAGGATAGGAGGACCAAGGGATGGATGCATGTTCAAAGTATTCGATCAGGGTTTCTGTTCTGGGCCCTGTTCGAATACTTCAGAAATGCTTCCTTCCTTCCAACCTTCCTTGAAGTAATCACAGATCTGAATTAGTTAGATAGGTGAAAGTACACCTATCCAATCACTTATAGATCTGTACTTGAAGGAAGGAAGAAGGAAAGAAAGGAAGCATTTCTAAAGTTTTCAAACAGGCCCCTTAATTGACCTCTACTCACAGCAGCTTCTGCAGCGTCCTCTGCTGGAAGGTCTCGTTGGAGCAGTACACAATGTAGGGCTCAAAGTGGTGGGCGGCGTGGTTCTGCACTATGTCGCTGATGTCCTGGATCACCACGTTGTCCTGGTGACGCCTTTCAAGGTCCTCGAAAAACCTGTTGAGAACAGAACACGTGCATAACTGTTCCTTTCTCCCACTCTTTCTCTCTCTACTCATGATAAGGGCTACTGTACCGGAGCAGCCGTTTAATAATAACCGCAGTAACTAAGGCCATTACATGGAGAATCATTCAAAAGTGCAGTCAGCAGCAGTAGCATTGTACAAATGCCTCCCGAGTGGCGCAGTGGTCTAAGGCAGTGCTAGCTGTGCCACTAGAGATCCTGGTTCGAATCCAGGCTCTGCCGCGACCGGGAGACCCATGGGGAGCACAATTGGCCCAGCGTCATCCAGGGTAGGGGCGGGAATGGCCGGCAGGCATGTAGCTCAGTTGGTAGAGCATGGCGTTTGCAACGCCAGGGTTGTGGGTTCGATTCCCGCGGGGGGGTATGACAAATAAAAAAATAATGTATGCACTCACTAACTGTAAAATTTAAATGTTGTAATTAAGAGTTGATGTGTTTGTCCACTTTTAAAGGCTTATTCTGCATATTATCGTAATTTGAATTCATCACCCACTATCTCAGCGAGTGCACAGCAATCAAAACAAAATACTAAAATCTACTACACTAATAAGTTTGAGCCAGGAAAGCATTAAAAGAAATCGAACAAAATTAGCTAGTCTAGTTATGTAACACTAGTAGGCGTCTAATATTAATAGTACTAATAGTATAATTTCCAATGTG
Source organism: Coregonus lavaretus (assembly GCF_964263955.1). Classification (NCBI taxonomy): domain Eukaryota; kingdom Metazoa; phylum Chordata; class Actinopteri; order Salmoniformes; family Salmonidae; genus Coregonus; species Coregonus lavaretus. The sequence continues at coordinate 44,280,885 of NC_140009.1, read as the reverse complement.
CCAGTAAATAGAAACAACTGTAGCCTTCCTTCCAGCTCCCAGTCATTTTGTGCTGAAATACCGGGAGTAAACTGACACCCAAAACAACAGCTCAACCCAGAAAGCAAAGTCACACACATTCCCACACACACCAAAAGGAGATAAGAAGGTCAGAATGGGTGATAGTCGAGCAAACCCTTTCAAGTTACACCCGTCAGTTTCAACAGAACTGAGTGTTTTCCATTAAATTTCAACTGGGGAGCAGCCGCATAACTACAAATAATGATTTGTGCAATAGCCGTTGACAGAGATCCATTTTCATTCAAAAAGCAGCAGCAGTCATCAATAACAATGCAGCCTTGCTTTGAACGCGACCTGCTTTCAGTAACATGATCTTAAAGCTTTGCTGAATACCTCCCGACCGACTAGGCAGCAGAACCGGTTGAGCCAGCGTGTTTAAACACATCCCGTGAGTCCTCCTAGGAGACTTACTCATGTTCAAATCCCATCTAAATTATCCCATTGTGAACCTTTAAACTGTGCAAGCAGCCAATTATAAATGGGAATACTAGTACAGTAGCCTGAAATATATATATAAATAATTCACTGACGTTGTTTCAATGTTGTGTCAATGTTTGTCCATACAAGCATTTCTAAAACGTTGATAACATCAATCATTTTGCTCTAGGAATGTCTGAGTGTGAGTGTTACTAGTCCTAGCTGTTACTAGTCTGCTAGCTTTCATTGAAGCTCAGGTGCAAATGACATTGATCTACGAGACTACCAGACTGGCCTGTTGTTACAAGAGCCAACCGTGACATAAGATAAGATTGCCGGTTACGGCCAGGTAACCTAGCTAGTCGGAGCTAGCCGGGGCTAGCCTGCTAAAGTTAGCTCCAGGAGACGGTAAGGTATGGCGGAAGTTTCTGCAAGAGGGCTTTATAGACAAAAAGAGCGCAATACATCGATCTACGAGACTTCAAGGACAGCCTACTTTATAAGCAATGAGTGATCCACAGTGTCGAAGGCATTAGACAGGTCAATAAAAAAGGGCTGCATAGTCCAAACAATTAAGAACATAATCTAAAAATGCACTATGCAGAAATCGCTCCGACATTTCCTGGTTGCTAAAATTCTAATAGTTCGCCTAATTTCAGTTTGTGACAAAACAAGTAAGTATAGTGTAGAGAGAATCATTGTACCTCCATTGTACCGTCTAAACCAGGAAGCATAGAAATAGCGCACATAGAACAGATCTACCGCTTCTTAGATTTGCTTTCGATGAGAATGACATATCTATAAATTCAATTTCTATGTGAATTGGTCAGAATGAAGTAGCAGAGAAGTAAAGAAGTAGCAGAGATGATGCTATGGCCTGGTCTGAAACCTAACATTTAAAATACAATTCATAGTTAAAAAGGGTCTAAGTTGATTATTTACCAAGGATTCTAGAATTGTTGCTATGCAAGAGTTTGGAAATGGGGCAATAATTATTTAGGTCACCACCTTTGTGAAGGGGGAGTATATGGGCCGCCTTCCTGACCCTGAGGATGGTAACAGAAATAATTGTAAGGTTAAAAATACGTGTTAAAGATTCTGCAAATCAGAGGAACAGAAAGCTTAAAAAAAAAAATTACACAGAGCATCACTATCCTCACAATAAACAATCACACACAAAGACAAGGGGGCAGAGGGAACACTTATACAGGTACTGATGAGGGGATATGAACCAGGTGTGTGTAATAAACAAGACAAAACAAATGGAATGATGAGATGAGGAGCGGCAGTGGCTAGAAGGCCGGTGACAACGAACGCCGAAGCCTGCCCAAACAAGGAGAGGAGGCAGCCTCGGAGGAAGTCGTGACATTTATGGTCACAAGATTATTACTGACAATACCCCTGGGAATATGGTTATTTGTAGCAGTACGACGATAACGCTGTGAAATAGTGGGAATGGTATGAGTTACCTGAGCAGGGGTTGGGCTGTTTTTTAGTCAATGTTTTATAAGCGCCTCCTCTATGTTGGCCGAGATAACTTTTACCCCTTTCATATTTGGATGCAAGCCATCCCTCTTGTAAAACTGGGGCGTTTCCAAAAAGTGGTGAAAATTGTCAAGAAGTAGGAGGACTATCCATACCAAACTTGAAATTGTATTTCCAGGCATTAGCATCTTGTACCATCCTAAATTGGTTTAGACATGATTCTTCCGCTCCCTGGCTGGGTATAGAGAGCAACCCTAGTTTCTAGTGGGGGGTGAGAAGGGGTGGGAAACATTATTTCCAGGAGTGGGGGTTGGATGGAGACATGTTGGCTTGGGGGAATGGGATGGGAGGTTCGGGATGGAGGCCCACTTCTTTTTTGTTTTCTGTTCCTGTTTATACTGAATGTATTATTAAACTCTATAGTTATTTCTAACAGTTTTTTTTGTTTTGGGGGAGAAGGGGGGGTACAGGTTTTATAAACGTATAATTTCAAATTGATAAATGTACATGTAACCCCCCCAACAAAAAATAACAAAACAAATAAACATTTTGGTCACCCCCAGATTTGTTTAAATGTACTCCAAATCCATAGAGGAACACTAGGATTTAAGCCAATAGTGTAGCCAGAGAAGATGACTAAAGAGTTCAATACCACAACCTATTGTTGGTAGAAGCCCGGAAATGAGAACCCGCTTGCCTGTCTCCTTTAGCCTGCCTATGTGCCCTCTGAAGTAATCTTTTAATTGCTCCAATTTATGAAGATTGATGTTGTTTTCACCAACATGAATGACTACTGTGTGAGCATTCGGATGCTTCTCAATCACAGCAGGGACCTGGTGATTTATGTTCCGAACACGGGCTCCAGGGAAGCAGTGGGTCCTTACTTCCGCAACCACCACATCACTAATCATATAACAACCACCACCAGAGGACGACGAGAGGGTCGCTGCAAGCCTGTGGGACGTGCTATTGGGGCACGTCCCGGCTACAAGAGCCAACCGTGACATAAGATAAGCTTTGCCGGTTACGGCCAGGTAACCTAGCTAGTCGGAGCTAGCCGGGGCTAGCCTGCTAAAGTTAGCTCCAGGAGACGATAAAATCCAACCAACATGGTGTGTTAAGAACAGTATTAACACCGTTGTCCAAAACTAAAACAAATGTTTTAAAAGGTATAAAATATATAAGTGTCTTAAAAATGTAAACACGTATAAGTGTTTTAAAAAGTATAAAACACAGAAGCGATGTATCACCACTCAAACTATTTGCTTCCTACTTCCTGGTCACATGACTCGGAAGTATGGCATCACAATGATAGTCAGAGGAGTTGACTACTAAAGTACAGGTTTGGATCAGGCAAACAGTCAGCATAAATGCATCCATTAAAGGGTATATAGACTACAGCCCTGTTTGCCAGATGACTGTTTGCCACTAATAACCTCACTATTCCAACCGCAAGCCAGATCGCAATTTTGTGGCATTCAAACTGGGAGCATCCTAACCAGCTGTCTCCATCTGCAGTCCTGGAGATATATACTACCTTTTGCTGACGCCTTCGATGACAGCGATGTTGGAGAAGAGGTGGTGGTGCTCAGTGGCGGTTATGGTCTTCCGCAGCGCCTCGCTCCCCTTGAAGTGGCGCACCAGGATACTGAGGCTGTGGAGGTATGAGTACTCCGACGTGATGATCTCAAAGATGGCCTGCCAAAATCACAAGTAAGAGAAATTCAGTAGGGAAAAAGGCCCCTATACGGCATGGAGAACCCTTTAGTAAACTACACTGAACAAAAATATAAACGCAACATGAAACAATTTCAAATATTTTACTGAGTTACAGTTCATATAAGGAAATCAGTCAATTGAAATAAATTCATTAGGCCCTAATCTATGGATTTCACATGACTGGAAATACAGATATGTATCTGTTGGTCACAAATACCTAAACAAAAAATGTAGGGGTGTGGATCAGAAAATCAGTCAGTATCTGGTGTGACCACCATTTGCCTCATTCAGCGTGACACATCTCCTTCGCATAGAGTTGATCAGGCTGTTGACTGTGGCCTGTGGAATGTTGTCCCACTCCTCTTCAATGGCTGTGCGAAGATGCTGGACACTCTGTTCACAACGTTGACATCAGCAAACTGCTCGCCCACACGACGCCATACACGATGTATGCCATCTGCCCGGTGCAGTTGAAACCGGGATTAATCCGTGAAGAGCTCACTTCTCCAGCGTGCCAGTGGCCATCGAAGGTGAGCATTTGCCCACTGAAGTCGGTTACGACGCCGAACAGCAGTAAGGTCAAGACCCTGGTGAGGACGACAAGCACCCACATGAGCTTCCCTGAGACGGTTTCTGACAGTTTGTGCAGACATTCTTCGGTTGTGCAAACCCATAGTTTCATCAGCTGTCCGGGTGGCTGGTCTCAGACGATCCCGCAGGTGAAGAAGCCGGATGTGGAGGTCCTTGTCTGGCGTGGTTACACGTGGTCTGTAGTTGAGAGGCCGATTGGACATACTGCCAAATTCTCTAAAACGATGTTGGAGGCGGCTTATGGTAGAGAAATGAACATTCAGTTCTCTGGCAACAACTCTGGTGGACATTCCTGCAGTCAGCATGCCAATTGCACGCTCCCTCAAAACTTGAGACATCTGTAGCATTGTGTGTGACAAAAAAGATGTTGGCCTTTTATTGTCTCCAGCACAAGATGCACCTGTGTAATGATCATGCTGTTTAATCAGCTTCTTGATATGCCACACCTGTCAGGTGGATGGATTATCTTGGCAAATGAGAAATTCTCACTAACAGGGATGTAAACACATTTGTGCACAGAATTTGAGAGAAATAAGCCTTTTATGAGTATGGAACATTTCTGGGATCTTTTATTTCAGCTCATGAAACATGGGACCAACACTTTACATGTTGCATTTATATATATTTTTTCAGTGTAGTTGCAAATAAATAAATAAATAAATATATAAATACACACACACACACACACACACACACACACACACACAGAGAGAGAGGTGGGAGCAGACAGATCAGCATTCAAAGATACAGCAAGACACATACTACCAATGACAAAAATTTGTAAACAACAGCAACAACAGAGAACATAGCGTCACCATTCAGCTTCTCTAGCCGTTAACTGTTGGGAAAATACCCTCGCAAGATGTAAATGAACTAGACTGTAAAAGATTACATGGGATATGGTGAAGACGCAAAGGCCACTTCGAAGAACACTTTCCATTTCATTGACGTCTACTACTATGTGTTCCCAACTTCTCGAAACCGAATGTTAGACATCTTTTACTATGTATCAGTTATATCTAACGACCATTTTGAATGGACCATGTCCCATTCATATGCAATAGAGCTCAATGCCTGTCCATGACAATGGATGGTGCCCCCAAAGGACACTTAACTGGAAACTTTAATCCAACAAAATATATGGAGTTTATAAGCTAGCTATAACTTTAAGCATTCACCTTATAGAGTAGAAGATACCACTGATAAATCTAGTTTAAAACTCATCTAGGTGCTTTTGAGAAGGAAAAAATGTATGCACGCATGACTGTAAGTCGCTTTGGATAAAAGCGTCTGCTAAATGGCATATTATTATTATTATTATTATATTGCTGTTGACATAACAAGATTAGCCAGTGGGAGTGGATAGACTAAGGCGGCCAACGAATGGAGGGTGTGGCTGTATTAGCACAGAGAGCGTACTGGGTGGACTTTGCTATTTAGACAAGAGTGTGTTCTGACTCCCAATAAAGAGTCCCGGAGGAGGCAGTCCCCCCCCACCACCACCACACACACACACACACACACCTCCTGTCGCTTCCGCTCCTCAGCCGAGATCCTCTGAAGAATACCGGTATCCTTCACCTGAAGCATAGAGGAAGGATGATGATTAGAACAAACTGTCATTTAAACATCATAGTACTGTAATATGTTGCTTAAGCAGTATCACAGAGCACTCTGTATCCATATGGGAATGCGATTGCACTGAAAATGTTGTCATTTGCAGAGTTGGGCTCAATTCCATTCAAACTACATAAATGAAATGGCCAATGGGTTCACGCGAGTCCCTTTTGAAATCATTCATATATGGGGTTAAAATATAATTGAACACTACCTTTTGGTTTAAAAACGTTTATTTGTCTTCATAGGACTAAGCGAGTATAAAAACTTAGAATGAAAGAGTTTAGGAACAAAACTCTTTTCAACCATTTTCATTCTAGGTGGCAGGTAGCTTAGTGGTTAAGAGCGTTGTGCCAGTAACCGAAAGGTCGCTGGTTCTAATCCCCAAGCCGACTAGGTGAAAAATCTGTCGATGTGCCCTTGAGCAAGGCTCTTAACCCTAACTGCTCCTGTAAGTCGCTCTGGATAAGAGCGTCTGCTAAATGCTCCTTTCCAATAAATATCAAGGGTCTTACTCTGGTGACATGATGATCGCTGCTCGGCTGCCGTTTGACAAATAAAAATGTCCGTAATAATAATTTGATCAATAATAATTTATCATGTAGGCCTAGGCTATACCCGCACTGTATCTGCGAGCTGTTGGCGAGAGTGCGTGTACCAAGACCAGAGCGGGCACATTCACTATATAACGCAAAATGTTTTGTGACAACCATCAATATAATTGAAAATGCGATGGAAACCCATTTAACTTGTATTTTTTATTCGGTACATGGGAATTTAACCGCAAAAATTATTTTTATGTGCACTACGTCATCACGCACAGTCTTTTACGCAACAAGTCAATTGGATGGAAAGACATCTCTGGTGGGAGAATGTGTTTATGCGTATTTTAGAATATTCTGGTGGTAGAATGTTTTTATATGTATTTTAGAATATTTGCATGAAAATCTGTCATCAATTGGATGGAAACCTAGCTAGTGCCAAGTTTATTGGCTTCTTTAAACCGTATGATTCGCGCCAAAGTTTGGTGTTGATGCACAGTCGCACACATATCTGCCATCAGGGTTCAGATCATGGGACCCTACCAGTCCACCCTGGCCTGGGAGACCCCTCTGCTCCTCCCTGTGTACCTGTGGTAGCGAGCTCCAAGTGACCTGTGCTGGCCTGTAGCTCTTGACAACGATGCTGTGGTCTTCCTCAGGAGGCTCCACATGGACAAAGTCATCGTCCTCCATACTTGGAGAGTTGGGGTGCAGCCCCCGCTCCCTGATCTCCTGGTACAGCTGAGGATCTGCGGGCGAGAGAATCGAATTGGAATAACTTTATTGTTCCACGCAATGTTGAAATGGCTTTTGTACTTATAGCTTACACTGAACATTTTGAAATGCATGGACAACTTCATCAAGTCATCACTTCACTGTCATTAAGAACACTATTTTCGACAAAATGAAAAATGCAAGAACCAATACATAGTGAACTAGGGAAAAATAATAAGGAAAAGAGCGGATCAAAATGCAGGACATTCAAAATGTTCAGTATCCTGAGTGCATTCAGACAGAGCTGAGAGATGTCCTGTTGCACTCTATTGAGCCTCCCTGAGGCTACCATTTCCAATTTAGGAAACAGAGGATGAGACAGGTGGTTACCAATGTTCAAAGCTTTCTCTCAAGTATTACACATACTTGAGATATACTTATACGTGTCATCCAAAATACTCTTACCAGCCTATCACTTAGCGCCCTAGACTATTAGCTTTTACTCAAAACACTTACATTGCTGTACCATCATGCTAACCAGGAATGCAGGTCAACCAATTCCATTTGAAGTTCAGGAGGTGAATTGAAAATTACAATCACTGACAAAATCCTCACTCATAATAAATAACAGCTCATTATCGATTAATCTCACTGATGCTAACAGATTATTTTTGTGTTTGATATGTTTCTGCTCTTTTGCAAAGAAACAGATTGGCACCCAGACCAGTCATCTGCGTCTCTAGGGGAAAAGCTCTGTCAGCCGGGAGGAGTGACACATACGTACCATCTTTGAAAGAGCCCCTATGCTTCTGGTTCCTCTTTCTCCCCAAGGTTCTCTAAAGGGGAAATGGTGGAGACACAGCATGAGTTAATCATAGAGGAAGGTGGGAGAGGGCCTCAACATTCTGTCTCCCTCTCCTCCGCCTCCCTCTCAAGCAATTCAGTCAATTCGTTTTGGTCCACGTTAAAACCATAGTGCAGGTCTTCCTTGACTGACGACACTAACAGTTTTTGCAAGGGAAGTTGTCCTGGAAATTTGACCACATTCTAACTAAAGATGGCTTCTAACTTAGGGACTCATCATCACCAGCACTTTGGCACCGATGACTCCTAGGCTGCTGGATAGACACACAAACTGAGGAGTGAAGAGTGATTGATAAATTATCCCTTTCAGATACACAGAAGTGCCTAGGCCCTGGCAACCCTGTTCTTGGAGTTCCGCAGGTTCTACCAATCCTCCCCATTTTCAGTAATTGGCTAAATTCAACACACCTGGTCTCCCAGATCTAAAGCACAAATGTTAAATCAAAAACACAAAGTGCCTGTGGCACTCCAGGACCAGGGTTGCCTAGCCCTAGGGGATAGCAGGGGGGATAGAGATGGAATTCAACCAGCGTCTTGCTCCCACTTGCCTTGCGTCCGGGACTGCGTGCCGGCCCGGGGCTGGAGGCTCTGCTGTCCTCCCTCACAGGCTTGAGTGTGTTGGCGCTCCCTCGGTTCTTTGCCATGGCGTCTATGTCGAGGCTGGTCACTGCCGCTCGGTACGACTTGTTCCTGCGGTTCCTCCTCAGTGAGAAGCCATCCCCGTCGCTGTCGTAGTCCTCCCAGGAAAGATCGGGCCCCATGGCAGAGTGGCGGCTCCTGGAGGAGGGGGTGTTGGAGGAGACCTCCAGACCCAAGGGGAAGGTGACCACGGTGGTGTGGTGGCGGGGCTTATTGTGTCGACTGGCCACCGCTAGGCTCTTAGGGATGAGCTGCTGGGTGCCCAGCTTCTGCGCCGCAGCGCTTTGCGTGCTAAGGAAGACAGGCTCCCGCCCCTCGGAGCCTTCGGCCAACGAGGGCTCAGCCTGGGATGTGGGCAAGCCCTGCGGTTGGCCATGGTGGTTTTCCGTCGAGTGACAGTCCAGCTGCAGGTCGGAGGAGAAGCGTCGCTCCAGCAAGAGGGGGGCCTGATCGCCCATGGAGACGTCCGACTGTCTGTTGGACATCCCTGCCCTGGTCCCGGTGGTTCTACGTCTGCCTGCTTGAGAGCTCGGTTATCTCTGCAGCATCAGCAACAGGCTACCAGAGGAGCATGGAGACTGTCTACCTGTCGGGACAAATATAGGATGTCAACTGGAACCAGGTAGGATATTTAAGTTTTGCAATTGAATGTTACTATGGCATTACTGTTTCAAAGAAGACAAACACCATGGAATGTTGTCGAAAGAGACCTAGGTCTCAATAGGTCTTCCCTGTTAAAATAAAGGTAAAATGTATTTAAAAAATAATCTGGGGTGGAAATAGATAATCTGCTTTGAATGTCAATGTTCTGCTTTGAATTTTCCACTCAAATGCCCGAAAAGTTGCCAACCGATGACCATCAGGAGGTTCCCAAACCCTCTTACCCCAGTAGCCTAATGAAACTCATGATACCATCCCAGCTCACTCAGAAGAACCAGTTATCCTAGTCTAATTAAATCAGGCTTTAATACACAATTAATTGATGTATCCAGCCTGAAACATTAGTGCAAAATCGTGTAAATTTTCCTTACAAGCCAGAATGTTGGAAAAAATTACATTTGAACTTACTCTATTGGTTGTCTGTGCATTTTGTCCATCAGCTGCTCAAAATTTGAGACAAAATATCCACAGGAAAGTATTGTTTACCTGACTTTTTAGAGAGACGGTAGGTACAGTGCTTTCAGAAAGTATTCACACCCTTTGACTTTTTCCACATTTTGTTGTGTTATAAAGTGGGATTAAAATTGATTTAATTGTCTTTTTTTAATTTTTATTTGATCTACACAAAATAGTTGAATGTCAAAGTGGAATTTTTATTCATGGCAAAGAAAACACTAATATACACAGAACAAAAATATAAAAGCAACATGTAAAGTGTTGGTCCCATGTTTCATGAGCTGAAATAAAAGATCCCCGAAATGTTCCATACTCACAAAAACCTCTCTCTACATTGTTGTACACAAATTTGTTTACATCCCTGTTAGTGAGCATTTCTCCATTGCCAAGATAATCCATCCACCTGACAGGTGTGGCATATCAAGAAGCTGATTAAACAGCATGATCATTACACAGGTGCACCTTATGCTGTAGCTCAGCTGGTAGAGCACGGCGCTTGTAACGCCAAGGTAGTGGGTTCGATCCCCGGGACCACCCATACACAAAAATGTATGCACGCATGACTGTAAGTCGCTTTGGATAAAAGCGTCTGCTAAATGGCATATTATTATTATTATTATTATTATTAATAAAAGGCCAACATCTTTTTTGAGAATTTGGCAGTACGTCCAACCAGCCTCACAACCACAGACAACGTGTATGGCGTCGTGTGGGCGAGCGGTTTGCTGATGTCAACATTGTGAACAGAGTGCCCTATGGTGGCGGTGGGGTTATGGTATTGGCAGGCATAAACTACGGACAACGAACACAATTGCATTTTATCGATGGCAATTTGATTGCACAGAGATACCATGACGAGATCCTGAGGCCCATTGTTGTGCCATTCATCCGCCGCCATCACCTCATGTTTCAGGATGATAATGCACAGCACCATGTCGCAAGGATCTGTACACAAAATATATATCTGTGACCAACAGATGCATATCTGTATTCCCAATCCCAGTCATCTGAAATCCATAGATTAGGGCCTAATGAAGTTATTTCAATTGACTGATTTCCTTATATAAACTGTAACTCTGTAAAATCTTAGAAATTGTTGCATGTTGCGTTCATATTTTTGTTCAGTATATTTTGATTTGATAAGTATTCAACCCCCTGAGTCAATACGTGGGGGGAGGGCCGGCTCGTAATGAGGATCCTCGTTAGCACAATAACATTGTATGTACGGGAAAATCCCTCTTCTCGTCAGCCTCCAAGCTGGGAACAAGGGAAATTGTTACACTGTTACACTGACTGGCCAAGGGATCAGTGGCCTGCGCGATGGCGAAAATGGCCCCCCGACTCGCTGCAACCCAAACACTGTGGTTCCTGACCCCGCTACGAATCCGTGTCGCCTCGCTCCGGTAGCTGCTTAACTCTCCGGAAATGTATTTTTAGCCCCCATTTTCAAACACTTCGGTACTCATACCCCTTGACTTATTCCACATTTTGTTGTGTTACAGCCTGAATTCAAAATGGATTAAATATTTTTACAAATCTCACCCATCTATACACACACACACAATACCCCATATGACAAAGTGAAAACATGTTTTTTGAAACCTTTGCAAATGTATTGAAAATGAAATACAGAAATCTCACGTACATAATTATTCACACCCCTCAGTCAATACATTGTAGAATCACCTTTGGCAGCAATTACAGCTGACTCTTTCTGGGTAAGTCTCTAAGAGCTTTGCAAACCTGGATTGTACAATTCTTCAAGCTCTGTCAAGTTGGTTGTTAATCATTGCTAGACAGACATTTTCAAGTCTTGCCATTTTCAAGACGACTGAAGTCAAAACTGTAACTACGCCACTCAGGAACATTCAATGTCGTCTTGGTAAGTAACTTGTGTATATTTGGCCTCGCATTTTCTCCCAGTGTCTGTTGGAAAGCAGACTGAACCAGGTTTTCCTCTAAGACGTTGCCTGTGCTTAGCTCTATTTTCTTTTTATCCTAAATACTTCCTAGACCTTGCCAATGACAAGCATACCCATAACATGATGCAGCCACCACCATTCTTTAAAATATGAAGAGTGGTACTCAGTGATGTGATGTGTTGTGTTGGATTTGCCCGAAACATAATACTTTGTATTCAGGACAAAAAGTTGATTTCTTTGCCACATTTTTTGCAGCATTACTTTAGTGCCTTATTGTAAACAGGATACATGTTTTGGAATATTTTTATTCTGTAGAGGCTTCCTTCTTTTCACTCTGTTATTTAGGTTAGTATTGTGGAGTAAATACAATGTTGTTGATCCATCCTCAGTTTTCTCCTATCACAGCCATTAAACTCTGTAACTGGTTTAAAATCACCATTGGCCTCATGGTGAAATCCCTGAGCGGTTACCTTCCTCTCCGTCAATTGAGTTAGGAAGGACACCTGTATCTTTGTAGTGACTGGGTGTTTTGATGCACCATCCAAAGTGTAATTAATAACTTTACCATGTATGCTGTTATTTTTTATTTTTATTTTTTTTTACACAGGTACCAATAGGTGCCCTTCTATGCGTAGCATTGGAAAACCTTGGTCTTTGCCGTTGAATCTGTGCTTGAAATGTACTGCTCAACTGAGGGACCTTACAGATAATTGTATGTGTACGGTAGAGATGGGTAGTCATAAAAAAATTATGTTAAACACCATTATTGCACACAGAGTTAGTCCATACAACTTATTATCTGACTCTTTAATCCGAGGTAAAGTTAGTTTTATATTGGATATTTGTTTCTCTTGTCAATAGCTATTGAACGAAGCAGGCCATGACAATGAAAATGGTATATTCTGAATCAGGGGAGGATGGAGAACAATCCAAACCTTTTTGTGTGAATTTTCATTGTTTTATTTGGATTTCAATAGATGTATTTAATTTTTATATTTATTTTTTTATAACTAGATTAAGGTCAAATGTAAATGTATTCAACATTCTGGCTTGTAAGGAACATTTACACTATTTTGTACTCCAATGTTTCAGGATATATATAGCCTACCAATTAATTGTGTATTACAGCCTGATTAATCAGACTACAGTTAACCGTGCCCGTTCCCAACGGAATAACATGACAATCAACCCGTGACTCACCGCTCATGCCTACCCTCTACAGTGGGAGCATTACACAATAGCAGAGAGAGAGAGAGAGAGAGAGACGTCCAACACAGATCTGTGCACAAGTGAACTGCATTTATAACAAATCCATTCAGTTTATGTAACAAACCGTGTAGGCTGCTTTACAGGCACATACAGCCTTGAGGTGATAAAACTACTTGCCTCCAAACATGTGTGATAGGTAGTCTTGAACCACACAGGTAGATTGTTGTGTAACTGTATGTTTATTTCATACTGAATATACACTTAAAAATGTATTATACCACATCATTGAATACTAGTTTCTGATTGTCTAGAAGGGCATTCTAGAATGGACATTAAAACCAGATAACGGGACCGTTGGAAAATGTATCGGGACACCTTGCAATCATGACACAATATGCGCCTGCCTATACATGCAGACCGTATTTGCTACAAAGAAAGCTAAACCAACAACCACACAAACTGAAATTGGATACATTGTAAACGCAGGTCCAACAAGGTAAAAAACGTAGCTAACTAGCTAGCACTGATTTGTTTTTTACAGAAACATTTTTTTGGAGCATCGGATGACTGGAGCATTTTCTAAATTCAAACAAACCCCAACAACTAGACATGGAAGTTTAGAAGACATGTTGTCTTCCAAGTCAGGAATTGAGGAAGTATCGACAATTAAAAGTTGGTCGAAAATTCTCTGTGCTACGCCTAAAGGGCGACTGCATTTCCTGATTTGGCCTCGTTTTTGATCAATGCTCATTAAGAAATGTTAGCAGCCATGACGGAAGGCAAACGAGAGTTGTCTTGGGGGTGTGGTTTGATGTGGGTGTGTCTTTGCCATTCAATCACAATAAACAAGTGCAGTAGTGAGTACAGTGAGGTAAACTAAGCTAGCTTTGCTATGAATAAAGAAATGGTTTTGAAGTTGGACTTCTCCCCTCTTGACTGACTCGCCATCTCATGATGGTCAGCTAATTCAGTTGTATGTGTAGGCTAAAGCCTGCACTGACCTTGTGTTTAGCCAAGCTGACAGCAGCTAGCTAGCATAGCTTGGTGATAGCTGCAGCTGGCTATCCTATCTACCTGAGCAAGAGCCAGTGTCTGGAATGTGTTTCATAAGACACTCGTTCTACAACGCCTTGCTAAGAAAGTAGCTTGCAACTTAGTTTCAACGTTTCATCAAGTTATGTAAATACATGTTAACGTGGAACCGATATCAACTACTGCGAGTTGAATGCCCGTGGTCTTCAGTCAGCTCAGCTGTCCTAAAACAATATTCTATAACTGGCTATACAGGTGTAGGCAACATGTGGACATTGCACAAATGTCACCCAGCTTGATACATCAACTAAAAATCAATGTGTTTGTGTTACAAAGACAAATCATTTTCTGCTGTAAATATCATATTGGTGTGCTTATAAAGACAGTATGCCTACACTTAACAAATCAAAATCAGTTCTGTGTAGAGTAGAACTTCAGCTGCCTAACCAGAACTAGAATGGCATTTCTATGAAAAACGTTTTGCAACGGAAAAGAAAGCAGGCGTTTCTTATTGGACAAGTAGACGTAGTTCCTCCCCCAATGTCAGCCCGTTTGCCTCTGTTTTGTCTAGGGAATACAACCCAATGATTGTATACATGAATGGACAAAGCCATCGATCACGTGACACCGTTCATTCCTATGTGAAGACCCAATAGCACATTGAAGCCAAATTAAGTTGGTTAAGATGGCGTCTCATGGAGACATGACATGCACAGTTTGACCTCCAAGAAGTGACGTTACAGGCTAGCTCTGTGCTGCCCCCTCTCATTGAACTTGAGTTGAAGGCTGACTGGGGTACTGCAGGCTCCCATGTTACAAAGTATACTGTGTAGTGTTAAATGTAAATTTTAGTCATTTAGCAGACGCTCTTATCCAGAGCGACTTACAGTTAGTGAGTGCATACATGTTTTATTTATTTTTATACTGGCCCCCCATGGGAAACGAACCCACAACCCTGGCGTTGCAAGCGCCATGCTCTACCAACTGAGCTACAGGGGACTGCCTTGTTACAAGGTCTACTGTGGATAGTGTTAAAATGTAACCCTGCCTTGTTACAAAGTCTACTGTGTATAGTGTTAGCTTTATGTGAACCAGAGTTACAGTTAACAGAATGAACAATTGCAGAAGAGCACTACAATCAGATGAACAAATTGGTTTTATGACATAAAATTAAAATACTTTTCTACAATGAAACCTGTCTCCACTGCTTAACATTGTGTGTATAGAGTGACATTAATATTTAAACACATTGTAAGCATTCTTTGCATAACACTCAGCCCTGCTATAGTAGTTCACTAAACAACAGAGTGTGTTGTCCATTGAAGTTGTTGTCTTTGGCTCTTTTGATATCAGATTCAGGATGAATAATAACAAGGTTTGTGGTAGTTTGAAATACACCTTAGGCCAGGAGTGTTTCCAATTCACATTACCCGACAATAAAAGCCCTAGCCCTATAGTCATAGCACAGATGAAAAGGAAATATATCTATAATAATAATAATAATATTTTGTCATAGCTTATGAATAGGACCCAGAGTTTTACCTGACCAGGTCATGAGATCAGGAAAACTCCAGGGGCCTCAATTACGTGTGTACATACAAGATATACCACAAAATGTGTGTGTGCCAGTTCACACAAAAGTTGGCATTTATAAAAAAGTTACTTGGCGTGAGAATGTGCTCACCTCCCTGCAAACTTTAGACCAGGGTTCTTCAATTCCGGTCCAAAACACTTCTGTTTTTTATTTCTACCTGTAGTTAATTGCACTCACCTGGTGTCCAGGGTCTGAATTAGCCCCTGATTAGAAGGAGAGGATGAAAAACAGAGGTGTTTCGGCCCTCCAGGACCGGAATTGAAGAACCCTGCTTTAGACCATGCGTATGCACATCTGCTAGTGGTTGAAATATTGTATTGCAAGCTGGCAAGTAAGTATCTTGTACAAATCGAGGATATGATGAAAAGCTTATTTATAAAAAATAAAAAAACAGGAAAACATATGAACAAGAATGCACCCATTTGCCGTTAGCGAGAAGAGCAAAAATCGATGTTTTATTTTTAGAAACTAAAATAATTACACATAAGAATCTTTTTCCTATTTTTTTTATTTTGTATATAACCATTGCACACGTCACGTACATTGAGAGACGGGTCGGACCAAGGTGCAGCGTGAAAAGCGTACATGTTTATTAACTAAATAAACATTCAACAAAACAAGAACCAACGTACCGTGAAGTCCTCAGGCTATACACATACCAGCCTAACAGGAACAAGATCCCACAATACACAGTAGGCAATGGGCTACCTAAGTATGATCCCCAATCAGAGACAACGAGCAACAGCTGCCTCTGATTGGGAATCACACCCGGCCAGACAGAAACAGAAAACTAGAACTTAAACATAGAATTTCTAACATAGATTTCCACACCCTGACTCAACAAACTAGAGTTCTATAGGTCAGGGCGTGACAGCATAATAAATTCCTCACCTTTTCTGACCGTGATGGGTTCATATTCCCGAAGGAGCCATACAACAACTGACAGTCCTTTTCATACAGGAGTAATAAAGGCCTAGTGCACAATTTTTGTGAAAAAAAAAAAAAAAGTAGGCTAATCACACACTGCTGTACAATGTAGAGAAAATGGCGCAATTCAAGAGGGTGCTATGAAATTAATGTAAAAAACATAGTTTTCTTTGCCTTATGTCATAAATTACACAGAATTCAGTTGTGCTGTTTAAGATGAGGGAGGATGATACATTTTTTATGAGCATGTCATTTCATGCTGCAAGAGCTCTGATAGGTTGGAGGATGTCCTCCGGAAGTTGTCATAATTACTGTGTAAGTCTATGGAAGGGGGTGAGAACCATGAGCCTACTAGGTTTTGTATTGAAGTGAATGTACCCAGAGGAGGAAGTCTCTTAGCTTTGTAAATAAATATATGGATGAACACCCCAAAAAATAAAAAAATATAATGCTTATCCTGATTTATTAGAGGCTGCTGCAGCACCACTTACTTCCTGCAGCTATGGTCCTTTTCCAGACACAGCATAAATGACTGCTAAAGATTTAAACATCCTGCCAACAATGTAAATAGACCGGTAGTTTATGTAAAATATTTGACAGTATGGGTATGCTACAATATTGGTGTGAGATAGGAGCGCGACATCATTGCCTATTTAATCTCAGAGCCTATACAAAGCCAGGGCATAGAAACCCAATAATCTATTGATAAACTAAATATTAAACAACAACTGATCTTTTGCCTGCCATGGCCTAATGCCAATAGTTCCACATTAGACAGCAAATAAGGGCGTTATTGTCACCATAAAAAGTGAATGGAAGGAGTTTTTCAGGCGGATTTATAATGCTCCTTCACGCACGCAGTGAATGTCTGATTTTTATAAACAGAAAACTTGCGTATGTATGGCGTGCGCAGACTTTCAGAAATGGCGCACGCAGAAATTTAGTGTGAAATTGACTTAAGGTTTATAAATGAGGCCCCAGAAAATACATGTACGAATTTTGCAACACCACGTTTGAACCTGTGGTGCCACCTCTAAACAAAACCATTTCATATACCAACGGTGCACCTCTTGAAAACTCCATTAAATGGATTAGAAAGGAATGTGAGTGTAGCACTCCTACCGTCCACGACCGCTGTGTTATTACCGCTAAACCAAACGTCATTAAAAACAATTAATAAAAGTACTGTACCTGTCCAACTCGAATAAAGATATCCTCTTGCCAACAACTTAGTGTGAAATAACGTCCATTTGTTCGGCAAATGTCCAGCATAACGGTCGCAGAATTTCTCGGACTAATTGTAGGCTAAGCGACAATGTATGTTCCCTACTTTCCCTTCACTTCCTCCTCAATTTGCTTGTATAAGAGAGACCTCAGTACATGCTACGTCACTACAGGTGTCTTAACTGCTGTCAATACAGCGAGATCTTGACAAAGTCGGAATCAACTATTTTCCAGAGAAGCATAGGTTGAGTAGCTTATGCAGTATCCCTTTGAAATGCAATTTCATTTTTTGTCAGTGGATTAAATTATTGAGAAAAACATTTATATAATATAATATAATATGCCATTTAGCAGACGCTTTTATCCAAAGCGACTTACAGTCATGCGTGCATTCATTTTTATTTTTGTGTATCGGTGGTCCCGGGGATCGAACCCACTACCTTGGCGTTACAAGCGCCGTGCTCTACCAGCTGAGCTACAGAGGACCACATTTAGAACATAATATGAGGCTACAAATTTGCTTGTTTAGTGTACCATAAAATATGACCTACTAACAGAGTTTAGGGTTAGCCTACAAGGGGCATTTCATTACATTTTCACACTAAAAGATACCACTTGATATATCTCTCTCTGTGCTCAAAGTGACATTTCAGTTCAACATTATTGAGCTAAAATATTTTTTTCAATCTATCCATATATTTTTTTTTACAAATCTCTAATGGAAACAAAAACCTAAACAATGGAGTAGATCCTCATTTAGTTGGATTAGTATTGATGTATTGATGAAGTATTATATACTGTAGGTCATATTCTTATAAAGTGAATGCATATTTTCATTAGTTGAAATGACCAATGAGTGACTGAAAATCATACAGATGTATGTTTTGTTAGACATTAGTAGGCATACAGACCCTATATAACCACAATAGAGTACCACAGTATGACTCATAATACCCATAAAACCTAGCGATCAAACAGGGAAATGGTTCCAATCGTTTTTCCACCATTCATTTTCCCCCATATATTTTTTTTTAGAAACACTTAAAATAAGGGCTGTGTTTCGTGTAGGCTTACCCTGGCATAACGTTATGATAACCGTGTAAATCTCTCTAGGACAAGGTGACGTTTATCAATATATTCACCTGTATTTACCCTCCAAAAATGAAATGCTAATTAGCTGCTATTGTGGCTATCATAAAGAACTACACATGCCATGATGATCTGGACGAGACTGCCGAATCGAGGCAAAGGTACGAATCTCTGGATTAACTATCTAATGTTAACCAAATGTAGTAATTAATAAATTGGCTACATTTCTTTAAAAATAGACAATTCTGTTAACTGCCTTGTGCAAGTTTTAAATTGACACAATACCTGTTAGCAAAGGTGTCAGCTAGAGATGACGTGAAGGAGCTTGCAGAATTTGCAGTCTTGCATGATGCCTACTTTGATGCTAATTAGCATAACATGGTTATCAAAACGTCATGCCAGAGTAAGCCTACACAAAACACAGCCCTTCTTTTAAGTGTTTCTAAAAATCCCTATGGGAAACATTAATGGTGGAAAAACTATTGGAACCATTACCCTGTTTGACCACTAGGTTTTATGGGTTTTATGACACCTTCACTGTGGCTCTATGGTCCTTCATAAAGGATAATGGGCTCCCCTGTTCTGGTGAAGAGTTTGCTATGACTGTAGCTCCATGTAGTGTTTCTACAGTTACATTACATGTGAAAGGATAATAGCGGACGATATTGCCACTCCTATTTGCCATGTCTTCAATTTAAGCCTACTAGAAAGTGTGTGCCCTCAGGCCTGGAGGGAAGCAAAAGTCATTCCACTACCTAAGAATAGTAATGCCCCCTTTACTGGCTCAAATAGCCGACCAATCAGCCTGTTACCAACCCTTAGTAAAGTTTTGGAAAAAAATGTTTGACGAGATACAATGCTTTTTTACAGTAAACACATTGACAAACCTTCAGCATGCTTATAGGGAAGGACATTCAACAAGCACAGCACTTACACAAATGACTGACTGGCTGAGAGAATTGATGATGAAAAGACTGTGTGGGCTGTTTTGTTAGACTTCAGTGCGGCTTTTGACATTATAGATCATAGTCTGCTGCTGGAAAAATGTATTTGTTATGGCTTTACATCCCCTGCTAAAGAGTTACCTGTCTAACAGAACACAGAGGGTGTTCTTTAAATGGAAGCCTCTCCAACATAATCCAGGTAGAATCATGAATTCCCCAGGACAGCTGTCTAGGCCCCTTACATTTTTCAATCTTTACTAACGACATGCCACCTCTCCCTCAACGTGATCAAGACAAAGGAGATGATTGTGGACTACAGGAAAAGGAGGACCGAGCTCGCCCCCATTCTCATCGACGGGGCTGTAGTGGAGCAGATTGAGAGCTTCAAGTTCCTTGGTGTCCACATCAACAACAAACTATCATGGTCCAAACACACCAAGACAGTCGTGAAGAGGGCACGACAAATCCTATTCCCCCTCAGCAGACTTTAAAGATTTGGCATGGGTCCTCAGATCCTCAAAAAGTTCTACAGCTGCACCAGAGAGCATCCTGACAGGTTGCATCACTGCCTGGTATGGCAACTGCTCGGCCTCCGACCGCAAGGCACTACAGAGGGTAGTGCATACGGCCCAGTACATCACTGGGGCCACGCCTCCTGCCATCCAGGACCTCTATACCAGGTGGTATCAGAGGAAGGCCCTAAAAATTGCCAAAGACTCCAGCCACCCTAGTCATAGATTGTTCTCTCTGCTACCGCACGGCAAGCGGTACCGGAGCGCCAAGTCTAGGTCCAAAAGGCTTCTTAACAGCTTCTACCCCCAAGCCATAAGACTCCTGAACAGCTAATCAAATGGCTACCCGGACTATTTGCATTGTCCCACCCACCCCCTCCCTCTTTTATGCTGTGCTACTCTGTTTATGATCTATGCATAGTCACTTTACCTCTAACTACATGTACAGTACCAGTCAAAAGTTTGGACACACCTACTCATTAAAGGGTTTTTCTTAATTTGTACTATTTTTTACATTGTAGAATAATAGCAAAGACATCAAAACTATGAAATAACACATATTGAATCATGTAGTAACCAAAAGCGTTAAACAAATACATAATAAATAACAAATATACAAAATATATTTTATATTTGAGATTATTCAAATAGCCACCCTTTGCCTTGATGACAGCTTTGCACACTCTTGGCATTCTCTCAACCAGCTTCATGAGGTAGTCACCTGGAATGCGTTTCAATTAACAGGTGTGCCTTCTTAAAAGTTAATTTGTGGAATTTCTTTCCTTCTTAATGCGTTTGAGCCAATCAGTTGTGGTGTGACAAGGTAGGGGGGGTATACAGAAGATAGCTCTATTTGGTAAAAGACCAAGTCCATATTATGGCAAGAACAGCTCAAATAAGCAAAGAGAAACGACAGTCCATTATTACTTTAAGAGATCAAGAACTTTGAAGGTTTCTTCAAGTGCAGTCGCAAAAACCATCAAGAGCTATGATGAAACTGGCTCTCATGAGGACCGCCACAGGAATGGAAGACCCAGAGTTACCTCTGCTGTAGAGGATAAGTTCATTAGTTGTTACCAGCCTCAGAAATTGCAGCCCAAATAAATGCTTCACAGAGTTCAAGTAACAGACACATCTCAACATCAACTGTTCAGAGGGGACTGTGTGAATCAGGCCTTCAGGGTCGAATGCTGCAAAGAAACCACTACTAAAAGACACCAATAAGAAGAAGAGACCTGCTTGGGCCAAGAAACACAAGCAATGGACATTAGACCGGTGGAAATTTGTCCTCTCGTCTGGAGTCGAAATTTGAGATTTTTGGTTAAAACCGCCGTGTCTTTGTGAGACGTGGTGTGGGTGAACAGATGATCTCCGCATGTGTAGTTCCCACAGTAAAGCATGAAGGAGGTGGTGTTATGGTGTCGGGGTGCTTTGCTGGTGATGCGGTCTGTGATTAATTTAGAATTCAATTCAAGGCATACTTAACCAGCATGGCTACCACAGCATTCTTCAGCGATACGCCATCCCATCTGGTTTGGGCTTAGTGGGACTGTCATTTGTTTTTCAACAGGACAATGACCCAACACACCTCCAAGAAGGAGAGGGATGGAGTGCTGCATCAGATGACCTGGCCTCCACAATCCACTGACCTCAACCCAATTGAGATGGTTTGGGATGAGTCAGACCCTAGAGTGAAGGAAAAGCAGCCAACAAGTGCTCAGCATATGTGGGAACTCCTTCAAGACTGTTTGAAAAGCATTCCAGGTGAAGCTGGTTGAGAGAATGCCAAGAGTGTGCAATGCTGTCATCAAGGCAAAGGGTGGCTATTTGAATAATCTCAAATATAAAATATATTTTGATTTGTTGAACACTTTTTTGGTTACTAAATGATTCCATATGTGTTATTTCATAGTTCTGATGTCTTCACTATCCTACAATGTAAAACATTTTAAATAAAGAAAAACCCTTGAATGAGTATGTGTGTCCAAACTTTTGACTGATAGTGTAAATACCATTATGTATGGATCCTGGCTGCACATACACTATACGAGCGGGAGATGACCAACTCGCAAGTTGGTGCTGTGGAAGCAAGCAGTAAATTGCGGGGCAATGAGCAAAAACACCGGTCAACAAGTTAGGGAGAGACAGGTAGCAGGAGCATTCGCTTATCAACAAGCAGCGTGAACGAGCAGCGTGTCTATCAGTCGGTAATGCATGCCATATGATAAGCTGCAAAATAGATTCACATAGCTGATATACAGAGAGATTTACAATCAAATAAAACAGATTGGAGATCTTCCAACAAGATAAAAAAGAACATGTTCATTTGAGAATAAAACAGACACAGAGACAGAACCCCTTCCTTTCTTTATTGTAGGATTGTGATATGTGATTAACCGATATTGACACTAGTTCATTTTGAATAATAGTTTAACAATTAAAACATCACTTCAACGAATCAACACTTCAAAATGTACAAATAAGTTCACTCATATGTAAAGATTAGACATCTCAGTCTAAACAACAATAGATCATTGAGTAGTAACAAGTAGGTTATTATTACTAAAGCATCATTTCAGGTGAACAAAAAAAAACTCCATAGCAGAGGGGGCCAACCTTGCTCCACTGATCCCTGACCTACTGGATGAGAAGACTTCTAATCCAGCCACGGAATCGTACACTTGATTATAAACTCATTAGATTTGATAAGTTGAATCAGGTGTGTTATTGCTGGGCTGAAACAGAACTCTGCACACCCAGCCTGATTCAATTTTAATAGGTTTATACATTGTGTGTGATGTTTATCTGTATTTCTGAATACAACATTTGCTAACATAGGTACACATACAGTGCCTTCAGAAAGTATTCATACCCCTTGACTTATTCCACATTGTTCTGTTACAGCCTGAATTCAAAATTGATTAAATCGTTTTTTTTTCTCACCCATCTACACACAATACCTAATAATAACAAAGTGACAATAGGTTTTTAGAAGTGTTTGCACATTTATTGAAAATTAAATACGGTATCTCATTTACTTAAGTATTTACACCCCTGAGTCAATACATGTTAGAATCACCTTTGGCAGCGATTACAGTGGTGAGTCTTTCTGGGTAAGTCTCTAAGAGCTTTGCAAACACCCTAACTCCACCTACAGTTGAAGTCGGAGGTTTACATACACCTTAGCCAAATACATTTAAACTCAGTTTTTCACAATTCCTGATATTTAATCCTAGTAACAATTCCCTGTTTTAGGTCAGTTAGGATCAACACTTTATTTTAAGAATGTGAAATGTCAGAATAATAGTAGAGAGAATGATTTATTTCAGTTTAATTTCTTTCATCACATTCCCAGTGGGTCAGAAGTTTACATACACTCAATTAGTATTTGGTAGCATTGCCTTTAAATTGTTTAACTTGGGTCAAACGTTTCGAGTAGCCTTCCACAAGCTTCCCATAATAAGTTGAGTGAATTTTGGCCCATTCCTCCTGACAAAGCTGGTGTAACTGAGTCAGGTTTGAAGGCTTACTTGCTCGCACACTCCTTTTCTGCCCACACATTTTCTATAGGATTGAGGTCAGGGCTTTGTGATGGCCACTCCAATACCTTGACTTTACTGTCCTTAAGCCATTTTGCCACAACTTTGGAAGTATGCTTGGGGTCATTGTCCATTTGGAAGACCCATTTGCGACCAAGCTTTAACTTCCTGACTGATGTCTTGAGATGTTGCTTCAATATATCCACATCATTTTCCTTCCTCATGATGCCATCTATTTTGTGAAGTGCACCAGTCCCTCCTGCAGCAAAGCACCCCCACAGCATGATGCTGCCACCCCCGTGCTACACGGTTGGGATGGTGTTCTTCGGCTTGCAAGCCACCCCTTTTTCCTCCAAACATAACGATGGTCATTATGGCCAAACAGTTCTATTTTTGTTTCATCAGACCAGAGGACATTTCTCCAAAAAGTATGATCTTTGTCCCCATGTGCAGTTGCAAACTGTAGTCTGGCTTTTTTATGGCGGTTTTGGAGCAGTGGCTTCTTCCTTGCCGAACGGCCTTTCAGGTTATGTCGATATAGGACTCGTTTTACTGTGGATATAGATACTTTTTTTTATACCGGTTTCCTCCAGCATCTTCACAAGGTCCTTTGCTGTTGTTCTGGGATTGATTTGCACTTTTCACACCAAAGTACGTTCATCTCCAGGAGACAGAACGCGTCTCCTTCCTGAGCGGTATGACAGCTGCGTGGTCCCATGGTGTTTATACTTGCGTACTATTGTTTGTACAGATGAACATGGTACCTTCAGGCATTTGGAAATTGCTCCCAAGGATGAACCAGACTTGTGGAGGTCTACATTTCTTTTTTCTGAGGTCTTGGCTGATTTCTTTTGATTTTCCCATGATGTCAAGCAAAGTATGGAGGACTAAAAGTGCCACAATTAAATAAATAAATACACCATTAAATAATTACTTAAATGTGTCATTAATTAATTCAAATTAGAATTAAATACATAAATGTGTTATTAAATGTGTCATTAATTAATTCAAATACCGATTCATTTTATGTAAAATACATATATATTTATTTCACTATTTACATTTACATTTCATGATCCTGCATTGCAGTGATTCATGAATTACTTAAAACTGTCAAACTGACCCATCAAAGTCAGTGGGCGGGGCTAACGCGAATCTAGTCTGATCCATTGCTTTGGTCTGAAGTAGAGTAGGCCAACCTGGATAGAGACAATGGAGGATCTCCGTGAACTTTCCAGGGAGTTGGTTAGAGACATTTTAAACTTAGCAGAGGATGTAGAAGCAGGACCTGCTGACATTATCCGGAATTGATTTGTCTTGGCTTGATGCAGAGGGTAACCAATCAGGCGTTAGGTTCCGCCTACCAACTTTTGATGGGTCAGTTTGACAGTTTTAAGTAATTCAGGAAGCACTCCAACGCAGGACCATGAAATGTAAATGTAAATAGTGAAATTATTATATATGTATTTTACATAAAATGAATCGGTATTTGAATTAATTAATGACACATTTAATAACACATTTATGTATTTAATTCTAATTTTAATTAATTAATGACACATTTAAGTAATTATTTAATGGTGTATTTATTTATTTAATTGTGGCACTTTTAGTCCTCCATAGCAAAGAGGCACTGACTTTGAAGGTAGGCCTTGAAATATATCCACAGGTACACCTCCAATTGACTCAAATGATGTCAATTAGCCTATCAGAAGCTTCTAAAGCCATGACATACTTTTCTGGAATTTTCCAAGCTGTTTAAAAGGCACAGTCAACTTATTGTATGTAAACTTATGACCCACTGGAATTGTGATACAGTGAATTATAAGTGAAATAATCTGTATGTAAACAA
Source organism: Coregonus lavaretus (assembly GCF_964263955.1). Classification (NCBI taxonomy): domain Eukaryota; kingdom Metazoa; phylum Chordata; class Actinopteri; order Salmoniformes; family Salmonidae; genus Coregonus; species Coregonus lavaretus. The sequence goes on along the minus strand of NC_140009.1, from coordinate 44,255,277 downwards.
TTATTGGAAAAATTACTTGTGTCATGCACAAAGTAGATGTCCTAACCGACTTGCCAACAATGAGTTTTAATGACTCCAACCTAAGTGTATGCAAACTTCCGTCTTCAACTGTACATGTACATATTACCTCAATTACCTCGACTAACCTGTGCCCCCGCACATTGACTCTGTACCGGCACCCCCTGTACATAGCCTCGCTACTGTTATTTTACTGCTGCTCTATAATTTTTTTATTTTTACTTGTCTATTTTCTACATCAGTTTATTTTAGTTAGTACTTTAACACTTATTTTTCTTAAAACTGCATTGTTGGTTAAGGGCTTGTAAGTAAGCATTTCCCTGTAAGGTCTACACATGTTGTATTCGGCGCATGTGACAAATAGAATGTGATTTTATTTTGAGAAATGACAACACTATACATGTCAGCTACTACAGCGACTGAAATGACTACAACACTTAACAAAGAGCTGCAGTTAGTTTCAGAATGTGTGGCATGGAATAAGTTAGTCCTAAATGTTTCAAAAACTAAAAGCATTGTATTTGGGACAAATCATTCACTGAACCCTAAACCTTAACTAAATCTTGTAATAAATAAATGTGGAAATTGAGCAAGCTGTGTAGACTAAACTGCTTGGAGTAACCCTGAATTGTAAACTGACATGGTCAAAACATATTGATACAACAGTAGCTAAGATGGGGAGAAGTCTGTCCATAATAAAGCACTGCTCTACCTTCTTAACAGCACTATCAACAAGGCAGGTCCTACAGGCTCCAGTTTTGTCGCACCTGGACTACTGTTCAGTCGTGTGGTCAGGTGCCACAAAGAGGGACTTAGGAAAATTGCAATTGGCTCAGAACAGGGCAGCACGACTGGCCCTTGGATGAACACAGAGAGCAAACATTAATAATATGCATGTCAATCTCTCCTGGCTCAAAGTGGAGGAGAGATTGACTTCATCACTACTTGTATTTGTGAGATGTATTGACATGTTGAAAGCACCGAGCTGTCTGTTTAAACAACTAGCACACAGCTCAGACACCCATGAATACCCCACAAGACATGCCACCAGAGGTCTCTTCACAGTCCCCAAGTCCAGAACCGACTATGGGAGGCGCACAGTACTACATAGAGCCATGACTACATGGAACTCTATTCCACATCAGGTAACTGATGCAAGCAGTAGAATCAGATTGAAAAAACATAAAAATACACCTTATGGAACAGCGGGGACTGTGAAGCAACACAAACATAGGCACAGACATGCATACATACGATAACATAAGCACACATGGATTTCGTGTTGTAGATATGTGGTAGTGGAGTAGGGGCCTGAGGGCACACACTTAGCGTGTTGCGAAATCTGTTATGAATGTATTGTAATGTTTTTAAAATTGTATAACTGCCTTAATTTTGCCAGACCCCAGGAAGAGTAGCTGCTGCCTTGGCACCAGTTAATGGGGATCCATAATAAATACAAAAGCAGTAGTAGAAAATCAATTGACAAAGGTCAAAGATTGCAGTGTCATAAAAACATATTTTAAACACAGATGTTGTGAGTAAAGATCTATTTATTTCCATTTGACAGTCTAAAAATATGGTTTTACATTCATGAACCAACAATCTATGTAAGCAAGGCTGAGAACTGTAATATCATGTAATATTGGAACAATGAAACAACAAAGTATTGAGGGTTACTATATACAGTATTAAATGTATAGAAAATCTTCTAATGGCAATGACGTTTACATATGGCATCCAATGAATTGAATTGAATATTTCCAAATAGTTTCTCAACAAGGACCATGCATTTTATAATATATTATGTATGTATGTATGTATGTATGTATGTATGTATGTAACATATGTTTGATACACTTGCAAAAATGTACTCCCAATATATATGAAGTAAACCTATAGCACATTTTCTGACGTTGGGGGATGCCCATATACTGTATGTTTTATATACACATTCAGAAAGACACGTCCGGCACATTTCTGAGGTCCAACAACTCTAGCCACAACATTACAGTGCACACCATCCTACAAAACCTACAATGTGGTCATTTCTGAGAAAGATGATGCGAGTTACCTATAGTTTGGTCCCCTGACAAAAAAAACTACAACATTTACCTAGATAAAAACCTGTAGGTGGATTGAAAATATAGTGAGTGAGGCGAGAGAGAAAGAGAGAACTCTTCTATAGTAAAAGGATCTGCTCATAAAATATTACTTTCCAAGGTTTACTGGGGAAAGCCAGATAAAAGGACACAGGAGTCACTGATGTATTTGTGGGACTTTTGCAATATTCAGTGTGCTGATGAGACTTCTGTTACAATTGTGCTCCTAATATTTTCCAGATCATTAAAAGAAAACATGTTTGCTTGTTGAAGTCATAGCGATTTGCAAAATATTATGTTTTTTATGTTTCCTTTTTAATTGGCATGATTGTGGAGTGTTCAATTCTCTTGGATAACAAGAGACATCTGCTTTTGGTTGGCCAACACAGTAAATTATGACATCCATAAGACACAATACACAAGACACAAACAATTCACCATGATCACAATAACTTAGTATTTAAGGACATTAATTGAAAAGTAAAAAAGGGTTATATGCTCAAACTGAACAAAAATATAAAAGCAACATGTAGTGTTGGTCCCATGTTTCATGAGCTGAAATAAAAGATCCCAGAAATGTTCCATACGCACAAAAAGCTTATTTTGGGCACACATTTGTTTACATCCCTGTTAGTGAGCATTTCTCCTTTGCCAAGACAATCCATCCACCTGACAGGTGTGGCATATCAAGAAGCCGATTAAACAGAATGATCATTACACAGATGCACCTTGTGCTGGGGACAATAAAAGGCCACTCTAAAATGTGAAGTTATGTCACACAACATAATGCCATAGATGTCTCAAGTTTTGAGGGAGCATGAAATTGACATGCTGACTGCAAGAATGTCCACCAGAGCTTTTGCCAGATAATTTTATGTTAATTACTCCATCATAAGCCTCCAATTTGGCAGTACATCCAACCGGCCTCACAACCGCACACCACGTGTAACCATGCCAGCCCAGGACCTGCACATCCAGCTTCTTTACCTGCAGGATCGTCTGAGACCAGCCACCCTGACAGCTGATGAAACTGTGGGTTTGCACAACCAAATAATTTTGGCACAAACTATCAGAAACAATCTCGGGGAAGCTCATCTGCGTGCTCGTCGTCCTCACCAGGGTCTTGACCTGACTGCAGTTCGGCGTTGTAACCGACTTCAGTGGGCAAATGCTCACCTTCAATGGCCACTGGCACGCTGGAGAAGTGTGCTCTTCATAGATTCCGCCAATATCCAATAACTTCGCACAGCCATTGAAGAGGAGTGAGACAACATTCCACAGACCACAATCAACCGCCTGAAGGAGATGTGTCGCGATGCATTAGGCAAATGGTCGTCACACCAAATACGGACTGGTTTTCTGATCCACACCCCTACCAACAGATGCATATCTGTATTCCCAGTCATGTGAAATCCATAGATTAGGGCCTAATGAATTTATTTCAATTGACTGACTTCCTTATATGAACTGTAACTCAGTAAAATCGTTGAAATTGTTGCATGTTGCGTTTATATTTTTGTTCAGCGTTATTATTTATTACTTTAATTAAGTTTTCCACAATTAACAATATTAATAATCCCATTTTAAATTACAGTTATGGTTGCAGTTAAAAACCATTTGATATTCATGTACACTGAAAAATAATAAACAGGTACAGGAGGGACTTTATCAATTCTGTTTCAATAATATCTCTGGCAGTTCAGATGGGCTCACTGAAAAATAGCATCATTAAGTAGAATGGCCTGATTCTGTATAGGTCTTTGTGCAATACATGGAGATGATATATACAGTATCAAAATGCCATTGCTTATTATGTTAACCAAGACACTTTCAATCCTAAAAGCAAACATACAGTAGCCTACAACAGTTTAGTTTTAGACCTCAATTATCAATGTAAGTGTGGGTAAAGCAAATGCATTGATAACAGATCGTGGACATTTTTTCTATTTAGGAAAAACGGCTGGACCTATAGCAATGACAACTTTTCCCACAATGCCCAACAAGACAGACCAACAGATCAACATTGAGCAAGGTTGTGCAAATGTATGGTGTTGTGCAAATGTATGGTATTGTGTGGGAATTTCCTACAAAGAGTCATGTTAAATAATGTGAAGTAAAGTAAAGCAAAGCTAGCGTATATGATTCAAGAATAAGGGTCTTCATACAGTTGGGATACGTACAGTTTTTAGCCACTGTTTTGACAGGACAAAAAGGGGTAGGAGCATCTATTCAACGTGTTAATGTAGTCCTTTGAATCAGACACCGCTAACGTTGCGATACGTACAGTTTTTGTCCACAGGACCTTGATGCGGCCACACCATTTCAGGATGGCAGAGCTTTAAAGCATGTTGGGAGGTGGCATGGTCCTGGTTGGTGGGTCGTCACTAGTTAACACAGCCACAAAATCATAATTATGGCTAAACCCTGCCCATTTCTACAATTTCTCTAATTGAACTTTTATTTGAAACATAACCCTAATCACACTGCTAACCTTATGCCTAACCTTAATTTAAGACCAAAAAGCAAATTTTTTTAGCTAATTTTGCCTTTGTGGCTGTGGAATCTGACTTCGTGGTTGTGTTACCTAGTGGAAAACTGGTTGGTGGGGATTGGTTGGCATGGGGTGTGAAGGGGGTGGGGTGAGGGTTGGGTATGGGAGGGGATTTGGGAGCGGATATTGGTAGTAGTTGGGTTGGGGGCTGGTTGGTTGGTTGACAGCGATGGTGCAGAGGGTTGGACGGGGAGGCAGTTGGAGGGGGCTAGGAAATGGGGGTGCCATCTACTGTTTCGCTATGTCCCCTTTCTTCAGGATGATCTGCCGTTGCCATGGCGCCAATTTGCTCTCGTCGTAACCCATGGTCCTTAGTCGCTCTTGCTCGGTCTTCTCCTCGCTCTCCTTCTCCTTTTTTGCTCGCTCCTCCTCTTTTCTGAGTGCACCAATAAGAGGGAAGGTGAATACAAGGTGTCAGTGTGATTCAATGTGTGACTGTTTCAGCTGGTATTAAGAAACCATTGCCTGATTCACACTATAAGGCCAACCTGAACCCTACTGCGCTGTCTCTGATATGTTCTTTTTACATGGTCATTTCCAGCAACTATGGTGCATGCGTTACCAGGCTAGCCCAGTACAGCTCGCTCGGTTTGGTCCTGTTGTGTGAATAAAAAGGTCACAATTAGCCTGGGCACCAGTCTGTTTAGCTATAATTCCACTCCTTGTCTTCTTTGGCATGACACAGAGTACAAGGAGTGGAATGTAAGCACAAAACAGATTCTGGATTTCAGGCCAGATGTGCTTTAATTAGCTGGGAGTTTAAACTTTTGGGACTATTCTATTGGTTCCATTGTACCGGGCAAACCAAAGCTCAAGTATTTGACCCAGGTCTGGTAACAATGAATACTTTTGGTACCTCCTACAACTGGTTACTACCTGGTAAACATACATTACAGGTAAATAGACTTCTGCCTTATGGATGATTTAACTTTTAAACGTGCCGTATTTCATGCCGCAAGATCAATGAGTTAGTCAGCTAACTCTGATTAACAATCAGCAATGACTGACTGTCCTATTGTATCAAAAAGGCAGCAACATTTGAGGGCTGATAAGAGTCAATACAATAACATGCCTGCCTCTAGTTGATCCATTTTAGATGAAGTCTTAAGGATATTTATTATATGAGAGTTTGACTGCTTCATGAAATAACTTTGCAGGTATGGGGGATGTATAAAATGATGGGTATTATCCTAATACAATTACTGACCAGTAGTTGGAAACCTTGATCTCAAATTCATATAACTTTTCAGTCCATGTGAAACAAAAAATCTAAATGCTATATAGCATCACTACTAACCAGGTTACCATACAAACTTTTTATGTGAGTAATGTACATGTCGGATAAAGAATCTCACAACAGGCCTAATAGATACAGCAAATTTGTCTGTCAACATTTGGAAAGTTTACCAAGCAAAATATGCAATGTGGGATCTTTGTGTCTATAAAATGTATTATGTGAGAAATGGCGGTGGAAATGCCTTTTTGCGCAAATATTGATATAATAACCATCATATAGAAGTAAACATGGAGTCACGCAATTATATGTTGTGTGGTCCCACTACGACTCGGGAAAGCATACAGTTTATTAGGCTACAGATGAAATAAGTAATTTATTTATTTTATTTAACCTTTATTTTAACAGGGAAGACACATTGAAACCTAGGTCTCATTTTCAAATGCGCTCTGTATAATACAACATAAATAAACATTATATATACACATATACAGTGCCTTCGGAAAGTATTCAGAATCCTTTACTTTTCCTACGTTGTTACGTTACAGCCTTATTCTACAATGGATTAAATAAATCCCCCCAAAATAAAATAATAATAAATAAATTCAGCAATCTACACACAATACCACATAATGACAAAGCGAAAAACAGGTTCAGATTTTTTTGCTAATGTATTAAAAATAATAGACAGATACCTTATTTACATAAGTATTCAGACCCTTTGCTATGAGACTCGAAATTTAGCTCAGGTGCATCTGTTTCCATTGATCATCCTTGAGATGTTTCTACAACTTTGAGTCCACCTGTGGAAAATTCAATTGATTGGACATGATTTGGTAAGGCACACACCTGTCTATATAAAAGGTCCCACAGTAGACAGTGCATGTCAGAGCAAAAACCAAGCCATCAGGTGGAAGGATTTGTCCATAGAGCTCCGAGACAGGATTGTGTCGAGGCACAGATTTGGGGAAGGGTACTAAAAATGTCTGCAGCATTGAAGGTCCCCAAGAACACAGTGGCCTCAATCATTTTTAAACGGAAGATGTTTGGAACCACCAAGACCCTTCCTAGAGCTGGCCGCCCGGCCAAACTGAGCAATCAGGGGAGAAGGGCCTTGGTCTGACAGAGCTCCAGAGTTCCTCTGTGGAGATGGGAGAACCTTCCAGAAGGACAACCATCTCTGCAGCACTCCAGCAAATCAGGCCTTTATGGTAGAGTGGTCAGATGGAAGACATCAGTAAAAGTCACATGAAAGCCTGCTTGGAGTTTGCCAAAAGGCACCTAAAGACTCTCAGACCATGAGAAACAAGATTATTTGGTCTGATAAAACCAAGATTGAACTTTTGGCCTGAATGCCAAGCGTCACATCTGGAGGAAACCTGGCACCATCCCTACGGTGAAGCATGGTGGTGACAGCATCATGCTGTGGGGGTGTTTTTCAGAGGCAGGGACTGGGAGACTAGCCAGGATCGAGGGAAAGATGAACGGAGCAAAGTACAGAGAGATTCTTGATGAAAACCTGCTCCAAAGCTGGGGTGAAGGTTAATCTTCGAACAGGACAACGACCCTAAGCACACAGTCAAGACAACGCAGGAGTGGCTTCGGACAAGTCTCTGAATGCCCTTGAGTGGCCCAGCCAGAGCACGGACTTGAACCCGGTCGAACATCTCTAGCGAGAACTGAAAATAGCTGTGCAGCGACTCTCCCCATCCAACCTGACAGAGCTTGAGAGGAACTGTAGAGAAGAATGGAAGGAACTCCCCAAATACAGGTGTGCCAAGCTTGTAGCGTCATACCCAAGAAGACTCGAGGCTGTAATCGCTGCTAAAGGTGCATCAACAAAGCACTGAGTAAAGGGTCTGAATACTTAAGTAAATGTGATAATTCAGTTGTAAATTTTTTTATAAATTTGCAAACATTTCTAAAAACCAGTTTTTGCTTTGTCATTGTGAGGTATTGTGTGTAGATTGATGAGGGAAATAAACAATTTAATCCATTTTAGGATAAGGATGTAACGTAACAAAATGTGGAAAAAGTCAAGGGATCTGAATACTTTCCGAATGCACTGTATGTGTGCGTACAGTGGGGGAAAAAAGTATTTAGTCAGCCACCAATTGTGCAAGTTATCCCACTTAAAAAGATGAGAGAGGCCTGTAATTTTCATCATAGGTACACGTCAATTATGACAGACAAAATGAGAAAAAAATATCCAGAAAATCACATTGTAGGATTTTTAATGAATTTATTTGCAAATTATGGTGGAAAATAAGTATTTGGTCAATAACAAAAGTTTCTCAATACTTTGTTATATACCCTTTGTTGGCAATGACACAGGTCAAACGTTTTCTGTAAGTCTTCACAAGGTTCACACACACTGTTGCTGGTATTTTGGCCCATTCCTCCATGCAGATCTCCTCTAGAGCAGTGATGTTTTGGGGCTGTCGCTGGGCAACACGGACTTTCAACTCCCTCCAAAGATTTTCTATGGGGTTGAGATCTGGAGACTGGCTAGGCCACTCCAGGACCTTGAAATGCTTCTTACGAAGCCACTCCTTCGTTGCCCGGGCGGGTGTGTTTGGGATCATTGTCATGCTGAAAGACCCAGCCATGTTTCATCTTCAATGCCCTTGCTGATGGAAGGAGGTTTTCACTCAAAATCTCACGATACATGGCCCCATTCATTCTTTCCTTTACACGGATCAGTCGTCCTGGTCCCTTTGCAGAAAAACAGCCCCAAAGCATGATGTTTCCACCCCTATATGCTTCACAGTAGGTATGGTGTTCTTTGGATGCAACTCAGCATTCTTTGTCCTCCAAACACAACGAGTTGAGTTTTTACCAAAAAGTTATATTTTGGTTTCATCTGACCATATGACATTCTCCCAATCCTCTTCTGGATCATCCAAATGCACTCTAGCAAACTTCAGACGGGCCTGGACATGTACTGGCTTAAGCAGGGGGACACGTCTGGCACTGCAGGATTTGAGTCCCTGGCGGCGTAGTGTGTTACTGATGGTAGGCTTTGTTACTTTGGTCCCAGCTCTCTGCAGGTCATTCACTAGGTCCCCCCGTGTGGTTCTGGGATTTTTGCTCATCATTCTTGTGATCATTTTGACCCCACGGGGTGAGATCTTGCGTGGAGCCGCAGATCGAGGGAGATTATCAGTGGTCTTGTATGTCTTCCATTTCCTAATAATTGCTCCCACAGTTGATTTCTTCAAACCAAGCTGCTTATCTATTGCAGATTCAGTCTTTCCAGCCTGGTGCAGGTCTACAATTTTGTTTCTGGTGTCCTTTGACAGCTCTTTGGTCTTGGCCATAGTGGAGTTTGGAGTGTGACTCTTTGAGGTTGTGGACAGGTGTCTTTTATACTGATAACAAGTTCAAACAGGTGCCATTAATACAGGTAACGAGTGGAGGACAGAGGAGCCTCTTAAAGAAGAAGTTACAGGTCTGTGAGAAATCTTGCTTGTTTATAGGTGACCAAATACTTATTTTCCACCATAATTTGCAAATAAATTCATAAAAAATCCTACAATGTGATGTTCTGGAATTTTTTTTCTCAATTTGTCTGTCATAGTTGACGTGTACCTATGATGAAAATTACAGGCCTCTCATCTTTTTAAGTGGGAGAACTTGCACAATTGGTGGCTGAGTAAATACTTTTTTCCCCCACTGTATATACACACGACCGTTCAGAAGTTTGGGGTCACTTAGAAAAGTTTTCAAAAGAAAAGGTATTTTTTTGTCCATTAAAATAACATCAAATTGATCAGAAATAGAGTGTAGACATTGTTAATGTTGTAAATGGCTATTGTAGCTGGAAACGGCTGATTTTTTATGGAATATCTACATAGGCCCATTATCATTACCCATCAGTCCTGTGTTACAATGGCACGTTGTGTTTGCTAATCCAAGTTGATCATTTTAAAAGGCTAATTGATCATTAGAAAACCTTTTTGCAATTATGTTAGCACAGTTAAACTGTTGTGCTGATTTAAAGAAGCAATAAAACTGGCCTTCTTGAGACTAGTTGAGTATCTGGAGCTTCAGCAATTGCTGGTTCGATTACAGGCTCAAAATGGCCAGAAACAAATAACTTTCTTCTGACACTCGTCAGTCTATTCTTGTTCTGAGAAATGAAGGCTATTCCATGCGAGAAATTGCCAAGAAACTGAAGATCTCGTACAACGCTGTGTACTACTCCCTTCACAGGACAGCGCAAACTGGCTCTAACCAGAATAGAAAGAGGAGTGGGAGGCCCCGGTGCACAACTGAGCAAGAGGACACATACATTAGTGTGTCTTGTTTGAGAAACAGACTCCTCACAGGTCCTCAACTGACAGCTTCATTAAATAGTACCCGCAAAACACCAGTCTCAACGTCAACAATGAAGAGGCGATTCCGGGATGCTGACCTTCTAGGCAGAGTTGCAAAGAAAAAGCCATATCTCAGACTGGCCAATAAAAAGAAGAGATTAAGATGGACAGACACTGGACAGAGGCAGATTGGAAAAAGTGATATGGACAGACGAATCGAAGTTTGAGGTGTTCGGATCACAAAGAATAATATTTGTGAGACGCAGACCAAATGAAAAGATGCTGGAGGAGTGCTTGATGCCATCTGTCAAGCATGGCGGAGGCAATGTGATGGTCTGGGGTTGCTTTGGTGGTGGTAAAGTGGGAGATTTGTACAGGGTAAAAGGGATCTTGAAGAAGGAAGGCTATCACTCCATTTCGCAACACCATGCCATACCCTGTGGACGGCGCTTGATTGGAGCCAATTTCCTCCTACAACAGGACAATGACCCAAAGCACAGCTCCAAACTATGCAAGAACTATTTAGGGAAGAAGCAGTCAGCTGGTATTCTGTCTATAATGGAGTGGCCAGCACAGTCACCGGATCTCAACCCTATTGAGCTGTTGTGGGAACAGCTTGACCATATGGTACGTAAGAAGTGCATATCAAGCCAATCCAACTTGTGGGAGGTGCTTCAGGAAGCATGGGGTGAAATCTCTTCAGATTACCTCAACAAATTGACAACTAGAATGCCAAAGGTCTGCAAGGCTGTAATTGCTGCAAATGGAGGATTCTTTGACTAAAGCAAAGTTTGAAGGACACAATTATTATTTCTATTAAAAATCATTATTTCTAACCTTGTCAATGACTACATTTCCTATGCATTTTGCTATATTTCCAATTCAAACTCATTTCATGTATGTTTTCATGGAAAACAAGGAAATTCCTAAGTGACCCCAAACTTTTGAAGGGTAGTGTATATCATTTAAATATACACAGTACCAGTTAAAAGTTTGGACAAGGGTTTTTCTTTATTTTTACTACTTTCTACATTGTAGAATAATAGTGAAGACATCGAACCTATAAAATAACACATATGGAATCACGTAGTAACCAAAAAAGTGTTCAACAAATCAAAATATATTTTATATTTGAGATTCTTAAAATAGCCACCCTTTGCCTTGATGACAGCTTTGTACACTCTTGGCATTCTCTCAACCAGATTCACCTGGAATGCTTTTCCAACAGTCTTGAAGGAGTTCCCACATATACTGAGCACTTGTTGGCTGCTTTTCCTTCACTCAGCTGTCCGACTCATCCCAAACCATCTCAATTGGGTTGATGTCAGGGGATTGTGGAGGCCAGATCATCTTATGCAGCACTCCATCCCTCTCCTTCTTGGTAAAATAGCCCTTACACAGCCTGGAGGTGTGTTGGGTCATTGTCCTGTTGATTAACAAATGATAGTCTCACTAAGCCCAAACCAGATGGGATGGTGTATCACTGCAGAATGCTGTGGTAGCCATGCTTGTTAAGTGTGCCTTGAATTCTAAATAAATCAGACAGTGTCACCAGAAAAGCACCCCCACACCATAACACCACCTCCTCCATGCTTTACGGTGGGAAATACACATGTGGAGATAATCCGTTCACCCACACCGCGTCACACAAGGACAAGGCGGTTTGAACCAGAAATCTCCAATTTGGACCCAGACCAAAGGACACATTTCCACCGGTCTAATGTTCATTGCTCATGTTTCATGGCCCAAGCAAGTCTCTTCTTCTTATTGGTGTCTTTTAGTATTGGTTTCTTTGCAGCAATTCGACCATGAAGGCCTGATTCACACAGTCTCCTCTGAACACATGATGTTGAGATGTCTGTTACTTGAACTCTGTGAAGCATTTATTTGGGCTGCAATTTCTGAGGCTGGTAACTCTAATTAACTTATCCTCTGCAGCAGAGGTAACTCTGGGTCTTCCTTTCCTGTGGCGGTCCTCATGAGAGCCAGTTTCATCATAACACTTGATGGTTTTTGCGACCGCACTTGAAGAAACGTTCGAAGTTCTTGGAATTTTCCGTATTGACTGACCTTCACGTCCTAAAGTAATGATGGACTGTCGTTTCTCTTTGCTTATTTGAGCTGTTCTTGCCATAATATGGACTTGGTCTTTTACCAAATAGGGCTATCTTCTGTATACCACCCTTACCTTGTCACAACACAACTGATTGGCTTAAACGCATTAAGAAGGAAATAAATTCAACAAATTAACTTTTAAGAAGGCACACCTGTTAATTGAAATGCATTTCAGGTGACTACCTCATGAAGCTGGTTGAGAGAATGCCAAGAGTGTGCAAAGCTGTCAACAAGGCAAAGGGTGGCTATTTGAAGAATCTCAAATATAAAATATATTTTGATTTGTTTAACACTGTTTTGGTTACTACATGATTCCATATGTGTTATTTCATAGTTTTGATGTCTTCACTATTATTCTACAATGTAGAAAATAGTAAAAATAAAAGAAAAACCCTGGAATGAGTAGGTGGTGTCCAAACTTTTGACTGGTACTGTATATATACACACATACTGTCGATAAATAAAAATACAAAAACACATAAAACATCCAAATCACCCAGAAAAAAAGTTGCATTCCTCCACAAAAAAAGCTAGACTTTCAATTGCCCGAACGGCACCAGAACATCAAGATGAATTGTATTTTGAAAAAAATTTCAGCAATACGTTGCATGTTGACGGCACATTCTCTATATAACACAACATTGTTTACGGGAAAAAAAATCTGTAGATTTGAAAATACGATGGACACTCATTTAACTTATTTTATTTTATTTTATTTGGTACGTTGGAATCTTTTTTCATTACACAACCTTTTGTCCGCAACAAATCAGTTTGATGGGAAAATGCGCATATTGTTTTGATGCAGATTTTAGAATATTTGCATGAAAACCGGTCGCAAATTGGATGGAAACCTAGCTAATGATAAACTATTGTTATGTGGCATATTATAAATGAAAATGTAATAGAATGTTTTCTTACCTTTCTTGCTCCCTGCCCGACCCGGAGTAGGTAAGCACAAAGGGGAATTTAAGTAATTACAGTGTTAATGCATGGCATTCAAAATGTTACATCACTTAATGACTACAGGAAATAATGTGTATAGTGGTTATACAGTAGGTAGCTATATACTCTAAACATTTCATGATCTACATGATTTTTTTATCAACCCACCCATCAGAACTTGAGGGCGGAAAAAAATATAGAAAAAAAAAGAAAGTAAACATTAACCAAGACAAACAGACATAAACAACCAGAGAAATTGGCAGAAGGGAGGACAAATCAGAGAGCAGTGAACAGATAGTGGAGTGACAGTGGAGGCCCTCACTCACTTCTCTTCATCAAGCTTTTTCTTCATGATGTCCCTCCGCCACGCTGGCATGGACGCCACACGGGCCACCTCCTCATCCACCTGCAGAGGACCAAACACACAGGAGCCAACACCGTCACAATGGGGCCACACTTTTAACACTGTCCCTGCCCCCAACTCCACTACTACAGTCATCCCATTTGCCTCCAAGAAACTGAGACTTTCCCATCCTTTGTTGTTTCTTCTATGATGTAGCTCACAAAGGTGAAGCATTTTAGATTTTTGACCATTTATAATGCTTAAACAGTATGGCTTAAACATATACTGTAAAGAGCTGACCTGGCTTCGAATACCATTTTTAAAATACATTTAAAATACATTATCTGGGCTTTGTTGAGCTTGCCTGGCGCAAGGTAACAAATAGAGTAGTCACAACACTGCAAACCTCACCCATCTGGCATTCCAGACAGGCTAAAGCAATTTCAAATAGTATTTGAACCCAGGTCTAGACCAGATCAGCCAGACTCTGGAACCAAGAAAGCGAAGGTAACCTGCCTAAATGACTACCTCCCCATAGCACTCACGTTGATAGCCATGAAGTGCATTGAAAGGCTGGTCATGGCTCACATCCGCACCATCATCCCGGACACCCTGGACCCACTCCATTTCGCATACCGCCCCAACAGATCCACAGATAACGCAATCTCAAATCGCACTCCACACTGCCCTTTCCCACCGGGACAGAAGGAACACCTATATGAGAATGCTGTTCATTGACTACAGCTCAGTATCCAACACCATCGTGCCCACAAAGCTCATCACTAAGCTAAGGATCCTGGGACTAAACACCTCCTTCTGCAAGTCGATCCTGGGCTCAAAAAGTTATACAGCTGCACCAGTGAGACTATCCTGACCGGTTGCATCACCGCCTGGTACGGCAACTGCTCGGCATCCAACTAAGGCGCTACAGAGGGTAGTGCGTACAGCCCAGTACATCACTGGGGCCAAGCTTCCTGACATCCAGGACCTACAGTTGAAGTGGGAAGTTTACATACGCCTTAGCCAAATACATTTAAACTAAGTTTTTCACAATTCCTGACATTTAATCCTAGTACAAATTCCCTGTCTTTGGTCAGTTAGGATCACCACTTTATTTTAAGAATGTGAAATGTCAGAATAATAGTAGAGAGAATTATTTATTTCAGCTTTTATTTCATCACATTCCCAGTGGTTCAGAAGTTTACATACACTCAATCAGTATTATTACCTGATGGCGCCGGAGAAGATGGCTGCCGTTTTACAGCCCTCTAACCAATTGTACTATGTGTGTTTTTTTGCGTTATTTGTAATTTATTCTGTACATAATGTTTCTGCCATCGTCTCTTATAACCAAAAAGCGCTCGTATTCACCTCGTATTGGACAAAGATGTTTTCTTCAACGAGTCGGATGCGAAGGATATCCTACAGACACCCGACAAGGCCCAAATCCCCGTCATTCGCAGGAGAAAGAGACGGAGATATTATGGACGTAGGTCGGGGTGCCTTGTAAGGATCCGACGGCGAGCGAGTAAACTGCCTCTTCCATCAATCCTATTAGCCAATGTTCAATCATTTGAAAATAAATTAGATGACCTAATATTACGGTTATCCTACCAACGGGACATTAAAAACTGTAATATATTATGTTTCACCGAGTTGTGGCTGAGCGACGACATGGACAACATAGAGCTGATGGGATGTACGCTACATCGGCAGGATAGAATGGCTGACTCCGGTAAGACAAGGGGTGGCGGTCTGTGTATATTTGTAAACAACAGCTGGTGCACAAAATCAAATACTAAGGAAGTCTCGAGGCTTTGTTCGCCTGAGGTAGAGTATCTTATGATAAGCTGTAGACCACACTATTTACCAAGAGAGTTTTCATCTATATTTTTCATAGCTGTCTATTTACCACCACAAACCAATGCTGGCATTAAGATTGCACTCAATGACCTGTATACGGCCATAACTAAACAGGAAAACGCTCAAACAGGGGCAGCGCTTCTAGTGGCCGGGGACTTTAATGCAGGGAAACTTAAATCAGTTGTACCTAATTTCTACCAGCATGTTAAATGTGCAACCAGAGGGGAAAAAAACTCTAGACCACCTTTATTCCACACATAGAGACGCATACAAACTGTTTTGCTAGCACAGACTGGAACATGTTCCGGGATTCTTTAGATGGCATTGAGGAGTACACCACATCAGTCACTGGCTTCATCAATAAATGTATCGATGACGTCGTCCCCGCAGTGACCGTACGTACATACCCCAACCAGAAGCCATGGATTACTGGCAACATCCGCACTGAGCTAAAGGGTAGAGCTGCCGCTTTCAAGGAGCGGGACTCTAACCCGGACGCTTATAAGAAATCCTGCTATTCCCTCCGACGAACCATCAAACAGGCAAAGAGTCAATACAGGACTAAGATTGAATCGTACTACACTGGCTCTGAAGCTCGTCGGATGTGGCAGGGCTTCAAAACTATTACAGACTACAAAAGGGAAGCACAGCCGCGAGCTGCCCAGTGACACAAGCCTACCAGACAAGCTAAACCACTTCTATGCTCGCTTTGAGGCAAGCAACACTGAAGC
The DNA here is from genome assembly GCF_964263955.1 of Coregonus lavaretus. Lineage (NCBI taxonomy): Eukaryota > Metazoa > Chordata > Actinopteri > Salmoniformes > Salmonidae > Coregonus > Coregonus lavaretus. The sequence continues at coordinate 44,239,062 of NC_140009.1, read as the reverse complement.
ATGCATGAGAGCACCAGCTGTTCTGGATGACTATGTGATCACGCTCTCCGTAGCCGATGTGAGTAAGACTTTTAGGCAGGTCAACATTCACAAGGCCGGATTACCAGGACGTGTACTCCGAGCATGTGCTGATCAACTGGCAAGTGTCTTCACTGACATTTTCAACATGTCCCTGACTGAGTCTGTAATACCAACATGTTTCAAGCAGACCACCATTGTCCCGTGCCCAAGGACACCAAGATAACCTGCCTAAATGACTACCGACCCGTAGCACTGACGTCTGTAGCCATGAAGTGCTTTGAAAGGCTGGTCATGGCTCACATCAACACCATTATCCCAGAAACCCTAGACCCACTCCAATTTGCATACCGCCCCAACAGATCCACAGATGATGCAATCTCTTTTGCACTCCACACTGCCCTTTCCCACCTGGACAAGAGGAACACCTACGTGAGAATGCTATTCATTGACTACAGCTCAGCGTTCAACACCATAGTGCCCTCAAAGCGCATCACTAAGCTAAGGATCCTGGGACTAAACACCTCGCTCTGCAACTGGATCCTGGACTACCTGACGGGCCGGCCCCAGGTGGTAAGGGTAGGTAACAACACATCTGCCACGCTGATCCTCAACACGGGGGTGCGTGCTAAGGGGTGCGTGCTCAGTCCCCTCCTGTACTCCCTGTTCACCCATGACTGCATGGCCAGGCACGACTCCAACCCCATCATTAAGTTTGCCGACGACACAACAGTGGTAGGCCTGATCACCGACAATGATGAGACAGCCTATAGGGAGGAGGTCAGAGACCTGGCCATGTGGTGCCAGGATAACAACCTCTCCCTCAACGTGACCAAGACAAAGGAGATGATTGTGGACTACAGGGAAAAAAAAAGAGGACTGAGCACGCCCCCATTCTTATCGACGGGGCTTTAGTGGAACAGGTTGAGAGCTTCAAGTTCCTTGGTGTCCACATCACCAACGAACTATCATGGTCCAAACACACCAAGACAGTCGTGAAGAGAGCACAACAAAGCCTATTCCCCCTCAGGAGACTGAAAAGATTTGGCATGGGTCCTCAGATCCTCAAAATGTTCTACAGCTGCACCATCGAGAGCATCCTGACTGGTTGCATCACCGCCTGGTATGGCAACTGCTCGGCCTCCGACCGCAAGGCACTACAGATGGTAGTGCGTACGGCCCAGTACGTCACTGGGGCCAATTTTCTTGCCATCCAGGACCTCTATACCAGGCGGTGTCAGAGGAAGGCCCTCAAAATTGTCAAAGACTCCAGCCACCCTAGTCATAGATTGTTCTCCCTGCTACCGCACGGCAAGTGGTACCGGAGCTCCAAGTCTAGGTCCAAAAGGCTTCTCAACAGCTTCTACCCCCAAGCCATAAGACTCCTGAACAGCTAATCATGGCTACCCGGACTACTTGCACTGCCCCCCCACCCCCACCCCATCTTTTTACGCTTACTTAATTATTTATGCATAGTCACTTTAACTCTACCCACATGTACATATTACCTCAACTAGCCGGTGCCCCCGCACATTGACTCTGCACAGGTACCCCCCCCCTGTATATATAGCCTCCCTACGCTTACTTTTTTGTTGTTGTTGTTTTATTTTACTTTTTTATTAAAAAATAAATCCATTGTTGGTTAAGTAAGCATTTCACTGTAATGTCTGTACCTGTTGTATTTGGCGCATGTAGCAAATAACATTTGATTTGGTTTATTTGGTAGCATTGTCTTTAAATTGTTTAACTTGGGTCAAACGTTTCGGGTAGCCTTCCACAAGCTTCCCACAATAAGTTGGGTGAATTTTGGCCCATTCCTCCTGACAGAGCTGGTGTAGCTGAGTCAGGTTTGTAGGCCTCCTTGCTCGCACACACTTTTTCAGTTCTGCCCACAAATGTTCTATAGGATTGAGGTCAGGGCTTTGTGATGGCCACTCGAATACCTTGACTTTGTTGTCCTTAAGCCATTTTGCCACAACTTTGGAAGTATGCTTGGGGTCATTGTCCATTTGGAAGACCTATTTGCGACCAAGCCTTAACTTCCTGACTGATGTCTTGAGATGTTGCTTCAATATATCCACGTCATAATCATTGGCCAGAGCGTCAAGTGTGCGCTCTGAATGCTCCGAAAACAAAATCAGATGGGTGGGGCTAAAGCTTAAGAGGGTGTGAAAGATGCTGAATGGGTGTTGACAAAGAAGAACTCTTCACTAGATACCAAAACATTCAAATGCCATTTTCTCAAAAGTGAGTCTACAAGTTTATCAACTTTCAAAGCAGAATTACTTCCCCATTGTTCCTCAAATGCAGTGTATGATATACCATTTTGTAGCTCTGAGTCTCTACTTTTATCCAATGTAAACAAAAACACAATTTCAAATTGTGCTACATAAGACCAAATCCAGGTGGTGAGTCACAATTGTGCGTGAATAAATGTTTTATAAATCCCTATTGGGTTTCTGTAGGGAAGTTTAACAGGTTAAGCCATAGCATATAAGGAAAACCACAGAAGCATCTTCAATGAAGTAGATAAAATAGAGTGTATGGGTGGACATTGAGCTGTAGTGTGAATAGGCCTCGCATCACACCTATGAATTAGCATGTATAGAGCTGCACCACTCCATCTCCGAACACTAGCCACACTGTGAACCCGTCAGCCAGATCCTACTGTACAGTCGTGTTCAAAGGTTTTGAGAATGACACAAGTATTGATCTTCAAAGTTCGCTGCTTCAGTGTTGAGATAGTTTTGTTAGATGTTACTATGGTATACTGAAGTATAATTACAAGCATTCCATAAGTGTCAAAGGCTTTTATTGACAATTACATTACGTTTATGCAAAGAGTCAATTTTTGCAGTGTTGACCCTTCTTTTTCAAGACCTCTGCAATCCGCCCTGGCATGCTGTCAATTAACTTCTGGGCCACATCCTGACTGATGGCAGCCCATTCTTGCATAATCAATGCTTGGAGTTTGTCAGAATTTGTGGGTTTTTGTTTGTCCACCCGCCTCTTGAGGATCGACCACAAGTTCTGAATGGGATTAAGGTCTGGGGAGTTTCCTGGCCATGGACCCAAAATGTCGATCTTTTGTTCCCCGAGCCACTTAGTTATCACTTTTGCCTTATGGCAAGGTGCTCCATCATGCTGGAAAAGGCATTGGTCATCACCAAACGGTTCTTGGAAGGTTGGGAGAAGTTGCTCTCGGAGGATGTGTTGGTACCATTCTTTATTCATGGCTGTGTTCTTAGGCAAAATTGTGAGTGAGCCCACTCCCTTGGCTGAGAAGCAACCCCACACCTGAATGGTCTCAGGATGCTTTACTGTTGGCATGACACAGGACTGAATGGACTGATGGTAGCGCTCACCTTGTCTTCTCCGGACAAGGTGTTTTCCGGATGCCCCAAACAATCGGAAAGGGGATTCATCAGAGAAAATGACTTTACCCCAGTCCTCAGCAGTCCAATCCCTGTACCTTTTGCAGAATATCAGTCTGTTCCTGATGTTTTTCCTGGAGAGAAGTGGCTTCTTTGCTGCCCTTCTTGACACCAGGCCATCCTCCAAAAGTCTTCACCTCACTGTGCGTGCAGATGCACTCACACCTGCCTGCTGCCATTCCTGAGCAAGCTCTGCACTGGTGGTGCCCTGATCCCGCAGCTGAATCAACTTTAGGAGACGGTCCTGGCACTTGCTGGACTTTCTTGGGCGCCCTGACACCTTCTTCACAACAATTGAACCTCTCTCCTTGAAGTTATTGATGATCCGATAAATGGTTGATTTAGGTGCAATCTTACTCAATGGAAAGGGGAGTCTCTCACGAACACAATGGTGTTTTCCGTTTTGCTCTGCAACCCCCACAATTGTCACGGACTCATCTGAAGGTAACCCATACAAATTAATGGAAGTATGGAGGTAGTTTTGTGGCAACAAAAATAAGGGGTTAAATGTGTCCAATATATATATATATATATATATATATATATATATATATATATATATATATATATATATATATATATATATATTCCCTGAGCTTTCTTATTTCTCATAGATATAGGACAGGCACTTCAAAACCTTATTCCTTATGATAAATTTTTTTACTGTCTTTTTTTTGTTGCCAACTATTAATGTGTTATTCAATACGTTTCTATAGGCTATAGTAGTAAAGGCCAAATTCAATATTTTATCAAATATCTTTCATTATTTTGGGGAGGGATACCTAAAAGGGTAGTTAAATTCAAAATCAAATAGATAAATGATTAATGGTATGACCATCTTAAAACAATTCCATATGTTAGCTTAGTACCCCCGTTTAAACACAAAACAAACCCACCAAAACCACACACCAACCCACATTTCAGCCATTCTCCTTGTGCTTTCAATCCCTTTTAACCACTTTCGACCTCGTTTTCCCCTCAGTGCCCGTTCTGTGACAGCAGCACAAAAAAGAGAGCTGAAACTGTAAATGTTTATCATCATACTCTCACTCCTATCTTTCTCTCACACCTCCTCCATTCACGCCTACCTTGCGCTTGTGTTCATCCTCCTCCTGCATCTTCACATGGAGCTTGCGCACCATCACCTGCCTTTTCCATTCAGGGATGGCTCGGCCCTGCTCGTCGTGTGTGGGCACTAGGGCCTCCACGTCCGCCAGGCTACCCTTCCGGGTCTGTCCCATCAGGCTTGATGCCGACGCTGCCCCGCTGCCGTTCCCATTGAGGAGCTGCTCGCTGCTCTTGGAGGTGGAGAGGGTCCGGGGCGTGCTGTTGCCCACAGGGCTGGGGGTGATGGGTGGGGAGGTGGCGCTGGCGCTGGCACTGGCGGCGGGGGGCGGAGACGTGGGCTTGGCTGAGGACGGGCTGACTGTGCGGGTCTGGGGCGGTGATGTGGGGCTCTCACCCTGGGTGATGGCAGAAAGAGGGGAAAAAGTTAAAAGTTCTAAATCTTCATTGTTCATTAAGGTCAAACAGGAATTTGTCTTGAACTAAATAGGCTCCGTTTCGATATATATGAACTACACAGGATGTACAACATTGACAAATGACAGAAACCAAGATACACTATATATACACACAAAAGTATGTGGACACCCCTTCAAATGAGTGGATTTGGCTATTTCAGCCACACCCGTTGCTGACAGGTGTATAAAATCGAGCACACGGCCATGCAATCTCCATAGACAAACATTGGCAGTAGAGGGGCCTTACTGAAGAGCTCAGTGACTTTCAACATGGCACCGTCATAGTCAGTTCGTCAAGTCAACTGTAAGTGCTGTTATTGTGAAGTGGAAACGTCTAGGAGCAACAACGGCTCAGCCGTGAAATGGTAGGCCACACAAGCTCACAGAATGGGACCGCCGAGTGCTGAAGTGTGTAGCGCGTAAAACTTGCCTGTCCTCGGTTGCAACACTCACTACCGAGTTCCAAACTGCCTCTGGAAGCAACGTCAGCACAAGAACTGGTAGTCGGGAGCTTTATGAAATGGGTTTCCATGGCCAAGCAGCCGCACACAAGCCTAAGATCACCAACTGTAAAGTTTGGTGGGGGAGGAATAATGATCTGGGGCTGTTTTTCATGGTTCGACTGCGAGCCAGGCCTAATTGTACAACATCAGTGCCCAACCTCACTAATGCTTGTGGCTGAATGGAAGCAAGTCCCTGCAGCAATTTTCCAACATCTAGTGGAAAGCCTTCCCAGAGTGGAGGCTGTTATAGCAGCAAAGGGGGGACCAACTCCATATTAATGCCCATGATTTTGGAATGAGATGTTCGACGAGCATGTGTCCACATACTTTTGGTTATGTAGTGTATGTACGTATGTATTTGAAACAAGACCAACTGCCTATATAATAAAAGGAGAACCTAACGAGTTGCTTCGATGTGTCACACGATAAATAAGAAGACAACGCCCACACAGAGCACCACTCATATTGAATTGCTTATTCATTGCGTTCACTGAGTGGACGCTTTGGGCTAATTCAGTGTTATGCAACCAAGCGTGGCGGTGGAGGCCAGGCCAGCTCTGCTACTAGGAGGAGAACAATGGGTCGAGTCAGGTCACCAAGTTAGCCCTCCTCACTTCTTCTTCACGGTGACAGAGTGCAAGTGACATGTTTGTTTAGCCATCAGTGAGTCACCATTTGACCAACTGTTAAATGGTCATATTGTGATCAGTGTAAATGGCTGAGGTCACCATCTTTGGTTAGTCTCAAAAGGGACAATGGTCACACTGTACAGTACACATACAGCAGGGTTCCCCAACTGGTGGGTGGCCCCCACAAGTTTTCTGAGCAAAAAAATAAATAATTGTACTTTTAAATGTTTGTAAAAACACCAGGAAATCAACTCCAAGTGATTTTAATTTAAGAAAATCTGTTCCCAAGTATTCCCCCACATAATAGAGAGACACGTGATTGTATACAAATGTAAGCATGGTTTGAAATTATTATGTTTTAGTCAAACATATGTTTGGGCTTCTTGTGGTCAATTTGCAGTCTAAAAATTATTTGTAATTATGTTCCGGCCCCCCGACCATCTGCTCAAGAAAAAAATCGTCCCGCGGCTGAATCTAGTTGATGATCCCTGACATACAGTGCATGTTGATCATGTGGGATGCAAGCGGTTCTCATGATGCAGAGTGTGTCTAGTCACTTCAATGAGGTTTCACGGGTCAGTCCACTGTTAGCACTCAATCTGGGATCCTTCTGATGGCTGAAAAACCCTTTGTTCCAGAATATGATCTGCTTATCAGAGGCCACTGACTGACATTACGTAATAGCAATATAAAACACATCGGCACAGAGGCAATGAACGATATCAATCAAAGGCGTATTGTTTATCATTGAAACCCAGAAGGGGATACAAATATTTGCCAACGCAGCAGCCTTTACAATTGGACACAGTTTCAGATGGGGCACCTTTGTGGTCATTGACTAGCACTAACCTCCTGTCTTAGCTGTACATCCTGGTTATAATGACATAACCCTTTCCCTCAGCTACCTGCAAACAATTACTCTTTGTTGGCAGTCGACAAGTGTACACAAAGTTACAGTCTCTCCTCATACTCAGGTCTGACTACTTCTACTACTGCCTATGAGGTGAAATGTCACTGACATTAATATTTCTGTGGTTTGGCTCTTGCCATCCGTCCTCTGCCATGGATTCCCACGGTCAGTTGTAAGAGGAGAACTATTGGGCCACGTCAAAGGGGGTGTGTACCACTGTTCTACTCTGGCTACGTCTGCTCACTCCTGCTTTGGCAAGTAGATACAGTAGGATGGCACAGTTTGTTTGAAAATCTTATGGTCAACAGACCAAATGATAGAATGTTGTTGTAATGTCTCTTTAAGAAGGACTAGTGATCTCATATTACCTCCAACACAGATTAGTGAATGAGTCAAACTGCTTTGCTAATCCTACGGTATCCGCAGCAACATAACAAAAAAAACCAACAACTCTTCTCGATATCCCCAATCAAAACAGGACTTTGCATCTACACTCTTAGAAAAAAGGGTACTATCTAGAATCTGAAAGGGTTCTTCAGATGTCCCCATAGGCAAACCCTTTGAAGAACCCTTTTTGGTGCCAGGTAGAACCCTTTTGAGTTCCATGTAGAACACTTTCTACATGGAACCAGGGTCCTACCTGGAACCAAAAAGTGTTCTACCTGGAATCAAAAAGGATTCTACTATGGGGACAGCCGAATAACCCTTTTTTCTAAGTGTGTATGGCTCTGATGGTTGGAGCCGTTCGTTGGAGCATGCTGGAGCTTATAACAGCACCAGTTTTATATGTACTTCAGTGGAAGTTATGATTCGCCCCAAATCTAATTTTCACTTTGTCTCCCATTGACACCAAAGCATGACTAAGTGAACATTTTACTTAAATTGGAGTTAGGATTTGACCCATACAGAATGTGAATCATATTGTAAGTCGCTGTGGTGTGTGGATAAAAGTGTCTGCTACAATGACCATATCCATCCATCCATCCATCCATCCATCCATCCATCCATGTGTCGGTGTAGAAGCCACTTACGTTATTGCCCGCCAGGCCGCTGTGGGAGAAGACGGTTGTGTAGCCTTTACTGTGTGGTGTGGGCTTCAGGTTCTTCCCCGCTTTTATTTCAGCCAGCAGCTCCGAGTTGTCTCCGGTGGCGGACATCATGTTGAAGGATTTGTTGCCTAGGGAGGACAAAAGAACAGAGGGTTAAGTGAGAGACAGACAGAGAGCGAGTGAGAAATACATTAATTAGATCTATCATAAAGCAGCCACAAAAGCACATTTATGCAAAAGAAAAAAACAATTCTAATTGGAAACCTCAAAAAGAGAAATGGTTTGATGCTAAATGTAAACAAGGGAAAAATGTAGATATTTAGCAAATAGAAAACATTACCAACCACAAGATACAGACGTTCGGCAAGAATAATTGTGACACATTGAAAGAATACAAACAAAACCTAAGATGGAAGAAATTGAAACATTTTGAAAAAACTGAAAGAGATTGAAAACTCCATTGATGGAAACCAGTTCTGGGAGAAATGGAATGGTCTAAATCAGGGGTGTCAAACGTACGGCCCGCGGGCCGGATCAGGCCCGCAAACGGGTTTAATCCGGCCCGCGAGATGATTTTGAGATGATTTTTATTTTTTGTAAAGTATAAAAATGCGCTGCAATTTTTCAATAAAATAAACTGCTGTTCCAATTGCGTCCACTGGATGGTGCAATAGCAATTATGTTAAGCAAGCAAACTGTTTATACCGGGGCAGAGCAAGTAGGTCAAGCACGTGCAGCCAATGAGCTACTTTGTTTTGCCCGCGATATTTATTACGGCTTCTACTTTTAACATTATGTGCTTTGGCACCCTCATTGCCCCAATATGTCTCTGTCAAAAAAGAGAAAAGTGGACGCAGAGTGCAGAGTGTTACAAGAAAAATGGTCATCCTATTTATTCACGGAATTGAATGGGAAAGCTGTATGTTTGGTGTGTTCAGAGCATGTTGCAGTGCTGAAAGAATATAACCTTCGTCGCCACTATGTGAGTCTTCATGCCGACAAATATGACAACTTTAAAGGACAGCGGAGATGAGAGAAGGTGAATGAACTGTTGGCGGGTCTGAAGAAACAGCAGTCTGTGTTTACTCACAACCGAGACATCAGTGACGCTGCAGTGAAAGCTAGCTACCTCATTGCTAATGAAATCGCAGTGGCTTCAAAACCATTTAGTGAGGGTGAATTTGTAAAAACATGCATGATGAAGGCAGCGGAGATTGTGTGCCCTGAAAAGCGGCAGGCTTTTGCAAATATCAGCCTGACAAGAAACACAGTTGCAGACAGGATTTCCGATCTTTCAGTGGATTTGGACAGCCAGTTGAAGCAAAAAGTAAAGTCATTTATTGCGTTTTCGGTTGCAATTGATGAAAGCACGGACATTACAGATGTTGCACAACTGGCCATTTTCATCCGCGGAGTTGATGACACATTGACCGTCACCGAGGAGTTCGTGGAGTTGGTGCCGATGACCGATACAACGACAGCAGCTGATATTTTTACCGCACTCGTCGGCGCGCTGGACAGGGTCGGAGTGGACTGGTCCCGCGCTGTCAGCCTGGCTACAGATGGTGCGCCCTCAATGATCGGGAAAAAAGCAGGCGTTGTGACAAAGTTCAGAGAGAAAGTGCAATCTGCAAATGGAGGACGTGATTTTTTGACTTTTCACTGTATTTTGCACCAGGAGGCTTTGTGTTGCAAGTCATTAAAGATGGATAACGTCATGAAGGTGGTCATCCAAACTGTTAATTTCATCCGATCCAGAAGCCTGAATCACTGTCAGTTTGACAGCCTTCTCAGAGAGAAAGACCACATCTATGGCCTGCCATACCACACTGAGGTAAGATGGTTAAGCCGAGGTGCTGTGCTGAGGCGTTTCTTTGATTTACGAGAAGAAATTGAACAGTTCATGGAAGAAAAGGGCAAACCAGTGTTAGAATTTCATTCCGCAGAATGGATGCAGGACCTTGCATTTATGGTGGATGTTACAGAGCACCTGAATAACTTGAACAAACAGCTGCAAGGGCGCAACAAAGTTGCCACGCAGTATTATGACAGCATACGTTCTTTCAAGTTGAAGCTGTCATTGTGGGAGACGCAACTTGCCGGTGGTGATGCAGCTCACTTCCCCTGTCTGAAAAATGTGTGCGCGACCCAACATGTGGCAGACATGAAGCGGTTCAAAGATAAAATAACGGGACTGTTACGGGAGTTTGAGCAACGCTTTCAGATTTATGTTGATGTTTTTATGTTGATGTGCTATTGTTTTTAATTGATTTTATTTGTATATTTAACCTATTCTTGACTCTGTGGTTCTTGCACTTGTTTGGGGAACAGGATTTCATTATTTTTATCTACATTTCTGCCTGAGAAATGACACCCTGATATAGTTCTGTGATCTGTGATATACTTCTGTGAATCACTGAGGCATTGTGTGTTTTTTGTCCTCAGAACTTTCAAATAACTTGAGGTGTTTTATGATTAATAGTGATGTTGTGCTTTTGGACACTGTCCTCAGGCTCCAGCTTTATGTTTATATGTTTTATGTTGATGTGCTATTGTTTTTAATTGATTTTATTTTATTTGTATATTTAACCTATTCTTGACTCTGTGGTTCTTGCACTTGTTTGGGGAACAGGATTTCATTATTTTTATCTACATTTCTGCCTGCGAAATGACACCCTGATATAGTTCTGTGATCTGTGAAACAGTTCTGTTAATCACTGAGGCATTGTGTGTTTGTGTGTTCTTTTTCTTTAGAATTTTCAAATAAACTTGACGTGTTTTATGATTAATAGTGATGTTGTGCTTGTACTATTTTGGACACACTGTCCTCAGGCTCCAGCTTTATGTTGTATGTTGATCGTATTAAAACAAAGAAAACAATCTGAAGTTGTTGTTTTTAAGTTATATATACCATGATTTTTCCGGTCCGGCCCACTTGGGAATAGATATTCCTCCATGTGGCCCCTGAGCTAAAATGAGTTTGACACCCCTGGTCTAAATGGAGAACAGAAGAATGATCTAGCCATTCAAAATGGCAACATTTGAAAAGATAATCAAGTCTCTATGGAATAATACCATCAGATTACCTTATTTAAACCAAAGAAATATTCAAGAAAAACTCAGCTCCCTAGAACACACAATTAAAAACATCCAATTGACTATCAAATTACACAAGCTGAACTTTTGAAGAAAATACAAATCCTTAGGGTGGATTTACATGAGTAAAATATGTCTAGTGAGATCTATTTCTCTTCTACATCAAATGTTCTACTGTTTACACTAGCCTTGGAAGTGGTGTGGCCAAAGCCACATTCTTGCTTCATGTGAGTGCAGCTATTAGTATACCGTAAATACCATAGCATATAGACAAAATAAGGATAGCAATTCAAACTATACAGGAGCTTCTCATCGAAACCATATTGTATATAGTGTTGCACACTTGATTAATGCAATGATTCACAAATGTGTGTCTATTTTAAAAGCCTTTCATTTTTAATTTGGCTGACAGAGCAAAAATGCTGTCTACTGGTATTAAGGTAATTAAGGTCGTTCTTGCAGGGACATGTGGTGTGGGAGAGCCTTTGTCTTTACACTAACACTCAGAGGGGGGTATGTGGTGTAGATATCTCCCACACTACCTCCAGAGAGACATCTTAAAGATAGTTTTTTAGGATGGCGCTGCAGTGGATAGCGGCCGTTTTATGGGCTCCTGACCAATTCTGCTATTTTGTGTACGCAATGTCTCCGTCAACATTTCCTATGACGAAAAACGGCTTCTCAACATCAGAACAGCATTCACTAACCTCAGTTTGAGCACTGGCTTCATTAATAAGAGCATAAACGAAGTCATCCCCACAGTGACCGTACGTACATATCCCAACCAGAAGCCATGGATTACAGGCAACATCCACACTGAGCTAAAGGCTAGGGCTGCTGCTTTCAAGGAGTGGGACACCAAATCGGCACTTTTATAAAGGAATCCCCCTACGACCTCCGACGAGCCATCAAACATCTAAGATTGACTCCTACCTCGCAGGCTCCGACGCTCGTCGGATGTGTCAGGGCTTGCAAACTATCACAGATTACAAAGGGAAACCCAAATGGCTACATGCCTTCTATGCTTGCTTCAAGACAAGCAACACTGAACCGTGCATGAGAGCACCAGCTGTTCTGGACATCTGTGATCTCGCTCTCAAATGGCCGATGTGAGTAAAACCTTTAAAAACGTTAACATTCACAAGGCCACGGGGCCAGATGGATTACATGGCTCACAACACCATCATCCCAGACACCCTGGAACACCAACAGTGCCTTCAGAAAGTATTCACACCCCCCTTGACTTTTTACACATTTAGTTGCGTTACAAAGTGGGATTCAAATGGATTTTCATATTTTGTCAACGATCTACACAAAATACTCTGATGTCAAAGTGGAAGAAAATTCTTACATTTGTTTAAAAAATCATGACAAATAAAACCCTAATATATCTTCATTAGATACAGTGAGGGAATTAAGTATTTGATCCCCTGCTGATTTTGTACGTTTGCCCACTGACAAAGACATGATCAGTCTATAATTTGAATGGTAGGTTTATTTGAACAGTGAGAGACAGAATAACAACAACAAAAAATCCAGAAAAACACATGTCAAAAATGTTATGAATTGATTTGCATTTTAATGAGGGAAATAAGTATTTGACCCCTCCGCAAAACATGACTTAGTACTTGGTGGCAAAACCCTTGTTGGCAATCACAGAGGTCAGACGTTTCTTGTAGTTGGCCACCAGGTTTACACACATCTCAGGAGGGATTTTGTCCCACTCCTCTTTGCAGATCTTCTCCAAGTCATTACGGTTTCGAGGCTGACATTTGGCAACTCGAACCTTCAGCTCCCTCCACAGATTTTCTATGGGATTAAGGTCTGGAGACTGGCTAGGCCACTCCAGGACCTTAATGTGCTACTTCTTGAGCCACTCCTTTGTTGCCTTGGCCGTGTGTTTTGGGTCATTGTCATGCTGGAATACCCATCCACGACCCATTTTCAATGCCCTGGCTGAGGGAAGGAGGTTCTCACCCAAGATTTGACAGTACATGGCCTTGTCCATCGTCCCTTTGATGCGGTGAAGTTGTCCCCAAAGCATAATGTTTCCACCTCCATGTTTGATGGTGGGGATGGTGTTCTTGGGGTCATAGGCAGCATTCCTCCTCCTCCAAACACGGTGAGTTGAGTTGATGCCAAAGAGCTCCATTTTGGTCTCATCTGACCACAACACTTTCACCCAGTTCTCCTCTGAATCATTCAGATGTTCATTGGCAAACTTCAGACGGGCCTGTATATGTGCTTTCTTAAGCAGGGGGACCTTGCGGGCGCTGCAGGATTTCAGTCCTTCACGGCGTAGTGTGTTACTAACTGTTTTCTTGGTGACTATGGTCCCAGCTGCCTTGAGATCATTGACAAGATCCTCCCGTGTAGTTCTGGGCTGATTCCTCACCGTTCTCATGATCATTGCAACTCCACAAGGTGAGATCTTGCATGGAGCCCCAGGCCGAGGGAGATTGACAGGTCTTTTGTGTTTCTTCCATTTGCGAATAATCGCACCAACTGTTGTCACCTTCTCACCAAGCTGCTTGGCGATGGTCTTGTAGCCCATTCCAGCCTTGTGTAGGTCTACAATCTTGTCCCTGACATCTTTGGAGAGCTCTTTAGTCTTGGCCATGGTGGAGAGTTTGGAATCTGATTGATTGATTGGTTCTGTGGACAGGTGTCTTTCATACAGGTAACAAACTGAGATTAGGAGCACTCCCTTTAAGAGTGTGCTCCTAATCTCAGCTCGTTACCTGTATAAAAGACACCTGGGAGCCAGAAATCTTTCTGATTGAGAGGGGGTCAAATACTTATTTCCCTCATTAAAATGCAAGTCAATTTAAAACATTTTTGACATGCGTTTTTCTGGATTTTTTTGTTGTTATTCTGTCTCTCACTGTTAAAATCAACCTACCATTAAAATGATAGACTGATCATTTCTTTGTCAGTGGGCAAACGTACAAAATCACCAGGGGATCAAATACTTTTTTCCCTCACTGTAGATATCCATCTCAATTACTTCGTACCCCTGCACATCGACTCGGCACTGGCTCCCCCGTGTATATAGCCAAGTTATCGTTACTCATTGTGTATTTAGTCCTTGTGTTATCTATTATTTCTCAATTTTTCTCTCTGCATTCTTGGGAAGTGCCCGTAAGTAAGCATTACATTGTTAGTCTACACCTGTTGTTTTCGAAGCATGTGACAAATAACATTTGATTTGATTTTTTTTATCTAGATCTGTCTCTTTACACTACATAAGTAGCTCTCCTGGACATAGTTTGTGTCGCCAAAGTAGGTTAGAGTGAAAAGGCCTTTAAACCTAGAAAGGTATGTGGCCCTGATAGCATCAGGAATTAAATACTTAAACACAGTAATCCTGAGCTGCAGGATGCCTTGGGCCCTATTTCCACTACGAGAGATGAAGGAGAGTCTGAGGAGCGGAGTGGCAAAAGAGATTTCTACTTTTCAATTCACATTACATCCTCTCCTTACCTTTCGTTGTGGCTGGCAATGCAACATTCTTGGTCCGCAGCTAAAGTTGACCGTAAATATCACAGTAGCCACTAGCCAGTAAGCACAAACTATTTAACAATCCAAGCAACTTTCATTCTTAAACATATTACAAAATGTAATAATGCAACCAAACCATATTACACTCTTGAATAACGCAACAATCCACAAGCATGTGCAGACAAAGGGTTTATTTTCTCGTCCTTACACATTACATTTGCTGAAAATACACAGCTAACTCCTGCTAGCTAGCTAACTAAGAAAGCTAACTAACAAACATGCTTCATGATTAAGTAACTTCAGCATATCGATAATGAATGTTTACCCCTCCCATATGAATATAAAAGTACAGTAAAGTTATCATAGTGTCATTCATATTACTGTATAATATAGGCTACACAACTAGGTAAACAAAATAATTTCTGCATCCTCACAAATGTGTAGGCTGTAGCTAAATGCTGACATTTAGCTCAGGGCTCTCCAACCCTGTTCCTGAAGAGCTACTGTCCTGTAGGTTTTTGCTCCAACCCTAATCTACCGCACCGGATTCTAAATTAGTAGTTGAGAAGCCGAATCAGGTTAGTTACAACTGGGGTTGGAGTGAAAACCTACAGGAGGATAGCTCTCCATGAACAGGGTTGGAGAGCCCTGGTTTAGCTGAACCATAGCTACATAGGCACTCTTAGGCTTACACTAGCTACCATATTAAAGTTACCTTAGAACAAACCAGGCTTCATTTGATCAATATCATGGAAGTCATTATATGAGGTAAAAGCAAACTGCGACTGAAATAATAATTATGTTTACACTGCCCAGATTAGAGGGGGCAACTGTCGGGCAAGTGTTGTGCACTACCTCTGGAGGTAGCGGTCGAGACGTGACATGTTCGCAAGTTTACATTGCAGTATATGCGTAGCTGATGGTATTTTTGCAGATTTTTCTTATTCTTATTAAATCCTGGTTTTGGAGAGTGGATGCTTCCCTAATACTTGGAACCAGGGGATCATAACCCCAATATACAAAAAAGGTGACCAATTAGACCTTAATAATTATAGGGGAATATGTGTCGCTAGTAACATGGGAAAACTGTTCTGCCGTATTCTCAATGACCGAATACAGACCTTCCTCACAAAACATAACGCTCTAAGCAAAAAATGCATAGTCTTTCTACCCAAACACCGAACAGACCACATACACAAACTAATAAACCAGCATGTTCATCAGAAAAACAGAGGAAAAGTATTTGCATGTTTTGTTGATTTTAAGAATGCTTTTGATTCCATTTGGCATGATGGATAATATTTATATTTTTTAGGGGTAGATCAGCTTAATATTGCAGATAGATTGTAACTTCCATCAACGTAATTGTCTGCATCACTTCCAATCCCCCATGTTTATTTGATATATATATATATATATATATATATATATATACACACACACACATATATACATACATATAATTTTCATGATGTCCATCCGGTTTGCTTCTATATGCCATATATTTCTAACTGTGCTCTTTCACAAAAGCTCCCAAACCTAAAACCTATATACTTATTATGGACACAGTATGCTTACATTATTAGTTATCTTGTTATTAGTTGTTGTTAGTTGTTATTAGTCCCATCCTTCAACACCACCCATCTATCTCTTAACACCATCCATATAGGATTTCTATTTGCCATATATTTCTCAACTGTACTGTGATGTTTTACAAAAGTTCTGAACCTTTCTATTCTCATTGTTTCTACAGATTGTAAATTGAAAATAAACATTTTTGCTAAAAGTATTATTATATTATTGGTCGATTGACTATGACTTTTCAGATCACCCAGTAATGCTATCTGCAAGGTTAGCTCCAGGTAACTATTGCAATCCTTACCCCATTCCTGGACCTGTGTCCAAAAACAAGCTACAAATGGACAGTACCAAAACAAATGATCTAATGATTCTGTCTCTTCGCAGCAAAATCTGCAGAGCTGGGAAGATTGTATCCCCCATATAAATAACATTCTATTGGTAGCAATAATTTTATATAATAATTTAAATTGAAAGACTAAGTTTTGAATCCGGTTTCGTTTTGCGTATCAGTTCATTAACATTATGCCATGGGATCGGTATGTCAAAAATCTCTTCAACTATTTTGCAATCTATATGGGATGGCTGTCAATCCTTTAGTCCTTAAATGAAACTGGTATACTTTTTTATTTATCACAGTTTTCCTTAACCAATTATGTTCTTTAATGCAAGGGCGACAGACAAGTTCCTTACTTTCTCCCCCTTACACTTTCCTCCATTTTTGCGGTAAGGCTGCAATTATCTGGTTGTAAATATGGGTAGAGCAGATATTTCCATATGTTTTTGTTAGCTGCATGTGCGACATAACTCCACCAGTCCTACCGATGATATCATTTACGAAGATTATACCTTTTTTAAACATTTAGTCAAAAAAAATAGTTTTTTTTGTGAATTGGTATATTTGAGTTTAACCACAATATTTGTATGATTATTTGTTCTGTCGTTTCTGGAGGATTCAATTGAAATTGCAACCAACTTTCTATGGCTTGTTTTAGAAATAGTGATATTTGGGAGATGATTTCCTTTTCAAATAACTGAAAGTGAGCGGTTGTAATCTGAATAAAGGGGAAAAAGGCCATTCTTGAACATTGGGTGAGAATCTTACTAATTTGCTAGAGAACAAGTTCGGATTTAAGTATAACTTTTGTATGACTGAAGCTTTTAGTGATAGGTCTAATGCTTTAATATTTAATAATTTCTGTCCTCCGAATTCATATTCATTATATAAATAGGCACGTTTAATTTTGTCTGGCTTGCCGTTCCAAATGAAATTGAATATGTTTTTTGCATATCATTTAAAAAACTGTTCGCTAGGCGTAGGCAAGACCATAAGCAAATAGGTAAACTGGGATAATACTAAAGAGTTAATCAGGGTGATTTTTCCACAAATTGACAGGTATTTACCTTTCCATGGTAGCAAGATCTTATCTATTTTTGCTAACTTTCTATTAAAATGTATTGGAGTGAGATCATTTATTTCCTTTGGGATATGTACTCCGAGTATATCCACATCACCATCAGACCATTTTATTGGTAAACTACATGGTAATGTAAAATTTGTATTTTTTAGTGATCCAATACGTAATATAGTACATTTATCATGATTTGGTTGTAATCCAGAGAGGTTAGAAAATGTATCTAGATCCTCTATGAGGCTGTGGAGGGATTCTAGTTGTGGATTTAAAATAAAACATGAATCATCAGCGTACAATGACACCTTTGTTTTTAAGCCCTGGATTTCTAATCCCTTGATATTATTGTTGGATCTGATTTTAATAGCTAACATCTCGATGGCCATAATAAATAGATATGCCGATAGTGGACAACCTTGTTTCACACCTCTTGACAGTTTAAAACTTTCGGAGAAATAGCCATTATTAACTATTTTACACATAGGGTTCCTATACATGACCCATTTTATAAGAGATTCTCCAAAATTGAAATGCTCCAGGCATTTATATATAAACCCCAGTCGTACTTTATCAAATGCCTTTTCGAAGTCTGCTATGAATAGCAGGCCTGGTTTCCCAGATTTTCCATAGCGTTCTATTGTTTCCAGTACTTGCCTTATATTATCTCCAATGTATCTTCCATGTAAAAAACCTGTCTGATTAGAATGAATAATGTCCGACAATACCTTTTTAATTCTATGCGCTATACATTTTGCTAGAATTTTTGCATCACAACACTGAAGTGTAAGGGGCCTCCAATTTTTTAAATGGACTGAATCTTTATATTTTCCACTTGTATCCTGTTTCAGTAATAATGAAATCAGACCTTCTTGAGTGTCTGATAATCTACCATTTACATAGGAGTGGTTAAAACATGCTAATAACGGTTCTCTTAGTATATCAAAAAAGGTTTGGTATACCTCGACTGGTATGCCATCCAACCCTGGAGTTTCCCCAGACTTAAAGTCTTTAATTGCATCCAGAAGTTCCTCCTCTGTAATTTCACCTTCACAGATATTAAAACCTCCTATTTGACAAATTGGGAAAATTAAACAAACACACAGAATAAACTAAATTGCTATTTGGCCCTAAAAAGATCATTCAAATTGGCAGAATATCTCTACTCTGTCAGAGATACAAAACAGAGACCGATCCTGACCAAATACAGGCTCAGTGACCACCAATTAATTGGCTATAGAAAAAGGGAGACAAAAAATCTTGCACTTCCTAATCCATTGAAAAAAATATTATTCAGCAAGAGTCATTCTTCTAAGAAATTACGCTTTTTTTTTTTGGGGGGGGGGGGGGGTAAATTATTAAACCCAGAGGAAAAATTAAATACTCATTGGCGAAGGAGCAACGGCTCCTCTTGCAGCCAAATATGTACAGTGGGGAGAACAAGTATTTGATACAACTGCCGATTTTGCAGGTTTTCCTACTTACAAAGCATGTAGAGGTCTGTAATTTGTATCATAGGTACACTTCAACTGTGAGAGATGGAATCTAAAACAAAAATCCAGAAAATCACATTGTATGATTTTTAAGTAATTAATTTGCATTTTATTGCATGACATAAGTATTTGATACATCAGAAAAGCATGACAATGACCCAAAACACACGGCCAAGGCAACAAAGGAGTTGCTCAAGAAGAAGCACATTAAGGTCCTGGAGTGGCCTAGCCAGTCTCCAGACCTTAATCCCATAGAAAATCTGTGGAGGGAGCTGAAGGTTAGAGTTGCCAAACGTCAGCCTCGAAACCTTAATGACTTGGAGAAGATCTGCAAAGACGAGTGGGACAAAATCCCTCCTGAGATGTGTGCAAACTGGTGGCCAACTACAAGAAACATCTGACCTCTGTGATTGCCATCAAGGGTTTTGCCACCAAGTACTAAGTCATGTTTTGCAGAGGGGTCAAATACTTATTTCCCTCATTAAAATGAAAATCAATTTATAACATTTTTGACATGCGTTTTTCTGGATTTTTTTGTTATTCTGTCTCTCACTGTTCAAATAAACCTACCATTAAAATTATAGACTGATCATTTCTTTGTCAGTGGGCAAACGTACAAAATCAGCAGGGGATCAAATACTTTTTTCACTCACTGTAGCAGGGGGTGTAAAGCCATAACAGATACGTTTTTCCAGCAGCAGACTATGTTCGATAATGTCAAAAGCCACACTGAAGTCTAAAAAAACAGCCCCCATAATATTTTTATCATCAATTTCTCTCAGCCAATATTCAGTCATTTGTGTCAGTGCTGTGCTTGTTGAATGTCCTTCCCTATAAGCGTGCTGAAAGTCTGTTGTCAATTTGTTTACTGTCAATAGCATTGTATCTGGTCAAACAATTTTTTTCTGAAACTTTACTAAGGGTCGGTAACAGGCTGATTAGTTGGCCATTTGAGCTAGTTAAGGGGTTTTTACTATTCTTAGGAAGGGGGAAAACTTTTGCTTCCCTCCAGGCCTGAGGGCACACACTTTCTAGTAGGCTTAAATTGAAGATATGGCAAATAGGAGTGGCAATATCGTCCGCTATTATGCTCAGTGATTTTCCATCCAAGTTGTCAGACCCCGGTGGCTTGTCATTGTTGATCGACAATAACACTTTTTTCACCTCTTCCACACTCACTTTACGGAATTCAAAATTACAATGTTTGTCTTTCATAATTTGGTCAGATATGCCAAGGTAGTGGGTTCGATCCCCGGGACCACCCATACACAAAAAAAATGTATGCACGCATGACTGTAAGTCGCTTTGGATAAAAGCGTCTGCTAAATGGCATATTATTATTATTATTATATACTTGGATGTGTAGTGTCAGCGTTTGTTGCTGGCATGTCATGCCTAAGTTTGCTAATCTTGCCAATTAAAAAAAAAAATTAAAGTAGTTGGAAATATCAGTGGGTTTTGTGATGAATGAGCCATCTAATTCAATGAATGAAGGAGCAGAGTTTGTCTTTTTGCCCAAAATTTCATTTAAGGTGCACCAAAGGTTTTTACTATAATTCTTTATGTAATTTATCTTTGTTTCAGTGTAGTTTCTTCTTTTTATTCAGTTTAGTCACATGATTTCTCAATTTGCAGTACGTTTGCCAATCGGTTGTACAGTCAGACCTATTTGCCATCTCTTTTGCCTCATCCCTCATCCATAAAATGTTTCAATTCCTCATCAATCCACAGGGATTTAACAGTTTTTACAGTCATTTTCTTAATGGGTGCATGCTTATTAGTAACTGGGATAAGCAATTTCATAAATGTGTCAAGTGCAGCGTCTGGTTGCTCGTCATTGCACACCACAGACCAACATATATTCTTCACATCAACAACATATGAATCACTACAAAACTTATGCACAATATTAGGCCCAGCCTTTGGAACTTTGGTTTTCCTAGATATGGCTACTATATTGTGATCACTACATCCAATGGATTTGGATACTGCTTTCAAACAAATATCTGCAGCATTACTAAAGATATGATCAATACATGTTGATGATTTCATTCCTGTACTGTTTGTAACTACCCTGGTAGGTTGATTGATAACCTGAACCAGGTTACAGGCACTAGTTACAGTTTGAAGCTTTCGCTTGAGTGGGCAGCCTGATGAAAGCCAGTCAATATTTAAAATCACCCAGAAAGTATACCTCTCTATTGATATCACATACACTACCGTTCAAAGGTTTGGGGTCCCCCTAGGATAATGTACATTTGCTGAATCATTATGACAACTCAGCTACACAATGGTAGGGATTAAATGAGCTGGACTCGGGTCATTGACAAGTCATTGTCTCAACGCAGCCTTATAATGCTCTGAAAGGATCCAGGAACCCAAATGATTTGGGTGGATCCCATCCTCATAGTACGAGCTTTGTTTCCAGAAGGTATCAAAATTGTCAATAAATGTTACACCCACAGAGCTGCAATGGTCTCGTAGCCAGTTATGGAGGGCTAAAAGTCTGCTGAACCGTTCAATGCCACGATTTAGGGAGGGCAGAGGGCCAGATATTATGGGGCGTTTGTTGGTGTCAAGTAGAGACCCAATCAGTTCTTTAAAATCCATCTTCAGCTGTTCTGAGCTGCCCTTCATAATGTCATTTGACCCCACATGAACCATGACAGTATCAGCCCCCGGTGACTGACTCACAGCCTCAGGAATCAACCTGGTGATATCCTGAACTTTTCCCCCAGGAAAACAAAGTCTTTGCCCAAGGTACAGATATATCCTCACCATCGACCTCTCCCTATCACAATCGCCGGAATGATCTGCCGAGTCTCGAAGCAGATTGCGAGGCCAGAGCCACAGAGCTCAACTGAGAAGAGGGCTGCTGAGACGCTGGCTGCGTGCAGGCCACAACCGCCAAAATGGACAGAGCTCTGATCCAGAGAGCACGACCCAGCGGAGGGGGGCCGCGATGGTCCAGGCTGTGCCCAGGCAGTTGGTTGACTAGGACAGGGAGAGGTAGCTGGAGGGTTATCCACAGCCATGGAGGGAACACCCAAGCCCCCGGCAGAGGACAGCTAGTATAGGGGTTCAAAGCGATTTGAAAGTCATAAGTCCGGACGTGGGGGAAGTAGGCGCGCCAAGAACGATTCTTCCCCTTCTTTCTGGTTCTGACACGCATCCATTTACGCTCACCTGGAGTCGAACAGTGAGCAGCCATTTTCTGGTTCAAGCTAGTAGAGGGGTGCAGTGGCGGAAATTGATCATAGTCCAGGAAGGTCCCATTATGATCTTCTTGGATGTTTTGATAGGAAGCATTTAAAGATGCCGATAGCCTCATAGAATCCTTATTCAGTTCAAGGCGCTTGGTGAAATGTTTTATTTCTTCATGAAGAGTAATAATCCTTTCTTTAGTTGCATCAAGTTCAATACATTTTTCACAAATGAAGGTATCCATTGGACCTTTCCCTGTGACAACAACGAACATGTCGCATATTATACATTTAATAGCTCGTGAGTCCCCATCAGATTCAAATGAATTTTCACTGCTGCAAGCCGACAGTCCAAGGGAACAAACATTTCCCAGGTCCACCAGGGACTTAGATGCTCCCTCCATGGCCGCGGATGCCCCCAATAGCCCCTCGCACAACTATGTTGTTGTCTGTCTCTCGTTGAATGTGAGAGCGAGAGAGAGAGAGAGAACCGCAGGGGGCAGGTGATGTCTGGGTCGGTTTTCAGTGGCAGGTTGCCGGCTGTTCCTTTCTACGCACCGGCCTGGCTGCGTGTTTGTTTCGGTGTAGCCTCTCAGAGCTGTGTCAGGCGTGACCCCAGTGTTAAATCCGGAGAACAAAAGCACTTTGTTTGGAAATTGTAAGGGTGTAAAGGACAGTGGAGAAAACAACAGGGGGTTTCCATCTGGTAAAGTAATGAATAGGCTACACAACCTGCGATGCAAACAGGTGATTTGTCTGAATTGTCACAATGTATCAAGTGACAATTGTGATAATGTCTATTACCGCAATAACAGTTAAACAATTGTTATGTTACCTGAGAAACATACTTATTGAACAACTAAAGTGATTCATAAAAATGGAAAATGCACTTCGTAAAGTCAATGTAAAGAAATGAAGTGTAAACAACTCAATTTAAATCAGATACCACAAACGTATTCAAATAATATTAACAACTAAAGGTCAATTCAACAGGGCTGCCTGAACCCTCACAACCAAATCACCTGCTAAATGCCTCGGACTGACAGCTCAATCAACAGGTAAAACACTAAATGATATGCTTAAAAAATGTATACTACCAAATAACTATACTCATCATACATTTTCCAAGACACCAAAGATCATATCTTTAACATCCCAATGACAGACAAAGCATACAACTTGCCACAAACAAATTAAACAGTAGGATAGATACTTCACCTGAATGTTTGTAGTGAACTCCTCTGAACTTGACGACCCAGTTCACTATAGATCATTCATTCATTCATTCATTACTGGCCGGCAATGAGGCAAAAACCTAACTTGCTGCGAGGCAACGGCAACAGGCTGACCGAGCGACAGGGAAAAGCTTCATGCAAATCACCCACCCCTTCTTACTCCCCCTCCTCCCCCTCCTGCGCTCTCTCGCTCTGCCCCTCTCCATCTCTCTCCTCACAGAGAAAAGAGAGCAGCCATCTATAAAGGACCCATCACAGTTGTGGAGAAATCTATAGGAATTAATGGTAATTGGCGCTGACAGCGAGCGGCTTGCCAAACTGGGCCTGGATTTAAGATCCAGCCTCACCCCCCTTTCCCCTTCTCCAGCTTGCCTCACCCTGCCTCGTCCAGCACCACCCCCACCCATGCTCACAGTGGTTCTGCAGGTGGATTAGTGGGAGGGAGAGAGCGATCTCAGTCAGTCAAGCTAATGAGCAGCCTGACCACCCGCCCACCTCGTGGACACACACGCACGCACACAGAGCCAGTCTGACCATTGATATAAGGCTAGATCAAGAAGCAGACACCTTTCAGCTCTAAGACACCATCCCGGCCCATCATCCATTAAAAAACGAAAAGTTACAGGTCATTCACCTAATTTCTTTAATTTGACTGATTAACTATGTTTCAATACATATGTTTTACATATAAATCCTCACATAGACCATACAAAATGTCCATAAAATAGAAACCCCTGTCAACTGATTGTATTACTCTCCAGTGGGCCTACTTTCGTCCAATTGGTCCTAGTAAATCTTCATTGAGGAGCACAAGCTCAACTTTAGCGGTTCAGAGTCCACAAATACAGACAGGCTTAGGTTTGCGTGGTGTGGTATTTTCTCTAGATGCAAGGACGATCGGTGTGGACTGGTGTGTGTGTGTGTGTGTGTGTGTGTGTGTGTGTGTGTGTGTGTGTGTGTGTGTGTGTGTGTGTGTGTGTGTGTGCAAACACTGTGTGCATGGTTGTGTTTAGGCTGAAGGTGTGGACATAGGACTTTTGCCAGAGAGGCAGTAAGTAGGTGGAATAACTACTGACAGGTGCTCTACTCAGTAAATAGCAGTCCAAAATGGAACGCTAATGGGACCACAATGTAACATCAATAGGATCGCAATGGGACCGCAATGGGCATCACAATGGGACGGCAATGGGCACCACAATGGCACCAGGTTTAGGGTTCATTTCTAATGGTTATTGCTGCAGACCGCATCTGGGGTGGTGATTTAACAGTCTTTAGACCCTTTGACCCCCGACCCCCCCCACATTGAAGGGGAATTTCACCCTGGCTCTGCCACAGCATATAGTCATTACTATATTAACATAACGTTATCATAAACATCAAAATTATCCAAACCACAAGCTAGAACTCGCACATTTTCATTTACATTTTAGTCATTTAGCAGATGCTATTATCCAGAGCGACTTACAGTTAGTGAGTGCATACATTTTCATACATTTCACTGGTAGAATCGGGAAGTTCAGACTCCCTGTGTATTCGTCTGCTCATAGCGAACCACAAGGTCCGGCATTCATAGCGAATGCTAAAACCGCCCGCTAGGTAGAGGGGGCGTGGCCACAAACTTGAATAATGGGGTTGTTTACTTCGAAGGACCAACACACAGTGATCTCAGAAATCCTGTAGGAAAGTTTTTTTTTTTCCCACCAAAGTTTGTCATCATGCCCGTGTGGTGTTCCGCTCCTGGCTGTGCTAATTACAAACAAGAGTGAAAATGTGTTACCTTTCACTGTTCTATCTACCAGAGATTCATCCACCAGAGATTCATCCAGTGGCTTGCGGCTATCAAGAATGATGCAGTGACCAAAGATTATCAGAAGCATTTTCAGATTGAACAGCTGAGAAGTGATGCGATACCATAGATTTTTTTCCTTCACAACAAAACAGAAGATTCTCAAATTAGAGGTAACCTAACGTTAGCTAGCTTGCTAGCCTAGCTGGGTAAGTTAGCTAGCTAATGTTACAGTCCTGGTATTGAACTCTGAAAGCCATAAGCTAAATCATATAGCTATCTTTTGGTATACACACCGTCAATCAATTTCGCTTATGCCATGGTAGTCACTGCTAGACTGGTAGCTACCCTCAGCAGAGTAAACATCTATGTTTGTTTGTTCTATCTTTGACTGACATTAGCTAACATCAGCTAATGTTACTCTTATTTGGCATCTCAATTTGGTAGTCATCTATTCCACCCTGGTCTGGAAAATTGTCGTTATAGCTAACTCACTCTGTGTGTGTTGGTAGCAATGATTAATGTGTATAAATTGTCTATGGTTGGTTAGTTGGTTCTCAGCCACTCTCAGCTGGCTAGCAATCTTGCTGCCAATTTTGTGACACTAGTTAGCTAACAGCAAACTGACAATATTGAAATGTCCATGTTAGGTATGCTTAACTAGCCAGTCTAATAGAGATCAATACAATTAGTGGGGTGGTTAAATTGTGTATTGTTCTGTATTTTGTTGTAGGTGGTACAGAATCTGATTCCACCAACATGCGCTTCCAACCCCTCGCTCTGCACAAGGTTGGCCAAAATATTTACAAGCTGACGGCTAAGATAGCTCAATTTACAGTAAGCATGGCATAAACATGAATTGGGTAGTGTTTGTGTTATGGGGATACAGGTGGTTAGAGGTAGCCTGAGGACCACAGAGAACCTTCCAGAACATGTAATCAATTTAGTCTACACCTCTTCTCTTTTTACCTTTTCTTTCTGTAAAACTCAGGTTATCTAGAGTCATTCCACAGTGCCCTGCTGAAAAACACCCCAAAGCGGGGGCATTTTGGGTACACAAGCATGATGGACCGGACACACCTGGCTGTTATGGAACACAAGAAGACTGTGGGACAGAAACAAGCAAGGGACCCTGAAAGGTATAAGACAGTAATGACACAACCACCTCATTCCTCTCTGCAGATTCTCAAAACACAAAAGACATGCCTACAAAATTCCCCTGCAAAGGGCTACCATTGACAAGAATGATATGTCAAAGTCAATGGGCTGGGGGAAGTTTACAGACCGTACTTTGAGATGAGGAAGGGGGTTTTGGTTGTGCAGGGTTGTGATTAGACAGTAAATGTATTGTTGTGTATGAGAGCAATTGAGGTGCCATTTCTCCTCAATCTCCCATAAACAACAATTCATTGTGTAAGAACAGCCTTCCTTAGACTTTTCACACCTTCTTTAGTCCCCCCAGCCCATTCACTTTGTTGACTGATCTTTCCTCTCAAAAGCAGCTCCCACTGTCCCCTCATTGTCCCCTCATTGTCCCTAAACAATACGCTAGCTGGTTCCATTCGGTTGATACCTTTACCAACAAAGGTGTGTTGCCCTACAGCCCTCAACATAAAGTGTAAAATGCTAACACCACAACCATGTTTCCAAGAAACTTGCAGTACCAGCAAATCTTCTGCAAGTGTACCAAACAGTTGGTGGTTCTCCCGAGTGGCGCAGTGGTCTAAGGCTGTGCCACTAGAGATCCTGGTTCGAATCAAGGCTCTGTCGTAGCCGGCCGCGACCGGGAGACCCATGGGGCGGCGCACAATTGGCCCAGCGTCGTCCAGGGTAGCGGAGGGAATGGCCGGCAGGGATGTAGCTCAGTTGGTAGAGCATGGCGTTTGCAACGCCAGGGTTGTGTGTTCGATTCCCACGGGGGGCCAGTATGAAAAATTGTATGCACTAACTGTAAGTCGCTCTGGATAAGAGCATCTGCTAAATGACTAAAATGTAAATGTAAATAAGCCCTACACCACTTTCGGCAGAGTCTTATCCAGCTGGCTGTTCACGGCAGACAGGACAAGCCCATCGCCATAAGCACAAAGAGTCTACACTTCATCAGCCCACCATGCCGAACAAAATCTCCAGTGTACCGGAGCCGGATAAAGGACTATTGTTGCGTTTACACACGCAGCCCAATTCTGATATTTTTTTCACTAATTGGTCTTTTGACCAATCAGATCAGTTCTGAAAAAGATCTGATGTCATTAAGGCCAATTAGTTGAAAAAAGATCAGAATTGGGCTGCCTGTGTAAACACAGCCAGTGTGGCTCAGGATAAGACCATGTAGAACAGGGGTCTCCAACCCTGTTCCCGGAGAGCTACCCTCCTGTAGATTTTCGCTCCAACCCCAGTTGTAACTAACCTGGTTCAGCTTATCAACCAGCTAATTATTAGAATTAGGTGTGCTAGATTAGTGTTGGAGTGAAAACCTAAAGGATGGTAGCTCTCCAAGAACAGGGTTGGAGAGCCCTGATGTAGAACCCCCATAAAATAAATATGGATATCACTCTTTGAAATGTGTCTGCCCTTATGGATTCACAGACGATATAACCTGTACAGGGCTCTGTAGCATCAAATAATGCTAAACATTCAGATATTCAAAGAATGTTTGTTTATTTGTCATTCTAAAATACAGGAGAGTGTACACTATTTAATGCTAACTCAAGAGAACAGGGTATTAAACAAGAATGTTATATGGTAAAAGTATTATACAAAAAAATAACAATTTGAATGAACAGTGTAGTCCAGTTCAGTGTGTCCTAGGTGTAGAGACACACAAGTGCAGAGAACTGTAGCTACAGAATGTTCCACCAGATTATGTGATTTACCCAAAGATTTTTGCCGGCATTTTCTTGTCTTTTTCAAGTCTTTATCGAGACAGGTGGGTGTCCACCCCAAAGTGATGCATGTCATGATGACCGAGACCTGTCTCGATCAATGAGTGAGAAGACTTGAAATCGACACGATGGCTTTATGGAGCAAATCAATTATTTATTTTAATAACGGAGCATTTTCGAAATTCAAACTGACCCCTGCAACTGGACACAGATATTTTATGAGACTCCTGTTTCCCCGTATCGAGGACGAAGACGGCATCACCAAGGTTGGTCAAAAATTCTCTGTGCTACACCAAACTCCCAGTAATGGATACCAAAAATCTTTGGTTAAATAACATTATCTGGTGTAACAATCTATAGCTAAGAGAACTGGTGATCAGCAGATGATAGGAGAGGTGGTCATGATGAAATTGCCATTCCAAGGAAAAATACAGTAAGTTCAGAGAATACTTGTAAAGCTGTGGGAGGAGTGTTGTCATGATCAAACTGCCATTCAGCTCCTCAAGAATCATCTGCTTGAAATCCAGCATAATGTCAAATCCCTCGAGATGGATACAGTTCTGCTACAATGACACGCACAGGCAAAGGAATTCCGTTTCTGTGTCTAGAATCCACTCAAGGAAGAGTCCCAGGCACCACACCGTATTGTCTGTATGACAAAAACAATTATATTCTATTGTTGAACCGTGCCTGCATAACATCAACATTCGGGTAGACTAGTTGAACATGCATACAGTGTGCACAGGCATAGAGATTACATTTACAACAATATCTAGCCTAATAGAAATAAATAGTATGGCAAAACCCTCAACCTTTGCTTAGTGACCAGACCGTACAAATGAACCTAGGTAGGTAGGCAGGCAAACAGTATCTACCTACAGCAATGTCTATCAGGCATGCTTAAGCCAGGTGTACACGATTTTGGCACCGATCTAGCTGTCCCAGACAAGTTTTTGAGATCGGAGACAAAATCCCCATGTCGTTGCCTACTCAGGGTGCGCGGCCGTCAGCGACACTCGTTTAATGTGAGCGGTTCAGAGACGCAATCGGAGGGCTACTGATCTCGTCTTTGAGCAGTCCCATACATCCCGATATTTTCAAACGTTTGATTTTATTGGCACAAAATCTGCAATGCAAGTTGAGAACGGTGATCAGCAATTGAGAAGAAGCGAGTGAGATGAAGTTGTTTCACATCACCCAGAATGTGTAGACTCTCCAGCAGGAGCGATGACTACTTCTACGCTGAATAAAAATAAACGCAACATGTAAAGTGTTGGTCCCATGTTTCATGAGCTGAAATAAAATATCCCAGAAATGTTCCATACACACAAAAAGCTTATTTCTCTCAAATGTTCTGCACAAATTTGTTTACATCCCTGTTAGTGAGAATTTCTCCTTTGCCAAGATAATCCATCCACCTGACAGGTGTGGCATATCAAGAAGCTGATTCAACAGCATGATCATTACACAGGTGCCCCTTTTGCTGGGGACAATAAAAGGACACTAAAATGCAGTTGTCACACAACACAATGCCACAGATGTCTCAAGTTTTGAGGGAGCATGCAATTGGCATGCTGACTGCAAGAATGTCCACCAGAGATGTTGCCAGAGAATGTAATGTTAATTTCTCTACCATAAACCGCCTCCTCCAACATAGTTTTAGAGAATTTGGCAGTACGTCCAACCAGCCTCACAACCACAGACCACGTGTATGGCGTCGTGTGGGTGAGCGGTTTGCTAATGTCAACGTTGTGAACAGAGTGCCCCATGGTGGCGGTGGGGTTACGGTATGGGCAGGCATAAGCTACGGACAACGAACACAATTGCATTTTATCTATGGCAATTTGAATGCACAGAAATACCATGACGAGATCCTAAGGCCCATTGTGTGAGGCACATTTATTTTAAGTATCTGTGACCAACATATGCATATCTGTATTCCCAGTCATGTGAAATCCATAGATTAGGGGCTAATGAATTTATTTCAATTGACTGATTTCCTCATCTGTCGCTCTGTAAAATCTTTGAAATTGTTGCGTTTATATTGTTGTTCAGTATAGTATGCGTTTGTACTTGCCTTTAAACAAAGCGTCAAATCGTTACAGCTCTGAAGTGCACAAGCAATGTTATTAAATTCAAAATGTTGGCTAGACATTTCAACTATATGGCAAGCAGGAATGTGACTGAAAACTTTCATGAGGCTGCTTTGAGCCACAGCTTTTTGTAGCTACGCAGCAGGGATTTTGGCCCACTCCTCCATACAGACCTTCTCCAGATCCTTCAGGTTTCGGGGCTGTCGCTGGGCAATACGGACTTTCAGCTCCCTCCAAAGATTTTCTATTGGGTTCAGGTCTGGAGACTGGCTAGGCCACTCCAGGACCTTGAGATGCTTCTTACGGAGCCACTCCTTAGTTGCCCTGGCTGTGTGTTTCGGGTCGTTGTCATGCTGGAAGACCCAGCCACGACCCATCTTCAATGCTCTTACTGAGGGAAGGAGGTTGTTGGCCAAGATCTCGCGATACATGGCCCCATCCATCCTCCCCTCAACACGGTGCAGTCGTCTTGTCCCCTTTGCAGAAAAGCATCCCCAAAGAATGATGTTTCCACCTCCATGCTTCACGGTTGGGATGGTGTTCTTGGGGTTGTACTCATCCTTCTTCTTCCTCCAAACACGGCGAGTGGAGTTTAGACCAAAAAGCTCTATTTTTGTTTCATCAGACCACATGACCTTCTCCCATTCCTCCTCTGGATCATCCAGATGGTCATTGGCAAACTTCAGATGGGCCTGAACATGCGCTGGCTTGAGCAGGGGGACCTTGCGTGCGCTGCAGGATTTTAATCCATGACGGCGTAGTGTGTTACTAATGGTTTTCTTCGAGACTGTGGTCCCAGCTCTCTTCAGGTCATTGACCAGGTCCTGCCATGTAGTTCTGGGCTGATCCCTCACCTTCCTCATGATCACTGATGCCCCACGAGGTGAGATCTTGCATGGAGCCCCAGACCGAGGATGATTGACCGTCATCTTGAACTTCTTCCATTTTCTAATAATTGCGCCAACAGTTGTTGCCTTCTCACCAAGCTGCTTGCCTATTGTCCTGTAGCCCATCCCAGCCTTGTGCAGGTCTACAATTTTATCCCTGGTGTCCTTACACAGCTCTCTGGTCTTGGTCATTGTGGAGAGGTTGGAGTCTGTTTGATTGAGTGTGTGGACAGGTGTCTTTTATACAGGTAACGAGTTCAAACAGGTGCAGTTAATACAGGTAATGAGTGGAGAACAGGAGGGCTTCTTAAAGAAAAACTAACAGTTCTGTGAGAGCCGGAATTCTTACTGGTTGGTAGGTGATCAAATACTTATGTCATGCAATAAAATGCAAATGAATTACTTAAAAATCATACAATGTGATTTTCTGGATTTTTGTTTTAGATTCCGTCTCTCACAGTTGAAGTGTACCTATGATAAAAATCACAGACCTCTACATGCTTTGTAAGTAGGAAAACCTGCAAAATCGGCAGTGTATCAAATACTTGTTCTCCCCACTGTATGGCTACCGGTAGTTGTTTAGCTAACTTAGTTAGCTAGCTACCTACCTAGCTAGCAAACAGAAAAATAATTAGATTTCCCTCCCACTGTAACCCAGTAGTATGTTAGCCAGCAATACACAATATGGGTTTCAGTAGATAAACTGAAGTTAGCTAGATAGCTAGCTAGGTGGCTTGCAGGAAAAATTACTTACTTAGCTAGACATCTGCCCTCTAGGTGCTGCATCGGCTGTAGCTGAGCTTCTAACGTTTGCTAAATCCAACCTTTTGTTTTAAATCATCTTCGCTATATTCCGGTTGTAGCTAATAGATGCTCCATCGTTGAATTCGTGTTGATGAGAGGAATCACTTGACGCCATTGCTCTGGTCAGTTCTTTCAGTTTTGCCCAAAGGATTGTTGTTAAGTGTCCACCTCCTTTTTAAAAAAGCCTGTCTTTTTCAAAAAAGCCAGCCTGCTCATATATTTAGCAATGAATCCGCTGATAGGAACATTGCTGAAAGACGTCCAATGGCTCTATCGAACAAGGACAACCGTATCTGCACCCACAAAAACTTAGTGCGATCAGTATAACAGCCTTCGCAAAATTACACAGAGCTGGACTACATGTATTTTTAGATCTGGAGCCCCAAATCAATACATTGGAAGCAGTCATAGGATGTATCATTCTGCGGGCAAAGCCCTGACCTGCCTTCATCTTGGGCAATTATGTGTGAAACACATCTCACGGTCCTAGAAATGCCTCGGACATTATGAAAACAAGCCCAGATTCCCCCAGGGTGAAATTCCCCTTTAACTCCCTCTCGTCAGAAGGAAACATGTTACTGGTCTTATGGGGGCAACTTATTTAAGAGGATTCAGATAGAAATGTATTGTGCAGAAACGGTATGCTCAATGCTTCTCTGCCATGTTATTGACCAGAATCATGTCTGCTCTATATTTGTATATGTCTTTCTGTGACGCGCTGAACTTTGCACACACCTAATTTGAATAAGCGCTCTGGTCTCTTTGTTCCACACCCATCTACTATTACAGCTTCAAATCACTCTTATTACCCCTTTATAACCCATGTATTGCCCATTTATTACATGTATCAACCAACCAGGATACAGCCTCTGACCACTGTTTTGTTTTGTAGTTTTCTGCCTAATCGACTGTCGTCAATGACAGTCTCCAGCAGGCAGACGGTAAGACAAGCACCATGGCAGGTGGATGTGAAAGAAAGGAGAGGAAGAAAATAAAGGAAATGGTTTGTTAGAGAGGTCTTCTGCCCAGAGGGAGGATGATGTTGATTTGAGACTTGCCATTCTTAATTGTCCATGAGGGGATAAATAAAGTTATATTGAATTGAAGCTACTAGTACTTACGCTTTGTCACCCTGAGTGGGCCGCCTTCTGGCTGACTAGAGGGGGACAGAAACTCCCCACCTTGGATAGGCAGCAGTGGAGAGAGAAGAGAAGGAGAGCGAGAAGGGGTAGACACATGCAGACAGATAGCAGGTGTTCCGGAGGGGAGGGGAGGAGAGGACAGAGGGATAGGACCATTGACACAATTGAAGGAGGAAGAAGAGAGCTTGTTAGTAGAAGACCGTAGTAGAAGACAGATGAGTGTCAAATTCAACAGGACAAATCAAATATGAGAACGCTTTCTCTCTATGGTTTTGACTATAGAGAGGCTGACATCATAGTGCTGACGCAGTGCCCCAATGCTCTGGAATGGAAAAAGATTTCGGCCATCTTACCTGGGGACAGTTCTAAACCAGCAACATCTGTGTTCTCTCTCTATGGTCAAAATGCTGTTGCAAAGTGCAAAGTTATAGCAAAGTGCAAAGTTCTCTCCCTCCCATCCCGGAGGACCTGGGCCCTAGGACCATGCCTCAGGACTACCTGGCCTGATGACTCCTTGCTGTCCCCAGTCCACATGGTCGTGCTGCTGCTCCAGTTTCCACTCTTCTGCCTGCGGCTATGGAACCCTGACCTGTTCACCGGACGTGCTACCTTGTCCCAGACCTGCTGTTTTCAACTCTCTCTCTACCGCACCTGCTATTTCAACCTCTAAATGACCGGCTATGAAAAGCCAAGTGACATTTACTCCTGGTGTACTGACCTGTTGCAACCTCTACAACCACTGTGATTATTATTTGACCCTGCTGGTCATCTATGAACATTTGAACATCTTGGAGAAAAATCTGGCCTTAATGGCCATGTACTGTTATAATCGCCACCTGGCACAGCCAGAAGGGGACTGGCCACCCCTCAGAGCCTGGTTCCTCTCTAGGTTTCTTCCTAGGTTTCTGCCTTTCGAGGGAGTTTTTCCTAGCCACCGTGCTTCTGCTTGCTGTTTGGGGTTTTAGGCTGGGTTTCTGTATAGCACTTTGTGACATCTGCTGATGTAAAAAGGGCTTTATAAATACAATTTGATTGATTGATTGATTGAGGAAGCAAGCTTTGGATAAGAGCATAACTACTCAATTGAACATTTCGCCAAATTCAAATTTCCCCCAACCATAGCAAATAACCACCATCTTTGTAACTAGAACAGAGTAGCAGACGGGGCAAAGAGCAACCATGCCAGGTAGTGTCAGTCAGTCAGGGCAAAGAGAGAGAGACGGGGCCAATTAAGCAAATGGCTGAACACTAAACCGGTTCTCAAGGTAACGATAGCCCTGAGTGAGGGCATACATTTGTAATCAGTTATCTGGGACGGTAAGGCCAGACTCATCTCTCAGTCTACAGAATGAGATAACATTGTTCCCGTTTTGCACCTGCCGCAACTCAGCTTTCCAGGAATTATTGCATTATCAGGGGGAGTGGAGAAGGAGTCTATTGACACTTCACACTGGTTTTGCCATCTGTGAAACTAGAGTAGCAAATGTAACATGAAAAAAAAAAAATTCAGAAAGCACTGTAGTCACAAGAGGAGAGAAGCACAATGCAAGAAAGAGAGGAGAAAGGAGAAAAGGAGAAAGGAAGGGGGAGTGATGACTCACTTCCTGAAGAGGAGGGGCGTCGCTGGTTGGTGCTTGAGGAAGGGCTGTACTGGTAGGTGGGCATTTCTGAAGGCAGCGGCGGGGGAGGAGGGAGTGCCCGGGTGGGATTGCTGATGGGGAGGGGGGGCAGGGGAGGAGGCAGAGGGAGGGGCAACTCTTCGGTGGTGCGGTTCTCTGGGCTGGGGGCGGGGCTGTCGGCTGACTCCTCCAATAACACAGAACCCTGATTGGATCATAAAGAATAGAATAAAAAATGTTTAGTCCATATCCCACCAGTCAAAATATATTATAACAGGAGGAAAATGATAAGGGTTGCCTGTCCATCTTAAATATAAAGGACCCCATTTTGACAGAGCTAAAATGCAGAGATTTCAAATACTATGTACGACACTTGATTGAATTGCATACACGGTACTGTTAACTTTAAACCCAAATCAATCCCTTGCCATGGACATCTTGAAAATAACAAAATGCAGCTAAAATAGTGAATATATATTTTTATATATATTTTTGTAACATCTCCCCATTTTTGCACAGTCAAAACATCACCCATCCGGATCTTATTGTGATCTCATTCCTTGACAGCTGAGAGGAAGTTGTAATAATGGTAGGAGCCAATGAACCATATCACACCTGTCTTCGCAGAAATACATGCCAATAGACATTCTAGCAGTGCGGTGCTAGGCTGGGCCAATAACATTATTGTAGTGGGAGGAGAGGGGGAGTAATACTGTGACAGATGTATGGTAGCTGACTCTAAAATGAAGGCTCAATTAGACATTTGCTGTCTTAAATCTAAGACATAACACCCAATGGGAATAATAATGGAGTTAACATGGCATAATCTAGGGTCCTTCTGGGACGTGGGGTGGGGTGGGGGGGGGATATCTGTTGCTGTGAGTGATAGCCCCCCCCACCCCTCCTCACCACCCCCCACTACAGCCTGACAGTGACACTCTCTAACACAGCTGTTACAGAGTTAATGGACTGTGACATTTAACCCCCTTCCTCCTCCTCTTTTTAGACGCGTGCCTGTCATTATGCCCCTCTTCCCCTATAATGAGGGGGGTGGGGTCATCCAGAGGCGGGTCCCACGGGGGTCCCTCTCCAACACGCGCCGGGCCCCAGCTGTCGATAATGATAAGCCGAGAGGGACGTGGGGCGCCATCTGTCCGGTCCTCGGGGACGGGTAGGGGAGTTAGGACGCCCCACGGAGGTCCTAATTGGCTCAATGTAGATTACACCAAACTGTCGATACCCATGAGATTATGGGCCGCTCCCTGGGGGGGCTGTTGACTATGCGTGCAGGACCTGATTGATACGTGTCTGTGTAAATATTCGTCTGCTCAATGTTGACCAAGAATTAGCAATTTTGCTTATTTTATTTTATTTGAGACAATATTCTTTAGGTTTAGTGAGTACAACCTTGAAACAAAACCACAAAGCCAACATGGATTATACCTGAAACAAGACATACCTTAATTACTTTTTTAAAGGTAAAGCACAGGTTTATACAAATTCAAATCTGCATTTAAAGCATTTAATTTCCCTGGTAGTGCAGTCAGTCCTGGTTAGCTTCACTTTGTAAGCTATGGAATTGTACTCAGTTTATTTGGGTCTGTGTTCTGCAGGTGAGTTTGCACAACAGGACGGAGACTCTGGCGGTGATGGAAATGAGAGTGCAGCAGTTAGTAAGTTGGCATTGGATGGCAACCAAATGGCAAACAAGGGTACACAGCGTGAGACACACAGGCAAACACTGCTGTGTGTGGTGACCATAGAAATAGCATTACTTTCTATAACAATGATATTTCTATGGCGGTGACCCAAGGCTAACGCAACACGATGGCCACAGCCAAAATACACCTAACTCTGTCTCACCCTACATAGCCACACATAGCCCCAGGTGCACAACTCCAGTCCTTGAGGGCCAAAGTGTACACTGGTTTTCCTCCTTGCCTTTTCAAATCAGAGACTAAATTATACCCCTGGCCTATCAATGACATGAAGGCATCCATTAAATGTCAGGGAACAATTCAAACAATAGCAATACTGCAGCCCTTAAGGACAGTAGTTTATTTTATGTTTGTGTTAATCTATCCTTTATAGTATACAATAGAGATGGGATCTTCATATTTTCTACAAGGGAGACCCTGCCTCGCGACAGAGTAGTGCTGCACTGTGCTGGCTTGTGAGGTGGGCCAGCAAGCCCTGGGTTGAGGTGTTGATTAAAGCCTGGGAGGGACAGAGTTCTGCTAGACTAGAGGGCAGTCACTAGGGGGTGCACTGACCGCTACAGGAGCCAGTCCTGTTTGTGCCAGCCAGTTGACTGTAGGGGGGCATGGTATGGTAGCCATCATGATGCTGTGCCGCTGACTTGACTATTACAGAACTGGTCTTGTGTATGTCACAGAACATCCAGACAAAATATAAAAAAAGTTAAGAGGAATAGCCCATGAACCCCCCCAAAACAAATGTCTCCCTCTTCTACAGTGAATACACTACGGTCCTGGAGAGAAACTGGGTGAGCAAGGCTTGTGTTCCAGCCCAGTACAATCACGCCTGTTGATCAACTAATCACGGTCTTAGGTATGGACCACGATTAGTTGAACCAGGTCTATAGTGCTGGGCTGGAACAAAAGCCTGCACATCCAGTTTGCTCTGCAGGACTGGAGTTGGAGAACCCTGGTTGTCTGGTCCTGTTTACCTCCTTGTTATGCGCCATGGTTCGGCTCCCACGATGGTCGACCCCGTCGCTACCCAGGGCTTTGTAGTAGTCCCCCGTGCTGGGCTGCTTGTTGAAGTTCCGAGACTTTCTGTTGGAGTCCACCCGGCGCAGCCTATCGTGGTTCTCTTCTGGAGTCAGTTGCTGGGTAGAAACATGGGAGGGGCCAATGAGCAGTGAGTAAATAAATATGTTGGGGTTTTGTCTGAGTTTGCGTGTTGTTTTTTTGGCTTGCCATTTGGGTCTTTTGAAATAGACAGTCTGGCCAAATTTGGGGTTTAGTAGCTGTGTGGAAGGAAGACTTAACTATAAAAGCTATGGTACTTCAAAAGTAGGAGTACGATTTTTTAAGTAATCAGATCTTCTTTTGTTCCATGTGATATACAGTTGCAAAGCGTAGACCACAGAACATTCACAAAATAAAAATACGTCTTCATCGCCTAACATGAAACCTATCTACCCAAAAAGGACAACATTGTGTTTTGTCGACATTTGAGGGTTAGAAAACGTTGTGTAAGAAATTGTCACCTCTAGAGGCTTTAGTGACCCGAACAGAAGCAGCTTTAACAGCACCAGGAAAAAAAGGCTTTTCTTCTTTGCCTCTGGGTTAAAGCATCACCATTAATATTGCATAAAAGCATTTGGGGTCAAAGAAAATAAGAATTCACATGTACACAGTTCCTGTTCAAGGTAAGAAGGGTCAGAGATCAGTAACATGGCCCTCTACTGTATCTCCGGGCTGCTCACTTTCCCATTCCTAGCTCTCTAGGCCACCTGTTGAGAAGGAAGCTCAGACACCTGACAACAGTTTATCCTTAAGGACCCATGTTTCAAAGATAGCTAGGACCTTTCATGATACTGCGGTAGTCCAGGGTTGGGGACAATTCCATTTCAAATCAGTCAGTTCGGGAAGTTAAAATGTAGTGCTTTTCCGCCTACGTCTTTTTGGGGGTACAGTATTTACCTAATGCAAAATATTGCATTACAACTATTTGCATTGGAATCATTGCAACTTTGACTCTAGCAAAAGCTGGAATGCGTGGGCCTTTTCTTTCCATCTCCTCAACTCAGTTAAGTATTGCCACTTTTGGCCAGGCTTACTCAGTGTGAGTGGACAGCCTAAGTGTGTGATTGCTTAAGTTATGCTCACAAAAACACGTTAAAAAAAGTTGCACTGTACGAAATAACACACGGCACCTAAGCAGCAGTTTGAGGTCAAAACAATTTATTCTTATGGGCTCTGTACTTATCACTATAGACAATTATATTTTTTTACAAGTCCACAGAGTATAACCAACCAGATACAGGATTATGCTATATTACTAAGTGACATTGCTGTTGAGTAGAAGCCATGGGGTCAACTTCCTAAATTCAGACACCCACTTTGCCTGTCAAATCGCACCAAAACAAGAGCATCACAACTGCCATTGCCATTTTCATCGCATTCATTTCGTTTTCAAAAGGCACCGTGGCAAAAGCTAGAGAGACATTCAACAGATTCAAAAATCTAAGACTGGCAGAAATAATTGACCATGACCTCGCTCTTCCCCTTCGTATTGTCCTGTTGTTTCTTCTCTTCTCTTGTCCTTTGTGGCTTTATGGGTGTATTTGCATTGTTGACTCACGTCTGCTGTCAAAGACGAGGCCCCCAAGTAGCACTTAGAGAAGTGTGTGTGTGTGTGTGTGTGTGTGTGTGTGTGTGTGTGTGTGTGTGTGTGTGTGTGTGTGTGGGTGTGTGTGTGTGTGCGCCCGTGCGTGCAAACAGTGGGTAATGCATTTTTCGTCATGAATCTTGTTATGGGGCAGCTCTGCAGTGGTCACTAGCTGGCACAGCCACAAAGTCATATAATCTGATCTTAAACATAACCCTAACCACACTGCTAACCCTAATGCCTAACCCTGACAAATTAAGACCAAAAAGCTCATTTTTGTTTACAGACATTTTTACAACATAGCCAATTTGGACTTTGCAGCTGATCTATCTAAAAAAGGGAAATTGCTCAGTTCTGCCTCCAGGACAAGACCATAACCACCCTCAACCCCAACCCCTCCCACCACACTGACAGACACGGTTATCTGTGTTCATTTAGCCGTTTCGGTCTTTTGTTTTTACTTTACTATGGTCAGTGTGGTTATGCTGTGGCATACATCTAGTTTGCATGGACAACTACTAGATCAGATCTACGGTTGGTTTCTCATGGTTGCAGAAGCGATGAGCATTTAAATGTCCCATCATACATAGTAAATAATTCAATATGAAAGATGTGAGCAAGTATA
The DNA here is from genome assembly GCF_964263955.1 of Coregonus lavaretus. NCBI lineage: Eukaryota > Metazoa > Chordata > Actinopteri > Salmoniformes > Salmonidae > Coregonus > Coregonus lavaretus. Next base: position 44,199,284 of record NC_140009.1, on the reverse strand, counting down.
TTTTATAATGAACAAATATATAAACGCAACATGTAAAGTGTTGGTCCCATGTTTCATGAGCTGAAATAAATAGATCCAAGAAATGTTTCATATGCACAAAAAGCTTATTTCTCTCAAACTTTGTGCACAAATGTGTTTACATCCCTGTTAGTGAGTATTTCTCCTTTGCCAAGATTATACATCCACCTGACAGGTGTTGCATATCAAGAAGCTGATTCAACAGCATGACACAGATGCACCTTGTGCTGGGGACAATAAAAGGCCACGGAAATGTGCAGTTTTGTCACACAACACAATGCCACAGATGTCTCAAGTTGAGGGAGCATGCAATTGGCATGCTGACTGCAGGAATGTCCACCAAAGCTGTTGCCAGGGAATTTGATGTTCATTTCTCTACCATAAGCCGCCACTAACGTCATTTTAGAGAATTTGGCAGTACGTCCAACTGGCCTCACAACCGCAGACCATGTGTAACCACGCCAGGACCTCCACATCCGGCTTCTTCACCTGTCTGAGACTAGCCACCCGGACAGCTGATTAAACTGTGGGTTTGCACAACCAATGAATTTCTGCACAAACTGTCAGAAACCGTCTCAGGGAAGCTCATCTGCGTGCTCGTCGTCCTCACCAGGGTCTTGACCAGACTGCAGTTCGGTGTTGTAACTGACTTCAGTGGGCAAATGCTCACCTTCGATGGCCACTGGCACGCTGGAGAAGCGTGCACTTCACAGATGAATCCCGGTTTCAACTGTACCGGGCAGATGGCGTCGTGTGGGCGAGTGGTTTTCTGATGTCAACGTTGTGAACATAGTGCCCCACGGTGGAGGTGGGGTTATGGTACGGGCAGGCAATTTGAATGCACAGAGATACCGTAACGAGATCCTGAGGCCCATTGTCATGCCATTCATCCGCCGCCATCACCTCATGTTTCAGCATGATAATACATGGCCCCATTAAGGATACTGTATGTACACAATTCCTGGAAGCTGAACATGTCCCAGTTCTTCCATGGCTTGCATACTCAGACATTTGACCCATTGAGCCCGTTTGGGATGCTCTGGATCGACATGTACGGCAGCGTGTTCCAGTTCCTGCCAATATTCAGCAACTTCACACAGCCATTGAAGGGTAGGACAACATTCCACAGGCCACAATCAACAGCCTGATCAACTCTATGTGAAGGAGATGTGGCGCACTGCATGAGGCAAATGGTGGTCACACCAGATACTGACTGGTTTTCTGATCCACGCCCCTACTTTTATTTTTATTTATATTTTTTTTAAGGTATCTGTGACCAATAGATGCATATCTGTATTCCCAGTCATTTGAAATCCATAGATTAGGGCCTAATGAATTCATTTCAATTGACTGATTTCCTTATATAAACTGTAACTCAGTCAAATCTTTGAAATTGTTGCATGTTGCGTTTATATTTTTGTTCAGTGTAGTCTTTCAGTGAGGGGACCATTGAATGAAAAAGCCTCCATTGAGAAACAGATTGGGAATTTAGCCAGGACACCAGGGTTAACACCCCTACTCTTACGATAACTGAAATATAGTGACCACAGAGTAAGGACACCCGTTTAACCCTGGCGTTGCAAGTGCCATGCTCTACCACAGAGAGAGAGCACATCACCCCCTCCCCCTAACTAACAAAGCAAGTGCACATAGACACGCATGTCGGCATAAACCAAGAGATAGGCTAGCTCGCAAAACACCCTCCGCTCCCCTTTAAAACAACCAAGTCAATCACAAAAAAGCTGTGGTCACTTTCAGGCTTACCGTTTAAAATTCCCTTTCCCCTCAGTAGTCCCTTTGGTCTTGACAGATCCAACCCAGAAGCCCAGAGGTGCACTGAGAGCAGCCGTCACCAGATCTCCTCATCCCCTTGCGCTCTACTGTGCCACTACCTGCCCCTCTCCCTTTGCCCACAGGCCCTCATCAATAAGGCACATCTATTGCAACAACAGTGACATCAGCGCTGCAGGCCGCTGACCAACAACCAACCCACAGCGTGACACATGCCCGGTTGAGCTCTTATGCAAAGTATGGAGCAGTAAAGGGTTCAGGCAGGGCAGGCACAGCACAGCCTTCATGGCTGCCCACACGCAAATCTCCCAGGGCATAAGGATTAGAATAATTCCTGCCAGCTCCATTTTGATTAGCTATGAATGGCCAGACAACACTTTGTTGACAACTAGCTACTATTACACGCTTCATTATTGTAGAGGGAGTCGATCATAAAACACTGTCAGTCATAATACATTGGGAGTTTAAATCTGGGTCTTTGATTGGCCAATGTACACAGGACATCACCTGCCACATAACAAACAAAGATGGAATGAGGGGAGGTTGAATTCAAGCAAATCTGCACTGTGGAAACCTGTATTGCAGAAAAAAAACATACCTAGCGCTAGCACTACACAAATGGACCCTCTGAGTTTGTTTGTACTTAACGTAACTTCAGTGAAGATAAGTCCAGGGGTACTGATGGGTAGATAATATTAGTGATTTCCCAGGATGATGTTACCCTGCTCTGCCGTTTCTATGGCGTCCTAGGCAGATGGGGACCCTAGACACAGGGAAAAACTCTCTCCTGTGTGTGTGAGCTAGCAAGCGTGCGTCACGGGGATCGTCACCAAGGTACCGTGACAGGAGGTGAGCTCATTAAGTAGCCCCTCCCCCCTGGGCCCGACGACACACACCCAGACCATGGCAACTCCCCTCACCATGGAGACGTGCCATAGCAACAAGGTTGTTATGTTGTTACAGTATGTGAATACTGTAATACGTAAGCCTAAACCTGAATTGATGTAATCATGTTTCATACTCCATCATTCAGGGGCCACTTATGACAGAGATGTGACTTGGTAGCCAATTGTTGGCCTTTACACTAACTGTCACCTTTAAATAAATTGTGCTTTATGACAAATATAATATCTGTGGACCAGGAATAAAAAAATAATAAAAAAAAACATAAATGTGCCCGAGTCTGCGTAGTGGTTAGCCCCCCAGACTCCGGACCTATACTCCTGGTGATGTGGGTATGAATCTAGTCTCAGTCCTTCCTCTCCGGCTCCCCTCTCCATAGTTATTTTTTTAATATATTTTTTATCGTCCATAATATAAGCTTGGGAGGGAAGTTGTTTTGAGCTATGGAGCCCACTCACAATGTGATCAGAGTAATTACTGTAATTAACGTCAGACCTGTCACCCTGCTTATCAAGAGGTGCCAATGGGGAGGGCCGGCTCGTAATGAGGATCCTCGTTAGCGCAATAACATTGTATGGATTGGAGAATCCCTCTTCTCGTCGGCCTCCACGCTGGGAACAAGGGAAATTGTTACACTGTTACACTGACTGGCCAAGTGATTAGTGGCTGGCATGATAGGGAAAATGGCCCCCCGACTCGCTGCAACCCAAACACTGTGGTTCCTGACCCCACTAAGAATCTGTGTCACCTCGCTCCGCTAGGCGCTAAACTCTCTGGAAATGTCTTTTTAGCCCCCATTTTCAAACGCCTCGGTGGAGCAGACACTATTACAGTGCCTTCAGAAAGTACTCATACCCCTTGACTTATTCCACATTGTTGTGTTACAGCCTGAATTCAAAATTGATTAAATATATGTATTTTTTCCTCACCCATCTACACATGTTTTTTGAAATCTTTGCAAATGTATTGAAAACGAAATACAGGAATCTAATTTACATAAGTATTCACACCCCTGAGTCAATTATTTTGTGGCAAGTCTCTAAGGGCTTTGCACACCTGGATTGTACAATATTTGCCCATTATTCTTTAAAAAAATTATTCAAGCTCTGTCAAGCTGATTGTTGATCATTGCCAGACAGCCATTTTCAAGTCTTGCCATAGCCGATTTAAGTCAAAACTTTAACTAGGCCACTCAGGAACATTACATGTTGTCTTGGTAAGCAACTCCATTGTAGATTTGGCCTTGTGTTTTAGGTTAAAGGTGAATTAGTCTCCCAGTGTCTGTTGGAAAGCAGACTGAACCAAGTTTCCTCTAGGTTTTTGCCTGTGCTTATAGCTATATTCTGTTTATTTCTATCCCACAAAAACTCACTAGTCCTTGCCGATGAGAAGCATGCCACCAACATGATTTAAAATATGAAGAGTGGTACTCAGTGATATGTTGTGTTGGATTTCCCCCTATCGTAATGCTTTGTATTCAGGACAAAAAGTTAATTTCTTTGCCACTTTTTTTGCAGTATTACTTTAGTTGCTTGTTGCAAACAGGATGCATGTTTTGGAATAATTTTTTTCTGCACAGGCTTCCTTCTTTTCACTGTCATTTAGGTTAGTATTGTGGAGTAACTACAATGTTGTTGATCCATCCTCAGTTCTCATATTACAACCATTAAACTCTTTAAAATCACCATTGGCCTCATGGTGAAATCCCTGAGCAGTTTCCTTTCTCTCCGGCAAATGAGTTAGGAAGGACGCCTGTATCTTTGTAATGACTGGGTGTATTGATAAACTATCCAAATCCTAATTAATAACTTCATAATGCTCAAAGGGATATTCAGTGTCTGCTTTTCTTTAGTTTTACACATTTACTAATCAGTGCCCTTCTTCGCGAGGCATTGAAAAACATCCCCTGTCTTTGTGGTTGAATCTGTGCTTGAATTTCACTACTCGATTGAAGGACCTTACAGATAACTGTATGTGTGGGGTACAGAGATGGGGTAGTCATGCAAAAATCCTGTTAACCACTATTATTGAACATGGAATGAGTCCATGCAACTTATGTGATTTGTTAAGACCTGTGATCAAGCAGATACAGGAGATGGACAGTAATGAACTGATTTTGTACAGCCATGAAAACCTGCATTCACAATTGCCTTTGCCAATTGAAGGCTCTGAGAGTTCCCTCTCCTAATATGGGGTGGGGTAAGCTGGTCCTAGATCTGTATCTGAATTGTTGCTGAACTGTATCTGAGCTGTTTGTTCTTATGGCGGGCTAATAGTGGGGTCTGTTTGATCAACTTAGCAGTCTTATCTGAATGAATGAGCAGTGAGGAGCATTCAATCACGCAATCACACCAACTGGGTCCACTAGGCCAGGCCGTCCACCCGTTCTCCATTGGCTCCCTGTCAACCCATCCTGTGGCATCATGTGCCTGGGATATTTCTACGCTATGCTATTCCATGCTAGGATATTATCCTAGCGTGGCATCGAAAGGCTCTGTGAGGACTTGGCCATTTGTCACCAGCACCCAGAGAAAACCAAAAGAACAGCAATTTTTAGACTGGGGGCTCAATGGCATCGAATGGTTAGGTTGAGAGGAAATCTATCTCCTTAATTCCTGGTTACAGAATGTTCTCTCAATGGACACAGAAGATGTTGTCTTCAAAAAGGCTTCTTAGTTAATAGGATAGCATGTACAAGTGACTTAATAGTGTGTGTGTGTGTGTGTGTGTGTGAGAGATTGGGGTTAGAGTGTGTGAGACAACATGAAGCCTTTGTGTGCAAGTGAGAGCTTGACAGTGTGTGCGTTTTCATCTCTACACCAGGGATTGGTTAACATGAAAACAACAGGACTGTGTCCCTTGAGGAACCCGAGTTGTGCCCTTCTGCTTTTCACCAGTAAAGGAAGAGCGAAAGCTCACCTTCTCCTCCACATGCCTCAGGTTGCTCTTCACCTTCAGATAGATATCGGCGGAGTCCGCAGGGGGCTGTGGCGGTGGGTATCCGGGGGGAGGCAGGAGCGGTTGGGAGGGGGAGTCAGGGAGAGGGGGTGGGGGAGGCGGCTGAGCCCTCACGTCAGGGTTGAGCATGTCAATGTAGGTCTGCATGTCATTGATGGCTGACTCCGCTGGGCCTCCGCCTGCGACAAGGACACAATTGGTCAGAGGTGAGATTTCTGTCACAAAATGGATGAGGTGGTTATAGAAATAGCTAGAATTCCTTGAACAGACATCACCATTCAAGTCAATGGGTGGGTGATGGGTGGACTAACGGCCATTATAGGAATTATATTTCTAAGGACATAGAATCACCCAGGTTGGGTATTGCACATTATAGCTGGTGGATGATTTCATTTCATCCACATAATTATGTAAAGTGCTTTGCACAACTGGAAAAGCGCTATAAAATCCATTATATTATGTTGTAAACACACCTTTTCAAATAATAGTGCAGGGGTGGAACAAAAGCCTGCACACCCAGTAGCTCTCCAGGATCGCATTTGGAGACGCTTGGTCTGGAGAGCATGCAGGGGATTGATATTTGGTTGATTCAGACATATTTCTCCTACCTGCCACTAGAGGGAAGCACTAGTATGGAGCGCTGCTGTGGCATCACACAAAGGAATGCAAATTGTTACATGGAATTTGTTCCAGTCAGATGAGCGGTGGAAGTTCCCACAATTGTTATGATAACAGTGTACACATTACCGAATCAAAGATGTCATGTCATGTTTGGGGGCACACACACACTCTAAAGTTGGCTAAAGCACAAACTGTTTTTCATATCAGGTTAGGAAAATCATACAAATAGTGTATTCATAGATCCCGGCACCGATTGCCTCACCATAGCACGAAAATGACTATTTTTCCCCTGTGAAATCTGAACTAGCCAGTTCAGGAAGTTAATCGAAATAGTATGTGTGTGTGTGTGTGTGTGTGTGTGTGTGTGTGTGTGTGTGTGCGCATGTGTGTGCGCGGGTGGTGTGCATATTTAAGTGCATCTGTGTGTGTGTGCATGTTTAAGTGCGCGTGCGTGTGCGTGTGTGTGTGCGTGTGCGTGTGAGACTGACCGGCGGGGGCTCGTGATGAGGGGGGCGAGCCGCTCCGCTTTTCTCCCGTGCTACACTGGCTGGAGCTGGCTGAGTCGTAGTTGGACAGGGTGCTGGAGGGCGAGCACATGTCGAAGTGGGCCGGTTGCTGGGCCTGCCCCGACCCCGCCAGGAGCATCGTGTTGTTGGGGGACGACAGGCCCGAGTCAGGCTGCTTGCTGTACTCCAGGTCGGCCGATGGGTCCCTGGAAAGCACACGGTGCTCCACACTCTGGATAAAGACAACCACAACGAGGGGTTAACAAAACATGGCCAACCAGGAACCTGGGGGAGAGCAACCTAACCTAGCCTGGGAGTGGGATTGAAAAGGTACATTTCCTGAAGAAAATGTGTGTGCTTGCTTGTCTTGGGGTGTGTTCAGTGAGGTCAAACATTTTGAATGTTATATATCGAAATGTAACGAATACAGTTGACACGACTTCCTATTCTACATGATGGATAATCGTATCTTACTGTATGTACAACGCACAAAAGGTTGTTATGAAACAGAGTTTTGTCTTCACAAAAGTAATTACACAACCCTTATGGAGACACCGCACAATGGTTGTGTAAACATCTTTGTGCAGACAAAAACTCTTCAATATCAGAATCAGATGTATCACAACCAGTGTCAAATGCGTTGTACAAGCTGAGTGTGTATGGGGTCTAACATTTTGTAATGTTCTGTAACATCTTGTAACATTGCACCCTCCTGAACAGGTCCCAGGTCAGTAGTCAAAACAACACCATAACAAATTACAATAATTTGCGTGCCTACTCCCAGCTGGCACGAGCCACACAACTTAGAATGTTTAAACTGTAGCCACGGGAGCCAGCATGTGTCCCGACGCTCCACTAGTCGACCTGTCGCTCCACTAATGACAATTACTGCCATTTACACTCTCCTCTGCCTGGCAAGGCCCTCATGGGCAAAGCCCCACGGGGTGGCATGAGAAATAATAACACACCCACCGGGACTCCCTAAGGTATGTGAGAAACATGCCCCGCCCCTCAACCATTTCTCTCCAACTTCACTATTCACTGCCGGCTGGAAGAGGAGATTGTTGATCGAGCTTTGAGTTCAGCAATTAAAAGGGGAACTATAAGAGTGGAACAGACAGACAGCATATTATCTTTACATTCAAGCTGGAATCAGGGCTCCCCCAATGTGACAATTTTTTTTGCTGTGCGACCAGTATCTTTTATTTTGGGAACACTGTGCGACTAAAAATGACCCCCCCCCCAAAAAAACAACAAAAAAAACAATTGCGTAACAATAACAACACTCTTCTCTTCACTGCTCAAACAAGACAGGTTTACAAATCATAATGCTACAAATGTTTAAATGTAGCTAATTAAATCAAATCACATGCTACACAAACTTTCCCTCAGAGCTGTGCCACCCCTTTCTGTCAAATAAGTAATGGCATTAGCTAGCAAGCTAGCTAGCAAGAACAACAACAACGAAATGCGGCGGAATTGAAGCTTTTCTTAGCAAAAAACAAATGATGAAATTATCAACCACAACCAGAAGAAGATGAGGACAATGTCGGATATGCTGCTACCGATCCACCACCTCAGAAAAATAAAAAGATCTACATGTTTCGAGAGGGGTGGCTTCGCGAATTCAAGTGGCTAAGGAGGGACAAAACTAGCAACACAATGTTCTGCGAGTACTGTCGGAAGTGTGGAGTAAAAGCAGCAGGGAAGACTTATTTTGCTACTGGGTCAACCTAAAACACAAGTCATTGCTAAAACATAACATAAGCTAAAAGCACATCAAGTGCCGGGACAAGTGCATTGGGGGAAGGGGGCAGGAACAACATCACTACATCTACTACCAGGCAGCCATATTTGACAGGCAACAGGTGGCAGCCCAAGCCGGTCAACAAGCAGAGCTAACTCAGCTACAGATTAAATTGAACACCGTTTACTGTATTGCCAAAGAGGAGATGGCTTTTACCAAATTCAGACCCATGTTACTCATCCAGAAAAATTATGGATTACAAATCAACCCAACATATGGAAATGAGGTGTCCTGCGCAAACAGATTGCAGTTGTACTTTTAAATACAAAAGGTTGTTTAATTCACCTATATAAATATGTTTGCTGTTGCACTTTTCAATACAATTATTAAAAGTTGTTTTTATTCTAATGTCTTGCCCACTCACTAGTGAGTTCTACATCAAGGTAACAACTGATGACAGTCATTTGTAGTAATAAAAAAAAAAAAAAGTATATACAGTGGGGGAAAAAAGTATTTAGTCAGCCACCAATTGTGCAAGTTCTCCCACTTAAAAAGATGAGAGAGGCCTGTAATTTTCATCATAGGTACACGTCAACTATGACAGACAAAATGAGAAGAAAAAAATCCAGACAATCACATTGTAGGATTTTTTATGAATTTGCATATTATGGTGGAAAATAAGTATTTGGTCAATAACAAAAGTTTCTCAATACTTTGTTATATACCCTTTGTTGGCAATGACACAGGTCAAACGTTTTCTGTAAGTCTTCACAAGGTTTTCACACACTGTTGCTGGTATTTTGGCCCATTCCTCCATGCAGATCTCCTCTAGAGCAGTGATGTTTTGGGGCTGTCGCTCGGCAACACAGACTTTCAACTCCCTCCAAAGATGTTCTATGGGGTTGAGATCTGGAGACTGGCTAGGCCACTCCAGGACCTTGAAATGCTTCTTACGAAGCCACTCCTTCGTTGCCCGGGCGGTGTGTTTGGGATCATTGTCATGCTGAAAGACCCAGCCACGTTTCATCTTCAATGCCCTTGCTGATGGAAGGAGGTTTTCACTCAAAATCTCACGATACATGGCCCCATTCATTCTTTCCTTTACACGGATCAGTCGTCCTGGTCCCTTTGCAGAAAAACAGCCCCAAAGCATGATGTGTCCACCCCCATGCTTCACAGTAGGTATGGTGTTCTTTGGATGCAACTCAGCATTCTTTGTCCTGCAAACACGACGAGTTGAGTTTTTACCAAAAAGTTATATTTTGGTTTCATCTGACCATATGACATTCTCCCAATCCTCTTCTGGATCATCCAAATGCACTCTAGCAAACTTCAGACGGGCCTGGACATGTACTGGCTTAAGCAGGGGGACACGTCTGGCACTGCAGGATTTGAGTCCCTGGCGGCGTAGTGTGTTACTGATGGTAGGCTTTGTTACTTTGGTCCCAGCTCTCTGCAGGTCATTCTTGCGTGGAGCCCCAGATCGAGGGAGATTATCAGTGGTCTTGTATGTCTTCCATTTCCTAATAATTGCTCCCACAGTTGATTTCTTCAAACCAAGCTGCTTACCTATTGCAGATTCAGTCTTCCCAGCCTGGTGCAGGTCTACAATTTTGTTTCTGGTGTCCTTTGACAGCTCTTTGGTCTTGGCCATAGTGGAGTTTGGAGTGTGACTCTTTGAGGTTGTGGACAGGTGTCTTTTATACTGATAACAAGTTCAAACAGGTGCCATTAATACAGGTAACGAGTGGAGGACAGAGGAGCCTCTTAAAGAAGAAGATACAGGTCTGTGAGAGCCAGAAATATTGCTTGTTTGTAGGTGACTAAATACTTATTTTCCACCATAATTTGCAAATAAATTCATTAAAAATCCTACAATGTGATTTTCTGGATTTGTTTTCCTCCATTTGTCAGTCATAGTTGACGTGTACCTATGATGAAAATTACAGGCCTCTCTCATCTTTTTAAGTGGGAGAACTTGCACAATTGGTGGCTGACTAAATCCTTTTTTCCCCACTGTATTTCTTTCTGGTGCTCCATACTTTTTAAATGTATGAGCACCAGTGCTACCAATGAAAAGTTAATTTCGTGCCCTGGCTGGAATAGACTTAATCTTAGTCTCATCTAGGTTTCCCCCTACGCATTTCACCTGGGTGGGTTGTATTCATTAGGCACCAGAGGAAGAAAACTGACTACTTGAAGTTGTCCAATAAGAAACTCTAATTTTCGTTTTCCGTATAATTTTTTTTCACTACAGTGCATCCTATTGAATGAATCATGTGTCTCACCATGTTCTCAACAGTGCGCAGGTACTTGGCACACTGGGCGTGCCCGTTGTACTCTGCCAGGTCGGCCGACGAGAAGCCGTCCTGGTCCCGTATGCCCAGGTCCACCCCATTCACCACCAGGATCTGACAGCACTGGGAGAGAGAGAGAAAGAGAGGGGAGGGAGAGAAAGAAAAAAATGTTATTGTCCGTTCTTTTTAGGAGTAAGCAGATTGTCAAACCTTCATTCCGACCTTTTGACATCCCGGGATATTCGGTAATACCGGCACTGCACACAAGGGGCGCTATTTTCAAACCCCACTGAGCCTCTGAATCCGAAGGTTAGCAATGCTAACAAGTACATGTTAAATCCCATAGTGAATGCTAGCTACATGCTAACGAGCGCATTGTGAACATTTTATGCAGTCTGACAAACTATTTGCAGGACAGACATCCCAGCTCAAAGTTATACAAGTAACAAAAAAAATGCTACTCAGTTTGCCACAAAATAAATATTAGACAGCAAGGCTCTTGATCCAGGGCGGGATTCTCTGCTGTCACCAAAAGAAGCTTGATTTTGCTAGAAGCTAACCACTTAGCTAGATAACTAGGTACTACATTTGCAAACCAAATGCACAACTGCAGAGCATTTAGCACATTTTACACGGTCAACTTAATAGTCATAAGATATCTAGCTGGCAAACATTTAGTTGTGAATTCAATACTGTAACTAGATATCCTGGCATGCTGCACAACAGTGAGTGACTCACAAGGATCCGGTCTCTCGTTGATGTGTGCTTGTAAACAAACACCATGTGATTGGGGACTACCGGTAAGCTTCATAATGAAAACTAATGTGGCAGGTGAAATTAAGAACGCAATCTGCTTTATCTCCTGACGTTTTGCACAAGTTGACCGCAGATATTTACTTAAAAAGTAGCTACAAATATTCAAATGTAATAAACATCAAATATATCGTTTCAACGGTACTGACGGAATTGAAAAAACATCCCGTGGCCATTTCCAAATACCCGGTATACCGCCCAAGCCTTCGGCTTACAGGTATATTTTTCTGGGTGATTTAAATACTGACTGGCTTTCATCAAGTTGCCCACTCAAGAAAAAGCTTCAAAACTGTAACCAGTGACTAAAACCTGGTTCAGGTTATCAGTCAACCTACCAGGGTACTTACAGACAGCACAGGAATGAAATCGTCAACATATATTGACCACATCTTTACTAATGCTGCAGAAAATGTGCTTTAAAGCAGTATCCAAATCCATCAGATGTAGTGATCACAATATAGTAGCCATTACTAGGAAAACCAAAGTTCCAAAGGCTGGGCCTAATATAGTGTATAAGAGGTCATACAATAAGTTTTGTAGTGATTGCTATGTTGTTGATGTAAATAATGTTTGTTGGTCGGTGGTGTGTAATGAGGAGCAACCCAGAGGCTGCACTTGACACATTTATGAAATTGCTTATTCCAGTTACTAATAATCATGCACCCATCAACAATGACAAGCCACCTGGGTCTGACAACTTGGATGGAAAATTACTGAGGATAATAGCGGACGATATTGCCACTCCTATTTGCCATATCTTCAATCTAAGCCTACTAGAAAGTGTGTGCCCACAGGCCTGGAGGGAAGCAAACGTAATTCCACTACCCAAGAATAGTAAAGCCCCCTTTACTGGCTCAAATAGCTGACCAATCAGCCTGTTACCAACCCATAGTAAACTTTTGGAAAAAATGGTGTTTGACCAGATACAATACTATTTTACTGTAAACACATTGACAGACTTTCAGCACGCTTATAGGGAAGGACATTCAACAAGCACAACACTTACACAAAGAGAAATTGATGATACAATTGATGATAAAAAGATTGTGGGAGCTGTTTTGTTAGACTTCAGTGTGGCTTTTGACATTATCGATCATAGTCTGCTGCTGGAAAAACGTGTGTTATGGCTTTCCACCCCCTGCTATATTGAGGATAAAGAGTTACCTGTCTAACTGAACACAGAGGGTGTTCTTTAATGGAAGCCTCTCCAACAAAATCCAGGTAGAATCAGGAGTTCCCCAGGGCAGTTGTCTAGGCCCTTTACATTTCTCAATCTTTACTTATGACATGCCACTGGCTTTGAGTAAAGCCAGTGTGTCTATGTATACGGATGACTCAACACTATACATGTCAGCTACTACAGCGAGTGAAATCACTGCAACACTTAACAAAGTTAGTTTCAGAATGGGTGGCAAGGAATAAGTTCTAAATATTTCAAAAACTAAAAGCATTGTATTTGGGACAAATCATTCACTAAACCCTAAACCTCAACTAAATCTTGCAATAAATAATGTAGAAATTGAGCAAGTTGAGGTGACTAAACTGCTTGGAGTACCCCTGGATTGTAAAACTGTCATGGTAAAAACATGTTGATACAACAGTAGCTAGAATGGGGAGAAGTCTGTCCATAATAAAGCGCTGCTCTGGCTTTTTAACAACACTATCAACAAGGCAGGTCCTACAGTTTTGTCGCACCTGGACTACTATTCAGTCTAGTGGACAGGTGCCACATAGAGGGACCTCGGACAATTACAATTGGCTCAGAACAGGGCAGCACAGCTGGCCCTTAAATGTACACGAAGAGCTAACAATAATATGCATGTAAATCTCTCATGGCTCAAAGCGGAGGAGAGATTGACTTCATCACTACTTGTTTTTGTAAGAAGTGTTGACATGCTGAATGCGCCGAGGTGTCTGTTTAAACTACTAGCACACAGCTCAGACACCCATGCATACCCCACAAGACATGCCACCAGAGGTCTCTTGACGATCCCCAAGTCAAGAACAGACTATGGGAGGCACACAGTACTATGTAGAGCCATGGCTAGATGGAACTCTATTCCACATCAGGTAACTGATGCAAGGAGTAGAATCAGATTAAAAAAAACACCTTATGGAACAGCAGGGACTGTGAAGAAACACACAGGCACAGACACACGCTTACACATGATAAGACACGCACTCTACACACACACGTACACATGGATTTTGTATTGTAGATATGTGGTAGTAGAGTAGAGGCCTGAGGGCACACACTTAATGTGTTGTGAAAAGTGTTTTGAAATGTAATAAAATATATAACTGCCTTAATGTTTCTGGACCCCATGAAGAGTAGCTGCTGCCTTGAAATCAGCTAATGGGGATCCTTAACAAATACAAATACAAGCATGCGGCTCATATTCATAGCAAACATACAGAAAACATAAAAACAGTAGGCTAACATACTAACAACATAATCATCAACAACAGAGAAATTGAGAGAGAGAGGAGGGGGAGAAGGAGAGAGTCAGAAACTACTGCAAAAGAAAGAGATACTGGAAGAGAGAGAGACAGAGACAACAAAGACGGATGTCAGCTCGTAAAAAAAATAACTTTGCGTCTAACGTTAGGAAGGGAAACAATATCAACTTGCTGCACTCACTCAAACGCATGGTGTAATGTGCCCACTTGGCTATTTCTCGACTTGTATGAAGTTACCTGTGTAATTCCCATCCCCCTTGCTGTCTTGACCCATTGTCATGTGCTCTCCTATAGACACCTCTCCTACAGATCCCTCCCTATATACGGTTATAAACTGGCAACCCACACACACACACACACAGACAAACACACCTCCAGCTCCCCGTTCTCGGCGGCGTCGTGTAGCGGCGTTCCACCCCAGCTGTCGGTGATGATCTCGCCGCCGTGCAGTAGCAGCCAGCTGAGCACCTTGGCATGGCCGCGGCTGGCGGCAAAGTGCATGGCCGTGGCACCGTCACCGCCCTGGTCTGACAGGCTGATCTCTGTGAAGCTCATCTGCAACGGCCAATAGTAGAGGTTGAACAGTAGGTATCGCGAGCTGCCATTTGGTTCGGCAACACTTTGTTAGTTGACTTCCCTTAGATTATAGGTGTTTAATTTACAATCAACAAATTGGTATGCATTAACCCTAACCCTAGCTCTAATCCTTACAGTAAGCATTCTTTATCAACCATTTTAGTGCTCTCCATTGGTAGCGGATGGGTGTTGCTCTGTAGACTGTAAAGCACTTTAAGCACTTAGATGGAAAGGCGTTATGTAAATCCAATTTGTTATTGTTGTGTATGTAACTGGTGGTGAGCTGCTAATGAATAACTAAAATGCATGGCATAATGTGCCCATTTCTACCACAGGAACAAATCACATGTGGCTACACATACTGGAGTAGCACTACTATTCCAAAGGCATTTAGACAACCATATTGGAGCATACCCAGCAAACTAGAAACATTTCCAGAACATTAGCTACAATTCTCATGAAGTTCTAGTTAATTTTAATTTTTTATCAGAAAATGTTTTCAATGAAATATCCTTGCAATGTTCTCCTAACTTTCACTAAAATGTTGTGCACAACACCTGTAACCACCACCACATAACATTTCCCAAACATTCTCATAAAGGTTTCCGGGTAATTTAATAACCCAATGTACCAGCAATATTTTTAGAACATACTGCCGCAACAAAATGTGAGAGCAATAGAAATGGTTCTGAGAAAACATTACGGGAACGTTCTGCTAATGTTGATGAAGATGTTAAAAACACCCATAACAACAAGCAGGGAATATTCCCACAATGCTCTCATAAAGTTATAGTATGATGTTATGACACGATTATTCGAAGAAAGTTCATTACACATTCTTCAGCAATCATGTCCTGATTTAATTAAATTGGTTCTGAGAAAACATTACTGGAGCGTTCTGCTAACATTAATGGACAGACGCCTACCCAGGTATAGGATCTTAATTTGACCAGTTTCTCACAGCAGGAAAATAATCCTGCAGCAACAGGAAATGTGAATTACTATGTGGATTATAATCAATGGACATTTATGTATGGGTTGATAAAATGTTTTGTTAAAAATGGAACTTACAAACTTTTAAAACATTTTTTAACCTCAAATACACTATAACATGACACAGGAACATTTCTACTGCAAAAGGGTGGTCAAATTAAGATCCATTATAGGCCTAATAACCAATTATGTGTGTTGATAACAACAAACAGACCAGCAAACCCGAAACGTTCCAAGAACATTAGTGTAAATTCCCATTAAGTTCTAGTTTGGGTTCGAGCTGACATTAGGACGATAACATCCCACAAAAGATTCAAATAATCTTTTTTTTATGTGGTGATCAAAAGCAATGTTTGAAATGAAATATCCTTGGAATGTTCGAATATTCTGTAAGTTTATGGCATGATGATCCAGAATTGTTCTAAAAACATACTTCAACAATAATGGAAGTACAGTGGGGAGAACAACTATTTGATACGCTGCCGATTTAGCAGGATTTCCTACTTACAAAGCATGTAGAATTTTGTAATTTTTATCATAGGTACACTTCAACTTTGAGAGACGGAATCTAAAACAAAAATCCAGAAAATCACATTGGATGATTTTTAAGTTATTCATTTGCATTTTATTGCATGACATAAGTATTTGATACATCAGAAAAGCAGAACTTAATATTTGGTACAGAAACCTTTGTTTGCAATTACAGAGATCATACGTTTCCTGTAGGTCTTGACCAGGTTTGCACACACTGCAGCAGGGATTTTGGCCCACTCCTCCATACAGACCTTCTCCATATCCTTCAGGTTTCGGGGCTGTCGCTGGGCAATACGGACTTTCAGCTCCCTCCAAAGATTTTCTATTGGGTTCAGGTCAGGAGACTGGCTAGGTCACTCCAGGACCTTGAGATGTTTCTTACGGAGCCACTCCTTAGTTGCCCTGGCTGTGTGTTTTGGGTCGTTGTCATGCTGGAAGACACAGCCACGACCCATCTTCAATGCTCTTACTGAGGGAAGGTTGTTGTTGGCCAAGATCTCGCGATACATGACCCCATCCATCCTTCCCTCAATACGGTGCAGTCGTCCTGTCCCCTTTGCAGAAAAGCATCCCCAAAGAATGATGTTTCCACCTCCATGCTTCACGGTTGGGATGGTGTTCTTGGGGTTGTACTCATCCTTCTTCTTCCTCCAAACACGGCGAGTGGAGTTTAGACCAAAAAGCTCAATTTTTGTCTCATCAGACCACATGACCTTCTCCCATTCCTCCTCTGGATCATCCAGATGGTCATTGGCAAACTTCAGACGGGCCTGGACATGCGCTGGCTTGAGCAGGGGGACCTTGCGTGCGCTGCAGGATTTTAATCCATGACGGCGTAGTGTGTTACTAATGGTTTTCTTTGAGACTGTGGTCCCAGCTCTCTTCAGGTCATTGACCAGGTCCTGCCGTGTAGTTCTGGGCTGATCCCTCACCTTCCTCATGATCATTGATGCCCCACGAGGTGAGCTCTTGCATGGAGCCTCAGACCGAGGTGATTGACCGTCATCTTGAACTTCTTCCATTTTCTAATAATTGCGCCAACAGTTGTTGCCTTCTCACCAAGCTGCTTGCCTATTGTCCTGTAGCCCATCCCAGCCTTGTGCAGGTCTACAATTGTATCCCTGATGTCCTTACACAGCTCTCTGGTCTTGGCCATTGTGGAGAGGTTGGAGTCTGTTTGAGTGTGTGGACAGGTGTCTTTTATACAGGTAACGAGTTCAAACAGGTGCAGTTAATACAGGTAATGAGTGGAGAACAGGAGGGCTTCTTAAAGAAAAACTAACAGGTCTGTGAGAGCCGGAATTCTTACTGGTTGGTAGGTGATCAAATACTTATGTCATGCAATAAAATGCAAATGAATTACTTAAAAATCATACAATGTGATTTTCTGGATTTTTGTTTTAGATTCCGTCTCTCACAGTTGAAGTGTACCTATGATAAAAATCACAGACCTGCTTTGTAAGTAGGAAAACCTGCAAAATCGGCAGTGTATCAAATACTTGTTCTCCCCACTGTAGTTCTGAAAACATTACTGCAATGTTTTGCTAATATGGATGTTTCCAATCAGATTGAGCAAATGTTTTGGTGCTCTCCTTTTCAGTGTTCCAAACAGAACATTAGTCTTTTTTACCTAAACACAGTACTTGACTTGGGCAGGAGTACTGGCACCTCAAATTTTCTTCTGATTGAATTCCTGCATCGCATATAGAATACTAGCTCAAAAGTATTGAGGAGTTCCTGCACCTAAATATAAAACAGTCCCGGCACTTAAAATGAGTACCGGCACCTATTTCAGTCAAGTCAAGCACTGGCCTAAACATGCATACACCATCAGATATAATTCATAGCAAGCAGTAGGGAGGGGTTGGGAAAGGGATACACTCACCAAACAGTTTATTAGGTACACCATCCCGTTCACATACAGTGGGGAGAACAAGTATTTGATACACTGCCGATTTTGCAGGTTTTCCTACTTACAAAGCATGTAGAGGTCTGTAATTTTTATCATAGGTACACTTCAACTGTGAGAGACAGAATCTAAAACAAAAATCCAGAAAATCACATTGGATGATTTTTAAGTAATTCATTTGCATTTTATTGCATGACATAAGTATTTGATACATCAGAAAAGCAGAACTTAATATTTGGTACAGAAACCTTTGTTTGCAATTACAGAGATCATACGTTTCCTGTAGGTCTTGACCATTGTTTGCACATACTGCAGCAGGGATTTTGGCCCACTCCTCCATACAGACCTTCTCCAGATCCTTCAGGTTTCGGGGCTGTCGCTGGGCAATACGGACTTTCAGCTCCCTCCAAAGATGTTCTATTGGGTTCAGGTCTGGAGACTGGCTAGGCCACTCCAGGACCTTGAGATGCTTTTTACGGAGCCACTCCTTAGTTGCCCTGGCTGTGTGTTTCGGGTCGTTGTCATGCTGGAAGACCCAGCCACGACCCATCTTCAATGCTCTTACTGAGGGAAGGAGGTTGTTGGCCAAGATCTCGCGATACATGGCCCCATCCATCCTCCCATCAATACGGTGCAGTCGTCCTGTCCCCTTTGCAGAAAAGCATCCCCAAAGAATGATTTTTCCACCTCCATGCTTCACGGTTGGGATGGTGTTCTTGGGGTTGTACTCATCCTTCTTCCTCCAAACACGGCGAGTGGAGTTTAGACCAAAAAGCTCTATTTTTGTCTCATCAGACCACATGACCTTCTCCCATTCCTCCTCTGGATCATCCAGATGGTCATTGGCAAACTTCAGACGGGCCTGGACATGCCCCTTGCTGATTGAGTGTGTGGACAGGTGTCTTTTATACCGGTAACGAGTTCAAACAGGTGCAGTTAATACAGGTAATGAGTGGAGAACAGGAGGGCTTCTTAAAGAAAAACGAACAGGTCTGTGAGAGCCGGAATTCTTACTGGTTGGTAGGTGATCAAATACTTATGTCATGCAATAAAATGCAAATTACTTACTTAAAAATCATACAATGTGATTTTATGGATGTTTGTTTTAGATTCTGTCTCTCACAGTTGAAGTGTTCCTATGATACAAATTACAGACCTCTACATGCTTTGTAAGTAGGAAAACCTGCAAAATCGGCAGTGTATCAAATACTTTTTCTCCCCACTGTACTTGACTCTAAAGAATAAATATCAGCTAAAGCCCAACACATACAAATAAACAAACTATAAAGCCCAACACATGCATACAAAATATATACAGTGCCTTCAGAAAGTATTCATGCCCCTTGACTTATTCCACATTATATTGTGTTACAGCCTGAATTCAAAATCGATTAAATTGATTTTTTCTCCTCCCCCTTCTTCGCACAATACCCCATAATGACAAAGTGAAAACATGTTTTTAGAGATTTTAACAAATGCATTGAAAATGAAATACATTCACACCCAAGTCAATACTTTGTAGAAGCACCTTTGGTAGCGATTACAGCTTTGAGTCTTTCTGGGTAAAGTCTCTAAGAGCTTTCCACACCTGGATTGTTAAACATTTGCCCATTATTATTTTCAGAATTATTCAAACTCTGTCAAATTGGTTGTTGATCATTGATAGACAACCATTTAAGTCTTGCCATAGATTTTCAAGCAGATTTAAGTCCAAACTTTAACCCGGCCACTCAGGAACATTCACGGTCGTCTTGGTAAGCAACTCGTGTAGATTTGCCCTGATATTTTAGGTTATTGTCCAGCTGAAAGGAGAACTCATCTCCCAGTGTCTGAACAACTACCCAGTCCTTAATGATTACAAGCATACCCATAACATGATGCAGCCATCACTATACTTGAAAATATGAAGAGTGGGACTCAGTGATGGGTTGTTGGATTTGCCCCAAACAATACGCTTGTATTCAGGACAAAAAGTTAATTGCTTTACCACATTTTTTGCAGTATTACTTTAGTGCATGTTTTCGAATATTTTTATTTTGTACAGGCTTCCTTTTCACTGTCAATTAGGTTAGTATTGTGGAGTAACTACAATGTTGTTGATCCATCCTCAGTTTTCTCCTATCACATTCATTAAATTAACTGTTTTTTAGTCATCATTGGCCTCAGGGTGAAATCCCTGAGTGATTTCCTTCCTCTCCGGCAACTGACTTCGGAAGGACGCCTGTATATACCCATTTTCATCTTTTTTACTTTCTTTGATTTCAGGCCTACCTGGAAGGTGGGTTTTATTTGGTCTTCGGGAGGGGGGAGTGACTGACAAGCAACTCTAGTTGCTAGGGGGGGAAAGGGGTGGAAAACATGGGGGGGGCTGGATGAATGGGATGGGAGGTTGGGGGTGGAGGCCCTCTTATTTTTTTTATTTTTTCCTATATGTAAAATATGATCAATACTTTCTAGTTCTGAACCTTCTGTAATGTAAAAAAAAATACATAAACTACCGTTCAAAAGTTTGGGGTCACTTAGAAATGCCCTTGTTTTCGAAAGATAAGCAATTTTTTGGTCCATTAAAATAACATCAAATTGATCAGAAATACAGTGCAGACATTGTTAATGTTGTAAATGGCTATTGTAGCTGGAAACGGCTGATTTTTAATGGAATATCTACATAGGCGTACAGAGGCCCATTATCAGCAACCATCAGTCCTGTGTTCCAATGGCACGTTGTGTTTGCTAATCCAAGTTTATCATTTTAAAAAGGCTAATTGATCATTAGAAAACCCTTTTGCAATTATGTTAGCACAGCTGAAAACTGTTGTGCTGGTTAAAGATGCAATACAACTGGCCTTCTTCAGACTAGGTGAGTATCTGGAGCATCAGCAATTGTGGGTTCGATTACATGCAAAAAATGGCCAGAAACAAATAACTTTCTTCTGAAACTCGTCAGTCTATTCTTGTTCTGAGAAATTAAGGCTATTCCATGCAAGAAATTGCCAAGAAGCTGAAGATCTCATACAAGAGTGTCTAGTTTGAGAAAAAATACGCCTCAAAGGTCCTCAACTGTACAAGGATATAAACACGCAGGAAAACCTACACCCAGAGGCTGCCTTTCTGGTTGCCAGCGATTTTAATTCGATGTCACTAAGACACGTGATGCCCAACTTCCATCAATGTTTCCAACGCCACTAGGGGCAATAAAGTCCTAGACCACTGCTATTCTACCCATAAGCAAGCATACAACGCCCTCCCTCATCCGTCGACAACACTGATGCTACGGCCGAGGACAGGAATAAGTACGAGAAGTCCCGCTATGACCTCCGCAGAGTCATCAAACGAGCAAAAGGACAATATAGGAATAAGGTGGAATCATATTACACAGGCTCCGACACTCACCGCATGCGGCAGGGGCTACAGTCCATTACGGATTATAAATGAAGACCCAACCGTGATCTGCCCAACGATGCCTCTCTACCAGACGAACTCAATGCAGTTTATGCACGCTTTCATAACATCGAGCCGGGAGTGACGCCATCACCGACCCCGAGGCCGACGTGAGAACGGTCTTTAATCAGGTCAACACCCGCAAGGCCGCGGGCCTCGACGGTATTCCAGGGTGCGTGCTCAGAGCGTGCGCAGAACAGCTGGCAGGCATATTCACAGTAATATTCAAACTGTTCTTGTCCCAGTTTGTAATCCCCACGTTTTAAGATGACCACAATCCTTCCTGTTCCTAAGATTTGCATACCACCGCAACAGCTCCATATAGGACAATCTCAATTGCTCTTCACACTGCCCTCACCGACCTAGATAAGGGGAATACCTATGTGAGAATGATGTTCATTGAATACAGCTCAGCGTTCAACACCATTGTCCCCTCGAAGCTCGTCACCAAGCTTAGGACTCTGGTGTGAACACCTGCATCTACAACTGGACTCTGGACTTCCTGACAGGCCAATCCCAGGTGGTGAGGGTAGACAACATCACCTCCACCACGCTGACCCTTAACACAGGGGCCCCACAGGTGTGTGTGCTTAGTCCCCTACTGTACTCCCTGTTCACCCAAGACTGCGTGGCCACGCATGACTCCAACACCATCATCAAGTTCGCTGACAACATGATGAGTCAGCCTACAGGGAGGTTGTCAGTGACAAATCATGTCCAATCAATTGAATTTACCACAGGTGGACTCCAATCAAGTTGTAGAAACATCAAGGATGATCAATGGAAACAGGATGCACCTGAGCTCAATTTCGAGTCTCATAGCAAAGGGCCTGAATACTTTTGTAAATAAGGTAACTATTTTTCATTTTTAATACATTTGCAAACATTTCTTCAAACCTGTTTTCACTTTGTCATTATGGGGTATTGTGTGTGAGGAAATGAGGAAAAAAATAATAGAATCCATTTCAGAATAAGGCTGTAACGTAACAAAATGTGAAAAAAGTTAATGGGTCTGAATACTTTCCGAATGCACTGACTCTACACACCCGCACACCCACTCATATACAAGCTGCTGCTACTCTTCATCTTATATCCTGTTGCCTTGTCCCCTTACCCCTATACATATCTACCTCCATCACTCCACTATCCCTGCACATTGTAAATATGATACTGGAACTGATTTTGAAAAATATTTCCTGTATATAGTATGTTTACTTTATTGTGCATTTCATTTTTCTAGTAATACATTGTTATTGATTATTGCATGGTTAGGTTTAGAGTTTGCAAGAAAGGCATTTCACTGTACTTGTGCATGTGACATTAAAACTTGAAACTATTGCGATTATTATGGTCATATCAGGGCATTATGTTCTAGTCTCAGTCTATTAATTAAGCTATAGGCCTATGGTTTATTATGTGTCGGTCTATGTGAGTCACATGTTAATTGCAAGAGTCATGGATTTACGTAGACCTGCAAGACTTTTTGGTCTGTAATGCGAAATCACGTGATGGTTTGCTGTGTGCGATCGAATACAGTAGAATGTAGAGTAGGCTATGCTATAAAAAAAAATTTAAGAACATAAAACATTTGTTCAGGGAATTTTCTTGTAATATCAGGTAAATGTTTTTTTGCACAGAAAGAAACATTGTATAAATCATCCGCACAACTGGACAGTTTTTGTGTTTTGGGAACATCTTTTGTGATGTCCCCACAATGTTCCTACCAGACTGTTCCCACAACCTAATGAAACATTCTTAGAACCTTTAAGAACAGACAAAATGTTTTCTGGGAATGTTCTTGCAATGTCAGGTGAATGTTTTATACAATTACGTGATAATGACAGAGAAGCCAGTGTTTGGAGGATATATTGGCATGGGTGTTGTCGAGGTGCAATTTCACCTGGCGAAGAAAATGTGCTCTCTCGTCAGGACACTGATGTTCAGAGGAACTAGCCAACAACACAGCTAACACAATCACTTCAAACTGAAGCTGGAAAGACCGCAAACTAGCTGCACTTTGTTTCATTTGACCTGTTTTCTTTTGATAGTTCTTTGTATATACTGTATCCATAAAAATGACACCAGATGTACAGTTAAAGTCGGAAGTTTACATACACTTATGTTGGAGTCAATAAAACCCGTTTTTTAACCACTCCACACATTTCTTGTTAACAAACTATAGTTTTGGCAAGTCGGATAGGACATCTACTTTGTGCATGACACAAGTAATTTTTCCAACAACTCTTTACAGACAGATTATTTCACTGTATCACAATTCCAGTGGGTCAGAAGTTTACATACACTAAGTTGACTGTGCCTTTAAACAGCTTGGACAATTCCAGAAAATGATGTCATGGCTTTAGAAGCTTCTGATAGGCTAATTGACATTGTTTGAGTCAATTGGAGGTGTACCTGTGGATGTATTTCAAGGCCTACCTTCAAACTCAGTGCCTCTTTGCTTGACATCATGAGAAAATCAAAAGAAATCAGCAAAGACCTGAGAATATTTTTTTTTTACCTCCACAAGTCTGGTTCATCCTTCGGAGCAATTTCAAAACGCCTGAAGGTACCACGTTCATCTGTACAAACAATAGTACGCAAGTATAAACACCACGGGACCACGCAGCCGTCATACCGCTCAGGAAGGAGACGTGTTCCGTCTCCTAGACATGAACATACTTTGGTGTGCAAAGTGCAAATCAATCCCAGAACAACAGCAAAGGACCTTGTGAAGATGCTGGAGGAAACATGTACAAAAGTATCTATATCCACAGTAAAATGAGTCCTATATCGACATAACATGAAAGGCCGCTCAGCAAGGAAGAAGCCACAGCTCCAAAACCGCCATAAAAAAGCCAGACTACGGTTTGCAAATGCACATGGGGACAAAGATCGTACTTTTTGGACAAATGTCCTCTGGTCTGATGAAACAAAAATAGAACTGTTTGGCCATAATGACCATCGTTATGTTTGGAGGAAAAAGGGGGTCGCTTGCAAGCCGAAGAACACCATCCCAACCGTGAAGCACGGGGGTGGCAGCATCATGCTGTGGGGCTGCTTTGCTGCAGGAGGGACTGGCGCACTTCACAAAATAGATGGCATCATGAGGAAGGAAAATTATGTGGATATATTGAAGCAACATCAAGACATCAGTCAGGAAGTTAAAGCTTGGTCGCAAATGGGTCTTCCAAATGGACAATGACCCCAAGCATACTTCCAAAGTTGTGGCAAAATCGCTTAAGGACAACAAAGTCAAGGTATTGGAGTGGCCATCACAGCGCCCTGACCTCAATCCTATAGAAAATGTGTGGTCAGAACTGAAAAAGCGTGTGTGAGCAAGGAGGCCTTCAAACCTGACTCAGTTACACCAGCTCTGTCAAGAGGAATGGGCCAAAATTCACCCAACTTATTGCGGGAAGCTTGTGGAAGGCTACCTGAAACATTTGACCCAAGTTATACAATTTAAAGGCAATGCTACCAAATACTAATTGAGAGTATGTAAACTTCTGACACACTGGGAATGTGATGAAATAAATCACTCTACTATTATTTTGACATTTCACATTCTTAAAATAAAGTGGTGATCCTAACTGACCTAAGACAGGGAATTTTGACTAGGATTAAATCTCAGGAATTGTGAAAAACTGAGTTTAAATGTATTTGGCTAAGGTGTATGTAAACCTCCGACTAACTGTATGTCCTTGAACTGATTATCTTTAAAGTCGCACACAGAAGAAGTTAAGGATACATTTTAGTTTCTAATGGCAGCCTGCAGTAGCCTGGTCAGCCTTCAATTTGAGATCCTCAATGAGAGGGGGCAGCACTGAGCTAGACTGCAAGGTCACTTCCTGAAGTAGCTCAAACTGTGTTATCAAAGATTATATATTATATTGACAAGATAGCCAAGTGACCGCTCTAACTATGGAAATACATGTCCTCAATGAGTGAAGGCAAGTGAGATCAGGTGGGACCACTCTAGCCAATGAGAGGGCAGATGCGCGTGTGAACAACAGGCACAACAAATTCATTTTTTTCAAAGTTGCCGGAATGCCATGTGAATCCACTTATATCACTACATTTGTAACAGAATAAACATTACGGAACTTCTATTCGATCAAATAAGACTCACGTAATTCAACACTCTCTCATAGACCTCCATACAAATAAAGAGCTGGTCTCAAGCGGACAGGTTTTCGGTGGAGTAAATCCTCTCGCTTCGCCTCTTCCTCTCTGATGTTATGTATCCATTAGACGTCATCTTAATCTACTTTTTTTGGCTTGGTGGTGAGATATTATGTAGCTAAAAAGGTAATGTGTCAGCCTATTAATTATGAAAATATAAATAAAATCACTATTACTAGGCAATTCAAAATCAAATTCACTATAATGGTAGGCTAACTGAGTATGCCGCGCTGCTCAATCAATGAACCAACAGCATCGCCTAGGCCTATAAGTTCTCTCCCAGACTCATGAATAGAACGTTTGGAGCGTAGCATAAGGTAACCAGTCCATACAGGTTGCATAATAACAGTCCACACTCAAAGGCGACTGCTAGAATTTGTTTAATTTTGGAGTATAGCCTAGACCAATTATCTTAAAATATAATTTCATGTTTTCTGCCATGCGTAGGCTATGTATTGTATAACGCCACTATAATTATTTTAATTCCATATTTTTGTAATATTTTTTTCAGGCTTCGGCTCATATATAGGCCTATGCGTATGCATAAACTCTAATATGCATATAGTGTTTTGAATTAATCATCACCTTAGAAAGCAGTCCATTTTGTTGTCTTAGGCTTTGAAACAACATCCACAAGGACCATGTTTTCCACTCAGTTTCAACCTGTTGTTGAACTTCTTTCTTCAAATTGATCAATCACAGTGAGGTGAGTTTTAAAAGCATGATGCTGTTTTGATGATAAATGTTTGATGTGATTTTCGATTGCATTTGCAATGATGTCAGAGTGGTTAGAGGGACAACAGAGCACGGAGTACCAGGTCATTAATGACCAGATGGTCGTTAGTGAGTTGGGTACTACCAACGCATGTCCAGAGTGCATAAAAGGAGATTACCATGACTCAACGGTCACGTGGATTTTGACTGCGGTCATGACTCATGACTGCCAGTGTGGCGGTAATACGGTCACCGCAACAGCCCTATGTACACCCACAGTGGATTTATTTAACGGTTGTCTAGGACCCAAATACACTATACAATAGTACAACAAATACAGTAGAAGAAATGACAAAAACAGACAGTATGAATCAGGACAATTTACCTACCAGCCAGACAATGACAGTGTTATGGCCCATTTGGGCGGCAGCATGCAGAGGTGTCATCCCGTCATTGGCTCTGATGCTCGGCTCCGCCCCGCAGTCCTTCACCAGGTATTGGACGACCTCCAGGTGACCCTCCTGGCAGGCCAGGTAGAGGGGTGTGGCACCATTCTTTGTTTGGGAATTGACAACGCTAAAAGAGGATTAACAGACCTGTATTCAACTTTATTGAATGAATTACCATGTAAATTACATTGTGAATCTTGGGCAACATACCTACTTTGGGTGAGACAAGAAGAATGTATAAACATGTATCCGGTTGCCTACACTTGGGCAGTAATGCTATTCTAGTTTTTTTTTTTGAATACCCAAACTAATCTAAATCACTGACAGGTCAACAATAACTTCATAACACCCTCGGAATGAGCTTGGTCCAAGTTGCAACACTAAGTAGCCTTTCCATGAGGCTCCAGTCCAAATCACCATGACTGGGGGAGGTATTCTGATTAGCAGATTGAGCCAACTCCACCCCCTAGAGCCAAACGCCGCCCTCCCTGTTCTCCCCGTTCCCCAAAGGCCAACGGGGTAGTGCAGAATCATTTGTCCCTCCTCCCCTGGGAAAGACCATCCAATGACAATGCCCACACTTGCGGGAGGTCAAGGAGTGAACAAGTGCTTCCCCTCTAAATCCCATAAGGCCTTGCTTTATTTGGACACTGACTGACAAGCAGGCAATGAGTCCCCTAAGAGGTTTACCGTCCCGCTGGTTCTGCTCCTCACTAACCCGGGGTTAACCAGGCAGCAGTGTGGTGACAGGCCAGAAATGGAGGGAGGGAGGAGGGACAGGGAGAGTGGGTAAGAAGGGGAGGGGTAAAGGAGGGGTGTCTCCCCTCAAACCAAACAACTCCACCCCGTTTCACCTCACCGAACAGAGACAGCATAGTTAGAACCCAAGCCAACAACTTACTCAACCGAGTCAAGGTTCCTACTAATATATATGACAATGTAGGCATTTCCTGGATCCAAAACGTAACACCTTATGCTCCTTTGTTTTGTGTCTAAAAAACGTGACAAAACCCCAAACAGTAGGTGTGACCAACAGGGCATCCTTGGGGTGCAATTGGGGTGATGTTCCAGGTCAAAACAAGCACCCCTTAAATATTTCACCACAGGAAAGGGAGCTAATCTGCAGTTCTGTCATCAGGAAGTGGGCCGACGGCTGCATTATTCAGGAGTGTAACTAAAGTGGGACGGAGCTCTCCTGCATCCTGGGGTCTGGAGAGGGAGAACATCATATGTTCATGGAAAGGGGCTGACACTTATTTGCTAACATTCACGCAACCCCCCCTCAAATACTACTGGATAGAAATTGCACCAAGATGTCTATGTGCTCTTATGAGATGCCTCATG
Source organism: Coregonus lavaretus (assembly GCF_964263955.1). Taxonomy (NCBI): domain Eukaryota; kingdom Metazoa; phylum Chordata; class Actinopteri; order Salmoniformes; family Salmonidae; genus Coregonus; species Coregonus lavaretus. The sequence goes on along the minus strand of NC_140009.1, from coordinate 44,171,031 downwards.
ACAAGGGGGACTACTGAGTTCTAGCCCCTACAGACTCCTATAAAGGAAGTGCTTTTGGAGTACAGGTGTGGATTTCAACAAAGGGCTTGTCCTTGTGCAAGGGTAGAAATACAAAGTGCGACAACAGATTATACCCCGTCCCACAAAAACGCACACACCCAACAAAAACAACTTTTTTCAAGCTGTCATGTTTGTATGCAATTACTCAACTTGAAATTGCCTCCACTATTACTAGATGTACAGTGTACAAGACACACCCTTCTCCCATGTTAAGTGTTAAGGCCAATCTTATCATTATTTCTCACACACCAGGTTGATCTGTGCGAGAAAGATTGCTTTATATATTTTCATGCTAATGAAAAAAATCACTTACATTTTTGACAGTCAATTATTTAGGTGCTACTATTTCGGTTTTCTAGCTTGCTGTGGCCTGCACCCTCAGTCTCAACAGGTACAGTTGCGGCCAAATATATTCACACCTGTGTACTTTTCGTAAATCATTCCCTATTTCTTCTCAAATAAGATGAATAAAAAATAAAATAAAACTTTGTCTTCACACTTTGTTAATTGATTTTCAACATATCAGAACCAATCTTATTTTTGTAACCTTAAGTTTCTATTTTTTTTGGAATGGACAACATTATTGGCACCCTGGAGTTAGTATTTGTATTTATTAAGGATCCCCATTACAATTCCTGGGGTCCAGCAACATTAAGGCAGTTACATACAATTTAAAATATGACATGACATTACATTTCATAAAACCTTTTACAACACAGGCCACTACTCTACTATCACAAATCCATGTGTACGTGTGTGTAGAGTGCGTGTCTTATGTGTATCTGTAAGCGTGTCTGTGGCTGTGTGCCTCTCTTCATATTCCCCGCTGTTCAATAAGGTGTATTTTTATCCGTTTTTTAAATCTGATTCTGCTTGCATCAGTTACCTGATGTGGAATAGAGTTCCATGTAGACATGGCTCTACGTAGTACTGTGCGCCTCCCACAGTCTGTTCTGGACTGGGGATTGTGAAGAGACCTCTGGTGGCATGTCTTGTGGGGTATGCATGGGTGTCCGAGCTGTGTGCTAGTATTTTAAAAACAGACAGCTCAGTGCATTCAGCATGTCAACAGTTCTTACAAAAATAGGTAGTGATTAAGTCAATCTCTCCTCTACTTTGAGCCATGAGATATTTCATGTCAGCTCTTTGTTTACATTTAAGGGCCAGCTGTGCTGCCCTGTTCTGAGCCAATTGTAATTTTTCGAGGTCCCTCTTTTTGGCACCTGACCACACGACTGAACAGTAGTCCAGGTGCGACAAAACTAGGGCCTGTAGGACCTGCCTTGTTGATAGTGTTGTTAAAAAGGCAGAGAAGAGCTTTATTATGGACAGACTTCTCCCCATCTTAGCTACTGCTGTATCAACATGTTTTAACCATGTCAGTTTTACAATCCAGGAGTACTCCAAGCAGATTAGTCACCTCAACTTGCTAAATTTCCACATTATTTATTACAAGATTTAGTTGAGGTTTAGTGAATTATTTGTCCCAAATACAATGCTTTTAGTTTTTGAAATATTTAGAACTAACTTATTCCTTGCCACCCATTCTGAAACTGCAGCTCTTTGGTTAAGGGTTGCAGTGATTTCACTCGCTGTAGTAGCTGACGTGTATAGTGTTGAGTCATCCGCATACATAGACACACTGGCTTTGGCATGTCATTAGTAAAGATATAGAAAAAAAAAAGGTTCTTGACAACTGCCCTGGGGAATTCCTGATTCTACCTGGATTATGTTGGAGAGGCTTCCATTAAAAAACACCCTCTGTGTTCTGTTAAACAGGTAACTCTTTATCCACAATATAGCAGGGGGTGTAAAGCCATAACACATATGTTTTTCCAGCAGCAGACAATGATCGATAATGTCAAAAGCCGCACTGAAGTCTAACAAAACAGCTCCCACAATCTTTTATGATCAATTTCTCTCAACCAATCAGTAATTTGTGAAAGTGCCATGCTTGGTTAATGTCCTTCCCTATAAGTGTGCTGAAAGTCTATTGTATAGCATTGTATCTGGTCCAAAAGTTTACTAAGAGTTGGTAACAGGCTGATTGGTTGGCTATTTGAGCAAGTAAAAGGGGTCTTTACTATTCTTGGGTAGCGGAATTACTTTTGCTTCCCTCCAGGCCTGAGGGCACACGCTTTCTAGTATCAAATCAAATTGTATGTCACATGCGCCGAATACAACAGGTGTAGACCTTACAGTGAAATGCTTACTTACAAGCCCTTAACCAACAATGCAGTTAAGAAAGAATACCCCCCCAAAAAATCAAAAAGATATAATATAAAATACGAATTAAAAGTTACAAATAATTAAAGAACAGCAGTAAAAATAACAATAGCGAGGTTATATAAACTGCTCAAAAAAAATAAGGGAACGCTAAAATAACACATCCTAGATCTGAATGAATGAAATAATCTTATTAAATACTTTTTTCTTTACATAGTTGAATGTGCTGACAACAAAATCACACAAAAGTTATCAATGGAAATCAAATTTATCAACCCATGGAGGTCTGGATTTGGAGTCACCCTCAAAATTAAGGTGGAAAACCACACTACAGGCTGATCCAACTGATGTAATGTCCTTAAAACAAGTCAAAATGAGGCTCAGTAGTGTGTGTGGCCTCCACGTGCCTGTATGACCTCCCTACAACGCCTGGGCATGCTCCTGATAAGGTGGCGGATGGTCTCCTGAGGGATCTCCTCCCAGACCTGGACTAAAGCATCCGCCAACTCCTGGACAGTCTGTGGTGCAACGTGGCGTTGGTGGATGGAGCGAGACATGATGTCCCAGATGTGCTCAATTGGATTCAGGTCTGGGGAACGGGCGGGCCAGTCCATAGCATCAATGCCTTCCTCTTGCAGGAACTGCTGACACACTCCAGCCACATGAGGTCTAGCATTGTCTTGCATTAGGAGGAACCCAGGGCCAACCGCACCAGCATATGGTCTCACAAGGGGTCTGAGGATCTCATCTCGGTACCTAATGGCAGTCAGGCTACCTCAGGCGAGCACATGGAGGGCTGTGCGGCCCCCCAAATAAATGCCACCCCACACCATGACTGACCCACCGCCAAACCGGTCATGCTGGAGGATGTTGCAGGCAGCAGAACGTTCTCCACGGCGTCTCCAGACTCTGTCACGTCTGTCACGTGCTCAGTGTGAACCTGCTTTGATCTGTGAAGAGCACAGGGCGCCAGTGGCGAATTTACCAATCTTGGTGTGCTCTGGCAAATGCCAAATGTCCTGCACGGTGTTGGGCTGTAAGCACAAACCCCACCTGTGGACGTCGGGCCCTCATACCACCCTCATGGAGTCTGTTTCTGACCATTTGAGCAGACACATGCACATTTGTGGCCTGCTGGAGGTCATTTTGCAGGGCTCTGGCAGTGCTCCTCCTGCTCCTCCTTGCACAAAGGCGGAGGTAGCAGTCCTGCTGCTGGGTTGTTGCCCTCCTACGGCCTCCTCCACATCTCCTGATGTAGCGCCTCCATGCTCTGGACACTACGCTGAAAGACACAGCAAACCTTCTTGCCACAGCTCGCATTGATGTGCCATCCTGGATGAGCTGCACTACCTGAGCCACTTGTGTGGGTTGTAGACTCCGTCTCATGCTACCACTAGAGTGAAAGCACCGCCAGCATTCAAAAGTGACCAAAACATCAGCCAGGAAGCATAGGAACTGAGAAGTGGTCTGTGGTCACCACCTGCAAAACCAGTCCTTTATTGGGGGTGTCTTGCTAATTGCCTATAATTTCCACCTGTTGTCTATTCCATTTGCACAACAGCATGTGACATTTATTGTCAATCAGTGTTGCTTCCTAAGAGGACAGTTTGATTTCACAGAAGTGTGATTGACTTGGAGTTACATTGTGTTGTTTAAGTGTTCCCTTTATTTTTTTGAGCAGTGTACATGAGGTACCGGTACAGAGTCAATGTGCGGGGGAACCGGTTAGTCGAGGTAATGGAGGTAATATGTACAGTTGAAGTCAGAAGTTTACATACACTTGGTTGGAGTCATTAAAACTCGTTTTTCAACCACTCCACAATTGTCTTGTTAACAAACTATAGTTTTGGCATGTCGGTTAGGACATCTACTTTGTGCATGACACGTAATTTTTCCAAAAATTGTTTACAGACAGATTATTTCACTGTATCACAATTCCAGTGGGTCAGAAGTTTACATATACTTAGTTGACTGTGCCTTTAAACAGCTTGGACAATTCCAGAAAATGATGTTATGGCTTTACATCTCCTGCTATATTGTGGATAAAGAGTTACCTGTCTAACCTGTCTTACATACACTAAGTTGACTGTGCCGGAATATTCCAGAAAATGATGTCATGATAGGCTAATTGACATTATTTGAGTCAATTGGAGGTGTACCTGTGGATGTATTTCAAGGCCTACCTTCAAAGTCAGTGCCTCTTTGCTTGACATCATGGGAAAATCAAAAGAAAATCATCCAAGACCTCAGAAAAAGAATTGTAGACCTCCACAAGTCTGGTTCATCCTTGGGAGCAATTTCCAAACGCCTGAAGGTACCACGTTCATCTGTATAAACAATAGTACGCAAGTATAAACACCATGGGACGCAGCAGTCATACCGCTCAGGAAGGAGACGCGTTCTGTCTCCTAGAGATGAACGTACTTTGGTGTGAAAAGTGCAAATCAATCCCAGAACAACAGCAAAGGACCTTGTGAAGATGCTGGAGGAAACAGGTACAAAAGTATCTATATCCACCGTAAAACGAGTCCTATAATCGACATAACCTGAAAGGCCACTCAGCAAGGAAGAAGCCACTGCTCCAAAACCACCATAAAAAAGCCAGACTACGGTTTGCAACTGCACATGGGGACAAATATTGTACTTTTTGGACACATTTCCTCTGATCTGATTAAACAAAAATAGAACTGTTTGGCCATAATGACCATCGTTATGTTTGGAGGAAAAAGGGGGTGGCTTGCAAGCTGAAGAACACCATCCCGACAGTGAAGCGCGGGGGTGGCAGCATCATGCTGTGGGGGTGCTTTGCTGCAGGAGGGACTGTTGCACTTCACAAAATAGATGGCATCATGAGGAAGGAAAATTATGTGGATACATTGAAGCAACATCAAGACATCAGTCAGGAAGTTAAAGCTTGGTCGCAAATGGGTCTTCCAAAAATGGACAATGACCCCAAGCATACTGCCAAAGTTCTGGAAAAATGGCTTAAACTGAGTTTAAATGTATTTGGCTAAGGTGTAGGTAAACTTACGACTTCAACTGTACATGTAGGTAGAGTTATTAAAGTGACTATGCATAGATAATAAACAGAGTAGCAGCAGCGTAAAGGGGGGGGGGGGGGGGGGGGGGAGCAATGCAAATAGTCTGGGTAGCCATTTGATTAGATGTTCAGGAGTCCTATGGCTTGGGAGTAGAAGCAGTTTAGAAGCTTCTTGGACCTAGACTTGGCACTCCGGTACCGCTTGCCGTGCTCGTAGCAGAGAGAAGTCTATGACTAGGGTGGCCGAGCAGTTGCCATGACATGCAGTGATGCACCCAGTCAGGATGCTCTCTGGTACAGCTGAAGAACCTTTTGAGGATCTGAGGACCCATGCCAAATCTTTTCAGTCTCCTTAGGGGGAATAGGTTTTGTCTTGCCCTCTTCACGACTGTCTTGGTGTGCTTGGACCATGTTAGTTTGTTGGTGATGTGGACACCAAGGAACTTGAAGCTCTCAACCTGCTCCACTACAGCCCTGTCGATGAGAATGGGGGCGTGCTCGGTCCTCTTATTTTCCCTGTAGTCCACAAACATCTCCTTTGTCTTGATCACGTTGAGGGAGAGGTTGTTGTCCTGGCACCACACGGCCAGGTCTATGACCTCCTCCCTATAGGCTGTCTCGTCATTGTCGGTGATGTGGCCTACCGCTTTTGTGTCATCGGCAAACTTAATGATGGTGTTGGAGTCATGCCTGGACATGAAGTCATGAGTGAACAGGGAGTACAGGAGGGGACTGAGCACACACCCCTGAGGGGCAGGGTTGAGGCTCAGCGTGGCGGATGTGTTATTACCTACCCTTACCACCTGGGGGCGGTGGCCCGTCAGGAAGTCCATGATCCAGTTGCAGAGGGAGGTGTTTAGTCCCAGGGTCCTTAGCTTAGTGATTGAAGATATGGCAAATAGGAGGCAAATATATCGTCCGCTATTATCCTCAGTAATTTTCCATTCAAATTGTCAGACCCCTGTGGCTTGCCATTGTTGATAGACAATACTTTTTTCACCTCTTCCACACTAACTTTACGCAATTCAAAATTATAAATGCTTGTCTATCATAATTTTTAATCAGTTATACTTGGATGTGTAGTGACAGCATTTGTTGCTGGCATGTCATGCCTAAGGTTGCTAGTCTTGCCAATGAACAAATTATCACTGGGTTTTGTGATGAATGAGCCATCTGATTGAATGAATGATGGAGCAGAGTTTGCCTTTTTGCCCAAAATGTAATTTAAAGGTGCTCCAAAGCTTTTTACTATCATTCTTTATATCATTTATCTTTGTTTCATAGTATAGTTTATTTTTATTCAGTTTAGTCACATGATTTCTCAATTTGCAGTACGTTTGCCATTCCTTTTGCCTCATCCCGCTCAACCATACAATTTATCATCAATCCACGGGGATTTAACTGTTTTTACAGTTATTTTTTTAATGGGTGTATGCTTATTAGTAACTTGAGTAAGCAATTTCATAAAATGTGTCAAGTGCAGTGTCTGGTTGCTCCTCATTACACACCACAGACCAACAAATATTATTTACATCAACAACACAGGAATCACTACAAAATGTATTGTATGACCTCTTATACACTATATTAGGCCCAGCCTTTGGAACTTTGGTTTTCCTAGATATGGCTACTATATTGTGATCACTACATTCTATGGATTTGGATACTGATTTGAAGCAAATTTCTGCAGCATTAGCAAAGATGTGATCAATACATGTTGATTTCATTCCTGTGCCTTTTGTAACTATCCTGGTAGGTTGACTGATAACCTGAATCATGTTGCAGGCACTGGTTACAGTTTGAAGCTTTTTCTTGAGTGGTCAGCTTGATGAAAGCCAGTCAATATTTAAAAATCACCCAAAAAACATACCTCTGTTGATAAAGTATTTCACACGTTATCCAGATACTGACTTTTAGCACTTAGTGGTCTATAGCAGCTTCCCACAATAATGGGCTTTAGGTGAGGCAGATGAACCTGTAGTCATATTACTTCAACAGTATTTAACATGAGATCCTCACTAAGCTTTACAGGAATGTGGTTCTGAATATAAACCGCAACACCTCCACCATTGGCATTTCGGCCTTTTCTGTAGATGTTATGACCATGTATTGCTACCACTGTATCAAAAGGTATCTAAGTGAGTTTCAGAGATAGTCAGAATGTGAATGTCATCTGTTACTAGCAAGTTATTGATTTCATGAACCTTGTTTCTTAAGCTACATATGTTAACGTGGGCTATTTTTAGCACTTTTCTGGGATGCTTGATTGTTTTCATGTTAATTTATGTTAGTGCAGGGTGAGCTGCACACAGTGGACTTCCTACTTGGGCACACGGCCTCAGTGCTAACAGTATAACGCTGGTTCATAGGCACATGATTAATGCATACAATAGCTGTAGGATCAGCAGAGGCATTCAGGGCAGTTAGAGGGACATCAATTAGGTTACTTACATTGTGTCTACCAACACCCCTGGTATAATGTACATTTGCTGAAGCATTTTGACAACTCAGCGACACAATGCTAGGGATTAACTGAGATTGGGTCATTGATAAGTCATTGTCTCAACGCAGCCATATAATGCTGTGAAAGGATCCAGGAACCCAAAATATAGTCGGGTGGATCCCATCCTCCTAGTATTTGATTGCACAGCCTTTGGCCAAGATAAGTGCCAACAAACGCTTCTTGTAGCAATCAATGAGCTTGCTGCAATGTTCTTCTTGCAATTTGGACCAGTCTTCAGCAGTAAACTGCTCTAATTCAATGTTTGAGGGGTGCCCTCCACCAACTGCTGTTTTCAGCTCTCGCCATAGGTTATGGATGTGACTCAGATCTGGACTCTTCACTGGCCACTGCAGAACAATCCAGCATTTTGGGGTTGTTGTCCTACTGGCGCAGTGGTCTAAGGCACTGCATTGCAGTGCTAGCTGTGCCATTAGAGATCCTGGTTTGAATCCAGGCCCTGTCGTAGCCGGCCGCGACAGGGAGACCCATGGGGCGGCGCACAATTGGTCCAGGGTAGGGGAGGGAATGGCCGGCAGGGATGTACCTCAGTTGGTAGAGCATGGCGTTTGCAATGCCAGGGTTGTGGGTTCGATTCCCACGGGGGGCCAGTATGAAAAAAATATTATAATATATAAAAAATACAATAAAATAAAATCATGTATGCACTCACTAACTGTAGTCGCTCTGGATAAGAGTGTCTGCTAAATGATGTAAATGTAATGGAAGACCCACAACCTTCAGAGACACAGTGTTTGGACACTGGGTTGTAAATTGCACTCCAAAACACCTTAATAATCTGCTTATTTCATTAAGTCTTGCACACATGCCAAGGCTCCCAGTACCAGATGCAGCAAAGCAACCCCCCAGCATAATCGAACCTCCCCCATAATTGATTGTAGGGATGGTGTTCTTTTCTTTGAACACTTCATTTGGGCATTGGTAAACATAGGAAGATCCCACTGCTGAAGGAGACACAAATAAAGCCTGATTGAACTTCTCAAAAACCCACCAACAGTAAAAATCCTAAATCTTGGGGGAAATGTTCTTTGGCAATACAGATTAGCGGTGTGTTTACTGACAACCAAATTTAGCATTCCATTTTTAAAAAAGATCCTCCGCCTACAATCAAAGATTGCTGGATTGTTCTGGAGTGGCCAGTGAAGAGTCCAGATCTGAGTCACATCCATAACCTATGGAGAGAGCTGAAAACAGCAGTTGGTTTGATAAAGTTGTGGTGTTGGTTTGCTGCCTCTGGTAGTGGGGGGGGGGGGGGGGCTTGAACATGCACAAGGCATGAAATCAGCAGATTATCAGGTGTTTTGCTGTCCAATGTTCAACCCAGTGTCTAAAAATGGGGCTCCATTGAAGGTTGTGGGCCTTCGAGCAGGACAACGACCCCAAACACACATCAAAAAGCACCCAGGAAGGGTTAAAAAAGATGCTGGTTCAGTTCTGGAGTGGACAGCAAAGAGTCTAGGTCTGAATCAGATCCAAAATCTGTTGAGATCTGAAAGCAGCAGTTGGTGGAGGGCACCCCTCAAATATTGAAGAATTAGAGCATTTTGCTGCTGAGAAGTGGGACAAATTGTCAGTAGAAAGGTGCATCAAGCTCATTGATGGCTACACAAGGCATTTGTCTGTAAGTTATCTTGGCCAAAGGCTGTGCAACCAAGTACTAGCTCCAGAACGCCAATAATTTTGTCCATATTTTTCAGTTAAAATTGTAAACAAAAATTGGTTCTGTAATGTTGAAAATCCAATAACAACGTGTGGTGACCAAAAGTTTTCAATTTCACCTTATTTTAGAAGAAATTGGGAATTATTTAAGAAAAGTGCAAGGGTGCCAATATCTTTGGCCGAAACTATATATTACATTTGAGTCATTTAGCAGACAATCTTATCCAGAGCCATTGAAAAGGTATTGATAAACATCAATAGTGGTTTACCGACTTGCATAAACCCAGACACAGCAATACATTGCTAGACTCAACAACATATGTTAGAAAGTTGAAGTTCTAATAAAAAAAAGAGCTTCTGCCCTTTAATGTATGCCTTCTTTGAGCCGAACAATGACCCTTACACAGTTCAGCTAAATACCCAATCGACTAGAATTGGCTATACCGAAAATATAGCTTGGAAACGGGACGTGGGAAAAGTGGGAGCGCATTAGGTTAATCCAAATCCTACACTTTAGACCCAGAGAGAGCGAGAGACGCTGTTGAAAGTTCACCCACTGTTGCTTGGGCATTTAGAAAGTCTAAGGTTTATTTTATGGCCCTCAGTCGGCAGCAGTCGCTATGCCTCCCTTGACCCCATGCTGCAATTAAGCTCTGGCAAAGCTCTTAATCTGCGCTAATTAATTGTGTAACATGTTCACTCTCTTTCTCTGTGTGTCTGGGCGACCATCTCGCAGGAGGTTTATTGCCAGTTTGCCCACTGTCTTTTATGTTCCAGTAGAACTATCAGCAGAGACACATCCTGTTAGCTTTGTGAAAAGACAGGATGACAGTGGAGGACAAATTCACCGATTCAGCCCTTTGAGCCCCATAAATTTGGTGGCCATTGTTTAGGAACTTAATCTGCATTGGTCCTGCATCCTTATCTCCATTCTGTACCACAAAAGACAGACAAACATAGCCTAATGAGCAGCACATTGCTGATAGTCATGAGAGAAAAAGTGATAGTTACATATAGAGATTATTTTGGACTATATTTTAAATCGATATTTTAACCAAGTGTCGATTTAAAAAAAAAAAAAGAAAAGACTCCCGTATTTTTTTATCCTATTTTATTTTTCAATAGTGAGCCAATATATTTTCACCACTTTTATTTCCATGACTGATCAAAACTCATTTTCTCAGGCCTCCTGAGTGGCGCAGTGGTCTAAGGCACTGCACCGCAGTGCTTGAGGTGTCACTACAGACCCAGGTTCGATCCCAGGCTGTGTCACAGCCGGCTGTGACCGGGAGACCCATGAGGTGGCGCACAATTGGCCCAGCGTCGTCCGGGTTAGGGGAGGGTTTGGCCGGCCTGGACTTCCTTGTCCCATCGCGGTCTAGCGACTCCTTGTGGCGACCACGCCATCTGGACAGTGTTTCCTCTGACACATTGGTGTGGCTGGCTTCCGGGTTAAGCGAGCAGTGTGTCAAGAAGCAGTGCATATTGGCAGAGTCGTGTTTCGGAGGACACATGGCTCTTGAACTTCACCTCTCGAGTCCGTAGGCGAGTTGCAGCGATGGGACAAGACTAACTACCAATTGGATATCACTAAAAAGGGGTAATTTTTATTTATTTATTTATTTTTTATCTCAAGCTCCTTCTTGTCTCTCTGCAGCAGACATACTGTATAGTGAGCAATATGTTTGGAACATCGAATCGTAATACATATCGTATCGGCACCTAACATGCTGACCAGACTGCCTGCGTTTCGTGCGTGAGCATTGCAAAATAACATTTACACATACATGTTATTCAACCATTTCATCCAAACTGCTCACGCACATCAACCACAATCTGTGTAGCCAAGCGCTAAAATAGAACTTGGTTCTGACATTTCACATTTGTACCAGTTTCCACCAGCATCTTCACAAGGTCCTTTGCTGTTGTTCTGGGATTGATTTGCACTTTTCGCACCAAAGTACATTCATCTCTAGGAGACAGCTTAGTGTATGTAAACTTCTGACCCACTGGAATTGTGATAGTGAATTATAAGTGAAATAATCTGTCTGTAAAGAAAGAATTACTTGTGTCATGCACAAAGTAGATGTCCTAACCGACTTGCCAAAACTATACTTTGTTAACAAGAAATGTGTGGAGTGGATGGAAAAACAAGTTAATGACTCCAACCTAAGTGTATGTTAACTTCCAACTTCAACTGTAGATACAATAGTAAAAACAGATAAACAGTTCTACAACTGAACAAAGTGCCTACCCTGCCTGACTGAGTGATATGGCTTATTTATTATTATAATTCAGGGCTCTACGCTGAAATGGGTTACAAGGAGTACATGATATGCTCTTAAGTAGAAATGTAGAAGCACACAAATAAATATAGGAGAAAAATTAAAGTATTTGAGTGTTTTAATAAAATTACTAAAGAGTTTATAAAAGTTTAGGCGTGATCCATGCTTAATCAAGCACAATGATTAGGTGAGAAATGTTCAGCTGTCCCTTTAAGGGACAGGAAGTTACCTTGGTAACTTGGGCACTTGCTTGTCTGTGATGAAAAAAATCTCCAACTGATGTCTTCCTAGCAGACGACAGTTGCAGAAAACTTAAACATTGAAAAACAATCTAGCGTGTGAACAAAACAATATAACTGGCCAAGAAACATAAGGACAAAGTCACACTTTAGTAGCCTTTCTTGTCAATTCAAACAACTTCTACATGTGCCCTTTAGATTTTTTTTTAACTGTTCCCAAATGCTCTGTGTGACCAGCTGCCCATGTGGCTGGTGAAATAGACGTTCTTACCCACCAATGACAATCTCCCCGCATTTTGCATGTGGCAGGTGCTAATTTCCAACCCTGGAGCTAAGCACAGGCAAAATCCTAGAGGAAAACCTGGTTCAGTCTGCTTTCCAAGACACTGGGAGACAAATTCACCTTTCAGCAGGACAATACCGTAAAAATTCAATTAATAGCCTGGGCGTTTATTTGCTTAAAATCACTGAACAAAACAGGTGCTTAGAGACAGGCTTCTATTTGAGCCAGCCGTCTATTTCCTAAATTCACACAGCTTCTGCTCATTTGTTTAATTGCAGCATCATGCACCCATTATTTTAGAAGGGGCACAAAGTAATGTGATGATGGAGGGGTGGTTGGAGAATTTAGAATTTTTCCAAACACCTGAAACAGCTTTTTCCTACAATCTAGAGTCATAATCATTATGCCTAACTCTGTAAAAAATGTATTTTTTTTGCATAGGTTATCTAAGCATACTTCTTTACCGGTTACATTTTCATTTTAATGAGGGTGTCATTCTGACTGTTGTAAATCACACATCTCAATATACTGCACTAACATGCCTAGGATATTACATTCAAATTACAACACAGTACCATAACACACATCAATACAAGGAACATATCATGGCATCAAAATGTATACACAAAAATATTACCATAAAAAGTGCCAAATTACATTTAAACCAAGTAAGGAAATGCGAGTCTTATTCAGTACATTTAGTAATTGCTTGCTTCTCTAAATTATAGCAAACATGCCAGCAAGCATGCCAGCTAAGATAGTTAGACAAGCTGATCAAACTTGATTAATAACTTGCTACCAAAACCTTTCAGGCTATGAGGTTTGGGAACCTACAAGTGCCTTCAGAAAGTATTCATACCCCTTTACTTATTCCACAGTGTTGTGTTACAGCCTGAATTCAAAATGGATTAAATAGATTTTTTTCCCCTCACCCATCTACACACAATGCCCCATAATGACAAAGTGAAAAAAAAGTTTTGCAAATGTATTGAAAATGAAATACAGACATCTCATTTACATAACTATTCACACCCATGAGTCAATACCTTGTAGAAGCACCTTTGGCAGTGATTACAGCTGTGAGTCTTTCTGGGCAAGAATCTAAGAGCTTTCCACACCTGGATTGTGCAACATTTGCCCATTATTATTTTCAAAATTCTTCAAGCTCTGTAAAATAGGTTGTTGATCATTGCTAGACAACCATTTCTAGGTCTTGCCATACATTTTCAAGTAGGTTTAAGTCAAAGCTAACTCGGCCACTCAGGAACATTCACTGTCTTCTTGGTAAGCAACTCCAGTGTAGATTTGGCCTTTTGTTTTAGGTTATTGTCCTGCTGAAAGGTGAAATCATCACCTAGTGTCTGGTGGAAAACAGACTGAACCAGGTTTTCCTCTAGGATTCTGCCTGTGAGTCGCTCCATTCTGTTTCTTTTTTATTCTGAAAAACTCTCCAGTCCTTAACGATTACAAGCATACCCATAACATGATGCAGCCACCACTATGCTTGAAAATATGGAGAGTGGTACTCAGTAATGTGTTGTATTGGTTTTGCCCCAAACATAACACTTTGTATTCAGGACAAAAAGTGAATTGCTTTGCCACATTTTTGACAGTATTACTTTAGCGCCTTGTTGCAAACAGGATGCATGTTTTGAATATTTAAAATTCTGTACAGGCTTCCTTTTTTTCACTGTCAATTAGGTTAGTATTTTGGAGTTACTACAATGTTGTTGATACATCCTCAGTTTTCTCCTATCACAGCCATTAAACTCTGTAACTGTTTTAAAGTCACCATTGGCCTCATGGTGAAATCCCTGAGCGGTTTCCTTCCTCTCCAGCAAATAAGTTAGGAAGGACGCCTGTATCTTTGTAGTGACTGGGTGTATTGATACACCATCCAAAGTGTAATTATTAACTTCACCATGCTCAAAGGGATTTTCAATGTCTGCTTTTTTTATCTATCAACAGGTGCCCTTCTTTGCAAGGCATTGGAAAACCTCCCTGGTCTTTGTGGTTGAATCTTTGTTTGAAATTCACTGCTCGACTGAGGGACCTTACAGATAATTCTATGTTTATTTATTTATTTTTTATTTCACCTTTATTTAACCAGGTAAGCCAGTTGTGAACACGTTCTCATTTACAACTGCGACCTGGCCAAGATAAAGCAAAGCAGTGCGATAAAAACAACAGAGTTACATATGGGGTAAAAAACAAAGTCAAAAAATACAACTGAAAATATATATACAGTGTGTGCAAATGTAGCAAGTTATGGAGGTAAGGCAATAAATAGGCTATAGTGCAAAATAATTACAATTAGTATTAACACTGGAATGCTAGATGTGCAAGAGATTATGTGCAAATAGAGATACTGGGGTGCAAAAGAGCAAAATAAATAACAATATAGGGATGAGGTAGTTGGGTGGGCTAATTTCAGATGGGCTGTGTACAGGTGCAGTGATCGGTAAGGTGCTCTGACAACTGATGCTTAAAGTTAGTGAGGGAGATAAGTGTCTCCAGCTTCAGAGATTTTTGCAGTTCGTTCCAGTCATTGGCAGCACAGAACTGGAAGGAATGGCGGCCAAAGGAGGTGTTGGCTTTGGGAATGACCAGTGAGATATACCTGCTGGAGCGCAGACTACGGGTGGGTGCTGCTATGGTGACCAATGAGCTAAGATAAGGCGGGGATTTGCCTAGCAGTGATTTATAGATGGCCTGGAGCCAGTGGGTTTGACGACGAACATGTAGTGAGGACCAGCCAACAAGAGCGTACAGGTCACAGTGGTGGGTAGTGTATGGGGCTTTGGAGACAAAACGGATGGCACTGTGATAGACTACATCCAATTTGCTGAGTAGAGTGTTGGAGGCTATTTTATAAATGACATCGCCGAAGTCAAGGATCGGTAGGATAGTCAGTTTTACGAGGGCATGTTTGGCAGCATGAGTGAAGGAGGCTTTGTTGCGAAATAGGAAGCCGATTCTAGATTTAACTTTGGATTGGAGATTCTTAATGCGAGTCTGGAAGGAGAGTTTACAGTCTAACCAGACACCTAGGTATTTGTAGTTGTCCACATACTCTAGGTCAGACCCGTCGAGAGTGGTGATTCTAGTCGGTGGGCGGGTGCCAGCAGCGTTCGATTGAAGAGCATGCATTTAGTTTTACTAGTGTTTAAGAGCAGTTGGAGGCTACTGAAGGAGTGTTGTATGGCATTGAAGCTCGTTTGGAGGTTTGTTAACACAGTGTCCAATGAAGGGCCAGATGTATACAAAATGGTGTCGTCTGCGTAGAGGTGGATCTGAGAGTCACCAGCAGCAAGAGCGACATCATTGATAAACACGGAGATAAGAGTCGGCCCAAGAATTGAAACCTGTGGCACCCCCATAGAGACTGCCATAGGTCCAGACAACAGGCCCTCCGATTTGACACATTGAACTCTGAGAAGTAGTTGGTGAACCAGGCGAGGCAGTCATTTGAGAAACCAAGGCTATTTAGTCTGCCAATAAGAATGCAGTGGTTGACAGAGTCGAAAGCCTTGGCCAGGTCGATGAAGACGGCTGCACAGTACTGTCTATTATCGATCGCCGGTTATAACATCGTTTAGGACCTTGAGCGTGGCTGAAGTGCACCCATGACCAGCTCAGAAACCAGATTGCATAGCGGAGAAGGTACGGTGGGATTCGAAAATGGTCGGTGATCTGTTTGTTAACTTGGCTTTCAAATACTTTCGAAAGGCAGGGCAGAATGGATATAGGTCTGTAACAGTTTGGATCTAGAGTGTCACCCCCTTTGAAGAGGGGGATGACCGCGGTAGCTTTCCAATCTCTGGGGATCTCAGACGTTACGAAAGAGGTTGAACAGGCTAGTAATAGGGGTTGCGACAATTTCGGCGGCTAGTTTTAGAAAGGGTCCAGATTGTCTAGCCCAGCTGATTTGTAGGGGTCCAGATTTTGCAGCTCTTTCAGAACATCAGCTGTCTGAATTTGTGAAGGAGAAGCGGGGGGGGCATGGGCAAGTTTCAGCGGAGGGTGCAGAGTTGGTGGCTGGGGTAGTGGTAGCCAGGTGGAAAGCATGGCCAGCCGTAGCAAAATGCTTGTTGAAATTCTCGATTATTGTAGATTTATCGGTGGTGATAGTGTTTCCTAGCCTCAGTGCAGTGGGCAGCTGGAAGGAAGTGCTCTTATTCTCCATGTGTCCCAAAACTTTTTGGAGTTAGTGCTACAGGATGCAAATTTCTGTTTGAAAAAGTTAGCCTTTGCGTTCCTGACTGCTTGTGTATATTGGTTCCTAACTTCCCTAAAAAGTTGCATATCGCGGGGGCTATTTGATGCTAATGCAGTACGCCACAGGATGTTTTTGTGCTGGTCAAGGGCAGTCAAGTCTGAGGAGAACCAGGGGCTATATCTGTTCTTAGTTCTGTATTTTTTGAATGGGGCATGTTTATTTAAGATTTGAGAGGAAATTACTTTTAAAAGAACAACTGGGCATCCTCTACTGACGGAATGAGATCTATATCCATCCAGGATACCTGGGCCAGGTCAATGTCAATTAGGAAGGCCTGCTCGCTAAAGTGTTTTAGGGAGCGTTTGACAGTGATGAGGGGTGGTCGTTTGACCGCGGACCCGTTACGGACGCAGGCAATAAGGCAGTGATCGCTGAGATCCTGGTTGATGACAGCGGAGGTGTATTTAGAGGGTAAGTTAGTCAGGATGATATCTATGAGGGTACCCATGTTTACAGATTTAGGGTTGTACCTGGTAGGTTCGTTGATAATTTGTGTGAGATTGAGGGCATCTAGTTTAGATTGTAGGATGGCCGGGGTGTTAAGCATATCCCAATTTAGGTCACCAAGCAATACGAACTCTGAGGATAGATGGGGGCCAATCAATTCACATATGGTGTCCAGGGCACAGCTGGGGGCTGAGGGGGGTCTGTAGCAAGCGGCAACAGTGAGAGACTTATTTCTGGAAAGGTGGATTTTTAGAAGTAGAAGCTCACGGTTTGGGCACAGACCTGGATAGTATGATAGAGCTCTGCAGGCTCTCTCTACAGTAGATTGCAACTCCACCCCCTTTGGCAGTTCTATCTAGACGGAAATTGTTATAGTTGGGGATGGACATTTCTGAATTTTTGGTGGCCTTCCTAAGCCAGGATTCAGACACTGCTAGAACATCAGGGTTGGCGGAGTGTGCTAACGTATGTGGGTACAGAGATGAGGTAGTCATTCAAAAATCATGTTAAACCCTTTTATTGCACACAGAGTGAGTCCATGCAACTTATGTGACTTGTTCAGCACATTTTTACTCCTTTATTTTATTTAACAGCTTCTACCCCCCAAAGCCATAAGACTCCTGAACAGCTAATCATGGCTACCTGGACTATTTGCATCCCCCCCCCCTCTTTTACGCTGCTGCTACTCTGTTTATTATTTATGCATATTCACTAACTCTACCCACATGTACATATTACCGCAATTAACTGGCACATTGACTCTGTACCGGTACCCCCTGTATATAGCCTCCCTACTGTCATTTTATTTTACTGCTGCTCTTTAATTATTTGCTTCTTTCCATTTTTTACTTATCTATTTTTTTAACTTAACACTTTATTTTATTTTCTTAAACTGCATTGTTGGTTAAGGGCTTGTAAGTAAGCATTTCACTGTAAGGTCTACACCTGTTGTATTTGGCGCGTGTGGCAAATACAATTTGATTTAGGCTTGCCATAACAAAAGGGGTTGAATACTTATTGACTCTAGAAATTTCAGCTTTTCATTTTTCATTAATATATATAATTTTAATTGAAAAACATAATTCTACTTTGACATTATGAAGTATTGTGTGTAGGCCAGAGACATAAAATATATATACAAATCGAAATGTAATGCATTTTAAATTCAGGCTGTAACGCAACACAATGTAGAAATGTGAAGGGGTGTGACTACTTTCTGAAGGCACTGTATCTGGCTGGCGAGCTAAAGCCAACTTCATAAAATTGCTAGGTGGCTAGTATTACAGAGAAACAAAACATTTGTTTTATTTATCAAGAAGCACTCAATAATGGCCCTCTGTAGCTCAGCTGGTAGAGCACGGCGCTTGTAACGCCAAGGTAGTGGGTTCGATCCCCGGGACCACCCATACACAAAAAAATAATAATAATAATAATAATAATAATAATAATAATATGCACGCATGACTGTAAGTCACTTTGGATAAAAGCGTCTGCTAAATGGCATATGAATTAATATTAATTGATCAGTGTGCCCCCTCCACAAAATACAGCTGACAGATCTTTTTTTATAAATAATGATAAAACGTGGGCTTAAAAATGAAGTTTCATTAATTTTTTCATCAGAAAAGTAGAAAAATAGGGCGAATCTGAGGGGGCACGTCCCCTTGTGCTCCTATGGGCATGACGCCTCTGGTCCAATTGCTTATCTCAAGGCCCAAACATTACACGGTTGTCTCTCTATGTTCTGCAAACATGCTCTTCATACATGACAGGCCTTCCCTTCTGCTATTTAATTGCTAATAACTCTGACACTAACACTGGTTGTAGTGGAACTGTGTGCTATTTCCAACCCTCTCCTTAATAACCACAATTTAACCGATGTTGACAGACAGCAGGTCTTTGATTGAATATCACACCCTGAGAGTGATTACTTTCCTAGTGATAGGGAGGGTTTAAGTTGGGCACTCAATGCTGCTTCTGCCTTGGCCTATGTCCATAACAATTGTAAGGCCATATGGCTCCATGTAGCACGGCTCCTCTGGTGCAACAGTGATTAACACCGACATTCATCTGGGGGTAATAACATTACACACAGACCTA
Source organism: Coregonus lavaretus (assembly GCF_964263955.1). Classification (NCBI taxonomy): domain Eukaryota; kingdom Metazoa; phylum Chordata; class Actinopteri; order Salmoniformes; family Salmonidae; genus Coregonus; species Coregonus lavaretus. The sequence goes on along the minus strand of NC_140009.1, from coordinate 44,151,892 downwards.
TCTCCCAATAAATGCCATACACAGAAATGAGATTCTACATTACAAAAAAACAGTGCACGATTGTCATGACAAATGTAGCTATGGGCAGGGGCCGTCCTACTTTATTCACAGATTTATTTATTTTTTTAAAGGGACAAAATCCATTCTTTAGTCCCTGGGGACAATTCAGCAAAAAATTGAGCAAATTTCATTTTGGTGTTCACACATTTTGGAAGTATTTCATTCTGGAGGTGTCTAGTTTACTCAATTGTTGCCAAAAATGCAAGGGTCAGATTCCCTGGCAACATCTTGCTCTCTAGAAAATCCCTTGTTAGCGTTGACAAAATACAAATTGCTAAATCAAAAAATACACTATGTGATATACACACACATACTGAGTGTACAAAACATTAAGATCACCTGCTCTTTCCATGACAGACTGGCCAGGTGAAAGCTATGGTGCCTTATTGATGTCACTTGTTAAATCCACTTAAAATCAGTGTAGATGAAGGGAAGGAGACAAGTTAAAGAAGGATTTTTAAGCCTTGAGACAATTGAGACATGGATTGTGTATGTGGATGCTCCTCAGAGGAAGAAGGGGAGCACCATCCTCAGTGAATTTAATAAAAATAGTAAAACATTTAAAGTTATTCTTTTTAGATAAAACTATACTAAAATATAATCACGTCACCAAATAATTGATTAAAACACACTATTTTGCTATGAAGGTCTACAGTAGCCTCAACCGCACTCTGTAGGGTAGTACCATGGTGTAGCCGGAGGACAGCTAGCTTCCGTCCTCCTCTGGGTACATTTACTTCAATACAAAACCTAGGAGTCTCATGGTTCTCACCCCCTTCCATGGACTTACACAGCAATTATGACAGGTTGGAGGACATCCTCCAACCTATCAGAGCTCTTGCAGCATGAACTGATGTTGTCCACCCAATCAAATGATCAGAGAATGAATCTAGTACTGAAACCATAAGCTACATCTAATTAGCACTGCAGCGCATAAAATGTGGTGAGTAGTTGACTCAAAGACAATAGTTGAACAGTTTTGAATAAATTAATTTATTCTAAAATGAAGGAGAAGCAAGAGAGATCGTTTCTTTTTCTTTTCTTACTTACTTAGCTAGCAAATGCAGCTAGCTAGTTTAGCCTACTCAAATGCCCTGCTCAAACAGAGAAATGCTATGTTAGCTAGCTGGCTATGACTATACAACACAACACTGGAACTCTTCCAATTCAAGGTAAGCTTTTGGTTTGACTAATTTATTGCCACCGGAGCCCAGCGGTTTAAGAGCTAAACTACGTACACTAACATTACTGCATGATTGTAGCGGGTTTACTAACGCGTTAGTTGTATTAGCTATGTTGACTATGACTTTAGCTAATATGGTGACAACGATGTAGCGGTTAGGAAAGTTTTTTTCCCACCTGGTCACATACAGCTGATGTGTTGTACATTGAAGTCCACAAGCGAAGGGAAAAGGTGAGAGGACGAGCGCGCATAGCTGTGAGAAGGAATACAACATGGCTGTTATGAGAGTGAAATGTGTTTACGCGTGATCAGGGGTGTATTCATTCCGCCGATTCTGTTGAAAAACGTTTCTTAAAACGGAAGCAAATGGAACAAAAATGGGGATAAACATACTTGAATTTGTCCAATAGAAACTCTTGTTTGCAACTGTCAGACTAATGATTACACCCTATATAAGATAGATGCAAGCAAGTGTGCAAGGTGGTATTGAATGTGTCACTGTCACCTCAAATTTCTCTCTCGACCTGTGCACCTACATTGTAAAACTTTCACTCATAGGCTAGGTTGTAGCAACCTCATGATGGGTATTAGGGGAAATTCGAGTATCATGTAGTAGCCTAAACCTACCACTGTTACATTGAACTGGGTGAATGGAATATGAATGACAATCTAATATGCTCTAATAGAAATAAGGCCATGCTCATAAAACAAATCAATTGTTCTCCCTCATCCTAAAATGCCACTGACAGATAGGATATACACGTATACAGTGCCTTGCAAAAGTATTCATCCCACATGGCGTTTTTACTATTTTGTTGCATTACAACTTGTAATGTAAATTCATTTTTATTTGGAATTCATGTAATGGACATCCACAAAACAAGTGAAATGAAAAAAATTACTTGTTATAAAAAATTCTAAAAAATAAATAACTGAAAAATGGTGCGTGCATATGTATTCACCCCCTTTGCTATGAAGCCCCTAAATAAGATCTGGTGTGACCAATTACCTTCAGAAGTCACATAATTAGTTAAATAAAGTCCACCTGTGTGCAATCTAAGTGTCACATGATCTCAGTACACACACACACGTTCTGAAAGGCCCCAGCGTCTGCAACACCACTAAGCAAGGGGCACCACCAAGCAAGCAGCACCATGAAGACCAAGGAGCTCTCCAAACAGGTCAGGGATGAAGTTGTGGAGAAATACAGATCAGGGTTGGGTTATAAAAAAGTATCTGAAACTTTGAACATCCCACGGAGCACCATTAAATCCATTACTAAAAAATGGAAAGAATATGGCACCACAAACCTGCCAAGAGAGTGAAGCATGGTGGTGGCATCATGCTGTGGGGATGTTTTTCCATCAGCAGGGACTGGGAAACTGGTCAGAATTGACGGAATGATGGACGGCGCTAAATACAGGGAAATTCTTGAGGGAAACCTGTTTCAGTCTTCCAGAGATTTGAGACTGGGACAGATGTTCACCTTCCAGCAGGACAATTACCCTAAGCATACTGCTAAAGCAACACTCTAGTGGTTTAAGGGGAAACAATTAAATATCTTGGAATGGCCTAGTCAAAGCCCAGACCTCAATCCAATTGAGAATTTCTGGTATGACTTAAAGATTGCTGTACACCAGCGGAACCCATCCAACTTGAAGGAGCTGGAGCAGTTTTGCCTTGAATAATGGGCATAAATCTCAGTGGCTAGATGTGCCAAGCTTATAGACATACCCCAAGAGACTTGCAGCTGAAATTGCTGCAAAAAGGTTGGTCTACTAAGTATTGACTTTGTTCTGTTTTTTTGTCTTATTTCTTGTTTGTTTCACAATAAAAAATATTTTGCATCTTCAAAGTGGTAGGCATGTTGTGTATTCCCCACCCCAAAAAAACTATTTTAATTCTATGTTGTAAGGCAACAAAATAGGAAAAATGCCAAGGGGGGTGGGGAGAACAAGTATTTGACACACTGCCGATTTTGCAGGTTTTCCTACTTACAAAGCATGTAGAGGTCTGTCATTTTTATCATAGGTACACTTCAACTGTGAGAGACGGAATCTAAAACAAAAATCCAGAAAATCACATTGTATGATTTTTAAGTAATTAATTTGCATTTTATTGCATGACATAAGTATTTGATCACCTACCAACCAGTAAGAATTCCGGCTCTCACAGAACTGTTAGTTATTCTTTAAGAAGCCCTCCTGTTCTCCACTCATTACCTGTATTAACTGCACATGTTTGAACTCGTTACCTGTATAAAATACACCTGTCCACACAATCAAACAGACTCCAACCTCTCCACAATGGCCAAGACCAGAGAGCTGTGTAAGGACATCAGGGATAAAATTGTAGACCTGCACAAGGCTGGGATGGGCTACAGGACAATAGGCAAGCAGCTTGGTGAGAAGGCAACAACTGTTGGCGCAATTATTAGAAAATGGAAGAAGTTCAAGATGACGGTCAATCACCCTCGGTCTGGGGCTCCATGCAAGATCTCACCTCGTGGGGCATCAATGATCATGAGGAAGGTGAGGGATCAGCCCAGAACTACACGGCAGGACCTGGTCAATGACCTGAAGAGTGCTGGGACCACAGTCTCAAAGAAAACCATTAGTAACACACTACGCCGTCATGGATTAAAATCCTGCAGCGCACGCAAGGTCCCCCTGCTCAAGCCAGCGCATGACCAGGCCCGTCTGAAGTTTGCCAATGACCATCTGGATGATCCAGAGGAGGAATGGGAGAAGTTCATATGGTCTGATGAGACAAAAATAGAGCTTTTTGGTCTAAACTCCACTCGCCGTGTTTGGAGGAAGAAGAAGGATGAGTACAACCCCAAGAACACCATCCCAACCGTGAAGCATGGAGGTGGAAACATTCTTTGGGGATGCTTTTCTGCAAAGGGGACAGGACGACTGCACCGTATTGAGGGGAGGATGGATGGGGCCATGTATCGCGAGATCTTGGCCAACAACCTCCTTCCCTCAGTAAGAGCATTGAAGATGGGTCGTGGCTGGGTCTTCCAGCATGACAACGACCCGAAACACACAGCCAGGGCAACTAAGGAGTGGCTCCGTAAGAAGCATCTCAAGGTCCTGGAGTGGTCTAGCCAGTCTCCAGACCTGAACCCAATAGAAAATCTTTGGAGGGAGCTGAAAGTCCGTATTGCCCAGCGACAGCCCCGAAACCCAAAGGATCTGGAGAAGGTCTGTATGGAGGAGTGGGCCAAAATCCCTGCTGCAGTGTGTGCAAACCTGGTCAAGACCTACAGGAAACGTATGATCTCTGTAATTGCAAACAAAGGTTTCTGTACCAAATATTAAGTTCTGCTTTTCTGATGTATCAAATACTTATGTCATGCAATAAAATGCAAATTAATTGCTTAAAAATCATACAATGTGATTTTCTGGATTTTTGTTTTAGATGCCGTCTCTCACAGTTGAAGTGTACCTATGATAAAAATTACAGACCTCTACATGCTTTGTAAGTAGGAAAACCTGCAAAATCGGCAGTGTATCAAATACTTGTTCTCCCCACTGTATGTATGTATGTATGTATGTATGTATGTATGTATGTATGTATGTATGTATGTATGTATGTATGTATGTATGTATGTATGTATGTATGTATGTATGGTTTTTATTTGTCTTTTTATTACAGAAAACTGAGTCAAGGCAGTTGATTTTCTGCATGTAATACCCCAAAAATGCTGTGACTTCAGCTCTGTGTAAAATAGCAACGTACCTGTAACATATTCTGTGGCAGAAACTGGTTTAAATCAACCCTGTTTAGACGTAATTTAAACCAAAAATATTACATGTGATGACATTGAACCAATGTGGAAAACTGATTGGATTTCAAAAAGTAATCAACATAAGGGAATTGTTAATTTCTTTCACTGATCTTTTAACCTAAATCCAATGACATTGTGACGTTTGTTGATTTCATGTTTAATTCACGTTAGTTGACAACAACCAAATGTAAATCAAAACTAGACGTCTGTGCCCTGTGGGTGGTGACTTCTAGGCGGAATGCCTAAGGCCCACAGTAGGCTACCAAGAAAGTGAAAAAGATGGCTGCCATGTCTTAGTGTGCACTTTAGGTCTAGATAGTGTTAGGTTAAGTTGAGCCTTAGGGAAAAGTTTATAGTAGAGGCGAGAGTTCGGTGTAGGGAAATTGTAAACAATAGGATAACATAAACAAAGTTCAAGTTCAAGGGGACAGGATAAGGACGAGTATTGGGTTGTGAAGTAAAGCTCGGCACAATGGTTAATGGCCCAGTGCAGTCAAAATTGAGTTTTTCCTGTGTTTTATATCATATTGTACAATAGCTGATGAAACTAACACTGTACAAGTGTGCAATTTTTTAACAGTCTTATTTCCTAATATTTGCTGGTTGAAAATACAATCTACACAGGACCTTCTAATCAGCAGGTTGGCATGGGTGAGAGTTTCAACTTTCCATGGTGATCTCACCATGCGGTAAATTGGTTAATTGACAGTTAAAAACTTCTGCCAATAACAGCTAGTTTTCAGTTTTCCGCTTCCCACTCATACCACTCCGACAGTCCTAGCAAAATTCTTACTTGAGAAATTGTTTTTTGCAAAAAAATAATTTTTGTGCGTTTTAAAAGGAAATATATTACGCTAAGGTACTTAATTGTTACCCAGAAGTTATTTGATATTGATATAAAAACAATTGCATTTGGGCTTTAAGGTGACTATTGAGGTTGGGACTCTTATTTGGGTTAGCTTTAAGTGTTAGTAAGAAAAAAAATAACACTCAAACATCTCAAAATCCTGTCAGGGTTAGCCACATTAGCGCTGTGTGTGGATAATGGCTAGGTAAGTGGGGTAGCTTAGTATTAGCATTGGCACTCTTACTTTGGGATGTGTCCCAACAGGAGTCGGAGGGAGAGCAGGTCTCCCTTGGCAGCAGCATAGTGGACAGGCAGGGCCCCAGTCTCCGTGGACACCCCGGCATCAGCCTCCCCGCTCTTCAGCAGCCAATCAGTGATCTCGTGATGGCTGAACCGTGAGGAGAGGTGGAGAACGGTGGCGCCAGACCTATCCCGGTCCTGCAAAATCGTCGGGTTAGTTCAACGGTTACATCCTAGTAGTTGTCTAGATCAAGGACACGTGTTAGATCATGTACGCGTGTACAAAGGACTGGCCGATACAAGGTATACATTAGCACAAACCAATCAATTCACTGAACTCACTTCACCTTTATGTCAGGAACAAAAGAGTACCATTTCTAAACTACAAAATAGCTCCATACAGCATTAAAAAAGATGACATTGACCATCATTATGCTCTGTATTCAAGTCTGCCTGAAACGGATTCAAGTCATTTAAAAACAGATATGAAACCATTATGGAAAAGAGATGGGGTAAACCTGATAAATAAGGCTGCTACTTAATATTTTGAATGCACTGCAGCCTCAATTAGGCTAGCAAACGTTAGCTAGTTAGGCTAATTGAGGCTGCAGTGCGTTCAGAATGTTAAGTAGCAGCTTCTCCCGGTTTGTATCTGTATTTATTAGGGATCCCCATTGGCTGCTGCCAAGGCAGCAGCTACTCTTCCTGGGGTCCAAACACATTAAGGCACTTACATCACACATAAAACAAAAAAGATAAAACAGTACATTATTACGCCACTACATATCTGCAATACAAATTGTATAATACTACCAAACAACAATATTGCAGTGTGTGTGTGTGTGTAGAGTGTGTGTGTGCGTATGCGTGTCTTCACAGACCCCGCTGTTCCATAAGGTGTATTTGTATCCGTTTTCTTTTATCAATCAGATTCTACTGCTTGCATCAGTTACTTGATGTGGAATAGAGTTCCATGTAGTACTGTGCGCCTCCCAGTTCTTGACTTGGGGATTGTGAAGAGACCTCTGGTGGTATGTCTTGTGGGGTATGCATGGGTGTGTGCTAATAGTTTAAAAAACAGAAACCTCGGTGCATTTCAGCATGTCAACATTTCTTACAAAAACAAGTAGTGATGAAGTCGATCTCTCCTCCACTTTGAGCAATTTACATGCATATTATTAATGTTAACTCTCCATGTACATTTAAGGGCCAGCCGTGCTGCCCTGTTCTGAGCCAATTGTAATTTGAGGTCCCTCTTTGTGGCACCTGACCACATGACTGAACAGTAGTCCAGGTGCAACAAAATTAGGGCCTGTAGGACCTGCCTTGTTGATAATGTTATTAAGGCAGAGCAGCATTTTATTATGGACAGACTTCGCCCCATCTTAGCTACTGTTGTATCAACATGTTTTGACCATGACAGTTTACAACCCAGGGTTACTCCAAGCAGTTTAGTCACCAACTTGCTCAATTTCCACATTATTTATTACAAGATTTAGTTGAGGTTTAGGGTTTAGTGAATGATTTGTCCTAAATACAATGCTTTTAGCTTTAGTCCTAAATATTTCTAACTTATTCCTTGCCACCCATTCTGAAACTAACTGCAGCTCTTTAAGTGTTGCAGTAATTTCAGTTGCTGTAGTAGCTGACGTGTATGGTGTTGAGTCATCCGTATACATAGACACACTGGCTTTACTCAAAATTTGAATAAAGTAAGGGGCCTAGACAGCTGCCCTGGGGAATTCCTGATTCTACCTGGATTATGTTGGAGAGGCTTCCATTAACGAACCCCCTCTGTTCTGTTAAACAGGTAACTCTTTATTCACAATATAGCAGGGGGTGTAAAGCCATAACACATACGTTTTTCCATCAGCAGACTATGATTGATACTTGTTTAATGTCCTTCCCTATAAGCGTGCTAAAAGTCTGTTGTCAATTTGTTTACAGTAAAATAGCATCAAAACAATTTTTACTAAGGGTTGGTAACAGGCTGATTGGTCGGCTATTTGAGCCAGTAAAGGGGGCTTTACTATTCTTGGATAGTGGAATGACTAGAAAGGGCACACACATTCTAGAAGGCTTAGATTGAAGATATGGTTTGATGCAGTCAAGACAAGTACTTCATACTCATATTTGATGATAAATAACCTAGCTATTGTAGCTATTAGTTGACTATAGCGCGAGTCGGCTTGGTTGGTTGCTGTCGTCTCCCCCGCTCTACTTCCTGCGTCACTTGCTCACAGTCCGACCCCTCCCCGCCTGCTAGAGCAGCACCTCTCTCCCTCTCGCGCTTTATCAGCTCCTGTTAATAAAGTAGCTTACAAAATTACTTTTCTGCTGCTTTCCTCACATTTACCGTTAATACCCATAATTTCTAATCTACGATGTTTGTTTGCTTACGGTAATTTCTGTTAATGCATGTAATATATGATTATTATTATTATTATTATAATATAGTCTTACCGCTGTCATTGTAGGAGTGGACACATTGTTTGCAGAGCGCACAACCTAGGCAACACTTGTGAGAAAAAAAGTTGTGGTTTATTTCATTCCATTTACGAGATGTCAATTTATTCATTGTCTTTTGTTTGGAGCGCTTCTGTCAATCTTGAGTAAGGACACGCACCTTATTACGCATAGAAAAAGGCCTAGGCTACCTGGCCTGCGCGCAAATGTAGGCCTATAAAATGTGCCCATTTGGGGATCTGATACTATTTCTGATTGTCTTAAAACTGACCATCACTGTGTAGCTTTTGAAATAAAAAAAATTATTTGCCTCAAAAACAGCCAGGAAACAAAGTCTGTTTTTACATCCATTGAGAAAGAAATTCCTCAACGTAGCCTATTTGAAAAACATCTTTCCAGCGCCCTACTTTTCGATAACCACTCAGAGAAAGATTAAAAAAAAGTAATGCTCTGATCCGGTGGAAACGTCATAAAAATAGGCCTTTGATTACTTTTTAATCCTTACCTTGTTACTTCTTATCCCTTGCGCAAATAGTCTACAGCTGTGTCTGTCTGTCCGGAGCTCACTGGCACAGGAAACTGAGGGCCCAAAATATGTAATACAATGTTGCAAGTTTGCTAACACGATCAGGCTAGTTAATACAATGTTTCAAGTTCCTTGCAGACAGGCCATGCGGACAGGTTTTGTTTCTTCTGGTTAGGCTATATTGATCTCTGGCTCCCTCTTTATTAATATATATTAGTCGCAGTGCTTAAAGCATCAGACAAGATCAGTAGCCTATATATAGTTGATTTTATTCAAAACGTCGTGTATTTTTCCATAGACACACACTATTTAAAATGTTAACCAACCGATTGGGCGAAAGAACAGACGACTCTCGGTCAACCAAGATTTTTTTTTGGGGGGGGGGGGGGGGGGGGGGGGGTCGAGGACAGCCGTAGTTTCATCATTCCATCCCCATACCGTTTATTGCAACACATTGACATTTCTGTTTCATGTTTGATAGACCTGCGATACATTTTCATTTAGCCAACCATTTCTTACCCTCGGAGTGGCGTGAGGTTTATTGTGCGAATGAATGTTCACAAGACTCATGGAGGTAGAAGTTCTGTTTATTTAATTAAATGTATGTTTCCTTTGTTCATATTTCCTGGGTTATGTCAGAGTTCCATGTGTCTGTGTCCCATAGCTGCATTCAAAACTGGGAAATCTCCGACTTCAGTGCGTTCAAGACAACTGGGAACTCGTGTCGTGACTTGACTAACATTAAATCTGAAGACTGTTATTTCTCTAATTAACTATGTTTAATTAATTGTTACCCAATTAAAATTAATCATGTAACAATTAACTCATTAGGATCTGGGGCACCACGAGAGCGGTTCTTTAAAGAGTTACCATCTCCCAAATTAAACTCTAAAAAGGTCTTTACCTATCACATCTATAAACAGTCAACTTATTAAATCATAACCTCGTATCATATTCTGAACAGTCATAACCTCGTTGCATCTGCAAAAACCTGAGCCTTACTTATGATTCAGTACTACACAAATTGGTTTAATTATTTATTTAATAGCTAATTGAAATGGGAACACAGTATAAAAACACACACTCTGCACCGGTTATTGACTGGAGACTTAATACATTGAAAACAGGTCCCTAGCGGAATGACAACATGGGTGCTAGTTAAAGAAGCGATGGAGAGGGAGAGAGAGACTCAACATTGCCACATTCAGAATCTACTCTCTCCTACAGTAACCATATACTTTGCACACAAACCACCACACGCTTTGAGCAAGTACTACTGAATGTATTTACGTGAAATGCCTGGGTTCGCCGGGGATCTCTCAGTGAACGGGGCAGCCTTGGAAAGGGGGTTGGGCCCTTTCGCGGCACGCTTGTAAGGCTCTGATTGTCCGAAATGGTTCCAACAACTCTTCTCCTGTTGTCCTTCTTCGTAGTTGTCCGGTGACTTGTCGTGTAGTCCTGAACAGAACTAAAGAGTTGATTATCCTTCCATTCGCTCTTGAAGATGCTTCTTTGAAGATAGGCTTGCCAGCCGTATCGATGGTTCCCCAGTGGGGTGATGAGAGTAGCATAACACGATGGTTTGAACAGAGTAACAGGATGGTCCAACTTAAATGAAATTCTTAGAATAATAGTGAAGACAAAAATATGAAATGTAGTAACAAAATTGTTAAACAAATCAAAATATTTGAGATTTTTCAAATAGCCATCCTTTGCCTTGATGACAGCTTTGCACACTTTTGGCATTCTCTCAACCAGCTTCGCCTGGAATGCTTTTCCAACAGTCTTGAAGGATTTCCCACATATACTGAGCACTTGTTGGCTGCTTTTCCTTCACTCAGCGTTCCAACTCATCCTAAACCATCTCAATTGAGTTGAGGTCGGGTGATTGTGGAGGCCAGGTCATCTGATGCAGCACTCCATCACTCTTATTCTTGGTCAAGTAGCCCTTACACAGCCTGGAGGTTTTGGGTCATTGTCCTCTTGAAAAACAAATTATATCCCATCTGGGTTGGGCTCAGTGGGACTGGCGTATCACTGCAGAATGCTGTGGTAGCCATGCTGGTTAAGTGAGCCTTGAATTCTAAATAAAATCACAGACAGTGTCACCAGCAAAGCACCCCCACACCATCACACCTCCTCCTCCATGCTTCACGGTGGGAACCACACATGCAGAGATCATCCGTTCACCTACTCTGCGTCTCACAAAAGACACAGCGGTTGGAACCAAAAATCTCAAATTTTTTCTCCGATCTAAAATGTCCATTGCTCGTGTTTCTTGGCCCAAGCAGGTCTCTTCTTCTTATTAGTGTCCTTTAGTAGTGGTTTCTTTGCAGCAATTCGACCATGAAGGCCTGATTCACGCAGTCTCCTCTGAACAGTTGATGTTGAGATGTGTCTGTTACTTGAACTCTTTGAAGCATTTATTTGGGCTGCAATCTGAGGTGTAGTTAACTTATCCTCTGCAGCAGAGGTAACTCTGGGTCTTCCTTTCCTGTGGCGGTCCTCATGAGAGCCAGTTTCATCATAGCACTTGATGGTTTTTGCGACTGCACTTGAAGAAACCTTCAAAGTTCTTGACATTTTCCAGATTGACTGACCTTCATGTCTTAAAGTAATGGACTGTTGTTCCTCTTTGATTATTTGAGCTGTTCTTGCCATATACCAAATAGTGCTATCTTCTGTATACCACCCCTACCTTGTCACAACACAACTAATTGGCTCAAACACATTGAGGAAATAAATTCCACAAATTGACTTTTAACAAGGCACACCTGTTAATTGCAATGCATTCCAAGTAACTACCTCATGAAGCTGGTTGAGAGAATGCCAAGAGTGTGCAAAGCTGTCATGAAGGCAAAGGGTGGCTACTTTGAAGAACCTCAAATTGAAAATATATTTTGATTTGTTTAACAGTGTTTTGGTTACTACATGATTCCATGTGTTATTTCATAGTTTTGATGTCTTCACTATTATTCTACAATGTAGAAAATAGTTAAAAGAAAAGAAAAACCCTGGAATGAGTATGTGTGTCCAAACTTTTGACTGGTACTGTATATATTTTTTTACTTGACTTGAGACTGAAACTTGTGACTCGACTCGCTCTTAGACTTGGACTTGATTCGAGTCTTGACCCATTCTACTTGGGACTCGGGCCTTGTGACTTGCTTGTGACTCTAATAATAGTGACTTGGTCCCACCTAGGGCTGTTACGGTGACCGTATTACCGCCACACCGGCGGTCACGAATCATGAAGGCAGTGAAATTCCACGTGACCGTTTAGTCAAGTTAATTAGCCTTTTCCCAAACGCTGCTGATGGTCATTAGTAGCCTACCAAACTTGATAACAGCCTAGTACTCCATTGTCCCTCTAATCACTCCGACGTCAATGCAAATGTAATCGAAAATCTAATGAAACACTTCATGAGAGCCCATGAGCTCATGTTGCACAACATTTCTAATGTGAGGGAAAAAAAGTATTTGATCCTCTGCTGATTTTGTACATTTGCCCACTGACAAAGACATGATCAGTCTATAATTTTAATGGTAGGTTTATTTGAACAGTGAGAGACAGAATAACAAAAAAAATCCAGAAAAACGCATGTCAAAAATATTATAAATTGATTTGCATTTTAATGAGGGAAATAAGTATTTGATCCCTCTGCAAAACATGACTTAGTACTTGGTGGCAAAACCCTTGTTGGCAATAACAGAGGTCAGACGTTTCTTGTAGTTGGCCACCAGGTTTGCACACATCTCAGGAGAGATTTTGTCCCACTCCTCTTTGCAGATCTTCTCCAAGTCATTAAGGTTGAGGCTGACGTTTGGCAACTCGAACCTTCAGCTCCCTCCACAGATTTTGTATGGGATTAAGGTCTGGAGACTGGCTAGGCTACTCCAGGACCTTAATGTGCTTCTTCTTGAGCCACTCCTTTGTTGCCTTGGCCGTGGGTTTTGGGTCATTGTCATGCTGGAATACCCATCCACGACCCATTTAATGCCCTGGCTGAGGGAAGGAAGTTCTCACCCAACATTTGACGATACATGGCCCTGTCGATCGTCCCTTTGATGCGGTGAAGTTGTCCTGTCCCCTTTGCAGAAAAACACCCCCAAAGCATAATGTTTCCACCTCCATGTTTGACGGTGGGAATGGTGTTCTTGGGGTCATAGGCAGCATTCCTCCTCCTCCAAACACGGCGAGTTGATGCCAAAGAGCTCGATTTTGGTCTCATCTGACCACAACACTTCCACCCAGTTCTCCTCTGAATCATTCAGATGTTCATTGGCAAACTTCAGACGGGCCTGTATATGTGCTTTCTTGAGCAGGGGGACCTTGCGGGCGCTGCAGGATTTCAGTCCTTCATGGCGTAGTGCGTTACCAATTGTTTTCTTGGTGACTATGGTCCCAGCTGCCTTGTGATCATTGACAAGATCCTCCCGTGTTCTGGGCTGATCCCTCACCTTCCTCATGATCATTGCAACTCCACGAGGTGAGATCTTGCATGGAGCCCCAGGCAGAGGGAGATTGACAGTTCTTTTGTGTTTCTTCCATTTGCGAATAATCGCACCAACTGTTGTCACCTTCTCACCAAGCTGCTTGGCGATGGTCTTGTAGCCCATTCCAGCCTTGTGTAGGTCTACAATCTTGTCCCTGACATCCTTGGAGAGCTCTTTGGTCTTGGCCATGGTGGAGAGTTTGGAATCTGATTGATTGATTGCTTCTGTGGACAGGTGTCTTTTATACAGGTAACAAGCTGAGATTAGGAGCACTCCCTTTAAGAGTGTGCTCCTAATCTCAGCTCTTTACCTGTATAAAAGATACCTGGGAGCAGGAAATCTTTCTGATTGAGAGGGGGTCAAATACTTATTTCCCTCATTAAAATGCAAATCAATTTATAACATTTTTGACATGCGTTTTTCTGGATTTTGTTGTTGTTATTCTGTCTCTCACTGTTCAAATAAACCTACCATTAAAATTACAGACTGATCATTTCTTTGTCAGTAGGTAAACGTACAAAATAAGCAAGGGATCAAATACTTTTTTCCCCTCACTGTATACGCTATGCAATTGCGTGAGAAAACAGTGATGGCCTCTTTTTAAGAGTATCCTATCAGCTTTCTATAGGCTAGGCCTACTATATTTATTTCTCAACTTTCCTAATATGAAGCTCATTGCTTCTCTTTACAACAGGAGTATAGCCTACCTGGCTGACATTAAAATGAACCACGTGAAAAGCATCCTCCATTCTCTATTTAAGTGCATAGATGACATTTGTTTTTCCCGCTGCCCCTGTTTCGAGAATAGACCATTATCATGCACCTTTCGAAATCAAAACAAAATTTCACATATCATTTGGTATATGTAAAGACAAGATTAAATCAAGAATAGTGTGATGGTGACAATATTAGCCTATCACTTGTGAATGATGCCCAGTTTAAGGCAAACAGCGCATTATTTTGGGGGGGACTTTTTCTAAGTCATAGTCGCACACCTCATGTAGCCTAGCCCATAGGCCTATATGTTTTAATAAGGTTTGTATCACAACTAAAGTGACCAAATAACGTCTTAAAAATGAAGCATATTAATCCGCTTTACAACAGGTATAGAGGCTAACTGGCATAAATCCGCAGCGCGTGAGTTTCAAGTTCGGGGAAGATCATTTTCACCATAAAAATGCACCTTTATAATAATAGGAATACATGCATAAATCACATTTGAGAATGATGTTTTCCTGCTAATGGAACATTCGCAGTTAAAGCCTACTGCCGTATGCACATTGCTGCACTTATGTGAAGAAATAGCCTAATAGTTTATCAACATTTTAAACTAAACGTTCTCATCTTTTGCATCAGGATCATTGCTTAAAACAGATTTTTTTATGCTAGCGATGTATTAATTTGTGATCTATCGCATCCCACAACTTTCCCAGACATTGTTTGGAATATTTATTTCTAGCACAGAATAGGTCAACTTTTGTACTATGGGGGATAGCAGATGTGGACAGGTCTTCCAATATAGTGCATTCGGAAAGTATTTAGACCCCTTGACTTTTTCCACATTTTGTTATGTTACGGCCTTATTCTAAAATGGATTAAATTGTTCCCCCCCTCAATCCACACACACAATAATGACAAAGGAAAAACAGGTTTAAAAAAAAAAAAAACATTTACATAAGTATTCAGACCCTTTCCTGAGTAAATTTGTTGAAGCACCTTTGGCAGCAATTACAGCCTCAAGTCTTCTTGGGTGTGACACAAGCTTGGCACACCTGTATTTGGGGAGTTTCTCCCATTCTTCTCTGCAGATCCTCTCAAGCTCGATCAGGTTGGATGGGGAGCGTCGTTGCACAGCTATTTTCAGGTCTCTCCAGCGATGTTCGATCGGGTTCAAGTCCGGGCTCTGGCTGGGCCACTCAAGGACATTCAGAGACTTGTCCAGAAGCCACTCCTGCATTGTCTTGGCTGTGTGCTTAGGGTTGTGGTAATGTTGTAAGGTGAACCGTCACCCCAGTCGGAGGTCCTGAGCGCTCTCGAGAAGGTTGTCATCAAGGATCTCTGTACTTTGCTCCGTTCATCTTTCCCTGGATTCTGACTAGTCTCCCAGTCTCTGCCGCTGAAAAACATCCCCACACCATGATGCTGCCACCACCATGCTTCACCGTAGGGATTGTGCCAGGTCTCCTCCAGACGTGACGTTTGGCATTCAGGCCAAATAGTTTAATCTTGGTTTCATCAGACCAGAGAATGTGAAAGTGGGCCATCATGTGCTTTTTACTGAGGAGTGGCTTCCATCTGGCAACGCTACCATAAAGGCCTGATTGGTGGAGTGCTGCAGAGATGGGAGAACCTTCCAGAAGGACAACCATCTCCACAGAGGAACTCTGGAGCTCTGTCAGAGTGACCATAGGATTCTTGGTCACCTCCCTGACCAAGGCCCTTCTCCCACGATTGCTCAGTTTGGCCGGGCGGCCAGCTCTAGGAAGAGTCTTGGTGGTTCCAAACTTATTCCATTTAAAAATGGAGAACATGGTGTTCTTGGGGACCTTCAATGCTGCAGAAATGTTT
Source organism: Coregonus lavaretus (assembly GCF_964263955.1). Lineage (NCBI taxonomy): Eukaryota > Metazoa > Chordata > Actinopteri > Salmoniformes > Salmonidae > Coregonus > Coregonus lavaretus. The sequence goes on along the minus strand of NC_140009.1, from coordinate 44,135,709 downwards.
TGGTACCCTTCCCCAGATCTGTGCTTCAACACAATCCTGTCGTCTCGGAGCTCTATGGACAATTCCTTCGAACTCGTGGCTTGGTTTTTTAATTTGCATTTTATTGCATGACAAAAGTATTTGATCACCTACCAACCAGTAAGAAATCCGGCTCTCACAGACCTGTTCGTTTTTCTTTAAGAAGCCTCCACTCATTACCTGTATTAACTGCACCTGTTTGAACTCGTTACCTGTATAAAAAGACACCTGTCCACACACAAACAGACTCCAACCTCTCCACAATGGCCAAGACCAGAGAGCTGTGTAAGGACATCAGGGATAAAATTGTAGACCTGCACAAGGCTGGGATGGGCTACAGGACAATAGGCAAGCAGCTTGGTGAGAAGGCAACAAAAGAAAATGGAAGAAGTTCAAGATGACGGTCAATCACCCTCGGTCTGGGGCTCCATGCAAGATCTCACCTCGTGGGGCATCAATGATCATGAGGAAGGTGAGGGATCAGCCCAGAACTACACGGCAGGACCTGGTCAATGACTTGAAGAGAGCTGGGACCACAGTCTCAAAGAAAACTATTAGTAACACTACGCCGTCATGGATTAAAATCCTGCAGCGCACGCAAGGTCCCCCTGCTCAAGCCAGCGCAGGTCCAGACCAGTCTGAAGTTTGCCAATGACCATCTGGATGATCCAGAGGAGGAATGGGAGAAGGTCATGTGGTCTGATGAGACAAAAATAGAGCTTTTTGGTCTAAACTCCACTCGCCGTGTTTGGAGGAAGAAGAAGGATGAGTACAACCCCAAGAACACCATCCCAACCATGAAGCATGGTGGTGGAAACATCATTCTTTGGGGATGCGTTTCTGCAAAGGGGACAGGACGACTGCACCGTATTGAGGGGAGGATGGATGGGGCCATGTATCGCGAGATCTTGGCCAACAACCTCCTTCCCTCAGTAAGAGCATTGAAGATGGGTCGTGGCTGAGTCTTCCAGCATGACAACGACCCGAAACACACAGCCAGGGCAACTAAGGAGTGGCTCCGTAAGAAGCATCTCAAGGTCCTGGAGTGGTCTAGCCAGTCTCCAGACCTGAACCCAATAGAAAATCTTTGGAGGGAGCTGAAAGTCCGTATTGCCCAGCGACAGCCCCAAAACCTGAAGGATCTGGAGAAGGTCTGTATGGAGGAGTGGGCCAAAATCCCTGCTGCAGTGTGTGCAAACCTGGTCAAGACCTACAGGAAACGTAGGATCTCTGTAATTGCAAACAAAGGTTTCTGTACCAAATATTAAGTTCTGCTTTTCTGATGTATCAAATACTTATGTCATGCAATAAAATGCAAATTAATTACTTAAAAATCATACAATGTGATTTTCTGGATTTTTGTCTCTCACAGTTGATTCCGTCTCTCGCAGTTGAAGTGTACCTATGATAAAAATTACAGACCTCTACATGCTTTGTAAGTAGGAAAACCTGCAAAATCAGCAGTGTATCAAATACTTGTTCTCCCCACTGTATGTAAATAAGGTATGTTTTTTATTTTTAATAAATCTGCTAAAATTTCAAAAACCTTTATGGTGTATTATTCTGTGTAGAATGATGAGGATTTGTATTTATTTAAATCAATTTTAGGATAAGGCTGTAACGTAACAAAACACTTTCCGAATGCACTGTATCTTCAATATGCACCTCGGAATTGGATAAGGACGCGCGCAGTTGCGACCCCGATGTGTCCGTCTTCACTTGAGAAAGACCCGATCACGTGACGGAGAGCCATGTGACAGAGGTGTTCTGCACGCAGCCGGGAGAAGGGAATTATAATATTTAGCCCAAGGGCACAACGGCCACAAAAGCCATGGATTTTTTTAGGGGGTATTACAGCCACACAAAGGGGATACTGCCGGGAAATTCGAGGCATTACCAAGTGCTTGTCAAATTGAGAATGAGAGACTGATGAAGTATGTACAGCCTGTGCAAAAAACTAAGCAGAGCTCATGCCTTTCACGCAACTTTTTAAAAAATCATTACTGGCACATCATGCAGCCTTAGAATGAATTAAAAATCTAAACATATATGCCAACATTTGTATCACAACTAAATTACATAAAGAACTCCAAATTAAGCATATAGGAGTCCCTGTTTCTTTGTTAAATCGCTCAACACAGAACAGCCGCACTCCGTTGAGAAAATATCCTTTCTATTTTAAATCAGCTATGTTCAATTGTATTTATTAGGGATCCCCATTAGCTGCTGCCAAGGCCATAACACGTTTTTCCAGCAGCAGACTATGATCGATAATCTCAAAAGCCACACTGAAGTCTAACAAAACAGCCCCCACAATATATTTTACCTCAATTTCTCTCAGCCAATCAGTAATTTGTGTCAGTGCTGTGCTTTTTGAATGTCCTTCCCTATAACCATGCTTAAAGTCTGTTGTAAATTTGTTTACTGTACAAAAGCATTGCATCTGGTCAAACAAATTTTTTCCAGAAGTTTACTAAGGGTTGGTAAAAGTCTGATTGGTCAGCTATTTGAGCCAGTAAAGGGGGCTTTACTATTCTTGGGTAGCGGAATGACTTTTGCTTCCCTCCAGGCCTAAGGGCACACACTTTCTAGTAGGCTTAGATTGAAGACATGCAAATAGGAGTGGCAATATCGTCCGCTATTATCCTCAGTAATTTTCCATCCAGGTTGTCAGACCCCGATAGCTTGTCATTGTTGATAGACAATTTTTTCACAACTTCCACACTCACTTTACGGAATTCAAATTTCATAATTTGGTCAGATATACAGTGAGGGAAAAAAGTATTTGATCCCCTGCTGATTTTGTACGTTTGCCAACTGACAAAGAAATGATCAGTCTATAATTTTAATGGTAGGTTTATTTGAACAGTGAGAGACAGAATAACAACAAAGAAATGCAGAAAAACGCATGTCAAAAATTTTATAAATTGATTTGCATTTTAATGAGGGAAATAAGTATTTGACCACCTCTCAATCAGAAAGATTTCTGGCTCCCAGGTATCTTTTATACAGGTAACGAGCACACTCTTAAAGGGAGTGCTCCTAATCTCAGCTTGTTACCTGTATAAAAAGACACCTGTCCACAGACGCAATCAATCAAATTCCAAACTCTCCACCATGGCCAAGACCAAAGAGCTCTCCAAGGATGTCAGGGACAAGATTGTAGACCTACACAAGGCTGGAATGGGCTACAAGACCGTCGCCAAGCAGCTTGGTGAGAAGGTGACAACAGTTGGTGCGATTATTCGCAAATGGAAGAAACACAAAATAACTGTCAATCTCCCTCTGCCTGGGGCTCCATGCAAGATCTCACCTCGTGGAGTTGCAATGATCATGAGAATGGTGAGGAATCAGCCCAGAACTACACGGGAGGATCTTGTCAATGATCTCAAGGCAGCTGGGACCATAGTCACCAAGAAAACAATTGGTAACACACTACGCCGTGAAGGACTGAAATCCTGCAGCGACCGCAAGGTCCCCCTGCTCAAGAAAGCACATATACATGCCCGTCTCAAGTTTGCCAATGAACATCTGAATGATTCAGAGGAGAACTGGGTGAAAGTGTTGTGGTCAGTTGAGACCAAAATCGAGCTCTTTGGCATCAACTCAATTCGCCGTGTTTGGAGGAGGAGGAATGCTGCCTATGACCCCAAGAACACCATCCCCACCATCAAACATGGAGGTGGAAACATTGTGCTTTGGGGGTGTTTTTCTGCTAAGGGGACAGGACAACTTCACCGCATCAAAGGGACAATGGACGGGGCCATGTACCGTCAAATCTTGGGTGTGAACCTCCTTCCCTCAGCCAGGGCATTGAAAATGGGTCGTGGATGGGTATTCCAGCATGACTATGACCCAAAACACACAGCCAAGGCAACAAAGGAGTGGCTCAAGAAGATGCACATTAAGGTCCTGGAGTGGCCTAGCCAGTCTCCAGACCTTAATCCCATAGAAAATCTGTGGAGGGAGCTGAAGGTTCAAGTTGCCAAACGTCAGTCTCGAAACCTTAATGACTTGGAGAAGATCTGCAAAGAGGAGTGGAACAAAATCCCTCCTGAGATGTGTGCAAACCTGGTTGCCAACTACAAGAAACGTCTGACCTCTGTGATTGCCAACAAGGGTTTTGCCACCAAGTACTAAGTCATGTTTTGCAGAGGGGTCAAATACTTATTTCCCTCATTAAAATGCAAATCAATTTATAACATTTTTGACATGCGTTTTTCTGGATTTTTTTGTAGTTATTCTGTCTCTCACTGTTCAAATAAACCTACCATTAAAATTATAGACTGATCATGTCTTTGTCAGTGGGCAAACATACAAAATCAGCAGGGGATCAAATACTTTTTCCCCCCTCACTGTATATTATCAAGCATTTCACACATATTATCCAGATCCTAACTGTTAGCACTTCGTGGCCTATAGCAGCTTCCCATAAGAATGGGCTTTAGGTGAGGCAGATGAACCTGTAGCCAGATTACTTCAACAGTATTTAACATGAGATCCTCTCTAAGCTTTACAGGAATGTGGTTCTGAATATAGACCGCAACACCGCCCCCGTTGGCATTTCTGCATTCTTCATAGTATAAAATAACGCCACAGAATTCTAAGCAAATCTTGTCTGCTAAATGAACTAGTGTAGCCCACAGCCATATGGCATAGCCAGATCAGGGCAACTCAAGAGTATGCTATTCCATTCTTCTGAAATAGACTACATTTCTTTGTATCATGTTTCTTTAGACCCATCTAAAATAAATGGATTTATTTTGATGGTGTACACTATATTACATGGACTTAGACTTTAAATGTAGGATGTTCCAAAAGGTCTGCACCAGTGGCTTGTAGGCTATGCTTGGAAGCTAAATGTGTTTTGCTTGACAATCACTGGCTGCCACAGCGTTAGTCCCACCTCTGGGTATTTCTAATCCCTGTTTGAATGTGCTATATATAGGGTTTCCTCCCTTGCAAATCCTTTGTACAGCCAACACTCTTCAAGTACCAACAAGAAGCAGTTTAACGCAACGTTACTAGAGGCTAATTGACTGAGCCAAAACAATGAACTATTATATCAGTGGTTTCTTTTCTAAACACATAAGAATGTAGGGTGAATTCAGAAGAAGTGTGACACTTTTTGTATTTCCGTCTCCTGTAAGCCTCTTTCGACATCTATCCAACATATTAGCGCAACACATGATACATTTCTGAAATTTCTGACAATATGTTGATTAGCGCTGAATACATCCTTGTAACTTTTTAACCGAGAAGGATATTGTAAAATCTTGTAGCCAATGTCACTACTGACTAGTGTGAAATTACGAAGATGTATTGGACTCAAATGCTGTTTTGTGGACAAGTCAGGCTTGTTATAATTCAAATAGTGGAAGGAAAATTAAAGTATTCTTCACCCTATAGTAATAATCAGTTCTTCCCAAGAACATTACATTCATAATTTTTTCAGATAGTCGGTTGATTACTGGCCAAACACGTGACCTGCACCATTTGGTATTCAATGCACTTTTACCAAAATATGACCCTTTCCTCCCACATTTTTTCAAATTGTTCAGTCCATACACAGTCAACATGGGTACCTGGGGTCTGGGGCCATAACACTTCAAACTCAGAGAAAGGGGTCAGACAAATAACTGTTTTTCTCAAGCGGTTGTAAAGATCATATACAATTTGTCCAGCAGATATGTGACATTGCTATGCACTTTATGGATATAAGTATGGAACTTAGTACACTGGAGTGCCTGCTGTGGTGAGTAATTATATACTTCCCTTTGAATGGGGCTTGATGATAATTAGTGTAATCACTAATAACAATATCAGGTATTCTCAATTGCAACAGGTGTGCCTTTAGCCCTGATATAGCTATTACAATGATCCCATGTGTTGTTCATTGAGACAAAAGCCTGCACAAGCCTAGTAGCGTAGTATAGACAAAGATTATCCCCTTAGGCCTACCACAAATGTCAAAGAACTGTCTGAGTGACTAATTGTGTTAGTATGTTGAAGTGGTGTGAAGAAGTGATTAATGGAATTTTCAGGCTGGAAATGTGGCAATATGCTCAATTTGACAGACAAGTTAATAATGACCTGACTGAGAGGAGATGGTTAGGGACTATTCCAAGAGGACTACTCTTGGGTGACATACATGTTTTTCAGGTCTAGGCTGCAGGACTAATGGATCAGATCAGAAATTCCAAACACTGTAGTCCTTGACTTGGCTGCTCTAGACGTTGTCGTATAGACCTCAGAAGCTCTGACTGGTTAAAATGATTTTTTTTTAAAGAGGCCTGTGATGAATTACGTGATGACTGTATTAGGGAACCAATCAGACCATTTAAAAAGCTACTGTACTATAGGCCTGTGAGGCAAGAAAATAACTTCACTCACCACAGTATGACATCCACCTTGAGTTAATAGCCACTGTAAGCAGGATAGGTTGCCAGTGGCAGCAGCGTCGTGTGCGGGGCTGGCGCCATTATTCGCAAGACTGTTGCCCGGTAAACCCACTTCTTCCACGAGGAAACGTAGGCAATTCAGTTTTCCAGCACGGGCGGCATAGTGGACAGGTGAGGCTCCCAGAAGGTCCTTTACGCCGCTGTTCAGTTCTTTCTCCTCTAATTGCACTTTCAGAGTTTGTACATCCCCCTGCCTTGCGGCAATCAGTGTCCTTTCCACCGCCATAACTGCGGCTCGACAACTCCTCCGGATTTATAAACGTACCATCTTGATGAGGTTAATCTCTATTTAACTCTGAAACTATTTTCTTAAAAACAAATGTTATTTTACTTAATATCCACAGAATTGACCAATTACCAGTCACTTTTAGTATAATTGAGTGAATGAAGTTACAAACATCATTATTGCGTACGGGTAATTTGTAATTGCGCACGACGATAATGTTCAGTTGACAGCTACCTTGTTCTCCTCTGCCTCAACACCATAGCTCAAACACCTGCTGCAGGGATATTCCTTGGTTTTAATAGCGCCTTCTTTCTTCATTATTTCTCTGTTTTGAGAACGTTTTCGAAGTTTAAGCCCATTAAATTAGCTACGAAAATGTTTGCGCGCAACTGTCTTGAATCCTGTATCTGTGGCCGCAGATTGCGACAATGGGACTCACCACTTATTAAATAATCCATCAGTGGGAGGATCACTCCTGCAGTAATATGTTGGTCCTTAGTAGTTAAAGGGACAGTAGCCTATGTCAGGAGTGGCCAGTCCTAACGCGACAATGGGACTCACCACTTATTAAATAATCCATCAATGGGAGGATCACTCCTGCAGTAATATGTTGGTCCTTAGTAGTTAAAGGGACAGTAGCCTATGTCAGGGGTGGCCAGTCCTAACGGATAGATACTTGTTGTGCAGGCTTTTGCACCAAACTAGCTACAGCCTTATACACTGACCCATATTACAATAATTGCGTTGTTTGCTCTATTGCAACCGTGATTAGGTCGAGACAATAAGAAGACACAGTGGTAGAATAAATTCAACCACACCTTTATTTCATCACAAAACCTGAGAGCAACCTCTGTCCAGTGAAATCCATGAGGCATATTGCATGTAACAAACAGTTACATAACCCACAGCATGGTTAAGCAAGTTAATGTTTCCAACATTTTCGGACTACTAAACTACTATTTATTTAGAACCACAGAGTTACCGCATGTCGCAAAGAAAACAGGAGCTGCATCCACTATTCCAGAACAATTTCAATTTCTACATTTCAATGTCATCAAATCACATATGCTTAGTCTAATACAGTGACAACTAAAAGATACCGAAAACAATTTAGTCCAATCAAATATGATTTGGCTGTACATGGTTCTGATTTCTGTGTGTGCCTGCGTTCGTTCGTGCAATGCCATCCTCCTCTCTTTCATGTTGAGAAAACGATCTATGACTCCGTCATACAGTATGCTTTTAGTTTTTGTTTTCATAGGCTACCTGGCTATAATGCTTGCTCGATAGCCTAACTTCCTTTCATGGGCAATGAGGACCCAGCTAGTTTACATTAGCCTACTACATCTAGCTACATATTGAACTTCCATCCCCTCAGGCCAGGGGCACAACCTATGAATTTATGGTTGGATCAGAATCGCAGTTATAATCATTGGCCAGTAAGGATAATTAAGTAAAACCCACAAGTCCAAATCCCTATCTCCATCCATGGCTAATTTAGGAAAGGGACACTTTTAGCTAGCTAGCTAGCCACCGGAGGACAACAACACAATTATTTTCTGTCATTTGATGTTTTGCTCTTGATGTGATTGGTGTGAAGCCAAATCCAAACTGGCTTCCCTTGACACTTTCTTTTGGGTGCACCAGGACCATTCACAGTTTAGCTCAACGCTGATTGGTTATTATTGGCTTCCCTTGCATTCAATGCTACGGGCGGCAAAAATGTCATAATATTTTTGACCAGACAGCATCAGATAGGCCTAGATGGGCTACACATACAGAGACAGAGGGGAGCTGTCTCGCTCGCTCGGATGCTTTCTCCAGTGAGAAACATTGTCAAAAGTATGTGGACACCTGCTCTTCGAACATCTCATTCCAAAATCATGGGCATTAATATGGAGTTGGTCCCCCCTTTGCTGCTATAACAGCCTCCACTCTTCTGGGAAGGTTTTCCACTAGATGTTGGAACATTGCTGCGGGGACTTCCATTCAACCACAAGAGCATTAGTGAGGTGGGGCACTGATGTTAGGCGATTAGGCCTGGCTCGCAGTCGGCGTTCCAGTTCATCGCAAAGGTGTTTGATGGGGTTGAGGTCAGGGCTCTGTGCAGGCCAGTCAAGTTCTTCCACACTGATCTAGATCAACCATTTCTGTATGGACGAACAGTTATTGTGCTTATGTTGCTTCCAGAGGCAATTTGGAACTCGGTAGTGAGTGTTGCAACCGAGGACAGACGATGTTTACGCGCTAAGCACTTCAGCACTCTGCGGTCCTATTCTGTGAGCTTGTGTGGCCTACCACTTCGCGGCTGGGCCGTTGTTGCTCCTAGACGTTTCCACTTCACAATAACAGCACTTACAGTTCACCAGAGCAGCTCTAGCAGGCCAGAAATTTGACGAACTGACTTGTTGGAAAGGTGACATCCTATGACGGTGCCACGTTGAAAGTCACTGAGCACTTCAGTATGGGCCATTCTACTGTTAATGTTTGTCTATGGAGATTGCATGGCTATGTGCTCGATTTTATACACCTGTCAGCAATGGGTGTAGCTGAAATAGCCAAATCCACTAATTTGAAGGGGTGTCCACATACTTTTGGCAATGTAATGTACATTCAGCCTATTGCGAATTGAAGGGAAATTATTAAACAGAGAGACGAAAAATACATTATTTTATGTTTTTTGAGTTTTTCTTGGTCCATTTTTTGGGGAAGTCTGGCTTCCCTTGGCATCCATGAATACAAACCACTGCTTATACGGGGTTATAATGTCTTTCAAAGCAGTTAATCCTATGTATATTTTCATTCCGAAATCCTTTTACATACGCGACATAGACTTTGGATTACCCAATATAATTAGTGGTTTGCATAAGGGGACACACAATAGCCCTTAGGCCAGGTAGCCCATGCTAAATCAGAAAACGTTATAAATATTTTTTTCAAAACACACCTACTCACTCCTTTCTTTATTTTTACTATTTTCTACATTGTAGAATAATAGTGAAGACATCAAAACTAGGAAATAACACATAGTTCATGTAGTAACCAAAAAAGTGTTAAAGAAATCAAAATATATTTTAAATTTGAGATTCTTCAAAGTAGCCACCCTTTGCCTTGATGACAGCTTTGCACACTCTTGGCATTCTCTCAACCAGCTTCATGACACAGTCACCTGGAATGCATTTCAATTAGCAGGTGTGCCTTGTTAAAAGTTAATTTGTGGAATGTATTTCCTTCTTAATGCGTTTGAGCCAATCAGTTGTGTTGTGACAAGGTAGGGGTGGTATAGAGAAGATAGCACTATTTGGTAAAAGACCAAGTCCATATTACAGCAAGAACAGCTCAAATAAGCAAGGAGAAATGACAGTCCATCATTACTTTAAGACATGAAGGTCAGTCAATCCGGAACATTTCAAGAACTTTGAAAGTTTCTTCAAGTGCAGTCACAAGAACCATCAAGCGCTATGATGACACTGGCTCTCATGAGGACCGCCACAGGAATGGAAGACCCAGAGTTACCTCTGCTGCAGAGGATAAGTTCATTAGAGTTAACTGCACCTCAGATTGCAGTCCAAATAAATGCTTCACAGAGTTCAAGTAACAGACATATCTCAACATCAACTGTTCAGCGGGGACTGTGTGAATCAGGCATTCATGGTCGAATTGCTGCAAAGAAAGCACTATTAAAGGACACCAATAATAAGAAGAGACTGGCTCTGGCCAAGAAACACGAACAATGGACATTAGACCGGTGGAAATCTGTCCTTTCGGTCTGATGAGTCCAAATTTGAGATTTATGGTTCCAACCGCCATGTCTTTGTGAGACACAGAGTAGGTGAACGGATTATCTCTGCATGTGTGGTTCCCACCATGAAGCATGGAGGTGTGATGGTGTGGAGGTGCTTTGCTGGTGACACTGTCTGTGATTTATTTAGAATTCAAGGCACACTTAACCAGCATGGCTACCACAGCATTCTGCAGCGATACACCATCCCATTTGGTTTGCGCTTAGCTGGACTATCATTTGTTTTTCAAGAGGACAATGACCCAAAACACACCTCCAGGCTGTGTAAGGGCTATTTGACCAAGGAGAGTGATGGAATGCTGCATCAGATGACTTGGCCTCCACAATCACCCGACCTCAACCCAATTGAGATGGTTTGGGATGAATTGGACTGTAGAGTGAAGGAAAAGCAGACAGCAAGTACTCGGCATATGTGGGAACTCCTTCAAGACTGTTGGAAAACCATTCCTCATGAAGCTGGTTGAGAGAATGCCAAGAGTGTGCAAAGCTGTCATCAAGGCAAAGGGTGATTACTTTGAAGAATCTCAAATATGAAATATATTTTGATTTGTTTAACACATGATTCCATATGTGTTATTTCATCGTTTTGATGTCTTCACTATTATTCTACAATGTAGAGAATAGTACAAATAAAGAAAAACCCTTGAATGAGTAGGTGTGTCCAAACTTTTGACTGGTATTGTAGTCCAGAACAAAATGTATGGCTTGCATCATGTAAAGGGACCCTGCAATAATATTTATTGGAAGTAGGGGTGGAGCAACATGTGGGAGAGTCGTACGTTTTCTCTTGTTTGTGTAGGCTTTTTCAATATAAGGAGATGGCGCTGCAGTGGATAGCGGCTGTTTCACGGGCTCCCGACAAATTCTACTACAACAGCTGATGAAACTAACACTGTAAAAGTGAGAAAAAATGTGATCAGTGTTATTTCCTGATAGTTGCTGGTTGAAAATACAATCAACACAGGACCTTATAATCAGCAGATTTGCATGAGTTTCGAGTTTCCATGGTGACATCACCATGTGGTAAATTGGTTAATAGATCAATAACAAAAACTTCCAAAACTCTCTGCCAATACCAGCTAGTTTTCAGTTTTCCCCTCCCCACTCAGTCCTAGCCCAAGCAAAATTCTTGCTTGAGAGATATTTTATGGCTAAAAAGCTCATTTTCACAATTTTAATGGAAATCTATTACAGTAAAGTAATTAATTGTTATCCAGAAATGATTTGATATTCATATAAAAACGGCTGCATTGGTCCTTTAAGTGAGACTTAGGTGGATCTTTACCCCAAAAGCATTATTGAGGTCTTATAGTTCCCAACATTTTTATAGCCTAGTATAATACAGTTGAAGTCGGAAGTTTACATACACTTAGGTTGGAGTCATTAAAACTAGTTTTTCAACCACTCCACACATTTCTTGTTAACAAACTATCGTTTTGGCAAGTCTGTTAGGACATCTACTTTGTGCATGACACAAGTAATTTTTCCAACAATTGTTTACAGACAGATTATTTCACTAATAATTCACTGTATCACAATTCCAGTGGGTCAGAAGTTTACATACACTAAGTTGACTGTGCCTTTAAACAGCTTGGAAAATTCCAGAAAATGATGTCATGGCTTTAGAAGCTTCTGATAGGCTAATTTTTTTGGTCACTCTTATCCAGAGCGACTTACAGCAGCAATTAGTGTTAAGTGCCTTGCTCAAGGGCACATCGACAGATTTTTCACCTAGTCGGCTCGGGGATTAGAACCAGTGACCTTTCGGTTACTGGCACAACGCTCTTAACCACTAAGCTACCTGCCGCCCTTAGTGACGTCATTTGAGTCAATTGGAGGTGTACCTGTGGATGTATATCAAGGCCTACCGTCAAACGCAGTGCCTCTTTGCTTGACATCATGGGGAAATCAAAAGAAATCAGCCAAGACCTCAGAAAAAAAATTGTAGACCTCCTCAAGTCTGGTACCACGTTCATCTGTACAAACAATAGTACGCAAGTATAAACACCATGGGTCCACGCAGCCGTCATACCACTCAGGAAGGAGACGCGTTCTGTCTCCTAGAGATGAACATACTTTGGTGCGAAAAGTGCAAATCAATCCCAGAACAACAGCAAAATACCTTGTGAAGATGCTGGAGGAAACAGGTACAAACGTATCCACATCCACAGTAAAACAAGTCCTATATCGACATAACTATAACTGTTTGGCCATAATGACCATCATTATGTTTGGAGGAAAAAGGGGGTTTCTTGCAAGCAGAAAAACACCATCCCAACCGTGAAGCACGGGGGTGGCAGCATCATGCTGTGGGGGTGCTTTGCTGCAGGATGGACTGGTGCACTTCACAAAATAGATGGCATCATGAGGAAGGAAAATGATGTGGATATATTGAAGCAAAAATAAAAAAATAATGTATGCACTCACTAACTGTAAGTTGCTCTGGATAAGAGCGTCTGCTAAATGACTTAAATGTAAATGTGCCAAAATGGCTAAAGGACAACAAAGTAAAGGTATTGGAGTGGCCATCACAAAGCCCTGACCTCAATCCTTTAGAAAATGTGTGGGCAGAACTGAATAAGCATGTGCGAGCAAGGAGGCCTACAAACCTGACTCAGTTACACCAGCTCTGCCAACTTATTGTGGGAAGCTTGTGGAAGGCTACCCGAAACATTTGACCCAAGTTAAAAAAATTTAAGGCAAATACTAATTGAGTGTATGTAAACTTCTGACCCACTGGGAATGTGATGAAAGAAATAAAAGCTGAAATAAATCATTCTCTCTACTATTATTCTGACATTTCACATTCTTAAAATAAAGTGGTGATCCTAACTGACCTAAAACAGGGAATTTTTACTAGGATTAAATGTCAGGAATTGTGAAAAACTGAGTTTAAATTTATTTGGCTAAGGTGTATGTAAACTTCTGACGTCAACTGTATTTGTACATTTACATTTACATTTTTGTCATTTAGCAGACGCTCTTATCCAGAGCGACTTACAGTTAGTTGTAGGCTATATATGACATTCTTTAAGAGAGACTTCAATCCCATCATATTCTATTTGTTTTGTTTAGTTAGACTTGCAAGAATCATGTAATGGCCTTTAATAGAATTCCAGCCCTTAAGATTATTTTATGCATGGTTTTAAGCACAGCAAATATGACCATTGTTGCTGCATCATAAGCGCGCATATAGCCTATTTTACTTGTCATGTTATCTGGTTCATCACTTTCTGCTCCAGCACACTCTGTTGATTGGGTCTCTAGGGGTTGAGCCCGGTACTTAACTCATACCTCATGGGACAATCTGTTGCCATAGGCCCAATTGTTATACACACAATGCGGGTGCTTGCTAAGAGGGGGGGGGGGGTGCTTATTAAAGGCCCAGTGCTGTCAAACATGTGTTTTCCTGTGTTTTATATGTATTTCCACACTATGAGTTTGGAATAATACTGTGAGATTGTGAAAATGATGATAATGCACTTTTAGTGTAAGAGATGTTTGAAAATACCGCCTGAAATTTCAGCCTGTTGGATGGAGGCTGTAAATGAGTTAATAGACCAATAAGAAAGATTTCCAAACCTCTCTGCTAATAACAGCTCATTTTCAGTTTTCCCTTCCCCACTCAGACCTATCCCAGACAGTCTTAGCAACATTCTTGCTTGAGAAATTGCTCTTTACTAAGAAGCTATTTTTGTTTCTTTTTGACCATCTTTTAATTGAAAACAAACTCGGTAAGGTAGCCTCTTGTTACCCAGAAATTATTTGATATTGAGAAAAAAAAACAGCTGCATTGGATCTTCAAAACCCCATGAGGGACTGATAATGAATTGATGGCACAAATAAGGAACAAGAGTTTTATTGCCAGAAATATATGGATATGTTTTGCGCAATCGTGATTATTAGGCTAAAACGCCTAGAACACATAGGCTATCAGAAGTAAAAAAAGACCTAGGCCTATAGGCTTATTTTATGCCTATTGTTGTATAGAACAGCTGCTGCATATAGCCTACAATTTGTTGCGCAAACATATCGGGTTATAAGGCTATAGACCATATAGAGAAATGAAGCACTATAGAGCTAGGCTTGTCTTTTAGGCCTATGGGTCAATTATTTTTTCCATGGTCATTATAAACGCCCCTGTTGCTTCAAATATTTGGAAATCCAGATTGAATTGGAACAGGCTTTCTAACGGTTTTTCTTGTTCAATTTGAATGTTGAATACAAAGTCTGGGAAAGCTGGGATATTCCTTGCACGCGTCTGACGTGTGACAGTTATTCAAATTCGTTGCAATTACATTCAGAGCATGGCCAAACTGAAGGCCTATTGTTATGGCCATCTGCTGCTTGCATGCGCGGGAAAATTCAAATCAGGAACGGCAGCGAAGCCTAGGCTGATTCTCCCCGGGTGATGTTCAGTGACGTTTTGGTTTCCAATATAGGCCTACCAATTTGTTTTAAACATTTTAGTAAACTATTGAAAATTGTGAAAATTAACAATGTAGGATATTAAATATATATTTTAATGGAAAGTTAAACCAAAATCATTGGTGCAAATAGCAAAATCTATAAGACAGATCAAATAAAACTAAATAAAAAGATAACAAAATTGAATTGAATTAAAAACAATGACAACAATAACATGAGCAACAAATCACTGCATTTTATACCCTGCAATTAGGCCTATGACTATATTGTAGGTTAGTGTATTAAAATTAAAACATGTATTTTAATTTTATAGCTAAATATAAACATGTTATTAAATACATTTTCCAATGTAGGTCTACTGCAGTTACCAAATTCCTTTACTGATGGCAGTGCCTCCACACAGCCTCGCGCAGAGAAAGGTTGGCCCATCTGTCCAAAGGCTCAGCCGAGTGGCTCGTGCCATGAATTAACCTCGGTTGAGCAAACAGCACGCGTGCAGTTGGAGGCCTATTAATTTATGCGATTCTTAAATCAAGAACCTCTCATATAGCACCTTAAATTTGATTTAGAAATCAAATTACAAATACATTCTAAATTCCATTTTGAAATCAAATTACAAATAAAACGGCCACCACATTTTATTATTTATTTATTCAGAGTAAAATTATATTGGGTGTTTAAATTAATGTCATTTTTTTATGGTTCCATATTGAACACTTTTCTTTTTAAACCTTTGAGACGCTCATTAATATCCCAACTCCAAGACGCCTACCGTTTTACACATCTTTTGGCACAGTCCTGTGCGTCGTCATCTAGACTCTAAAGAGAGATTTATTCTCACAAAAACTGATACTTTGACCTTTTGGAATTTCCACATATAAAATGATCTCATGTAAATATGTTCTCACGGAAATCACAACTGAATTTCCTTATATAATTGACAAATAGGATTTATATGCATCCCAAACACCATCATTTTCTGTAATCTAAATGCCGCATTTATAACCCCAACCCCATAGCCTAAATATAAATTACCAGACCACAACAAAAACTTTATTATTTCAGCATGTATGTGTGTATCAGCTTAGAGGAATAGCTACATCATGTGAAATTGTCACAATTGAATAAGACACAAACGGAAAGAGATATCTTTATTCGGTCGTCCAGTTTGATCCTCCTGTAATGGTGAATTCTCTCTCTTGACATACAGACGCGTACACACACACACATACACACACAAACACACACACACACACGTTGTGAAGCAATACTTAACTGGGTATATCTAACTGGTATACTGGGCACAGACGTCAATTTAAAGTCTATTTCACGTTGGTTCAACGTAATTTCATTGAAATGACCTGTAAACAACGTTGATTCAACCAGTGTGTGCCCAGTGGGATAAGTCAGCCAGAACCAATAGGAAACCAATCTCACCAGCGAATACACCTCTTCAATTTGTCTTCTGCTTTATATTTGTTAACACAACACTTTTGGTTCTCTATATGGGGTTTAAAATTACACAGTAACACTGCAATCTACATTCATAATACATTCATGTGGTCCTCTGTAGCACTGTTGGTAGAGCATGGCGCTTGCTACGCCAGGATGGTGGGTTTGATTCCCGGGACCACCAATAGGCTACTTAAAATGTATGCACGCATGACTGTAAGTCGCTTTGGATAAAAGCGTATATATATATTCATAAAGACTAATCAATTCACTTGAAGATCCTTAAAGGGGCAATCTGCAGTTGCTACATCCATTTGTGGACTTGTGAATTAATGATGTGTAGGCCTACCTATTGATTCTTGAAAGATATAACCTATAAATGACTGTCATGTTATCTGGTTTATCACTTTCTGCTCCAGCACACTCTGTTGGTTGGGTCTCTAGGGGTTGAGCCCCGGGCTTAACTCGTACCTCATGGGACAATCTGTTGCCATAGGCCCAATTGTTATACACACATTGCGGGTGCTTGCTAATAGGGGGTGCTTATTAAAGGCCCAGTGCTGTCAAACACGTGATTTTCCTGTGTTTTATATGTATTTCCACACTATGAGTTTGGAATAATACTGTGAGATTGTGAAAATGATGATAATGCCCTTTTAGTGTAAGAGATGTTTGAAAATACAGCCTGAAATTTCAGCCTGTTGGATAATAGTTAATAGACCAATAAGAAAGATTTCCAAACCTCTCTGCTAATAACAGCTCATTTTCAGTTTTCCCTTCCCCGCTCAGACCACTCCCAGACAGTCTTAGCAAAATTCTTGCTTGAGAAATTGCTCTTTACTAAGCTATTTTTGTTTCTTTTTGACCATCTTAATTGAAAACAAACTCGGTAAGGTAGCCTCTTGTTACCCAGAAATTATTTGATATTGAGAAAAAAAAACAGCTGCATTGGATCTTCAAAACCCCACGAGGGACTGATAATGAATTGATGGCACAAATAAGGAACAAGAGTTTTATTGCCAGAAATATATGGATATGTTTTGCGCAATCGTGATTATTAGGCTAAAACGCCTAGAACACATAGGCTATCAGAAGTAAAAAAGACCTAGGCCTATAGGCTTATTTTATGCCTATTGTTGTAGAGAACAGCTGCTGCATATAGCCTACAATTTGTTGCGCAAACATATCGGGTTATAAGGCTAAAGACCATATAGAGAAATTAAGCACTATAGAGCTAGGCTTGTCTTTTAGGCCTATGGGTCAATTATTTTTTCCATGGTCATTATAAACGCCCCTGTTGCTTCAAATATTTGGAAATCCAGATTGAATTGGAACAGGCTTTCTAACGGTTTTTCTTGTTCAATTTGAATGTTGAAGACAAAGTCTGGGAAAGCTGGGATATTCCTTGCACGCGTCTGACGTGTGACAGTTATTCAAATTCGTTGCAATTACATTCAGAGCATGGCCAAACTGAAGGCCTATTGTTATGGCCATCTGCTGCTTGCATGCGCGGGAAAATTCAAATCAGGAACAGCAGCGAAGCCTAGGCTGTTTCTCCCCGGGTGAAGTTCAGTGACGTTTTGGTTTCCAATATAGGCCTACCAATTTGTTTTAAACATTTTAGTAAACTATTGAAAATTGTGAAAATTAACAATGTAGGATATTAAATATATATTTTAATGGAAAGTTAAACCAAAATCATTGGTGCAAATAGCAAAATCTATAAGACAGATCAAATAAAACTAAATAAAAAGATAACAAAATTGAATTGAATTAAAAACAATGACAACAATAACATGAGCAACAAATCACTGCATCTTATACCCTGCAATTAGGCCTAGGCCTATATTGTAGGTTAGTGTATTAAAATTATAATTAAAACATGTATTTTAATTTTATAGCTAAATATAAACATGTTATTAAATACATTTTCCAATGTAGGTCTACTGCAGTTACCAAATTCCTTTACTGATGGCAGTGCCTCCACACAGCCTCGCGCAGAGAAAGGTTGGCCCATCTGTCCAAAGGCTCAGCCGAGTGGCTCGTGCCATGAATTAACCTCGGTTGAGCAAACAGCACGCGTGCAGTTGGAGGCCTATTAATTTATGCGATTCTTAAATCAAGAACCTCTCATATAGCACCTTAAATTTGATTTAGAAATCGAAATACATTCTAAATTCCATTTTGAAAGCAAAACGGCCACCACATTTTATTCTTTATTTTTTATTCAGAGTAAAATTATATTGGGTGTTTAAATTAATGTCATTTTTTTATGGTTCCATATTGAACACTTTTCTTTTTAAACCTTTGCGACGCTCTTTAATATCCCAACTCCAAGACGCCTACCGTTTTACACGTCTTTTGGCACAGTCCTGTGCTTCGTCATCTAGACTCTAAAGAGAGATTTATTCTCACAAAAACTGATACTTTGACCTTTTGGAATTTTCACATATAAAATGATCTCATGTAAATATGTTCTCACGGAAATCACAACTGAATTTCCTTATATAATTGACAAATAGGATTTATATGCATCCCAAACACCATCATTTTCTGTAATCTATAAATGCCGCATTTATAACCCCAACCCCATAGCCTAAATATAAATTACCAGACCACAACAAAAACTTTTTTTATTTCAGCATGTATGTGTGTATCAGCTTAGAGGAATAGCTACATCATGTTAAATTGTCACAATTGAATAAGACAAACGGAAAGAGATCTCTTTATTTGGTCGTCCAGTTTGATCCTCCTGTAATGGTGAATTCTCTCTCTTGACATACAGACGCGTACACACACACACATACACACACAAACACACACAAACACACACACACACGTTGTGAAGCAATACCTAACTGGGTATATCTAACTGGTATACTGGGAACAGACGTCAATTCAACGTCTATTCCACGTTGGTTCAACGTAATTTCATTGAAATGGCGTGTAAACAACGTGTGCCCAGTGTGATTAGTCAACCAGAAACAATAGGAAACCAATCCCACCAGCGAATACACCTCTTCAATTTGTCTACTGCTTTATATTTGTTAACGCAACACTTTTTGTTCTCTATATGGGGTTTAAAATTGCACAGTAACACTGCAATCTACATTCATAATACATTCATGTGGTCCTCTGTAGCACAGTTGGTAGAGCATGGCGCTTGCTACGCCAGGATGGTGGGTTTCATTCCCGGGACCACCAATAGGCTACTTAAAATGTATGCACGCATGACTGTAAGTCGCTTTGGATAAAAGCGTTTGCTAAATGGCATATATATATATATATATATATATATATATATATATATATATATATATATATATATATATATATATATATATATATATATATATTCATAAAGACTAGTCAATTCACTTGAATATCCTTAAAGGGGCAATCTGCAGTTGCTACATCCATTTGTGGACTTGTGAATTCATGAAATGTAGGCCTACCTATTGATTCTTGAAAAATATAACTTATAAATGAGCTTAGTTCAACTGTCGTACCCCATCATCAGAACCCAAAATATACGCTTGTTTTACTCCAATATTTATAAACAAAGTAAATTTAAAACATGGTTGAAAGTATATGTTTCATCAACTGATTGCCGCTTTAATGAAACATTTGATAAACCACTTTTCCAAATAACTATGGGGTTTATAAATGACTCTGTGATTCTGACAGTTTTCCAATGATTTAAAAACAGTTAGTGAGTAAATGATTCATCTATATTTTTCACAGATCAATTCTAAATTTTAATTTTAATTTTATGTCCTGACAAACGTCATAGGATTTACTTCTAAGAGTATGCGTATTATTTCTCATATCTAACATGCTGAGTGAAAGACCTTTGAAATCACTTACAATTAAATTAATCTGCATAATGGGTTGTAAACTCAGAGTAGCCCTAACTCTTATTCCTCCTTTTTTTTTGTACTAACAATGCATGCCATTGACATATTAAACATTTCATAAAGCAAAACTATCTGAGCTGTTTATTGAGATACCACATTACCTTTTAGAGGATGCTAAGACTGAGGGTGGATTAAGTATAACCAAAATGGTCGTGTGCTTAAGTATTTGCCACGTGTGTTAAAGACAAAACCACTGTATTTGACTTAAACACTTTATAATATGGTCAGTAGCTTAAGGCTAACTATGTAATTCAATATGCATTTATTGACACTGCATGGATTGAATTACAATTTGGTTTCATGTTACATTAGCAGACAGATGTATCCTACTCACTGTAGATCCAAGCATTTTCAACATCCATTTAACCTTGAGACAACACATTCTTTCTTAATGACCACCAACTTACCATATCTCTGCCACACCACAGCAATGCAGTCATCCGTGAGTTGCTGGGGAGAATTTACATGGTCGAACATTCTCACACACTTGTCCTCACTTTACAATTAATACATCTCCTTAACGACATCACTTTATCCATGACAGAATGAACACTAATTTGGGCAAGAAGGATTCAGTCTTGGCATAATTGAGCATTTTGACATGAGTGAATAATACGAATATGACTAATAACAACAGATATGATGGAATAGCCCTTCTACATTCAACAGAGTATCAATAAACACTTTCAATATGCATGTTACTTAATCGTGCACAAGCACAAGATGACATTTCATTGTATCGATACAATAGGCTACTTTCATACCAATATGATTATGATACTACTTTAATGCGTTTACAAATGTACTGATAAATGCTACTGACATTCATGTTTATATGGTGCAACATCATGGACTTGCTATGCCAATTCGAGAGTGCTCCAAATAATATAAGCGGTTCAAACATTCGTTCAAGGAAAGCGTGTTAGTCTTTCCCAAAACTGACAGACAGCATGTTATGATAATACTATATATTATATTATTGATGATTACATACCAGAAATCGGCCTCGTTGCTCATCGTTTCGAGTAGCTTCGACGGAGCAGGAGCGTGGCGTTGCGCGTGGATGCCTGGAACAGTGAATTGTATTGAGCGCCCTTTTAGCGCACTAGGCTGGTGAACAAATTACAGTGTGGCTGGCGTGCTCTTTGTGGGCGGATGCGATTGGTCCACGCCTTCTAAGGCTTGACTGAGCCCTCAGCATCAGCATCACAACCTTTAATATCTGGAACATAAAACATGTTTGGCTTTGGTTGTTGTTTATGTGATTTGTTTAATGTTAAACATGTATTGTTTAACACGAAACATATAAATTCGATTGATTGTTTTCCAAAATAAGCTCAATATAGTTTATTTTCAGTCAAAGAAATCTTATATTGACTGGCTATATTGAATGTAGACCTTGTTTTAAAGATATGATCATATCGTTGGATGCCCATAGCAGTGAGCATTGTATTTAGTTTCAGTAGCCAATAGGCCTAATATATCAATAATATAATGCAACATTATCAAATAGAAAGATACCTCACCCTTCACGAAATATTTGATGGTCCCAATTTCCTTCAATTTCTCCATAATTCATTAGAAGGACCAGAGGGCCATCTGTCCTTTTGTTCCTCAGGCTCGTGCCGTTCTCGTGCCCCCCATATCTACAGTCGCACAATGGAGACTCATCAATGCCCATATGAAATCGTGCATTCAAAAAACGCGCCATCGAGCCGTCTGTCCAATAACCTCGCATACGTTTGATTGCAGTTTAGCCCACTTGCAATTCTGTATACTGAAAGACAGTCTCCAATATATAGGATGGAAATATGAAATACAGCATGATCTCTTTAATTTCATTTATAGAAGCATAGGCTATAAAAAGGTAATAAGAGTAAAATTGTAGTAATTACTACCTAGAATATTGCAGACTACTGTGATATCGTGTCTAATAATACAGGTTGGTGCGTCAGAGAGACTGCTGTTGGAGGACATTAGGAATATATTTTGAGTCTCTAATGTGACGCCATGGATCCATTTGACATGGTTTGAGGGAAAAGCTAAAGTTGGGGCACCAGATGTGTACCTTTTAGCTTGGATTTTGGCTTGGGTATTTAAATTCCATGTAATTGATGAAGTTCATACGCGCTTACAATCTGTCCATGCTTGGGGACTAGGGATGCTTTAGGCTATAATATTAAATGATTTAGAAGCGAACGTAGTTTGACTTGATTTGATGGTGACATGTAAGCCAAACATATTATGCATGAATCCACAAGACAATGTTTTGACTTGTTTTTCTTTGTCTCGTTAGAATGAATTATATGTACACTATACATGCTATGTTTTCAGGTAGTTCGGTGGCCTACAAACTACAAATAATATAAACATGTTATAAAAAGGCAACATTTTCAAAATACTGAGACAGTATTTTGGGTTTGTTGCATTCATCTTGTAGGTTATGGTGATCGTCAAAAACACCCTTGAGCAATCAACTGGTCCCCCAGTTACCCTGCTCGTCCTGTTCTCGTGACATCCAATACGACCCTTCATTTGGTGCTCAATCATTCAATTCAGATAAATATAGTGTATGGACAACTGTAGAATAGATACGAACGAGGTAAATGGGAGTTTTAAAATGGTCGTCACCTACAATGACCATAGATTTATGAAGACCCTCCGATCAGTTAGGCTACAGTCTGTTCAATTAGGATTCGTTGTTTCAGGATGTCACTCGAATTCGTTTATTGTTTTTTAATGACACAATCTAAAACAAAAAATATTTAGACATAAATGATGATTTGATAACAGTCTAGATAGCACAAATTAGATATTACAGTGTCACCCACTCTTGTATCATATTTTATTCCTGCATTGCAGTTGATCAAATATATGTTTTATTTTGTTATTAAATAAACCTGTCTATACAGTAATACATTCATCACGTGTTGCTTTGTTGTTCCCCTGTTGACTCGAAATTACGCTGAAGCTTTGTGGCCAGGAGACGCGTCACCTAGTCATATTGACTCGAGTCCTTCGCTACAGTGTAAAACATTTACTATATGTTTACGCTTCTAAATGGCAGATGCTTCATGAAAATGACGTTGGTTTATGCTTGGCAAGCTGTTTTATAAATTCTTATACCAGTTTCTTGTTTCAAGCTCAAACACATCCAGAGGCATATTCTGAGTGGCATGTCACTCACAAACAGATGGTAAATATATGATGCACCACAAAGGGCAGGGTCAAATTGTACAAACCAGATCTTGCTTGTTTAGGGTGTAATTAACTTAAATGCTATAGAAAATGTACTTGATTGAGATCTATCATCTGATAGTTACAGTGCAAAAAGCATTTCACTATAAACTACAGTATTGTCATTTCTACAGTCTAGTGAAACTGATGATAATTCTATTTAAAGAGGAACAATTTTGTCCAGATCCAGAGGACTATACATTTCAATCAAAGCAATGCAGTTGCATTGTAAAGTACCCAGATTTACAGAGGATAAATTACTTTCTATGGTTATGTTTGGGTTGTAAGGATTCCACAATAATGATCATTTATAATAAAACTATTCAATTTGTCCCTATAAAGAGAAAAACATTCCAGGTCTCAGTCCATTTGAACTTTGTTTTTTGACCCTTGTCTTTCCTAGATGGGCTACTCAGACTAACACATATCCTCTTCTTAGGTTTGCAGTGCCATGTATTGACAATTTATTGACAGTAACAATTGAAGTTGGCCTGAAATACATTTGAACCATTATGATGCCTAGGGTGATAGGGGAGACTTCTCTCAATGCTTCACCACTAGAACATTTCAGAGTAATGGAGTTTGGTTCTTCATTTGTTCAGTGCTAGCACCTGGACCTATAGGAGTTGGAACAGTTGTTTTTTTAACCACTGTAAGATGAAATGGAACATTTACTAAATCAAAATCTAAATGCATATCTCATTAAGAAATACTTTTAAAGAAAAAAAAATGTGTCCCACTGGGCACAGAAGTAATTTCAACATCTAGTTTTGATTTACATTTGGTTGAGTTGTCAACTAACATGAATTCAATATAAAATCAACAAAAAATGTCACCATGACATTGGATTTAGGTTCAAAGTTGGGTAAAAATACGAAATTCCCTTAGGTTGATGACTTTTTGCAAATCCAATCAGTTTTCCATGTTAATTCAACATCTTCACATTGAATTATTTTGTTGAAATTATGTGGAAACAATGTTGATTCAACCAGTTTTTGACAAGTAGGGTGGGCACAGATCATTGTTAGGCTTCGTGGCACCTTGGTTTAGTTAACATAGCACCATATTTCTCTTGTTGCAGTGTGTTACATGTTTTTAGATCCAAAATATATTCCAATGTTTGACGATTCCACGTCCCCCGCTACTACTGTGTAGATCCTTGTGTGATGCGTAACCTTCCTGAGACCTGGTGACCAAAACATTCTCTAAGACCTAAACCTAAACTGAAGTTGAGCATAAAGGGTGTGACCATTGAGCAAGTTGAAGAAGCTGAACTCCTAGAAGTAAAATTGGATGGTCAGTTGTCATGGTCAAGTCATATTGACAAAGTTGTTGTGAAGATGGGGAGGGGTATGTCTGTTATATAAATATGTTCTGTGTTTTTGACTCAAGCTCAACTGTACTAGTTGTTCAGGCTTTGGTCTTTTCCCATCTTGATTACTGTCTGGTAATATGGTTAGGTGCAGCAAACAAAGACCTATCAAAGCTGCAAATGGCTCAACACAGAACTAACATCAACAACATGCATGATAGTCTTTCCTGGTTGAGGGTAGAGGAGAGATTGACTACTTCTCTTCTAGTGTTATGAAAACATTTGTGTTTTAAAAATTCCTAACCACTTGTATAATCTTGCATACATCCCAACAGACACACCACTATGGGTTTCTTCACGGTACCCAAACCAAAAACGGATTTAATGCATCGCTCAGTAATGTATATAGCTATGTCATCATGGAATGCGCTGCCACCAGAGGTTACTCAGGCAAAAAGCAAGTTAAGCTTTAAAAAACCGATACAAAATAAATATTGTATCACAGCGCCTCTTCTCTTTCTAAATATCTAATTTAAAGTGATGCTCCAGAGCTTTTGGATAATTTCAGCCAGTAGTTTTGAAAGTAGTGTTCACGAGCCAGAACAGCCCCCGAAAATTGTGCACAATTGTGTACTACGATATGTTACGAATTCCAATTCGTACAATATGTTACGAATTTGTAAGTGCTTAAGATCCCAGACTGCATCTTTAACTGTTTTGTAATATACGAGTATAAGAATATATGAATATGTATTTATGAATAGTGTGTAAGTAGTCTATTTGTTGTCTCTTGGTGTCTTGACAATATATAACTCTTAACACTCTGTCTGTGCAATAGCTAATGGGGATCCAAATAAACTAAACTAAATTAAACCTGGGCCTGTACTTACAAAGTGTTTTAGAGTATGAATGCTGATCTAGGATCAGGCCCCCTTCCACAAAGACCAAGGACCTTTTCCAATGGCTCATAAAGAAGTGCACAGACAGGTACACATAAAAAGCTATTTTATTTAGTTTTAGTCTTAAAATACCTTTTAGTCTTTGTCACATTTTAGTCATTTCATCTTTCATCATTAGTTTTAATTATTATCAGTCGACTAAAACTCTTGACAAATTAGTCACAGCCATTCTAGTCACATAATAGACAGTGCATTTTTTTCTGTTAAATAATTCATATTTAGGCTACCTCTATCTTCCATCATGTGCATTCAGATAGCCTTGTCCAACTAGGCCTACTATAACCTCATATACCTTAGCTGGCAACATTGATATTGTGGCAGATTGTAACCAATGCCAGCCATACTTAACCATATAGGCAATAAAGCCTTGGCTACAGGTAAACAATTTACAGCTCTGATTTTCTCCCCATCATATCCGTCAAGGGGGGTAAATAACAATAGTTTATTTGAAAAGGGGAGAATTTCAGCTTTACAAAAATGCCAGAAGTACAGTATTACTGTACTCCTAATATTCAACAATAGCAAATGTTTTTCCCATAGGAAAAGAGCAACCGTAACTTCATTGTGGACGGCGGCATGAGAGCGGCAACACAGATGAATGAATAACAGCACACATGGGAAAAAAATTGAGTTTATGATGTGACCAAAGAAAAATAGCCTACATGAAAGTAAGAGAGAGTAAACATTGTTTCTAGTTGAGGTTAGTTACTAGTCAAGCATCTTGGCTTCGCATCAGTTAGAAAGATGGACGAATGACTGAAGTGACCACCTGGGAGCTATGTGGGAGAGCCGGGCAAATCAGCTCAAGCAGATTGCATGAAATATTCTGCATGCATGCATGTTTAGGATTGGACAAAACAAATGAAAAGGAGCTAGATGTCAAATTAAATGTCCATTAGTCTCACATGGAATTCTCGTCTCCTCATTTTTTACTAAAATGAAAAGTAATTTGTAATAGTTATCCATCTAGTTATCGTCATAGTTTTAGTCAGGAAAAATAGGTCATTGACAAGTATTTTTCGTCATAGTTATTGTTGACGAAATTAACACTGAAACCCACTGAATATCCCTTTGAGCACAGTCAAGTTAATAATTAAGCATTGGATGGTGTATCATACCACCCAGACGCTACAAAAATCCAGATGTCCTTCCTAACTGAGCTGCCAGAGGAAGGAAACCGTTCAATGGCTTAGATGGGAGAAAAATGTATTTGTCACTACACAAAACTGGTGTGAATGAAAATGATGCCTGTACTGAAAAAACAACAACATTCCAAAACATGCATCCTGTTTGCAACAAGGCACTAAAGTAAAACTGTTACCGAAGAAAATAAATGGCAAGGGAATTCACTTTTTGGCCTAAATGCAAAGCGTTAGGTTTGAGGCAAATCCTATCACCATCACCCTGCATATTTTCAAGCATGGTGGTGGCTGCATTATGTTATGGGTCAAGGGCAGGGT
Source organism: Coregonus lavaretus (assembly GCF_964263955.1). Lineage (NCBI taxonomy): Eukaryota > Metazoa > Chordata > Actinopteri > Salmoniformes > Salmonidae > Coregonus > Coregonus lavaretus. The sequence continues at coordinate 44,108,437 of NC_140009.1, read as the reverse complement.
CTGGTGAGTTTTTCATGAACAAAAGAAACAGGATGGTCGGATGGAACTAAGTGTAGCAGATGAGGATCTGTGAAACTCACTCCACAGCCTGAAGTGTCCCCAGTTGCACTCCCGAAAGGTTGGCTTTTTGGTGGAGCCACATGGTAAGACGCCTCAGGAGGGTGGTTACATGTGTTTGCAAGCCAGAAGTGAAGGGCTTGAGCCTCGTTCAGAGCCGAATCAGGAGAAAGCTGTACTCACTAAGCAAGCAGCGTGATGTCCTTTACAGTGGTGCTGTGACCCGGATCTGCAGTTGCACCTAGCTCAATGCTGTGGTTGCTGTGGAGTGAGATGGGGTGTGAATGTAGCAGATGGGGATTTGTGAAACTCACTCCTCAGCCTAAAGTGTCTCAACTAGTGATGCCGAATAGGACTCTAATTCATTCTGTGTGATTGAGAGGAGAAATGACCAATGTGGCTGGGGTTTTCACCTTCAGCATTACCAACAGTGTTACAGTATGGATAGAGCTTCTCAGTGAAGGTGCAGCCGGTGAAAGAGTAAATATGAGACCTGGCCTCCAGATCATAAAAGGAGACCCTCCTCATAATCCACGAACACCCCCACCTTTTGGGGATTTGCCAAGAAAACGGTGACACGGGGAGAGGTGTTGGCCTCATACTTAACCCATCACTTTATTTCGATGGACTCGCTTATCACCCCTTACCACCATACAGACTTCCCCTTCACCTGCGCCTCATAGTAAAATCTCCCTGAGGGGAAGCCCTCCTTCCCCAGGACGGAGAAAGGATTTTTAAACCTCTTGGAGTTGTCAAGGAGTTTCTGCCGTGTGACTTCAGCTCCATCTCTTTGTAAAGAGTCTCCTCCAGCTTAGACAGAGCTTGCCACATGTTCCCCACGTACAGACTGCTGTGAACCCTGATCTCAGACCAGTTCTGGGTATGTGAAAGGGTGAGGGATGGGGAGGTCTGGATGAGGTGGTGGTAGTCCTCCGTGTGTGACAGCTGCTGCAGCTCAGTGCATCTCCTCTGCAGCTCAGTGATTTCCTTCTCCAGCTCTTTGATGAGCCCTTCAGCCTGTCTCGCTGTTGCTTTCTGCTTCTCCTCAACAACCTCAATGAATTCAGCCTGGCTTCTCTCAATGGTACATCTTTTCTTAACTCTACAAACATTGTTGGTTAAGGGCCTGTAAGTAAACATTTCACGGTAAGGTCTACACCTGTTGTATTCGGCACATGTAACAAATAAAGTTTGATTTGATTTGATTTGATGCTCACCAGAGCAGTGAAGATCTGCACTGTTTGCTGTCTTTCTCTCTGCATCTTCCTTGCTGAGCTTTTCTCAGTGTTGGATCTCCTGGAGTTTATGCAGTCACTCTTGGATCATCTGCTTTACTTGTGCCTCTGTCTTCCTCAGCTGAGCCTTCCTATCTCCATACTCTTCCTGTAGAGGGATGGTGTGGTGAGTATTGTGGTCTGTGTCAGTGCAGAACTGACACACACACTTCTGGTCTGTCCTACAGAACAGCTCCAGGAATCTATCATGTTTCTTACACATCCTGCCTTTCAGGTTCTCCATGGGGTTGATCAACTTGTGTTGCTTCAGGCCTGTGACTCTGACGCTGCAGGTGAGTCTCACAGTAGGAGGTGAGACATTGCAGGCAAGACTTCAGGGCCTTGAGCTTCGTCCCAGTGCAGACGTCACAGGACACTTCTCCAGGCTTGGCAGTGGACTTATCTCTATCTCTGTCTCTCATCTTCTTAAAAGGATCTCAAAGATTTCTGAATGCTGTGTTGATTTCTTAGCTCTGGTATTCTGTAGAATGTCTGCTTGCACAGTGGATACTGACACAGGTCAGTGGTATCCCAGTATCCGCTGATACAGGCCATGCATTAGTGTCCACATGCAATGGAGACTGGCTCATTGAACACATCCAGACAGATAGAGCACAATAACTGATCTTCAGACAGGAGACTGCAGGGGGAGTCTATTTCTGGAACAGAATAAAAGATAAACCAAATAATAATGGAATGAGTCAGCTTTAAACACTTAAAGCTGCATTTTGCAATTGGTTCATTCATTTTTTGACTTATAAATTAATGACATATACCCACTGATTCTTGTACAATATAACTTATGTCTCATGAGCTTAGTTCAACTGTCGTATCCTATCAGAACCCAAAATATACATTTTTTTAACTTAATTATTTGTAAACAACGTAATTATAAACAAACACTGTATACCTACAAAACATGGCTAAAACTATCATTTTGATTTAAGTGATGCTCAGTCCTTGCATCCACCTGGCACAATGACGCCTATAAGTAAGTAAGATATGTAGAGACGGTTTGTAGTGATAAATACTCTCTCTCTCTCGCTCTCTAATCACCTGAGAGTAGTTACTCGTCTTTGGTTAATGAGGTCTAAACTCTCTGTAGATGTGTTGTTTATGCAAGCAGCCGTTTGTTTCCGTGTGCAGTTCTCTGCTAGCTAGTTCAACTAGTTTACTTTCAAATCAGCAAATATCACGTTGTTTCCTACACATTCTTAAAGGTAGAGAGACTCCTTTACACAGCTGTCTAAAGTTCCTTTACCACTACTTTCTTCTTCTCCTTCTTCTGGGGTGTGTGTGTGTGTGTCTGTGTCCAGACACGGGAATAAAACACAGAACAAGTTGGTTCAGGGCATTCTTGGGATCTTAACTATGTTGTGACGTTGATGACGAAAACCTGGAACAGCTGGCTACTTTGACAGTGTCTCTAAAGTTATCACTTCTTTCTTTATTGCTTTCCTCTGCACTGATGTTGCATCTAACCTGGATGAAAGCAATTTGATTGTGAAGTTGCTTAGACGTAGACCTAGGTTCGAGCCTCGGTATGAGCTGAATCAGGAGAAAGCGGTACTCTCTAAGCAAGTCCTTTCCATCCTTGAGGAAAACCTGATTCAGTCTGCTTTAAACCAGACACTGGGAGATAACTTTACCTTTCAGCAGGACAATAAACCAAAAAACAAGGCCAAAGGTATACTGGAGTGGCTTATCAAGAAGACAGTAAATGTCCCTGAGTGGCCTAGTTACAGTTCCGACTTAAATCTGCTTGGAAATCTGTCTATCTAGAAATGTTGCCAAGAATGATTATCAAATATTGCACAATCCAGATGTGCAAAGCTGATAGATACCTACCCAAAAGGACTCACAGCTATAATTGCTGGCTAAAGCGCTACGTACCTGGAGATTCTTGACTTGAGGGTGAATAATTATCGAACTTTATCTAAGACATTTCTGTTTTTCATTATTAATTAATTTGGGAAATGATCCAAAGTTCTTCTCACTTTGGAGTTATGGAGTATTTTGTGTAGTTCAGTGACAAATACCAATTAAATGCATGTAAATTCCTGGTTGTAACAGCAAAATGTGAAAAGTCCATGTGTGGTACAATAATAGTTTTACATTTTGACATTTCACAAACGTGGCACAAGGTGCATGCAACGATAGATTATACATTTGAAATTCCCTTCCAACCTAATCTCTGATTATAACAGGGTCTTGATTTTGCTCTTTACAAGCAAAGCAAGCATTCATTCATATTATTTGTGCCACCTTTTGTTTTTATTGACCTCTTGCTTGTGTTAACATACTCAAAAACTCCACAGAAATCTACTACGTAACATGCACTGACATTGTAACGTAAACTACATAATACCAGCAAGCATTGGTATGAGAATTCTCATATATTGGAAGATACTTGTCTGAAATGATAATTTATGAAGATGTATATTTAAATGCAACATAATGCATGGGATACATGAATCCCTGCAGAACTCCCAGTTTACGGACTGGCTCCCCCTAACCAGACATCAGATTACCGGACGGGCAACCCGCAACAGCCACAAACTAAACAGAAATACTTTCCTCTAAAGAACTTTAAAGATGTATTTTCTAAAGCTAGCACCCCAAACTTTGTCATTGTAGTATTGTTGTTTTTTATATATTGCATATTTTAACATTGTATTATATTAAGTGTTTTGCTGGTTTTGGATTGTACTATTTGATCATTATATATGATTGATGTTATGATTGTAAATTGGTTTACAATTCAGTCTGACTGTGAGAAAATAATAAAACCTACTACTCCTACTATTACCACATAGACACTTATTGGCATAAGAACTCCATCTTCAGAATTGCAAAGGCAACAGTATATGGCCTCTTTATTCTAGATCTGACATTGAGTACGTTTACATGCACAATAATAATTCGATATTAAACTGATAATCAGATCAAATGTTATTTGTCACATGCGCCGAATACAACAGGTGTAGACCTTACTGTGAAATGCTTACTTACAAGCCCTTTACCAACAATGCAGTTTTAAGAAAATAGAGTTAAGAAAATATTTACTAAATAAACTATAGTAAAAAAAGTAATACAATAAAATAACAATAACATGGCTATATACAGGGGGTACCGGTACCGAGTCAATGTGCAGGGGTACAGGTTAGTCGAGGTAATTGAGGTAATTTGTACATGTACATGTAGGTAGGGGTAAAGTGACTATGTATAGATAATAAACAGCAGTTGTCAATGCAAATAGTCCAGGTGGCCATTTGATTAATTGTTCAGCAGTCTTATGGCTTTGGGGTAGAAGCTGTTAAGGAGCCTTTTGGACCTAGACTTGGCGCTCCGGTACCGCTTGCCGTGCGTTAGCAGAGAGAACAGTCTATGACTTGTGTGACTGTAGTCTTTTACAATATTTTGGGCCTTCCTCTAACACCGCCTAGTATAGAGGTCCTGGATGGCAGGAAGCTTGGCCCCAGTGATGTACTGGGCTGTACGCACTACCCTCTGTAGAGCCTTACGGTCGGATGCCGAGCAGTTGCCATACCAGGCGGGGAAACAACCTGCCAGGATGCTCTTGATGGTGCAGCTGTATAACTTTTTGAGGATCTGGGGACCCATGCCAAATCTTTTCAGTCTCCTTAGGGGGAATAGTTTTTGTAATGCCCTCTTCACGACTATCTTGGTGTGTTTGGACCATGATAGTTTGTTGGTGATGTGGACACCAAGTTACATGAAGCTCTCGACCCCCTCCACTGCAGCCCTGTTGATGTGAATGGGGGCGTGTTCGGCCCTCCTTTTCCTGTAATCCATGATCAGCTCCTTTGTCTTGCTCATGTTGAGGGAGAGGTTGTTGTCCTGGCACCACACTGCCAGGTCTCTGACCTCCTCCCTATAGGCTGTCTCATCGTTGTCGGTGTTCAGACCTACCACCGTTGTGTCGTCAGCAAACTTAATGATTGTGTTGGAATCGTGCATGGCTACGCAATCGTGGGTGAACAAGGAGTACAGGTACAGGAGGGGACTAAGCATGCACCCCTGAGGGGCCCCCGTGTTGAGGATCAGGAGGCAGATTATGCAAAAGTCATGTAAACACCTTACTCTGCTTATCTTACGTAAGGTGAAAATCAAAGTAAGCATATGCTGAATAAAACATCAGGTTTTCTGAGCAATCTTTAGAATTATTAGGGCTTGTAAACACCTTAATTGGCATTTCAGCAATGTATTTGATCTGCGCATGTGCTAGCACCAGCCGAGTGAGCCTCCCTCTTTAGCACGAGTGACCTGAGTTCAGAACAACTGAATGTATGCGTCTTATAAGTCCTTTTCACATAAAAACGTTGTATGTCCGAACTCAGAATCAAATATGCTTCCCAAAAATAACATGGTCGCTGTGGTATAATTTATATTTTGATTGACGATTTTCTGCATGTATCAGAGTGCCATCAGGTAGCCTGATTTCAGATGTGTCCATGTAAACAGGATTATTAGGGAATTTGTTCTCCTTGTAAAGCATGTAAACATTTTAATCGAACGATTATATTAATCTGACTATCCACAATAATCGCATTATTGTGTGCATGTAACAGTACTCATTGGTTGGTCGTCACGAGGATGTTGGATATAGATAAGTACTCCTTCATTCTGCTAAAGACCTATAGGGAGGATAGCCTATGACTCAAATGCCACTAGAATGGCAATCAATATCCGTTATGGACAACAATGAATCCATCACAGCAATATAGTTATCTTATGCTAGCAAATACAGTTTTGATGTAGGCCAATTCACATTTAACATCTGGATCAATTTTATATTGGAAAATGTACATTTCATGATGGCAAATCCATGGCATTCTTATAATAATTGAATAATTGTTCCAACAAGGCTAGTCTACCCCAAATAGAGGCTTGATGTTCCCCTTTATGCTTCACTGAATTTTCATTTGACCCCCATCTGTCTTGAAATGTTGGCTCGTGTCAGTCTCATGCCGTTTTCATAACGAGTTCAATGAGGGGCTGCACTGCGTCTGCGAACCCGTTCAAACACAGATTATCACCATTTATGATGAATTGCATGATCTTATTTACAACATGATAGGCCAATAGAACAATCATTCTAAGACTTTCATAGTGTAATCCTGTACCACATTGACATGAACTGGATAATGAAAATATACCAATTGCATAAATATTGGGCATGGTTAAATTATATGATTTAAAACCATGTAATAGATCCTCATTGTGCAAAATAGTAATTTGATGCTCTTAATTGGAAAGTAATCTCGTAATGAAAATGTTTATTGCACTGGGAGTATTGCCATACTGAAATAGATGCACTAGTTGACAAACATGAAAATCTCATGTAGCCTAAATCCTGATGCACACAGACATTATCACCAGCTGAAAGGAACACTTGTCTGTCCTATAGCTCCTGTGTGACCCCTCATACACAGTGGCCAACAAAAACATTTACATTTCCTCCACATTTCGAGGTATTCCCCAACAAAGGATCACTGTCCATTCAGCTTGTACAGATGGGATACCCACGCCAAAGTATGGACAAAGAGGGCCCTAACAGAAAGCCCTCCAGGATTTTGTGTGTGATCTCGAAAGCCCTGTTCCCAGACTGGACTTCGCGGCAGTTAATTGGGGCCCCATTGGGTAAAAGGGCGCGTGCAAAAAAAACGCGTAGGCCTATCGCTTTCTGGCTAGTGCCCTAGCTGTCTCACAAAGAGACTACAAGCAAGGGCAGCTTGCACCCGGGTAGCGTCTTCATATAACTATAAACAGTGTAAGTCTATATGATAACTTCCATCTCTCCTACACTATAAATGTAGCCAAGAATGCAAAATGTATTTATAAAGCATATGGATGGTGCAAGGTTACCTCGATAAGCAAGATTGAATAAGCAATGCATAAATCATTTGGAGAGACTTGTAGCTTAATGTAATCTAAAAGTAATGGACAAAGTATAGGACATATGCTTTGTATATGACATATACTTTGGCACAGTACATTGTAGCATAAAGGCTGCAATTGACTGTTAAGAAGATTTCACAAGCCTGTTAAGAAGATTTGACAAGCCATTACAGTTTCACCAGCATTTAACAATCCAAAACCAGCTGTATTGTGTCACATATTGGCTGTCTGAGTTAATGCCTAACCTTAAGAATTTGTAATGAATGCCTGCACTTAACCCTAACCTTAAAAATAGGGAGTTAATAGGGAGTTAACACTTCGAAATTTGACGGTTGAACTTCTAATTCTGATCCAAAACTGTGAGAGCTGGTATTGTAAACCACTATCCCTACCCCCACTCATCATCATGCAGATGGAATATAGGCTACTGACGCCAAATATGTTTGAAAAAACATGCAGTTCAAACAGATAGGTGACGGGAGCACAAATCAAGAGCATGGGTAGGCAATGGGACACGGAACAAGTGCAGTGCAATGGCAGGGACGTGGGGGATGGGCGTGCAACAGACGCCCATCTGTTGCGTATCCATGGCGCGTGGCAAGCGCTTGAGTTTAACAGCAACTCATAGCAGCACAGAGCAAATGAGAGCACTCTATTGACAAAGACTTACATAAAATACAAGATGTATAAATACAACTTCTGCATTTTGGTTCATATAGAGGTACATGAAAAGTCAGTCTTAGTAGCCTAATTTGGAAAAAGGTCGACATCAAATTGGCTAACAGAATGTAGGCTATTTGATATAAATAATTAAAACAATCTACATTTCATTATTTTACATACATAGAGTGGGGAGAACAAGTATTTGATACACTGCCGATTTTGCCGATTTCCCTACTTACAAAGCATGTAGAGGTCTGTAATTTTTATCATAGGTACACTTCAACTGTGAGAGACGGAATCTAAAACAAAAATCCAGAAAATCACATTGTATGATTTTTAAGTAATTAATTTGCATTTTATTGCATGACATAAGTATTTGATACATCAGAAAAGCAGAACTTAATATTTGGTACAGAAACCTTTGTTTGCAATTACAGAGATCATACGTTTCCTGTAGGTCTTGACCAGGTTTGCACACACTGCAGCAGGGATTTTGGCCCACTCCTCCATACAGACCTTCTCCAGATCCTTCAGGTTTCGGGGCTGTCGCTGGGCAATACGGACTTTCAGCTCCCTCCAAAGATGTTCTATTGGGTTCAGGTCTGGAGACTGCCTAGGCCACTCCAGGACCTTGAGATGCTTCTTACGGAGCCACTCCTTAGTTGCCTTGGCTGTGTGTTTCGGGTCATTGTCATGCTGGAAGACCCAGCCACGACCCATCTTCAATGCTCTTACTGAGGGAAGGAGGTTGTTGGCCAAGATCTCGCGATACATGGCCCCATCCATCCTCCCCTCAATACGGTGCAGTCGTCCTGTCCCCTTTGCAGAAAAGCATCCCCAAAGAATGATGTTTCCACCTCCATGCTTCATGGTTGGGATGGTGTTCTTGGGGTTGTACTCATCCTTCTTCTTCCTCCAAACACGGCGAGTGGAGTTTAGACCAAAAAGCTCTATTTATGTCTCATCAGACCACATGACCTTCTCCCATTCCTCCTCTGGATCATCCAGATGGTCATTGGCAAACTTCAGACGGGCCTGGACATGCACTGGCTTGAGCAGGGGGACCTTGCGTGCGCTGCAGGATTTTAATCCATGACGGCGTAGTGTGTTACTAATGGTTTTCTTTGAGACTGTGGTCCCAGCTCTCTTCAGGTCATTGACCAGGTCCTGCCGTGTAGTTCTGGGCTGATCCCTCACCTTCCTCATGATCATTGATGCCCCACGAGGTGAGATCTTGCATGGAGCCCCAGACCGAGGGTGATTGACCGTCATCTTGAACTTCTTCCATTTTCTAATAATTGCGCCAACCGTTGTTGCCTTCTCACCAAGCTACTTGCCTATTGTCCTGTAGCCCATCCCAGCCTTGTGCAGGTCTACATTTTTATCCCTGATGTCCTTACACAGCTCTCTGGTCTTGGCCATTGTGGAGAGGTTGGAGTCTGTTTGATTGAGTGTGTGGACAGGTGTCTTTTATACAGGTAACAAGTTCAAACAGGTGCAGTTAATACAGGTAATGAGTGGAGAACAGGAGGGCTTCTTAAAGAAAAACTAACAGATCTGTGAGAGCCGGAATTCTTACTGGTTGGTAGGTGATCAAATACTTATGTCATCCAATAAAATGCAAATTAATTACTTAAAAATCATACAATGTGATTTTCTGGATTTTTGTTTTAGATTCCACCTCTCACAGTTGAAGTGTACCTATGATTAAAATGACATACATCTGCATGCTTTGTAAGTAGGAAAACCTGCAAAATCGGCAGTGTATCAAATACTTGTTCTCCCCACTGTATATGGTTCCACTGCATTACCCATATTTTAGAACGTTTGTCTGGCCACATTTGCCTGTGTCCTAACTCTAGATCAAGACTGAAGTAAACAAACCGAGACCCATAATCTACATTTGAATAGAAGCATGATTATAAGAACTATTGATACAACTTCCCCCCAAGTGCATTATGTTCCACTAGCCCACTGTGGCAATAAAGCAATTTACAATGTGCCAATAAGCAAGTTGTAGGCTATCTAATAAATGCAACTGAATAAATTATTAAACATGATGTTATCATATTTTACAGTTTTAGCTTTAAATTGGCTTTCAGGATAGTTTAGGGCCCCACGTGTTATATAAGCATTTAGGTTATATGCAAGGATGGAGATGGTGCACATGAATGAATTCAACTTTAAATATCTATAAAGTTATAGCTACCACAAAATGCAATACCACCAGTGAGACATGTCAGTTGTGGAAGCCAGAATTCAATCCCATATCCCCACAGGCCAGATGGTCAAGTTATGAGTGCATGTTTTGCTGTCCCAAAGGCATAGTCCCCTGCGTCAAGACTCCAATACAAAAGATGGAGGTCCCTCCCCCTCGACGCACGAGACTCGCATAAATAGAGCGCTCTCCCGCTCCTCAGCACACCGCAGCTCACCGCCTCGCAAAGAGCACATCGCCACTCTCCTAAAAGCACAACTACTCGCTAAAGACATGACTCCAAGAATCACTCCTGAGACTACCCAGCTTTTCCCCTCAAGGTCCACCGTGGCCCAGAGGAAAGAAGCGAACGAACTGAGAAAGGTAAGAGAAACCAAGAGTCAAATGTGTTTATCATCAACTCGCTATACTGTAGCTTTCGTTCAATGCTATACCCTTTTCGAGTTACTAATGGCTGTTTTATCGCTTCTTTCAGACTCTAAAGCCTTTGTTAGAAAAGAAAAGGCGCGCACGTATCAACGACAGCCTCGGTCACTTGAAGACTCTCATCCTCCCTCTGGTCGGCAAAGACAACGCTCCATACTCAAAGCTTGAGAAAGCCAATATTCTGGAGATGACCGTCCGATTCCTCAGAGATCTCCCTTCATCCCCAGTCAAAAGTGAGTATTATTTCAGAAAGCTAATTATATCATGTTTTATATGTTTACTGTATTGTATTTATACGTTTTATGATTGCCATTGGGTCATTAAACTAAACTTTCACCTATTTTTTTCCCAGGTTCATCAGACAGCTACAAAGAAGGGTACAAAGCCTGCCTGCATCGCGTCACCGCTCTGATCCCCAAAACGAACCTGGACAAGGACGCGTGCCAGAGGGTGAACGACTTCATCCAACAGTCCATGTCTGCGTCCGTCGACCCAGCTTGTCAGAACTGTTGCGCCCAGAGCTCCAGGGCTTTCCCCCAGATTCAGCAGAGACTCCTGAGCCTCAAAGCCAACGTTGGCTCCAGAATCGAGAGCCACACGAACTCGCTTCCCAACCGGCCCCAGCCAGTGCCACAAGCTGTCAATGCTAACATGTGGAGACCCTGGTAGATTAGACAGAGGCTCCCTTTGCATTGTTTTGTGATTAATCTTTATCATATATAATTTATTTAATTTATACTCCAGAAAATAACTGATGTGAAAGCTGTTAGATGTAGATATTAACTGGAAGAGATGAGGGAGTTATTACATATTTGGCTAGTAATGTATTTATTCACAGAAAAACCAGATGAGCACAGATTTTATGAGCAGACAAATTCTATGATCTTTGTTAGGCTAAATGCAATCCTCTTTGGGGTTTCCAAGATTTGGGTTGTAGACAACACAATTGTAAAACCCCAAGGGTTATTTTGTTTGAGGTTTGCACTATTGACTTAAGTATTTTTGGTCTGTGCAAAGGAGTAGACTGTAAACACTGTGTGTTATAGTAATGTATTATTTATTATATGAAAACAACACAATTTAGTGGATGTATCCTATGACACTTAAAATATTGTATCATTGATCATATACTTTCAATAAAAGCTCATTATAAAAAAAAAAAGGAAAACTGTTTTGTTGTATTTTATCTCATTATTGGTAACATTATTCCAACAGCATGAAACATTGGATTGAACATGTGTTTCTTTTAAAAGTATCTATTTATTTATTAAAATGGCTCTAAAGGAATAATGCTATAACTAGTTGGTTGTTTGCACAGCAGTTGATCACCATAAAGGCCCATTCGTCCCATTGTGGGGTGGTGCGCTGCTCATAACTTCTGATTGTGCATTTGCACAGGAAGAGGCCCTTTGCATGGTTGGTTTGGGGGTAAGGGCTATGGGGGTAGCCCATAGAGACATTTCAAACAAAAGGAATAAAGAAAAAAAAGCCCATATCAAGTGGTGTAATGCTAAGATAAATTGCTCCAGAATTCACCAGTATGAGTCCCATAATAGCATCATGATGCATTGTAATCTATATAACCAATATTTACATGCACCTTCAGCATGACATTTTCCAGCATATATTTCTGTATAAAGACATACTACAATTAGGAGATGCTTTTGCCTTCTGGCTGATGTGAAGCCAATGGATGGATTATTCTGTTTTTGGACACATCCGTTTATGAGACCAGTATTCAATTGCTCTTACTGTCTTGTATTTCAATGTCTCTTTAGGGGTCAGTATAGATTCAAGAAATTAAATGAACAAAATCTGTATTTTGTTATTCATTTTAAAGGCACAACAGCCTGAGCCTGCCATTTTGTCTATCCTGAGCTGAAGGATGAGGCTAGACGGGGGGTTGAAGAGCTGTTGCGAAAGTTGATAGATAGGCATATCACAGGTAAAGTTAGTTACGCAAAGTGGAAAAAGATATGGCAGCAAGAGCAAGCTGGTGTTCTGTCCCTGGCTGCACTTTATACACGAAATCAAGGGAAAAAGATACGGCGAGATGCAGAGGATGGTTAATAGCAATTAGAAATAGTAAATACGATGTAAATACTCATGCAGCCAACCTTGCATCACTGCATGTGTGTAGCAAGCACTTCAGTGATGATGCATATGAACGAGATATGCAATCTGAAATTATGGGGAAAGAAAACCGAAAGATACTAAAATATACATCATTTACATTTTAGTCATTTAGCAGACGCTCTTATCCAGAGCGACTTACAGTTAGTGAATACATATTTTTTTATACTGGCCCCCCGTGGGAAACGAACCCACAACCCTGGCATTGCAAACGCCATGCTCTATCAACTGAGCTACATCCCTGCCGGCCATTCCCTCCCCTACCCTGGACGACGCTGGGCCAATTGTGCGCCGCCCATGAGTCTCCCGGTTGCGGCCGGCTGCGACAGAGCCTGGATTCGAACCAGGATCTCTAGTGGCACAGTTAGCACTGCGATGCAGTGCCTTAGACCACTGCGCCACTCAGGAGTGAGTGGTTTACATCTGTGGCTACTGTATTTCCATGGACTTGATCTGGCGCAGTGCCAAAATACAAAGGCACGTTTGAGAAGAGGCTCCCGAATGGCGCAGCGGTCTAAGGCACTGCATCTCAGTGCTTGAGGTTGTCACTACAGAACCCCTGGTTCGATTCCAGGCTGTATCACAACCGGCCGTGATTGGGAGTCCCATAGGGCGGCGCACAATTGGCCCAGCGTCGTCCGGGTTTGGCTGGTGTAGGCCGTCATTGTAAATAAGAATTTGTTCTTAACTGACTTGCCTAGTTAAATAAAGGTAAAATAAAAAATAAAAGAAGAAAGAAGAAAGCGACAAAGCAAGTGTGCGGAGGTATGTAGCCTGATTCTTGAAGTTCGAGTTATTGTGTTATTACCATTGCACCATATCATGTAGACATAGAGGCCTAGGGTCTCTATAGGTTAGCATATGTGCCCTATGTATTTATGACAGGGGGGGTTGAGAGACAATGTACATAGTATTTTGGGCTAATGTGAAAACGGAAACCCACTAACGGTCCCGCTCATAGAAGTTTGTGATAAGCTATCATTGAATAAAGTAAAGTTTAGCTACTTACTAATTTAGATAACTGTCCATTTGTTCCAACTGGAATAGGGTTGTGTCTCCAATTAGCTTTTGGAATACAGATTTTTTTTCCGTACACCAGTTTCTGTGGGTAGTAAAATCCCTGTGGTTGCAAAAGCAAACTAACTGCTCCTCATCATCATTACGTTCCTCCATTTCTGTAAGAATTGTAGTCACGTATTCAAATTCTCTGCAGCACAAACATTCCTCATTCGCGACAATCCTGGGGATGGGTTGGGGCTGTGGTCCAGCTACTGCTGCGGCTTCGGTGGCTAGAGCGCCAGCGGCCATCTGAAGCTCAATTTGCCTCAATTCTTCATCCGAATATTCGGGCTCAAATAAATACGTTTTGACAACACCATCGGCGCCCCTCCAGTACTTTTCTTCATCACTCGTGAGTATTTCATCATCAGACATATTTGCAGGTTGTTGTTTACTTACTTTGTATAACTAATGTGTAATGCTGTTGTTACCCATCTCCGCTGCTGTGGCAGTCGGCTACGTAAAATATTGATATAAAATAATCGCAAATGTTTTAGGTGGAAAAGTACACATTTGCTGACTCAAAACCAGTCTTACTTTTGACAAAAATTGCTAATTTGTCCGTAGTCTTTCAATAAAACAACAAATTAGTTCACACTTTGTGGATTTCTGAATCATGAATTCACTGGCAACGGAGCAGAGCTAGGCCTGCATCCTGCAACGTCACGAGTCACGTGACCCATTTTTGCATTTGTATCAGTACAGCACTATAGGGAGAGAGAGGGGGAGATGGCAAACTCCACTGAACGAGTCTCAATGTATGGAATCACTTGGGAGTTTATGGATTTTGGGTAAACTTCTCCTTTAATGTCATCAAATTGCCAGTGGTATGTGTGGCAGAGCCTTGGGAGGGACCAGTGCTAGAGGGATCTCAAGGTAACCTTCCTTCACCATCCCATTCACACATCCAGCCCCATTCACCCTTCCATCCACATATCCAGCCCCCATCCGTACATCAAACCCCCATTCACCCTTGTATCCACGCATCTAACCCCCATTCATCCTTCCATCCAAGCATCCAACCCCTATTCACCCTTCCATCCACACATCCAACATTCATTCACCCTTCCATCCACACATCCAACCTCCACTCATCCTTTCATTCACACATTTAACCTCAATTTACCCTTTAAATCTTGAACATACTTCTGACTTATTAATGGGTCTTGCGAAGCAAGAGTCCCCACTTTAAATCTTTGACATACTTCTTCTTCTTATTATTATTTGGAACCCTACTCCTCTTACGCCGTTTAAGCTAGAAACACGGTTCAAACTTTAAAACATGTAGACTGGTCTGGATTGAGAGATGTACATCCAACTTCTTTATATATTTTATACTTGTTAAACTATTCTTCTTTTTGTCCTTTTTTTGTCCATCTTTATTCACTTTCATGGGACGTTTTTCAGCATTCTAAAGGCCCCATCAATGTAAATGCAACAATACAACTTTTGACACAAATTAGCTACTTTGACCACTTTGCCAACAAATAAGACAAAAAGTTAGAGTATGAAATCGTCCTCCAATATCTTATACCGATCAAATGATACAGCTGTTAAACTGACTGCATCAAATACATTTCCTTTTTATAACAACTGACATTTTTACCACTTTCCCAACAAGTTAGACAACACATTTTCTGCTATTCAAATATGTTGTCAGAAGAAAAATGTATGCTACGGTTCTAACGATACAGCTGTTTTAGTAACTGCATTAACACATATTTACCAGCTTTTCCCAAACAACTGCCGTTTTGACCACTACCCCAACAAGTCAGACAAAAACTTAGAGCGTATGAAATCATCCTCTACTTCTCAGCTTTGCAAATCTGAAAGCCGATTAGGAATAGCTTTTACCAATCAATAGGTAGAGCTGTTTTAGTAACCAATCAACTGCTTTCTTTATAGATGCAGTAAATCATGTCAGAAGCAAGCAGACTCAATACTTACCAACAACAGCTGCAAATTCCAATAAAACTACATCAAGTTCACTTTCCTTGCTTTGTCTAACGACACAATCATGAATCTAGCAAAGACGTTTTGTGGGTCAGAGTACAGTATTTATTTAGTTTCATAGCACAAACATTTGTTAGCATGTTTCTCACACATGCTTTAGCCATAGAGGGAAAAGGGTTGCCAAGCAACACAAGCCCCGGAGGGAGACAACGTCTTCATAGGCAACAAATTCCTATGATTTGAACAGCTAGCACTAAGATTTCTAATGCTTCTCCGGTCTGGACGACATTGAATGATACAGAGAAGATTTATAATAATCACTCGTCTTCCTTCTCAGGATCGTGTCCCGTGCTCTAAATAACTCAACTGGCTAGTTTGCCTGTCTGCAAAGAGAAGGGCGGGCTGTACGTTGATCCTGCTGCTCTGATTGGATAGAGTGAAGCTGTCTCCGTTCACTTGCTTCATATTTCACCAGATCACTTCTCATCGCACTTCTTTTAGTTTTCACATGCAACAACTGTAGTTTAGACACTGACCGCAATCACACAGCTACTGACCACAACCACACAACTACTGATCACAACACAACTACTGACCACAACTACTGACCACAACTCCTGACCACAACGTCTGACCACAACCACACAACTACTGACCCCAACTACTGATCACAACCACACAACTACTGACCACAACACAACTACAGACCATACCTACTGACCACAACTACTGACCACAACTCCTGACCACAACGTCTGACCACAACCACACAACTACTGACCACAACTGCTGACCACAACTACTGATCACAACACAACTACAGACCTCAACTCCTGACCACAGACCTCAACTACTGACCACAACTCCTGACCACAACGTCTGACCAGAACCACACAACTACTGACCACAACTGCTGACCACAACTACTGATCACAACACAACTACAGACCTCAACTCCTGACCACAGACCTCAACTCCTGACCACAACTCCTGACCACAACTCCTGACCACAACTCCTGACCACAACCACAAGAGCAGGCACAGATGGAGAGACCGCACCACTGTTATGTCACACTGGACTAACTTCTTGATAGTTATTTATCATCCCATCTGATTATATAGCACCTGTCTTGACTGCATCAAACTGAGAGAAGCTAGCTAACTAGGCGAATTGAGGCTAGCCATAACGTTACTGCGCTTCTCACCGTCCTACAGTTAGCCTACACATAACAACAACTCCATTCAGATTATAACCGAAATATCAGCCTACCTGTTGCCTTTTGGTCATTGTAGCCTTTCTTTCTCATTTCACTTTTAATTCTGTCATTTTAATTCCCTTTTCCATCGATTAGATTTCCCCTAACTTGCTTGCCATACAAGCAGAGCAGCAATGCAATTGTCTCTCTCTTTTTGCAACTTTTTCCAAATCATCAATATAGAGTCGCATCATGATGCCCTTATGTTTTGATTTCTAAGACATTCCCAGGTTTATAGGCCTATCACCACTAAATAAATAATGGATTTTATTGTGCTGGTGTAGGCTATATTAAATGGATTTATTCAACGTTTAAAAATGCAGATGTTCCAAAGGCGCGAATCAGCAGCTGGTATTCGTGGAAGCCCGGAGATGCTAAACAAGTTTATGTTCATTTATGGTCAATTACCTTGAGGCCGCAGTCATTTGCATGACAATTACCGGCTGACAAAATTTCATGACTGCCATAGCCCTACACACAACTACTGATGACACAAATACTGAACCACTGTCACGCTCTGGCTCCGGGACTGTGTATTTTGAGCCAGGGTGTGTTCATTTGGTTGTGTTTGGTATTGGTTGTGTTGTATTTGGTTGTGTTTCCTTGTTTGGTCGTGTGACTCCCAATCAGTGGTAACGAGTGTCAGCTGTCGGCTCGTTATCTCTGATTGGGAGCCATATTTAAACTGTCAGTGTTCACCTTAGTGTTGTGGGTTTTTGTTCCGTATCAGTCATTGTAACTGAGGACTTCACGATTCGTCATTGTTTGTTGTTTTGTATTGAGTACTTTAAGTAAATAAAGTCATGTTCGTATCGCACGCTGCGCCTTGGTCCACTCACTTAGTAGACGTTCGTGACAGAAAAACCCACCGTACCAGGACCAAGCAGCGTGTCCAGGAGCCAAGGGTCTGGACATGGGAGGAGATTTTGGATGGTAAAGGGTCTTGGACTTGGGAGGAAATCCTGGATGGGATGGATCGCCGGCCATGGAGTAAAACAGTGGAGAGGCGACTGAGAGAGGAGCAACGGCGTCAGCAGGGCCATCGTCGGAGGGACGAGAGGCAACCCCAAAAAGTTTTTTGGGGGGGGCACATGGCTTGGGCGGCTGGGCAGCAGGAGGCTGCCACAGGGAGACGTGGAGAGAAGGCTACCGGATTACGGGAGCCATTGGCGAGTAGAGGGAGGGAAGTAGTTGAGGCACGGCGTGAAAGACTGAGGTGTGTTACCAGTCCGGTCCGGCCCGTTCCTGATCCCCGGTTAAGGCCAGTGGTGTGTGTTCCCAGTACGGACCGGCCTGTTCCTACTCCACGCACCAAGCCCACGGTGTGCGTCGCCAGCCCAGCCCGGCCTGTTCCTGCTCCACGCACAAAGCCTACGGTGTGCGTCGCCAGCCCAGCCCGGCCTGTTCCTGCTCCACACACAAAGCCTACGGTGTGCGTCGCCAGCCCAGCCCGGCCTGTTCCTGCTCCACGCACAAAGCCTACGGTGTGCGTCG
Source organism: Coregonus lavaretus (assembly GCF_964263955.1). Lineage (NCBI taxonomy): Eukaryota > Metazoa > Chordata > Actinopteri > Salmoniformes > Salmonidae > Coregonus > Coregonus lavaretus. The sequence goes on along the minus strand of NC_140009.1, from coordinate 44,089,982 downwards.
CCAGCCCAGCCCGGCCTGTTCCTGCTCCACGCACAAAGCCTACGGTGTGCGTCGTCAGCCCAGCCCGGCCTGTCCCTGCTCCACGCACAAAGCCTACGGTGTGCGTCGCCAGCCCAGCCCGGCCTGTTCCTGCTCCACGCACAAAGCCTACGGTGTGCGTCGCCAGCCCAGCCCGGCCTGTTCCTGCTCCACGCACAAAGCCTACGGTGTGCGTCGCCAGCCAAGCCCGGCCTGTTCCTGCTCCACGCACAAAGCCTACGGTGTGCGTCGCCAGCCCAGCCCGGCCTGTCCCTGCTCCACGCACAAAGCCTACGGTGTGCGTCGCCAGCCCAGCCCGGCCTGTCCCTGCTCTACGCACAAAGCCTACGGTGTGCGTCGTCGGCCTGGTCCAGCCCGTTCCTGCTACTCGCACCAAGCCAAGGGTGCGAGTCGTCAGCCTGGTCCAGCCCGTCCCTGCTCCACGCACTAGGTCCACGGTGTGCGTCGCCGGCCCAACCCGGCCTGTTCCTGCCACTCGCACCAAGCCAAGGGTGCGAGTCGTCAGCCGGATTCAGCCTGTTCCTGCCACTCGCACCAAGTCAAGGGTGCGAGTCGTCAGCCGGATTCAGCCCATTCCTGCTACTCGCACCAAGCCAAGGGTGCGAGTCGTCAGCCGGATTCAGCCCATTCCTGCTACTCGCACCAAGCCAGGGATGCGAGTCTTCAGCCTGGTGAGGCCTGTTCCGGCTCCACGCACCATGCAAAGGGTGCGTATCGTCTGCCAGGTCCGGTCCATTCCTGCCTCACGCGCCAAGCCAGGGGTGCGCGTCGGCAGTCCTGATCCAGCTAACTGGGTCAGATCGGACTGGGGGCACTACGGGGGGATTGTAGTAGGGTGGTGGTCAAGCCCGGAGCCGGAGCCGCCTCCGAGGAGCAACACCCACCCAGCCCTCCCCTATTTGGGGTGTAGGCGCGGTCGGAGTCCGCGCCTTTAGGGGGGGGTACTGTCACGCTCTGGCTCCGGGACTGTGTATTTTGAGCCAGGGTGTGTTCATTTGGTTGTGTTTGGTATTGGTTGTGTTGTATTTGGTTGTGTTTCCTTGTTTGGTCGTGTGACTCCCAATCAGTGGTAACGAGTGTCAGCTGTCGGCTCGTTATCTCTGATTGGGAGCCATATTTAAACTGTCAGTGTTCACCTTAGTGTTGTGGGTTTTTGTTCCGTATCAGTCATTGTAACTGAGGACTTTACGATTCGTCATTGTTTGTTGTTTTGTATTGAGTACTTTAAGTAAATAAAGTCATGTTCGTATCGCACGCTGCGCCTTGGTCCACTCACTTAGTAGACGTTCGTGACAACCACAAAACTACTGACCACAACCACAAAACTACTGACTACAACTACTGACCACAACCACAAAACTACTGACCACAACTACTGACCACAACCACACAACTACTGACCACACAACTTCAAACCACAACTAATGACCAAAATTCCTGACCACAACTACTGACCACACCTACCTTACCACAGAACTACTGACCACAACTACTGATCACTCTTGATGATATGAAAAGAAAGTTTCAAACAACAATGTGTGAGCAGCATTAGGTGAAAATGGATGAAAAATACTCATGCGGATGGAAAGATACTTTCTGGAAATAGTACCTTTTAGTATATCAATAACATCAGTCTGGCCATTCTCTAATCAACCTGAGAGACATTTCAAAACAAACAATCCGGAATTCCAGTTTCTTATATGAACACATCAAAAGCAGTGGCGTAGTGGAGCGTAAACGCAGTTTATCCACTTTTTGTGGAAAAATGCATCGAAACGATAAGTACATGTACTGTAGACAGTCGTTATGTACAGTATAGGAGCATCTGGCAGAATCAATTCTTCCTCAGCAGTCGACTGTATATCATTACTCTACACAATATTAAAACAATCATGAATTAGCATTTTAGGATAATATGAATGAGAAAAACTGTAGGACAAATGCAAGATGTTTTCAGGGAAAGTACTTTTTTCAAACAAATCAAACAGTGTAACAAGTTAGGCAGTTTTCATGTTTTCTCGTGTATCACATTAATTAGAGTATAGACAACCATTTTGTCTTTCTCGTCTTGAAAAACATTTTCAACTTCTTCCACTATCACAAAAGTACTTTTAAAGAGCTAAAGCAAGCCCCACAACTTTATTTGTAAAGTAACAATGGCTACCATGAGAGGTAGATACAGTGAGGGGAAAAAGTATTTGATCCCCTGCTGATTTTGTACGTTTGCCCACTGACAAAGAAATGATCAGTCTATAATTTTAATGGTAGGTTTATTTGAACAGTGAGAGACAGAATAACAACAACAAAATCCAGAAAAATGCATGTCAAAAATGTTATAAATTGATTTGCATTTTAATGAGGGAAATAAGTATTTGACCCCCTCTCAATCAGAAAGATTTCTGGCTCCCAGGTGTCTTTAATACAGGTAACAAGGTGAGATTAGGAGCACACTCTTAAAGGGAGTGCTTCTAATCTCAGTTTGTTACCTGTATGAAAGACACCTGTCCACAGAACCAATCATTCAATCAGATTCCAAACTCTCCACCATGGCCAAGACCAAAGAGCTCTCCAAGGATGTCAGGGACAAGATTGTAGACCTACACAAGGCTGGAATGGGCTACAAGACCATCGCCAAGCAGCTTGGTGAGAAGGTGACAACAGTTGGTGCGATTATTTGCAAATGGAAGAAACACAAAATAACTGTCAATCTCCCTCGGCCTGGGGCTCCATGCAAGATCACACCTCGTGGAGTTGCAATGATCATGAGAACGGTGAGGAATCAGCCCAGAACTACACGGGAGGATCTTGTCAATGATCTCAAGGCAGCTGGGACCATAGTCACCAAGAAAACAATTGGTAACACACTACGCCGTGAAGGACTGAAATCCTGCAGCGCCCGCAAGGTCCCCCTGCTCAAAAAAGCACATATACAGGCCCGTCTGAAGTTTGCCAATGAACATCTGAATGATTCAGAGGAGAACTGGGTGAAAGTGTTGTGGTCAGATGAGACCAAAATCGAGCTCTTTGGCATCAACTCAACTCGCCGTGTTTGGAGGAGGAGGAATGCTGCCTATGACCCCAAGAACACCATCCCCACCGTCAAACATGGAGGTGGAAACGTAATGCTTTGGGGGTGTATTTCTGCAAAGGGGACAGGACAACTTCACTGCATCAAAGGGACGATCGACAGGGCCATGTACCATCAAATCTTGGGTGAGAACCTCCTTCCCTCAGCCAGGGCATTAAAAATGGGTCGTAGATGGGTATTCCAGCATGACAATGACCCAAAACACATGGCCAAGGCAACAAAGGAGTGGCTCAAGAAGAAGCAGATTAAGGTCCTGGAGTGGCCTAGCCAGTCTCCAGACCTTAATCCCATAGAAAATCTGTGGAGGGAGCTGAAGGTTCGAGTTGCCAAACGTCAGCCTCGAAACCTTAATGACTTGGAGAAGATCTGCAAAGAGGAGTGGGACAAAATCCCTCCTGAGATGTGTGCAAACCTGGTGGCCAACTACAAGAAACGTCTGACCTCTGTGATTGCCAACAAGGGTTTTGCCACCAAGTACTAAGTGATGTTTTGCAGAGAGGTCAAATACTTATTTCCCTCATTAAAATGCAAATCAATTTATAACATTTTTGACATGTGTATTTCTGGATTTGTTGTTGTTATTCTGTCTCTCACTGTTCAAATAAACCTACCATTAAAATTATAGACTGATCATGTCTTTGTCAGTGGGCAAACGTACAAAATCAGCAGGGGATCAAATACTTTTTTCCCTCACTGTAGATATTCACAGTGCCACTGCTTTCTAACCATTCAAGTTAGAAACTCCAAACCAGCTTCAGGATGAAGGAAACACTTAATAGATTCATAGATTCTTTAATTCCTCCATCTTTTAATCAGTTTTAATTTGCATCATTTGCATATTAGAACAAACGCGACAACCCTGTAACAATGTAAACATGACACCAACTTTCAAATGTGCAAACGGCCCCAACATAGATTGCTTAAGAAAATGTGTTTGATAGCATCCATACTTTTTGTAATACACAAATATTTAAATGAGCTCCCAATGCATGTTTATGGCAATACAATATGTTCAGACTGACCCAACTTACATTGCTTGCTTTCAGAATTGTTATACCATTTACACTTTTTGAACTATATCCATTTTAAATGTTCATAAAAGCTCCATAGAATTGAATAGGAAGTATTTGGATTTGCCACTGCTCTTACTGTGTTTAAGCTATCAATTAAAAAGCAACTTTGAGATGTTCAGACTGACCCGAATTAGATCGCTTGCATTTTTTAATACTATTTATACTTTCAACTATAACCATTTAAATGTGCATAAATTAACATGGGTTTGAATGAGAACCATAGGAATACAGAGGTAGCTATTCAAAATGGTCCTGCTCCTTTGCCAATTAAGCTATAAAACCAACTTTAATACATTCAGGCTATCAGTCTGTTATATCTGGTAATTCTCCTCCTTATCTGGTGTCCTGTGTGAATTTGAGTATGCTCCCTCTAATTCTCTCTCTCTCTCACTCTCTCCCTTCCCTCCCGGAGGACCTGAGCCCTAGGATCATGCCTCAGGACCAGTCCACCTGGTCATGCTGCTGCTCCAGTTTCAACTGTTCTGCCTGCGGCTATGGAACCCTGACCTGTTCACCGGACATGCTACCTTGTCGCGGACCTGCTGTTTTCAACTCTCTCTCTCTCTACCGCACCTGCTGTCTCGACCTCTGAGTGCTTGGCTATGAAAAGCCAATTGACATTTACTCCTGAGGTACTGACCTCTACAGCCACTGATTATTATTTGACCCTGCTGGTCATCTATGAACGTTTGAACATCTTGAAGAACAATCTGGCCATAAAAATGGCCATGTACTCTTATAATCTCCACCCGGCACAGCCAGAAGAGGACTGGCCACCGCTCAGAGCCTGGTTCCTCGTAGGTTTCTTCCTAGGTCTTTCTAGGGAGTTTTTCCTAGCCACCGTGCTTCTACATCTGCATTGCTTGCTATTTGGGGTTTTAGGATTTATAAATATATTTGATTGATAACTTATTTCACAACCATAAATACTTTAAAACAAGCTAGCAAGCACACCACACTTTCTTCAGGAAATGTACTTTTCTAGTTCATCATACTTTTTTATATTCCCCAACCATCCATCCATCCATCCACCCCTCATTCATTCATCCCTCTACAATCCCTCAATCACTTGTACTTATTTTAACTGCTTCAGCTTTTGTTCCATTTTGAATTACAATTTAAACTTCTTCCACTTCCATAAAAATACTGGTATTCCCTAAGTGTTCGTGTTAGGTGCAAAGTCTGCACCTGGTGATCCCTGGATAAACAAACCCATCAAAACAAATGTTGAATATTAATCTGTTTTCATATACACTTAACCACAAAATATCTGCTGCAACTACAGTTGAAGTCGGAAGGTTACAAACACTTAGGTTGGAGTCATTAAAACGCGTTTCTCAACTACTCCACACATTTCTTGTTAACAAACTATAGTTTTGGCAAGTCCACTTTGTGCATGACACAAGTAATTTTTCCAACACTTGTTTACACACACTAAGTTGACTGTGCCTTTAAACAGCTTGGAAAATTCCAGAAAATGATGTCATGCTTTAGAAGCTTCTGATAGGCTAATTGACATACTTTGAGTCAATTGGAGGTGTACCTGTGGATATATTTCAAGGCCTACCTTCAAACTCAGTGCCTCTTTGCTTGACATCATGGGAAAATCTGAAGAAATCAGCCAAGACCTCAGAAAAAAAATTGTAGACCTCCAAAAGTCTGGTTCATCCTTGGGAGCAATTTCAAAACGTACATCTGTACAAACAATTGTACGCAAGTATAAACACCATGGGACCACGCAGCCGTCATACCGCTCAGGAAGGAGACGTGTTCTGTCTCCTAGAGATGAACGTACTTTGTTGCGAAAAGTGCAAATAAATCCCAGAACAACAGCAAAGGACCTTGTGAAGATGCTGGAGGAAACAGGTACAAAAGTATCCATATCCACAGTAAAACAAGTCCTATATCGACATAACCTGAAAGGCCGCTCGGCAAGGAAGAAGCCACTGCTCCAAAACCGCCATAAAAAAGCCAGACTACGGTTTGCAACTGCACATGGGGACAAAGATCGTACTTTTTGGACAAATGTCCTCTGGTCTGATTAAACACAAATAGAACTGTTTGGCCATAATGACCATCGTTATGTTTGGAGGAAAAATGGGGTCGCTTGCAAGCCGAAGAACACCATCCCAACCGTGAAGCACGGGGGTGGCAGCATCATGCTGTGGGGGTGCTTTGCTGCAGGAGGGACTGGTGCACTTCACAAAATAGATGGCATCATGAGGAAGTAAAATAATGTGGATATATTGAAGCAACATCTCAAGACATCAGTCAGGAAGTTAAAGCTTGGTCGTAAATGGGTCTTCCAAATGGACAATGACCCCAAGCATACTTCCAAAGTTGTGGCAAAATGGCTTAAGGACAACAAAGTCAAGGTATTGGAGTGGCTATCACAAAGCCCTGACCTCAATCCTGTAGAACATTTGTGGGCAGAACTGAAAAAGTGTGTGCGAGCAAGGAGGCCTACAAACCTGACACAGTTACACCAGCTCTGTCAGGAGGAATGGGCCAAAATTCACCCAACTTCTGTGGGAAGCTTGTGGAAGGCTACCCGAAACGTTTGACCCAAGTTAAACAATTTAAAGGCAATGCTACCAAATACTAATTGAGTGTATGTAAACTTCTGACACATTGGGAATGTGATGAAAGAAATAAAAGCTTAAATAAATCATTCTCTCTACTATTATTCTGACATTTCACATTCTTAAAATAAAGTGGTGATCCTAACTGACCTAAGAGACGGTATTTTTACTAGGATTAAATGTCAGGAATTGTGAAAAACTGAGTTTAAATGTATTTGGCTAAGGTGTATGTAAACTTCCGACTTCAACTGTATATTAAGTGAGTGCTGGCCCTTTTCCCAGCTGTGTTCCATTCCTAAAACCTAACTTCTGATGTTGCACCTGTCACCAACCCATATCACTGCAAATACATTTTGGTGGTCTGATAAGCTCAACAAAAACGGTTTAGATATACTTTACCAATGTTGTATATCTTACTGTATTTTATGACATGAAATGTTTTGGATGGATCCCAAATTGTATAAGGTGCACATTGTATAAAAGAGCTTCCAAACTCATTTGATGTGTTTTGGACAAATGGGTCAAGTGCAATAACCATTATGTGAGTTATATACAAAACTATTGTATTCAATGGACACAAACCAAATGACAATACTACTTTACCATCTAATTGGTTTGGTTTAGATACAATAGATCTACTATTGGGGATAGGCTACATTGGATTTCACACAAGTAAACCAGACATGACCTGAGAGGTTGTTTTTTTCACTCCGGTTTGTCTGGCTAAAGAGACGCCGGTCACGCCATGACAAAAGAAGTGTAGAGCTCAACTCAAGCTACGCAGCTCCTCGTCATGGGCAGTCGTGGTGCAGCCGAAATCCTCCCCCATCCCAAAAGCTGAATTTTTCATTCTCACGTATCAGAACCTTCTTAGACAATAGGTCATTGTCCATTCAGCTTTCACAGATGGGTTACCCACGCCGAATTTGCTGGGAAGACAAAGGAGACCCTAACCGTAAGCTCTAAATGGAAAAGTTCTGGATTCATACAGCCGAAATGTTAATTGAAGGCCCCGCCGGGGTGATAGGGGCGCGTGCAGCAAGTGCGCGTATCAATTTCAGGGCTTCGTTTTGTTCCACGCCAAGCGTTCGCTCGACTGCATCATTAGAGGGTTCTGTCCCCACAGAATTAGAACGATGGTTATCTTGGAAGTATTTCGATTATTTATCTTATTGAAAATGTTTTGAAACATGCAGACCTCACAGGTCAAGTACACATGGTAATTAAAAATGATTTGTGATAACAAATATCCTGTTTCGAACAATCCGTGAGTTACTTGAAAATATGCAAGGCTTATAATGAAAAGCTATGTTATTTGTTTGATTCTCTGTTTCTTAAACTAAAACGATGCAACCCGTCTCTGAACTAGGGCATCGACCATCAACAATTCGTTACACTCAAATAGGCTTTTACGCACAAACATTGATGAACACACTTGCGAAAATATAGCTTGGACGCTATAAAGCATTTAAAAGTCAAGCCAACCGGACTATTGCAATATGGAGAGAGCATATATAGAAAGGGGGGTGTGGGGGAAATCTATTTTGGCATCCTAGTTTTTAATCATGGATACCATGGAGACCATAACCCAATAGCATGCAGATTTTGTAGGCTACCGACGCCAAAAATTGTTAGCAAAACATGCTTCGTAGACAAACTTAATGCAGAAAAAGTTTAGAACAAGTAGGGTGGGGGCTTCCTCCCTTATAGTAGGGTGACACGGGCTGGTGGTAGGGGGGATGGTAGTGGGGAGGAGGGGGACATGGGAGAGGTGGGTTGGGTTGAGGGGTGGGTTAGGGGTCGGTAACAGACGCCCATCTGGTCTCCATGGCGCGTGCTGCACGCGTGGTTCCCATGAGAACCGTCGAGTTTGATAGGTCGTTAACACTGTAGTGATTGTCGTTAGAAACTGGTAGCCTATGGAAGACATGCTAAAGGCATTTCTGAATAGAATTAACGGTAAATGGTTTGTTGGCTCGAATTAAGAGTGGTTCCACTCCTAAATGTGTCTCAGGATATAGGCCAAATGTTATAAACATTTCTACATTTGCTTTGTTCATGTAGGAACTAAACGCATTTCCATTCATACCCATCATCTGTTGTGCATCCCCCCGAAGTCACGCCCCTCCCCAGGCACCACAAGTAGGCTACAGGTAAAGACAGCTTCCATCAGAAATGTAATAGGCTTAGACGTCACACAGTAAGAAAAGTATTGTTGATCACAATTTACAAGCAGATGTTATTTGAAGTTAGCTTGGCTTGGGTATCTGTCGGTGTAAATTTAAATAATGCATAAAGCCCAGTGCCCCCTCCATCGTCCATCCACCCATAGCTCCTCCACCAATGTTATACTATGATACAGAATGGATATCAAACAACATCTGTGCAAAACATGTATAACGCTATCTACAAAACGTGAGAGGCTGAACGTATATTTGAAAAACGTGTATTGAATTTAACCATATCCATCTATTGTAACCTGCATCTATTTATCGAATTGAACGTGAAATTGAACACAGGTTAAATATTTATTCAAATAACATGTAGGCCTAATGTGTGGTTGATATGTTTCTATTCACTAACCATGAAAGGTGTTACAATGCAATATGCTTTCCATGGAACATTGGTTATGCGTAATTACGCATGGGTATCGAACCATTTAACTTAATCAAAAACGTAAATAATAAGCTGTAAATAAAAAAAGCTATGCAATTCAGAATAATCAGAGAATAATGAGAAATCTTTGAAATGAAAGACTGCTTGTATACAATAGCATTTCATGTTCAAATCACTTTGACCAAAAAGCAACGCTTATTTACGTAGACGTTTTGCAAGCTTTGTATCGTCAAATTTAGCTTGCACGCACCATAGTTGTTATGCTTGGATTAAATTGGGAGACAGATGGTTATTGTTGCAGATTTGGTGCTCTTGTGTTGTTTCAAATGCAAAGGTCCTCAGTCAAAATTATTTGACGGTAGCTTGGGGGCGTACCCGTGACGCACAGAACCGACGCTCAGGACCTCCATATAAACTGTGGCCCGAGGTCTTTGGAAACATATCCTCTCCAATCTCCAAGATTTCTACTTCAAAATAGTGCTCCTTCACATAAGAGAACGAAAATGACTCAAAAGATGGCCTCCGAATCTATCCAATCCCTTGCTCCAAGGCTAACTGTGGCCAGGAGAAAAGAGGCGCTTGAATTGAGAAAGGTACGGGTCTAAATAGATACAATAGAATATAAAATACGTTTGTGCATCTAAATTCTCGTGTTAAATGTTTTTGCAATGGATTCTAAATTGTGTGTTACCCTTTTTCAGACAATGAAACCTTTGTTGGAAAAGAGAAGGCGCGCCCGTATCAATGACAGCCTCAACCATCTGAAGACTCTGATCCTTCCACTCACAGGGAAAGATGTAAGTTCCAAATAACCAACAAATAGGCTACGCTTTATACGTGTCTAGAACACACAGCTGTAAACATTTCATCATCGAAGTTATGCTTATAGATAGATACAGTGGACTAACCATCGCCCTGTTCTCTTTTTGTGTGCAGAATTCTCGGTACTCGAAGCTTGAGAAAGCTGACATCCTTGAGATGACCGTAAGATTCCTCAGTGATATTCCTGCTGCTCAGAAAAAAAGTACCTCAGACAGCTTCAAAGAAGGGTACAAAGCCTGCCTGCAGCGCGTCACTGCGCTGATCCCCAAAACGAACTTGGACAAAGACTCATGCCAGCGGTTGAACGACTTCATCCAGCAGTCCATGTCTGCGTCCGTCGCCCCAGCCTGTCAGAACTGTTGCGCTCAGAGCTCCAGGGCTTTCCCCCAGATTCAGCAGAGACTCTTGAGCCTCAAAGCAAACGTTGGCTCCAGAATCGAGAGCCACTCGAACTCGCTTCCCAACCGGCCCCAGCCAGTGCCACAAGCTGTCAATGCTAACATGTGGAGACCCTGGTAGATTCAAAAAGCCATAACGCCAATGTAAATTGTATGCTATGTACATGTCGGGAAAACGTCTATTGTACATATGTATCTATCAGTACTAGGCTATAGAGATGCATGCATTGTCATATTCTCTTGATGAAAAGCTATAATTCATCGTTAAATCATGTTAGTTAAGTATTATATACTGAAGTAATTACGCACGTCTTCTGTCCTATAAGTTGACAAGTTTGAAGAAATTCTTATTTAAGATCTGCATGGATTTAATTTTTCTATATTTAGTCCTCTTTGGGGGGTTAAATGATAAAAGGGCCACAGAAAACGCCCCTGTAAACCCAAAGGGTTATTATATGTATGTAATTTGCACTTTAGACTTCAGTATCCTGGGTCTGTGCAGATAAACGATATGTAAGCACGTTGTGTTGTTACTTAAAAACGTAAAATGTATCTTTTAGGGATGTATTTGTAAATATATTACCATTGCGCATTGTATATACATTTAGCTGTAATAAAAACTGCGATACCGTGGTATATTCCTCTTAATTTCAACTTTCCTTTGTCTTTGTTGGTATGACTAGGATATATGTAGCCATAACGTAGGCCTAGACTAAGCACCAAAATATTATTTCATTTTAGTTGGTAAGAAAATGTATCATTACGCACTGAAGTGCGTGTCATCAAGACGCAACCACCAACTGTTCCCCAAACGTTTAAACATATGGCCTTAAAAGGTTAGTAAAATAGTAAACATGCCCTTTTAAGTAACAAGGTTTTAGTCAAATAAGATGCAGTTGGGCAGTTGAGCAAGTGTAGCACATGAGGATCTGTGAAACTTATGCAGCAGCCTGAAGTGTCCCCACTTGTGCCAGCGAATAGCTGGCTTTTCGCGTGGCGCGGACTGGTAAGACGCTTCAGGAGGGCGGTCACGTGTGCTAGCAAGGCAGAGGTTCGCGCCAGGTATGGGCCGAATAGGGAGGAAGTGGTACACGGTAAGCAAACAGCGTGAAGTCCTTTACACAACAAGCACAGTGTAATTAGGATAGGCGCTTGGACTGACAGGTGTTGTGCAAGTGACCAAATCCATTGCGACATATGAGGGGTGATCATCGAAGCTAAGCGCGCTATCCTAACTTAAAAAAAAAAAAATGTATGTATGATGCCCAATACATAGGTCCGGCAAATGTACGATACGAACAACCACCATACATATAAATAAAAATAGAAGATGACAGATCACATTTCAACATACTGGGATCATGTCCTGATATTTCACCTTTGTAACAGTTGAATTTGACTCCACTTAGCTGTAATGCTGACAGTGACATGTTAACAAAGATTGATAACTTATAAAAATAAACTAACACATTGTAAAATTAACCAACATTGCCTATCGGAATGTAGTCCCACTCTTGCTTATATGTAGAACTGTTTCAGCTTAGTCTTTCTTTAAAGTTGACATCATGTCCTTCCAATGGGCCTTCAGCTGTCAAGTTGATTTTCCTCGAAGTACTGTGATATACACACACACACTATTATTGCACTGTTCACAATCATCCTCTGTGTGGCAATACATTTCCCTGTGTGTGTTACATAGTGAGGTTGCCAGTCTGTTACCACTGATAGGTGGTTAGAAGGGTAAGGCAAAGGAAGAACCTTCCAAATAATGTTTGTTTCATGTTCTTTGCCGTTATAGATCATGAGAGATTAATAAGCAAAACCAGTGATATGGAGATTTTAAAGGTGGTCTTTTTAAAAAAAAAATCGCTACACATACCTCTGACAGGCAAGACAGTGTGATAAGAAGCGGAGTCCTACTCCAGAGCACTTGCAAATTGTTTGTTAAACGCATTGGGAAATGTGGGACATCATCCATGTTTTAACATGCATTAATGAGGTAATGAGGACACCATGCCATCTAGTGGTAGAGTTGCGCTATTTCAGAAAAAAAACGACAGGCATTTTAGCAAAATGGGTTTATTCAATTGATCTAATCAGACAGAAACTATTCGTCAACAAATTTGCACAAACCAAATTTGCACAAACCTTCGGGAGACTTGTTCCTCTCCATTTAGTAAAGCAAAATAACATTGACAGAAAAATTGTAGGGAAATAGTTTGAATGTACTCCCAAATCCTACATCTATAAATTGTGTCTTTCGACCAATCACATAAGATCTTTTCACAGATCCTTTTCAGAGCTGATCTGATTGGTCACAAGACCAATTAGTGAGAAGAAAGAAAATCCGAATTGGGCTGCCTGTGTAAATGCAGCCTAACTGTTGGACAGACATTTCTGACCAATCTGGAGTTTCAACAAGCATGCATGTTTAACAACTCTCAGAATGTGTTATTCATAAAAAAAATTACACATTACATGTTGAATGGGGTATGGTAGTAGGTGCCATCGCACCGGTTTGTGTCAACTGCAACGCTGCTGTGTTTTTCACAAGGACGACGACTCAATATTAGGAAAGTGTTCCTAATGTTTGGTACATTCTTTCATGTACTTTCCTCTCTGATCCTTCATTTTGAGCTTTATCCATGTCCACAATAGTCTCAAAATATTTGGACTAATCTCTGCCTCCTACAACCTCTTAAGCCACCTGAAAATACACAAAACAAGCTGCATGTTAAAATACAAAACAAAGGTTAAACGTTGCAGAGGGAATGAAAACCTCAATCTCCCAACAGAATAATGTGATTATGAAAGCAGACACTATGCAACCTGCACCAAACTTTAAATGAAATCTCATCTATATTAATAACCATACCTGTGAGTCTTAATCATAAGAGCAGAGACGTCTGGTCTGGCATTTCTCTGTTGGCTTTGCAGGGGCTTTCACAATGTCAGACATTGGTCTGGTCTGAATGGGACTATTCTGAAACAAAACATGAAGATGACAAATGAGAGAATAGCTTTGAAACTCTGAAGGAAGCAGGGGAGGAGGTAAGGAAGAATGAAAAAAAAATACAGCGAGATAGACTACATAAAGCGAAATAACGCAAAGAAATAGTAAATACAGTATATACTGTATATTCAGACCTCTTCAGATTTCTGGTGAGCATGCCGTTGACCAGTTTAATGTGCTGGTCTAATAGGTCACCCTGGACTGCAAACATAAAAACCATAAAACTAAAAGGTCAGTTGAGGTGAGAAAAGGTAAAATGACTAATGCCTGAAGTACAGTGAGTTACACACTATGTATGTGGACTCACTATGAAATGCCATTCAGGTCAATCTACCTCAATCATCGTTAAACAGGCCTTCCCCAAAGTAAGGGAGGTAGGATTGTGATTTCTAATACCAACATGTATATCGAAAACATTTATAGCCTGTTGGATTTTATTTTTTACAATATATATATTTTTCGATCCTACCTCAAACTATAACATTTAATTGAATAAAGTCCTCGATAAAGGACTACAAAATAAAATGGTTGACAGAACAGGAATTTAAATATCTTTGTCCCAAAACCTACAGTTTAAATCCTTTATGGTCTGTGTAAGGTTCACAAATCAACCACATTAAGACCTATTGTTTCAGGTATTGGCTCCCTAACAGAAAGTGTCTCGTTATGTGGACTTTCACATTTATCCATTAGTCAAACAGTTGCGATTTTATTTTTAAAAAGACACCACTGATTTTCTAATGAAACTACAAAGTACAGTGGGGAAAAAAAGTATTTAGTCAGCCACCAATTGTGCAAGTTCTCCCACTTAAAAAGATGAGAGAGGCCTGTAATTTTCATCATAGGTACACGTCAACTATGACAGACAAAATGAGATTTTTTTTTCCAGAAAATCACATTGTAGGATTTTTTATGAATTTATTTGCAAATTATGGTGGAAAATAAGTATTTGGTCAATAACAAAAGTTTCTCAATACTTTGTTATATACCCTTTGTTGGCAATGACACAGGTCAAACGTTTTCTGTAAGTCTTCACAAGGTTTTCACACACTGTTGCTGGTATTTTGGCCCATTCCTCCATGCAGATCTCCTCTAGAGCAGTGATGTTTTGGGGCTGTCGCTGGGCAACACGGACTTTCAACTCCCTCCAAAGATTTTCTATGGGGTTGAGATCTGGAGACTGGCTAGGCCACTCCAGGACCTTGAAATGCTTCTTACGAAGCCACTCCTTCGTTGCCCGGGCGGTGTGTTTGGGATCATTGTCATGCTGAAAGACCCAGCCACGTTTCATCTTCAATGCCCTTGCTGATGGAAGGAGGTTTTCACTCAAAATCTCACGATACATGGCCCCATTCATTCTTTCCTTTACACGGATCAGTCGTCCTGGTCCCTTTGCACAAAAATAGCCCCAAAGCATGATGTTTCCACCCCCATACTTCACAGTAGGTATGGTGTTCTTTGGATGCAACTCAGCATTCTTTGTCCTCCAAACACGACGAGTTGAGTTTTTACCAAAAAGTTATATTTTGGTTTCATCTGACCATATGACATTCTCCCAATCCTCTTCTGGATCATCCAAATGCACTCTAGCAAACTTCAGACAGGCCTGGACATGTACTGGCTTAAGCAGGGGGACACGTCTTGCACTGCAGGATTTGAGTCCCTGGCGGCGTAGTGTGTTACTAATTGTAGGCTTTGTTACTTTGGTCCCAGCTCTCTGCAGGTCATTCACTAGGTCCCCCCGTGTGGTTCTGGGATTTTTTCTCACCGTCCTTGTGATCATTTTGACCCCACGGGGTGAGATCTTGCGTGGAGCCCCAGATCGAGGGAGAATATCAGTGGTCTTGTATGTCTTCCATTTCCTAATAATTGCTCCCACAGTTGATTTCTTCAAACCAAGCTGCTTACCTATTGCAGATTCAGTCTTCCCAGCCTGGTGCAGGTCTACAATTTTGTTTCTGGTGTCCTTTGACAGCTCTTTGGTCTTGGCCATAGTGGAGTTTGGAGTGTGACTGTTTGAGGTTGTGGACAGGTGTCTTTTATACTGATAACAAGTTCAAACAGGTGCCATTAATACAGGTAACGAGTGGAGGACAGAGGAGCCTCTTAAAGAAGAAGTTACAGGTCTGTGAGAGCCAGAAATCTTGCTTGTTTGTAGGTGACCAAATACTTATTTTCCACCATAATTTGCAAATAAATTCATTAAAAATCCTACAATGTGAATTTCTGGATTTTTTTTCTCTCATTTTGTCTGTCATAGTTGACGTGTACCTATGATGAAAATTACAGGCCTCTCTAATCTTTTTAAGTGGGAGAACTTGCACAATTGGTGGCTGACTAAATACTTTTTTCCCCCACTGTATACCAGTTATTAGTGAAGGAGATTGGCTGATGAGGCCCTCAAATTCTTCCTCTCCAACCGCTTAAGTGATGTGCCTACAAATTATAAATGAGCTTGCACAACTAGTGCCTAATAAAAACTATTTTCAATTTAATAAATAATACTACCTACAGACTTTTGGAAGAGCAATGGAAACTCCATTAGCTCCCACCTATGCAAATCTCTTCATGGGGAAATTCGAATTGGATTTTATTTATGAAAATAATCCTTACAAAGACCATGTTAAATATTGGACCCGCTATATAAACGATTGCTGTATGATCTGGACGGGTTCCGAAATTAAAATATATACATTTCTTAACTACATTAACTCTAGAGTAAAATCAATTTCCTTCACTATGGAAAATAACTAACTCTAGACATTTCTTAGATGTACTTGTTACAAAAGGACAATCTATAAGTACTACAGTTAACAGAACCTACAGATAAAAATACTGTATTGACAGCTGATAGTTATCACCCTCTCCCCCTAAAGAGGTTTACCAGTAAGTCAACTTCATAGACCGCGTCGCGTCTGTGACACAGAGGTAGAATATGAGACAATCAAATTTTCTCCTTGAGCATTTTCACTTGAGGAGATACCCCGATACCTGGCTTGATGAAGCTCAAAAACAAGTTAAAAGCTTGAACTGAAGCGAGTTACTTAACTCCCAACAAAAACAGAAGAAACAGTTCTGTAAACTATATACTTACTTTCAATGATAGCCGTAATGGCATCAAGTCTATTGTCAATAAACATCGGCACATTCAATTCAGATTCCTCTTTCAATTCTGCCTTCCAGAATCCACCTTTACTCACCTATAAACGATCAAGAAATCTATCAAACATATTGGTTAAATCAGATGTGTTCAGAGAGAGAAAAGAGGCATTCATAAAAGGACACTTCCCCTCTAGATCTTGTACCTCTTGTAGCACCATAAGGAAATGTTCTAACTTTGTATGCCCTCAGACTTCTAGGACCTATGAGATAATGTCATGTATAATGCATTACTAAAAATTGAGTTTTTTATATGTTACAGTGTTCTTGTAATAAGATTTATATTGGAAAAACATCCCGCACCTTGAAGGTACGCCTTGGAGAACATAAATCTCATGAATTGATAACGTATTTTGGTGAGCGGACACCTGGGGCGGTTGATTTGGGAGTTGCACTTCGTGCCCACTCCCATACCCTATAATTCTGTATTTCTTTGTGACTAATTTGTATACAGGTAACAGTAGACCAGAAAAGCCACATACCTGATTGGCAGATGAGTGGCAATCCTGATTAGAAGCACCTGCTGCACATCTGTTGTTCTTTATAGATGCTGTTCTGAATGAAAAGAAAACTGTACCTACACACTGAAGGCTGTAAAGTTGAAACGTCTGTGTACGCTATCCCTGATGCAGTGAAAATAATTTAAAACATAGAAGAAAGAAGTAAGCTTTATGCAACATCTTTTTGAGCGCAAACCCATTACACCATTTTGCTTAGCCAAAGTAAACAAATCCTAAGGAAAATAGTGCTAATTCATAATTGTGACAACAGGAGGTAACACTGGTCTAATTTCAGACTGAAATAGGCCTACGAGGTATTTTAAGATAGACTATAAGATCCATTAAACTCAATACCGTATGAAATAAATGACTTAATTATTT
This sequence comes from Coregonus lavaretus, assembly GCF_964263955.1. NCBI lineage: Eukaryota > Metazoa > Chordata > Actinopteri > Salmoniformes > Salmonidae > Coregonus > Coregonus lavaretus. The sequence goes on along the minus strand of NC_140009.1, from coordinate 44,072,311 downwards.
CTGCTGTAAGGCTTCGCATGGGTTGGCCATCTTATTTGAATAACTTCCATATCCTTGTCTGTACATAATGCCCTGAATCTTTTCTACAACGCCCGGAAATCTGCCCCCTTTATTCTATGTACCCAACGCACTAGAAGACCAGTTCTTAAAGCCTTTAGCCATATCCTTATTCTAGTCCTCCTCTGGTGATGTAGAGGCTAACCCAGGCCCTGCAGCCCTCAGTATCACTCCTACTCCCCAGGCGCTATCATTTGTTGACTTCTGTAACCGTAAAAGCCTTGGTTTCTTGCATGTTAATATCAGAAGTCTCCTTCCTAAGTTTGAGTTATTCACTGCGTTAACACACTCCGCCAACCCTGATGTTCTAGCAGTGTCTGAATCCTGGCTTAGGAAGGCCACCAAAAATTCGGAAATTTCCATCCCCAACTATAAAATTTTCCATCTAGATAGAACTGCCAAAGGGGGTGGAGTTGTAATCTACTGTAGAGATAGCCTGCAGCTCTATCATACTATCCAGGTCTGTGCCCAAACAGTTTGAGCTTCTACTTCTAAAAATCCACCTTTCCAGAAATAAGTCTCTCACTGTTGCCGCTTGCTACAGACCCCCCTCAGCCCCCAGCTGTGCCCTGGACACCATATGTGAATTGATTACCCCCCATTTATCCTCAGAGTTCGTACTGCTTGGTGACCTAAATTGGCATATGCTTAACACCCTGGCCATCCTACAATCCAAACTAGATGCCCTCAATCTCACACAAATTATCAACAAACCTACCAGGTACAACCCTAAATCTGTAAACATGGGTACCCTCATAGATATCATCCTGACTAACTTACCCTCTAAATACACCTCCGCTGTCTTCAACCAGGATCTCAGCGATCACTGCCTTATTGCCTGTGTCCGTAACGGGTCTGCGGTCAAACGACCACCCCTCATCACTGTCAAACGCTCCCTAAAACACTTTAGCGAGCAGGCCTTCCTAATTGACCTGGCCCAGGTATCCTGGATGGATATACATCTCATTCCATCAGTAGAGGATGCCTGGTTGTTCTTTAAAAGTAATTTCCTCTCAAATCTTAAATAAACATGCGCCATTCAAAAAATACAGAACTAAGAACAGATATAACCCCTGGTTCTCCTCAGACTTGACTGCCCTTGACCAACACAAAAACATCCTGTGGCGTACTGCATTAGCATCAAATAGCCCCCGCGATATGCAACTTTTCAGGGAAGGTAGGAACCAATATACACAAGCAGTCAGGAAAGCAAAGGCTAACTTTTTCAAAACAGAAATTTGCATCCTGTAGCACTAACTCCAAAAAGTTTTGGGACACTGTAAAGTCCATGGAGAATAAGAGCACTTCCTCCCAGCTGCCCACTGCACAGAGGCTAGGAAACACTATCACCACCGATAAATCTACAATTATCGAGAATTTCAACAAGCATTTTGCTACGGCTGGCCATGCTTTCCACCTGGCTACCACTACCCCGGCCACCAACTCTGCACCCTCCGCTGCAACTTGCCCATGCCCCCTCCCCGCTTCTCCTTCACACAAATTCAGACAGCTGATGTTCTGAAAGAGCTGCAAAATCTGGACCCCTACAAAATCAGCTGGGCTAGACAATCTGGACCCTTTCTAAAACTAGCCGCCGAAATTGTCGCAACCCTTATTACTAGCCTGTTCAACCTCTCTTTCGTAACGTCTGAGATCCCCAGTGATTGGAAAGCTGCCGCGGTCATCCCCCTCTTCAAAGGGGGTGACACTCTAGATCCAAACTGTTACAGACCTACATCCATCCTGCCCTGCCTTTCGAAAGTATTTGAAAGCCAAGTTAACAAACAGATCACCGACCATTTCGAATCCCACCGTACCTTCTCCGCTATGCAATCCGGTTTCCGAGCTGGTCATGGGTGCACTTCAGCCACGCTCAAGGTCCTAAACGATATTATAACCGCGATCGATAATAGACAGTACTGTGCAGCCGTCTTCATCGAGCTGGCCAAGGCTTTCGACTGTCAACCACCGCATTCTTATTGGCAGACTAAATAGCCTTGGTTTCTCAAATGACTGCCTCGCCTGGTTCACCAACTACTTCTCAGATAGAGTTCAATGTGTCAAATCGGAGGGCCTGTTGTCTGGACCTATGGCAGTCTATGGGGGAGCCACAAGGTTCAATTCTTGGGCCGACTCTTTTCTCCGTGTATATCAATGATGTCGCTCTTGCTGCTGGTGACTCTCAGATCCACCTCTACGCAGACGACACCATTTTGTATACATCTGGCCCTTCATTGGACACTGTGTTAACAAACCTCCAAACGAGCTTCAATGCCATACAACACTCCTTCAGTAGCCTCCAACTGCTCTTAAACACTAGTAAAACTAAATGCATGCTCTTCAATCGAACGCTGCTGGCACCCGCCCACCCGACTAGAATCACTACTCTCGACGAGTCTGACCTAGAGTATGTGGACAACTACAAATACCTAGGTGTCTGGTTAGACCGTAAACTCTCCTTCCAGACTCACATTAAGAATCTCCAATCCAAAGTTAAATCTAGAATCGGCTTCCTATTTCGCAACAACTCATGCTGCCAAACATGCCCTCGTAAAACTGACTATCCTACCGATCCTTGACTTCGGCGATGTCATTTACAAAATAGCCTCCAACACTCTACTCAGCAAATTGGATGTAGTCTATCACAGTGCTATCCGTTTTGTCTCCAAAGCCCCATACACTACCCACCACTGTGACCTGTACGCTCTTGTTGGCTGGTCCTCACTACATGTTCGTCGTCAAACCCACTGGCTCCAGGCAATCTATAAATCACTGCTAGGCAAATCCCCACCTTATCTTAGCTCATTGGTCACCATAGCAGCACCCACCCTTGGTCTGCACTCCAGCAGGTATCTCTCACTGGTCATCCCCAAAGCCAACACCTCCTTTGGCCGCCATTCCTTCCAGTTCTCTGCTGCCAATGACTGGAACGAATTGCAAAAATCTCTGAAGCTGGAGACTTATCTCCCTCACTAACTTTAAGCATCAGTTGTCAGAGCACCTTACCGATCACTGTACCTGTACACAGCCCATCTGAAATTAGCCCACCCAACTACCTCATCCCTATATTGTTATTTATTTTGCTCTTTTGTACCTCAGTATCTCTATTTGCACATAATCTCTTGCACATCTAGCATTCCAGTGTTAATACTAATTGTAATTCTTTAGCACTATAGCCTATTTATTGCCTTACCTCCATAACTTGCTACATTTGCACACACTGTATATATATTTTCAGTTGTATTTTTTTACTTTTTTTTTTTACCCCATATGTAACTCTGTGTTGTTGTTTTTAATCGCACTGCTTTGCTTTATCTTGGCCAGGTCACAGTTGTAAATGAGAACTTGTTCTAAACTGGCTTACCTGGTTAAATAAAGGTGAAAAAAAAAATGTAGACTTATGTTCCAGCAGCAATGGTATGACTGTACATTGTTAGTGTTTACCAACAGTGTACAGTGATATCATGGCTGCATGATGCATGTTTCAACAGGTGTTTATTTGCTAAAATAAACTGTGTTCCCAGGTAACTTACAGCCTACAGATAATTCAGTTTAGTTTGCAATGCATTTAACAAGGCCTCCAACATTTAGGCTGCACAACAAGGCGTAAATACAATCATAAAATTACAAAAGACAAAAGGAAGGTAGGCCTTGTTGCTAGGATACAGTTGGGTGATGAGCTGGAAGTCTGCTCTTGCCTTATCAAACTCCTTCATGACAAACACCGCCTGCCTCCTCTGGAATATAGCCTTCTCATTGGCCATTTCAAGCTCCAGGGGGCGCGCGCACACACACGAGAGAGAGCAAAACCAAAACTAGGTCAGTGAATAGTTGTAGTGTGGAATTTTCAGGTAGTCAGATAAGTTCAGAAACAGTCATGTCAGGTGTGGGTCTCCTGAGTGAGTGTGTGTTTTGGAAGGTGGAGCTTGGTTCCTGTGATTTGAGGAAGCACATGGTCAGGTTGAGGTGAGCAGCCAACTGCAGGGCCTGAGCCATCTGCTCTTCCCCGTTGGGCAAACTTGATTCATTCTCCGGCCACGACACGATCCTCTTTAACAGGAAAGACGCCGGCCAATACTTCTACCACACACCCACCATCCTTTTATGCTGCACCACTACTTGAAGCTACAGTACCAGTCAAACGTTTGGCCACACCTACTCATTCAAGGGTTTTTCTTTATTTGTACTATTTTCTACATTGTAAAACGATGAAATAACACATGGAATCTTGTAGTAACCAAAAAAGTGTTAAAATATATTTTATATTCTTCAAGGTAGCCATCCTTTGCCTTGATGACAGCTTTGCGCACTCTTGCAATACTCTGCACTCCAGGTGTTTGCCTGGAGTGCAGATGGGTGGGGTTGGAACTAGTCTATTGGTTCCATTGTGCCAAGCAAACTCAAGCAATCCCAGATAAATTATTGCAATGATTTCAAATAGTATTTGAACGCGGGTCTGATACCAAGTGGCCCATGTGTGCTGGACACATAGCCTTGCAGGGTGACTCTCACATTAAGTTCCTCTAGTACCTGTGTAGTACCACTGCTCACTCTAGTAGCAATTTTGTATGCACATGCTGTTTGCACTGTCCATTTAAGGGATAAGACAATAGAAGAACCTCAAATGCGTTTCCTTGATTCCTCGTGTCCTCTCCTCCTTCTCAAAACCCATTGGATTTGAGGTTCAGAGGTCTTTCCCCTTTGACCTCCTCATCAATAGGTTTTGAGAAGGAGCCGAGGAGAGAGGATGCGAGGAATCAAGGAAATGCAATTGAGTTTCTCCCAAGACTGTGAGAAACGTGTCATATGTTAGGGCCAAATCACAAAAATGACTAGACATTCTCTTCTCACAGCCTACATGTAACTGAAACTGTACATCTAAAACATGGTTTGTTATTACCAATCATGTCTGAAGATTATTGTTCAAAACAAACAGAAGACAAAATGTCTCACCTCTCACTGGTTTTTACTAGTTACACTCAGTTTGAATAATGGAGTTCCCAGAGATTTTAGAAACACTTAAAGGGCTGTGTTTTGTCTTAACCTGGTGTGACGTTTTGATAACTGTGTAAATCTCTCTTGGACCAGGTGACTTATCAATATATTCGGCTCTATTTACTCTTAGATTAAAGAATGCTAATTAGCATCAAAGTAGACATCATGCAAAACTACAAATCCCTGCAAGCTCCTGCGCGTCATCTCTAGCTGACACCTTTGTTAACATGTATTGTGTCAATTTAAAACTTGCACAAGACGGTTCACAGAATTGTCAATTTAAATAAATGTTGCCAACTTATTAATTACTACATTTGGCTAACATTCGATAGTTAATCCAGAGATTCGTACCTTTGCCTCGATTCAGCATGATCGTCCAGATCATCATGGCATTTGTAGTTCTTTCTGATAACCACATTAGCAACTAGTTAGCATTTAATTTTTTCATACATTCATACAGGTGAATATATTGATAAGTCACCTTGTCCTAGAGAGATTTACACAGTTATCAAAACGTCACACCAATGTAAACCTATACGAAAGTGTTTCTAAAATCCCCTATGGGAAAAATGAATGGTGGAAAAACGATTGAAACCATTTCCCTGTTTGACCGCTAGGTTTTATGGGTATTATGACTCATACTGGGGTACTCTATTCAACCAACCTGGAAGACCAGGTGTGTTGTATTTAGTCAATCACTGAACTGATCAATTAGCTCAGTTGGTCTGGTGTGGTGCCTAGTTGGGACAAAATCCTGCAGAACTCCAGGAACAGGGTTACCTACCCCTGCTGTAGATACTCATTCAATTAAGCCATTTCACATAGATTTGAGCTAATCATTCTCATTAAACTTACCATATTCATCAAAAAGACATCACTGGAAAATAAGTGTATGTGGAGCGTCTATGTGTTTGTTAAACAGATACCTCTCTCACCAGGTAAGCCTATTGAGACATGGATTGTGTTCATTAGGCATCAAATGGAAGAAAATTGACTAAAACAGGGAGGGACTACCTGGACTTAAAGGAAACCCTCATTTTTGTTTTAAAAACTTTTCGAAACATTTTGCTTCAGTGCGCCCTACTGAACGTAACCCAGACATGATATTGGTGATGCTAATTCTTAGTCAGTCCATATGATTATAGTACCTGTGTATGCACCACTGCTTTCTATGTCTGAATTACATCAATGATGCACTTTCATGCGACAGGAAGGAATTTTTGAAAGGTAGTCAAATGTTTTGTTGTTTGCCATTCTCTGTTTTGTATGTTTTCGCATTTTTATTTTTGTCTTTGTGGCATGTCAGCTGGATATGGACTTGTCGAAAGAGAATCAGCACCACATTAGTCGTTTGACAATTCAGTAATCTTTTGAAGATTGCTATTTAATTGTCACTTTATACACCGATCTGTTCAGTTATTATTTTATGACGGTCATCAGTTAGCCTACATGGGATGATTCGAAAACGTTGTTTCACTTTTTAAGCAGTTACTTTTTCAAAAGAGGGGGAACCAAATCCAATAATGAACAGAATTTAACACAACACAGTATCATTTTGATCTGTATTAAATGCTTTAAAAACTGGGCCCTGGAGTTGCGTGTTGATATTTGTCCTGGTAAAAGCTGTTATGTTGTGATTGCTATTGATCTAAAAATAACTTTGATTTTGCAACTGGTTCTCATCCCTATTGGGTTGCCAGATTCAGCTATTTTGTCCTTTGGTAGTTAGGAGGAGAGTGTGTGTCACTGTTGAGTTGCAAGCGAGAGAGATGATGAGATCAGCAGGGTTGGTTGGATTACATGAACAATTGCAGATTACATGACAAAGTCATTAGTTACATAATCCATTGGATTACTCAAAATGAGTAATTTTATCTGATTACTTTTTTATTACTTTCTTGGTTAGACAGATCTGCCTCCTCAGTTTCCTCTCTAACTATGCCCACCCAACCCCCCAGCATCCTTGGTGCTGGCTGCATATTCTTGATGAAATGGCATCACTGCTAAAAGGTCAGCTTTACTGTCAAGCTCCAGGGAACATATTTTGTTATGCAATTGTCGTCCTACTATACACTGCCACCAAGCAGATTGTGGCCAGTAAAAGAGGAAATGGTCATTTGAATGTATGATAAAGACGTCAATAGACAGCTGTAACGGAATACAAGAGAAACACACACACACACAGGGTAGCCTACACCTAAAGAGATCATATTTCATTTTTCTTTGGGCTACTACATACCATGTGTGTGCAGGTCTTATATTTGATCCCAATGTTATGCTGACTCACTTTATTGTATTACCTTTACACTTGTCATACATTCCTGTAACACATTTATTAGTAGTACCAAAGACAGTACATTATGAAGATGGGCAGAAACTGCTTCTACAATAGAAATTCCCGATCACACTCAGCTCATGCGCAGAAACACGTTATTGGGTATAACGGTCATCTCGTGCTGAACTGTGCATGTGCAGGCCTTCAAATCATAGACACTCCTTTGATATAAAGTTGTTTATAACGAAAACAAATATGTGTCAGTTTGTCACTTTCACAAGGTTGGAGTAATATAACGTTCAACTACTTAAATCTAGGTTGTGCCTTTTTAGATTTTGAGAAAATGTATAACTAAGGAAGATTTTTCACTTCTCTCATTGACTTCTCAAACCCCGGCCTGGTCTGCTTCGCAAGGATTCTCGGATGTATCGCAATGTTGTGCCTCTGGATTTAGAAACTTTGTGATCCGGATTTGAGCGAGTGCTCAGCTCGTTCTCGACACTGTGTGCACACGTATGCGTGCTGAACTCTACGCCCACCGTGACGTATAGCACCTCCCACCGGGCAAAATGGTGTGAAAAGAGTGTGTCCTGTCCGATTCTGGTCCATGCTATTTAGAATCCTTGGGATGCCCCTACCCCATTGAAGTTGACGTTTAAAATTGTTATGGTAAAGATCATGGATAAAGTGAAACTTATCCATTTTTCTACTTGATATTCATAATCTCCAGCACCACCCCAACATCAACATGTTGAAATGGTACGTTTCTATGTTTTGTAGTAAAAAAGGTAGAGAGATGTGTTTCCAATGACATGTGCATAGTGTGATTTTTACCAGTTGTAAGTAGGCATTGCCTACTAATTGTCTACTAATTGGTTGATGATGTCATTGGAAACACTTATCTTCCTCTCTTTTTTTACTACAAAAAAGAAATGCGCCATTTTCATATATGTTGATGTTGGGGTGGTGCTGAAGATGATGAATATGGAGTAAAACATTTTAGGAATTTTCCTGTAAGGTTGGGTGTGGACGTCCCAAGGATCCCGGATAGCACTAACTGTCCGGTTCTCACATCAGAGGCGGGGTCAGTGTGATGATGTCAAAGTATGATGTAACTGGGAGAAAAGGAGAAGGCTGGTGGACAGGTCACATACACTTGTAGAGACAGACAGCATGAGTGTTAAGACTGATTCAAGATCAGTGAACACAGGTTCCCTTTCAATCAGCAGAATGGAGATGGGCTCCATACAGCAACTCAGCAGGTAAAGTTGACTTATCTTTCTCACACACACACACACACACACACACAAACACGTGCAACCACACAAATTATTTCCTGAGAGGCCATGATCGTGCTTGTTTTTTAAATTGGTGTCATTTGGTCAGTTAATTTAGTAAAGAGACCGGTACTTTTACCTGGAACAAACATTGGTTGCTAAAGCTTTTGAAACGTTAGCCCTAAATTCATGTTTTATATTGATTGCAGATTGCAGTCCCAACAAATCTGAATGGCTGGCTAAATATTCCTTGGTTTCCCTTGGGATTTTACAATGCTGATATTCCTGTTTCCCTTTGTACATTTATTGAAGTGTGTGACAGCAAGGTTTACGTAATAATAGATACTATTGGTCAGCAGTTTCTCCCTATGAAGCTAGATCATGTCTGTGAGCGTCTGTGCCTACTCTGTCCTAATGACAAATCAAACAGAGCGGGACATTAACTAATTGGGGTGTGTGATGCAGATGGCTTTTTAGGGGGAGCACACTTCAGTGAGGCCTGAGAACAGGAAGAGGAAGTGTGGTACGGCTGACGGGGGGTGATCAATCTGACTTAACTGCTATAATACTCCAGATGTGTTGGGAGAGAGAAAAGCTCAGTCCATCTGGCCAGAAACAGTAGAGATTCACTCTTGAGACTTCCATGATTAATAGCTGAGAGAGCTGTGTTTGTGTTAGAGTGAGGGTTGTGGAACTCTGGCATACCAAAAAGCTAAGCATCTATCAAAATATTTGTATAAATATATAATTCTGATTTACACTACCAGTCAAAAGTTTGGATACATCTACTCATTCAAGGGTTTTTCTTTATTTGTACTATTTTTTACATTGTAGAATAATAGTGAAGACATCAAAACTATGAAATAACACATGGAATCATGTAGTAAACAAAAAAATGTTAAACAAATAAAAATATATTTTATATTTGAGATTCTTAAAATAGCCACCCTTTGCCTTGATGACAGCTTTGCACACTCTTGGCATTCTCTCAACCAGCTTCACCTGGAATGCTTTTCCAACAGTCTTGAAGGAGTTCACACATATGCTGAGCACTTGTTGGCTGCTTTTCCTTCACTCTGAGGTCCGACTCGTCCCTAACCATCTCAATTGGGTTGAGGCAGGGATTGTGGAGGCCAGGTCATCTGATGCAGCACTCCATCACTCTCCTTCTTGGTAAAATAGCCCTTACACAGCCTGGAGGTGTGTTGGGTCATTGTCCTGTTGAAAAACAAATGATAGTCCCACTAAGCCCAAACCAGATGTGATGGCGTATCGCTGTAGAATGCTGTGGTAGCCATGCTGGTTAAGTGTGCCTTGAATTCTAAATAAATCACAGACAGTGTCACCAGCAAAGCACCCCAACACCACCTCCTCCATGCTTTACAGTGGGAAATACACATGCAGAGATCATCCGTGTCTCACAAAGACATGGTGGATGGAACCAAAAATCTCAAATTTGGACTCCAGACCAAAGGACAAATTTCCACCGGTCTAATGTCCATTGCTTGTGTTTCTTGGCCCAAGCAGGTCTCTTCTTCTTATTGGTGTCCTTTAGTAGTGGTTTCTTTGCAGCAATTCTACCATGAAGGCCTGATTCACACAGTCCCCTCTGAACAGTTAATATTGAGATGTGTCTGCTACTTAAACTCTGAAGCATTTATTTGGGCTGCAATTTCTGAGGCTGGTAACTCTAATGAACTTATCCTCTGCAGCAGAGGTAACTCTGGGTCTTCCATTCCTGTGGTGGTCCTCGTGAGAGCTAGTTTCATCATAACACTTGATGGTTTTTGCGACTGCATTTGAAGAAACTTTCAAAGTTCTTGAAATGTTCCGTATTGACTGACCTTCATGTTTTAAAGTAATGATGGACTGTCGTTTCTCTTTGCTGTTCTTGCCATAATATGGACTTGGTCTTTTACCAAATAGGGCTATCTTCTGTATACCACCCCTACCTTGTCACAACACAACTGATTGGCTCAAACGCATTAAGAAGGAAATAAATTCCACAAATTAACTTTTAAGAAGGCACACCTGTTAATTGAAATGCATTCCAGGTGACTACCTGATGAAGCTGGTTGAGAGAATGCCAAGAGTGTGCAAAGCTGTCATCAAGGCAAAGGGTGGCTATTTGAAGAATCTCAAATATAAAATATATTTTGATTTGTTGAACACTGTTTTGATTACTACATGATTCCATATGTGTTATTTCATAATTTTGATGTCTTCACTATTATTCTACAATGTAGAAAATAGTAAAAATAAAGAAAAACCCTTGAATGAGTACGTGTGTCCAAACTTTTGACTGGTACTATATAATACTGATAAGAATGATTTATGATTCTTGAACGAGTCCAAGAATGTGTGAATTCAAAAATATTTTTGTACTTCATTCTAGATCGAAAGAAGTATTCAAATGCATGTATGAATGTTTGTACAGAATGGCTCTTGTAGCCCTCTAGCTACAACAGACTCTTAGTTTTAAAAGAAATATCTTAACTTCACCTCACATTCAACTAACACATCAACATTCATAGAGATAAAGTTAGCCTTCTATAGTTTGTTCATTTATTTTGAAGAAATTATTTTTGGTGACCAGCTTGGATGCTAACAATGTGGGGTTTAATGATACTGTACACTTAACACTTAGTTAAAAACTCTGAAAAACAAGGCCCCATTTGTCTACTGTGCCTACTTTGTCTAAGTTGAGCTACCTTTCACACTGAGATTGTATACAGATGTTAGTGCAACTGTACTGGTGCGATCATTTCTCTATGTGCGAGACTGTTGAAAGATTCCTCCTTGGAGGACAGTAAACCATTGCATTCTTCTATTCCTAATACTAATTTGTGATGCTTGTTCTCTTCTGTCTGTGCCAGGATCATGCGTCCCGATGACGCCAACATAGTAGGCAACGTGGACGGTGGCACCATCCTGAAGATGGTCGAGGAGGCTGGATGCATCATAGGAACACGTCACTGTAACATGTAGCCTGGGGTAAGTGTGTGTGTGTGTGTGCGCGTGCGATTTGCACCTGGAACAAGCATTGGCTGCTAAAACTTTTGAAACGTTAGCCCTAAATTCATATTTTATAACGATTCCAGATTGCAGTCCCAACATCTGAATGGTTGGCAAAATATTCCTTGGTTTCAGTTTTGTCAATAGAAACTGGTGTCTTATAGGGATGTGCACGGTTATTTGAATATCCGAATGGACGTTAGTATTCGAATACTTGTGTGAGTGTTTGTTTTTGCGAGAATTCTTTTTTTATAGGCCTATTTGTGACCGACCATCTTGATTTGGTCAGCACAATTTGAAATTGTGTTTTTTTACATTGAATAAAAGTAGAGACAGAGCTACAAAAGGGTATTTCATACACTGCAGTTGAGGAACAATGGGAAAGTAATTCTGCTTTGAAAGTTGATAAACTTGTAACCCCACTTTTGAGATAATGGCCCTTGAATGTTTTGGTACATCTACTGGAGAGCTCTTCTTTGTCTACACCCATTCAGCATCCTTCACACCCTCTTAAGCCTTAGCCCCACCCATTTCTTTAAGAATTCACATGTGAGGCCATGTACTAAACAGAGTGAGTAAGGTAGTGTACTAAACAATAAAAGATTTCAAGACTAAAAGTGGTAAAAGTAGTAGCCTACAATAAGGAAAAACTCAAAGTAAAAATACACTTAATCTAGTCCTTGGCCTATATCCTAATCTGATTTTGGTGCAGGTCATGTTGTTCTTCACATTACCGTCTCTGGTAAACACATACAATATCAAATAAAATGAATGTTTATTTGTCACATGCACAGGATACAGAAGGTGTAAACGGTAGAGTGAAATGGTTACTAGCATATTTTCATAGTAGCAATATCAAAAATAGAAAGGGTCCAGATAAAAACATTGTGTAAATATTTTATAATTATTAGATGATGCTTACCCAGACACACTTTATTACTTCACTCTAAATTGATGGGTCATGTGAAAGAAATGCTATAACCACCCCCCAGCCACATCTAGCTAAGTGGATGGGTCTCTATTGTCTAGACCTGTTCACGTGTTCATGAAATACAACAGATGTCTGAAATCACCCCTAGACACACCTGGCTAACTTGATGGGTCATTTGTTAGCTACCTAGCTAAACAATTAACCATACTCCCAACCCATACAGTACTAGCAATACAAACGGATTGTCATAGCTAGACACCATGCATGAAATGCTGTAGTATGAATCCGCAGGTAGCTAAAGCTAACCAACTAGGTTCAATGTTAGTTAGCTAGCTAACATTACGCTATAACTAGCAATGCAAATTGATTTCTGAGATGATGATGATGATGATAATATTACTACACAGATCATACATGTAATGTTAGCTAGCGAGCCAGCGGCTGGCTTCCGGGATAAGCAAGCAGTGCGGCTTGGCAGGGTCGTGTTTCGGAGGACGCATGGCTCTCGACCTTTGCCTCTCCCGAGTCCGTACGATGGGACAAGACTGTAACTACCAATTGGGTATCACGAAATTGGGGAGAAAAAGGGGTACATTAAATAAAAAGTGCAATGAAAACGTATAATATCTGAAAATGTAGCTAGACTCTTACCCATATATGTGGATGAACACTTCATGGCAGACTGGAACCACTTTAACTAAGTAAGACGTCCTGTGCCATTTCTGTTTTGTTTGTTGCTACAGCTTGTTTGGCCCATTGTGTCAAGTCACTCCGGTTCACACTGACCGTGTGCAGAAAGCAGTCCATCACAACTTTTTCCCACTGATATTTGTCGATGACACCTGCTAAATTCAGGGAAGCAATGTTGTTGAGAGCAGTTGCAACACTTTTGCAGTTCTCCATGGCTAACGTTATAACTTTCAAAAAAGCTGCGGTAGCAAGGATTAGCTACACATACTGAGCAGCTCATGTTATAGACAGAAGCATGCTACATGGCAGACCAATCTGAATTCATCTCTCGACATGTCCAGCCCATCCATTATCTTAGCCTATCATGGCTAGCGAGAAGGTTCCTGTGTTTTTCCATGGCTAAACCAACTAAGCTCGTAATTTAACAATTGTATTCATATTTACAGATGGCATACAAGTTTGTTATTAAGGTATATGAAAGTTCACATGTTCCAGATAAAAAATTATATGTTCAAATGTCTCTCCTGTGAAGTAGTGAGGTGCAACATACTCCTAGCTTCCTGAAACGGGTCACATTTTAACACTGAAAAGGCTTTTTCTAAATTAAAATATCCATGTGACATTGTTAAATACAAGGTTTGAATGCTTCTGACCTTGATGTGCATTTTGATAGCATATCTATTTCACTTTTGAATGTATAGTGAAAATTTACTAGACATTTTACATTTACATTTTAGTCATTTAGCAGACGCTCTTATCCAGAGCGACTTACAGTTAGTGAGTGCAAACATTATTTAAAAATAAATAAAAAATTCATACTGGCCCCCCGTGGGAATCAAACCTACAACCCTGGCGTTGCAAACGCCATGCTCTACCAACTGAGCTACATCCCTGCCGGCCATTCCCTCCCCTACCCTGGACGACGCTGGGCCAATTGTGCACCGCCCCATGGGTCTCCCGGTCGCGGCCGGCTACGACAGAGCCTGGATTCCAACCAGGATCTCTAGTGGCACAGCTAGCACTGCGATGCAGTGCCTTAGACCACTGCGCCACTCGGGAGGTGTTGTCTAATGAATTTTGACTATTGGCTGTTCTGTCACCACTCCCTCTTCAATCAGGGTTGATTTGGAAAATGCTTTGTTCAAAAAAATACCTATCTTTGTACTCCCTGATGAACGCCATACAGCCGAAACATGTCAGCTTTTAAATGTTCCATTGAACATGCCATACAAATAAAGGCATTTTAATTAATTATATCAAGAGTGCCTTGGTTCTCCTTTCTTTTTGATATACCATGACACTTCAAATTATTATTTTAGTAAAACAACTATGTAGACTACTGGTAGTTTAGGTCGCTGGTTCTAATCCCCGAGCCGACTAGGTGAAAAATCTGTCTGTGCCCTTGAGCAAGGCACTTAACCCTAATTGCTCCTGTAAGTCGCTCTGGATAAGAGCGTCTGCTAAATGACTAAAATGTAAATGGTAGCCAACTTGTAGCCTTCGTGTGTGTAGCTTGTTGTTTATGTTGGCCAATCAAAGAGGCTCAACGTGAAGCAAGTGGAGTGAGAGTTTGTATTTATTATGGATTCCCATTAGCTGCTGCCAAGGCAGCAGCTACTCTTCCTGGGGTCCAGCAACATAAGACAGTTTAAAATACTATATGACCTTACATTTCATAACACCTTACCCAACACATTCAGTGTGTTCCCTCAGGCCACCGCTCCACCACCACATATCTACAAAATCTGTGTGTAGAGTGAGTGTCTTATCATGTGTATGTGTGCCTGTGTGTGTCTCTAAACATTCCGTAAGGTATATTCTTATCAGTTTTTTTCAATCCGATTCTACTGCTTGCATCAGTTACCTGATGTGGAATAGAGTTCCATGTAGCCATGGCTCTATGTAGTACTGTGCGCCTCCCATAGTCTGTTCTTGACTTGAAGATTGTGAGGAGTCCTTTGGTGGCATGTCTTGTGGGGTATGCATGGGTGTCTGAGCTGTGTGCGAGTAGTTTAAAAATACACCTAGGTGCATTCAGCATGTCAACACTTCTTTCAGAAACAAGTAATGATGAAGTCAATCTCTCCTCCACTTTGAGCCATGAGAGATTTGCATGCATATTAAAGTTAGCTCTCCGTGTACATTTAAGGGCCAACCATGCTGCCCTGTTCTAAGCCAATTGTAACTTTCCGAGGACTCTTTGTGGCACCTGACCACATGACTGAACAGTAGTCCAGGTGAGACAAAACTATAGCCAGTAGGACCTGCCTTGTTGATAGTGTTGTTAAAAAGGCAGAGCAACGCTTTTTTTATGGACAGACTTCTCCCCATCTTAGCTACTGATGTATCAACATGTTTTGACCATGACAGTTTACAATCCAGGGTTACTCCAAGCAGTTAAGCACCTTAACTTGCTCAATTTCCACATGATTTATCACAACATAATAGTTGAGGTTTAAGGTTTAGTGAATGATTTATCCCAAATACAATGCTTTTAGTTTTTGAAATATTAGGACTAATTATTCCTTGCCACATATTCTGAAACTCTTTGTTAAGTGTTGCAGTGATTTCACTTGCTGTAGTAGCTGACGTGTACATAGCCACACTGGCTTTACTCAAGGCCAGTGGCATGTCATTAGTAAATATTTAAAAATGTAAGGGGCATAGACAGCTGCCCTGCGGAATTCCTGATTCTACCTGGATTATGTTGGAGAGGCTTCCATTAACCTTTTCACACGTACCAACATTTACATTTTTACATTTTAGTCATTTAGCAGACGCTCTTAACCAGAGCGACTTACAGGAGCAATTAGGGTTAAGTGCCTTGCTCAAGGGCACATTAACGTCATTTAGCAGACGCTCTTAGCCAGAGCGACTCACAAATTGGTGCGTTCACCCTATAGCCAGTGGGATAACCACTTTACAATTTGGGGGGGGGGGGGGTTAGAAGGAATACTTTATCCTATCCCAGGTATTCCTTAAAGAGGTGGGGTTTCAAATGTCTCCGGAAGGTGGTGAGTGACTCCGCTGTCCTGGCGTCGTGAGGGAGCTTGTTCCACCATTGGGGTGCCAGAGCAGCGAACAGTTTTGACTGGGTTGAGCGGGAGCTGTGCTTCCGCAGAGGAAGGGGAGCCAGCAGGCCAGAGGTGGATGAACGCAATGTCCTCGTTTGGGTGTAGGGACTGATCAGAGCCTGAAGGTACAGAGGTGCCGTTCCCCTCACTGCTCCATAGGCAAGCACCATGGTCTTGTAGCGGATGCGAGCTTCAACTGGAAGCCAGTGGAGTGTGCGGAGGAGGGGGGTGACGTGAGAGAACTTGGGAAGGTTGAACACCAGACGGGCTGCGGCATTCTGGATGAGTTGTAGGGGTTTAATGGCACAGGCAGGGAGCCCAGCCAACAGCGAGTTGCAGTAGTCCAGACGGGAGATGACAAGTGCCTGGACCAGGACCTGCGCCGCTTCCTGTGTAAGGCAGGGTCGCACTCTCCGAATGTTGTAGAGCATGAACCTGCAGGAGCGGGTCACCGCCTTGATGTTGGCGGAGAACGACAGGGTGTTGTCCAGGGTCACGCCTAGGCTCTTCGCACTCTGGGAGGAGGACACAGCGGAGTTGTCAACCGTGATGGCGAGATCATGGAACGGGCAGTCCTTCCCCGGGAGGAAGAGCAGCTCCGTCTTGCCAGGGTTCAGCTTGAGGTGGTGATCCGTCATCCATACTGATATGTCTGCCAGACATGCAGAGATGCGATTCGCCACCTGGTTATCAGAAGGGGGAAAGGAGAAGATTAGTTGTGTATCGTCAGCGTAGCAATGATAGGAGAGACCATGTGAGGATATGACAGAGCCAAGTGACTTGGTGTATAGGGAGAAAAGGAGAGGGCCCAGAACCGATCCCTGGGGGACACCAGTGGTGAGAGCACGTGGTGCGGAGACAGCTTCCCGCCACGCCACTTGGTAGGAGCGACCGGTCAGGTAGGACGCAATCCAGGAGTGAGCCGCGCCGGAGATGCCCATCTCGGAGAGGGTGGAGAGGAGGATCTGATGGTTCACAGTATCAAAGGCAGCAGACAGGTCTAGAAGGACAAGAGCAGAGGAGAGAGAGTTAGCTTTAGCAGTGCGGAGAGTCTCCGTGACACAGAGAAGAGCAGTCTCAGTTGAATGACCAGTCCTGAAACCTGATTGGTTTGGATCAAGAAGGTCATTCTGAGAGAGATAGCAAGAGAGTTGGCTAAAGACGGCACGCTCAATAGACCAACAAATGCGTGTGATCAGGAATTCCCTGCAGCGTACGATCAAACTGGTTTGATTAGAACACTTATTTAGAATGTCCAGTTTTGATTGACGCAACAGTCAGCATTTGAGCTAGTCACATTTGTTTTTTTTCACAGAAACATTTCGCACAAACACAGTCCTTACAAAGTTATGTCCTGAATATGACCAGTTTATTTTTGGATGCAATGTTCAGACATTAACAGAAGTAGCGACAGCATACACAATCACCCACATCGGAAAATGTAGGCTACATTAGTCCTAGCGCTAACTGAGGAAAGATTGACATAACACGAGGTCATATTTAGAGAACTCTCGGCTGACAGAAACCACACTATGAATTAGCTAATAGCAATTACTATTTATAATTCATCACATCACGGGTGAGCTCACCATTGATCAAAATAATTGAGTAAAACACTTTCTTGTAATCGAAAGTAATCTGACGATGAGTAGTTTATGCGCGCTGCCATGTTTGTTTATTCGCTTCAACCAAAGATAAAAAGAGATGTATTTGGTCTGGCAGACGTTTACTGTGACACCCAGAATGCATTGTATAATGTCAACAAACATGGCGCCACACAAAGCTGGCAAATAGCTTAGCATTAGCTCATTATAATCAGTACAACCTTCTAAAAATTATTTTACACACATCATAGGTGTCCATTACAATCTATGCAATAATCGGAATGGATTAGTGTTACGTGAATTATTTAACAAACTATTTCAGTGTCTCTGTGCGTCCCGGTCTGCATAGTCAGAGATTTATTCATTGAGAATTCTGCCATCACAATTTCAGCGTCCATCTTTTATACTCATACGTCATACAAACATCCCTCCTCTCTGTAGGCGGGCTGTAGTTTTCCACTTTAAAACTGCTCTCATGACCATCAGTTCACACACACACACACACACACAGCCTCACAATATCCTGCACCATATTTCATACTCATTAAAAAGCCTAACAGTTTCTCTCCTCCCTAAATTCCTCAGTTATCAGTTGCCTGTAGACAGTTCTCCTTGTCCTTTGTTGTCTGGCCTAACTCTTACTCACATTGCTAAATAGTAACACAATGTCATAATCTTTACTGGTCCTACACTCACATTCTAACACATTTCACACAGTTTCAGGGTGTAATAATTAGTAATTAATAATTAATCTATCAATTAGCTGTCACCAGTACTTGAGAACATGTGAATGAAACTGTAAATGCCAGCCAGAAAATGTGCCAGTTCGTGCAAGACTGCGCACGTCTGCAAACTTGATCTGCGGAAACACTAGGGAAGTGCTTGGGCTCTCCTCAAAGAGAGAAGTTTGTCGGGCTCAGTATAGCCTCAAACATAATGTCACAACGGCTGATGTAGATGTGGTGAAGGAGTCAAACGCAGACACAGAAGCTCAGTCCAATACTTTACTGAACACGACCAAAAATATACAAAACACTGGCCTCAAAAAAAACAAGAGGCGGACGATGCGCAACAATGCGCAAAAGGCTAGAATTCCAAGGCGCACGAAAACAGTACAGTGCGACGACAGGGAAAACAACAAACAAACAACGAGCCGACCTGATGACAGGCGAACAATAACACACAACACAAAACTAACCTAACGGGAAACTTATAGAGGACATAATTAACTAAACAGGACACAGGTGTACACAATCAGACAAAACCAACAGACAGCGAAAACATCAAACGGTGATAGCTAGTACTCCGGGGACGACGACCGCCGAAGCCTGCCCGAACAAGGAGGAGGAGCAGCCTCGGCCGAAACCGTGACACATAAATTGTCCGCAACACTGAAACGGGCTACTTCTATGTGAATTAATGAGGAGGCGGAACACACCTAAATTCAAACTGTTGTTAGAAAATATAACTTGTCAATTTCGAATTATTTTCTAACAAGTTGAAACATAGCCTATAGATAAAACAGGGCAGCGCGTGTTAACTGTCCTGTTGCGTAACAATCACATTTTGGAACAGTGAGTGCATTCTGACATCACGTGCGTAAAACAACTCACGCTAGGGCGACCGTTAGAGATATTTGTAACTCACGTGTGAAAAGGTTAAAGAACACCCTCTGTGTTCTGTTAGACAGGTAACTCTTTATCCACAATATAGCAGTGGGTGTAAAGCCATAACACGTACGTTTTTCCATCAACAGACTATGATCGATAATGTCAAAAGCCGCACTGAAGTCTAACATAACAGCTCCCACAATCTTTTTATCATCAATTTCTCATAGTGATTTTCTTGAAGGTCTATGTCCCTAGATTTGGAAAATGTGTGATAGCAGTGCAGCAATGGCAGCTTTCTATGTTATCACTCTTTCATTAATCCCTCCATCCCATTCATTTTTCCCATAGGGATTTTACCCTATGACAAACAATGTTAGTATTCAACAAGGTACTGCTCACATATACCCTTTTAATGTCAAATGTGCTGCTTTGTTTGTGGACCTGTTAAAAGCTTTTTATACTATTGATCATGCTATTTTATTGAATAAGTTGTCCTCGATAGGCCTGAGCTCTGACGCCGCTTCATGGTTTCATGATTATCTTAGTGACAGAACTCAGGCCATCATGATTTGATGGGGTTAAGTCTGAATTTCTTGAAATGCATAAAGGTGTACGACGGGTCGATTTTGGGACTTGTTCTCTTCACAATTTACAGTGCCTTCGGAAAGTATTCAGACCCCTTGACTTTTTCCACATATTGTTACATTACAGCCTTATTCTAAAATTGATTAAATAAAAATATTTCCTCCGCAACCTACACACAATATCCCATAATGACAAAAAAAACAGGTTTTAAGAAATGTTTGCAAATTTCTTAAAAATAAAAAACAGAAATACCTTTTTTTTTATACAAAAGTATTGAGACCCTTTGCTATGAGACTCGAAATTGAGCTCCGGTGCATCCTGTTTCCATTGATCCTTGAGATGTTTCTACAACTTGATTAGAGTCCACCTGTGGTAAATTCAATTGATTGGACATGATTTGGAAAGGCACACACCTGTCTATATAAGGTCGCACAATTGACAGTGCATGTCAGAGCAATAACCAAGCCATGAGGTCGAAGGAATTGTCCGTAGCATTCCGAGACAGGATTGTGTCGAGGCACAGATCTGGGGAAGGGTACCAAAAAATGTCTGCAGCATTGACGGTCCCCAAGAACACAGTGGCCTCCTTCATTCTTAAATGGAAGAAGTTTAGACGCACCAAGACTCTTCCTAGAGCTGGCTAAACTGAGTAATCGGAGGATAAGGGCCTTGGTCAGGGAGTTCCTCTGTGGAGATGGGAGAACCTTCCAGAAGGACAACCATCTCTGCAGCACTCCACCAATCAGGCCTTTTATGGAAGAGTGGCCAGATGGAAGCCACTCCTCAGTAAAACTCAAATGACAGCCCGCTTGGAGTTTGCCAAAAGGCACCTAAAGACTCCTAGACCATGAGAAACAAGATTTGCTGGTCTGATGAAACCAAGATTGAACTCTTTGGCCTGAATGCCAAGCGTCACGTCGGGAGGAAACCTGGCACCATCCCTACAGCGAAGCGTGGTGATGGCAGCATCATGCTGTGGGGATTCTTTTCAGCTGCAGGGACTGGGAGACTAGTCAGGATCAGGGCAAAGATGAACGGAGGAAAGTACAGAGAGATCCTTGATGAAAACCTGCTCCAGAGCGCTCACAACCTCAGACTGGGGAGAAGTTTCACCTTCCAACAGGACAACAACCCTAAGCACATAGCCAAGACAACGCAGGAGTGGCTTCTGTACAAGTCTCTGAATGTCCTTGAGTGGCCCAACCAGAGCCTGGACTTGAACCTGATCTCTGGAGAGACCTGAAAATAGCTGTGCAGCGACGCTCCCCATCCAACCTGACAGAGCTTGAGAGGATCTGCAGAGAAGAATGGGAGAAACTCCCCAAATACAGGTGTGCCAAGCTTGTAGCGTCATACCAAAGAAGACTCGAGGCTGTAATCGTGCTTCAACAAAGTACTGAGTAAAGGGTCTGAATACTTATGTAAATGTGATATTTCCGTTTTTTTATTTGTAATAAATGATCCAAAAATTCTAAAAACCTGTTTTTTTCTTTGTCATTATAGGGTATTGTGTTGAGATTGAGGATAAAAAAAAGCCATTTTAGAATAAGGCTGTAACGTAACAATGTGGAAAAAGTCAAGGGGTCTGAATACTTTCAGAAGGCACTATTGGTCAATCTGTAAAAAATTGTATACTTCATCTATATGCTGATGATACTATTATGTATGCTAGACTGTTGATCTGGCTGTGTCAAAACAACAGTCAGATTTTATAGCCTATGCAGGAATGATTTTAAAATTTAATACTGGCAAAACCAAATACATGTTATTTTTAAACTCTCGTAAGAATGTTTCAGATGAACTACATGTTCACTCATTAAATGGTTCTCCAATCGAACGTGTTCCTGCATATAAATACTTAGGCATTTGGATTGATATGGATTTGACGTTTAAAAAACATATAGATGAGCTGGATAAGAAGCTAAGATTTAAAGTTGTCCTTTTCTACAGAAACAGATCATGCCTTTCTCTAGGCAGTAGGAAGCAGATTATTCAGTCAACCTTTTAATCTGTTCTTGATTATGGTGATATTATTTATGAAAGTACAGCTGCTACTACTCTTAAACCTTTGGATGCCTTCTACCATAGTGCCCTTTGTTTTGTTACAGGTGACAGTTTTGATACTCATCACTGCATCCTCTCAATAGGTTGGCTGGACTTCGCTAAAGACCCATAGATCTCTACATTACTCCCTTTTTGTTTACAAGGCCCTACTTCATAAACTTCTGTCTTATCTAACTTTGCTGCTGAAGTATAATGCACAGGATTGGTTAACTCTTGAGGTACCTAGCATCTCCACCGAGCTAGCTAAATCTGCTTGTATTGCTGAAACAAAATTAATCTTAATGTTCTGGTGCTGTTCGGGCAATTTAAAGTATTGATTGGGGACTTATTTGTAGAGGAATGTAACTGTTTTTCTGGGTGAATTGTGATGTTTTATTTGTGCTTCCCATGACTGTGTTTTTGTGTGTTTGTGTGCGGACAAATGGTGGTCACACCAGATACTGACTTTTTCTGATCCACGCCCCTACCAACAGTTATGTGAAATCCACAGATTTAGGGCCTAATGAATTCATTTCAATTGACTTATTTCCTTATATGAACTGTAACTCAGTAAAATCTTTGAAATTGTTGCGTGTTGCAGTTATATTTTTGTTATTGTCATGAATTGTGAAGGATCCTATCTACCCTAGGTGATGCACATTGTTTGGCCATTGTCAAAGCTGGAAACCCTAACTAAGACTGATTGCCTCTTTCCCTCCATCACCCCTCCCTCCTCTCACTCTCTCAGGATCGCTGCGCGGCGCAACTGGCTCGTGTGGAGCGTACCGACTTCTTGTACCCCATGTTCATCGGGGAGGTGGTGCATGTCAGCACCGAGATCACCTACGCCTCCAAACACTCTGTGGAGGTGCAGGTCCACATGACGTCAGAGAACATCCTCACAGGTAACCATAGCGACCATCCATTACGCATACCTCTTCCAATAAAATGTAAAGTGTACCCCTCTTCAAATCGATAACGGTCACTGGATATTCAAATTGAACACTTGCTGTCTGAGAGTGTGACTGGCTGCAACACTTTCAGACGACCAACCTGCCGAATATTGTACTTTGGAATTGGCTCTGGAGGGTTAACAAATTACCTCCTTGTGTTTGGTGACGGTCAGTCGCTAGGGGGCGGCACAGCGCAAGTCAAAGAACAAAATGGAAAGAAAACACTTCTGCTCCTATTGTGTCCTCTTGGAGCCAAAATTAAAGCTCAACATTAATGTTGCTTCCATTGACGGTATATTTACTTCTATGATGTCATATATCCTTAGTCGTGAATTGTATGTTTTTGTATCAGAATGAAGTTACCCCTCTGCACAATACAATCACGTGTGGGAATGTAAAGACTTGGTGTTTATGTATGTAAACATATGCACATTTTGGTGCAGCGATTCAACTTGAGATGTTGGTGCCTCAATGGTGTGAGTGCAGTTATCATCTTTGTATCTCCTGGTTACTCCTCAATAAACTGCACATATCAGTCCCCTGCCTGGTCTGCAATTCATGATTTGCAGACCAGGCAAATAAAATGTATGCACGAACTGTAAGTTGCTCCGGATAAGAGCGTCTGCTAAATGACTAAAATGTAAATGTGAAATGATTTAGCATTCTGTGTGGACTAGCTACTATATATTGTGTGGCATTAGCTGTATATTCACATTTGTTTGTTGTCAGCTGGGTGCATCAGCACTGTAGACTGCTGTTAAAGGTTGGATGTTGTTGGGTACGCACTCACACGCACACGCTCATGATGCATGTACACACAAACACACCCACACACAGAGAGACTCCCTGTGGATGAAGGGAACGAACAGCGCGGTGGCACGGCCTGACATGCTCTTCTGACCCTGAAATGTCAACTGACATGACAATGCTGCGAAATGGAGTTGACAACCATGGGAACCCGTGTTCTGATCATATCTGTGACCTGGTAATATCTGTGACCTGGTAATATCTGAACTGAACTCAACAGAAAGCAGCAGGAGACAATCCAATGCACATATTGCCCAAAGGGCTGTGGCCAATGATTCTCTATGAAGTAAACAGACAGAATTGTCATGTATGTTGTGGTGGAAGCTGACATAGTAGGAAAAAGACAGAAGTACTGTATCCGTATAAGGTGTTTTGGTGTGTTTTGTTTGGATCCTAGCGTCAACACAATTAGTAGAATGGACATTCCCCTTAGCAAGCTAAAAGCATGTACATTTGTGTGTTTTCAGTTAACTGAGAGAGGGAGAGAGAAATCGAGAGATCTCCCCAAGGTGGCCGTTGCCACAGCAACAATGCTTTTCCATGTGGCAGGAGAAGTTTGGGAGACGTGGGGGCAGAGAGATGAGAATGACAGGTGGAGAGAGAGGAGCTAGCTGCTGCTGCTTCACATGGGCACTGCCAAAGACACCCTTCAGTTGGGGTCCTTCCAGAGAGGAGGGGCTATAACTAACCATAGGGGAAGTCTATTAGGTCATATGAAATATAATGGAGCGTGCACTGCAACAAGATTGTTCATTTCCATTAATTCTGTATCTTCATACTTACTATGTCCACTATAGGAAGTTGAGATTCTCCACGTAAACAAATGCTAGCAACGTATAGGATAGCAGGGGTTCTCCAGCATGTGCCGTATTCTCCCTGTGTGTGTGTGTGTGTGTGTGTGTGTGTGTGTGTACAGTACTAATATGAATGTGTGTATACTGCATGCATTTGTGTTTATATGTGTGTGTCTGTGGTTTTGTGTGAGCATATGTGTATGTTCATTTATGTATGTGTGTATATCTGTGTGTGTGTCACTGTGTGTGTGCTGTGTCAGTGTTTGGCCCTTTAAAGGCTCCTGCAGGGTCAAGGGGAAGAGATGCTAACGGGAGCAGACATTATTTGCTTCTGTCATTTCCACTTACTGTCAGGCGTCACAAACAGCGGCCCAGTTGGCCACAGACGTTGTGTGTGTTTGTGTGTAACAGGGCCTCTGTGGACACACACTTGCCCTTTCTATCATTGCCGTTCTCACCCATTGACATTTGAGATTTCACCCATTTGTTCCTCTTGTTTTCATTACCATACCCTCCCAAGCCTACTCGTCTACCTGGAACAGACCGGTGATAATTCCACAGTTCTATTCACTGACAGGCGTGTTGTAAGGGTTTGATGGTTGGGGACTAGGGTGTGTGTGTGTGTGTGTTAAAGTAAATGTGTGTGCGTGAGTGTTTTTGCTGGTGTCTGTATGTTTGCATATTTGTTAATGTAAGTGTGTGTGTGTATGTTGTGTGGTCACATGACCGGGCTCCCAGGTTCCTCACAGTTAGTCAGTGTGCATCTTGTCAGCGTGGCCTCAGTCACACTCCCCAAGGGGAACTTTGGGTACTGTGTGCACAAGCCGTGATGATTGTCCCCGCAGGGCGGACCATCATGAAACACAGACACACACACACAGAGAGAGACACATATTTACATGAACACATATACACACACAGACTGTTGCACACATATACACACACAGTTTACTGTAATGCATTGTGGGCCAGGCTTAAAAAAGCATGGCAGTGCTGTCATGATTGTGGAGTGTGGCTCACACGGCATAGCACGTGCCATAGGAGAGTTGGAGCAAGAACATGTCTCTCACGCATGCACACACACACACACACACACACAATCATTATCGCCCATGTTAACAACACATATAAACAGTCACATCTCAGGCTTCCATAGGGAGCAGAAACGTCCTTTAGGGCAATTCCATGGTAACGGAATTATGCATTGACTCAAAATGTTCACTTTAAAATGTATGCCAAACAAAAAACATTGATTTCAAAGTTTAACAAGCCATACAACTCTATGTATAAGAACTACTTTGAAAAATGTACATAGAACATTTCACAAAAACACATTTCATGGAAGAACAATGCAGATGCAAGGCTTGACAACAGAATTACAGTAACATTTTCCAAAACTCTCATAAATATCTGCTCCAAATTAAGATTCAAAGATGTCTGCAGAAAGAAATGGTGTGTCAGCTATGACATGACACATTGAGTTGGAAAAAAATGTATTTTGGTTATTTAACTACAGTAGGTGAAGGGGATTTAAATCCGGTAACAGAATTGTATCATGGGTCCCTGATCTGTACTATACAGGAATGCATAATTATGGATATGAATGTCATTCTCTTCATGGCGATGTATCCTGAATTGGTACACAAAGGTAGAAATATGCAATATCCTTATTTTGCATATATGGGTATTATTCTACACACTGGCTATTATTGTAATGAGCTCCGCCCCCAAACAAGACCACATTTGGTTGGTCCGGAGCAGGCCAAATCTGAAACAATCATCGACATCTATGTTTCACAAGTTTGACATCATAGCACAGCAGAGTAGAGTTCAGTACAGTAAAGTAGATATGTACATTACTGTACTCAACTCTAATGTACTGAACTCTACTCTACAGTACTGTACAGAAGAAACTGTAACCTAGCAGTTATAGCGGCTAAGAAATGCATTGCCATTAATTGGAAGGTTGGTTATCCTCTCACAATGGATGGAAGAAATGTCAAGTTATGTATCACTAGGGTATACTGTGCAACTTTCATAAGGTCTGGATGCCTTAAATGGAATAGTGTATGACAAAAGGAGTCTGCATTGAAAACATGCCCACGTCAGGGGACATACACTATATAAATAAAAGTATGTGGACACCCCTTCAAATTAGTGGATTCGGCTATTTCAGCCACACCCGTTGCTGACAGGTGTATAAAATTGAGCGCACAGCCATGCAATCTCCATAGGAAAAAATTGGTAGTAGAATGGCCTTACTGAAGAGCTCAGTGACTTTCAACATTGCACCGTCATAGGATGACACCTTTCCAACAAGTCAGTTCATCAACTTTCTGCCCTGCTAGAGCTGCCCCGGTCAACTGTAAGTGCTGTTATTGTGAAGTGGAAACGGCTCAGCCGCGATGCGGTAGGCCACACAAGCTCACAGAACGGGACCACCAAGTGCTGAAGCGCGTTAAAATCGTCTGTCCTCAGTTGCAACACTCACTACAGAGTTCCAAACTGCCTCTGGAAGCAACGTCAGCACAATAACTGTTCATCGGGAGCTTCATGAAATGGGATTCCATGGCCGAGCAGCCACACACAAGCCTAGGATCACCATGCGCAATGCCAAATGTCGGCTTGAGTGGTATAAAGCTCGCCGCCATTGGACTCTGGAGCAGTGGAAACTCTTCACCATCTGGCAGTCCGGCGGACGAATCTGGGTTTGGCGTATGTCATGAGAACGATACCTGCTCCAATGCATAGTGCCAACTGTGAAGTTTGGTGGAGGAGGAATAACGGTCTGGGGCTGCTTTTCATGGTTCGGGCTAGGCCCCTTAGTTCCAGTGAGGGGACATTTTTTCACGCTACAGCATACAAAGCCATTCTAGACGATTCTGTGCTTCCAACTTTGTGGCAACAGTTTGGGGAAGGCCCTTTCCTGTTTCAGCATGACAATGCCCCCGTGCACATAGCGAGGTCTATACAGAAATAGTTTGTCGAGATTGGTGTGGAAGAACTTGACCTGCACAGAGCCCTTACCTCAACCCCATCAAACACCTTTGGGATGAATTGGAACGCCGACTGTGAGCCAGGCTTAAATCGCCCAACATCAGTGCCCGACCTCACTAATGCTCTTGTGGCTGAATGGAATCAAGTCCCCACAGCAATGTTCCAACATCTAGTGGAAAGCCTTCCCAGAAGAGTGGTGGCAGTTATAGTAGCAAAGGGGGGACCAACTCCATATTACAGTTTTTCTCCATTGGTTTGGCTCATTTCTTGAAACAGAAATTACATTCTCAAAACTACATGGACAAACCTCCAAACCACTTGGCAATTGTTCACAACAGAATTGAATTTCTCATTCATTTCATCAAATTGCAAATGTCTAAGTACATGTCTCAATGTCTCAGTACATCTTTGCAAATGATTAAGTACAGGTAGCCTACATTTAGCACAATTTCCAAGTGACTAGATCTTGTTGATCTAAACTGATTGTTGATTCTCAGTCTAATGGTTGTTCGCTCCAAAACGTGTCAGCGTCATTTCATTGTATAAGTCATCACATGCACAATAGTCTGTTCAATTGTCAAAATTAGTCAAGAACATAATACCATGAATACCATATATGAATCCCTTGGAACATTTGATAAATTTATTACAGCAATTGACAGTCGGGTGAAACTAGAACTTGACTAACGAAGGAGGAGTTTCACACATCTCAGATGACCAATCAAACAGTATGTTTAGTTACCTGACAGGTGCTGTCCATGACTGTGAATGCTGCCAAACATGTATGTAAAGAGCTTGACCATGCAGGACCAGTACAATTTATGAACATGGAGGCACCTGGCCAAGTAAATGAACAAGGGCAACTGCCTGCTCGAGGAAGAGGAAGAAGAAGAGGAGGAGGAGGAGTAAGGGTGCGTGGTGGTGGAATAGGGGGAAGAGGCCGAGGAGCACGAAGACACCATGCTGTCCCGGATGAAATTCGGGCCACAATTATAGACCATGTCATCAACCATGGCCTCACAATGGCGGAGGCAGGTCGCCGAGTGCAGCCTAATGTGCCTCGCTCAACAGTCTCCTCCATCATCCAAACCTTTCGCAGGGAAAACAGGTATGTAGTCAGTCAATGATGGAATTATATGTTGTATAGGACAGGACACTGTGCATAGAGCAAGAAATATATTTATTTACATATTTACCTATTCATTTAGTGTGTGTGTGTGATAGGCCTACAGTAATATCTTACCTCAATGGGATGTTATGATACTAAAAATGACAAGAAAAACATTGGAGAAAATAAACTATGGAATAGTTTATTTTCTACAGTATTGATGATACAGTTTACAGTAGTATTCCAGTCACTGTGCAGTGATGCATTAGAATTGTGGTAAAGTTACTGTAAGTAAAACAACAATACAATTACATAGGTAACTCATTCTGTAAGGAATACATAAGGTATATATTACGAATGGAGTGTTGTCCTTTGACTTCTATATCTAGGATTGGACGACAACCTTGCACAGGTGGCAGAGGAAAACTTCTCAATGAACAACAAGAACAAGAGATCTGTAACATGGTGATGGCAAATAATGCCATCACATTGAGACAGATCCGCGCTGCAATCCTACAAGACAATGCCATATTCCAAAATGTCAACTCTATAAGCATCTCCACAATAGACCGGATATTGAAGAAGCATCAGATGACAATGAAGCAAATTTACAGGGTACCATTTGAGAGGAACTCTGATAGAGTGAAAGAGCTGCGGTACCAGTATGTACATGTAAGTCAGTTACTGGTTGTCCATCATTATAACATTTTTACAATTAAGCAGTGGTTCCCAAACTTTTTTGGCTTCAGTACCCACTTTACCTGATTTGTGTATCCAGGTAATCCAGGTATGGAAGTATTTGATTTATCTGACTTCAACATTTCGCCTAAAAACTGCAGCTTACTGTATGATGCAATTATCATTATAATCCTTATTTTGAAGAATATAACATACAATAAGAAAAGGGGTCAAAGAGCTGCAATTAGTGCCTCCCATGTAAATCTATCTAATACTGTGGGTTTTACTGTAACATTTCAGTAAGTCTAGTCATTGATGATTTCCCCCCTCCCCTTTCTGTCAAATACCCCCTGTAGTACCTCTGCATAGGGGTACATGTACCCCAGGTTTGGAACCACTGGAGTAGTGGCCAGTAGTATATTGAACTTGTGGAGAACATAGAACATTCCTATGTAATTGTCTGTAACTGTAGTGTATGACTCTTCTGTATGACTGATTTGATGTTTTCTTTTTTTACGCTATTGTAGAGAATAATGGCATTGGAAGGAAACGAGACCCATCACATCCTCGTGTTTGTGGATGAAGCTGGCTTCAACCTGGCCAAGGGCCGAAGACGTGGCCGTAATATTATTGGCCACCGGGCCATGGTGGATGTCCCAGGCCAGCGAGGGGGCAATATAACTATGTGTGCTGCCATATCGGAGAATGGTGTGGCCACTCACATCCCCAGTCTTGGCCCATACAATACACAGAAGCTCCTCATCTTCTTGGACCGCCTTCATGTTGATTTGATCCCTGAAAATGAGAGCGGTCTCGTAGGGCCTCACCTACCACAATATGTCATTGTATGGGACAATGTGAATTTCCACCGTGGCCCGCTCATCAGGGCCTGGTTCACTACTCATCCAAGGATGGTCATGGTGTTCCTACCACCTTACTCTCCTTTCCTCAATCCTATTGAGGAGTATTTCTCCGCTTGGAGGTGGAGAGTGTATGAGCATCGGGCTCAAGATCAGAGGTCCCTGCTCCATGCAATGGACGCTGCGTGTGAGGATATTACAGCAGATCAGTGTAGGGGATGGTTGCGACATGCACGCCGTTTCTTCCCTCGTTGCATCGCAAGGGAGAATATACGCTGTGATGTGGACGAGAATCTGTGGCCAGACAGACAGCAGCGTGTGGATGGCCAGGAGGGTGAGGACAGCGACCAGTGAAGAACTGTTAGTTGTGAAACTCCAGCTTTATTTACAGCACTGTAGGCTGCATATAATTTTCATTGTTTTTTGTTTGTGTGTTTATATTACAGTATATTATGCTGTATACATTTTCTTTTTACTCTGATGTATGGAAGTTACTTTATGTGTGTGAATGATAATGGTTACAATTTCCTTGGCAGTATGAGTGCAATGTGTGATGTCAAACCTTGGAGGCTACTCTTACCCTAAAATCCTATTTATTTTTTTCAGTTTTATACACAATTGTATTCTGTTAGCTAGACAAAAAACAGTACAGTAACCATTGTCAATGAAGGACTGGGCTAAGACTGAAAGGTGGACATGAGGGATATTTCAATGGTCCTCTGCCATAGTGACAAAACATCTAAACATTTTGACTTGCAGTGTTTACACAATGCCAAAGGGACGAAGCATTTTGGGGGCACTGACTGTTTAAATGAGAAGGAAATTTAGTTTTGACACATGCGTGAACTGTTTTGGGAGAGGTATGAGCTTTTGCAGGTGAACCATGGTGTTGTGCCGAACCATCCACGTTATTTTGGCTAAAGCACCAAGAGTGTTGAGAACGTCCGGTCTGTTTCAAGAAATGAGCCAAAGCAATTGAGAAGGATCTTTGCCATTTTCGTGGCACTGACTCCTTATATGGGAAAGGAATTTAGTTTTGAAGCATGAGTGAACAGTTTTAGGAGAGATATGAGCTTTTGCAAGTGAGCTGTAGTGTTGTGCTGAACTGTAAGACTGTTTTGCCAAATGATCTTAGAGTTTTGAGAATGTAATTTCTGTTTCAAGAAATGAGCCAAACCAATGGAGAAAAACTGTAATGCCCATGATTTTGGAATGAGATGTTCGACGAGCAGGTGTCCACATACTTTTTGGTCATGTAGTGTACCTATTTAGGCAATCCCTAGCTGCTGGGCTGCTCAGTCCTGGCCCTGGGGTCTGCCGTACTGTTGTCACTCTGGCCTTGGCCTAACACACCTGAAACCAATAATTTATGTTTCACTAAGATCCTAAAGCTAAGTGGGGTGTGTTGGGTTGGGGCGCTGCAGGGCCATGGACCCCTAGGGGCAGGATGGGGTGACGCAGCTGTATTGTGTGCAAGTAAACAAAGCTCTACAGTGCTATTAGGCCTATGATATGAATTATATGGAGGGTGCACTGTTTCTGTGTGTTAATGTGTAGGTGTATGTGTGTTTTCATTATACTTTTGTTTTCCAAACCTTTCCCTTGAGACAAAACAAATAGATGGGAAGGAAATTGTGTTGGGAAAGAGTTTAGTTATTGACTAGACTGGTGGGTGTCGGGCATGCTGGCGGCTCGAGCTGGCTGGTCGGTCTGGCTGAAATATAGAGGATGTCTTAATAAAGACAATCAAAAGTTAAGTCTTTGTACTTTATTTGTTAGAGTTGTTCATTTGTTAGGCTATTGGTTAAAGGTGCAACACAATATTGAATTATCATTCATCTAGTTCAGTCTTATCAATCACTTAAACATATTTAATAATGATATCTTACCTAGCTTGATGACTGTGGGCATTTTTGCTTACTTTTTGTTCTAAATAGAGCCGGCTAGAATGGCCATGGGTCATATTAGATTGTGTAGAAATGAGCTTTAGATGCCCCCAAAAATGGGAGGACCCCCAGACCCCCTGCCAAGTTATGTCCCTTTTTTTGTGAATCATTGATCATCAATCAGAGAAGCAAACGTTGACTCCAAACTAAGGAAGCCATTCCTTTAGTTTAAAGCACACTGTATGATGACTACATTTGATTGAATTCCACCCTTGAAATCTATTTATAGTCTCTTTCCCCTGCTCTGTTCAGCAGGCTGGCAGTTCTGCAGTGGTTCTAGCTTGGCTCACTTCTATGGAAAATCGGTGGTTTTGATCATCGGATCAAGCATTAAACAATCCCCGCTGTACTATCTTTGTTCATGGAACACGCTTTTCTGAAAGGCCAGTAAAATATGGATTATTTTGGGATGGGAGGGATGGAAAGAAAGAGATATATTGGGGCCATCTCTCCTGGGGTTTGGATTCGGAGTGTTCAAAGTCACTAGGAAGGGAAGGATTCCCTTGGAGAATTCCCAAAAATAGGATGAAGAATTGACTGGGGAAGAGGATGTGAATGTGCACTGTGCTTCAGACCAGTGTTTGTCAGTCAAGAAGGATAGTCTCCTCATCAAAGTGAACTCCGCAGTTTTTCTTTCCACTGTGGTTACTAAACAAAAATAAAATACACAATCACATTTGAAACAAAAGAAATGCATGCACACACGAATACACTTAAATGTTGTTTGAATTACGCCAATCAGGGAGCTAATTTCTCTTCTTTGAGTTTGCATCATTTGAAAATCTCTTCTCCATCAGTCCACCAAAAGAAAAACAAACAAGCAATTAGTGCCACTAGACCAAAAGTTATCATGTCTTTGACACCCTATCAAACATTCACTTATGCAATATTGTACATTTGAAATTTAGAGCCAGTAGTTAAATGGCATTGCACTCCTCTCCTCATTGGTTCCAAAGGTCATGAATTGGAGCTCTCATTCTGATGCTTCCTCATCCCTTCCCCTCATGCCCCCTCCCCTACATAACAGTGAAGAGGTCCAGTAGAGCCATTTATAGCCTGGTATCAGTCTTTGTGAGCTGAGGCTATGTAAATATACCTCTGCTTCCTCCTATGTGAGGAACTTCCTGGATGATGGAGAGCAGTGAGCTAACAAGGCCGGGCAAAGCTCGCCCGATTCCACGCATGGTTGGCATGGCAACACTGCCTATCTGCATGGCTCTAACTTGGGTGTAAAATGCAAATGTTATTCCCAAATGATATCTGAGTGAGAGTGACTAACAAAATCAATGTGAGGCCCCCTGGAGGTCAGGGCACCTGGGCACGTGCCCTGCGTGCCCGGTTGGTAATCAGAATCAGAATCACCTTTATTCACCAAGTATATTTACTCTGAATGTTACTTGGTGATATGGTGCTGCCAGTGATAGACAACATTTAGAGACTGAAAATAGACAACAGAGTTTAAACAAAGTTTACATTATATACAACTAGGTAGAGTGAGCATAGAGACATAAGAGAATGAGCGTGGGTACGTTTGATGTACACATTTACAGTATCAGTATGAATATATCTCAAATGCGTCCATGATTAGGCTACGACAAGTTAGGGCTGGGCGATATATCATGTTTTTGCACGATATTCCAAATGCCTGTATCGAAAGAATCACGTTGTTGTTTTTGAGTGTTCATGTCCGCTTGTTGTCTTTTTGGTCTCGTCTCCTTTGCTACTTCTGTGCTGTGTGCACCTTCCCATTTATACCAGAGATCTGTATATAATGAAGAGATGCTCATGTCCCCGCCCTAACAATGGGAGTCGTTGTCCCAAAGGCGGGAAGGCAGGCGACAAGCTTAGGTCCAAAATAAGCCCATAGAAACACATTGGGCTTAATTTGGACACCTTTTGGTGAAAGTGAAACCTCTCGCTTCACCTCTTCTTCTCCAGCGTTTCCCAAACTCTGTCCTTGGGACCCAAATGGGTGCACATTTTGGTTTTTCGCCCTAACACTACACGCTGATTCAAATTATCAAAGCTTGATGATTAGTTGATTATTTGAATCAGATGTGTAGTGCTAGGGCAAAAACCAAAACGTGCACCCCTTGGGGTCCCGAGGACTGAGTTTGGGAAACCCTGGTTTACACACACACCAAGCCGTCTTCCTCTCTGACGGTTTCAACTCGTTATTTGCATTTGAGGTTTGGTCCAACAGAATCAGTCATATGGACACCGAAACTCATTGAGACATTATTTTACTGTAATAGAGGAGAAGTTAACCTTTCTAACAATACTATTTTTATGTCTCAAGTTGTGCACAGAGCAGACACTACTTAAACAGGAGTATCAATGACCATTGATTCTGGAAAATGTATGCTCAGTTTGTCGTGCGAGGCATTGGGGTACTACTAGCAAAATTTCAGCCAAAGACTTTTATACTAGCTGTCTAGTCTGTGTTTTTATATATGTGCAATAAGCATAAAACACTTACTTATATAAGGAATTGGCAACTCATTCTCATTCTGAGAAATAAGGTGGGCCACTTGATTTCAACATATGAAAAAAGAGGACAGGCTAGCATGCTGTTCAAACAGATGGAGACGGACAGAAAGGTGTGTTCATAACAATTCAGCTGTTCTAACTTGTTAGCTAGCAAATAGATCCAAGTTGGCTAAACTTGAAATATAACGATTCCTATAAGGATTAGCTGGCTACTCACTAGCACATGGGCTTGTGCTTCAGAGGTTGTTTATGAGACCTGTGTACATTTTCTATAATCCTGCTACAAGAAATGAATGTGCATTATGCATGGTTCTGGTTAAATCTGTAACAAAATGGGCATTTTCATAGACCGACTGAAAGCCAGATCAGTGATTATTGCAAAAAAGCAGGTTAAACTATTTAGAGGAAATAATTAAATTATTAGTGGGTTGTGGAAGGCTTATATTTAGCCTCGGCATAATTTCACAAGCCCTGAATTCATTAGATTATTGCTGACTGTTTGAAATGCAGTGTCTTTGACCTTTAATTGTAAAAGAGAAAACATTGGTAAATGTAATCTAAAAATGTTTTACTAACATGGGCTCATTTAGTGACTGTCAGTGAGTGACATATAACAAGAGGAAAACTGCTGATGCACAATGAAGTTTCAAAATTGCACCTTGTGTATTCTACTATTCTAACTTTCAACAGTAAGTTGACACCCCGACTGAGTTCCTAAAATATATGTTTTAGTTATTTATTTTTATTACAGAGGTCTGGATGTCGGTGTCTTCATATGTAGCTACGGCCCTGCCTACCTTATTATTTCATGTGGTGTGCCAACCAAGGCATGTAATAATGTACTGTGGTGCTTGTTCCATTGTCAGCCACTAAGCGCTACAGTGGTGACAGAGGATAATATTATTAAATACGATGGGAATGAGTAGAACAGCATTTGTTTCAGTGTGATGCAGTGCACAATATGCAGCACAGTTCATTTCTATGCTGTCTATACAGTGCATTCGGAAAGTATTCAGACCCCTTGACTTATTCCACATTTTCTTACGTTACAGCCTTATTCTAAGTTTGATTAAATCGTTTTTTTCCCTCAATCTACACACAATACCCCATAATGGCAAAAACAGGTTTTTAGACGTTTTTGCAAATGTATTAAAAATAAACAACTGAAATATCACATTTACATAAGTATTCGGACCCTTTACTCAGTACTTTCTTGAAGCACCTTTGGCAGCGATTACAGCATTGAGTCTTTTTGGGTACGACGCTACAAGCTCCCGAGTGGCGCAGCGGTCTAAGGAACTGCATCTCAGTGCTTGAGGCAGCACTACAGACCCCCTGGTTCGATTCCAGGCTGTATCACAACCGGCCGTGATTGGGAGTGCCATATGGCGGAGCAAATTGGCCCAGTGTCGTCCGGGTTTGGCCGGTGTAGGCCGTCATTGTAAATAAGAATTTGTTCTCAACTGACTTGCCTAGTTAAATAAAGGTTAAATAAAAAAACAGCTTGGCACACCTGTATTTGGGGAGTTTCTCCCATTCTTCTCCGCAGATCCTCTCAAGCTCTGCCAGGTTGGATGGGGAGCGCCGCTGCACAGCTATTATCAGGTCTCTCCAGAGATATTTGATCGGGTTCAAGTCCAGGCTCTGGCTGGGCCACTCAAGGACATTCAGAGACATGTCCCGAAGCCACTCCTGCATTGTCTTGGCTGTGTGCTTAGGGTCATTGTCCTGTTGGAAGGTGAACCTTCTCCCCAGTCTGAGGTCCTGAGCGCTCTGGAGCAGGTTTTTATCAAGGATCTCTCTGTACTTTGCTCCGTTCATCTTTCCCTCGATCCTGACTAGTCTCCCAGTCC
Organism: Coregonus lavaretus; assembly: GCF_964263955.1. Lineage (NCBI taxonomy): Eukaryota > Metazoa > Chordata > Actinopteri > Salmoniformes > Salmonidae > Coregonus > Coregonus lavaretus. The sequence goes on along the minus strand of NC_140009.1, from coordinate 44,035,669 downwards.
CTGCCGCTGAAAAACATCCCCACAGCATGATGCTGCCACCACCATTCTTCACCGTAGGGATGGTGCCAGATTTCCTCCAGACGTGACTCTTGGCATTCAGGCCAAAGTGTTCAATCTTGGTTTCACAAGACCAGATAATCTTGTTTCTAATGGTCTGAGAGTCCAATAGGTGCCTTTTGGCAAACTCCAAGCGGGCTGTCATGCCTTTTACTGAGGAGTGGCTTCCGTCTGGCCACTCTACCATAGAGGCCTGATTGGTGGAGTGCTGCAGAGATGGTTGTCCTTCTGGAAGGTTCTCCCAGCTCCACAGAGGAACTCTTGAGCTCTGTCAGTGACAATCGGGTTCTTGGTCACCTCCCTGACCAAGTTCCTTCTCCCCCGATTGCTCAGTTTGGCCGGGCGGCCAGCTCTAGGAAGAGTCTTGGTGGTTCCAAACTTCTTCCATTTTAAGAATGATGGAGGCCACTGTGTTCTTAGGGACCTTTAATGCTGCAGAAATGTGTTGGTACACTTCCCCAGATCTGTGCCTCGACACAATCCTGTCTCGGAGCTCTACGGACAATTCCTTCGACCTCATGGCTTGGTTTTTGCTCTGACATGCACTGTGTGACCTTATATAGACCTTTCCAAATCATGTCCAATCAATTGAATTTACCACAGGTGGACTCGGATCAAGTTGTAGAAACATCTCAAGGATGATCAATGGGAACAGGATGCACCGGAGCTCAATTTAGTCTCATAGCAAAGGGTCTGAATACTTATGTAAATAAGGTAATTATATATTTTTGCAAACATTTCTAAAAACCTGATTTGCTTTGTCATTATGGGGTATTGTGTGTAGATCGATGAGGAAAATGTGTCTATAAAAAATATTTTCTCAAGCAAAAGTTGCGGCAGTCTGCACATTTGGAAGTTGGTTTCGTGTTAATAGCTTAAGTCATTTAAGCGCTAGAACAAGCGGAATAAATCTAATATTAATAATAACTAAATGGTAACATTACAAGTGAAGTTGTAGGGCTTGCTAAAGTGCTTTACAATTATTTTTTTGTGGTAGTAGAAGACGTTTAAAACATTTTACTTAAACATATTATTTTATAATGTAGTCATTTTAAATGCCCATCCCTGGTCAGTAGTTTCGGTCAGTAGTTGTGTGGGTCAGTAGTATGGTTGTGGTCAGTAGTTGTGGTTGTGGTCAGTAGTTGTAGTTGTGGTCAGTAGGTGTGTGGTTAGGTAGTTGTGGTCAATAATTGTGGTCAGAATCTGTGTAAAGAGAATCAATGTGCTTAATATTAGGAAAGTTGAGAAATAAATATAGTAGCCTATAGAAAGCTGATGGGATCCTCCTCTTTAAAAAAAAAGGCCATAACTCTGTTTTTTCACGCAATTGCATAACCTATAGAAATGAGCTCATGGGCTTTCATGACTTGTGACTGCAGGTGTGGCGGTAATATGGTCACTGTAACAGCCCTACCCCCTACCCTCTGTAGCGCCTTGTGGTGGTATGACGCACAGTTGCCATACCAAGCAGTGATGCAACCAGTCAGGATGCTCTTGATGGTGCACCTGTAGAACTGTTTGAGGTCCCATGCCAAATCTTTTCAGTTTCCTGAGGGGGAATAGACGTTGTCATGCCCTCTTTACAACTGTCTTGGTGTTTGGCCCATGATAGGTCCTTATTGATGTGGACACCAAGGAACTTGAAGCTCTCGACCCGCTCTACTATAGCCCCGTCGATGTGAATGGGGGCGGGATCGGCCCTCCGTTTCCTGCAGTCCACGATCAGCTCCTTTGTCTTGCTCACGTTGAAGGAGAGGTTGTTGTCCTAGCACCACACTGCAAGTTCTCTGACCTCCACCCTATAGGCTGTCTCATCGTCGTCGGTGATTAGACCTACCACAGTCGTGTCGACGGCAAACTTAATGATGGTGTTGGAGTCATGCATGGCCTCGCAGTCGTGGGTGAACAGGGAGTACAGGAGGGGACTAAGCACGCACCCCGAGGTGCCCTCATGTTGAGGGTTAGTGTGGCGATATAAGAGAACGGAGTTGAGGGTTCCTCCAATAACTTTAGCAAGAGACGACTCGTGTTGACATTATAAGAATTTGCTTTTAATATACTTTAAAATAATGTAGAACATTAGTTAGCATAGATAATGACCCTACAGTACTTTTCTATTTGCAAAAGGTAACTAGCTAACTACCTACCTAGCTAGTGCTGTAGCTATATGCTATCCCTTGTCATGATCAATGGTTATTTATTGAATGTTGGCTATCCAAGTTAGCTGGCTAGCTAAGCTAATATGCCAATATAACCTGGTACTAACTAGCTATGTTTCATTTAAACATCCTCCAACAACACATCTCTAGCTTGCTTATGATTCATTCCCGCTATTGGGCTGACACTGGCTCGAGCTGCAGCCTCACTTAACGTTAGCCTGAATAGCATAATAGCTTGCTAGCTATTATAGCTAAATGTCTTTGCCAATAGTTTTGAATACCTAAAATGGACGAGATACTCACTGCCATAGTTGTGGCAGTGCTTTTCTATCTGTCGAGTGAAGAGGAGACGACAGCTAGGAGGGCAGCTAGACAGTGACAGCGGGAGGAGGCACTGAGAGCTGCTGTCCTGGTGCTGTTTGTCAGTGTAGGTATCTCTTGTGGGTCTTCCAAATGACTACAGGTGATCAGTTGTAGTTGGATATATTATGTGAAATACTAGATTATCATGGAGACATGATTTGATAAGATCAAATAATAACCCTTAACGCCCCTCCAAGACTGATACCAATCAGGCCCCCCGAGGACAAGAGTATAAGAATAAACTCATTAATCATACTGAATCCTGATAAATAATGAACTAGTCAGCACAATTTATGCTGAGACATTCATATCTGTTCTATACAATACAACTTGTGTCCTAAACATGAATAACATTTTCTCCATTGTCTTTCATTTGTTTCCTGCATACATGATTGTACAGGTGGCCCAAGGTCCTTCCCCTCTGAACTTTCCCTAAACCAGGAGGTGGAGGGGAGGGACCTTACATATTTTCTGATACATTCTGGGAGAATCACAAACATCAATTGGATTCCCTTGTTTCCTTACATCCTCTCTCCTCGCCTCTTTCTCAAACCTATTGGAGGAGAATGTCAGACCTTCTTATCCAATGGGTTTTGAGAAAGAGGATGCGAGGAATCAAGGAGATGCAATTGAGATTCTCCCATAGGAAGCAAGAAGAGGGACTGCGAAGAAACTGGGAAATACGGTTGAGAATGAGCCCCTGAGTTGTGTTTAGTGGGGCACAACGCTGCATCATGAACAGGTATGAGTGTCTCATAGAATTGGGATAGTGTCAGCTTCATTTATTCTTGCTCTGAAAAACAGCACCCCACAATCTTCACAGACAAGTGCAGCCCATCACCTGTATTGAGGGAGTAAGAACAGAGGGAAGAGATATATCTCCACCGTATTTCCCCAATTCCTCGCATCCTCTCTCCTTATGTAAATATTACATTTACATAAGTATTCAGACCCTTTACTCAGTACTTTATTGAAGAACCTTTGGCAGCGATTACAGCCTCGAGCCTTCTTGGGCATGATGCCTTCTTGGGTACGTTCATCTTTCCCTCGATCCTGACTAGTCTCCCAGTCCCTGCCGCTGAAAAACATCCCCACCGCATGATGCTGCCACCACCATGCTTCATCGTAGGGATGGTGCTCCTAGCGGGCTGTCATGTGCCTTTTACTGAGGAGTGGCTTCCGTCTGGCCACTCTACCATAAAGTCTGTGTTCTTGGGGACCTTCAATGCTGCAGAAAGTTTTTTTTTTTTTTTTTGCCTGGGCAGCAGGCACCTTCCCTCCCAGTTGGAAGTGTCATAATACATAATCAACATGAACACCATCCAACAGTATTGTATATCTGGACGTGATTGACTCATTGATAACATGTCAGAAACATTTCCCTCAGATGGTTAATTTGAATGTGTTAGCTAGCTAGTTTCATTCACTCCCATCCATTCTGCGCCAACTTAAAGATTGCTGTACACCAGTGGAACCCATCCAACTTGAAGTCATACCACAGATTCTCAATTGGATTGAGGTCTGGGCTTTGACTAGGCCATTCCAAGACATTTAAATGTTTCCCCTTAAACCACTCAAGAGCGCTTTAGCAGTATGCTTAGGGTCATTGTCCTGCTGGAAGGTGAACCTCCGTCCCAGTCTCAAATCTCTGGAAGACTGAAATAGGTTTCCCTCAAGAATTTCCCTGTATTTAGCGCCATCCATCATTCCTTCAATTCTGACCAGTTTCTCAGTCCATGCCGATGAAAAACATCCCCACAGCATGATGCTGCCACCACCATGCTTCACTGTGGGGATGGTGTTCTTGGGGTGATGAGAGGTGTTGGATTTGCGCCAGACATAGCGTTTTCCTTGATGGCCAAAAAGCTCAATTTTAGTCTCATCTGACCAGAGTACTTCTTCCATATGTTTGGGGAGTCTCCCACATGCCTATTGGCAAACACCAAACGTGTTTGCTTATTTTTTTCTTTAAGCAATGGCTTTTTTCTGGCCACTCTTCCTTAAAGCCAAGCTCTGTGGAGTGTACGGCTTAAAGTGGTCCTATGGACAGATACTCCAATCTCCGCTGTAGAGCTTTGCAGCTCCTTCAGGGTTATCTTTGGTCTCTTTGTTGCCTCTCTGATTAATGCCCTCCTTGCCTGGTCAGTGAGTTTTGGTGGGCGGCCCTCTCTTGGCAAGTTTGTTGTGGTGCCATATTCTTTCCATTTCATAATAATGGATTTAATGGTGCTCCGTGGGATGTTCAAAGTTTCAGATATTTTTTTATAACCCAACCCTGATCTGTACTTCTCCACAACTTTGTCCCTGACCTGATTGGAGAGCTCCTTGGTCTACATGGTGCCGCTTGCTTGGTGGTGCCCCTTGCTTAGTGGTGTTGCAGACTATGGGGCCTTTCAGAACAGGTTTATATATAGTGAGAGCATGTGACAGATGATGTGACACAGGTGGACTTTATTTAACAAATATGTGACTTCTGAAGGTAATTGGCACAAGATCTTATTTAGAGGCTTCAGAGCAAATTGGGTGAATACATATCCACGCACCACTTATCCATTATTTATTTTTTCGAATTTTTTGAAAAAGGTTATTTTCATTTCACTTCACCAATTTGGATTTTTTTGTGTATGTCCATTACATGAAATCCAAGTAGAGATCCATTTAAATTACAGGTTGTAATGCAACAAAATAGAAAAAACGGCAACGGGGATGAATACTTTTGCATCCTTAATCAACAACTGCTTTCTAATTACTGGTCATCAGTATCTTTAAAGATCCCAGTGTCCCTGTATATAGCCTCGCTATCGTTATTTTTACTGCTGCTCTTTAATTATTCGTTACTTTTATTTTGTATTTTATATTGTATTTTTTGTGATTTACAAAACAAACCTTTTATTTTTGGGGGTATTCTTTCTTAAAACTGCATTGTTGGTTAAGGGCTTGTAAGTAAGCATTTCATTGTAAGGTCTACACCTGTTGTATTCGTCGCCTGTGACAAATACAATTTGATTTGATTTGTCAATCAGGGGCGCAACTTTGGTTTTAGAAGTGGGGGGGGGGTTGGGGGTCCTCCCCCAGAATTATTTTGGGCATCTAAAACTAATTTCCTGCATTTCTAGACTATCCAACATGAGCCATGGCCCTTCTAACTGTCTCTATTTAGACCCCAAAAAAGTAAGCAAAAATGCCCACAGTCTTCAAGCTAGGTCAGAGATCATTATTACATATGTTTAAGTGATTGATAAGACTGAACTAGATCAAAGGTAATTAAATAATAAATATTGTGTTGCACCTTTAACCAATAAACTAACAAATGAAAACAAAGACTTTTGATTGTCTTTAAGGCATCCTCTATTTCAAATTTCAGCCCGAGCTGCCTGCACGGCCGACGCCCACCAGTCTAGTCAATAACTAAACTCTCTACCAACACAATTTCCTTCCAAGGGTAAGGTTTGGAAACAAAAAAAACAAAAAAAACCTTAACCTTAGTCTTGTAATAAATAAAATAAAATAAAATGATACATAACTTCACATTTTTGCCATCCATTGTGAAAGGATAACTAACCTTCCAATTAATGGCAATGCATTTCTTAGCCGCTATAAATGCTTGTTTTCACAGTTTCTTCTGATAAGTCTCCAGTATCAATATTTTCAAGCAAACAAAAACAGGGAGAAGAGAGAATCTGTAGACATGCACTTTGCCAGAATTCAGCCAGCTTTCACAAGACCATAACATCTGCAAATATGTCCCCGTTTGTGTTTTACACCTCCAGCAGAGGAATGACATTTCTGAGTGCATTATATTCAGTTTCACTTGCATATAATACAGTGGGGAAAAAAAGTATTTAGTCAGCCACCAATTGTGCAAGTTCTCCCACTTAAAAATATGAGAGAGGCCTGTAATTTTCATCATAGGTACACGTCAACTATGACAGACAAAATCACATTGTAGGATTTTTAATGAATTTATTTGCAAATTATGGTGGAAAATAAGTATTTGGTCAATAACAAAAGTTTCTCAATACTTTGTTATATACCCTTTGTTGGCAATGACACAGGTCAAACGTTTTCTGTAAGTCTTCACAAGGTTTTCACACACTGTTGCTGGTATTTTGGCCCATTCCTCCATGCAGATCTCCTCTAGAGCAGTGATGTTTTGGGGCTGTCGCTGGGCAACACAGACTTTCAACTCCCTCCAAAGATTTTCTATGGGGTTGAGATCTGGAGACTGGCTAGGCCACTCCAGGACCTTGAAATGCTTCTTACGAAGCCACTCCTTCGTTGCCCGGGTGGTGTGTTTGGGATCATTGTCATTGTCATTTAGAATGTTGAGGAAATCCAATGCAAGGGGATGGAGGACAAAAAGGACAAATAGTTTAATATTCAAAAAAAGTATAAAAGATATCAAAAAGTTGTATACAAGCAACTCAAGCGAGACCAGTCTGCACATTTTAAAGTTTGAATGGTGTAAGATGAGTAGCGTGCTGAAGAAGAAGAAGGGTTTAAAGTCAGGACTTTTGCTTTGCAAGTCACACCTAATAATAATAATAATAATAATAATAAGTACTGAATGTCAAAGATTTAGAATGGGACATTTGCTTCTCAAGTCCCATTAATAATAAGAAGGTATGTCAAAGATTTAGAATGGGATGTTTGCTTCGCAAGTCCCATTAATAAGAAGTATGTCGAAGACTTAGAATGGGGACTCTTGCTTCGCAAGCCCCATTAATGAAAAGTCAGAAGTATGATGAAGATTAAAAGTTTGGACTTTTGCTTTGCAAGTCCTATCTAATAGTAATAATATGAGTATGTAAGAAATCTAGAGTTGTGCATTGCTTTACATGCACACCTAATAAGAAGTATGTCGAAGATTTATGTGAGGGCTCTTGCTTTGTGTGATGAGGTGTTGTTGAAGAAGTCAGGTGGAGGAGGGTAAATCACAGAATAACAGGCTTTAATCCGCAAAATACAGGTTTACGCAGAAATGCGTCAAACACACTCCTGGGCACAAAACAGGCGCACTGGAAAATACAAGGCACACGGGAAAATACTCTCGTCAATACACGAGCTCCACCGAGCTTCACAAACCTCCACAATAAACAATCACCCACACAGACAAGGAAACAGAGGGAACACTTATACCATGACTAATGAGGGAATAAGGACCAGGTGTGTGTGATTGAAGACAAGACAAATGGAGTGATGATAAATGGATCGGCAGTAGCTAGTAAGCCGGTGACGGCAAACGCCAAAACCTGCCTGAACAAGGAGGGGAGGCAGCCTCGGCGGAAATCGTGACACTTTGCAAGCCCGACAATAATATAAGTATGTAAGAAATTGAGAGTTGTGCATTGCTCTGCATGCACACCTAATGATCCACTTTTTAAAAAGCGATTTTCAAACATGCTCAAAGCGCTACTTAATCAATCATAATGTCAATCCACAAAAACATATTCTGCTCTTCTAATGCACTTGGCATATGAGTTGCTGCAAAAGCTCTCAGCCTTAGCTGTAGTTTAGCTGTGTAGGTCCCTTGGAAGGGCCTACTGAGGCCAGGATTCAATCTTGATCACGCTTTGTCGGCTATGCACCATTTAAAGCTCATTTCCGATTGAGACGACATTTGAAGCTTTTACAGTGAATGCGGTCTCTGCAAATGCGGGACATTGCTTTTAAAAGGTGCATAGCTGACAAAGCGTGCTCAGATTGAAGGCTGCATGGCAAGGAGAGATGTGATATGAAGAGTGGGATTTATTGATATTTTGCTTATGTGACCTGCTATTTCCTCTGTACAGTCGTTGTGTGCAACACAAAGCTAACCCCCCCCCACCCCCCCCCCCCTACACACCCCACACACACTTGCAGTTAGCAATGAACTGAAAATACCTTGGCGGGAAGGAGCTGATATCAGCATGAAAACGTCACAGCCTGATGACGGGATGCGAGTCAATACCTGGAGATGTTTATGTCGAGACACTTGAGAGATCGACACACTTATTAACCTTCTAATTGTTTTCTCCTTGGTTTCATTTCAACCAATGGGATTTGGAGACCCTGGCTGTGCAGGTCACATAGGGTTTGGTCATACTTGGGAAGAACCAAGTTTGCTGGAGAGTTTCATAGATTTCCTCTGTTCGTGTTTTGAATGAATATGAGTGTTGTCTCACTTTGAGCAAATGCCACATTTGTTTCCTCTGCAATAATATCAGGGAATGGAAGACATTCAGTCAAATAAGTTGCTTTACTAGCTAATTATATCCCTGTATGTCTGCAGCAGCATTTCCTTGCTCTTTTTAAAGGTAGACTCAGCAAAATGGCATCATCACACAGAGCGGGGAAACTTCCAACTTACAGATATCAACAATGACGACATATATGAATCAGTCAAAGACTGCAACTATTAGCTCCTTCCAAAGGTAGGGCGCAAAAGACAATAGACTGTCTTGACAGATTTTAATGTTAATGTTGATAGTCGCCCGGTTGTGTATGACAATGTCATACTGCTGAGTGTACCTTTCAGTTGCTGCAGATGTTTGAAGTACTGGGAGGGCATTAAATGCTATGTGATAGTAAACTCATGTTATGTTTCACAGGGGCTATGAAGATGACCAACCGGGCGGTGCTCTCGTATGTCCCCTTCTCTCTGAAAAACAGACAAATCAAATTTTATTTGTCACATACACGTGTTTAGCAGATGTTATAGCGGGTGTAGCGAAATGCTTGACAGTGCAGTGATATCTAACAATTACACAACATATCCCCAATACACACAAAAAAGTAAGGAATGGGATTTACAGGATGCTCTCAATTGTGCATCTGTAAAAGTTTGTGAGGGTTGTAGGTGATAAGCCAAATTTCTTCAGCCTCCTGAGGTTGAAGAGGCGCTGTTCTTCACCACACTGTCTGCGTGGGTGGACCATTTCAGGTTGTCGGTGATGTGTACGCCAAGGAACTTGAAGCTTTCCACCTTCTCCACTGTGGTCCCGTCGATGTGGATAGGGGGGTGCACCCTCTGCTGTTTCCTGAAGTCCACGATCATCTCCTTTGTTTTGTTGATGAAACAAGGTCACAGAGGTGCTTCCCATCAAGGTAGGTCAATGCACAGAGAAGGATGTAGTTGACACTAATCTAAGGTCAGTTTTGTACAGTATTTCCCTTGCATGATGGTTAACGTGCATGTGTCCATTCTAGTATACCAGCTCAGAGCGGGAGGAAGTGGGGAAGAAGCGCTACGAAGCTCAGAAAATGGAGAGACTACAGACGAGGGAGAGAAACGGAGAGCTGCTGACGCCTATGTCTGCCCCAGGTAAACACCTCTGCTCTGACCCCGATCTCTGACATCTGTCCTCTAGGACTTGATGGGATTGAACTCTATACAGTCTAAACCTATAGGGTTGGACATTTACCATAATGGAAAAGATAGGGCCTGTATCCAACTCTGTCTAAACTAGAGAAGTAACATAAATATCACCCATTTGGAGCAAGTCTGTTTCCTGTAAAATTGCTGTGTTTGAGAAGCGTGTTTGAATTCCCCCTATTTAAAAAAAAATATATTAAATAAATGAATAGGAAAGTATGATGGCTCAATTGGTTTGGCCATAGTGCTTGATCGTCACTAGTTACCACAGTCATAATGTCATAAACCCCGCCTATTTAGACAATTTATCTTCTTTAAAAATCGTATTTTAAACGTAACCTCAACCACACTGCTAACCTTATGGCTAACCATAACCTTAATATAAGACCAAAGAGCAAATTTTTGTTTTTAGAAATGTTTACGATATTGCCAATTTTGACTTTGTGGCTGTGGTAACTGGTGGAAACCATGGTGCTTCTGCCTCTCTGTTGGCACAAGGTAGTTAGCAATTGTGCTGAATTGTTTTATGTAGGCACCAGAAAGTATTAATTTAATCTCACAAATCACTCTTACCCTAGTAAAGTAAGTAAATATCAGTTAAAGTGCCAGTTGAAACTAATGTTTCAATGGTATAAGTTCGGTACTGCGTGTATTATTGATGAATAGGTGATCCGACAGTAAAATAGTTCATATAATCGCATGTCTTTTTTTTGTCTCCACCTAACTTTGATTTTCTTGATTCATTTTACCTGCTGCACAGACAGAACAACAAAAGGTATGTCTGTATGGATTTTCAAAAGGTTGCATGCATGTCAGCACAGAGAAATTGGGATGGATGGATGGAATTTTTTCATCCTTGAACACTTCGCAAAGTATTCCTGGTTATGCCCTGATTATTTTAGTAACACCGAGGCCATTTAACTGTCTCAATACTAATATTTCAGCCTAGTTTTTTTCTGTGCGTGCATTCGTGTGTGTGCGTGTGTGGCAGAGCCCTACGCGGTTGGCTTTAGCCAGTCCAGTCTGATGTCTGATCCGTCTGGTGGGACCTTCAGAGACTGCACGCTGCACGGCTTTGTACATGGAGGTGAGTCAAGCTGCTCCGTCACTTCTGCTGTGTGTGTGTGTGTGTGTGTGTGTGTGTCACATTCAGCAGAGGTTTAGATGGTTTGTAAATTCCAGATAGAGAGGAAGGACGAGAGACAGAGAGGCAGCAGCATCCAACCTGGATGTCTTATGTAAACATGACAGTGGCAGCATCCCCAGCAGTGTGCTCTGCATAGAGTCATTAATGAGCCACTTCATGTGAGCGAGGAGGGAAGAGTGAAAAGGGCACAAACTTCGTTCTAAACGGCTACCGCCGCTTGTTTCCCATTTGCCTCTTAATTAGACACATTCCTCTCTATCCTTTTCCCTGTTCCCTTGTCACTTTCTCTCCTCCTTCCTGTATTTTTCTTGTTACCCCTGTAGGAGTGTTAGAACAAGCAATCAATGCAAGGGGATACAGAAATGAAATATTGTAGCAAAACAACCAAAGCAAACTGTATATAAAGTGCATTTAAAGTTTGATTTGATTTGGGACTGTTCTTTAACTTTTTTTTTTTTTTTCTTGTTTCTTGGCAATTTCTCGCATGGAATAGCCTTCATTTCTCAGAACAAGAATAGACTGACGAGTATCAGAAGAAAGTTCTTTGTTTCTGGCCATTTTGAGCCTGTAATCGAACCCACAATTGCTGATGCTCCAGATACTCAACTAGTCTCAAGAAGGTCAGTTTCATTGCTTCTTTAATCAGAACAACAGTTTTCAGCTGTGCTAACATAATTGCAAAAAGGTTTTCTAATGATCAATTAGCCTTTTAAAATGATCAACTTGGATTAGCAAACACAACGTGCCATTGGAACACAGGACTGATGGTTGCTGATTGTCACGTTCGTTGAATGATGGGTCAGACCAAGGCGCAGCGTGATATGCGTACATGTTTATTTAAACTGTTAAACACCAAAACAAAACAACAAAGGAAACAAAACGTGAAGTCCAAGGTAGAACACACAACATACCTTACAAGGAACAAGATCCCACAACCCACTAGTGCCAACAGGCTGCCTAAGTATGATCCCCAATCAGAGACAACGAGCGACAGCTGCCTCTGATTGGGAACCACACCGGCCAACATAGAACTACACATACTAGAATAACACCCATAGAACATACACAACAAAGAATATACACACCCTGACTCAACATATAAGAGTCCCCTGAGTCAGGGCGTGACAGTACCCCCCCCCCCCCCCCCCCCCCCCCCCAAAGGTGCGGACTCCGACCGCACAACATAACCATAACAGGGTAAGGGGCCGGGTGGGCATTCCGCCTCGGAGGCGGATCCGGCTCGGGGCGTGACGACCTCTCACTCTCCGCCTCCCTTTTGCGCCCCTGGTCTGGTTTGGACCTCGGCGCGCTACTTCCCCTCTCCTTCCTCCCACGATATGCCAGGCGCTGTCTTGACCCTGGTATGGGAGACCCCGAACCTGGAGAGGGGCTGACTTCATGGTCTGGACTGGAGCCGCTGACCGGAGCTGGACTAGGCACCGGTGGAGCGGACTGCTCTGGCTCCGGAGTGGAGCCGCTGACCGGAGCTGGATCACGCACCGGTGGAGCGGACTGCACTGGCTCCGGAGTGGAGCCGCTGACCGGAGCTGGACTGGACCCCGGTGGAGCGGACTGCTCTGGCTCCGGAGTGGAGCAGCTGACCGGAGCTGGATCAGGCACCGGTGGAGCGGACTGCTCTGGCTCCGGAGTGGAACAGCTGACCGGAACTGGATCAGGCACCGGTGGAGCGGACTGCTCTGGCTCCGGAGTGGAGCAGCTGACCGGTGCCAGACCAGGCACAGGTGGAACGGGCACGGGCCGTACCGGACTGGACAAACGCACCACTGGTCTGGTGCGAGGAGCCGGAACAGGCCGGGCTGGACTGGCGACGCGCACCACTGGCTTGGTGCGAGGAGCAGGAACAGGCCGGGCCGGGCTGGCGACGCGCACCACTGGCTTGGTGCGAGGAGCAGGAACAGGCCGGGCCGGGCTGGCGACGCGCACCACTGCCTTGGTGCGAGGAGCAGGAACAGGCCGGGCCGGACTGTGGAGGCGGACTGGAGGTCTGGAGCGGAGAGCTGGCACAACCCGTCCTGGCTGGATGCCTACTTCCGCACAGTATGTGTGAGGCATCAGCACAGGACGCACTGGGCTGTGCACGCGCACTGGCGATACAGTTCGTAGCTCCGCATAACACGGAGCTTGCCCAGTCACACGCCTCTTCGCATGAGTACGGGGAGTTGGCTCTGACTAACCCTAGGCTCCGCCAACCACCCCGTGTGCCCCCCAAAGAACATTTTCTTGGGGCTGCTTCTCGGGCTTCCTCCTCGACCGGCCTCTTCCGTGTTGCCATTGCTCCTCTCCTGCCTGGGCATCTACCTTAGCCCATGGTCCTTTCCCCGCAAATATCTCTTCCCATGACCACAATTTGCCCACCTGTGACATGGCTACTCGCTCCACCTGGGCACGCTGCTTGGTCATCGTTTGGTGGGATCTTCTGTCACGTTCGTTGAATGATGGGTCAGACCAAGGCGCAGCGTGATATGCGTACATGTTTATTTACACTGAATAAACACACGACAAAACAACAAACAAACGAAACGTGAAGTCCAAGGTAGAACATACAACATACCTTACAAGGAACAAGATCCCACAACCCACTAGTGCCAACAGGCTGTTTAAGTATGATCCCCAATCAGAGACAACGAGCGACAGCTGCCTCTGATTGGGAACCCACCGGCCAACATAGAACTACACATACTAGAATAACACCCATACAACATACACAACAAAGAATATACACACCCTGACTCAACATATAAGAGTCCCCTGAGTCAGGGCGTGACAGCTGATAATGGGCCCCTGTACACCTATGCAGATATTCCATTAACAATCAGCCGTTTCCAGCTACAATAGCCAGTTACAACATTAACGATGTCAACACTGTATTTCTGATCAATTTGATGTTATTTTAATGGACAAAAAAAATGCTTTTCTTTCGAAAACAAGGACATTTCTAATTGACCCCAAACTTTTGAATGGTAGTGTGTATGTATGTATGTATGTATGTACAGTGGGGAAAAAAAGTATTTAGTCAGCCACCAATTGTGCAAGTTCTCCCACTTAAAAAGATGAGAGAGGCCTGTAATTTTCATCATAGGTACACGTCAACTATGACAGACAAAATGAGAAAAAAAAAATCCAGAAAATCACTTTGTAGGATTTTTAATGAATTTATTTGCAAATTATGGTGGAAAATAAGTATTTGGTCAATAACAAAAGTTTCTCAATACTTTGTTATATACCCTTTGTTGGCAATGACACAGGTCAAACGTTTTCTGTAAGTCTTCACAAGGTTTTCACACACTGTTGCTGGTATTTTGGCCCATTCCTCCATGCAGATCTCCTCTAGAGCAGTGATGTTTTGGGGCTGTCGCTGGGCAACACGGACTTTCAACTCCCTCCAAAGATTTTCTATGGGGTTGAGATCTGGAGACTGGCTAGGCCACTACAGGACCTTGAAATGCTTCTTACGAAGCCACTCCTTCGTTGCCCGGGCGGTGTGTTTGGGATCATTGTCATGCTGAAAGACCCAGCCACGTTTCATCTTCAATGCCCTTGCTGATGGAAGGAGATTTTCACTAAAAATCTCACGATACATGGCCCCATTCATTCTTTCCTTTACACGGATCAGTCGTCCTGGTCCCTTTGCAGAAAAACAGACCCAAAGCATGATGTTTCCACCCCCATGCTTCACAGTAGGTATGGTGTTCTTTGGATGCAACTCAGCATTCTTTGTCCTCCAAACACGACGAGTTGAGTTTTTACCAAAAAGTTATATTTTGGTTTCATCTGACCATATGACATTCTCCCAATCCTCTTCTGGATCATCCAAATGCACGGGCCTGGACATGTACTGGCTTAAGCAGGGGGACACGTCTGGCACTGCAGGATTTGAGTCCCTGGCGGCGTAGTGTGTTACTGATGGTAGGCTTTGTTACTTTGGTCCCAGCTCTCTGCAGGTCATTCACTATGTCCCCCCGTGTGGTTCTGGGATTTTTGCTCACCGTTCTTGTGATCATTTTGACCCCACGGGGTGAGATCTTGCGTGGAGCCCCAGATCGAGGGAGAATATCAGTGGTCTTGTATGTCTTCCATTTCCTAATAATTGCTCCCACAGTTGATTTCTTCAAACCAAGCTGCTTACCTATTGCAGATTCAGTCTTCCCAGCCTGGTGCAGGTCTACAATTTTGTTTCTGGTGTCCTTTGACAGCTCTTTGGTCTTGGCCATAGTGAAGTTTGGAGTGTGACTGTTTGAGGTTGTGGACAGGTGTCTTTTATACTGATAACAAGTTCAAACAGGTGCCATTAATACAGGTAACGAGTGGAGGACAGAGGAGCCTCTTAAAGAAGAAGTTACAGGTCTGTGAGAGCCAGAAATCTTGCTTGTTTGTAGGTGACCAAATACTTATTTTCCACCATAATTTGCAAATAAATTCATTAAAAATCCTACAATGTGATTTTCAGGATTTTTTTTCTGAATTTGTCTGTCATAGTTGACGTGTACCTATGATGAAAATTACAGGCCTCTCTCATCTTTTTAAGTGGGAGAACTTGCACAATTGGTGGCTGACTAAATACTTTTTTCCCCCACTGTATGTATGTATGTATGTATGTATGTATGTATGTATGTATGTATGTATGTATGTATGTATGTATGTATGTATGTATGTATGTATGTATGTATGTATGTATGTATGTATGTATGTATTTATGTATAAACAGTTGAAGTCGGAAGTTTACATACACTTAGGTTGGAGTCATTAAAACTCATTTTTCAACCACTCCACACATTTCTTGTTAACAAACTATCATTTTGGCAAGTCGGTTAGGACATCTACTTTGTGAATGACACAAGTAATTTTCCAACAATTGTTTACAGACAGATTATTTCACTTATAATTCACTGTATTACAATTCCAGTGGGTCAGAGGTTTACTTGACTGTGCTTTTAAACAGCTTTGAAAATTCCCGAAAATGATGTCATGGCTTTAGAAGCTTCTGATAGGCTAATTGAAATCATTTGAGTCAATTGGAGGTGTACCTGTGGATGTATTTCAAGGCCTACCTTCAGACTCAGTGCCTCTTTGCTTGACATCATGGGAAAATCAAAAGAAATCAGCCAAGACCTCAGAAAAAAAATTGTAGACCTCCACAAGTCTGGTTCATCCTTGGGAGCAATTTCCAAACGCCTGAAGGTACCACGTTAATCTGTACAAAAAATAATACGCAAGTATAAACACCATGGGACCACGCAGCCGTCATATCGCTCAGGAAGGAGACAGGTTCTGTCTCCTAGAGATGAATGTACTTTGGTGCAAAGGACCTTGTGAAGATGCTGGAGGAAACAGGTACAAATGTATCTATATCCACAGTAAAACAAGTCCTATATCGACATAACCTGAAAGGCCGCTCAGCAAGGAAGAAGCCACTGCTCCAAAACCGCCATAAAAAAACCAGACTACGGTTTGCAACTGCACATGGGGACAAAGATCATACTTTTTGGAGAAATTTCCTCTGGTCTGATGAAACAAGAATGGAACTGTTTGGCCATAATGACCATCGTTATGTTTGGAGGAAAAAGGGGAAGTCTTGCAAGCCGAAGAACACCATCCCAACCATGAAGCACGGGGGTGGCAGCATCATGCTGTGGGAGTGCTTTGCTGCAGGAGGGACTGGTGCACTTCACAAAATATATGGCATCATGAGGAAGAAAAATTATGTGGATATATTGAAGCAACATCTCAAGACATCAGTCAGGAAGTTAAAGGTTGGTCGCAAATGGGTCTTCCAAATGGACAATGACCCCAAGCATGCTTCCAAAGTTGTGGTAAAATGGCTTAAGGACAACAAAGTCAAGGTATTGGAGTGGCCATCACAATGCCCTGACCTCAATCATATAGAAAAAGTGTGGGCAGAACTGAAAGGCGTGTGCGAGCAAGGAGGCCTACAAACCTGACTCAGTAACACCAGCTCTGTCAGGAGGAATGTGCCAAAATTCACCCAATTTATTGTGGGAAGCATGTGGATGGCTACCCGAAATGTTTGACCCAAGTTAAACAATTTAAAGGCAATGCTACCAAATACTAATTGAGTGTATGTAAACTTCTGACCCACTGGGAATGTGATGAAAGAAATAAAAGCTTAAATAAATCATTCTCTCTACTATTATTCTGACATTTCACATTCTTAAAATAACGTGGTGATCCTACCTGACCTAAGAGAGGGAGTTTTTACTAGGATTAAATGTCAGGAATTGTGAAAAACTGAGTTTAAATGTATTTGGCTAAGGTGTATGTAAACTTCTGACTTCAACTGTATGTATGTGTGTATGTATGTATATGTGTGTATATGTGGTCCTCTGTATCTCAGCTGGTAGAGCATGGCGCTTGTAACGCCAAGGTAGTGGGTTCGATCCCCGGGACTACCCATACACAAAAAAAATGTATGCACGCATGACTGTAAGTCGCTTTGGATAAAAGCGTCTGCTAAATGGCATGTTATTATTATATGTGTATATGTGTATATGTATGTGTGTGTATATGTATGTGTGAAAAAAAAAAATACATATGTGTGTGTGTGTGTGTGTGCATGTGTGTGTGTATATATATATATATATATATACTCTTTGCATTCTCTCAATCAGCTTCATGAGGTAACCTGGAATTAATTTCAATTAACAGGTGTGCCTTAAAAGTTAATTTGTTGAATTTATGTAAAAAATAGCTCAAAAAAGCAAAGAGAAACGACAGTCCATCATTACTTTAAGACATGAAGGTCAGTCAATACGGAACTTTTCAAGAACTTTGAACGTCTCTTCAAGTGCAGTCGCAAAAACCATCAAGTGGTATGATGAATCTGGCTCTCATGAGGACCGCCACAGGAATGGAAGACCCAGAGTTACCTCTGCTCCAGAGGATAAGTTCATTAGAGTTACCAGCCTCAGAAATTGCAGCCCAAATAAATGTTTCACAGAGTTCAAGTAACAGACACATCTCAACATCAACTGTTCAGAGGGGACTGTGTGAATCAGGCCATCATTGTCGAATTGCTGCAAAGAAACCACTGCTAAAGGACACCAATAAGAAGAAGAGACCTGCTTGGGCCAAGAAACACGAGCAATGGACATTAGACCGGTGGAAATGTGTCCTTTGGTCTGAAGTCCATATTTGAGATTTTTGGTTCAAACCGGCGTGTCTTTGTGAGACGCGGTGTTGGTGAACGGATGATCTCCGCATGTGTAGTTCCCACCGTAAAGCATGGAAGAGGATGTGTTATGCTGTGGGGGTGCTTTGTTGGTGACACTGTCTGTGATTTATTTAGAATTCAAGGCACACTTCACCAGCATGGCTACCACAGCATTCTGCAGCAATACGCCATCCCATCTGGTTTGGTTTTAGTGGGACTATCATTTGTTTTTCAACAGGACAATGACCCAACACACCTCCAGGCTGTGTAATGGTTATTTTACCAAGAAGGAGAGTGATGGAGTGCTGCATCAGATGACCTGGCCTCCACAATTGACTGGTACTGTAAATGGAATAGAGCTAAGCACAGGCAACATTTTAGAGGAAACCCTGGTTCAGTCTGCTTTCCAACAAACACTGGGAGACAAATTCACCTTTCAGCAGGACAATAACCAAAAAAACACAAGGCCAAATATACACTGGAGTTTCTTACCAAGACGACATCTATGGCAAGACTTGAAAATGGCTGTCTAGCAATGATCAACAACCAACTTGACAGAGCTTGAATACTTTTTTAAAGAAAATGTGCAAATATTGTGCAATTCAGGTGTGCAAAGTTCTTAGACCTACCCAGAAAGACTCTGTAATCGCTGCCAAAGGTGATTCTAACATGTATTGACTCAGGGGTGTGAATACTTATGTAAATTATATATTTCTGTATTTCATTTTCAATGAATTAGCAAACATTTCCTAAAACAAGTTTTCACTTTGTCATTATGGGGTATTGTGTGTAGATGGGTGAGATTTTTATTTATTTAATCCATTTGGAATTCAGGCTGTAACACAAAATGTGGAATAAATCAAGGGGTATGACTACTTTCTGAAGGGTGTGTGTGTGTGTGTGTGTGTGTGTGCGTGCGTGTGTTTTTGTCTATTTGCTGAAGCATTTAGTTGCTTTCTGAACAAACAAAAAAACTCCTCAAAATCCCTACTAAACAAAACATTAAAGACACAGTATTTACATTAACTATCTACAAAATTCATGATTTTGATTGCACAGCATGTTTAATGACCTATATAATGACTCAGGAGATGAGTCCAAGGCAGATGAATCACCATTCATTTGAGTGGAAGTGAGTAGATGGATGGGAAGCACAAGGCTCTCAGGCAGTAAGAGGGGTCCATCCATGAAAGAGTGGAGTCTAGACTTCAGGGGTCCTTCAAACTAGGCCAGCCCAGGGAGCTGTGACTGTTTTCCCCTCACAGTTAAAATGGATGTCACAGTTTACATGGTCAAGGACAAGTGCCTCATCAAAAGGCCTTTCTGAGTAGGCTGACGCTGCCACTAGACTAGAGGTCTAGATGCTGATCTTGCCTTTTCTCTCACCTAATGGTTGAAGTTAGGAATTGGGGAGCGGAAGCTGATCCTAGATCTGTGGCTAAAAGCCGTTTTGTGGTCAATTAGACATCTGCAGTGGCCATACAGTATTTACAGCGATGCGGAGCATTCATACTTATTTTGCTTCGTGGAGTTGTGGTACGCTTCCAATAAATTGGTCTGCACCGCACCACTCGTAGGGATTCAGAGCTAATCTCTATAGCCATCCAGCTAATTACGAGCAACTGTCTAAACGAAAAGACAAAACTTACCTCTTCGGAGATGTTAGATTCCGTTTTCCAGTGCTTGACATAGGAGCTCAGACAAGATAACATGAAGTAAAAATGTTGCACCGTTTTCCCACCTGCATCTCCATCCCAAATCTCCCCATTGCCCCCCAGCAAAATTAGCCCACATTTAGGCTATTGTTTATGTGTGCGTTTCACATTATGTTGAGTATAATGCTTGTATGGATGTCAACCCCAATACATGTTCATGTCATCGTCATCAATCAACTGCATTACAGTTTAAAACGACTGACTACCACCACCTATTTCTGTATGCTAGCTATGCTACCAGTTTATACGAACGTGTTAGCATTTAGCAGTCACTTTTTCTTAACCTGAAAAGGGGCAACTTCTAAATGTTATGCAGCGAAAACAGCCAGATATATCCAAATCAGATTTTAGTAACCACATTGTGGGCCTGTTACAATACATAAATCATGATGGATTTGACAAATATCCACTTTGTTAGATCAGATTTGTTGAATTTGTGCCAATCCAGCATCCTTCTATCCCCCACAATCTGCATTCCATTGACCTCTTTACTGCATCTATCACCCCATTACCTCCCCGATCTCTTTCCAGGAGTTCAAACACATTTTTGTGTCTTTGAAATGTAGCCAGTTTCGCCAGTATGCCATTCACTCCCCGCTCATAGAATTAAAAGGGATGGCCTGGTGTAAATAAGGTCAACATGTCCTCTAGCTCATGTTCAGACCAATCCAATGCTTTTAAATCATTGTCTACTCTGCTAGTGTGAGAGGAAAGAATGCAGGAGAAGGAAGAGGCTTGGAAGTTTTTTATGAAAGAAAGAGGAGATCTCTGCCTGTCACCCATCATTCATTCTCTCTTTCTGATCCAGAATCTCTCTCTCTCTCTCTCTCTCTCTCTCTCTCTCTCTCTCTCTCTCTCTCTCTCTCTCTCTCTCTCTCTCTCTCTCGCTCTCTCTCTCTCTCCTTGTGTTGTTAGGAAGCTTTCCACTTGTTTCCATGGAAACCGGCTTCAAACCCATGGCAGTCTGATTAAAACTTCTGAATTCGTTGACATGTTGTAGCATTCATCACTCAGATGCTGTCTAACGGTGCCACGGTTTGTGTGTGTGTGCATATCAAGCAATTCAATTCTGTTTCAATTCAAGTTGATACAGAAACTGTTGTAGCAAAACAACTTATTTGACCTGACGCATCATCAACATGGCAGGCACGAACACAGACAGACAGACAGACACACACACACACACACACACACACACACACACAAACTTCAAGTGTAAATCAACTTAATACCAGTCTTGGCTTGTCTTGAGGGCTAGACAGTGCTGTCTGTTACGGTGTATATAAACGTGTCTTTTACATGTTACGAATGTAAATAACATATTTATTTAAATTTTTTGTCAAATCACTTACACTGATATCCAAGCCTTGTTTGTCCCTCCTTTTTGCTCTCCTTATCCACCTGAAACTTCAAAGCTTCAAACTTCAAACTTCAATTTCTAGAATCGTGACAGTTTCCCTGCCAGCCCTTGAGCAGCCAAAACAATTTTTATGGTAACCATGACAGCGCCCACTTGCTATTTGTCCTCAGTACAATTACATTAAAGTGCTACGAATACGTTTTTAATGCAGGATCTCTGCCAAGTTTAGGCCTGGAAACAGCTGCAAACACTAAAACTGCATACAAATATACATCAAATATGTGGCTTTTCAGGACGGGACCTGTTTCTATGGTAACACCTCATTAGGAGGCGGGTTGAGCCATTTTATTATAGCGTTAGTGATTATAGCACTCATTGTAGAGAGAACGAGAAAGACAGGGAAGGAGAGGGAGAAAGAAGGAAGTGTAGTGTTTTTTTTTGTGTGTTTTCTTTTACTGGGTTCCTCTGGGATACGCTTTCTAATTGCTCGTTTTTTTTTTTACATTGTGGAGTAAGCTCTCTCTCTCCCTCCCTCCGTCCCCCAGTGAACAGGGAGACATAGAGCACCACGTCACTCTTTGAATGTGCAATATTGTCCCACTATTGCCCACTTCAACCTTCTACAGTTCAATGAGGGGAAGGAGTTTGCATGGTGTTAACACCCCACTGTATCCTGTCCATATTACGAATAAACTCTGATTTGATTTGTTGTTGGATTTTCAGGTTTAGCTGCCAATGTTTCGTTGGATGACTTTATGTCAAATAAATTAGTCTCAGAATTAATTAAAGCATAGCTGGAGCGATGCCCACTTTTAAAAGGCTTCAGGAAAACTCTGATATACCTAGTAGAGCGCTGATTACAGCAGGAAGGGGCATTGGGGGTCATTCCAAATGGAGGCCAGTCGTATTTCAACAAGCTCCCTATTTCAACAAGCTCCCTCCCCTCTCTTGTCTTTTGCCAAAATGTAGAAATATACAGTCGAGACACTGACCTCTTACATATTCCCTCCCCTTGCACTTTAGTGCCTTGTTGCAAACAGGATGCATGTTTTGGAATATTTTTATTCTGTACAGGCTTCCTACTTTTCACTCTGTCAATTAGGTTTGTATTGTGTAGTAACTACAATGATGTTGATCCATCCTCAGTTTTCTCCTATCACAGCCATTAAACTCTAACTGTTTGGCCTCATGGTGAAATTGTCAGAACGCTGCGTGTGGATGTGGTGCAGGGAATCAAGCGCAGGAACAAGGGTGTTCGTCAACAGACTTTAGTAATCCAAAAACAGGTGCATTGCCAACCCAACCGGGAGGCAAGAACAAATTACGCACACAAACAACAGTGCGCAAAAACAAGAAAAGGCGCACGCAGTGCGGACTCTCGATACTAACAACACGAGAGAGGAAACTCCTCAATAGCAACAGCTGACAATAATAATCACACATAACACCTGACCCAACACACGATAACCAAATAGGAAACAAAATCAAACACCAACAAGGGACAGGTGTACAAACAGACAAAACCAAACAAACATGAAACATCGAACGGTGGTAGCTAGTACTCCGGGGACGACGACCGCCGAAGCCTGCCCGAACAAGGAGAAGGAGCAGCCTCGGCCGAAACCGTGACAGAAATCCCAGAGTGGTTTCCTTTTCTCTCCGGCAACTGAGTTTGGAAGGACGCCTGTATCTGCTCAAAGGGATATTCAATGTCTGCTTTTTATATTTTGACCCACATACCAATAGGTGCCCTTCTTTGCGCGGCATTGGAAAACGTCCCTTGCATTTGTGGTTGAATCTGTGTTGGAAATGCACTGCTTGACTGAGGGACCTTACAGATAATTGTATGTGTGGGGTACAGTGATGATGTAGTAATAAAACAATTATGTTAAACACTGTTATTGCACACAGAGTGAGTCCATGCAACAAATCTTTACTCCTGAACGTATTTAAGCTTGCCATAACAAAGGGGTTGAATACTTATTGCCTCAAGACATTTCAGCTTTTAGTTTTTTAATTCATTTGTACACATTTTGAGAAACATTTCCACTTTGACATTATGGGGTATTGTGTGTAGGCCAGTGAATCTCAATTTAATCCATTTTAAATTCAGGCTGTAACACAAACAAATGTGGAAAAAGTCAAAGGGTGTGAATACTTTCTGAAGGCACTGTACAGTACAACCTCTCCCATCTCTTTCTTTCTTTCTCTCTCTCTCTCTCTCTCTCTCTCTCTCTCTCTCTCTCTCTCTCTCTCTCTCTCTCTCTCTCACTTTTCCATAGAGATGCCACCACTGACTTTGAGGCTCCAAATCAATATCAGAGATCATGCATTAGATTAGAGTGGACTGAAACAAATGCATTTGTTCCATTTTCTTACTCGGCACAATGCCAGTCTTAGATTTTGTCATTACTAGTGCCTCCTCCTCATGAGATGGCTAACTGTCGATACATTGTGAGGAAGGGGAAAGAAATGATTCATAGTCTGAAAAGTACAGTGGGGAGAACAAGTATTTGATACACTGCCGATTTTGCAGGTTTTCCTACTTACAAAGCATGTAGAGGTCTGTAATTTTTATCATAGGTACACTTCGAATGTGAGAGACGGAATCTAAAACAAAAATCCGGAAAATCACATTGTATGATTTTTAAGTAATTAATTTGCATTTTATTGCATGACATAAGTATTTGATACATCAGAAAAGCAGAACTTAATATTTGGTACAGAAACCTTTGTTTGCAATTACAGAGATCATACGTTTCCTGTAGGTCTTGACCAGGTTTGCACACACTGCAGCAGGGATTTTGGCCCACTCCTTCATACAGACCAGATCCTTCAGGTTTCGGGGCTGTCGCTGGGCAATACAGACTTTCAGCTCCTTCCAAAGATTTTCTATTGGGTTCAGGTCTGGAGACTGGCTAGGCCACTCCAGGACCTTGAGATGCTTCTTACGGAGCCACTCCTTAGTTGCCCTGGCTGTGTGTTTCGGGTCGTTGTCATGCTGGAAGACCCAGCCACGACCCATCTTCAATGCTCTTACTGAGGGAAGGAGGTTGTTGGCAAAGATCTCGTGATACATGGCCCCATCCATCCTCCCCTCAATACGGTGCAGTCGTCCTTTCCCCTTTGCAGAAAAGCATCCCCAAAGAATGATGTTTCCACCTCCATGCTTCACGGTTGGGATGGTGTTCTTGGGGTTGTATTCATCCTTCTTCTTCCTCCAAACACGGCGAGTGGTTTAGACCAAAAAGCTCTATTTTTGTCTCATCAGACCACATGACCTTCTCCCATTCCTCCTCTTGATCATCTAGATGGTAATTGGCAAACTTCAGACGGGCCTGGACATGCGCTGGCTTGAGCAGGGGGACCTTGCGTGCACTACAGGATTTTAATCCATGATGGCATAGTGTGTTACTAATGGTTTTCTTTGAGACTGTGGTCCCAGCACTCTTCAGGTCATTGACCAGGTCCTGCCGTGTAGTTCTGGGCTGATCCCTCACCTTCCTCATGATCATTGATGCCCCACGAGGTGAGATCTTGCATGGAGCCCCAGACCGAGGGTGATTGACCGTCATCTTGAACTTCTTCCATTTTCTAATAATTGCGCCAACAGTTGTTGCCTTCTCACCAAGCTGCTTGCCTATTGTCCTGTAGCCCATCCCAGCCTTGTGCAGGTCTACAATTTTATCCCTTACACAGCTCTCTGGTCTTGGCCATTGTGGAGAGGTTGGAATTTGTTTGATTGAATGTGTGGACAGGTGTCTTTTATACAGGTAACGAGTTCAAACAGGTGCAGTTATTACAGGTAATGAGTGGAGAACAGGAGGGCTTCTTAAAGAAAAACTAACAGGTCTGTGAGAGCCGGAATTCTTACTGGTTGGTAGGTGATCAAATACTTATGTCATGCAATAAAATGCAAATTAATTACTTAAAAATCATACAATGTGATTTTCTGGATTTTTGTTTTAGATTCCGTCTCTCACAGTTTAAGTGTACCTATGACATGCTTTGTAAGTAGGAAAACCTGCAAAATCAGCAGTGTATCAAATACTTGTTCTCCCCACTGTAGGTCATGTTCTCATCAATGCAGACACTGATCAATGCAGAATATTAACTACATTTTTATTGATATACTGTGGGAGAACTTATATTGGAGGAGAGATTTGATTTAGTGATAACATAGGAGTCACATGCTAGCTGGTCTTCCCAGGTGGGACAATGAAACTGATGGACGAAGTGGCTGGAATCGTGGCATTCCGACATTGCAAGACCAACATAGTCACCACCTCTGTGGATGCCATCAACTTCCATCGCAAGATCATGAAAGGTAAGGAAATGTTCAACTCTGATGTCCATAAGGGTGTCCCTCAGAGCTTAGTCCTTGGTCCTCTCCAATTTACTATAAGTAATGTAGAACAAAATGTGTCAATTACAAAATAATATATGTATGTATTTGTATAATTACCGGTAATTCTTTACAGATTTATATTTCTACCTTTTTATTTTTTGGTTCATTCCAAAAAAAAATTGATACTCATTCTAATAACTTGATCACTGAATAACAGAGTCAATTACAAACGGTGCTAATAGCTATGGGCATTAGCCATGCTAATTAGAATTATTAGCATGGCTGCTGTGGTGCAACAGTACTGCTGCTTTCATGATGCTCCTTCTAGTGTTAACCTGTTAACTGAACACACCATTACCTGAGTGCGTCAAATCCAACTGCCTATATTTTTTACCTTAGACAAGCAGCATGTTGCGTGTAGATTAGCTAACCTGTGTCACATTTAAGTTAATCAAGACCCAGACACTTTTGATGTACAGCATATCTGGAAAAAATATGGTATTTTACCTCATTTGTCATTTGTACGTTTCCTGGCTGGGCAGTTGTTCCTTATTGCGCTAGTGAGAGGATATGAATCATTGATGACACTCCATTACCTCCTCCTTCCCTCCTGTTCCCTTGACTGGTTGTCGCTGCAGTGAGTCATTTATTCTCTGCTTGAGCCACAATCCTCTCAGATTAGTGAGCGCAATAGGAGCTTTCCCACAGAATGTTGACGTACTGTAGATCTTTGGTGAAGGCCATTATGATTAAATCCGACAGAGGGACACATCAATTTCTGAAAAATGTACATTCCATCTGCATAATTTGAGTGAGAAACTGTCATTCTGTGACATCGTTGACCCTTATGCCATGTCACAATCTTGGCTCAGCAGAAATTACCCATGAAACTTCAGACCTACCTCAGTCCATCTGTGTGACATGAACTTGACAGAGCTTTTACAATTTGTGAATATTTTATAAACAGTGTTTGACTCTAAAGTCATAAAACCATTGTCAGTGTTATCATTCCAGGGTGTTATTGGTTGTTTAGTTTCCCATGCTCATGATTTTCAAGACAGTTTGTTCTCAAGCAAACTGATGTCCTGGATGGAGGGAGTTGACACTTGCATCTGTGGCAAGTAGCCTACCAGCCCTTAGATTTGCTTCTATCTAAGCAGTTGTCTTCATTTCTTGCCATAATTGGGGAAACTGTACCCTTACAGTGAAGGTAGCAGTTTGAGGCTTAGCAGTGAGCACTAAAGTTATTGTGTGATATTATCCAGATACACAGTGCTGTATTTGTGCCAGTGATGCCAGTGTTATAATTGTCATCGAGCATGGTGTTCCCATCCCTCGGTGTAGGGATCAGTAGCAAACAGCCACAGAGGTAGGAGGTCTGTTAGCATTAAGAGAGTGTAGTCGAAATAGTGCCTCTGCATCTCATCCATTAACAGTGGACAGACTCACTTAGACCTCACAGATAGACTCCCCAGACAAAAACATAATCAATACTGTCACTAAGTCACCTGCCTCTGCAGCGTCCTGTGTAGGCCTATGGGTTCAGACCGTGTGATCACTGTTGAATGTTATGCAACCGTTTGTCTTTTCAGAGAACATTGACAATACGAGAGTCAAACAGGATGCTAGTGCATCAGGAATGTGTAGTTACTCAGCACTGAAGGCTGGTATTCTCTTCAACCTGTCAACCACACAAGGTTGGGGGGTGTTTCTGTGTATTGGTGATGATTGAAAAGATTGTAAACAGCATGCTCAGAAAGTGGCAGCTTTCAGACTGATTGGTTTATGAGTTGTGGGTGGTCCCATTGACATCTAACACATCTCCCCTTGGCCTACTCTCTGCACGCACACAATTCATTCTGTGTTCTCTGTGTTTATACAGGACTTTGACTTCTGGTTCTGTCGGTTAGGTGGCCTGTATAGCATGTGCTGCTAACCACTAACTACTGTGACTTCTATTGCGAAACTGTGGAATGTTTTCTGACCTCAGAACGGCACTGAACTCTGCTACAAAAACACCATAATACTCAATGTTTTTATTTATTTATTATTTTGTAAAAAAAAAAAAGGGGGTAGATCACTTTAATATTGCAGATTGTAACTTCCATCAATGTAATTGTCTGCATCATTTTTTAAAAACATTTTAGTTATTTAGCAGACACTCTTATCCAGAGCAACTTATAGTTAGTGAGTGCATACATTTTCATACTGGCCCCCCGTGGGAATCAAACCCACAACCCTGGCGTTGCAAACGCCATGCTCTACCAGCTGAGCTACACCAACTGAGCTACCAACTGCATCACTTCCAATCCCCCATATATTTTTTTGCGCAAATATATACAGTGAGGGAAAAAAGTATTTGATCCCCTGCTGATTTTGTACGTTTGCCCCCTGACAAAGAAATGATCAGTCTATAATTTTAGTGGTAGGTTTATTTGAACAGTGAGAGACAGAATAACAACAAGAAAATCCAGAAAAACGCATGTCAAAAATGTTATAAATTGATTTGTATTTTAATGAGGGAAATAAGTATTTGACCTCCTCTCAATCAGAAAGATTTCTGGCTCCCAGGTGTCTTTTATAGAGGTAAGGAGCTGAGATTAGGAGCACACTCTTAAAGGGAGTGCTCCTAATCTCAGCTTGTTACCTGTATAAAAGACACCTGTCCACAGAAGCAATCAATCAATCAGATTCCAAACTCTCCACCATGGCCAAGACCAAAGAGCTCTCCAAGGATGTCAGGGACAAGATTGTAGACCTACACGAGGCTGGAATGGGCTACAAGACCATCGCAGAGCATCTTGGTGAGAAAGTGACAACAGATGGTGCGATTATTCGCAAATGGAAGAAACACAAAAGAACTGTCAATCTCCCTCGGCCTGGGGCTCCATGCAAGATCTCACCTCGTGGAGTTGCAATGATCATGAGAACGGTGAGGAATCAGACCCGAACTACATGGGAGGATCTTGTCAATGATCTCAAGGCAGCTGGGACCATAGTCACCAAGAAAACAATTGGTAACACACTACGCCGTGAAGGACTGAAATCATGCAGCACCCGCAAGGTCCCCCTGCTCAAGAAAGCACATATACAGGCCCATCTGAAGTTTGCCAATGAACAACTGAATGATTCAGAGGAAAACTGGGTGAAAGTGTTGTGGTCAGATGAGACCAAAATCGAGCTCTTTGGCATCAACTCAACTCGCCGTGTTTGGAGGAGGAGGAATGCTGCCTATGACCCCAAGAACACCATCCCCACCATCAAACATGGAGGTGGAAACATTATGCTTTGGGGGTGTTTTTCTGCTAAGGGGACAGGACAAGTTCACCGCCTCAAAGGGACGATGGACGGGGCCATGTACCGTCAAATCTTGGGTGAGAATCTCCTTCCCTCAGCCAGGGCATTGAAAATGGGTCGTGGATGGGTATTCCAGCATGACAATGACCCAAAACACAAGGCAAAAACGAGTTGCTCAAGAAGAAGCACATTAAGGTCCTGGAGTGGCCTAGCCAGTCTTCAGACCTTAATCCCATAGAAAATCTGTGGAGGGAGCTGAAGGTTCGAGTTGCCAAACATCAGCCTCGAAACCTTAATGACTTGGAGAAGATCTGCAAAGAGGAGTGGAACAAAATCCCTCCTGAGATGTGTGCAAACCTGGTGGCCAACTACAAGAAACGTCTGACCTCTGTGATTGCCAACGAGGGTTTTGCCACCAAGTACTAAGTCATGTTTTGCAGAGGGGTCAAATACTTATTTCCCTCATTAAAATGCAAATCAATTTCTAACATTTTTGACATGCGTTTTTCTGGATTTTTTTGTTGTTATTCTGTCTCTCACTGTTCAAATAAACCTACCATTAAAATTATAGACTGATCATGTCTTTGTCAGTGGGCAAACTTACAAAATCCGCAGGGGATCAAACACTTTTCCCCCTCACTTTGTGTGTGTATATATATATATATATATATATATATATATATATATATATATATATATATATATGCGCAAAAAAAGTCGGAAGTTTACATACACCTTAGCCAAATACATTTAAACTCAGTTTTTCACAATTCCTGACATTTAATCCTAGTAAAAATTCCCTGATCTTAGGTCAGTTAGGATCACCACTTGTGAAATGTCAGAATAATAGTAGAAAGAATGGTTTATTTAAGCTTTTATTTCTTTCATCACATTCCCAGTGGGTCAGAAGTTTACTCAATTAGTATTTGGTAGCATTGCCTTTAAATTGTTTAACTTTGGTCAAACGTTTTAGGTAGCCTTCCACAAGCTTCCCACAATAAGTTGGGTGAATTTGGGGCCATTCCTCCTGACAGAGCTGGTGTAACTGAGTCAGGTTTGTAGGCCTCCTTGCTCGCACACGCTTTTTCAGTTTTGCACACACATTTTCTATAGGATTGAGGTCTGGGCTTTGTGATGGCCACTCCAATACCTTGGCTTTGTTGTCCTTAAGCCATTTTGACACAACTTTGGAAGTATGCTTGGGGTCATTGTCCATCTGGAAGACCCATTTGCGACCAAGCTTTAACTTCCTGACTGATGTCTTGAGATGATGCTTCAATATATCCACATAATTTTCCTTCCTCATGATGCCATCTATTTTGTGAAGTGCACCAGTCCCTCCTGCAACAAAGCACCCAAACAGCATGATGCTGCCATCCCCGTTCTTCACGGTTGGGATGGTGTTCTTCGGCTTGCAAGCATCCCCCTTTTCCCTCCAAACATAACGATGGTGATTATGGCCAAACAGTTTTATTTTTGTTTCATCAGACCAGAGGACATTTCTCCAAAAAGTACCATCTTTGTCCACATGTGCAGTTGCAAACCGTAATCTGGCTTTTTTATGGCAGTTTTGGAGCAGTGGCTTCTTCCTTGCTGAGAGGCCTTTCAGGTTATGTCGATATAGGACTCGTTTTACTGTGGATATAGATACTTTTGTACCTGTTTCCTCCAGAATCTTCACAAGGTCCTTTGCTGTTGTTCTGGGATTGATTTGCACTTTTCGCACCAAAGTACGTTCATCTCTAGGAGACAGAACGCGTCTCCTTCCTGAGCGGTATGACGGCTGCGTGGTCCCATGGTGTTTATACTTGCGTACTAGTGTTTGTACAGATGAACGTGGTACCTTCAGGCGTTTGGAAATTGCTCCCAAGGATGAACCAGCCTTTTGGAGGTCTACAATTTTCTTTCTGAGGTCTTGGCTGATTTCTTTTCATTTTCCCATGATGTCAAGCAAAGAGGCACTGAGTTTGAAGGTAGGCCTTGAAATACATCCACAGGTACACCTCCAATTGACTCAAATGATGTAAATTAGCCTATCAGAAGCTTCTAAAACCATTTTCCAAGCTGTTTAAAGGCACAGTCAACTTAGGGTATGTAAACTTCTGACCCACTGGAATTGTGATACAGTGAATTATAAGTGAAATAATCTGTCTTTAAACAATTGTTTGAGAAATTACTTGTGTCATGCACAAAGTAGATGTCCTAACCGACTTGCCAAAACTATAGTTTGTTAACAAGACATGTGCGGAGTGGTTGAAAACCGAGTTTTAATGCTCCAACCTAAAATTCCGACTTCAACTGTGTTAGGGATTTTATTTCTATGTTAGACACAACAGCAGGGTTGGAGTCAAGTCAGTTTGGAATTCGGTCTGTTCAGGATGTGAATTGAAATGTAATTCATTAATTGAAATATCCATGGGCTAAGGTTTTGTTTATGGGCGGTCAGGATAATTTCACCCAAGTACTGCTAACTAAATATGTATTGTTTTGTATATGTGACCAATTCGGTTTAGCACACCAACTGAAGACTTTCCGCCAACAAGTCCAGGGCCTGTATTCATAAAGTCTCACAGTAGATGTGCTGATTTAGGATCAGGTGCCCCCCTATTCCTTGTAATCTTATTCATTCTGATCTAAAAGACAAAACTGATAATAAATCAGCACTCCTATTTCAGACGCTTTATACAGGCCCAGTAAAGTGTGGCAGTATCTAAGGAACTAAAAACATGGTGGGGTATATTGGTTTGTCCTGTGTTATTTATTTGAAAATAGGCTGGAATGGAACATTTGCAAGATGAAAGGCTTGCAAGTTCATTTTGATAAAAGCAAAGTGTGGAAATGAATTGATGTGGCAGTGTGTGGCGCATGTCTTAGAGCACTGTAGGTAATACAGAGCTTACCCCTGACACACACACGCACCTATCCTCACCTACTCTGCTCTGCTTCATTCTCGGTCTTGCTTTTACTGCCATGCCAAGGGGCTTATACTACCACCAGCATAAACTCCACCCTTTTGGAAAGGATCCCCACCTAGTTTACACAGACTGCATCTCTACAGCCCAGACACTTCCTAACCATATCACAGAGATAGAACGGTGAACCTGCCTTTAGTCTCCCATCAGTAAGCACACCTTTCCATTTCAGCTACGTTTCCATTTCAGATGCCGACAATCAGCTATGTTTCCATTTCAGACACTAATTTCAGACAGTATTACAGACCCTGATCATAAGGCCTTTGTTTTCAGGGAGACCGAACGGTGGTTTTGAACATTATTGTAATTTCTGCTGCGCCATTGCTTGAAAAATAATGTTTTTAAAAACATCCATCTCTTTTAATAATTAATTTGGCACTTTATACATCCGTAACCCATCCGTAACCCATCCGTAACTCATCCGTAACCCATCCGTAACCCACTGATCTGAACATTTATATTCCTAGCAATCCCACTGAGCCTTAGAGGCTGGCATCACATGCAAGAGGAAAGGTGTAACGTGTATCATCACAATCAACACCACAACTGATTTTAAATTAATTTAAATAGAAATTCTTAAAATCATATGGGCAATTTTTGGTTGATCTGCTTTCTCCTTTAATACGTTTTTTTTGTTTGCTACGTTTTTGATATCATAATGGATTTGGCAAATATTATCCCCCAAAAAATTATAACTGAAAAAACTAAATTGTGTGTGTGTGTGTGTGTGTGTGTGTGTGTGTGCACACGTGCCTGTGTGTGTACTTACTCAGGGCACTGAACCATGTGCAATTTTAAGGGGCAGTACAATATTTTAAACAAATTTGAAAATTATTCTAATGCCCTTTTTTGTGTAAGAGCTGATGGATTATAATTTGTTTTCAGCCTGTTCAGGTGGGATGGAGTTCTAGTTGCATAGAGCAGGGTTTCCCAAACTCGGTCCTCGGGACCCCAAGGGGTGCACGTTTTGGTTTTTGCCCTACCACTACACAGCTAATTCAAATAATCAACTAATCATCAAGCTTTGATCATTTGAATCAGCTGTGTAGTGTTAGGGCAAAAACCAAAGGTGCACCCCTTGGGGTCCCGAGGACCAAGTTTGGGAAACATTGGCATAGAGGAATGGAGAGGGGTATGAAAAAATGAAAATAATAATAATGTATACACTAACTGTAAGTCGCTCTGGATAAGAGCGTCTGCTAAATGACTAAAATGTAAAATGTAAAATGAGGATAGTCACAGCTTTCTGTGAGTGTATATCATTTATTTTTTTGTAGGACATTATATTTACTGACATCAAACATGTCTTTATGAAAAAGTATAAACACAAAACGACAGCCTCTGCATGACATCAGCAACCCAGTGCTCCAAATAGCAGACTTTCTGTCAGTAGCTGAGTGTAGATGCGGTGAGGAAATCAAGCGCAGGAAACACGGGCGTTCGTCAACAGACTTTAGTTAACAAAATGCAGCACCAAACAGGCGAACAGCCAACCCAACCGGGAGGCAAAATACAAATTACGCACAACACACACAGTGCGTAAAATGAAGATAGCGCACACAATGCGGACTCTCGGAAAATAACAAACACGAGAGTAATACAAAAAGAGCAACAGCTTGACAATAAACAATACCACATAACACCTGCCCCCACACACGAAAACTAAATAGGCAACCAAATCAAACACTAACAAGGGACAGGTGTACAAACAGACAAAACCAAACAAACATGAAACATCGAACGGTGGCATCTAGTACTCCGGGGACGACGACCGCCGAAGCCTGCCCGAACAAGGAGGAGGAGCAGCCTCGGCCGAAACCGTGACAGTACCCCCCCCTTGACGCGCGGCTCCAGCCGTGCGCCGATCCCGGCCTCGGGGACGACCAGGACGACGCGGAGCAGGGCGCGTAGGATGACCCCGATGGAACTCGGTCAGCAGGGACAGGTCTAATATGTCCCTCCTCGGCACCCAGCACCGCTCCTCCGGGCCGTACCCCACCCACTCCACGAGATATTGGAGACCCCCCATCCGGCGTCTCGAATCAAGGATGGACCTCACAGTGTACGCCGGAGCCCCCTCGATGTCCAACGGGGGCGGAGGAGTCTCTTCTATCTCATAGTCCTGGAGTGGACCAGCTACCACCGGCCTGAGGAGAGACACATGGAACGAGGGGTTAATATTCCTGTAATCAATAGGCAGTTCTAACCTGTAACACACCTCGTTCAACCTCCTCAGGACTTTGAATGGCCCCACAAACCGCCGACCCAGCTTCCGGCAGGGCAGGCGGAGGGGCAGGTTTCTGGTCGAGAGCCAGACTCGATCTCCAGGTGTGTACACAGGCCCCTCACTGCGGTGGAGATCGGCGCTCGTCTTATGCCGACGGATGGCCCGCTGCAGATGAACGTGGGCAGCGTTCCATGTCTCCTCCGAGCGCCGCACCCACTCATCCACCGCAGGGGCCTCGATCTGGCTCTCGTGCCAAGGTGCCAGAACCGGCTGGTACCCTAACACACACTGGAAAGGGGTTAGTTGGGTGGAGGAGTGGCGGAACGTATCTCGCCCACTCCTCCGGCCGGCCCTGGCAATAAGACCTCAGAAACCTACCCACATCCTGGTTGACACGTTCAACCTGCCCATTACTCTCCGGGTGGTAACCCGAGGTAAGGCTCACCGAAACCCCCAACCGTTCCATAAACGCTCTCCACACTCTGGAGGTGAACTGGGGGCCTCGATCAGACACTATATCCTCGGGTACCCCGTAATGCCGGAAGACATGGGTAAACAGAGCCTCAGCGGTCTGTAGGGCAGTAGGGAGACCCGGCATGGGAAGGAGACGACAGGCCTTCGAGAACCGATCCACAACGACCAGGATGGTAGTATTCCCCTGTGAGGGGGGAAGGTCTGTAACAAAATCCACGAGAGGTGGGACCAGGGTCGTTGTGGAACGGGCAGGGGTTGTAGCTTACCCCTGGGCAAATGTCTGGGCGCCTTACACTGGGCACACACCGAACAGGAGGAGACATAAATCCTCACATCCCTGGCTAACGTTGGCCACCAGTACTTAGTGCTAAGGCAGTGAACTGTCCGGCCGATACCTGGATGTCCAGAGGAGGGGGACGTATGAGCCCAATAAATGAGGCGATCGCGTACCTCGAGCGGAACGTACGTCCGACCCACTGGACACTGTGGAGGACTTGGGTCGGTGCGTAACGCCCGCTCGATCTCTGCATCGACCTCCCATACCACCGGTGCAACCAGACAAGACTTTGGTAGTATGGGAGTGGGCTCAACGGACCTCTCCTCCGTGTCATACCGCCGAGACAGGGCATCTGCCTTCCCGTTCTGGGACCCAGGGATGTAAGTGATTTTAAACACAAACCGGGCTAGAAACATAGTCCAGCGGGCCTGGCGAGGATTCAGTCTCCTAGCTGCCCGGATGTATTCCAGGTTACGGTGGTCAGTCAAAATGAGGAAAGGGTGTTGAGCCCCCTCAAGCCAATGCCTCCACACCTTTAGGGCCTGTACCACGGCTAACAGCTCCCTGTCCCCTACGTCATAATTCCGCTCCGCCGGACTGAGCTTCTTAGAATAAAAAGCACAGGGGCGGAGTTTAGGTGGTGTGCCAGACCGTTGTGAGAGAACGGCCCCAATACCGGCCTCGGACGCGTCTACCTCTACCTGGAATGGTAAAGCGGGATCCGGATGCGCCAACACCGGCGTCGAGGTAAACAGGTCCTTCAGTCTCCCAAAAGCCCTGTCCGCCTCAGCTGACCACCGCAAGCGCACTGGACCCCCCTTCAACAGAGACGTTATGGGAGCTGCCACCTGTCCAAAACCCCGGATAAACCTCCGGTAGTAATTCGCAAAACCCAAGAACTGTTGCACCTCTTTCACAGTG
Source organism: Coregonus lavaretus (assembly GCF_964263955.1). Lineage (NCBI taxonomy): Eukaryota > Metazoa > Chordata > Actinopteri > Salmoniformes > Salmonidae > Coregonus > Coregonus lavaretus. The sequence goes on along the minus strand of NC_140009.1, from coordinate 43,999,809 downwards.
GTTGGGGTTTGCCAATTACGCACAGCTGACACCCGGTCAACCTCCATCTTCACCCCTGACGCAGACAACTGATAACCCAAAAAGGAGACCGACTTCTGAAAGAACAGACATTTCTCTGCCTTGACATATAGGTCATGCTCCAACAGCCTCCTCAACACTCGGCGCACCAGGGCTACATGCTCTGCTCGGGTAGAACTGTACACCAGAATATCGTCTATGTACACGACTACTCCCTGCCCCTGCATGTCCCAGAAAATCTCTTTGACGAAGGATTGGAAGACTGAGGGAGCATTCATTAACCCATATGGCATGACGAGATACTCGTAATGACCGGAGGTCGTGCTAAACGCTGTCTTCCATTCATCGCCCTCTCTAATGCGCACCAAGTTATATGCGCTCCTGAGATCCAATTTTGTGAAGAACTGAGCACCGTGTAATGATTCCGTCATAGTCGCAATCAGAGGAAGTGGATAGCTGTACTTCACCGTAATCTGATTGAGACCGCGGTAATCAATACACGGGCGCAGACCTCCATCCTTTTTCTTCACAAAAAAGAAGCTCGAGGAAGCGGGTGAAGTGGAGGCCCGTATGTATCCCTGTCTCAGAGACTCGGCGATGTAAGTTTCCATCGCCTTCCTCTCCTCCTGAGACAAGGGATACACATGGCTCCGCGGGAGGGCTGCTCCTAACTGGAGATCTATCGCACAATCCCCCCGTCTATGAGGCGGCAGCTGCGCCGCCCTAGTCTTACTAAACACCAGTGTCAAATCCTCATACTCGGGGGGAATATGCAGTGCAGGCATTAGATTCGGACTTTCCACCGAGGTCGCCCCTATGGAAACACCCAGACACAGCCCCTCACACTGAGCAGACCACCCTTTAAGAGCTTTCTCTCGCCACGAAATAGTAGGGTCATGGGTAATCAACCAGGGAAGCCCCAGCACCACCGGATACGCAGGAGAGTCAATCAGATAGAGCTGAATCGTCTCCTCATGACCCCCCTGCGCCTCCATCTTAAGGGGCGCTGTGACCTCCCTAATCAACCCAGATCCTAACGGACGGCTATCTAGGGCATGTACAGGGAAAGGCTTATCAACGGGAAGGAGAGGAATCCCTAATTCTACACAGAACTGGCGATCTACAAAGTTCCCAGCTGCGCCTGAATCGACTAGCGCCTTATGCTGGGAACGAGGTGCTACCTGTGGAAAACAAACAGGCAAGGTTATGTGAACGACAGAAAGCTCTGGGTAAGTAGGGCGCCTACTCACCTGGGAGGACTCCCCAATGCGTGGCCTGCCTTCACCTCCACCGGGGGACCTTCCCCAACACCTAGCCGCGGTGTGCCCTCCACGGCCACAGTTGGTGCAGGGGACGGCCCCCCTCGGGTTCCTACTCCTCCTTTCTCTAGCGCCAGCACCTCCGAGCTCCATAGGGCTCGGCTCGGAGGTGCTGGAGGGTGAAATGGGTGACCCCCATCCGGGACGTCCACGGGTGGCGAGCAGGGTGTCCAACCGAATGGCCATGTCGACTAGTTGGTCAAACGTCAACATGGTATCCCTGCACGCCAACTCTCTTTGGACGTCCTCCCGGAGGCTACAACGGAAGTGTTCTATGAGGGCCCGCTCATTCCACCCTGCATCTGCCGCTAGAGTCCGGAACTCCAGGGCAAAATCCTGTGCGCTCCTCATCCCCTGTCGGAGGAAGAACAGACACTCCCCCGCCGCCTTCCCTTCTGGTGGATGGTCGAACACGGCCCGGAAGCGGCGGGAGAACTCCGCATAGGTGATGGTAGCGGCGTCCATTCTCCTCCATTCGGCGTTGGCCCACTCCAACGCCTTGCCGGTGAGACAGGAGATGAGGGCGGAGACGCTCTCGTGTCCCGAGGGCGCCGGGTGTACGGTGGCGAGGTAGAGCTCCACCTGTAGCAGGAACCCTTGACACCTGGCAGCGGAGCCGTCGTACGCCCTCGGGAGCGAGAGCCGAATCCCACTGGGTTCCGGAATGTGGACTGGAGGACTGACCGATGGGGATGGTCCGGTAGGTGGGGGCGTGGGTACCCCGCTGCTTTCCCATCGGTGTAGAGTGTTCATCACCCGATCCAAGGCGTGACCGATCTGGTTAATCCGGTCCTCCTGTCCACGAAGACGGTCCTCCATGACCTCTGTCGGCGCGGGTGCTCCTGCTGACTCCATGATGTGATGTGGTATTCTGTCAGTAGCTGAGTGTAGATGCGGTGAGGAAATCAAGCGCAGGAAACACGGGCGTTCGTCAACAGACTTTAGTTAACAAAATGCAGCACCAAACAGGCGAACAGCCAACCCAACCGGGAGGCAAAATACAAATTACGCACAACACACACAGTGCGTAAAATGAAGATAGCGCACACAGTGCGGACTCTCGGAAAACAACAAACACGAGAGTAATACAAAAAGAGCAACAGCTTGACAATAAACAATACCACATAACACCTGCCCCCACACACGAAAACTAAATAGGCAACCAAATCAAACACTAACAAGGGACAGGTGTACAAACAGACAAAACCAAACAAACATGAAACATCGAACGGTGGCAGCTAGTACTCCGGGGACGACGACCGCCGAAGCCTGCCCGAACAAGGAGGAGGAGCAGCCTCGGCCGAAACCGTGACACTTTCTCTATTTTAACACCAATAAACCCATCCGTTTTCAAATGAATTCAGTAAATGTCAACCTAGCAAGCCAGGCAATTAAAAGCAATTTTCTAAACAATGTTTTGGTTCGTTGATAGCTAGTTAGCTAGCTGGCTAGCCAGTTAAAAAATGACAAGACTATAGCTGACGTCTTAACTTTAGCTACTTTTTATTCTTTATTACAGGAAAATAAATCCACAACAACATAATTATTTACAAGATAATGGCGAGCTTACAGAAAATGGCTTACTGTCAGTTATTCTTGTCATAAGAGGATTTGGTCTGGTTGCTGTGGTACTCCGGTAACCACAACATAGGACGTTGCGACAGTCACAGAGACTTAAACTTTTTTACAAATGAACCGGAGTACAAATGAAATGTCGATTTGACCAGCGATGCTTGTCACATTCTAATTGTCTACACACATGTCGTTACACCAAGTAAGTAAGCGGGGTAAGCTCTAGACGATCCTGTCCGCCAATCAGGGATGTGTATGTAAATATATTACAATTTTTATTGACACGCCCACATGATCAGACTGACCATTTCAATGGCAAAAGGAGGCTCAGGAAAATAAATGATAAAAAAAAGTATTAATTAGACATACAGTGACGATGTAAAAATGTATTTAAAAAGACCGCTTCGGGGGCTTTAAGTAGAAAGACTGGAGTCAACTCACTACTGAAATAACATCACAGCACAGGGTCATTCGCTCAGGGTCCCGGCTCTATAAAAATAACAGGAAAATTGGATTAACACATGTCAACGTCTCCTTCTGTAATTGCACTTGTCATGTTGTGACCGATTACACACATGTTTCAACAGTATAAATAGCATATCGACAGGCCACACCTTCTATTATTTGACTCCAGGTGCTTTTTTGCTTTCTCAAGTGAAAAATCTCTGGCATCTATTTTTAGCGTTTCCTTTTTTAGCTCAGCAGGGAGGGGGGAAAGGTGGGGGGGGATAGGCTGCCAGTGTCTGTGGATAGGCAGAGGAGAGGAGGGAGAATCAGCCTCAGCATCAGTAACCTTGAACATGATGTAAGCACAACGGGCCACAGTAAGAAAATACTGAAAATGAGTCAAAGTCCTCTGACTGCGTGTCCCTGAAGTATTTTATATCGTCTCTTGAGGGAGCCAGGAGTGGCATGGCCATTTATTAGGCTCTCTTCTCTGTACAGATGGAAGGTAAAGTAGATACTGGGCAAAGAGCAGACTGGACTAACTAGACAGACAGCTGTTTTATGTAAAATGTTGCACCTCCAAGTATGATATGTCATGTTACATTACAAATGCAATAATTGAATGGTTGTTTAAGACAGAAACTAAAGTAGGGTGGTTGGTCGAAGAGGATGGGTAGCCGTATACTGCAACCGTCTACCAATCCAAAGGTTGCGTGTTCGAGTTGCGTCGGGGACAACTAACATTTTAGCTAAGCCTTCCCTTAACCCTTTTCCTAACCTTAACTTAATTCTCCTAACCTTTGTGTTCGTTCTCCTACCCTTTAATGTAAATTCTCCTAACCTTTGTCGTTAGTTCTCCTAACCAGCAATGTAAATTGTTCTCCTAATTCTCCTTTGTTGTTATGATGCAATAAGCAGCCTGGTCTCATAAAAAAAGATGTATAATACTATACGTCCTGAAAGACGTATAATAAGTTACTTCATCCAATTCATATGATATTGTACGACCGCTAACGTAATATATCATACTAAATGGAGGGAAATAAATGTACAAACCAATCCTACGAATTGCCCTGAGGCCAGGTTGCAAAGAGATGAATAAAATATTTAAAGATTTAGAGGGAGGGGGGGAAGGAGTGGGGAGGAGAGGAGAGGGAGAGATGGGGAGAGAGCGAGAGAGATTGGGAGAGAGATAGGGAGATGGGGCAAGGGGAAGAGAAGAGTGACTTAAAAGCCCTGGGTTTTCACTCCTCTTTCTGGCTTCCTCCATCCCTCCCTGCCTCCCTCCATCCCGCTACAGAGCTGGCAGTCTCAGCTTGCCCATTTGAAACTAAAACAAGCGGGGTTGTCATGGCAACCTTCAGTAGACCACATGAAGCAGCCTGCATTTATTTTTAGATGCCTCCAATTAAAAATGATCAGCAACCGGTTAATGGCTGTGCCCATGTCAGAATTGGCACTGAGTAGCTCAATAATTGATATATGTGTGTGTGTGTGTATATATATATATGTATATATATATATATATATATATATATATATATATATATATGCAAATTAATTACTTAAACATCATACAATGTGATTTTCTGGATTTTTGTTTTAGATTCCGTCTCTCACAGTTGAAGTGTACCTATGATAAAAATTACAGACCTCTACATGCTTTGTAAGTAGGAAAACCTGCAAAATCGGCAGTGTATCAAATACTTGTTCTCCCCACTGTACTAATTCCAGGGTTTTTCTTTATTTTTTACTATTTTTTACATTGTAGTATAATAGTGAAGACATCATAACTAACTCATTGTTTCTACAGATTGAAAATAAATGTTTTTGCTAACAGTATTATTATATTATTGATCGATTTGACTATGACTTTTCAGATCAGCCAGTACTGCTATCAGCAGGGTTAGCTCCAGGTAAATATTGCAATCCTTCACCCATTCCTGGACCTGTGACCAAAAACAAACTACAAATGGACAGTACCAAAACAAATGATCTAATGATTCTGTCTCTTCGCAGCAAAATCTGCAGAGCTGGGAAGATTGTATCCAACCATATAAATAACATTCTATTGGTAGCAAGAATTTTGTATAATAATTTAAATAATATATTCTAAGTTTTGAATCTGGCGTTGTTTTGCGTATCAGTTCATAAACACTATGCCATGGAATCGGTATGTCAAAAATCTCTTCCCAACTATTTTGCAATCTATATTGGATGGCTGTCAATCCTTTGGTCCTTAAATGAAACTTGTATACTTTTTTTATTTATCACAATTTTCTTTAACCAATTATGGTCTTTAATGCAGGGCCGACAGACAAGTTCTTTACTTTTTCCCCACTTCCACTTTCCTCTTACATTTTTGCGGTAATGCTGCAATTATTTGGTTGTAATTTTGGGTAGAGCAGACATTTCCATATGTTTATGTTCGCTGCATGTGCGCCATAACTCCACCAGTCCTACCTATGATATCATTTACGAAGATTTTTTTTTTTTTTCATCAATTAGTATATTTGAGTTTAACCACAATATTTGTTGCATTATTTGTTCTGTCGTTTCTGGAGGATTACATTGAAATTGCAACCAACTTTCTATGGCTTGTTTTAGAAATAGTGATATTTGGGAGATGATTTCATTTTCAAATAACTGAAAGTGAGATGCTGTAATCTGAATAAAGGGGAAAAGGCCATTCTTGAACATTGGGTGAGACAATCTTACTAATTTGCTAGAGAACCAGTTCGGATTTAAGTATAACTTTTGTATGACTGAAGCTTTTAGTGATAGGTCCAATGCTTTAATATTTAATCATTTCTGTCCTCCGAATTCATATTCATTATTTAAATAGGCCCGTTTAATTTTGTCGCGCTTGCCGTTCCAAATAAAATTGAATATCTTTTTCCTCATATAATTTAAAAAAAAACTGTTCGCTAGGCGTAGGCAAGACCATAAGCAAATACAGTGAGGGAAATAAGTATTTGACCCCCTCTCAATCAGAAAGATTTCTGTCTCCCTGGTGTCTTGTATACAGGTAACGAGCTGAGATCTCAGCTTGTTACCTGTATAAAAGACACCTGTCCACAGAAGCAATCAATCAATCAGATTCCAAACTCTCCACCATGGCCAAGAACAAAGAGCTCTCAAAGGATGTCAGGGACAAGATTGTAGACCTACACAAGGCTGGAATGGGCTATAAGACCATCGCCAAGCAACTTGGTGAGAAGGTGACAACAGTTGGTGCGATTATTCGCAAATGGAAGAAACACAAAAGAAATGTCAATCTCCCTCGGCCTGGGGCTCCATGCAAGATCTCACCTCGTGGAGTTGCAATGTCATGAGAATGGTGAGGAATCAGCCCAGAACTACATGGGAGGATCTTGTCAATGATCTCAAGGCAGCTGGGACCATAGTCACCAAGAAAACAATTGGTAACACACTACGCCGTGAAGGACTGAAATCCTGCAGCGCCCGCAAGGTCCCCCTGCTCAAGAAAGCACATATACAGGCCCGTCTGAAGTTTGCCAATGAACATCTAAATGATTCAGAGGAGAACTGGGTGAAAGTGTTGTGGTCAGATGAGACCAAAATCGAGCTCTTTGGCATCAACTCAACTCGCCGTGTTTGGAGGAGGCCCCAAGACCCCAAGACCCCAAGAACACCATCCCCACTGTCAAACATTGAGGTGGAAACATTATGCTTTGGGGGTGTTTTTCTGCTAAGGGGACAGGACAACTTCACTGCATCAAAGGGACGATGGACGGGGCCATGTACCGTCAAATCTTGGGTGTGAACCTCCTTCCCTCAGCCAGGGCATTGAAAATGGGTCGTGGATGGGTTTTCCAGTATGACAATGACCCAAAACACACGGCCAAGGCAACAAAGGAGTGGCTCAAGAAGAAGAACATTAAGGTCCTGGAGTGGCCTAGCCAGTCTCCAGACCTTAATCCCATAGAAGATCTGTGGAGGGAGCTGAAGGTCCGAGTTGCCAAACGTCAGCCTCGAAACCTTAATGACTTGGAGAAGATCTGCAAAGAGGAGTGGGACAAAATCCCTCCTGAGATGTGTGCAAACCTGGTGGCCAACTACAAGAAACGTCTGACCTCTGTGATTGCCAACAAGGGTTTTGCCACCAAGTACTAAGTCATGTTTTGCAGAGGGGTCAAATACTTATTTCCCTCATTAAAATGCAAATCAATTTATAACATTTATGACATGCGTTTTTCTGGATTTTTTTGTTGTTATTCTGTCTTTCACTGTTCAAATAAACCTACCATTAAAATGATAGACTGATCATGTCTTTGTCAGTGGGCAAACATACAAAATCAGCAGGGGATCAAATACTTTTTTCCCTCACTGTAGGTAAACTGGGATAATACTAAAGAGTAAATCAGGGTGATTTTTCCACAAATAGAGAACTATTTACCTTTCCATGGTAGCAAGATCTTATCTATGTTTGCTAACTTTCTATTAAAATGTATTGGAGTGAGATCATTTATTTCATTTGGGATATGTATTCCGAGTATATCCACATCACCATCAGACCATTTTACTGGTAAACTACATGGTAATGTAAAAATTGATTTTTTTTTTGTGATCCAATACGTAATATAGTACATTTATCATAATTTGGTTGTAATCCAGAGAGGTTAGAAAATGTATCTAGATCCTCTATGAGGCTGTGGAGGGATTCAAATTGTGGATTTAAAAGAAAACATGAATCTTCAGCGTACAATGACACCTTTGTTTTTAAGCCCTGGATTTCTAATCCCTTGATATTATTGTTGGATCTGATTTTAATAGCTAACATTTTGATGGCCATAATAAATAGATATGCCGATAGTGGACAACCTTATTTTCTCCCCTTGACAGTTTAAAACTTCTGAGAAATAGCCATTATTTAATATTTTACCTAGGGTTACTATAGATGATTTTAAAACATTTTATAAGAGATTCTCCAAAATTGAAATGCTCCAGGCATTTATGCAGTTGAAGTCAGAAGTTTACATACACTTAGGTTGGAATCATTAAAACCTGTTTTTCAACCTCTCCACAAATTTCTTTTTAACAAACTAGAGTTTTGGCAAGTCGGTTAAGACATCTACTTTGTGCATGACACAAGTATTTTTTACAACAATTGTTTACAGACAGATTATTTCACTTATAATTCACTGTATCACAATTCCAGTGGGTCAGAAGTTTACATACACTAAGTTGACTGTGCCTTTTAAACAGCTTGGAAAATTCCAGAAAATGGCTTTAGAAGCTTCTGATAGGCTAATTGACATCATTTGAGTCAATTGGAAGTGTACCTGTGGATGTATTTCAAGGCCTACCTTCAAAGTCAGTGCCTCTTTGCTTGAAATCATGGGAAAATCATAAGATATCAGCCAAGACCTCAGAAAAATTACTGTAGACCTCCACAAGTCTGGTTCATCCTTGGGAGCAATTTCCAAATGCCTGAAGGTACCACGTTCATCTGTACAAACAATAGTACGCAAGTATAAACACCATGGGACCACACAGCCGTCATACCGCGTTCTGTCTCCTAGAGATGAACGTACTTTGGTGCGAAAAGTGCAAATCAATCCCAGAACAACAGCAAAGGACCTTACATTTACATTTTAGTCATTTAGCAGACGCTCTTGTCCAGAGCGTGCATACATTATTTTATTTTTTTCATACCCCCTGTGGGAATCGAACCCACTACCCTGGCGTTGCAAACACCATGCTCTATCAACTGAGCTACATCCCTGCCGGCCATGCCCTCCCTTACCCTGGACGACGCTGGGCCAATTGCGCGCCGCCCCATGGGTCTCCCGGTGGCGGCCGGCTGCGACAGAGCCTGGATTCGAGCCAGGATCTCTAGTGGCACAGCTAGCCTTAGACCACTGCGCCACTCGGGAGACTTTGTGAAGATGCTGGAGGAAACAGGTACAAAAGTATATATATCCACAGTAAAACAAGTCCTATATCGACATAACCTGAAAGGTCGCTCAGCAAGGAAGAAGCCACTGCTCTAAAACCGCCATAAAAAAGCCAGACTACGGTTTGCAACTGCACATGGGGACAAAGATCGTACTTTTTGGAGAATGATGAAACAAAATTAGAACTGTTTGGCCATAATGACCATCGTTATGTTTGGAGGAAAAAGGGGAAGGCTTGCAAGCCGAAGAACACCATCACAACCGTGAAGCACGGGGGTGGCAGCATCATGCTGTGGGGGCGCTTTGCTGCAGGAGGGACTGGCGCACTTCACAAAATAGATGGCATCATGAGGAAGGAAAATTATGTGGATATATTGAAGCAACACCTCAAGACATCAGTCAGGAAGTTAAAGCTTGGTCGCAAATGGGTCTTCCAAATGGACAATGACCCCAAGCATACTTCCAAAGTTGTGGCAAAATGGCTTAAGGACAACAAAGTCAAGGTATTGGAGTGGCCATCACAAAGCCCTGACCTCAATCCTATAGAATGTTTGTGGGCAGAACTTAAAAAGCGTGTGCGAGCAAGGAGGCCTACAAACCTGACTCAGTTACATCAGCTCTGTCAAGAGCAATGGCCCAAAATTCACCCAACTTATTGTGTGAAGCTTGTGGAAGGCTACCCGAAACATTTGACCCAAGTTAAACAATTTAAAGGCAATGCTACCAAAATACTAATTGAGTGTATGTAAATTTCTGACCCACTGGGAATGTGATGAAAGAAATAAAAGCTGAAATAAATAATTCTCTCTACTATTATTCTGACATTTCACATTCTTAAAATAAAGTGGTGATCCTAACTGACCTAAGACAGGGAATTTTTACTAGGATTAAATGTCAGAAATTGTGAAAAACTGAATTTAAATGTACTTGGCTAAGGTGTATGTAAACTTTCGACTTCAACTGTATATAAACTCCAGTTGTACTTTATCAAATGCCTTTTCAAAGTCTGCTATGAATAGCAGGCCTGGTTTCACAGATTTTTCATAGTGTTCTATTGTTTCCAGTACTTGCCTTATATTATCTCCAATGTATCGTCCATGTAAAAAACCTGTCTGATTAGAATGAATAATGTCCGACAATACCTTTTTAATTCTATGCGCTATACATTTTGCTAGAGTTTTTGCATCACAACACTGAAGTGTAAGGGGCCTCCAATGTTTTTAATGGACTGGATCTTTATATTTCCCACTTGTATCCTGTTTAAGTAATAATGAAATCAGACCTTCTTGAGTGTCTGATACTCTACCATTTATATAGGAGTGGTTAAAACATGCTAATAACGGTCCTCTGAGTTTATCAAAAAAGGTTTGGTATACCTCGACTGGTATGCCATCCAAACCTGGAGTTTTCCCGAACTTAAAGTCTTTCATTGCATCCAGAAGTTCCTCCTCTGTAATTTCACCTTCACATAAGTATTTCTGTATGGCTATTAATTTCACATAATCAATAGAAAAATATCACTACAATTAGCTTCAGTTAGAGGAGATGGAGGCGACTGAAACGAAAACATATGCTTAATGTACTTTGCTTCCTCCTTCAAAATATAATTTTGTGAATCATGGATGACTCAGTCATTTGTAACCAGTTTCAGTAAATTATTTTTGGTAGCATTTCTCTGTTGAAGATAAAAAAAAATAATTTGGTGCATTTTCCCTATATTCCATCCAGTTTGCTTTATTTTTATAATATATTACACTAGATCTTTCTTGAATGTTTCTCTATATCTTTTAGTTTTTCCTCTAATTAATTCTGAGCCTCTATGTTACAGTTTTTATTGCTATCTGTTCTGTGAGACCTTCTATTTCCTTTGTTAGTATGGACTCTTTTGACCTAAATTGCTTTTGTTTTCAAGATGAGTACTGAATTGCATGGCCTCTAAAGGCACACTTAAGTGTCCCATACAATAAGGGGATTTGCTGTACCTACAGTGAGGGGGAAAAAGTATTTGATCCCCTGCTGATTTTGTACGTTTGCCCACTGACAAAGAAATGATCAGTCTATAATTTTAATCGTAGGTTTATTTGAACAGTGAGAGACAGAATAACAACAGCAAAATCCAGAAAAACGCATGTCAAGAATGTAATAAATTGATTTGCATTTTAATGAGGGAAATAAGTATTTGACCCCCTCTTAATCAGAAAGATTTCTGGCTCCCAGGTGTCTTTTATACAGGTAACGAGCTGAGATTAGGAGCACACTCTTAAAGGGAGTGCTCCTAATCTCAGCTTGTTACCTGTATAAAAGACACCTGTCCACAGAAGCAATCAATCAATCCACCATGGCCAAGACCAAAGAACTCTCCAAGGATGTCAGGGACAAGATTGTAGACCTACACATGGCTGGAATGGGCTACAAGACCATCGCCAAACAGCTTGGTGAGAAGGTGAGAACAGTTGGTGCGATTATTCGCAAATGGAAGAAACACAAAATAACTGTCAATCTCCCTCGACCTGGGGCTCCATGCAAGATCTCACCTCGTGGAGTGGCAATGATCATGAGAACGGTGAGGAATCAGCCCAGAACTACACGGGAGGATCTTGTCAATGATCTCAAGGCAGCAGGGACCATAGTCACCAAGAAAACAATTGGTTACACACTACTCCTTGAAGGACTGAAATCCTGCAGCGCCTGCAAGGTCCCCCTGCTCAAGAAAGCACATATACAGGCCCGTCTGAAGTTTGCCAATGAACATCTAAATGATTCAGAGGAGAACTGGGTGAAAGTGTTGTGGTCAGATGAGACCAAAATCGACCTCTTTGGCATCAACTCAACTCGCCGTGTTTGGAGGAGGAGGAATGCTGCCTATGACCCCAAGAACACTATCCCCACCGTCAAACATGGAGGTGGAAACATTATGCTTTGGGGGTGTTTTTCTGCTAAGGGGACAGGACAACTTCACTGCATCAAAGGGACGATGGACGGGGCCATGTACCGTCAAATCTAGGGTGAGAACCTCCTTCCCTCAGCCAGGGCATTGAAAATGGGTCGTGGATGGGTATTCCAGTATGACAATGACCCAAAACACACGGCCAAGGCAACAAAGGAGTGGCTCAAGAAGAAGCACATTAAGGTCCTGGAGTGGTATAGCCAGTCTCCAGACCTTAATCCCATAGAAGATCTGTGGAGGGAGCTGAAGGTCCGAGTTGCCAAACGTCAGCCTCGAAACCTTAATGACTTGGAGAAGATCTGCAAAGAGGAGTGGGACAAAATCCCTCCTGAGATGTGTGCAAACCTGGTGGCCAACTACAAGAAACGTCTGACCTCTGTGAATGCCAACAAGGTTTTTGCCACCAAGTACTAAGTCATGTTTTGCAAAGGGGTCAAATACTTATTTCCCTCATTAAAATGCAAATCAATTTATAACATGTTTGACATGTGTTTTTCTGGAATTTTTTGTTGTTATTCTGTCTCTCACTGTTCATATAAACCTACCATTAAAATTATCGACTGATCATTTCTTTGTCAGTGGGCAAACGTACAAAATCAGCAGGGGATCAAATACCTTTTTCCCACACTGTATATTTGAAGACGTATTATTTCGCTTGTTATCCTTTCTTGTAATGCCGTCTTATCCCTTTATAAAATACTATAAATACTATAAATGTGTTTTATTATTACAATCCCTACCATGGCTAGTTTTGGGTGTTCCATTATTCGAGTCCTCTATTAGAAATGTCAGAATAGCCATGGAATAATCTTTGTGTCGCGGAACATTTGGTTGTCAATATACAGTTTATCGACTACGAGAGTCCATCATTACTTTAAGACATGAAGGTCAGTCAATCCAGAAAATGTCAATAACTTTTAAAGTTTCTTCAACTGCAGTCGCAAAAACCAACAAGCGCTAGGATGAAACTGGCTCTCATGAGGACTGCCACAGGAGAGAAAGACCCAGAGTTACCTCTGCTGCAGAGGATAAGTTCATTAGAGTTACCAGCCTCAGAAATTGCAGCACAAATAAATGCTTCACAGAGTTCAAGAAACAGACACATCTCAACATCAACTCTTCAGAGGGGACTGTGTGAATCAGGCCTTCATGGTAGAATTGCTGCAAAGAAACTATTACGAAAGGACACACAATAATAAGAAGAGACACGAGCAATGGACATTAGACAGGCGGAAATTTGTCCTTTGGTCTGGAGTCCAAATTGGAGATTTTTTGTTCCAACCGCCGTGTCTTTGTGAGACGCAGTGCGGGTGAATGGATGATCTCCGCATGTGTATTTCCCACCGTAAAGCATGGAGAAGGAGGTGTTATGGTGTGGGGGTGCTTTGCTGGTAACACTGTCTGTGATTTTATTTCGAATTCAAGCACAGCATTCTGCAGCGATACACCATCCCATCTGGTTTAGGCTTAGTGGGACTATCATTTGTTTTTCAACAGGACAATGACCCAACACACCTCCAGGCTGTGTATGGGCTATTTGACCAAGAAGGAGAGTGATGGAGTGCTGCATCAGATGACCTGGCCTCCACAATCCCCCGACCTCAACCAAATTGAGATGGTTTGGGATGTTGGACCGCAGTATGATGGAAAAGCAGCCAACAAGTGCTCAGCATATGTGGGAACTACTTCAACCTGTCATCAAGATCATTTTGAAGAATATAAAATATAAAACATATTTTGATTTGTTTAAAAAAAAAGGTTACTACATGATTCCGTATGTTATTTCATAGTTTTGATGTCTTCACTATTATTCTACTATGTTGGAAAATAGTAAAAAATAAAGAAAAACCCTTGAATGAGTAGGTGTACTTATTTGTAATTTATTCTGTACATAATGTTTCTGCCACTGTATCTTATGACCAAAAAGAGCTTCTGGATATCATGACAGCAATTACTCACCTCGTATTGGACGAAGATTTTTTCTTCTGCGAGTCGGACGCAAAGGATATTCTACAGACACCTGACAAGGCCCAAATCCCTGTGATTCACATGAGAAAGAGACAGAGATATCGTGGACGTAGGTCGGGGTGCCTTGTAAGGATCCGACGCGAGCAAGTAATCTGCCTCTTCCATCAATCCTATTAGCCAACGTACAATCATTGGAAAAAAAATGGACGACCTAAGATCAAGAATATCCTACCAACGGGACATTAAAAACTGTAATATATTATGTTTCACCGAGTCATGGCTGAACGACAACATGGATAACATACAGCTGGCGGGATATAGGCTACATCAGCAGGATAGAATGGCTGACTCCGTTAAGACAAGGGGTGGCGGTCTGTGTATATTTGTAAACAACAGCTGGTGCATGAAATCTAATACTAAGGAAGTCTCTAAGTTTTGCTCGCCTGAGGTAGAGTATCGCATGATAAGCTGTAGACGACACTATTTACCAAGAGAGTTTTCATCTATATTTTTCGTAGCTGTCTATTTACCACCACAAACCGATGCTGGCACTAAGATTGCACTCAGTGAGCTGTATAAGGCCATAAGCAAACAGGAAAACGCTCATCCAGAGGCAGCGCTCCTACTGGCCGGGGACTTTAATGCAGGGAAACTTAAATCTGTTCTACATAATTTCTACCAGCATGTTAAATGTGCAACCAGAGGGGAAAAAACTCTAGACCATCTTAACTACCTACACAGAGACGCTTACAAAGCTCTCCCTCGCCCTCCATTTGACAAATCTGACCATAATCATATCCTCCTGATTCCTGCTTATAAGCAAAAACTAAAGCAGGAAGCACCAGGGACTCAGTTAATAAGGAAGTGGTCAGATGACGCAGATGCTAAGCTACAGGACTGTTTTGCTAGCACAGACTGGAATATGTTCCGGGAATCTTCCGATGGCATTGAGGAGTACACCACATCAGTCACTGGCTTCATGAATAAGTGCATCGATGACGTCGTCCCCACAGTTACCGTACGTACATACCCCAACCAGAAGCCATGGATTACAGGCAACATCTGCACTGAGCTAAAGGGTAGAGCTGCTGCTTTCAAGGAGCGGGACTCTAACCCGGACGCTTATAAGAAATCCTGCTATGCCCTCTGACGAAAAATCAAATAGGCAAAGAGTCAATACAGGACTAAGATTGAATCGTACTACAAATCGGCTCTGATGCTCGTCAGATGTGGCAGGGCTTGAAAACTATTACAGACTACAAAGGGAAGCACAGCCGCGAGCTGCCCAGTGACACTAGCCTACCAGACGAGCTAAATCACTTATATGCTCACTTTGAGGCAAGCAACACTGAAGCATGCATGAGAGAATCAGCTGTTCCGCATGACTATGTGATCACTCTCTCCGTAGCCGATGTGAGTATGACTTCTAAGCAGGTCAACATTCACAAGGCCGCAGGGCAAGACGGATTACCAGGACGTGTACTCCGAGCATGCGCTGACACACTGGCAAGTGTCTTCACTGACATTTTCAACATGTCCCTGACTGAGTCTGTAATACCAACATGTTTCAAGCTGACCACCATAGTCCCTGTGCCCAAGAACACTAAGATAACCTGCCTAAATGACTACCGACCCGTAGCACTCACATCTGTAGCCATGAAATGCTTTGAAAGGCTGGTCATTGCTCACATCAACACCATTATCCCAGAAACTCTAGACCCACCAGAATTTGCATACCGCCCCAACAGATCCACAGATTATGCAATCTCTATTGCACTCCACACTGCTCTATCCCACCTGGACAAGAGGAACACATACGTGAGAATGCTATTCACTGACTACAGCTGAGTGTTCAACACCATAGTGCCATCAAAGCTCATCACTAAGCTAAGGACCCTGGGACTAAACACTTCCCTCTGCAACTGGATCCTGTACTTCCTGACGGGACGCCCCCAGGTGGTAAGGGTATGTATCAATACATCTGCCACGCTGATCCTCAAGGGTGCGTGCTCAGTCCCCTCCTGTACTCCCTGTTCACCCATGACTGCATTGCCAGGCATGACTCCAACACCATCATTAAGTTTGCCGATGACAACAGTGGTAGGCCTGATCACCAACAACAATGAGACAGCCTATAGGGAGGAGGTCAGAGACCAGGATGGTGCCAGGATAACAACCTCTCCCTCAACATGATCAAGCCAAAGGAGATGATTGTGGACTACAGGGGAAAAAAAGAGGACTGAGAACGCCCCCATTCTCATCGACGGGGCTGTAGTGGAACAGGTTTAGAGCTTCAAGTTCCTTGGTGTACACATCACCAACAAACTATCATGGTCCAAACACACCAAGACAGTCGTGAAGAGGACACGACAAAGCCTATTCCCCCTCAGGAGACTGAAAAGATTTGGCATGGGTCCTCAGATACTAAAAAAATTCTACAGCTGCACCATCGAGTGCATCCGGACTGGTTGCATCACCGCCTGGTATGGCAACTGCTCGGCCTCCGACCGCAAGGCACTACAGAGGCCAGTGCGTACGGCCCAGTACATCACTGGGGCCAAGCTTCCTGCCATCCAGGACCTCTACACAAGGCGGTGTCAGAGGAATGCCCTAATAATTGTCAAAGAACCAGCCACCCTAGTCATAGACTGTTCTCTCTGCTACCGCACGGCAAGCGGTACCGGAGCGCCAAGTCTAGGTCCAAAAGGCTTCTTAACAGCTTGTACCCCCAAGCCATAAGACTCCTGAACAGCTAATCATGGCTACCCTAACTATTTGCATTGTCACCCCCACCCCACCCCCTCTTTTACGCTGCTGCTACTCAGTTTATTATCTATGCATTGTCACTTTAACTCTACCCACATGTACATATTACCTCAATTACCCTCGCACATTGACTCTGTACCGGTACACCTTGTATATAGCCTCCCTACTGTTATTTTATTTTACTGCTGCTTTTATTTTATTTTTTTCTCTTAAAACTGCATTGTTTGTTAAATGCTTGCAATTAAACATTTCACTGTAAGGTCTACACCTGTTGTATTCGGCGCATGTGGCAAATACAGGTTTGTAGAAATGTTTGCAAATTTATATAAAAAAGTAATAATTAAATATTACATTTACATAAGTATTCAGACTTTGTTGAAGCGATTACAGCCTAGAGTCTTCTTGTGTATGACGCTTCAAGCTCGGCACACCTGTATTTGGGGAGTTTCTCCCATTCTTCTCTGCAGATACTCTCAAGCTCTGTCAGGTTGGCTGGGTCGCTGCACAGCTATTTTCAGGTCTCTCCAGAGATCAATCGCGTTCAAGTCCGGGCTCTGGCTGGGCCACTCAAGGGCATTCAGAGATTTGTCCTGAAGCCACTCCTGTGTTGTCTTGGCTGTGTGCTTAGGGTCGTTGTCCTTTTGGAAGATGAACCTTCAACCCAGTCTGATGTCCTGAGCACTCTGGTTTTCATCAAGGATCTCTCTGTACTTTTCTCTGTTAATCTTTCCCTCGATCCTGACTAGTTTCTTAGTCCCTGCCGCTGATAAACATCCCCACAGCATGATGCTGCCACCACCATGCTTCAACGTAGGGATGGTGCCTGGTTTCCTCCAGACGTGCACTTGGCATTCATGCCAAAGAGTTCAATCTTGGTTTCACCAGACCAGAGAATCTTGTTTTTCATGGTCTGAGAGTCCTTTAAGTGCTGTCATGACTGTCCACATGAATCCAAAAAGGTCTGATCAGGTTTGCAATGAATAACTTCAATCAGACACCCTCTCACCCGTAGTGGGGGAAGGAAAGAACTATTGGAGATTAACAACTCACGTCCTGTTGTAAATCAAGGGAGTAGATCCAGGATCTCTCTCTCAAGATGCACCAAAGGAATGTTCTTTGTTTCAACTGACTTTTTCCAGCTGAAACTCTAACATGTTCAAAAGCGAACACTGGAACAATATTTCTAACGTAGAACGTGGGGAATGGTCAGACGCGATCTATAGGACACTAAGGTCATGTTGTTGGTTATTTTGTGATGTCATTAAACATTTTATAAAGGAAATACGGTAACTTGGAAAGTATACCCACTACATATAAGTCTCCATACTATGCGTTGTGCATGTGATATGAAAAATTATGAACGTGTTTTTGTTAAGAGAGGGATGTGATTTGAGAAGCTATAAGAGATAATTGTTTTACATAACTTTGCACAGTGAGTAGTCACCGCCCCGGAGTGAGATCAGTGAGCATGTCAGCCTGCCGGAACCGCCCCTTTCGACCAAAGTGTATAAATTATGGGTTACGAATTAACACATTAGACCAGAAAAGCGTGAAGTGGTAGCTTCACGTTTAAAATGGTTTGAATCTCAATACGAGGTGGAGAGAATAACTCACCTCCCGGACAATCACTGGTACGGCTGATTAGCTGTCGTAAGTAAAACATCTTCAAAAGCGAATTTAAGTAGGACCACCCTGTTACTCTGCTCAAACCATCATATTACGCTACTCTCATCACACCACTGGGAAACCATCGATACGGCTGGCAAGCCTATCTTCAAAGAAGCATCTTCAAGAGCGAATCGAAGGAAAATCAACTCTGTAGTTCTGTTCAGGACTACACAACAAGTCACCGGATACCAGACAACTACGAAGAAGGACAACAGGAGAAGAGTTGTTGGAACCATTTCGGACAATCAGAGCCTTAGAAGCATCCCGCGAAAGGGCCCAACCCCCTTTCCAAGGATGCCCGTTCACCGAGAGATCCCCGGCGAACCCAGGCATTTCACGTAAATACATTCATGATTTCTTGCTCAAAGCGGGCGGCGGTTCGTGTGCAAAGTATATGCTTACTGTAGGGGAGAGTCGTTTCTGAATGTGGCAATGTTAAGTCTCTCTCTCTATATCTCCTTTAACTAGCATCCATGTTGTTGTCATCCCGCTAGGGACCTGTTTTCAACGTATTAAGACTCCAGACAATAACCGTTGCAGAGTATGTGTGTTTATCCTGTGTTCCCATTTAATTAGCTAGTAAATAAATAATTAAAACCAATTTGTGTAGTACTGAATCATAAGTAAGGCTCAGGTTTTTGCAGATGTAAGGAGGTTACGACTGTTCAGAATGATGATATGATACGAGGTTATGATTAATACGTTTACTGTTTATAGATGTGATAGGTAAAGACCTTTTAGAGTTTAATTCAGGAGATGGTAACTCTTTAAAGAACTGCTCTCGTGGTGCCCCAGATACTAATGAGTTAATTGTTACATTATTCATTTAATCGGGTAACAACTAAACATAGTTAATTGATTAGAGAAATAACAGCCTTCAGATTCATGTTAAAGTCACAACAGTGCCTTTTGGCAAACTCCAAGCGGGCTATGTGCCTTTTACTGAGGAGTGGCTTCCGTCTGGCCACTCTACCATAAAGGCCTGATTGGAGGAATGCTGCAGAGATGGTTGTCCTTCTGGAAGGTTCTACCGTCTCCACAGAGGACCTCTGGAGCTTTGTCAGAGTGACCATCGGGTTCTTGGTCACCTCCCTGACCAAGGCCCTTCTCCCCTGATTGCTCAGTCTGGCCGGGCGGCCAGCTCTAGGAAGAGCCTTGGTGGTTCCAAACTTCCTCCATTTAAGAATGATGGATGCCACTGTGTTCTTGGGGACCTTCAATGCTGCAGAAATTGTTTGGTACCCTTCCCCAGATCTGTGCCTCGACACAATCCTGTCTCGGAGCTCTACGGACAATTCCTTCGACCTCATTGCTTGGTTTTTCCTCTGACATGCACTGTCAGCTGTGGGACCTTATATAGACAGGTGTGTGCCTTTCCAAATCATGTCCAATCAATTGAATTTACCACAGGTGGACTCCAATCAAGTTGCAGAAACATCTCAAGGATGATCAATGGAAACAGGATGCACCTGAGCTCAATTTCGAGTCTCATAACAAAGGGTCTGAATACTTATTTGTTTTTTATTTTTAATAAATTTGCAAACATTTCTAAAAACCTGTTTTTGCTTTGTCATTATGGGGTATTGTGTGTAGATTGATGAGGAAAAACATTTATTTAATCAATTTTAGAATAAGGCTGTAACGTAACAAAATGTGGAAAAAGGGAAGGGGTCTCAATACTTACCGAATGCACTGTGTATACATAGGAAATTCAGCTAGAAAAAGGATTGGCATGAGGATTGGTGTGACTGAATAATTTTCTAATCATTACATCTAACTTTGTTTGAGTTAACCAGTAGAAGGATCTGGTGATGCAGCATTATCAGTGGTGCTTAGGACAAGGCCACTGAGGGAATTATACCAATGATGCAGACACAGAAAGGACATTTAGCCGATCACTGGCATGTCTCATGTTGTTATGCAAATGCACATCAATGGGTGCACAAACATATGCGCACACACACACACACACAGACATGTACACGGGCACACAGACACATAGACATGCGCACACACACACGGACATTGTCCATTGGACAATGTTGCACTACACACACACTCTCTCTCTCTCTCGCTCTCTCTCTCTCACACACACACACCGTTTTCCATCAGACAAAATGCCACATTATTAATGTTATGAGTGGCAGCACCCTGTGTTACATGGTTAATTAAGGACTGTTAAAACCCAGAGGGAGATATATTACAGTGTTGATTACTTTACTTTGGCTGCATCAGTGTAAATTTCGTCAACAATAACTATGACGAAAAATACTGGTCAATACCCATTTTTTCGGACTAAAACTATGACGATAACGAGACGAGATGCCCTGGAAAAAAACGAACTATTGTAAATTACTTTTCATTTTAGTCTACGAAAATGTGACAAGACAAGAATTCCACGTGAAACTAATGGAAATTACATTTCACGAGGTTCCTTTTTAATTTGTTGTGTGCAATCCTAAGCATGTAAGGGTTACTCAAATATTCTGTTTTCGAGTTGACGCATATAAATATCATATCCCGTTTAAAATAACCCAAAAAAGCTTATGTCCCGGTTATGAGAAACCTGATAAGATGCTAGGGATATGCTGATCTAAGACGGGATACTGTGACAGGTAAACATGTTATCCCATTTCCTGTTGTTTTTGCGGTTGGCACAGGCTCAGTTTTGCATATCATGGGTGTTGTGTGATGATGTTGTCATCTGATTGTAAAACAAATCACTTCATAAAGTACACTACCGCAATAATTCTATAATAATTTAGCCTACTATAATTAATTAATTAATTAACTATAATTTAAATTACGTTTCTGCTTATAATTTCTGACTTTTGGTAGGCCATATTATAATTTCTGACATTTGATAGGCCATTTGTTTGTCAACTATAGTTCGATACATGCAGCTTCTCTTCTGTCATAATTTGCTGCCCCAGAAGAATAAAGTAGTGCTCACCAGAATGTCTTACATAGATAGAATGAATGCATTATTAATCTAGTTAACACTGGTAAAGTTGTCTTTTTTGTTTAGGGACCGGGGAGAAAACGCAATAACTCCAAAACAGTGGAAAGATTGGTCCTGTGCAAAATGTCCAATGTCATCAGTTTGACGGTTTTAAGGAAATGGAAAGCTGAGAAAACGCAGAAACACGTTTCTGATAAGACTTCAGTAAGTCTTGGGTGCATGTTTTATGTGGTTGAAATACTGTCTGCTTGCATAACAGTGTCAAAGATAACACATTACACGCACATTCGAATTTTCTCAAAAGATGCTGAAAGAAAGAAATTATATTTCTCCACTCCTGTTCCCAAGACAAAATTAACATATGTTGTATAATTTCACTGCAAGAAATAATATATTATATTATTTATATTATATTATGCTACATGTGAGAGGTTATAGGCCTATAGTCAGTGTCCATATTTCAGTTACTATTCCATTTAACCCATATGAACGTATTGGAAATTGAGAAATCATGTGACTAAACTGAATAAAAAGAAGAAGAAGCAACACTATGAAACAAGGATACAGAGCTATGAAAAAGTATTTGACCCCTTTCTAATTTTCTCTACTGTTGCATATTTGTGATACTGAATGTTATCAGATCTTCAACCAAAACATAATATTAGATAAAGGGAACATAAGTGAACAAATAACACAACAATTACATATTTATTTCATTTATTTCATAAACAAAGTTATGCAACAACCAATTCCCCTGTGTGAAAAAGTAATTGCCCCCTTACACTCAATAACTGGCTGTGCCACCTTTAGCTGCAATGACTCCAACCAAATGCTTCCTGTAGTTGTTGATCAGTCGCTGTGGAGGAATTTTGGCCCACTCTTCCATGCAGAACTGCTTTAACTCAGTGACGTGTGGGTTTTCAAGCATGAACTGCTCGTTTCAAGTCCTGCCACAACATCTCAATAGGGATTAGGTCTGGACTTTGACTAGGCCATTCCAAAACTTCCAATTTGTTGCTTTTTAGCAATTTTCATGTAGACTTGATTGTGTGTTTTGGATCATTGTCTTGCTGCATGACCCAGCTGTGCTTCAGCTTCAGCTCACAGATGGATGGTCTGACATTCTCCTGTAGAATTATCTGATACAGAGCAGAATTCATGGTTCCTTCTATTAAGGCAAGTCGTCCAAGTCCTGAGGCAGCCTAAGCATCCCCAAACCATCACACCACCACCATCATGCTTGACCTTTTGTATGATGTTCTTATTGTGGAATGTAGTGTTTGGTTTGCCACTCCTATTTGCCGTATTTTAAATTTAAGCCTACTAGAATGTGTGTGCCCCCAGGCTTGGAGGGAAGCAAAAGACATTCCGCTACCTAAAAATAGTAAAGCCCCCTTTACTGGCTCAAACAGCCGACCAATTAGCCTGTTACCAACCCTTAGTAAACTATTGGAAAAAATTGAGTTTGACCAGATACAATGCTATTTTACTGTAAACAAATTGACAACAAACGTTCAGCATGCTTATAGAGAAGGACATTCAACAAGCACAGCACTTACACAAATGACTGATGATTGGCTGAGAGAAATTGATGATAAAAAGATTGTGGGGGCTGTTTTGTTAGACTTCAGTGCGGCTTTTGACATTATCGATCATAGTCTGCTGCTGGAAAAACGTATGTGTTATGGCTTTACACCCCCTGCTATAATGTGGATAAAGAGTTACTTGTCTAACAGAACACAGAGGGTGTTCTTTAATTGAAGCCTCTCAAACATAATCCAGTTAGAATCAGGAATTCCCCAGGGCAGCTGTCTAGGCCCCTTGCTTTTTTCTATCTTTACTAACGACATGCCACTGGCTTTGAGTAAAGCCAGTGTGTCTATGTATGCGGATGACTCAACACTATACACGTCAGCTACTACAGCAACTGAAATAACTGCAACACTTAACAAAGAGTTGCAGTTAGTTTCAGAATGGGTGGCAAGGAATAAGTTAGTCCTGAATATTTCCAAAACTAAAAGCATTGTATTTGGTTCAAATCATTCACTAAACCCTAAACCTCAACTACATCTCGTAATGAATAATGTGGAAATTGAGCAAATTGAGGTGACTAAACTGCTTGGAGTAACCCTGGATTATAGACTGTCATGGTCAAAGCATATTGATCCAACAGTAGCTAAGATGGGGAGAAGTATGTCCATAATTAAGCGCTGCTCTGCCTTCTTAATGTCACGACTTCTGCCTCCCCTCCTTGTTCGGGCAGGCTTCGGCGTTCGTCGTCACCGGCTTACTAGCCACTGCCGCTCCATGTATCATCATTCCATTTGTCTTGTCTTGTCAATTACACACACCTGGTTCATATCCCCTCATTAGTCCGTGTATAAGTGTTCCCTCTGCCCCCTTGTCCTTGTGGGTGATTGTTTTATGTGAGTTGAGTGTAGCTCGGTGGAGCTATTCGTACCTTGTATTGCCGGGGTAGATTATTCCCCTGTGCCTGTATTTTGTTTGAGCTACCCGTACCTTGTATTGCTGGGGTAGTTTGTTCCCCTGTGCCTGTATTTTGTTGTCGCTATCCAGCACAACTGTGTACTACGGAATAAACTCTGTATTCGGTGATTTACCCTCCTGCGCCTGACTCCTTCTAATCACACTCATCACACTTAACAACACTATCAACAAGGCAGGTCCTACAGGCCCTAGTTTTGTCGCACCTAGACTACTGTTCAGTAGTGTGGTCAAGTGCCACAAAGAGGGACTTGGGAAAATTGCAGTTGGCTCAGAACAGGGCAGCACGGCTGGCCCTTAAAAGTACACGGAGAGCTAACGTTAATGACATGCATGTCAGTCTCTCCTGGCTCAGAGTGGAAGAGAGATTGACTTCATCACTGCTTGTTTTTTGTAAGAGGTGTCGACATGCATACCCCACAAGACATGCCACCAGAGGTCTCTTCACAGTCTCCAAGTCCAGAACAGACTATGGGAGACGCACAGTACTACATAGAGCAATGACTACATGGAACTCTATTCTACATCAGGTTACTGATGCAAGTAGTAGAATCAGATTTTAAAAACAGGTAAAAATAAACCTTATGGAACAGCGAGGACTGTGAAGCAACACAAACATAGACACATGCATACAAACACACGATAACATACGCGCTATACACACATGTACACATGGATTTTGTGTTATAGATATGTGGTAGTAGAGTAGAGGCCTGATGGCATACACTTAATATGTTGGGTCCAAAATAAGCCCATAGAAACACATTGGGTTTATTTTGGACAGATTTTATCGAGTGTGAAACCTCTCGCTTCACCTATGGTTTACACACACCAACCCGCTCCCCCTGCCTCTCAAGCCAACAAAATTGAGAGATCAGTTCTTCCTCTCTGACGGTTTCCAACTAGCTATTTGCAATTGAGGTTTGGTCCAACAGAATCGATCATATGGCCACCAAAACACATTGAGACATTATTTTACTGTAATAGAGGAGAAGTTAACTTTTCTAACTACACCCTTTTTATGTCTCAACTACTCAATGGTCGGTGATCTGTTTCTTAACTTTGCTTTCAAATACTTTCGAAAGGCAGGGCAGGATGGATAAAGGTCTGTATCAGTTTGAATCTAGAGTTTCACCCGCTTTGAAGAGGGGGATGACCGCGGCAGCTTTCCAATCTCTGGGGATCTCGGACGATACGAAAGAGAGGTTGAACAGGCTAGTATTAGGGGTTGTGACAATTTCGGCAGCTAATTTTTTTAAGAAAGGGTCCAGATTGTCTAGCCCAGCTGATTTGTAGGGGTCCAGATTTTGCAGCTCTTTCAGCGGGCATGGGCAAGTTTCAGCGGAGGGTGCAGAGCTGGTGGCCAGGGTAGGGGTAGCCAGGTGGAAAGCATGGCCAGCCGTAGCAAAATGCTTGTTGAAATTCTCAATTATCGTAGATTTATCGGTGATGACAGTGTCTTTGGTCTTTTACCAAATAGGGCTATATTCTGTATACCAACCCTACCTTGTCACAACACAACTGATTGGCTCAAACATGTTAAGAAGGAAATAAATTCCACAAATTAACTTTTAAGAATGCACACCTGTTAATTGAAATGCATTCCAGGTGACTACCTCATGAAGCTGGTTGAGAGAATGCCAAGAGTGTGCAAAGCTGTCATCAAGGAAAAGGGTGGCTACTTTGAAGAATCTCAAATCTCAAATATATTTTGATTTGTTTAACACTTTTTTGGTTACCACATGATTCCATGTTATTTCATAGTTTTGACTTCTTCACTATGATTCTACAATGTAGAATAAGGTGTGTCCAAACCTTTGACTGGTACTGTAAATCGTGAATTGCCCATAAGTTTGAAGAAAGCAAGATATGATTTTTAGGCAATATCGCCCAGCCCTAATCCAAGGTACAGGAGGAGATTTTCATTATGGAGATAGTTTTCTCAATACCTCCCTGGGTGACTTCAAGGAAGCAGGAGAGAGGCTGAGGTGGCGTTGGTGGATGGTTGAGGGCGGGTGGAGACAGAGTAGTAGAGCTGGAGATGAGAGATCTGATGTTGCTGACCTTTTGTTTTAAAAAAGTAAATGAAGTTGTTAAACTGCTCGTCCTTTGTCTCGATCTGGGACTGGGGTTTCAAAATATGGTTTATGGTGGAAAACGGGTGCTTTGAGTTTCCAGGACTTTTATTGATGAGGTTGGAGTAGAATGTCGACCGTGCCTCTTTCAGGGCCTTCGAATAGGCCTTTTGGTGCTCTTGAAAGGCCAGTTTATGGACGGTGAGGCCTTCGTTTCCGAGACTCCACTCCAGGATGCGTCCAGTGGATTTCATTTTTCTCAGTTCTGGAGTAAACCAGGGTGATGGTCACCAGGGTGCATGTGTGATGGGTGCATCCATCCATGAATGTGTCACACCAGCTTACATTGTACATAAGCCTGAGTGAAGTGACAGTATTTTGGTATTGTTGGTGTGTATGTTCACAGCAAACAGGGAAAGCAGGGAATGGACATTGAATTAGGTCATGCACGCATGCGCTCACACACACATGCACGCACACATACACACAGAGATTGATAATGTTCCTGTACACTGTACAATGCCAGTGGATGGGAGCAACATGCCAGGGATGAGACGGTACCAAATAAGGAAGTGTTGACAGTGACACCACTGTAACATTGTTGTTTTAGTCATGAGGTTACAATGCAGCTTCATTTACACTATGCAGGCAGCGACCAGGTCTTCCCACGATGCAGCCAAGTGCAGCGCTGCCGGAGAATATAGGCCCTGTTGACAGAGGTGGAACACTACTGCTCAGTAGTCAATGTGGCTGTGACTCAGAGACACAGTGTGTGTGTGCTTGTGATTGCTGCATGACCACATTAGCCCACTTAGCCTAAAGCCTAGTCATTAGATTGGGGAGCCAACGTAAGTCCTCTGGTTTCAGGCAAGATTTATTTTAAGTTGAAATACGTTTGTTGGCAACTCAATCCAATACCAGCCAACATTTGATATTGATCTGGGGGAAACCTTAGTAAAAATGGCCGCCTTTCTCTTTCCACAGCTTGAAGGAAAGGAGGAGCAGAGGTGTTTCGAGGAGGGCAAAGCGCGGTACCTCCAGATCAAGGCAAAGAGACTGGCAGAGAAGGAGCGCACACAATGACACCACCCATCCTTATCCCACCAGAAGGCCTTGGAATACCGGCAATACCCAGGAAAACCCTGGAATACAATAGTGCCAATCAACCCACAGCACAATCGAAGGAACATTTCCCTAAACTTTGTCTTCACAAAAATAGACAGGGTTTGACTTGAAATAATGTATGACTTGAAAAAATGCTTCATCATCTTGACTTTTTAAATGTGAGTTTCATTGCTGCACATCAAAGTGTCTATACTGTAAATTGCTTTGGAATAAAGCGCCTACTAAATGGCAAATTGTATATTATTGAAGAGTTTTATTTAAGAAGACTATCGACGATCACTCTGTGTGCGAAACGATGGGTCTGTATATGCACCAATAAATCAATTAAAAGTAAATAATAAATACTGTACATGGCAGCCAGAGGTTTCTGTCTCTCATTTGCTTGCTCGCTGATGTCATAGGCCCGGGCTTGCCTTGGCTGAGAGGGTATCCACTATACATATTTTCAGCATTCTGTCATTCACAGTGAAATCAGTCCTCGGCTCAGGGGCTATGACTCAACTCTCCTCCCTCCTTCTATCCCCTCTTTCCCTCTCTCTCTCACTCACTCTCTCTCTTTTGCTTAATCTGTCTCTCTGCCCTCTCCCTCCACTCACTCTCTCCACTGTTATACTGTCTGTCTCTCTTTCTCTCTCTTTCTCCCTCTCCCACACTCTTGATAGATGCAGGGATTCTCCATTTTGCCTGTTGTGTTGATAGCAGAGGGACTGTACTGTACTACATCTTTAACGTGTGTTAGAGTGTGTACATGTGTATGTCCATGAAAGGCAAAGATCTCTGGAATGTCTATTTTTGCCTAAGTGACAGACCAACATCCCAGCTAAATGAATATAGATCAACAGCTATTCACAAATAAAAAATGGAGATCCAGAGGCAACTCTACATTCAGGAGATTGTCTCTGGTTTTAGATTTCCTATCATAGTGCCCTGCTTGCTAGGGTTAAGATTAGATGTAGTAATAGGAGAAAGCTTCAAGGGTCTGAATCAAGAAAACGTGAACCAAATACATGAACTAGGGCTTTTAACCACAGCTTTAAACCACCAAAGTCTGCATGCACAGTACATGTAATCAAAATATTACCAAAATATGTAAAATGTTGATCCGTTACATATTTCCTGCACTATTTAATCAAGCGTAAGGTTGCACAACAAAAGACTGTGTGCCATTTGACTCCTTAAGGTTATTGTCTTCACATCAGCACAATACAGTGAGCTCCAAAAGTATTGGGACAGTAGCTAGGTTTCCATCCAATTGGCAACAGATTTTCATGCAAATACTCTAGAATCTGCATAAAGAAAATATGCGTATGTTCCCACCAGTGTGTTTCCACCAAATTGACTTTTTGCGAATACAAATCAGTGCGTGATTTAGTGCAGACAAAATTGTATTTTTTGCTTGAGTTTTCATGTACTGAATAAAAACCTCAAATGCAATATGTTTCCATTGCATTTTCATCTCTACTGATAATTTTGTCACAAAAATAGTTGCGTTAAATAGCAAATGTGCCTACTCTGGTCTTGGCACGTGTGCTCTAGCCAACAGATCGCAGATACAGTGCAGGTTGGCTCTGCAGGTAGGCTAGTCTACATGATGAGATTATTAGGCCGTCATTGTAAATAAGAATTTGTTCTTAACTGACTTGCCTAGTTAAATAAAGGTACAAAAAACTCCTGAGTGGCGCAGTGGTCTAAGGCACTGCATCGCAGTGCTAGCTGTGCCACTAGAGATCCTGGTTCGAATACAGGCTCTGTCGGAGCCGGCCGCGACCGGGAGACCCATGGGGTGGCGCACAAGTTGTCCAGGGTAGGGGAGGGAATGGCCGGCAGGGATGTAGCTCAGTTGGAAGAGCATGGCGTTTGCAACGCCAGGGTTGTGGGTTCGATTCCCATGGGGGTCAGTATGAAAAAAACACACAAAAAAAACAAAAAAAATGTATGCACTCACTAACTGTAAGTCGCTCTGGATAAGAGCGTCTGCTAAATGACGTAAATGTAAGAATTTTTTTACTTTTTTTTATTTGTCAAATGGCAGTCATATATTTATTGGAAAGGAGCATCAAGTTCACAGTGCACTTTCACCACCCTGTGAAGTTCATCATAACTTATTTCATCTGTAGCCTAATAAACGGCATGGTTTCCCGAGTCGTAGTGGGAGGACCACACACCATATGATCGCGTAACTCTAAGTTTACTTCAATTTGATGGTTATTATATCAATATTTGCATTTCCACCGCCATTTCTCGTATAATACATTTTACTGACACAAAAAGATCCCACCACGTCGAACGAACAAATGATCTGTCGGCGTTTATGAAATTGTACTGAAACATCCTGTTTCAATCACAGCTGTTTTTTTTAAAATACGGTATGACTTTACTTGCATAAAAACTGTGGCTGGAAACGTGGTTAGTGTCACGCCCTGACTCAGGGGACTCTTATATGTTGAGTCAGGGTGTGTATATTCTTTGTTATGTAGTATTTTCTATGTGGGATCTAGTATGTATAGTTCTATGTTGGCCGGTGTGGTTCCCAATCAGAGGCAGCTGTCGCTCGTTGTCTCTGATTGGGGTCCATACTTAGGCAGCCTATTGGCACTATTGAGTTGTGGGATCTTGTTCCGTGTAAGGTTTGTTGTTCTGTACTACCTTGGACTTCACGTTTCTTTCCTTTGTTGTTTTGTTGTGTTGTTTATTACGTTAATAAACATGTACGCATATCACGCTGCGCCTTGGTCTGACCCGTCATTAAACAAACGTGACAGAAGATCCCACCAAACGAGGACCAAGCAGCGTGCCGAGAAGGAGCAAACGCCTGGGACTCAACAGGAGTTTACATTAGTAGATGTCCTCCTCGGTTGGGGGAGAATTACGGAGGAGGAGGCCGTCCGTTATCGGAGGGCGATGAAGGAGGATGCCCAGGTAGGAGAGGAGAAACGGCGCCAACAGTGCTGACGACGGAGACCCGAGAGGCAACACCAATAACATTTTTTGGGGGGGCACACGGTGTGGACGACGAGGCAGCAGGAGGCCGTTAAAGGGCAGATCTGCAGGTTAGGAGAGGAGGCCACCATGTTACGGGGGCTATTGGTTCAGAGGGAGCAGGAGTTATTCGTCAGAGGGAGGCGCTACAGGAGGCTAAAAGGGAGAAGGAAAGAGTAGAGGCACGGCGAGAGGAGCTGGTTAGGCAGCAGAAGGAGCGGAGGTTAATAAAGGAACCCAGTCCTGCTCCTCGCACCAAGCAAGTGGTGCGTGTCGCCAGTCCGGTCTGGCCCGTTCCTGCTCCCCGCACCAAGCCAGTGGTGCGTGTTCCCAGTACGGCCCGGCCCGTTCCTGCCCCTCGCACCAAGTCTGTGGTGCGCGTCGCCAGTCCGGCCCGGCCTGTTCCTGCTCCTTGCACCAAGCCAGTGGTGCACGTCGCCAGTCCGGCCCGGCCTGTTCCTGCTCCTCGCACCAAGCCAGTGGTGCGCGTCGCTGGCCCGGCCTGTTCCTGCTCCTCGCACCAAGCCAGTGGTGCGCGTCGCCAGCCCGGCCCGGCCTGTTCCTGCTGCTCGCACCAAGCCAGTGGTGCGCGTCGCCAGCCCGGCCCGGCCTGTTCCTGCTCCTCGCACCAAGCCAGTGGTGTGCATCGCCAGTCCGGCCCGGCCTGTTCCTGCTCCTCGCACCAAGCCAGTGGTGCGCGTCGCCAGCCCGGCCCGGCCTGTACCTGCTCCTCTAACCAAGCCAGTGGTGCGCGTCGCCAGCCCGGCCCGGCCTGTACCTGCTCCTCGCACCAAGCCAGTGGTGCGCATCGCCAGCCCGGCCCGGCCTGTTCCTGCTCCTCGCACCAAGCCAGTGGTGCGCGTCGCCAGGCCGGCCCGGCCTGTTCCTGCTCCTAGCACCAGGCCAGTGGTGCGTTTGTCCAGTCCGGCACGGCCCGTGCCACTGGTGCCTGGTCCTGCACCGGTCAGCTGCTCCACTCCGGAGCCAGAGCAGTCCGCTCCACCGGTGCCTGATCCAGCTCCGGTCAGCTGCTCCACTCCGGAGTCAGAGCAGTCCGCTTCACCGATGCCTGATCCAGCTCCGGTCAGCTGCTCCACTCCGGAGCCAGAGCAGTCCGCTCCACCGGTGCCTGATCCAGCTCCGGTCAGCGGCTCCAGTCCAGACCATGACGTCAGCCCCTCTCCAGGTTCGGGGTCTCCTACACCAGGGTCCAGACAGGGCCTGGCGTATCGTGGGAGGAAGGAGAGGGGAAGTAGTGCGCCGAGGTCCAGACCAGACCAGGGGCACAACAGGGAGGCGGAGAGTGAGAGGTCGTCACGTCCCGAGCCGGATCCGGCCCCTACCCTGTTATGTTTATGTTGTGCGTTCGGAGTCCGCACCTTTGGGGGGTGGGGGGGGGTACTGTCACGCCCTGACTCAGGGGACTCGTATATGTTGAGTCAGGGTGTGTATATTTTTTGTTATGTAGTATTTTCTATGTGGGATCTAGTATGTATAGTTCTATGTTGGCCGGTGTGGTTCCCAAGCAGAGGCAGCTGTCGCTCGTTGTCTCTGATTGGGGAACAATACTTAGGCAGCCTATTGGCACTATTGAGTTGTGGGATCTTGTTCCGTGTAAGGTTTGTTGTTCTGTACTACCTTGAACGTCACGTTTCGTTTCCTTTGTTGTTTTGTTGTGTTGTTTATTACGTTAATAAACATGTACGCATATCACGCTGCGCCTTGGTCTGACCCGTCATTAAACGAACGTGAAAGGTAGTCACACTTTTTTTTGGGGGGGGGGCTCTGTACTCCAGCACTTTGGATTTGAAATTATACAATGACTAGGAGTTTAAAGTGTCTGTCAGCTTTAATTTGAGGGTTTATTCATGTAAGTTTCATTGCTGCACACCAAAGTCTCTATACTGTAGGTGTATGTAAGAGTAAGGAGATACGGTGCCACCAAAAGTTAAGTATTTGGACCCATATTCATAGCACGCAATGACTACATCAACCTTGTGACTACAAATTTGTTGAATGCAATTGTTATTTGTTTTGGTTGTGTTTCAGATTATTTTGTGCCCAATAGAAATTAATGGTAAATAATGTATTGTGTCATTTCGGAGTCACTTCTACATTTATGTGGATGCTACCACGATTGTGGATATTCCTGAATTAATTGTGAATAATGAGTGAGAAAGTTAGACTCACAAATATCATACCCCCGAGACTGCATTACAATAACATGGGAGGTTAGCATTTTTGGGGAGGTATATTTGTGCGTCTAACTTTCTCACTCATCATTATTCACAGTTCATTCAGGACTATCCATAATCACGGTAGCATCCACATTAATGTAGAAGTGTTTATAAACATATTCTATTCATATTTACAATAAAAGTGACTCAAATGACACAATACATTATTTACCATTCATTTCTACTCGGTACAAAATAATTTGAAACACAACCAAAACAAACAGCAAATGCATACAAGTTTGTAGAGTCACAAGCTTGATGTAATCATTGCGTGCTATGATCCCTTTTTGTCACCTGTTAAATCCACTTCAATCAGTGTAGATGAAGGGGAGATAGGTTAAAGGATTTTTAAGCCTTGAGACATGGATTGTGAATGTGTGCCATTCAGAGGGTGAAACGCTCAACAGTTTATCGTATGAATCAAGAATGGTCCACCACCCAAAGGACATCCAGCCAGCCAACTCGATGAATTGAGGCTGTTCTGAGGCCAGGATTCAATTCGAACCGCGTAGCAGCGCGCTTGACATTTAAAGGTAATTTCCAATTCAGCCGACATCTGCAGCATTTACCTTGAACATTGCCTTTAAAAGACACATTGTCAACACTATTCTATGGATATAATCCTGGTGTATGCCTATAGTCCTGGACTAAAAAACTAAAAAAGGGAATAAAGAAGGAGATAAACGATCCTGAGGAGAAGACAGAAGAGAGAGAGCGCTCTCCGGTTTCATCTCCGCTGGTTGCTGGCCTGTTTTATATGTTCCACCCACTGTGCATAGGGGGGAGAGTCACGATCGCTAATGTGTACGTTAACGGCAGGGCCACACGACCATTGAAGGATGCACAGCACAGAAATGCAGCTAGCGTCCACAAGTCAATGAAAAAACAAATATGCTCTTGACCGTAAATGTTAAAACTCTGTATACTGGGGCCAAGTCTACTCCTAGGCATACTCTTAGAGGCAAATTGCTGTTGGAGTAAAATAAAGTAGAATACTTTAATAACAAGGGGATACTGGCCTACTCTTTGAGAGCTAAAGGAGGAACACAAACCACAAACGGTCCCGTGTAGCTCAATTGATAGAGCATGGCATTTGCAATGCCAGGGTTGTGGGTTTGATTCCCACGGGGGGCCAGTATGAAAAATGTATACACTCACTAATTGTAAGTCGCTCTGGATAAGAGCGTCTGCTAAATGACTAAAATGTAAATGTAATAAATAATGGATGCTGACACTGAAAAGGAGTGAGATGAATGAACCAATCCCATGCAGTACATGTACGGCTGCTAAAAGGGTCATGCTTTAAGAACCCAGCAAACATGTCCACATTGGCACGATGTGGATATGACGTAGATGCACAAGATAAACAGCATAGTCAGTCAATTTCCACAACAACTAAGACCGTTGAAGTGCGAGGCCAAACTTCTCAGGTGTTTTGGTCCTGTGGCTCCCACGTTGTAACAGAGTGAATCGAATCCGTGCAGATGCGCAGATACTGTAGATACGGTGTGAGAGCGAAGTCTTCCAGGTATTGGCCCCGAAATGGTTTGTGGCAATGTCATTTCGCTGAGTCTACCTTTAACAACATTAATTGCTCTATTTGCAAACCACGCCCCCAAATATTATAATGAGCCCCCGCCTCTATATTATGAAGTAGCTGGGCTTGGTGTGGACTAGCCCGTGCAGGGCTAGCCCTCCATATCTCTCTCGCGCTCTCTCTCCCTCTCTCTGTTCTCATACATGACCTGTGCTACCATTGCAGTGTGTTCACACAGTGATCAAAGCTCACTGATCTCCTCATATTAAATAAATATAATCTACTACTATGGAGAGATGGAATGCTGGAATGAATGTCCAGTTTTGTGGCCTTATATAAAACACATAGAAAAGGTAGAATGCTTTTATTCATCACCATGTGGAAATTGACTTTGTGTTCCATCCACAGGTGACATATGGGACACTCCCTTCACAAACACATACACCAGTGGAGGCTGCTGAGGGGAGGACGGCTCATAATAATGGCTGGAATGGAGTAAATGGAATGTTATCAAACACCTGGAAACCATGGAAACCATGTGTTTGATGTATTTGATACCATTCCACCAATTCCGCTCCAGCCATTATCACGAGCCCGTCCTCCCTAATTAAGGTGCCACCAACCTCCTGTGACACACACACACATACGCACACACATGCACACAACACAACACACACACATGCACACAACACAACACACACACAAACACACACACACACACACACAATGTCTGTTATAAAATGATGTTCTGCGTTTTTGACACAAAAATCAACTGTTCCGGCTCTGGTCTTGTCCCATCTTAATTACTGTGCGGTAATAGTCAAGTGCAGCAAAGAAAGATCTACTAAAGCCACAGCTGGCTCAAAATAGAGCAGCACGCCTTGCCCTTAACTGCACATACAGAACTAACATCAAAAACATACATGCCAGTCTTTCCTGGTTGAGGGTTGACGAGAGATTAACTGCATCTCTTCTAGTTTTTATGAGAAATATTACTGTGATGAAAATTCCAGATTGTCTGCATAATCAAATAACATTCAGGTCAGACACCCGTACATACCTCACAAGACATGCCACCAGGGATCTCTTCACAGTCCCCAAGTCCAAAACGAATTCACAGTATTATACAGAGCCATGATTGCATTGAACTCCCTTCTATCTCCAATTGCTCAAGCAAACAGCTAAATTACCTTTAAAAAAGGGATTAAACAACATCTCATGGAACGGCATGGACTGTGATGGGACACACAAACACACACAGACACACTAACACACACATTATTTTTTTAGTTGTATTGTTTGTATATCGTCGTATTTTAAATATGTGTGACTGTCCTTGTCTATCAGTGTATCAGTGTTTTGTTACTTTTTTTTTTTTTTTTTTTGGGCCCCAGGAAGGGTAGCTACTGCTTCTACAGAAGCTAATGGGTATCCAAATAAACAAATAAACACACACACAAGAATTAGGTTTTCTTTCACTGAATATCCTACGCCGTGGGAATGATCCCAGAATGATGAATATTTGGTATGGATGACACAGGCAGCCTTCTAGTTACGCAGCTCATCTCAAGTGGCTTGGGGTGCTACATTAATGGAATATTTCCATCCTGAGTAGCTGTTGTTACAGTACAGATGCTCATTAATGCTACTCCTTATGGGCATGTCACGTGGAACCCACAATAAACTTACGCAATGCATTGCTATGGAGGCCTGAAGGGTATTGAGACAATTAATGTGATACAATGCTTATAGGTTGCTTCCCGTGACCTTATTGCTTGTAGTGTATGATGAGATAACATTTGAAATGTTATATTTTATGTTGAATGCATGTTTGCATGGTCTTTTAGACCTGGTTATTGGGGGTATAGGCCTAATGCAGAGCCCCCCAAAAAAGCTGCCAAATCCTTTTCGTTAGCCAACTTGGAAACACAATGGAAGGTTATAGGATATTGTCTCACCCCCCAGAAAATAATTAAAGAATGTGTGCAAGCATGGGTGAATTATAAAGGTGAGTAGAGTCTCTTGCCTGATTTACAGTATAGGGCCAAACCGAACCATACAGGTGCTGGCCCGGATATTTTCTTTTCACATTGTGCTTTCCAGCACAGTTCCAACAACTGTTGCCAGGCCCAGTACAGCTTGGCTTGGTTCAGCTCAGTTTGGCTCAGTAGTGTGAAAAGCGTATCGAGTCTCAGTTCACTTTCAAAGAGAAAGGTGAGCTTGCTATTTGACAATAAAGCATTTGAGGAATGGGTAGCATTATTTCCAAACTTCTGTTTTAGTTCAAAAGAGAAGAGGAAATGTTGACATTATAAGCTGTGCTGTTGTGGTGAATACATTTTACCATGCATTTTCCCTCTTAGTTGAACACCTTCAGTCTTCAGGTACACTGCACAGAAGAAGTTGGACATCAGTTGAAATGCATAATGGGCTCACAAAACGACTTTCCCCAGTCTCTATAATGAAAGCCATTTATCAGCCGTGCAAACTGGTCGTGACTCGGTGCATGATATACTATATTCATAATTCATGTCGTTACTCAGCTATCAAGAAGTCTTGTCCACTATAGCTTTAATTTGGCCATACATCTTTCACGGACCGCACAACCCACATGGGTAAAATGTAGTACCCAATATGGGTCAACTTGTGCTCTTCAGCATTACAATGTAGTTACAATGTATTTGCAAAGACAACATCTGGATAGAACGAAATCTAAGGATTCTCTTCTCCTCTGAGTCGAATAACATATATTCAAAATATTCAAATTATGTATTGTATTTATTGTAATATGGGCTAAGCACTGAGGAGTCTACGACCCCAAAAATGATCTTATCCCAATAAATTATGTATTATTATTGCGGTTTACTCCCACTGCCACAGGGAACTAAGCATGCCACATCCATCCAGCGGACTAACATGAATACATAGCGCAGCGGCGCAATCAGATATCCAAGTCACTACCTCTCTTCTCCGCGGGTACATCCTATGTGATGTGATGTAAATAATGTTACCCTTAATTTAGCTTAGGAAATTGCATGCAATATAAATTCTTACGTCACATTTTTTGAGAGATGACACGCCAATAGTGATGATCACCGCAAGCCGTCACAAATATAAGTTTTTTCTGAAGAGACAACGCGGCGCACGCTCACAATAATGGCCACGTACAGCTGTGCTGATATGGTGACTGTTTCAAGACTGCCCGTTCATTTTCGAAGTCATAGTGTTGGATTGATGTTAATGGTCGCCCGTGTTGATCCTCTATTCGGAATGTAAGGACAGACCTCGACTTTTGTGGACTACAGCAAAAGCAATATCACAGAAGAGATTGGAATTGTCTGCCGGTGGAATCGTCTTTCGTAAGGTAAGAATACTTAATTAGCCTAAGCATCCACGCATAATTCACGAGCCTGTGTGATTGGATTCAATTATAGTCATATTTAAATGTTTTAAGACCAGATAAGTAGCCTATCTAATGATGCTGTTTATTGATCAAAATACAATTGTGTATTAATTGAAAATTCTAGGCAAACATCCGAGATTAATTTATGAAAACCTCTTGAATTAAAGATAGCCAAACTTTGCAATATGGGAGATGATCAAATTTATTTTTATTAAACGTTGATATGCCTAATTTGACGAACAACACAGATAATTCGAAACGCATGAACCATTACATCAGCTGACAAGGCACGAGCTCTGTTTGGAGAAGTCATGGTTTACATCAATTATATTGACACAGTAGTCAAGTGAATGCTCTAACAATG
The DNA here is from genome assembly GCF_964263955.1 of Coregonus lavaretus. Taxonomy (NCBI): domain Eukaryota; kingdom Metazoa; phylum Chordata; class Actinopteri; order Salmoniformes; family Salmonidae; genus Coregonus; species Coregonus lavaretus. Next base: position 43,961,996 of record NC_140009.1, on the reverse strand, counting down.
GAAATACATGTCCTTAAAGATGGAAGGCAATCGGGAGAAGGCAAGATTAGGTGGGACTATTCTAGCCAATGAGAGGGCAGAAACGTGTGTGAACAACAGACCATAGAGATAGATAGAGGACTCATCTTTGTATCTGTGCCATAACGTTGTGACAGCATCATTGGCTGATTGCTCCCAACTCATAGGAATCCCAACCAGTTGACTACTTTGAAATGGTGGAAACCCTCAATGGCAATGTCTATGCTAAAATGGGTCACATCCATGATGAGTCTTATATCTATCTCTATGACAACAGGCACAACTTAGATATAAAGTAGTTTTTTTCAAAGTTGCCGAAATGCCACTTATATCAGTGCATTCCTAACAACCTAGTGGTTGATCGCGCTGCAGTGGATCGTTTTTTTCCGCTGATCGTAATGTCTCCGTCACCATTTCCTACAACTGAAAACAGCTTCTGGACATCCAAACAGCGATCACTAACCTCGATTTGGATGAAAATGTATATTTCAACAAGTCGGCAGCTCTGGCGTTCTGCTTTCTCCGGACAAGGCACAGGGACTATGGTGGTTTGGAGTCCACCTATTGTAAATTCAATAGATTAGACATGATTTGGAAGTCACACACCTGTCTATATAAGGTCCCACAGTTGACAGTGCATGTCAGAGCAAAGCCAAGCAATGAGGTCGAAGGAATAGTCCGTAGAGCTCCGAAACAGGATTGTGTCGAGACACAGAAGGGTAACAAAAAATGTCTGCAGCATTGAAGGTCCCCAAGAACACAGTGGCCTCCATCATCTTAAATGGAAGACGTTTGGAACCACCAAGACTCTTCCTAGAGCTGGCCATCCTGCCAAACTGAGCAAACAGGGGAGAAGGGCCTTGGTCAGGGAGCTGACCAAGAATCTGATGGTCACTCTGACAGAGCTCCAGAGTTCCTCTGTGGAGATGGGAGAACCTTCCAGAAGGACAACCATCTCGGCAGCACTCCACCAATCAGGCCTTTATGGTAGAGTGGCCAGACGAAAGCCACTCCTCAGTCAAAGGCACATGACAGCCCGCTTGGAGCCAAAAGGCACCTAAAGGACTCTCAGACCATGAGAAACAAGGTTCTCTGGTCTGATGAACCCAAGATTGAACTCTTTGGCCTGAATGCCAAGCGTCACGTCTGGAGGAAACCTGGCACCATCCCTACGGTGAAGCATAGTGGTGGCAGCATCATGCTGTGGGGATGTTTTTCAGCGGCAGGGACTGGAAGACTAGTCAGGATCAAGGGAAAGATGAACGGAGCAAAGTACAGAGAGATCCTTGATGAAAACCTACCCCAGTGCTCTCAGGACCTCAGACTGGGGCGTAGCTATACCTTCCAACAGGACAACGACCCTAAGCACACAGCCAACACAAAGCAGGAATGGCTTCGGGACAAGTCTCTGAATGTCCTTGAGTGGCCCAGCCAGAACCTGGACTTGAACCCGATCTAACATCTCTCGAGAGACCTGAAAATAGCTGTGCAGCAACGCTCCCCATCCAACCTGACAGAGCTTGAGAGGATTTGCAGCGAAGAATGGGAGAATCTCCCCAAATACAGGTGTGCCAAGCTTGTAGCGTCATACCCAAGACGACTCAGGGCTGTAATCGTTGCCAAAGGTTATTCAACAAAGTACAGAGTAAAGGGTCAAAAGGGTGGAAATTTGATGTTTCCGTTTTTTATTTTTAATACATTTGCAAAAGTGTCTAAAAACCTGTTTTGCTTTGTCATTATGGGGTATTGTGTGTAGATAGATGAGGGGGAAAAACAATTGAATCCATTTTAGAATAAGGCTGTAACGTAACAAAATGTGGAAAAAGTCAAGGGGTCTGAATACTTTCCGAATGCACTGTATTCACACCCCTTGACTTTTTCCACATTTTGTTGTCTTACAGCCTGAATTTAAAATGTATTAAATAGAGATGTTTTGTCAATGGCGTACACACAGTAATGTCAAAGTGGAATGATGTTTTTAAAAACATTTACATTTACAAATTAATAAAAAATGAAAAGCTGAAATGTCTCGAGTCAATAAGTATTCCACCCCTTTATTAATGCAAGCCTAAATAAGTTCAGGAGTAAAAATGTGCTCAACAAGTCACATAAGAAATTGCATGGACTCACGCTGTGTGCAATAATAGTGTTTTACATGATTTTTGAATGACTACCTCATCTCTATACCCCAGAAATTCATTTATATGTAAGGTCTCTCAGTCGAGCAGTGAATTTCAAACACAGATTCAACCACAAAGACCAGGGAGGTTTTTCCAATGCCTCGCAAAGAAGTCAAATAAGAAATTGCATGGACTCATTCTGTGTGCAATAATAGTAGATGGGTAAAAAATAAAATAGTAGATAAAAAATAAAAAACACCTGACAATGAATATCCCTTTCAGCATGGTGACGTTATTAATTAGACTTTGGATCGTGTATCAATACACCAAGTCACTACAAAGATACAGGCATCCCTCCCAGGGCTGGGTGATATGGCCTAAAAATCATATATCAATTTCATTGAATGTTTCCTCTAAATAAGCTTTGTTGTAAAATTAAAGGTCAAATACACTGCATTTCAAACAGTCAGCAATAATCTAATGAATTCAGAGTGTGTGAAATTAGGCTAAATATAAGACCCACTAATAATGTAATTATTTTATCCAAATAGTTTAACCTGTTTTTTTGCAATACTCACTGATCTGATTTTCAAGTCAACCAGAACCATGTATTTTGCACATTCACTAATAATGACTAACTTCTTGTAGTAGGCATTATAGAAAATTAACACAGGTCTCAAGAACAATCTTTTAAGCACAAGCCCACATGCTAGTGAGTAGCCAGCTAATCTTTGTATATGAAGTTCAGCCAACTTGTATCTATTTGCAATCTAACAAGGCAGAACTGTTGAATTGTTATAAACACACCCTTCTGTCCGTCTCTTAATTGTTTTAACAGCATGCTATCCTGTCCACTTTGGTCAGATGTTGAAATCAAATGGCCTACATTATTTCTCAGAATGAGAACGAGTTCCAGTTCCTTATATACTAAACAAAAATATAAACGCAACATGCAACAATTTCTATGGATTTCATATTTTACATTTAAGTCATTTAGCAAAAGCTCTTATCCAGAGCGACTTACAAATTGGTGCATTCAACATGTGATAGCCAGTGGGACAACCACTCAATTATTATTTTATTTTTGTATTATTATTTAATGTATTTATGTGGGGGAGGGGGGGGGGGGGTAGAATGATTACTGTTATACTATTCCAGGTATTCCTTAAAGAGGTACAGTTTCAAGTGTCTCCAGAAGGTGGTCAGTGTCTCCGCTGTCCTGGCGTCGTGGGGGAGCTTGTTAAACCATTGGGGTGCCAGAGCAGCGAAAAGCTTTGACTGGGCTGAGCGGGAACTGTGCTTCCGTAGAGGTAGGGGGGCTAGCAGGCCAGAGGTGGATGAACGTAGTGCCCTCGTTTGGGTGTAGGGTCTGATAAGAGCCTGAAGGTAAGGAGGTGCCGTTCCCCTCACAGCTCCGTAGGCAACCACCATAGTTTTGTAGTAGATGCGAGCTTCAACTGGAAGCCAGTGGAGTGTGCGGAGGAGCGGGGTGACATGAGAGAACTTTGGAAGGTTGAACACCAAACGGGCTGCAGCGTTCTGGATAAGTTGTAGGGGTTTAATGGCACAGTCAGGGAGCCCAGCCAACAGCGAGTTGCAGTAATCCAGACGGGAGATGACAAGTGCCTGGATTAGGACCTGTGCCGCTTTCTGTGTAAGGTAGGGTCGTACTCTGCGAATGTTGTAGAGCATGAACCTGCAGGATCGGGTCACCGCTTTGATGTTAGCAGAGAACGACAGGGTGTTGTTTAGGGTCACGCCAAGGTTCTTTGCACTCTGGGAGGAGGACACATTGGAGTTGTCAACCGTGATGGCGAGATCATGGAGTGGGCAGTCCTTCCACAGGAGGAAGAGCAGCTTCGTCTTGCCGAGGTTCAGCTTGAGGTGGTGATCTGACATCCACACTGATATGTCTGCCAGACATGCAGAGATGCAATTCGCCACCTGGTTATCAGAATGGGGAAAGGAGAAAATTAATTGTGTGTTGTCTGCGTAGCAATGATAGGAGAGACCATGTGAGGATATGACAGAGCCAAGTGACTTGCTGTATAGAGAGAATAGGAGAGGGCCTATAACTGAGCCCTTGGGGACACCTGTGGTGAGAGCACGTGGTGCGGAGACAGATTCTCGCCACGCCACCTGGTAGGAGCGACCTGTCAGGTAGGACGCAATCCAAGAGTGAGCAGCGCCGGAGATGCCCAACTCAGAGAGGGTGGAGAGGAGGATCTGATGGTTCACAGTATCAAAGGTAGCAGATAGGTCTAGAAGGATAAGAGCAGAGGAGAAAGAGTTGGCTATAGCAGTGCGGAGAGCCTCCGTGACACAGAGAAGAGCAGTCTCAGTTGAATGACCAGTCTTGAAACCTGACTGGTTTGGATCAAGAAGGTCATTCTGAGTGAGATAACAGGAGAGTTGGCTAGAGACGGCACGCTCAAGAGTTTTGGAGAGAAAAGAAAGAAGGGATACTGGTCTGTAGTTATTGACATCGGCGGGATTGAGTGTAGGTTTTTTGAGGAGGGGTGCAACTCTCGCTCTCTTGAAGACGGAAGGGACGTAGCCAGCGGTCAAGGATGAGTTGATGAGCAAGGTGAGGTAAGGGAGAAGGTCTCTGGAAATGGTCTGGAGAAGAGAGGAGGGGATAGGGTCAAGCGGGCAGGTTGTTGGGCGGCCGGCCATCATAAGTCGCAAGATTTCATCTGGAGAGAGAGGGGAGAAAGAAGTCAAAGCATAGCTTAGGGCAGTGTGAGCAGGACTAGCGGTGTCATTTGACTTAATAAATGAGGATCGGTTGTCATCAACCTTCTTTTCAAAATGGTTGACGAAGTCATCCACAGAGAGGGAGGAGGGAGGGGGAGGAGGAGGAGGATTCAGCAGGGAGGAGAAGGTGGCAAAGAGCTTCCTAGGGTTAGAGGCAGAGGCTTGAAATTTAGTGTGGTAGAAAGTGGCCTTAGCAGCAGAAACAGAGGAAGAAAATGTAGAGAGGAGGGAGTGAAAAGATGACAGGTCCGCAGGGAGTCTAGTTTACCTCCATTTCCGCTCGGCTGCCCGGAGCCCTGTTCTGTGAGCTTGCAATGAGTCGTCAAGCCACGGAGCAGGAGGGGAGGACCGAGCCGGCCGGGAGCATAGGGGACATAGAGAGTCAAAAGATGCAGAAAGGGATGAGAGGAGGATTGAGGAGGCAGAATCAGGAGATCGGAGGGAGAAGGATTTAGCAGAGGGAAGAGATGATAGGATGGAAGAGGAGAGAGTAGCGGGAGAGAGAGAGCGAAGGTTGCGACGGCACATTACCATCTGAGTAGGGGCAGAGTGAGTAGTGTTGGAGGAGAGCGAGAGAGAAAAGGATACAAAGTAGTGGTCGGAGACATGGAGGGGAGTTGCAGTGAGATTAGTAGAAGAACAGCATCTAGTAAAGATGAGGTCAAGCGTATTGCCTGCCTTGTGAGTAGGGGGGGGGGGACGGTGAGAGGGTGAGGTCAAAAGAGGAAAGGAGTGGAAAGAAGGAGGCAAAGAGAAATTTGTCAAAGGCAGATGTAGGGAGGTTAAAGTCACCCAGAACTGTGAGGGGTGAGCCATCCTCAGGAAAGGAACTTATCAAGGCGTCAAGCTCATTGATGAACTCTCCAAGGGAACCTGGAGGGCGATAAATGATAAGGATGTTAAGCTTGAATGGGCTAGTGACTGTGACAGCGTGGAAATCAAATGAGGAGATAGACAGATGAGTCAGGGGGAAAAGAGAGAATGTCAACTTGAGAGAGATGAGGATTCCTGTGCCACCGCCGCGCTGACCAGATGCTCTCAGGGTATACGAGAACACATGATCAGACGAGGAAAGAGCAGTAGGAGTAGCAGTGTTTTCTGTGGTAATCCATGTTTCCGTCAGCGCCAAGAAGTCGAGGGACTGGAGGGTAGCATAGGCTGAGATGAACTCTGCCTTGTTGGCCTCAGAACGGCAGTTTCAGAGGCTGCCGTAGACCTGGAACTCCATGTGGGTCGTGCGCGCAGGGACCACCAGATTAGAGTGGCAGCAGCCACGCGGTGTGAAGCGTTTGTATGGCCTGTGCAGAGAGGAGAGAACAGGGATAGACAGACACATAGTTGACAGGCTACAGAAAAGGCTACAATAATGGAAAAGAGATCAGAATAAAATTAACTAAACATCTGGGAAATCGAGAGAGCGGGGCCTCCCTCACTTACCTTTCACTGAAACACTCAAATATAACTCTCCCAACTTCCACTTTAGAAATTATAATTGTTGTGAACTACAGCGGTTCAATGTTTTCTAGGAATATATCAAGAACGGCCCATAAGTAAGTATTTTACCGTTAGAATAAAATGTGATTATAAATTAAAGACTGAATAGGGGAGCAGGTTAGAGGGAGTGTGATTTTGGAAGAAAACAGAACCATACTTTGTTTCCATATAGATTCTCTGCATAAGAAAAGGGAAGTACAGACTCACTGTACACTTCTGTTTTGTTTACATGTACCACAAGTGTGTGATATCCAATAATAAATGGTGATGTAACAGTTGTACCATCACTGCCATGAACATTTGGAGACGGGTGTAAAAAACAGGTCAGGTGTAAGAGAAACATTGGCAGGTCTAGCTACTCTGTTGTTTAGCTAACTAATGCGTCACACCAATGTCTGAGATAAAATCAGGTAACGTGAGTTGCTTTGATATTATATATCGTGGCTTTTTTAAATTACTGTAACAACATTGTGTCCATTGGCTAAAAGTGACTCAATCGGACTAGCTACAACTAACATTGCCAGAGGACCTTGCTGGCTAGCCGGCCAAATATCTATCGTTAGCTAGCTACAGTAATGTTAGCTAGCTAGCAGGAAGTTACCTAACAGGCAGTAGCAACATTACAGTTAGTTCCTTTCATAACGCAGAAATAATTAAACGTTGGCTAGCTAGCACAAAGTCATTCATGCTAGCTATACAAGTGAACTACACATCTTGAATGTTCAGAAAGTCAAGCTTTACTTTGCAAAATTCTCATTGACTAAAATGATATTGTATTTAGTTGCTACAGTACTGCTAGCTGGTAATGTTGGCTAGCTAGCAATGGCTGCGGTGTTGATTTTGTTTGAAAAACGGCGTCGCTGTGAACGAATGTAGCTGGCTAGCTAACCTTGATAGTTTCTCTATACTACACCTTTATCTTTGATACAAAGACAACTATGTAGCTAGCTAACATTACACTAATCAAATCGTTCCATTGTAATGTGTGTCATATTACCTGCGGAGACGAAAAACAGTCTGTCGCAGGGCATTACCCCACTTGCAGCCAGGTGTAGCAGATATGGGAATACAGATATGTTGGTCACAGATAGCTTTAAAAAAAAGGTAGGGGCGTGGATCAGAAAACCAGTCAGTATCTGGTGTGACCCCCATTTGCCTTATGCAGCGTGTCACATTTCATCAAGCTGATCAAGCTCTTGATTGTGGCCTGTGGAATGTTGTCCCACTCCTCTTCAATGGCTGTGCAAAGTTGTTGGATATTGGCGGTAACTGGAACACGCTGTCATACACGTCGACCCAGAGCATCCCAAACATACTCAATGAGGGACATGTCTGGTGAGTATGCAGGCCATGGAAGAACTGGGACATTTTCAGCTTTCAGGAATTGTGTACAGATCCTTGCGACATGGGGCCATGCATTATCATGCTAAATCATGAGGTGATGGCGGCGGATGAATGGCATGACAATGGGCCTCTTGATCTTGTCACGGTATCTCTGTGCAAATTGCCATCAATAAAATGCAATTGTGTTTGTTATCCGTAGCTTATGCCTGCCCATACCATAACCCCACCGCCAGCATGGGGCACTCTGTTCACAACGTTGCCATACAGTGAGGGAAAAAAGTATTTGATCCCCTGCTGATTTTGTACGTTTTTGTACGACTTAGTACTTGGTGGCAAAACCCTTGTTGGCAATCACAGAGGTCAGACGTTTCTTGTAGTTGGCCACCAGGTTTGCACACATCTCAGGAGGGATTTTGTCCCACTCCTCTTTGCAGATCTTCTCCAAGTCATTAAGGTTTTGAGGCTGATGTTTGGCAACTTGAACCTTCAGCTCCCTCCACATATTTTCTATGGGATTAAGGTCTGGAGACTGGCTAGGCCACTCCAGGACCTTAATGTGCTTCTTCTTGAGCCACTCCTTTGTTGCCTTGGCCGTGTGTTTTGGGTCATTGTCATGCTGGAATACCCATCCACGACCCATTTTCAATACCCTGGCTGAGGGAAAGAGGTTCTCACCCAAGATTTGATGGTACTTGGCCCCGTCCATCGTCCCTTTGATGCGGTGAAGTTGTCCTGTCCCCTTAGCAGAAAAACACCATAGCATAATGTTTCCACCTCCATGTTTGACGGTGGGGATGGTGTTCTTGGGGTCATAGGCAGCATTCCTCCTCCTCCAAACACGGCGAGTTGAGTTGATGCCAAAGAGCTTGATTTTGGTCTCATCTGACCACAACACTTTCACCCAGTTCTCCTCTGAATCATTCAGATGTGCATTGGCAAACTTCAGACGGGCCTGTATATGTGCTTTCTTGAGCAGGGGGACCTTGCGGGCGCTGCAGGATTTCAGTCCTTCACGGCGTAGTGTGTTACCAATTGTTTTCTTGGTGACTATGGTCCCAGCTGCCTTGAGATCATTGACAAGATCCTCCCGTGTAGTTCTGGGCTGATTCCTCACCGTTCTCATGATCATTGCAACTCCACGAGGTGAGATCGGCCCCAGGCCGAGGGAGATTGACAGTTCTTTTGTGTTTCTTCCATTTGCGAATAATTGCACCAACTGTTGTCACCTTCTCACCAAGCTGCTTGGCGATGGTCTTGTAGCCCATTCCAGCCTTGTGTAGGTCTACAATATTGTCCCTGACATCCTTGGAGAGCTCTTTGGTCTTGGCCATGGTGGAGAGTTTGGAATCTGATTGATTGATTGGTTCTGTGGACAGGTGTCTTTTATACAGGTAACAAGCTGAGATTAGGAGCACTCCCTTTAAGAGTGTGCTCCTAATCTCAGCTCGTTACCTGTATAAAAGACACCTGGGAGCCAGACATCTTTCTGATTTGAGAGGGGGTCAAATACTTATTTCCCTCATTAAAATGCAAATCAATTTATAACATTTTTGACATGTTTTGTTCTGGATTTTTTTGTTGTTATTCTGTCCCTCACTGTTCAAATAAACCTACCATTAAAATTATAGACTGTTCATTTCTTTGTCAGTGGGCAAACGTACAAAATCAGCAGGGGGTCAAATACTTTTTTCCCTCACTGTAAGCAAACCGCTTACCCACACAACGCCATACACGTGGTCTGCGGTTGTGAAGCCGGTTGGATGTACTGCCAAATTCTCTACAACGACGTTGGAGGCAGCTTATGGTAGAGAAATGAACCTTCAATTCTCTGGCAACAGGTCTGGTGGACATTCCTGCAGGTAGCATGCCAATTCCACGCTCCCTCAAAACTTGAGACATCTGTGCTATTGTGTTGTGTGACAAAACTGCACATTTTACAGTGGCCTTTTATTGTCCCCAGCACAAGGTGCACCTGTGTAATGATCATGCTGTTTAATAAGCTTCTTGACATGCCACACCTGTCAGGTGGATGGATTATCTTGGCAAAGGAGAAATGCTCACTAACAGGGATGTAAACATATTTGTGCACAACATTTGAGAGAAATACGCTTTTTGTGCGTATGGAAAATTTCTGGGATCTTTTATTTCAGCTCATAAAAGATAGGACTAGCACTTTACATGTTGCATTTTTATTTTTGTTCAGTATACTTGACTTCATGATAGTAGTACAGTATATCAGTAGCGGTGCGTGGGTGAAATCACTGAGGAAGCCAAGCCAGTAAAAAAGCCATATTACAACCTATGTTGTGATAATTTTATTGTTTGCTCTTTAACCTATGTCACCGTGATAGATAATAAGGCTGTGACAACAAAAAGACAACAGTCACACAGTGGCGGAATAAATTCAACTACACATACGTTTGTTTCATCACAAAACCGGAGTGCAACATCTGTCCAGTGAAGTCCACAAAGCAAATATTGCATATAACAGTTATATCACCTGCAGCATAGTAAAGCAATTTCATGTTTTCGACAGTTTACTGAACAACTACTGATTTAGAGCCACAGAGTTACCGCAAGTCAGCACAAAGACAACAGGAGCACTGCCTCCGCTATTCCTGCACAATTTCAACTTAAACATTTAAACATAATCAAATCAACAAGGCTATACAGTGCATTCAAAGTATTCAGACCCCTTGACTTTTTCCACATTTTGTTACATTTCAGCCTTATTCTAAAATTGATTAAATAGTTTTTTTTTCCCACTCATCAATCTACACACAATACCCCATAATGACAAAGCAAAAAACTGAAATATTACATTTACATAAGAATTCTGACCCTTTACTCAGTACTTGTTACCAACCCTTAGTAAACTTTTTGGGGAAAATGTGTTTCACCAGATACAAGGCTATTTTACAGTAAACAAATTGACAACAGACTTTCAGCACACTTATAGGGAAGGACATTCAACAAGCACAGCACTTACACAAATTACTGATGATTGGCTGAGGGAAATTTATGATACAAAGATTGTGGGGGGTGTTTTGTTAGACTTCAGTGTGGCTTTTGACATTATAATAGTCTGCTGCTGGAAACACGTATTTGTTATGGCTTTACACCCCCTGCTATATTGTGGATAAAGAGTTAGCTGTCTAACAGAACACAGAGGGTGTTCTTTAATGGAAGCATATCCAACAAAATCCAATGAGAATCAGGAATTCCCCAGGGCAGGTGTCTAGGCCCCTTACTTTTTTCAATCTTTACTAACGACATGCCACTGGCTTTGTCTGTGTATGCGGATGACTCAACACTATACACGTCAGCTACTACAGTGACTGAAATGACTGCAACACTTAACAAAGAGCTGTAGTTAGTTTCAGAATGGGTGGCAAGGAATAAGTTAGTCATAACATTTCAAAAACTAAAAGCATTGAATTTGAGACAAATCATTCACTAAACCTCAACTAAAGCTTGTAATGAATAATGTGGAAATTGAGCAAGTTGAGATGACTAAACTGCTTGGAGTAACACTGGATTGTAAACTGCCATGGTCAAAACATATTAATACAACAGTAGCTAAGATTTTTTATTGTATCTTTTATTTCACTTTTTATTTAACCAGGTAAGCCAGTTGAGAACAAGTTCTCATTTACAACTGCGACCTGGCCAAGATAAAGCAAAGTAGTGCGATAAAAACAACAACAACACAGAGTTACATATGGAATAAACAAAAACAAAACGTACAGTCAATAACACAATAGAAAATCTATATACAGTGTGTGCAAATGTAATAAGTTATGGAGGTAAGGCAATAAATAGGCCATAGTGCAAAATAATTACAATTTAGTATTAACACTGGAGTGATAGATGTGCAGAAGATGATGTACAAATAGAGATACTGGGGTGCAAATGAGCAAAATAAATAACAATGTAAATAACAATATGGGGATGAGGTAGTTAGGTAGTTGGGTGGGCTAATTACAGATGGGTTGTGTACAGGTGCAGTGATCGGTAAGCTGCTCTGACAACTGATGCTTAAAGTTAGTGAGGGAAATAAGTGTCTCCAGCTTCAGAGATTTTTGCAGTTCGTTCCAGTCATTTGCAGCAGAGAACTGGAAGGAATGGCGGCCAAAGAAGGTGTTGGCTTTGGGGATGACCAGTGAAATATACCTGCTGGAACGCATACTATGGGTGGGTGTTGCTATGGGGACCAATTATCTAAGATAAGGCGGGGATTTGCCTAGAAGTGATTTATAGATGACCTGGAGCCAGTGGGTTTGGCGACGAGTATGTAGTGAGGGCCAGCCAACGAGAGCGTACAGGTCTCAATGGTGGGTAGTATATGGGGCTTTGGTGACAAAACGGATTGCACTGTGATAGACTACATCCAATTTGCTGAGTAGAGTGTTGAAGGCCATTTTGTAAATGACATCGCCGAAGTCAAGGATCGGTAGGATAGTCAGTTTGACGTGGGCATGTTTAGCAGCATGAGTGAAGGAGGCTTTTTTTGCGAAATAGGAAGCCAATTCTAGATTTAGCTTTGGATTGGAGATGCTAAATGTGAGTCTGGAAGGAGAGTTTACGGTCTAACCAGACACCTAGGTATTTGTAGTTGTCCACATATTCTAAGTCAGACCCGCCGAGAGTAGTGATTCTAGTCGGGCGGGCGGGTGTAAGCGGCGTTCGATTGAAGAGCATGCATTTAGTTTTACTAGCGTTTAAGAGCAGTTGGAGGCCACTGAAGGAGTGTTGTATGGCATTGAAGCTCGTTTGGAGGTTTGTTAACACAGTGTCCAATGAAGGGCCAGATGTATACAAAATGGTGTCGTCTGCGTAGAGGTGGATCTGAGAGTCACCAGCAGCAAGAGCGCCATCATTGATATACACAGAGAATAGAGTCGGCCTGAGAATTGAACCCTGTGGCAGCCCCATAGAGACTGCCAGAGGTCCAGACAACAGGCCCTCCGATTTGACACATTGAACTCTATCTGAGAAGAAGTTGGTGAACCAGGCTAGGCAGTCATTTGAGAAACCAAGGCTATTTAGTCTGCCAATAAGAATGCGGTGATTGACAGAGTCAAAAGCCTTGGCCAGGTCGATGAAGACGGCTGCACAGTACTGTCTTTTATCGATCACGGTTATTATATCGTTTAGGACCTTGAGCGTGGCTGAGGTGCACCCATGACCAGCTCGGAAACCAGATTGCATAGCGGAGAAGGTACGGTGGGATTCGAAATGGTCGGTGATCTGTTTGTTAACTAGGCTTTCAAATACTTTCGGAAGGCAGGGCAGGATGGACATAGGTCTGTAACAGTTTGGATCTAGAGTGTCACCCCCTTTGAAGAGGGGGATGACCGCGGCAGCTTTCCAATCTCTGGGGATCTCAGACGATACGAGCGGTTGAACAGGCTAGTAATAGGGGTTGCGACAATTTCGTCGGCTAATTTTACAAAGAAAGGGTCCAGATTGTCTAGTCTGTCCATAATAAAGCGCTACTCTGACTTCTATCAACAAGGCAGGTCCTACATGCCCTAGTCGTGTGCTCAGTTGCCACAAAGATGGACTTAGGAAAATTGCAATTGCTCAAAACAGGGCAGCACGGCTGGCCCTTAGATGTACACAGAGAGCTAACATTAATAATATTAATGTCAATCTCTCATTTCTCAAAGTGGAGGAGAGATTGACTTCATCACTACTTTTATTTGTGAGATGTATTGACATGTTGAATGCACCGAGCTGTCTGTTTGAACTACTGGCACACAGCTTAAACACCCTTGTATACCACACAAGACATGCCACCAGAGGTCTCTTCACAGTCCCCAAGTCCAGATCAGACTTTGGGAGGCGCACAGTACTACATAGAGCCATGACTACATGGAACTCTATTCCACATCATGTAACTCATGCACGCAGTAAAATTAGATTTAAAAAACAGATACAAATACACCTTATGGAACAGCGGGGTCTGTGAAGCAAAGCAAACATAGGCACAGACACATGCATACAAACACACGATAACATATGCACACCTAATGTGTTGTGAAATCAGTTGGGAATGTATTGTAATGTTTTTAAAATTGTATAACTGCTTTAATTTTGCTGGACCCCAGGAAGAGTAGCTGCTGACTTGGCAGCAGCTAATGGGGATCCATAATAAATACAAATACAAATACTTTGTTGACGCTCCTTTGGCAGCTATTACAGCCTAGAGTCTTCTTGGGTATGACGCTACAAGCTTGGCACACCTGTATTTGGGGAGATTCTCCCATTCTTCTCTACAGATCCTCTCAAGCTCTGTCAGGTTGGATGGGAGAGTCGCTGCACAGCTATTTTCAGATCTCTCCAGAGATATTCAATTGGGTTCAAGTCCAGGCTCTGGCTGGGCCACTCAAGGACATTCAGAGACTTGTCCTGAAGCCACTCCTGCGTTGTCTTGGAAGGTGAACCTTCGCCCCAGTCTGAGGTCCTGAGCGATCTAGAGAAGGTTTTCATCAAGGATCTCTCTGTACTTTGCGCCGTTCATCATTCCCTCGATCCTGGCTAGTCTCCCAGTCCCTGCCGCTGAAAAACATCGCTGCAGCATGATGCTGCCACCACCATGCTTCACCGTAAGGATGGTGCCAGGTTTTCTCAAGATTTGACACTTGGCATTCAGGCCACAGAGTTCAATCTTGATTTCATCAGACCAGAGAATCTTGTTTCTCATGGTCTGAGAGTCCTTTAGGTGCCTTTTGGCAAACTCCAAGCTGGCTGTCATTTTACTGAGGAGTGGCTTCTGTCTGGCTACTCTACCATAAAGGCCTGATTGGTGGAGTGCTGCAGAGATGGTTGTCCTTTTGGAAGGTATTCCCATCTCCACAGACAAACTCTGGAGCTCTGTCAGAGTTACCATCGGGTTCTTAGTAACCTCCCTGATCAAGGCCCTTCTCCCTCGATTACTCAGTTTGGCCGGGCGGCCAGCTCTAGGAAGAGTCTTAGAGGTTCCAAACTTCTTCCATTTAAGAATGATTGAGGCCACTGTGTTCTTGGGGACCTTCAATGCTGCAGAAATGTTTTGGTACCCTTCCCCAGATCTGTGCCTCGACACAATCCTGTCTCGGAGCTCTACGGACAATTCCTTCGACCTCATGGCTTGGTTTTTGCTCTGACATGCACTGTCAACTGCGGGACCTTATATAGACAGGTGTGTGCCTTTCCAAATCATGTCCAATCAATTGAATTTACCTCAGGTGGACTCTAATCAAGTTGTAGAAACATCTCAAGGATGATGAATGGAAACAGAATGCACCTGTGCTCAATTTTGTAAATAATGTATTTCTGTTTTTTATGTTTAATACATTTGCAAAAAATTCTAAAAACCTGTTTTCGCTTTGTCATTATGGGGTATTGTGTGTAGATTGATGATAGATATCTTTTTTAAAATCAATTTTAGAATAAGGCTGTAACGTAACAAAATGTGGAAAAAGCGAAGGGGTCTGAATACTTTCCCGAATGCTCTGTATATGCTTAGTTTATTACACTGAAAACAAACTTAAAGATACCAAAAACAATTTAGTCCAAATAATGTTGCTAAATATCATGTGGCTGTCAATGGTAGTTATTTATATCTGTCTGTGTGTGTGTTGAACGCCTCCTCTCTTTCATGTTGGCAAAACAGTCTATGGCTCTGTCATACAGTAGTACACTTTAATTTTTTGTTGTCATAGGCTACCTAGCTAAAATGGATGCTAGCCTAACATACTCACATGGGCAACAATGAACCAGCTACGTTAGCTAGCTAGTTAACGTGAGCCTACTGGGCTTCATCTACCCTACATATTGAACTTCAATCGTCTGAGGCCAGTGGCGCAACATATTGATTTCTGGTTAGATCAGAATCGCCATCATTATCATTGGCCTGTACAGAGAATTAAGTCACAACCACAATTCCAAATCCACATCTCCATCCATGGCTTAGGAAAGGGCCGATTTAGCAAGCTAGCTACTGCAGGACATCAACACAAGCAGACCAGAAACAGACACGTTTTTCTGAAAATGACATTTTGCTTAGGAAGTGATTTGATTGGTGTGAAACCAAATACAAACTGACCTCCCTTGGGGAGCCTTTTGCTGCACGAGGACAACCCACAGTTGAGCTCAGCTCAATGCTGATTGGCTAATTATTTTATATATTTTTTATCAAGGGAGGCCAAATGCTTGCTGTCATCATTCAATCAAATGCTACAGCAGCAACATGTTATACTCTTTTGGTCCAGACAACATCAGATACATTGGCTACATAGACTGAGACAAAGGGGTGCTGTTTCCCTCACTCAGATGCTTTCTCTGGTGAGATTCAGCCACTTGCCAATTATATGGAAAATTATGAAAACACAGAGAGAGACTGAAATTATTTTTATTGGTCAAATATTTGGGAAAGCCTGGATTCCCTTGGCATCCATGAAAACATGCCACTGCAGTATATAGTAGTAGGGTAGTTCGATTTTATTTAACCCCAAAATATTTGTCATAATATGCTCTTTTATGATTGCTTTACCAATAGAGACTACACAAATGCACAGGTCATACTTCCTACACATTGTAATGTGTAGAATTTACAGTAGGGCTCTTCTAAGGAGGAATCGATTTGTCATCAAAATGTCCCTGGGCACAAGTGACTTACCTAAACCTGACAGCCCAGTGTGGCTCACCTTGCTCTGTGCTAAGACTGATTTGGGTTTAAGAAATTATACTACAGACTATGTGGTTTCATATCATACTGTAAGACCGGAGTAAGTTAAAATGGCATGGGTGGGGTTGCGATTTGATCATTAAGGTACTGTCAATGTGTCTTAATTAAGCACCACCTCCAGTCCATAATGACTCTATCAAGCACTTTATCAACCTGGAATGAAGAGTTTTGCAGATCACTCTCCATCTGAGGTATCATATTGGGGCAATCGTTTATCACAAGTTGATCATTCGTTGTTCGCTTAAGATGAGTCCGATGGATTGCATCTTGGCTTCTGAAGGACTAGCTCTTCCCTCTCCTGGTGAGTGTGCCGCATCTTCACGTCTGCTGCCTGCCTGTAGTGGATGACTCCAAATGCCCACGCAAGCTGTAATTCCTAAACTGTCTCTGACTCCTCCATCCTGGGGGCAGGTTTTGTACTCCATGACACTACACTATTCTGCACTATTCCAAAAGGGGAAGATTAGTTAATACCTCAGAATAGTAAGCCCCACTCTGCTTCCATTCAGGCCCAGTCGCTCACATGGGCAATGGGAGTAACAGATAACTCTGATGATGGTATGCAAGGGAGGATGTTGTTGTAGTCAGACCTTTGATAGCACTCCATGTCTAATGACAAGACAGCAATACAGAGAGGAAGTTGTCACAACATCTGTCACTACACTGAAGCCTTGTACAGACTTGAAAACGAAATGTAATTCCTTAAAGATGTCAAGATTGTACTGGTCTGAGAGTCCATGTGTGTACATGGTCTGAGAGTCCCTATGACCTAACCTGTGTCATTGATAATTTGGAAACCTGTGTCTCTTAACACTAGAATCGCTGGGCCTCGATTCTTCAAGCTAGCAGTCATTACTAACTGCAAAATTCTAACAGTGTAATTAATACATTCCATATACAGTGGGGGAAAAAAGTATTTAGTCAGCCACCAATTGTGCATGTTCTCCCACTTAAAAAGATGAGAGAGGCCTGTAATTTTCATCATAGGTACACGTCAACTATGACAGACAAAATGAGAAAAAAAATCCAGAAAATCACATTGTAGGATTTTTAATGAATTTATTTGCAAATTATGGTGGAAAATAAGTATTTGGTCAATAACAAAAGTTTCTCAATACTTTGTTATATACCCTTTGTTGGCAATGACACAGGTCAAACGTTTTCTGTAAGTCTTCACAAGGTTTTCACACACTGTTGCTGGTATTTTGGCCCATTCCTCCATGCAGATCTCCTCTAGAGCAGTGATGTTTTGGGGCTGTCGCTGGGCAACACAGACTTTCAACTCCCTCCAAAGATTTTCTATGGGGTTGAGATCTGGAGACTGGCTAGGCCACTCCAGGACCTTGAAATGCTTCTTATGAAGCCACTCCGTCCACTTCCCCTGTGTCATCAAGTTTCTTTTTTGTGAAGAAGAAGGATGGTGGCTTACGCCCGTGCATTGACTACCGTGGTCTAAATCAGATCACTGTAAAATACAGCTATCCATTACCTCTGATTGCGAGCCTGACGGAGTCATTGCACGGGGCGCGCTTCTTCACGAAATTGGATCTCAGGAGCGCGTACAACCTGGTGCGTACCCGGGAGGGAGATGAGTGGAAGACGGCATTTAGTACCACCTCGGGCCACTATGAGTACCTCGTCATGCCATACGGTTTGATGAATGCTCCTTCAGTCTTCCAATCTTTTGTTGATGAGATTTTCAGGGACCTGCACGGACAGGGTCTAGTGGTGTATATTGATGACATTCTCATATACTCCGCTACACGGGCCGAGCATGTGTCCCTGGTGCGTCAGGTGCTTGGTCGACTGTTGGAGCATGACCTGTATGTGAAGGCGGAGAAATGTATGTTCTTCCAAGAGTCCATCTCCTTCCTAGGACACCGCCTGTCCGCGTCAGGTGTGGAGATGGAGTTGACCGCATTTCGGCCGTGCGTAATTGGCCGACTCCAACCACGGTGAAGGAGGTGCAGCGATTCTTGGGTTTTGCCAATTACTACCGGAGGTTTATCCGGGGCTTTGGTCAGGTAGCGGCTCCCATTACCTCCTTGCTAAAGGGAGGACCGGTGCATCTACAGTGGTCAGCTGAGGCGGACAGGGCTTTTGGGCATCTGAAGGACCTGTTTACTTCGGCTCCGGTGCTGGCTCATCCGGATCCTTCCTTGGCATTCCAGGTTGAGGTGGACGTGTCCGAGGCTGGGATTGGAGCTGGACTGTCTCAGCGCTCGGGTACGCCACCAAAACACCGCCCCTGTTCTTTCTTTTCTAAGAAGCTCAGTCCGGCGGAGCGCAACTATGATGTGGGGGACCGGGAGCTGTGGTTAAAGCTCTGAAAGTGTGGAGGCATTGGGGGGGCTAAACACCCTTTTCTCATTTTGACAGACCATCGTAATATGGAGTACATCCGGGCGGCGAGGAGGCTGAACCCTCGTCAGGCAAGCTGGGCCATGTTCTTCACTCGTTTTGTGTTTACTCTCACTTACAGACCAGGTTCCCAGAACGCTAAGGCAGACACCCTGTCCCGACTGTATGACACAGAGGAGAGGTCCATTGAGCCCTCTCCCATACTTCCGGCGTCGTGTCTGGTGGCACCGGTGGTGTGGGAGGTTGACGCGGACATCGAGCGGGCGTTACGTACCGAGCCCACTCCCCCCCAGTGTCCAGAGGTTCGGATGTACGTGCTGCTCGAGGTTCGTGATCGATTGATCTATTGGGCTCACACGTCACCCTCCTCTGGTCATCCTGGCATTGGTCGGACAGTGCACTGTCTTAGTGGGAAGAACTGGTGGCCCACTTTAGCCAAGGACGTGAGAGTCTATGTTTCCTCCTGCTCGGTGTGCGCCCAGTGTAAGGCACCTAGACACCTGCCCAGGGGTAAATTACAACCCCTACCCGTTCCACAACAGCCGTGGTCCCACCTATCGGTGGATTTTGTGACGGACCTTCCCCCCTCACAAGGGAACACCATGATCCTGGTCGTTGTGGATCAGTTTTCCAAGTCCTGCCGTCTCATTCCTATGCCAGGTCTCCCTACAGCCCTACAAACTGCTGAGGCCCTGTTTACACACGTCTTCCGGCACTACGGGGTACCTGAGGATATCGTGTCGGATCGGGGTCCCCAGTTCACCTCAAGGGTCTGGAGGGCGTTCATGGAACGTCTGGGGGTCTCGATTAGCCTTACCTCAGGTTTTCACCCCGAGAGTAATGGGCAGGTTGAGAGAGTTAACCAGGATGTGGGTAGGTTTCTGCGGTCCGGCAGGGGGAGTGGTCGGGTTATATCCCCTGGGCAGAGATGGCCCAAAACTCACTCCGCCACTCCTCTACTAACCTTACGCCTTTCCAGTGTGTGTTAGGTTATCAGCCGGTCCTAGCACCTGGGCATCAGAGCCAGATCGAGGCTCCTGCGGTGGATGAGTGGTTTCGATGCTCGGAAGAGACCTGGAACGCTGCTCATGTACACCTGCAGCGGGCAATCAGACGACAAAAGGCGAGCGCCGATCGCCACCGCAGTGAGGCCCCGGTGTATGCAACGGTGGACCAGGTCTGGCTCTCGACCCGAAACCTGCCCCTTCGCCTGCCCTGCCGGAAGCTGGGTCGGCAGTTTGTGGGGCCATTTAAAGTCCTGAGGAGATTGAACGAGGTTTGTTATAGGTTACAGCTTCCTATTAATTACCGTATTAACCCCTCGTTCCATGTGTCTCTCCTCAGGCCGGTAGTAGCTGGTCCACTCCAGGAGTCTGAGGTACGGGAGGTTCCTCCGGCCCCACTGGACATCAAGGGGGCACCGGCGTACTCGGTCCGTTCCATCTTGGCTTCGAGGCGTCGGGTGGGGGGCCTGCAGTATCTCGTGGAGTGGGAGGGGTACTCTCCGGAGGAACGGTGCTGGGTCCCTAGGAGGGACATCCTCGATCCCTCCATGTTGAGGGATTTCCACCAGAGTTATCCGACTCGCCCTGCTCCGCGTCCTCCTGGCCGTCCCTGAGGCCGGGGTCGGCGCACGGCTGGAGCCGCGCGTCAAGGGGAGGATACTGTCACGGATTCAGCCGAAGCTGCCCCTCCTCCTTGCTCGGGCAGGCTTCGGCGTTCGTCGTCACCGGAGTACTAGCTGCTACCGATCCATGTATCCATGTATCCGACACAGCCCAATTTGTAAGTCGCTCTGGATAAGAGCGTCTGCTAAATGACGTAAATGTAAAATGTAAATGTATCTATGTTCGACTTGTTTTGTCTTAATTGGTCACACCTGTTTCCCATCATGTAGTTATGTCTTCCCTATTTAACCCTCTGTCTCACACTGTGTGTTGTGCGTGTTTGTTCATGTTTTGGTTGTCGTTAGTGTGCGGGTTTGTTCCCTCCCTGCGTGGAGGTTGTTGTTAATTCTTTTACCTACGAGTAAAGTACGCCTTTTGATTAGCTCTGTGTCCTGTGCCTGACTTCGCCTACCGCATTACACTGACGCCTTGACATGTTCTGGGTTTTAAACACATCTGCGGTTCCTTTTCGGGTTTTCTCTCGATGTGTGGTGAATGATGGACGGAGTCAGGCGCAGGAGTAAAATAACCGGATGCAGATTTATTCCTTCCAGACATACAATGCGCCTACAACGGCAATCAAAACAGGTACAGGGGAAACAATCCTCCCTGACCAAACACAGTCTCAGAAAATACAATAAATGTAATGACACAGGGGAAATTCAACCCTGGCAAAATAAATGAGAGAGTATCTCAACCGAGCTACTCTCCTCCCACATAGAACAATCACTCACAAAGACAAGGGGGCAGAGGGAACACTTATACACAGACTAATTAGGGGATGAGCACCAGGTGTGTGTGATTGACAAGACAAGACAAGTGGAGTGATGAGAATGGGAGTGGCAGTAGCTAGTAAGCCGGTGACGATGAACGCCGAAACCTGCCCGAACAAGGAGGGGAGGCAGCCTCGGCGGAAGTCGTGACACGATGTCACCACAAAATGTGAATGCCCGCTTAGAACAGCTCACTAACTAGACAAGCAACTCCTCTTTTGAGTCTGGCATTATGCTATTTCAGCCACTTCCCGAGTGGGAGGCAAACAGCTCTCTTCTGATGAGTGGCGAAATCCTCTCAGTGACTTAATGAGTCTCTACAAAGCAAAGTGCTTGTCAGGTTTTGGGGTTGCAAGGCTTCACAGCTTCAGGGGTGTGTGCGGGCGGCACTGCGTCACGCTGATTGGCAGCAAGGCACCAGGGGTGTGTGCAGCTCTCCTAACCCAATTCCCAAACTGATGGGAGAGATGTAGTTCAGCGTCACACACACACACATACACATCTCTGTTCTGTCTCTCCAGACACACTAACCAACATTTCGGTGATAAGAAATATGGGAGTGCCTCAGAGATTCTCACTTCTCTCTCCCAAGAATGAGTCCTTTAAAGGGTCTTCAGATGGCTTTTATTTGAGGACAACATCTGTCCTTATGCCAATTGTTCTACTATCTATTTGCATGTCTGTCTAACTGTCTGTCACCTATCCTTTTTTGTGATAATGTATAGTCCTCTGTAGCTCAGCTGGTAGAGCACGGCGCTTGTAACGCCAAGGTAGTGGGTGCGATCCCCGGGACCACCCATACACAAAAAATGTATGCACGCATGACTGTAAGTCGTTTTGGATAAAAGCGTCTGCTAAATGGCATATTATTATTATTATTATTATTACTATATTATTATGTATTATGTATTATTATTATTATTATTATTATTATGTATCAGCATTTATCTATTTTATCTTATCTTTCTCTCTCTCTCAGTCTCTATCTCTCTCTCTCTCTCTCTCTCTCTCTCTCTCTCTCTTAATTTTTCAATTGAACTTAAGGGCTTTGTTGGCATGGGAAACATATGTTAACATTGCCAAAGAAAGTGAAGTAGATAATAAACAAAAGTGAAATAAACAATAAAAAAGAACAGTTAACATTACACTCAGAACTTCCAAAAGGATAAAGACATTTCATATGTCATATTATGTATATATACAGTGTTGTAACAATGTGCAAATAGTTAAGGTCCATTTACAATGGTGTTTGTTCTTCACTGGTTTCCCTTCTTTCTTGTGGCAACAGGTCACAAATCTTGCTGCTGTGGTATTTCACCCAGTAGATATGGGAGTTTATCAAAATTGGGTTTGTTTTTTCGAATTATTTGTGGATCTGTGTATTCTGAGGGAAATATGTGTCTCTAATATGGTCATACATTTGGCAGGAGGTTACGAAGTGCA
Organism: Coregonus lavaretus; assembly: GCF_964263955.1. Taxonomy (NCBI): domain Eukaryota; kingdom Metazoa; phylum Chordata; class Actinopteri; order Salmoniformes; family Salmonidae; genus Coregonus; species Coregonus lavaretus. Next base: position 43,939,285 of record NC_140009.1, on the reverse strand, counting down.
GCTCAGTTTCCACCTCATTGTGTGGTCAGTGTGCACATAAAGTTGATGTCGGAAGTTTACATACACTTAGTTTGGAGTCATTAAAACTTGTTTTTCAACCACTCCACAAATTTCTTGTTAACAAACTATAGTTTTGGCAAGTTGGTTAGGACATCTACTTTGTGCATGACACAAGTAATTTTTCAATTGTTTACAGACAGATTATTTCACTTATAATTCACTGTATCACAATTCCAGTGGTTCAGAAGTTAACATACACTAAGTTGACTGTGCCTTTAAACAGCTTGGAAAATTCCAGGAAATTATGTCATGGCTTTAGAAGCTTCTGATAGGCTAATTGACATTATTTGAGTCAATTGGAGGTGTACCTGTGGATGTATTTCAAGGCCGACCTTCAAACTCAGTGCCTCTTTGCTTGACATCATGGGAAAATCCAAAGAAATCAGCCAACACCTCAGGAAAAAAATGTTAGACCTCCACAACCTCCAAAACGCCTGAAGGTACCACGTTCATCTGTACAAACAATAGTACGCAAGTATAAATACCATGGGACCACGCTGCAGTCATACCGCTCAGGAAGGAGACGCGTTCTGTCGCCTAGAGATGAACGTACTTTGGTGCGAAAAGTGCAAATCAATCCGAGAACAACAGCAGTTGGCCTTGTGAAGATGCTGAGGAAACAGGTACAAAAGTATCTATATCCACAGTAAAACAAGTCCTATATCGACATAACCTGAAAGGCCGCTCAGCAAGGAAGAAGCCACTGCTACAGACTTCGGTTTGCAACTGCACATGGAGACAAAGATCGTACTTTTTGGAGAAATGTCCTCTGGTCTGATGAAACAAAAATAGAACTGTTTGGCCATAATTACCATTGTTATGTTTGGAGGAAAAAGGGGGTTGCTTGCAAGCCGAAGAACACCATCCCAACCGTGAAGCACGGGGGTGGCAGCATCATGCTGTGGGGGTGCTTTGCTGGTATATTTGTGGATATATTGAAGCAACATCTCAAGACATCAGTCAGGAAGTTAAAGCTTGGTCGCAAATGGGTCTTCCAAAATGGACAATGAATCCAAGCATACTTCCAAAGTCGTGGCAAAATGGCTTAAGGACAACAAAGTCAAGGTATTGGAGTAGCCATCACAAAGCCTTGACCTCAATCCTATAGGAAATTTGTGGGCAGAACTGAAAAAGCGTGTGCGATCAAGGAGGCCTACAAACCTGATTCAGTTACACCAGCTGTGGAAGGCTACCCGAAACGTTTGACCCAAGTTAAACAATTTAAAGGCAATGCTACCAAATACTAATTGAGTGTATGTAAACGTCTGACCCACTGGGAATGTGATGAAATAAATAAAAGCTGAAAAAAATCATTCTCTCTTTCACATTCCTAAAATAAAGTGGTGAATCCTAACTGACCTAAGAATGGGAATTTAAACTAGGATTAAACGTTAGGAATTGTGAAAAACTGAGTTTAAATGTATTTGGCTTAGGTGTATGTAAACTTCCTACTTCAACTGTATCTTATAACTATTAAGTTAACTGTCTAAAATGTGCTAAATGCTCTGCAATTGTGTATTCAGTTTGCTAATTTAGTAGCTAGTTAGCTTCTTCTAAAATCAAGCTTCGCTTGGTGAAAGCAGAGAATCCCCTCCTGGATCAAGAGCCTTGCTGTATAAAATTTGTTTTGTGCGTGCAGCAAACTGTGAGTAGCATTTTTGAGTTACTTGTATAACTTTATGAGCTGGGATGTCTGTCTTGCAAATAGTTTAGGTCAGAGACTGTATAAAATGTTTGCAATTCGCTCGTTAGCATTTAGTTAGTATTTTCTAAAGGATTCTAAACCTTCAGATTACCAAGGTTTAGTGGGGTTTGAAAATAGCGCCCCTTGTGTTCAATGCCGGTATTACGAATATCCCGGTATGGCACAAGGTCGGTTTGAAGGTATGACAATCTGGATACTGCCCAAGCCTAGAAAACCCTACGTTTATGATACTCCGCGATATGTAGCCTACATTTCAACCAAGCGGACTACACTAGTCCCGTGTAGTCAGTTGGTAGAGCGTGGCGTTTGCAACGTCAGGGTTGTGGGTTCGATTCCCACGGGGGGCCAGTATGAAAATGTATGCACTCACTAACTGTAAATCGCTCTGGATAAGAGTGTCTGCTAAATGACTGAAATGTCCATTTAAAATGCTGCGATCGGTCGCAAATGGCTGAAGATCGGAGTTGTCCTGTCCCGGTTTCGTTGGAATAACAGGGGAGAAGATCTGCCACAACGGGAATTGGTGTACGACAGGGCAAGAGCTCGTCTTGGAGATGATATTCGTCCCGTCCCTTCTTCCGATGAAGAGCTGGACAAGGACGTCTCGCTTTAGGTTGCAGCAGCAGACAACAACTACACGACTCCTCCTCCTCCTCCTCCTCCTCCTCCTCCTCCTCCTCCTCCTCCAGGTACATCACCCATTGGGCTCATAGACTAGACGTAACATACTAAATATAAATCCGGGACACTCAAATTAGTATGATATGTTATGTTTGGTATGGTTATATATGACAGATTGTTACTTAAGGAAAAAACTCAAGAAGGGTGGTTGGGTGTGTGTATAACGCGAACATCTAGCAACACAAAGGTTGCGAGTTCAAATCACAGACAATTTCAGCTAATTAGCAACTTTTCAACTACTTATTACTTTTTAGCTACTTTGCAACTACTTAGTCTGTCAGCTAACACTTCCCTAACCCTAACATTAACCCTTTAACCTAACTCCTAAACTTAACCTTAACCCCTAACTCTAACCACTAGCCTAGCTAACGTTATCCAGCTAGCTAACGATGGCCACCTAGCTAGAATTCGTAACATATCATACGTGTTGCAAATTCGTAACATATTGTATGTTTTGCAAATTCATAACATACAAAAGATAGCCAGTTTCATCATAGCGCTTGATGGTTTTTGCGCAACTGCACTTGAAGAAACTTTCAAAGTTCTTGAAATTTTCCAGATTGACTGACCTTCATGTCTTAAAGTAATGATGGACTGTCATTTCTCTTTGCTAATTTGAGCTGTTCTTGCCATAATATGGTCTTGGTATTTTACTAAATAGGGCTATCTTCTGTATATCTTGTCACAACACAACTGATTGGCTCAAATGCATTAAGAAGGAAAGAAATTCCACAAATTAACTTTTAAGAAGTCACACTTGTTGATTGAAATGCATTCCAGGTAACTACCTCATGAAGCTGGTTGAGAGAATTCCAATAGTGTTCAAAGCTGTCATCAAGGCAAAGGGTGGCTAATTGAAGAATCTCAAATATAAAATATATTTTGATTTGTTGAACACTTTTTTGGTTACTACATTATTCCATATGTGTTATTTAATAGTTTTGATGTCTTCACTATTATTCTACAATGTAAAAAATTGTAAAAAATAAAGAACCCTAACCCTTGAATGAGTAGGTGTCCAAACTTTCGACTGGTAGTGTATATATTTTATTTTATTTTCAAATATCAAAATAGCATTTTCGTTAGTATATGTTACTGTAGGCTATATGTAAAAACAAAACACAAAAAACACATTCCACTGTTCAATCAAAATTTGATTAGTGGAGTGCCTTTGTTACAACTATGAAACAGAAACCATATGTGTTGGAACAAGGTAACAGCTTGTTTTTATAACAAATACATTTTAGACAACATACCACAAATGATTGTCAAATGATGAAAACAGTAACCTAAACATCATTATAAGCGCCAAGTGTACTTGATAATGAAAATCTGCACAAAAGCATTAATGGCATTTTAATGAATAGAAGTGTTGACATGACAGCAGTCAAAAATAGTCAATTATTGTCACCTCGCGCTTAAATGGTGTGCGTGTTCACGCAATGGCATCAGTTGGATTTCATTTAGTGGTTATCCCTTGTCCTAACAGTCGACACAAGTCTTTGCCACTTTCACTTGCTTGACACACTTCCCACAAACACCTCGCTTGCAGGTGACACAGGTGTCTTGGGTTCTGTTCTTTGTGCATCTGGCCACCTGGTTACTGTCTCCTACCCGGGAGCTGTGCGTAATTTGGCTTGCGAAAAGGCTCACGTGGAATATTTGCTGCTGCCTTGGCCCTCATATGTCTCTCATGTAGCCTGTATGCCAGACTCATGATGAAGTCTCTCCTGGTCATGGTGTTATTCATGTACTGCTTGAACAACACGTGTGCATTGATAGCGGCCAAGTTAACACTTTTTGATTCTATATGTGTTATTTCATAGTTTTGATGTCTTCACTATCATTCTACAATGTAGAAAATAGTCAAAATAAAGAAAAACCCTTGAATGAGTAGGTGTTCTAAAACTTTTGACCTGTAGTGTATAATATGAATTGTAATTCGTAACATATCATACGAAATGGGTGATTGACATCCACAAATTAATACCGTGCCTTGCAAAAGTATTCATCCCCCTTGGCGTTTTTTCCTATTTTGTTGCATTACAACCTGTAATGTAAATTGATTTTTATTTGAATGGATATACACAAAATAGTCCAAATTGGTGAAGTGAAATGAAAAAAATATAAAATCTATTCATCCCCTTTGCTATGAAGCCCCTACATTTTTATTTATTTATTTATTTAACCTTTATTTAACCAGGTAAGCCAGTTGAGAACAAGTTCTCATTTACAACTGCGACCTGGCCAAGATAAAGCAAAGCAGTGCGATAAAAATAACAAACACAGAGTTACATATGGAATAAACAAAACGTACAGTCAATAACACAATAGAAAATCTATATCCAGTGTGTGCAAATGTAGTAACTTATGGAGGTAAGGCAATAAATAGGCCATAGTGCAAAATAATTACAATTTAGTATTAACACTGGAGTGATAGATGTGCAGAAGATGATGTGCAAATAGAGATACTGGGCTGCAAATGAGCAAAATAAATAACAATGTAAATAACAATATGGGGATGAGGTAGTTGGGTGGGCTAATTACAGATGGGCTGTGTACAGGTGCAGTGATCGGTAAGCTGCTCTGACAACTGATGCTTAAAGATAGTGAGGGAGATAAGTGTCTCCAGCTTCAGAGATTTTGCAGTTCGTTCCAGTCAGTTGCAGCAGAGAACTGGAAGGAATGGCGGCCAAAGGAGGTGTTGGCTTTGGGGATGACCAGTGAAATATACCTGCTGGAACGCATACTACGGGTGGGTGTTGCTATGGTGACCAATGAGCTAAGATAAGGCGGGGATTTGCATAGAAGAGATTTATAGATGACCTGGAGCCAGTGGGTTTGGCGATGAATATGTAGTGAGGGCCAGCCAACGAGAGCGTACAGGTCACAATGGTGGGTAGTATATGGGGCTTTGGTGACAAAACGGATGGCACTGTGATAGACTACATCCAATTTGCTGAGTAGAGTGTTGGCAGCTATTTTGTAAATGACATCGCCGAATTCAAGGATCGGTAGGATAGTCAGTTTTACGAGGGCATGTTTAGCAGCATGAGTGAAGGAGGCTTTGTTTGCGAAATAGGAAACTGATTCTAGATTTAACTTTGGATTGGAGATGTTTATAAGATCAGTTGCAACCAATTACCTTCAGAAGTCACATAATTAGTTAAATAAAGTCCACCTGTGTGCAATCTAATTGTCACATGTTCTCAGTATATATACACCTGTTCTGAAAGGCCCCAGAGTCTGCAACACCACTAAGCAAGCGGCACCATGAAGACCAAGGAGCTCGCCAAACAGGTCAGAGACAAAGTTGTGGAGAAGTACAGATCAGGGTTGGGTTATAAAAAAATATCAGAAACTTTGAACATCCCACAGAGCACCATTAAATCCATTATTAAAAAATTGAAAAAATATGGCACCACAACAAACCTGCCAAGAGAGGGCCGCCCACCAAAACTCACGGACCAGGCAAGGAAGGCATTAATCAGAGAGGCAACAATGAGACCAAATATAACCCTGAAGGAGCTGCAAAGCTCCACAGCGGAGATTAGAGTATTTGTCCATAGGACCACTTTAAGCCGTACACTCCACAGTGCTGAGCTTTACGGAAGAGTGGCCAGAAAAAAAGCCATTGCTTAAAGAAAAAAATAAGCAAACACGTTTGGTGTTCGCCAAAAGACATGTGGGAGACTCCCCAAACATATGGAAGAAGGTACTCTGGTCAGATGAGACTAAAATTGAGTTTTTTGGCCATCAAGGAAAACGCTATGTCTGGCGGAAACCCAACACCTCTCATCACCCCGAGAACACCATCCCCACAGTGAAGCATGGTCGTGGCAGCATCATGCTGTGGGGATGTTTTTCATCGGCAGGGACTGGGAAACTGGTCAGAATTGAAGGAATGATGGATGGCGCAAAATACAGGGACATTCTTGAGGGGAACCTGTTTCAGTCTTCCAGAGATTTGAGACTGGGATGGAGGTTCACCTTCCAGCAGGGCAATGACCCTAAGCATACTGCTAAAGCAACACTCGAGTGGTTTAAGGGGAAACATTTAAATGTCTTGGAATGGCCTAGTCAAAGCCCAGACCTCAATCCAATTGAGAATCTGTGGTATGACTTAAAGATTGCTGTACACCAGCAGAACCCATCCAACTTGAAGGAGCTGGAGCAGTTTTGCCTTGAAGAATGGGCAAAAACCCAGTGGCTAGATGTGCCAAGCTTATAGACATACCCCAAGAGACTTGCAGCTGTAATTGCTGCAAAAGGTGGCTCTACAAAGTATTGACTTTTGGGGGATGAATAGTTATGCACGCTCAAGTTTTCTGTTTTTTTGTCTTATCTCTTGTTTTGGGGGGGGGGGGGGGTGAATACTTTCGCAAGACACTGTATGTACATACCATATGAAACATAATATATCATACTACATGGAGTGTTTCGGATTAACGTACAGAATAATACAAAACGCTCTGAGACCAGATTAGGTACATACACTTTGGGTCCTATGTCTAACATATTCAGCATTATAATATTAATGTAATTCTATGTCAGTACACATCAGCTACGTAAAAGATGCTGCCATTACTAACGACAGTCACCAGTGATTAGAGAGTTCGCCTAACTCAAGTAAACTCAGCTACCCCACATTTTCATTTTTGGGGCAGAGCATTTATCTACCTATTTTACAAGAATGGTGTTATTAGGGTTTCCCCTCCTACTTTTTCACAGTGCTTAGGCTTTAATAAGGTAACCTACAGTGGGGAAGCTAAGTTCTCCCACTTAAAAAGATGAGAGAGGCCTGTAATTTTCATCATAGGTACACATCAACTATGACAGACAAAATGAGATTTTTTTTCTCCAGAAAATCACATTGTAGGATTTTTTATGAATTTATTTGCAAATTATGGTGGAAAATAAGTATTTGGTCAATAACAAAAGTTTCTCAATACTTTGTTATATACCCTTTGTTGGCAATGACACAGGTCAAACGTTTTTTGTAAGTCTTCACAAGGTTTTCACACACTGTTGCTGGTATTTTGACCCATTCCTCCATGCAGATCTCCTCTAGAGCAGTGATGTTTTGGGGCTGTCGCTGGGCAACACGGACTTTCAACTCCCTCCAAAGATTTTCTATGGGGTTGAGATCTGGAGACTGGCTAGGCCACTCCAGGACCTTGAAATGCTTCTTACGAAGCCACTCCTTCGTTGCCCGGGCGGTGTGTTTGGGATCATTGTCATGCTGAAAGACCCAGCCACGTTTAATCTTCAATGCCCTTGCTGATGGAAGGAGGTTTTCACTCAAAATCTCACGATGCATGGCCCCATTCATTCTTTCCTTTACACGGATCAGTCGTCCTGGTCCCTTTGCAGAAAAACAGCCCCAAAGCATGATGTTTCCACCCCAATGCTTCACAGTAGGTATGGTGTTCTTTGGATGCAACTCAGCATTCTTTGTCCTCCAAACACGACGAGTTGAGTTTTTACCAAAAAGTTCTATTTTGGTTTCATCTGACCATATGACATTCTCCCAATCCTCTTCTGGATCATCCAAATGCACTCTAGCAAACTTCAGACGGGCCTGGACATGTACTGGCTTAAGCAGGGGGACACGTCTGGCACTGCAGGATTTGAGTCCCTGGCGGCGTAGTGTGTTACTGATGGTAGGCTTTGTTACTTTGGTCCCAGCTCTCTGCAGGTCATTCACTAGGTCCCCCCGTGTGGTTCTGGGATTTTTGCTCACCGTTCTTGTGATCATTTTGAACCCACGGGGTGAGATCTTGCGTGGAGCCCCAGATTGAGGGAGATTATCAGTGGTCTTGTATGTCTTCCATTTCCTAATAATTGCTCCCACAGTTGATTTCTTCAAACCAAGCTGCTTACCTATTGCAGATTCAGTCTTCCCAGCCTGGTGCAGGTCTACAATTTTGTTTCTGGTGTCCTTTGACAGCTCTTTGGTCTTGGCCATAGTGGAGTTTGGAGTGTGACTGTTTGAGGTTGTGGACAGGTGTCTTTTATACTGATAACAAGTTCAAACAGGTGCCATTAATACAGGTAACGAGTGGAGGGCAGAGGAGCCTCTTAAAGAAGAAGTTACAGGTCTGTGAGAGCCAGAAATCTTGCTTATTTGTAGGTGACCAAATACTTATTTTCCACCATAATTTGCAAATAAATTCATTAAACATCCTACAATGTGATTTTCTGAATTTGTCTGTCATAGTTGACGTGTACCTATGATGAAAATTACAGGCCTCTCTCATCTTTTTAAGTGGGAGAACTTGCACAATTGGTGGCTGACTAAATACTTTTTTCCCCCACTGTATGTTGATGTAGACATTATGAACAATTTCCAAACAGAAATTAAATAGGATCTAAATCTGGGAAATCTAATCAAGTCTCTTTTAACAACAGGTGCACTGGATGCTGCAACGGAACAGATCAGAGAGCTAGAAGATCAAGTCCAGCAACTGAGAATAAGCCACTCCCCTTACTTAAAAGTCAACAATTTCTGTTCTTCTGATTAAGATTTTCGGTTCTATACAAGTTTCCAGTCGGAGGTGATTTTCACGGTGTTTTGGAAGTCTATAGAACCATCTGCATCCAAGCTGGTGTACTTGTCCAAGACACAGAGGTTGGGACTGCTAACTGTCCTAACCGCAAGCTACACTTCATTGACGAGTTCCTCCTGTATTGCTGCCGTGTAGCTGTAGGCTTGAAGGAGAAGGTCTTGGCTGACATCTTTAGAATAAGTGTCCCTAATGTCAGCCATGTAGTCATCACATGGCCAACTACCTGTAACTACTCCTGGGCTCATTGCCCATGTGCATGACCAGAGAGCAGATGACTGTGACGATGCATGACAAGTTCCAACAGCACAGTCCAGACGTCAGAGTTATCATCGGCTGTGCGAATCCGACATCCATAACTCTTCAGTCTGAGATGTTCTCTTACAAGAACACCAACACCTTCAAGGGGCTAATCAGGATTGCCCCATGTGAAGCAGCTACCTTTGTCTTTAAGCCCTACTCCAGTTCAATCTCTGACGAGACATCACAAGGCTGTCAGGAATTGTGGAGTTACTGGAGCCTGGAGACGGTGTCATGGCTGACAAAGGATTCACCATCGAGAGGATGCTGGCTGATGTTGGGGCAAAGCTAATCATTACCCCATTAAAGAGAACAGCCCAGTTTAGCAAGGAGGACAATGAAAGCACCAGTCTGAGGATTCTGGTGCTGAGAGCCATCAGAAGAGTCAAAGAGGACCACATCTGGGACACAACAGTTCCACTCACCTTGGCAGGCACTGTAAACCAGCTGTGGACCAATTGCTGCTTGATGACCAACTACATTACCAAGAACCACTTGATATCAAAGGACATAGACCAGTATTAGCCCTTCAACCCAACCTTCTGCTGTCCAGCTGCCTGTTGTTGCCCCTCTAGCCACCTGACCTTCCCACCTGTCCAACACTGTTGCTGTCCAGCTATGTTACTGACTGTTGTGTAAATAGATTTTGTTTAATAGTTTTTGTAAATATGTTCTTTCTTGTTGGTCATTGTTTTTATGTCAATTATTTTCAATCACCTTAACTTGTATGACCCTTGTAAGTCAGTTATCTTATGACATTCCCTGTGACAATCAGTTCTATTTAAGAATTTGTTTGGGGAGGCTGCATTCAGACCTGGTAGACCCCACCTGTGCTTTAATGGTTAGGACGGGTTTTGACTGATTGAATACTTTTTCTTTTGAATAATGAACCGAGAACAGTGGGGAGAACAAGTATTTGATACACTGCCGATTTTGCAGGTTTTCCTACTTACAAAGCATGTAGAGGTCTGTAATATTTATCATAGGTACACTTCAACTGTGAGAGACGGAATCTAAAACAAAAATCCAGAAAATCACATTGTATGATTTTTAAGTAATTAATTTGCATTTTATTACATGACATAAGTATTTGATACATCAGAAAAGCAGAACTTAATATTTGGTACAGAAACCTTTGTTTGCAATTACAGAGATCATACGTTTCCTGTAGGTCTTGACCAGGTTTGCACACACTGCAGCAGGGATTTTGGCCCACTCCTCCATACAGACCTTCTCCAGATCCTTCAGGTTTCGGGGCTGTCGCTGGGCAATACGGACTTTCAGCTCCCTCCAAAGATTTTCTATTGGGTTCAGGTCAGGAGACTGGCTAGGTCACTCCAGGACCTTGAGATGCTTCTTACGGAGCCACTCCTTAGTTGCCCTGGCTGTGTGTTTCGGGTCGTTGTAATGCTGGAAGACCCAGCCATGACCCATCTTCAATGCTCTTACTGAGGGAAGGAGGTTGTTGGCCAAGATCTCGCGATACATGGCCCCATCCATCCTCCCCTCAATACGGTGCAGTCGTCCTGTCCCCTTTGCAGAAAAGCATCCCCAAAGAATGATGTTTCCACATCCATGCTTCACGGTTGGGATGGTGTTCTTGGGGTTGTACTCATCCTTCTTCTTCCTCCAAACACGGCGAGTGGAGTTTAGACCAAAAAGCTATATTTTTGTCTCATCAGACCACATGACCTTCTCCCATTCCTCCTCTGGATCATCCAGATGGTCATTGGCAAACTTCAGACGGGTCTGGACATGCACTGGCTTGAGCAGGGGATCCTTGCGTGCGCTGCAGGATTTTAATCCATGACGGCATAGTGTGTTACTAATGGTTTTCTTTGAGACTGTGGTCCCAGCTCTCTTCAGGTCATTGACCAGGTCCTGCCGTGTAGTTCTGGGCTGATCCCTCACCTTCCTCATGATCATTGATGCCCCACGAGGTGAGAACTTGCATGGAGCCCCAGACCGAGGGTGATTGACCGTCATCTTGAACTTCTTGCATTTTCTAATAATTGCGCCAACAGTTGTTGCCTTCTTACCAAGCTGCTTGCCTATTGTCCTGTAGCCCATCCCAGCCTTGTGCAGGTCTACAATTTTATCCCTGATGTCCTTACACAGCTCTCTGGTCTTGGCCATTGTGGAGAGGTTGGAGTCTGTTTGATTGAGTGTGTGGACAGGTGTCTTTTATACAGGTAACGAGTTCAAACAGGTGGAGTTAATGCAGGTAATGAGTGGAGAACAGGAGGGCTTCTTAAAGAAAAACGAACAGGTCTGTGAGAGCCGGAATTCTTACTGGTTGGTAGGTGGTCAAATACTTATGTCATGCAATAAAATGCAAATTAATTACTTAAAAATCATACAATGTGATTTTCTGGATTTTTGTTTTAGATTCCGTCTCTCACAGTTGAAGTGTACCTATGATAAAAATGACAGACCTCTACATGCTTTGTAAGTAGGAAAACCTGCAAAATCGGCAGTGTATCAAATACTTGTTCTCCCCACTGTATATGCAGTGCCCTCCACAATTATTGGCACCCCTGTTTAAGATGTGGTCGAGGACTTCCAAAAATTCTCCTTTTTTTTTAAACAACATAGAACCCAAATGCAAAAAAAGAGAAAAATCCAACCTTTTATTTAAGTACATTACTTTGGTGTAAAAAAAAAAAATCACACATTTAGAAAAAAATTAACTTGAAATCATGTGTCCCACAATTATTGGCACCCCTGATGTTAATACTTTGTACAACCCCCTTTTGCCAACAAGACAGCACTTAATCTCCTCCTATAACATTTCACAAGATTGGAGAACACAGAGAGAGGGATCTTTGACCATTCTTCTTTGCACAATCTTTCTAGATCATCCAGTGTCCTGGGTCCTCTCTTATGCACTCTCCTCTTTAGCTCGCCCCACAGGTTTTCGATTGGGTTGAGGTCTGGGGACTGAGATGGCCATGGGAGGACCTTGAGTTTGTGAGTTTGTTTTGTTTTTGTGTAGATTTTGCCACATGTTTTGGATCATTATCCTGCTGAAAGACCCAATGACGACCCATCTTCAGCTTTCTGGCAGAGGCCATCAGGTTTTTATTTAAAATGTCCTGGTAGTTCAAAGCGTTCATAATGCCATGCACCCTAACAAGGTTCCCAGGGCCTTTGGAAGAGAAACAGGCCCACAGCATCACAGATCCTCCACCATACTTCACGGTGGGCATGAGGTGCTTTTCGGCATACTCATCTTTTGTTTTACGCCAGACCCACTTAGAGTGTTTGTTGCCAAAAAGCTCAATCTTAGTCTCATCTGACCAAAGCACACGATCCCAGTTGAAGTCCCAGTGCCGATTAGCAAACTCCAGACGTTTACGTTTGTGAGTGTTAGTGAGAAAAGGCTTTTTCCTTGCATGCCTCCCAAACAGCTTGTTGGCATGTAGAGAGCGTCTGATGGTTGTTTTGGAGACTTTGTGACCCCAAGATGCCACTCTTTGATGCAATTCTGTGACAGTGAGCTTAGGACTTTTTTTTACTTCTCTTACCATCCTCCTCACTGTGCGTTGTGGCAAGATAAACTTGGGACCTCTTCCAGCCTTGTTTGTCACTGTTCCAGTGGTTTTAAACTTCTTAATGATTCCTCTGACTGTAGATACGGGCAAGTTAAGGCGAGTGGCTATTTTCTTGTAGCCATTGCCTGACTTATGAAGGTCGACACAAATCTGCCTTACTTGAATGGTGTGTTCTCTTGTCTTTGCCATGTTGACAAATCGGTAAGAGAATTAGGCCTCTGTGTCACGTCATATTTATACCCCAGGGAAACAGGAAGTCATGAATTACTAATTAAAAGTTCCTAGATACCCTGACCAACTTAAGCAACTACAGAAAAATATATTTTAAAAAAAATCAATTAAAATTTTCAGCGGAATTGTTAGGGGTGCCAATAATTGTGGGACACATGATTTCAAGTTTTTTTTTTCTAAATGTGTGATTTTTTTTTTTTACCACCAAAGTAATGTACTTAAATAAAAGTTTGGATTTTTCTCTTTTTTTGCATTTGGGTTCTATGTTGTTAAAAAAAAAAGGAGAATTTTTGGAAGTCCTCGACCACATCTTAAACAGGGGTGCCAATAATAGTGGAGGGCACTGTATATATACAGTACCAGTCAAAGGTTTGGACACACCTACTCATTCAAGGGTTTTTCTTTATTTTTAAAGTTAATTTCTTTGCCACATTTTTTGCAGCTTGTTGCAAACAGAATGCATGTTTTGGAATATTTTTATTCTGTACAGGCTTCCTTCTTTTCACTCTGTCAATTAGGTTAGTATTGTGGAGTAACTACAATGTTGTTGATCCATCATCAGTTAAATTTTGATAAAATGTTGTGTCACTGGCTTACACATAATACCCCATAATGTCGAAGTGGAATTATGTTTTTAGTGAAAAGCTGAAATGTCTTAATTCAATAAGTAAGTATTCAACCCCTTTGTTATGGCAAGCCTCAATAAGTTCAGGAGTAAAAACTTGCTTAACAAGTCACATAACAAGTTGCATGGACTCACTCTGTGTGCAATAATGGTGTTTACCATGATTTTTTAAATAACTACCTCATTTCTGTACCCCAGACATACAGTACAATTACCTGTAAGGTCCCTCAGCCGAGCATTGCATTTCAAACACAGATTCAACCACAAACATCTGGAAGGTTTTCCAATGCCTTGCAAAGAAGGGCACCTACAGTATGGGTAGATGGGTAAAATTATAAAAATGCAGACATCGAATATCCCTTTGAGCATGGTGAAGTTATTCTTTCCACTTTGGATGTGCATCAATACACCCAGTCACTACAAAGGTACAGGCGTCCTTCCTATCACAGTTGCCAGAGAGGAAGGAAACCGCTCGGGGATTTCACCATGAGGCCAATGGTGACTTTAAAACAGTTACAGAGTTTAATGGCTGTGATAGGAGAAAACTGATGATGGATCAACAACATTGTAGTCACTCCACAATACTAACCTAATTGACAGAGTGAAAAGAAGGAAGCCTGTACAGAATACAAATATTCCAAAACATGTATTCTGTTTGCAACAAGGCACTAAAGTAAAACTGTAAAAATGTGGCAAAGAAATTAATTTATGTCCCGAATACAAGGCACTATATTTGGGGCAAATCCAACACAACACATCACTGAGTACCACTCTTCATATTTTCCTGCATGGTGGTGGCTGTATCATGTTATGGGTATACTTTTCATCGGCAAGGACTAGGATGTTTTTTAGGATAAACTTTTAGAGATTTACCCAGAAAGACTCACAGCTATAAATCGCTGCCAAAGGTGATTCTAACATGTATTGACTCAGAGGGTTAAATACTTATGTAATTAAGATATATTAGTGCTTTATTTTTCATAAATGTTTTACAAATGTTAGAATTTTTCTTCCACTTTGACATTACATAGTATTTTGTGTAGGTCTTTGAGAAAAAAATTACAATAAAATCAATTTTAATCCCACCTTGAAACACAACAAAATGTGGAAAAAGTCAAGGGGTGTGAATACGTTCTGAAGGCAATGTATGTGTGATAGTCAAATAAAATCAAATAAAATCACATTTTATTTGTCACATACAGGTGTTTAGCAGATGTTATAGCGGGTGTAGCGAAATACTTGTGCTTCTAGCTCCGACAGTGAAGTAATATCTAACAAGTAATATCTAACAATTTCACAACATATACCCAATACACACAAAACTAGTAAGGAATGGGATTTAAGAATATATACATATATACGGACAAGCAATGACAGACCGGCATGGACTAAGATACAGTACAATATTATAGAATAGAATGCAGTATATACATGAGTAGTGCAAGATATGTAAACATTATTAAAGTGACTAGTGTTCCATTTCTTAAAGTGGCCAGTGTCACGATCGTCTAATGAGGAGGACCAATGCGCAGCGTTGAAGGTGAACATATTATATTTATTAAATGATCACACGATCAAAACAACAAACGAAAAACGTGACGTCTATGGTTACAACACAAACCAACCCGAACAAGAAACCACAAACACAAAGTGAAAGACAGACAGCTAAATATGGCTCCCAATCAGAGACAACCAGCTGACACTCGTTGCCTCTGATTGGGAGTCACTCAGGCCAACATAGAAATCCAAACATAGAATTACACACCCTGGCTCAACATAACAGTGTCCCCAGAGCCAGGGCGTGACAGCCAGTGATTTCAATAGGCAGCAGCAGCCTCTAATGTGCTAGTGATGGCTATTTAACAGTCTGATCGCCTTGAGATAGAAGCTGTTTTTAATTATCTCGGTCCCAGCTTTGATGCACCTGTACTGACCTTGCCTTCTGGATGATAGCGGGGTGAACAGGCAGTGGCTCGGGTGGTTGATGTCCTTGATTATCTTTTTGGCCTTCCTGTGACATCGGGTGCTGTATGTGTCTTGGATGGCGGGTAGTTTGCCCCGGTAATGTGTTCGGCAGACCGCACCACCCTCTGGAGAGCCCTGCGGTTGTGGGCGGTGCAGTTGCCGTACCAGGCGGTGATACAGCCCGACAGGATGCTCTCAATTGTGCATCTGTAAAAGTTTGTGAGGGTTGTAGGTGCTAAGCCAAATTTCTTCAGCCTCCTGAGGTTGAAGAGGCTCTGTTGCACCTTCTTCATCACACTGTCTGCGTGGGTGGACCATTTCAGTTTGTCGGTGATGTGTACGCCAAGGAACTTGAAGCTTTCTACCATCTCCACTGCGGTCCCGTCGATGCGGATAGAGGGGTGCACCCTCTGCTGTTTCCTGAAGTCCACGATCATCTCCTTTGTTTTGTTGATGTTGAGTGAGAGGTTATTTTCCTGGCACCACACTCCCAGAGCCCTCACCTCCTCCCTGTAGGCGGTCTCGTCATTGTTGGCAATCAAGCCTACTACTGTTGTGTCATCTGAAAACTTGATGATTGAGTTGGAGGCGTGCTTGGCCACCCAGTCATGGGTGAACAGGGAGTACAGGAGGGGGCTGAGCACGCACCCTTGTGGGGCCCCAGTGTTGAGGATCAGCGAAGTGGAGATGTTGTTTCCTACCTTCACCACCTAGGGGCGGCCCGTCAGGAAGTCCAGGACCCAGTTGCACAGGGCGGGGTTTAGACCCAGGGCCTCGAGCTTAATGATGAGCTTGGAGGGTACTATAGTGTTGAATGCTGAGCTACAGTCAATGAACAGCATTCTTACATAGGTATTCCTCTTGTTCAGATGGGATGGGGCAGTGTGATGGCGATTGCATCGTCTGTGGATCTATTGGGGCGGTAAGCAAATTGAAGTGGGTCTAGGGTGACAGGTAAGGTAGAGGTGATACGATCCTTGACTAGTCTCTCAAAGCACTTCATGATGACAGAGGTGAGTGCTACAGGGCGATAGTCATTTAGTTCAGTTACCTTTGCTTTCTTGGGTACAGGAACAATGTTGTCCATCTTGAAGCATGTGGGAACTGCAGACTGGGAAAGGGAGAGATTGACTGTGATTAAGTAATGCATGCTATAGTCCCCCCATTTCTTACTAAGCTTCACTGACAGATTTGCACTAAAGTACTCATCCAAAGAGTAGGAGGACGTGGGACTAAATGTAGGTTCCTTATGCAACACTTCATTGAAATGCTTATGGTAGGCAACTAGGCTTCCACAAACAATGCTGGATTGTATTTATTTGTTTAATGAAGTGAACAATGCATTGGACAGTATGTTTATATGACAGATACCGCATCATTTGATACATAATTTGATATCACTCTGTATCTGGTTTTAATGTCAGCGCAAGTACTGTAATTGAACCATATCCAATGGAGGCATGTGACATTGAGCACGTCCAATTCAGTGGACTGAATGTTCTACCATTGAATTTAACATAATGACGTACATATCAGAATGATAAAGCAGACTTCATCTATACTCAGTGATGTAATGGCTCGCCAGAATTTTTCTTGGAACATAGCCATATGTAAACTGTGTATTTATGTAATGAGTTGTTGATAAAGCAGGCCAATTGACTGGAAATATTGATGTAGCCAGGCTATCATATGACTTATTTGTGGATTTTGGCTTTCGGTGATGTTTGGCCTGCAGACTTGAGCTGGCGCCTTGCTGCTTTGGCAATGTTGCCTGCCCACTAAGGTCTAGAGGAAAACTGAAACAGGGACAGCGAGAGAGAGAGGATATTTTCAAATAGTACTTTGGAAGTTCATCAAAGATGGAAATGCTTCCTTAATGCTACCTTCGAATGGCTCAGACAGACACAAACACCACATTGGAAGGAGCACAGGATCAGCTTCAGTACAGCGAACTATGTTCTAGGGAGGCAGGTAGCCTAGAGGTTAGAGTGTTGGGCCAGTAACCGAAAGGTTACTAAATCCTGGAGCCGACAAGGTTGAAAATCTGTCGCTGTACTCTTGAGAAAGGCATTTAACCCCAATTGCTCCAGGGGCACTCGACAATGGTGACCCTGGCTGGGACCCCACTGCGGGTGTCTCAGGGGGAGTTTGGATAAGCAATAAATACATTTCCATTACACACTTGTACAAGAAACACCCACATTTGTGGAACAGGACAAATATAAGCACCCCCAAAATTATTATGTAGGGCTTAAGTGACTTGCTCAAATGTACAATGGCAGGAGAGACTATAGAGGGATCTACCTTGCGATGGCCAGTTCATCTCCCTTATTGTCCAGCATGGGATTCAAACTGGCAACCTTCAGGCTACTGGTCCTCTCGTCTATCAGAGGAGATGATAACGAGAAAGCACCCCACTAGAACTGATTCCACACAATAATAACTAAGCCAACACTCCTTGTGTCTGTCCAGTGTACCTTCCACATCTCTGAAAGACCCTGTCATAAACAGACCAAGCTAAAAAGATCACCAGACACAGAGTTGTAGACAAACAATATATCTGACGAATGACTTACAAACTAATATTGCTTGATATTGCTTAATTGCTGCTCCCAAGGTCATTTTTAACTACAATTTAGTTTGAATTATGTTCTAAGTGCATCTCATGGGAAAGTTTGGGAGGCAGCTGTGACCTGAACATTTGGATAAGGCTGAGTTTACATCATTATGCCATGATGAATGTCTTAGCCTTCTGCTGATAAAAGGCCTCTAATGACTCCAGTCTGTATAGGCTACTCAATTTATTAGGTGGCACCACTTGCCCCTTTTCGCTTATGCTATTGGTCATCATCATTCTCTACAGGAAAACACAAGGTATGAATGTCTGAGAAAGCTTTAAGCTGGCTTTCCCATCACCTGATTCACACTATAGGGCCGACTCAAACTGCAATGGTTAGGATATTTCTATCACGGTTCCAGTAACTATGGTGGAAGCGTAACAAGGCCAGCGCCTTACAGCCCACAGGACTGTGCACATCACCACCAACCCCCCCCCCCCCCCCCCCCCCCCTGAAAATAGCTGTGCAGCAACGTTCCCCATCCAACCTGACAGATCCTGAGAGGATCTGCAGTGAAGAATGGGAGAAACTCCCCAAATACAGGTGTGCCAAGCTTGTAGCGTCATACCCAAGAAGACTTGAGGCTGTAATCGCTGCCTGAGGTGCTTCAACAAAGTACTGAGTAAAGGGTCTGAATACTTATGTAAATGTAATATTTCCGTTTTTTATTTTGAATAAATTAGCAAAATGTTCTAAAAACATGTTTTTCCTTCGTCATTATGGGGTATTTTGTGTAGATGGATGGGGAAAAAAACAAACAATTTAATCAATTTTAGATTAAGGCTTTAACTTAACAAAATGTGGAAAAAGTCAAGGTGTTCTGAATACTTTCCAAATGCACTGTATACCGTATATATAGTAAGAGAAGCTTAGGTCTAACCCCAGAGAGATAGAGAGACAGAGATGTGCCGGTGGCATGCTATGACACCGACATGCATTTATTTATGTCAGATGGCTACTGCGTCTGCTGTACAGATATAGACATACAGATGCAGGCTAGTTGGTTAATTTTTTATCAGAATATTTGGTATAAAGATAAGCATTATATTGTTAGATTATAAGGTTAACTTTGGTAGGCCTGAAACAGACTTCCTCACCTTAAGTTCAACTGTTGGTCAGTTGGAGTGCCGGTGCGCACTGCCTTCATATCATAGGCCTGCAGTAGCTAACGCTCAATAATAGCCACACCATACCAAACCTTCACAAACTTTTCTAAACTTTATTAGGGTAATATCAAAAGTAAGTCAAGCCATTGTTTATAGGGAAAATACAAGCAGAAGTGTGAATGTAAACCAGGGATAAAACGCACTACATTCCCCTGTGCCCAATACAAAACCACACAACCCTCCCCAAAGCAAAAACAAAGGTTTGACAACCCTCTCCTATTTTGGACCACCCCTCCCCCGAGTACATTTTGATCTGTCCCTAAGTGTTAATTACTATTATATGCTCCAGACTAACATTTCCCCCTGGTATCACTTGTGCCACCAACTTTTACAGTTGATGGCACAAGCGAGTTAGTGACAACAGCCCATGATTTGGTCGGACCCAAATCACGAGTAATCATCTTATAAAGTAATTAATAGTGCTATATTAAGAAGTATAATAAATAGACTACTGAGGTATTCAAGAAATAAGTTGTTTCATCTAACACGTCCAAGCAGGAATGCATGATTCATGCATGATATTTTGATCTGCAATCTAATCCAGTGATTGAAATGAATTTTGGGTTGACAGTTAGATTATAGTTGCTGTATTTTACTGTCAAAATGTTCATCTTAATGTGCACTAACTAATATCATAGGCTAATTAATGTGGGTTCAACAACTGAGGAAGTGGAAACTCAAAACACATTAAATGTGCACTATGCAGAAATCGCCCTGCCACTTCCTGGTTCAAAATACATTTGAGTGTGCAGGTGTGGTTGGAAGCCCGATACGTGTCCGATACAACCATATAGTCGTGGTCCACAAAGTTTGCTGCTTCAGTGTTTTTAGATATTTTTGTCAGATGTTACTATGGTATACTGAAGTATAATTACAAGCATTCCATAAGTGTTAAAGGCTTTTATTGACAATTACATTAAATTTATGCAAAGAGTCAATATTTGCAGTGTTGACCCTTCTTTTTCAAGACCTCTGCAATCCACCCTGGCATGCTGTCAATTAACTTATGGGCCACATCCTGACTGATGGCAGCCCATTCTTGCATAATCAATGCTTGGAGTTTGTCAGAATTTGTGGGGTTTTGTTTGTCCACCCGCCTCTTGAGGATTGACCACAAGTTCTCAATGGGATTAAGGTCTGGGGAGTGTCCTGGCCATGGACCCAAAATGTCGATGTTTTGTTCCCCGAGCCACTTAGTTATCACTTTTGCCTTATGGCAAGGTGCTCCATAATGCTGGAAAAGGCATTGTTCGTCACCAAACTGTTCTTGGATGGTTGGGAGAAGTTGCTCTCGGAGGATGTGTTGGTACCATTCTTTATTCATGGCTGTGTTCTTAAGCAAAATTGTGAGTGAGCTTACTCCCTTGGCTGAGAAGCAACCCCACACATGAATGGTCTCAGGATGCTTTACTGTTGGCATGACACAGGACTGATGGTAGCGCTCACCTTGTCTTCTCCGGACAAGCTTTTTTCCGGATGGCCCAAACAAACGGACTGGGGATTCATCAGAGAAAATGACTTTACCCCAGTTCTCAGCAGTCCAATCCCTGTACCTTTTGCACAATATCAGTCTGTCCCTGATGTTTTTCCTGGAGAGAAGTGGCTTCCTCGCTGCCCTTCTTGACACCAGGCCATCCTCCAAAAGTCTTCGCCTCACTGTGTGTGCAGATGCCATTCCTGCCTGCTGCCATTCCTGAGCAAGCTCTGCACTGGTGGTGTACCCAATCCCACAGCTGAATCAACTTTAGGAGACGGTCCTGGTGCTTGCTGGACTTTCTTGGGCGCCCTGAAGCCTTCTTCACAACAATTGAACCTCTCTCCTTGAAGTTCTTGATGATCCGATAAATGGTTGATTTAGGTGCAATCTTACTAGCAGCAATATCCTGGCCTGTGAAGCACTTTTTGTGCAAAGCAATGATAACGGCACGTGTTTCCTTGCAGGGAACCATGGTTAACAGAGGAAGAACAATGATTTCAAGCACCACCCTCCTTTTAAAGCTTCCAGTCTGTTATTCTAACTCAATCAGCATAACAGAGTGATCTCCAGCCTTGTCCTCGTCAACACTCTCACCTGTGTTAACGAGAGAATCACTGACATGATGTCAGCTGGTCCTTTTGTGGCAGGGCTGAAATGCAGTGGAAATGTTGTTTTGGGATTAAGTTCATTTTCATGGCAAAGAGGGACTTTGCAATGAATTGCAATTCATCTGATCACTCTTCATAACATTATGGAGTATATGCAAATTGCCATCATAAAAACTGAGGCAGCAGACTTTGTGAAAATTGATATTTGTGTAATTCTCAAAACTTTTGAGCACGACAGTACATCTACGGTGTGCTTTAGGACCATGCGGACGCCTCCAAGCGGTCGGGTAGGCTTTTTGGAGTGTTTAAGGGCTGGATTTAGGACCGCGCGGACTCCACAGAGTGGGCTGACCGGCTGTGTGAAGGCAAGGTTTCTGGAAGGCTGGCTGGACCAGCACCGGAGAGTTGAGCATAGTTCTGTCAGTGTGTACGTGTTTTGCTCTCCTTCACCGAATTGTAAAAGGAATGGCTACTCTTTAGTTGACTGATGTTGCTGGCAAGGTAACTGCTGTTTAATTTAACAGAAAAAAACTCAACTAGTATTTATTCGCAGTGCTGAGCTAGTATTGTAACTGACATGTAACGTTAGCTAATGTTTCATCCCCTCTCGACTGAGGTGAATGAATAAGCTACGCTAGTGAGTAGCTACCACAGCCAGGTCAGCTCTAGCCTCTAGTTATCTGTCAGATAGCGATATGAGGTGGCTATTATTAATATCTAACAGCAGTTGTTTGTACGGAAATGTTTGTAGCTTTTGTTTTGTCCCGTTTCAGAAGTAAATGAACTTGGCAAGCGAGAGAGAGAGCTGGCCAAAAGGTGTCTTACATTAGCTATTATTTTTGCCTCAATCAAACTATACCTGAATCAAACAATGAAACAATCGGCCAAACGCTTTAAGATGCAATGTGAGTTGTATTAGTCAGTATGGCAATGTAACGTTATTGATCTGTCAGTTTCCCTGGGTAATTCCCTACTTTTCACACTGACACAGTAATAAACAGATCTAATGTTATAGTCTTCACTGTCATGGTACACCGTAGTGGTTTGCGCGGGACCGATTTCTTCATCCCGCCCGCACCCGCTGGCTTTCTGTCCGACTCCCACCCGCTACCGCAAGAACTGGTCCCAACCCCAGTCCCGCAATGTAATTTTGGACGTATGTGACGCAGCTCACTTGCCAGCAATTTTGCGCGCTATAGGCAATATCAAATGCGCAAAAATAACTTAAGAAATTGGTTAAATTACCGAAGATTCTCACATGGCCCTTACAATGTCTTACTGCGCTATATCAGCCAAAATACTAATGTAGTTTGAAGAGAGCAGAGTTGGAGAGACTTGCACTTTCTCTTTAACTATTTTTATAGCCTACCTGTTTGGAGTGGGAAGATTTTCAGACAGAAAAATATGGGTGATTAATATTTAGGCCTATTTCTAGGCAATGTAGTAAACTATAGCTTAATCATAGGCCTATTTAGGAAGTGCATTTCCTTGGAAAGATAACTGCCCCGTGCTTTTCTGCCCATGTATACATACTGTAGGCTATAGCCTACTCTATTTAATTGAGACCACACGCGCACCTGATCTCTTAGGTATGGCAGCTGAACTGGAAGCAGCAAGAATGATGACAGGGACACTTGCTAAGTTTTGCATAGTCCTGTAGGTTATAGCCTACTTTTTAGGAGGTTGATTTGCATTTGGGTAATCCATACTTATTGAAAATGAAAAGGCGCAACGCTGGCTCACCATAGTAGCCTAACCTATGGCGCGTTGTGCCTTTTCCTTTTCAATTATGATTACATTTTTTAATTGGACTTCGACTCACATTGGTTGAGCGCCCTCCACTTCTTTTCACTGTCAATATTTATTTACAGACAATGTAGTAAACTACAGTCTAATCATATTTAAGTTAATTTCATATTCAAGTTAACTGCCACGCCATTCTCCACCCATGTAGGCAGGCTAGTCTATTTCAATGAGACCACACATACTAGGCGCACTTCGAATTCTGAGTGTGTGAATAATGCGACATTTTTTTTTTTTTAAACAATAGGTAGGCTAACGCATACAACGCAGAAAGAGGACCGTTTCAAAATAATCTGTGGTACAACAAAAATATTTTCATCCCAAAGTCGTCTGTCTGACCGCCTGCTCCCGCCTGCAGCATGAAAAATGCAGACTGCGCCGCAATGATCTCTGTTGGGACCGACAGGTCCCGCAGGCATCCCGTGGGAATGCAGGCCTCTAGTGCAGTCAGTACACAACACTATGCTCATCATGTTTTAGCAGGATCAGATGGTGACAGTGGTCCCAGCAGGGTCAGACAGCCAGGGAAGACCAGTCTATTGAGCTCAGGTGAATTTTGCAGTATATTCAGTGAATTATACAAAGTTCCATCTTGAATGGATGGGTATACCTACAGTAGCTACAGTCTGGGATCTGGGAATAATGGCCATTTCAATTATTGAACCATTGATTCTATTATTGGATAATATAATGTATAAATGTACACCAAGGTAATTCTTTGTCATGCCTCATTTTAGGAGGATCAGATGGTGACAGTGGTCTCAGCAGGGTCAGGCAGCCAGGGAAGACCAGTCTGTGACATAGGTGAGGTGAATTTTTGTCTCTGTCCAGCAAACACTGGACAAGCCAGATACTATTTTAAGGCAGTGTGACAAACCTCCAGTGTTGATTTCCAAACTGTATCAAGGGTTGATAGAGGGTTTTCCCGATGACACAAAACATGTAAAACAAAAATGTGAGGAAGACCTGGGAGACACTATTGATGATGAAGATGAATGGAAACAGAGATGTTAGAATGCCCAGTCATGTTCATATAATCTCAGACATAAATTATTGCATTTTAAGACCATCCATAGAACCTTCACCTATGCCAGTGAAACTGAATATCATGCACTCAGAAATTGTATTATTCTGCTGGAGGTGTAAAGCACAAAAGGGGACATATTTGTGGTGTTGTGGTCTTGTGAAGGCTGGCTGAATTCTGGCGAAGAGTATGATATTTTATCTCAGCATGTCTACAGATTCTGCCTTCTCCCTGTTTTTGTTTGCTTGAAAATGTTTGATACTGGAGACTTATCAGAATAAACTGTGTAACCTAGCATTTATAGTGGCAAATAAATGCATTGCCATTAATTGGAAGGTTGGTTATCCTCCCACAATGTATGGAAGAAATGTCAAGTTATGTACAGTATCACTATATTTGTTTTAAGATTAAGGGTATACTGTGGAACTTTCATAAGGTCTGGCTGGAATCCTTATATGGAATACTGTACGACAAATGACTCTCTATTGAAAACATGCCCACGTCAGGGGAGATACCTATTTAGGCAATCCCTAGCTGCTGGGCTGCTCAGTCCTGGCCCTGGGGGTCTGCTGTACTGTTGTCACTCTGGCCTTGGCCTAACACCTGAGACCAATAATCAATGTTTCACTAAGATCCTAAAGCTGAGTTGGGTGTGTTGGGTTGGGGCGCTACAGGGCCGTGGACCCCTAGGGGCAGGACTGGGTGACCCAGCAAATTGTGTGCAAGTAAAAATAACTACAGTACTATTAGGCCTATGAAATGAATTATATGGAGGGTATACTATTTCTGTGTGTTAATGTATAGGTGTATGTGTGCTTTCATTCAACTTTTCTTTTCCAAACTTTTACTTTGAGACATAAAAAATGAAGTTGTGTTGGGGAGAGAGTTGAGTTATTGACTAGACTGGTGGGGTTCGGGCGTGTAAGCGGCTCGGGTTGGCTGGGCGTTCTGGCTGAAATTTGATACAGAGGATGTCTTAAAGACAATCAACATTTGTCTTTGTACATTATTTGTAAGGCTATTGGTTAAAGGTGCAATACAATATTGATTATTTAATTATCATGGATCTATTTCAGTCTTATCAATTAACTTAAACATATTTAATATACTCTTACCTTGCATGATGACTGTAGGCAGGTCGACCAGGTGAACGACCAGGTGAACGACCAGCTGATCATACTTCAGATGTGCGATGTTGCCTTTTTTTAGTTTTTCAATTAGTCGTGGCAGCAGTTCCTTTCTTTTGAGGCGTACCTTTTCAGAGAAGTCTTCGTTGAGGAAGATTTTGGTTCCCTTCAGGCACTTGGCTCTCCTGAGAATCTTCTCCTTGTCTTTGAACCTGAGCAGTTTCACCACTATAGATCTGGGCCGTCCATCGGGAAAGAAAGGGCCATTCCTATGCGCCCTCTCCATCTCCATGAGTTTAGGGTCCAGTTTGAGATGATCTGCCAGGAGTTTCTTGGCCTTGACTTCTGTGTCATGCCAAGTTTCAGTCTTTACGTCCTCAATTCCATCGATTCAAATGTTATTGAGCCTCGATTGGTTTTCGAAGTAGTCTCATTTGGAAGAATTCTTGTCAAGTGTCTGGAAAATTGCGAAATCCTCAGACATGGTTTTGAATGCGGTCTGGCTGGTGACATACCGCTTCTTAGACTTGCTTTCAATGCGAATGACAGATCTATAACTCACATTTCTATGTGAATTTGGTCGGGTCGCCCCAAAAAGTTACATATTGCAGCTTTAACTAGATCACTAACTCTAAATATAATACCCACTACTAGCAGCCTTGTATTCATTCAATAGTACATTTAATGTCTTTAAAAAACTTTGGCTACTAGGCCTACCCATTAGACCTATAAGCCTATGCCCTCGCAATGGCCGGTGCGCATTTCTCGCACGCTGCTCCATATCTCTGGAGTGTTTATCTGACTGGAATAATTTTTTTAAATAATAATAATATTATGTCCACCCCACTTCTAAAACCAAAGTTTCGCCCCTGGGTATGGGGATACCATAATAAAGGATTTGGTGAGGAAGAAATGCATTGATCTTCAGTAAACATACATTTATATTCTCTTTTGTATACATTCTTTCCCCTGAGCCAGCTTGAAGATAACTTTGTATTTATCCATTCCAATTGTGGAAGCAAGGAAACAGAATGCATTGCTCATTTATCATGCATATCACAGCCATTCTCATCGGGCATCAGACAAAATACCTTGATTTGAATTCAATAGTTACTTCAACATTGAGATTGAGCAGGGGGTTTGATGGTATTCAAAACAAAGCTTAATCCAAAGTAATGAGATATCATTGGTTTCTCTAGCTTCCACCGCTTTATGCTTGTGTGTTGCGTCTGTGGGGGAGGCAGTTGCCTCTGGAGTTTATTGTGGTGCCAGATACAATCTGAGAGCGAGAAGATGGGATGGCAGCAGTCTATCATACATAATAATAAACCTGGAGAGGAGTCCCTGAACCATCCTGATAGCAAGGCCTGGATAGGCTATGAAGTGGAACTACAGGAATGTGTAAGACCTATCAAAAATGCTTACCGCAGCCTGCCCAGATGTCTTAACAGTGGAAATAGGAGTGGAAATATTTTCTCAAATGAACTGAATATTATCAATGTGAACTTCAGAATTCAATTGCTTGTTTACAATTCCTACAGCAAGCTAAGTGGACTATCATCGCAAACAGTCGGTTTTGCTCATCATAGCAATTTTTTTTTTTACAATTCTAATAAATGGAACAGTTGAACAATGGATGAAGATACTCCAGACTTTATTTAAAAAAAAACATTTAATCAGATATTGACTGAATTATAACACATAAAACATTTTAGGGATTTTGGTGGGAATTCAGATATTCAAATTATTGTAAAATGTAACTTTATTTTTCATAGAATACACTCATATATACATTCTCTAATGGTATCAGGTATTTTTAAAATATGTTGTGTTAACTTTATTTTATGTGCCTCATTTGCATACATACAATGGCAACATTTGCATATATGAACAAATTAACATAAAGGGGTGGAACAGGGCTGCAACCACCAGAAACTTGCTCTGTCTAGGCCTACCTGCACTCTCTACTCTGTCTAGACTGCCTCATTAATTACTGTTGTTAAGTTCTGTTGCATAATTCAACAAGTGTGTCAATAGCAGGATATCCTTGGATTAAAAATCAACAGGCTTGGCTCTAGATTACACTTATCTATACATACTTTACATTGTTTGCCAGAGCAGACATGATATCACTATAATCCGAGTGTTAATTTTCGGAAGTTGCTTTCATATCAGCACATCTAATTTGTAAACATTTCAGCTGTGTTAAATTAAATTATTACTTTTTTCATTTCCACAAAAAATTAACACCCATAATTTCTTGTGATGTAAGTGTTGAGACGATGCGTTTTAATCCCTGATGAAGCTTTAGCGTTCTTATAGTTGCAACGGAAAGACAATGTACATTATTCTATTGAGCCCATTTCAGCCATTACCGGGGTGTGCTTGACAGGTCAATCCAGCAAGATTTAAGTGACAAATGGATTTTGCACCCCTCAAACACAGGAAATATATGGCTGAAAAGGCAGATCCTCAGGTGGGCGGGGCATGCGCGTTTCATTTTAAAGAGGGCCAACAACGGCCAACCGGCACAACTAACAGCGGCATGCTGACTGTTAGTTAGCCATGGTACACTCTTGTGGTGTTGTAATTGGGAGAAGCCTCAGGTAAATGAAGAACCCTCAGGTTTCGTGACCATCTTTCTAGTGGATAGCAATATGATCTTGAGCAGTACCCTACCATTGGGCTTCTCCCAATAAGTTACATCAAGGGGTGCTAGCAGTACCCTACCATATCGGCTGTCATCAGTATAACGACAAGGTTCTGACATCGACTTGCCTGCAGTGCTGTGCTGTCTCATAACCAACAGTGGTCCAATAAGTGCTTGTTAGCTGGGACTTCAATCAAATATCAACAGGCACGTGCACAGAGGGTGCCTGAGAACCTGCCCTTTTGCCCTCCTATGAGAAAAGTGCCCTTTCAGATTGGTGGCATTTTTAATTTTTACATTTCTATTGAGTCTATTGTCTCTCTTTTTATTGAAATGAATTGCCCATCAAACTAGCTAATTTTTTGGAAAATTCCCGCTCCTCTGCCCCCACGCAAGTGCGCACTGCACTCGTCCTGCAGGCAGAAGCTAGGTAGTGAAGTAGTGGCTACCTTTTGAGTTGCATGTGTCGTCACAGTCAGGAACAGGGAAGGCTTCAATTCGACTGTGTGTTAGTAGGGCTGAGAGGCAGATGTCAGCAGCAGAACAAACTCCAATCACAGGTAAACTTTGACTAGTTGGATTGTTTCAACAGAATAGCTAACTAGCTAGCTATCTGATTCTACATTAGCTAGGATAAGCTGATATCCCACCTCTCTTTGCCCTCTCTTTGAGCAGTAGGCTATAAGCTTGCTTACAGTGGGATGAGTGGGATTCTACAGAAAGTAAACGTCTATGTTAAAAATGACCAGTAGTTTCCCTTAGTGTAGAATGTAGTTGGTTGATTTGATTTAGATTATTAAAAACACACATAAAATACTCTGTATCACAACATATCTCATCGCAATGTAACCCTGAATGTAAAACACAAACCGAAAGCTACAGCCACAACAACAATGCAACAGCTGGTGGAGGCAAGAGCTCAGATAAGTTGGTTAGCCTTTGTACGAGAGGTCCTAGTGATGACGTGTCACTCACTCAATGTCATTTTGAGTATCCAACCTCGGGGAATGGCCCAGAGAGCATCACACTCCGGACAACAAACAGACAGGAAATGGAAGTGAAATGACAACACTCCAGCTTGCACCAAGCTTTTTAAGGCGTCACTGTGTTGTGGAGAGAAATTCACTGATCTCCTTTGTGCATTCTCTCTAGCCAGGGCAATTTGACTGAGAAAATTGCTTTAAATGCTGATCAAAAGAGCATGATGCAGTGTTCACACACCTGCAGATTGCTGATGTGAAAATTGTGGCAAGTGGATTTCTTCAGGGCTGTCATTATGCTGTTCATACAAACATTTTACAGAAAACAAGGAGTTGATTGACACATTGTCGTATGTCCTATTACCATACTGCCAATATCTATGATTTAGTATAAATGGGATAACGTATTAAATACAGTAGGATATTGGTAAAGTACTATAGACCAGCGAATCTCAACTGATGGGTCGCGACCCAAATTTGGGTTTTGAATGAGTTGAGTGTGTGTGTTTTATATATTTATATATATACAGTACCCGTCAAAAGTTTGGACACACCTACCTATTCAAGGGTTTTTCTTTATTTTTACAATTTTCTACATTGTAGAATAGCAAAATATATTTTATATTTGAGATTCTTCAAAGTAGCCACCCTTTGCCTTGATGACAGCTTTGCACACTCTTGGCATTCTCTCAACCAGCTTTACCTGGAATGCTTTTCCAACAGTCATGAAGGAGTTCCCACATATGCTGAACACTTGTTGGCTGTATTTCCTTCACTCTGCAGTCCAACTCATACCAAACTATCTCAATTGGGTTGAGGTTGGGTAATTTTGGAGGCCAGGTCATCTGATGCAGCACTCCATCACTCTCCTTCACTCTCCTTCTTGGTCAAATAGCCCTTACACAGCCTGGAGGTGTGTTGGGTCATTTGTCCTGTTGAAAAACAAATGATAGTCCCACTAAGCACAAACCAGATGGGATGGTGTATCACTGCAGAATGCTGTGGTAGCCATGCTGGTTAAGTGTGCCTTGAATTCTAAATAAATGACTGACAGTGTCACCAGCAAAGCACCCCTACACCATCACACCTCCTCCTCCATGCTTCACGGTGGGAACCACACATGCGGAGATCATCCGTTCACCTACTCTACCGTTTCACAAAGAAATGGTGGTTGGAACCAAAATCTCAAATTTGGACTCACCAGACCAAATGACAGATTTCCACCGGTCTAATGTCCATTGCTCGGGTTTTTTGGCCCAAGCAAGTCTCTTCTTATTATTTGTGTCCTTTAGTAGTGGTTTCTTTGCAGCAATTCGACCATGAAGGCCTGATTCACTCGGTCTCCTCTGAACAGTTGATGTGTCTGTTACTTGAACTCTGTGACGCATTTATTTGGGCTGCAATCTGAGGTGCAGTTAATTGACGATTTTCTGAGGCTGGTAACTCAAATGAACTTATCATCTGCAGCAGAGTTAACTCTGGGTCTTCCTTTCCTGTGACGGTCCTCATGAGAGCCAGTTTCATCATAGCGCTTGATGGTTTTTGCGACTGCCCTTGAAGAAACTTTCAAAGTTCTTGAAATGTTCTGGATTAACTGACCTTCATGTCTTAAAGTAATGATGGACTGTCGTTTCTCTTTGCTTATTTGAGCTGTTCTTGCCATAATATGGACTTGGTCTTTTACCAAATAGGGCTATCTTCTGTATACCAACCCTACCTTGTCACAACACAACTGATTGGCTCAAACGCATTAAGAAGGAAAGAAATTCCACAAATTAACTTTTAGCAAGTCACACCTGTTAATTGAAATGCATTCCAGGTGACTACCTCATGAAGCTGGTTGAGAGAATGCCAAGAGTGTGCAAAGCTGTCATCAAGGCAAAGGGTGGCTACTTTGAAGAATCTCAAATATATTTTGATTTGTTTAACACTTTTTTGGTTACTACATGATTCCATATGTGTTATTTCATAGTGTTGATGTCTTCACTATTATTATTATGTAGAAAATAGTAAAAATTAAGAAAAACACTGGAATGAGTAGGTGTGTCAACTTTTGACGGCTACTGTATATATATATTTTTTTACTGAAGAATACAGTCTGAACTTAAACTACTAAAACCAGGTAGAAAGTCTGTAGAAATGATAATGAACCTATATTTTTAAATAATTTAACCTCTGAACTATTTTTCTTCAATCACAGTATTTTCAATATAGAGTTATTAGCAGAGCTATTTATAATAATAATAATATGCCATTTAGCAGACGCTTTTATCCAAAGCGACTTACAGTCATGCGTGCATACATTTTTGTGTATGGGTGGTCCCGGGGTTCGAACCCACTACCTTGGCGTTACAAGCGCCGTGCTCTACCAGCTGAGCTATTTAGCGAATTTGGTTGATTTTGTGATCTCAAACCAGTGAACTTAACATTCTTCATCAAGAATATGGACATTATGTAATTATTTACAATGAAAAAGGTGGGACTGTTGTTCCCTTGTCATATAATTGCTACATTTACTATCAATATAGCATAAAAAATAGTTTTCCAGATTGCATTTTGGCACCAAAAGAAATTGCAATGTGAATATTGGATCGCGACTGAGACAATATGGTTAAATTTGGGTCCTGAGGCAAAACCAGTTGAGAACCACAGCTATAGACTTTACAGCACCACCCGTTTGAATCAGGAGCGAGAATTTGATTTTGTGTTACTGGCAGCATTTCATTATTTTCAGATGGTGAAATTACCCAAGGTGGAGCTAACGGCTTACCTTAGAGCAGGGGTGTCTGCAGGTTTTAGATTTTTCCTTTCAATTAAGCCCTAGACAACCAGGTGAGGGGAGTTCTTTACTAATTAGTGACCTTAATTCATCAGTCAAGTACAAGGGAGACACTCGGCCCTCCGTGGAATGAGTTTGACACGTGCCTTAGAGCATCAGTAGCCTACATTAGAGGCTTGTTTTGGAGTGGAACAAAGACAATTTCCATATCAGCCCAATGAACCTACTAGATGGGCCAAATATAAACCCTTCTGGAGTGAGTGGTCGAATGATCTTTGGTTGCACATGAAATGAACACACCATGTTCAACAGAAGTGTTTTACAATGAGTAGTTGATTGTTTGAATTGAATTGGAATTGATATGTACGAAGGTAATGTGAATGTTATGCTTCTGATAAACTAATACATATTTTGTCATCTCTCCTTTTATCCTTCCTCTCCCCTCCTCTATTCTCTTCCTATTCTCCCTCTCCAGGTCTCTTAGCAACACTGGCTGGGCTCGGCCACTCCTCCCCAGTCTCTCCCCCTCCTCCGCCCTCCCCTTCTACTTTTTCTCTCCTGCTGTGCCCTCTGCCCCCTGCTGCACCACCCATCCCGTGGAAAGTGCCCGTCCACCCCGGTAGGATGCCCGCCCCGTCCTACTGTGCCCTGCGCCCCCTCCTGCCCGCCTTCACCGCCACCACCTTCTCCTCCGCTGTGCCCGTTCCTCTCGCCACCACAGCCGCCACTGCCCCGCCCTCCGATGGCATCGTCCCCGCGCACCGCCATGGATGAGGATGAGGTGAGCGAGGTGATCAGCACCAATGCGCTGGCCTGGCTGGTGTGCTCGGCCGTGTCCATCCTGGCCAACGCCTGGGGCATCCTGAGCGTCAGCGCCAAGCAGAAGAAGTGGAAGCCGCTGGAGTTCCTCATCTGCACGCTGGCTGCCACACATATCCTCAACATGGCTATCCCCATCACCATGTACTGCATCATCACCCTCCGCCGCCAGCACTCCAGCTACGAGTGGAACGAGGGCCTGTGCAAGGTGTTCGTGTCCACATTCTACACCCTGACGCTGGTCACCTGCTTCTCGGTCACCTCGCTCTCCTACCACCGCATGTGGATGGTGCGCTGGCCCGTCAACTACAGGTATATTGGGGAATAACTGCCATCTAGTCTGACTACTTCTCTATCTTGCTGTGCGCTGATGTGGGTGGGTGGACTCTATTGTGTGAGTGTCCCATATCTAATGTCCAGTTTGACTGGTTTCTACTGATGGAGTGAGAAGTTGTAGGTCCAAAAGAAAAGTGGAAAGGCAGATATACAGGAGCAGCCATTGATTGTGCTTTTGGTGTTGAGAGGTCGGAGAACGATGTAAAGACAAAAATTGAAAAGGTACAGTGTAATTAGACATTGTTACGTAGTTTTTAAAACTTTTATACCTGTGTGTGGGATTACAAAGTGGCATTCTGTCACACATTAGATCAGCAAACAAATTATTAATGACCTCCCCGTAGTCTAGAATTAGCGTAATCTACAGTTTATTTGCAAAACTGCTAACAGCTAGCTACATCAACAGTTGTACAGTAAATGCAAGTTTTCTAGAGGACTTTCTAGTAATTCAATGCAGCACCCTCTGACAAATCATTCAGCTACAACGACTTAGGCAAATATAGCCTAAGTCTAAAATATATCTCCCACCAAAGCACATATCCATACTCATCCTTTCCAACCATGCCAATCCTAATTTCAAATGTGATTGCCCGTCTGATGGTATTGGATTCATAGGGTTAGACCGATGGGAGAGTTAGTGACGCGTTCCCAGTGAATCCGCGCTATCCTGGACACATCTGTTGGTGTGGGATCCAGGTAATCCCGTGTGGGGCTAGACTTGCTAGACTGTGAGAGCATCTGCTACTCTAGCTCCATCCATCTACATCTGGCTTCCACAACCATCGTAAGTAATGTGATTCTTGTTGGTGCTCACTGAACAACACAGGAACAATGAATTAGGGACAAAGTCAGAAGTCCACCTATCCCGAATAATCTGTTCTGCCAAAAATACAATTAACAACATTTTGGTTTACCCAACAGTGTCCTCAATTATCTTTTACCTAATATAATTCCAGAGCAGCTGAAGCTATTGATTTGTGTCCAAACAAGTAATTCAAAATTGTTGTGAGTTTACAAATTCTCTCTCACACTGTCTCTCTGGAAGAGAGAAAGAGCGAACAATAATCAGGTATAGATCTAAAGCTTGAGTCACCATTTTTTTTATTTTACCTTTATTTAACTAGGCAAGTCAGTTAAGAACAAATTCCTATTTACAATGACGGCCTACACCGGCCAAACCCGGACGACGCTGGGCCAATTGTGCGCCGCCCTACGGGACTCCCAATCACGGCCGGTTGTGATACAGCCTGGAATCGAACCAGGGGGTCTAGTGACACCTCAAGCACTGAGATGCAGTGCCTTAGACCACAGCGCCACTCGGGAGCCCAATAACAATAACATGATCTATTTTCTGTCCCCAAAGGCATCGTTTTTCTTACCCCGCCCCCATAAAGACCCTCACACATTTTCTCCAGCTCCTTTTAACACCAATGTAATTCCACACGTAACATCTGTTCATCTGAAACAGACCCATTTTCCCCTTTTCAATGCACATGGCTGCTCCCTTTCCCTGATGTGAGCATACTGAAGGCCTGAATAATTAATTTTCCCCTTGTACTGGAAATGAATGCTTCAGCATCTGTTCTCATCAGCCAGTGCTCACTATCTCTTTTTTTCCTCGCTCTCTCTTCTCTTCCTCCCTCTATTTTTCTAGTAATAGATTCAAGCAGCTTGATGACGCAAATCTCAATCTCTCGTTCCCACCTCGGGCACTTTGAGGAAAGGCTAGCGCTCTGACACTTATAATAATAAATAATAATAATAATATAATAATAATAATAATATGCCATTTAGCAGACGCTTTTATCCAAAGCGACTTACAGTCATGCGTGCATACATTTTTTTTGTGTATGGGTGGTCCCGGGGATCGAACCCACTACCTTGGCGTTACAAGCGCCGTGCTCTACCAGCTGAGCTATAGAGGACTACAGAGGACCACTTCTTTAGCACAGAGATAAAGGCAGATTAACACAAACATTGTGGACCCAGGGCTGCTTCCTTTCTCTATGTGTTGTTCCCATAGCCCTGCATACATGTAGCACAGACCAATGAGTCAACCATGATATATATGTTGTAGTATACTTTGCTTCTTTTGGTGAGGTTGGTGTCTTTTTCTGCAGAGACACAATTACAATGTCTCTGTGATGCAAGGCAGATGAATCAAAGGATATGAATGAGGGTGAAGAAAGAGAGGGGAGAAAGTACCCATACGTAAAAATGTATGCGCACATGACTGTAAGTCGCTTTGGATAAAAGCGTCTGCTAAATGGCATATTATTTATTATTTAGATGATGCTGGCTTTGATTGGTTGATCTCTCTGAGAGACAGCTTGGGTTTCCCGCCAAAACATCTCTCCGACAGTTGATAGAACAATAGATAGTCTGGTAGGCTATGGGGGTTGGAGGAGGGGGGATCTTCAGCTAGAGTAAACTCTGAAAGTCTGCCTTGATACACTCGTGTCCCTTGATACTGTACCCACTTTTGAAAAACAACCAACAAATCATACAATCGGCTACCCATAAATAGACTACCCAATAGTGGCCTTTGCAACACACACTGTCTCATGGTGTCTTGAATTCTTTCTAGTTAAGTCAATGAATTTCAGGGCTCTGTTCAATCAAACTCCCCTTTGTGCATTCATACAGTGGTTCGAATCATGGTCAAATAAAATCACAGAATTGTGTTGTGTACATTAATCACTGCTGCTTCCTGCGACTCCCCTCACAGGTAGACGCTTTTCAGAGGAAGAAGTGCAAGTGTAGTAATTTGTAAACAAGGACACTGCATCAACATTGCTCCTGCAGGTTCGATTTGAATCCCAACCACGTCTCTGTGCAGTTAAACTTTGCAAATGTGCTTTTGTGTGCTGCAACTGTGCATGCACATAGAAAATGTGTGGCATGCACATAGAAAATGCACACTGCTGGAGGACAATAACACTCTGAGCAAATTGCTGGCCTATAACAATTACTTAGAGGTGAGGGGAAAGCCTTGAAATAGACCAAGGAGACAAATATACCGAAGGGCATGGCTATGATGTGGGTCATCAACAAACCATTTCTAATGATTTACTCTCTTACTCTCAATCCAATTGAATGGTGTTATACATAGAAATATATGTGTTGTTGATATATCATCTGAGTCTTCCAGTCAGGCAGATCCTTATAATATCATGGAGCTCATGGAGTTGATTAGATGTGTGGCAGTTCTATTATAGTTCCCTCTATGGATGTGGAGTAGATCTTCAAACATCCCCCCTCCCTCTTCCTTCCCCAAGTTTAGTACGTTTTAGACATCAGTTTGCAAGCCATGCATAATGTTGCTTGCAGGCCTGATGTGGCCTGTGAGCCAGGAGTTTCAGACCATTGTTAGGGAATAACTAGGCCATCAAAGATAGGCTCATGTTATTTACAATTCTTCTCTTCCTCCCCCATGCAGGTTGAGTAACACCAAGAAGCAGGCGGTGCACACTGTGATGGGCATCTGGATGGTGTCCTTCATCCTGTCCACGCTGCCCGCCGTGGGCTGGCACGACACCATTGACCGCTTCTATGCCCGCGACTGCCGCTTCATCGTCACGGAGATCGGCCTGGGCTTCGGCGTGTGCTTCCTGCTGCTGATCGGCGGCAGCGTGGCCATGGGCATCATCTGCATCGGCATTGCCCTCTTCCAGACCTTTGCCATCCACGCGGGCCACAAGGCTGACAAAAACAAGTTCAACGTGCCCACCATCGTGGTGGAGGACGCGCAGGGCAAGCGGCGCTCGTCCATCGACGGCTCGGAGCCGCTCAAGACCTCGCTTCAGATCACCTACTTGATCAGCGGCATAGTCTTCATCTACGACTTCCTTACCGGCTTCCCCATCCTGGTGAGTTCACAGACCAAAATGTATGTGTGTGTGTGTGTGTGTGTGTGTGTGTGTGTGATTTTGGTTTTACTGTCCTTGTGGGGACCAGAAGTGGGGACATTTCACTGGTCCCCACAAGGAAAAAGGCTATTTTAGGCATAGGGGTTAGGTTTAGTATAAGGGTTACAATTAGGGTTAAGGTGAGAATTAAGGTTAGTGTTAGGCTTAGGGTTAGAAGTTAGGGTTAGGGGTTAAAGTTAGGGTTAGGGAAAATAGGATTTTCAATGGGAATCAATTGTTTGGTCCCCACAAGGATAGTAAATCAAATGTGTGTGTGTGTGTGCGTGCGTGTGTGTTTGGTGGGCCAAGTCCGCCCCACCTATAGAGTAGTAGGTGAAAAAATTGTTAGCTGTATTGGATGGTTATGCAGTCTCTTGATACAACTAAATAACTTGGTGGATCTAAAACAAACTGAGTGATATGAGCTTTGTAGTTGGTGGCTTGAATTGTAGATATGTTGTGTGCTGTAGCTTCATGCGTTGCTGCTGTTGTGGTAATATGAAAACACTCAAGCCTAAATATGTAGATACAGAAGTTGTACAGCACGCTTTTACTCACACACACAGACACACAGACACCTATGCATACCCCACAA
Source organism: Coregonus lavaretus (assembly GCF_964263955.1). NCBI lineage: Eukaryota > Metazoa > Chordata > Actinopteri > Salmoniformes > Salmonidae > Coregonus > Coregonus lavaretus. Next base: position 43,901,708 of record NC_140009.1, on the reverse strand, counting down.
TAGATGCCACCAAAGGTCTCTTCACAATCCCCAAGACGAGCCATGACCACATGGAACTCTATTTCACATCAGGTAACTGATGCAAGCAGTAGAATCAGATTTAAAAAACAGATACAAATACACCTTATGGAACAGCGGAGACTGTGAAGAGACGCACATACACATGATAAGACCTGCACTCTACACACACGTACACATGGATTTTGTATTGTAGATATGTGAGAGTAGAGTAGTGGCCTGAGGGAACACACTTAATGTGTTGTGACAAGTGTTATGTAATGTCATGTAATATTTTAACTTGTGTATATAACTGCCTTAATGTTGCTGGACCCCAGGAAGAGTAGCTGCTGCCTTGGCAGCACCTAATGGGGATCCTTAATACATTTAGTACAATACACAAAAGGACTCAGTGACATGCCTGTGACATGCCAACTTAACTGCAGATTTTAGCAGGCAAGTGACAAACTAGGCTACATCTTTGATAATTCCTCCTCAAACTCTATTCCCGTCACATAGCATTCCAGTAAAACTAACACTGTAAAAAAGTTTAGCTAAAAAGCAGTTTTAGTCAATTTTATTGGAAAACTATTACAGTAAGGTACCTATATTGCTACCCAAAAATGATTTGATATTGATATAAAAACAGCTGCATTGGGCCTTTTTAACTGATTTTCGCCATGTATTTAAGCGATTTTTGCCATGGATCCATAATCTGATGATGCATGAAGAGAGGATGGTGGTAGTGATAATGATGGTTGTACATGTACAGTGTATGAGTGTAATGATAATGATGGTTGTACATGTACAGTGTATGAGTGTAATGATAATGATGGTTGTACATGTACAGTGTATGAGTGTAATGATAATGATGGTTGTACATGTACAGTGTATGATGATAGTGGTGATGATAGTTATACACCCATGTGTATATGGAAATGTGAATTGAATGAGCTTGATTGAATATGTAGTAGTATACCCAACAATGTCTGTCCTCTGATTTTGTTGACATGCTGATTCCACATGATTGGGTGGTCTTTTGGCTTTTGGTGTACAGCAGGGGTCTTCAACCTTTTCTTGCCCAGGGACCCCCTCCCAGGCAAACCGGCGACCCAGGGACCCCGTCATACATTAGCAAAATAATTTGTTTACACATGTCTTGTCTTATCATCAGGTGAATGATAATGGCAAGGAGAAGTAAACAACATTTTTAAATGAATAGATTTGATAGATAGTTTTTCATTATTTTTACCTCCCCACATTATAATTGGAAGAGGAAGTGTCAGCTCTAATATAGCCTATTAGCTAAAAGGTAACTCCAAACACATTTTCACTAAGAGCAGCTGTTTAGCTGGTTAAACAAAGGTTTGCCTAAAATTGTATGTCCAAGTCAAGAAAACTTACCAGCAGCAAGCGGCACTTGCCGCACTGGTAGCCTCTGTTAGATACTCCAATGAGTGTAATTTTCTAAATATTAGGAGCTGAGTAATAAAGTTGACATCCATTAGAAATAATAAACTCAGCAAAAAAAGAAATGTCCTCTCACTGTCAACTGCGTTTATTTTCAGCAAAATTAACATGTGTAAGTATTTGTATGAACATGTATGACAAGATTGAACAACTGAGACATAAACTGAACAAGTTCCACAGACATGTGACTAACAGAAATTGAATAATAAGTCCCTGAACAAAGGGGGGGTCAAAATCAAAAGTAACAGTCAGTATCTGGTGTGGCCACCAGCTGCATTAAGTACTGCAGTGCATCTCCTCCTCATGGACTTCACCAGATTTGCCAGTTCTTGCTGTGAGATGTTACCCCACTCTTCCACCAAGGCACCTGCAAGTTCCCGGACATTTCTGGGGGGAATGGCCCTAGCCCTCACCCTTCGATCCAACAGGTTCCAGACGTGCTCAATGGGATTGAGATCCGGGCTCTTCGCTGGCCATGGCAGAACACTGACATTCCAGTCTTGCAGGAAATCACACACAGAACGAGCAGTATGGCTGGTGGCATTGTCATGCTGGAGGGTCATGTCAGGATGAGCCTGCAGGAAGGGTACCATATGAGGGAGGAGGATGTCTTCCCTGTAACGCACAGCGTTGAGATTGCCTGCAATGACAACAAGCTCAGTCCAATGATGCTGTGACACACCGCCCCAGACCATGACGGACCCTCCACCTCCAAATCAATCCTGCTCCAGAGTATAGGCCTTGGTGTAACGCTCATTCCTTCGACGATAAACGCGAATCCAACCATCACCCCTGGTGAGACAAAAACGCGACTCGTCAGTGAAGAGCACTTTTTGCCAGTCCTGTCTTGTCCAGCGACGGTGGGTTTGTGCCCATAGGTAACGTTGTTGCCATTGATGTCTGGTGAGGACCTGCCTTACAACAGGCATACAAGTCCTCAGTCCAGCCTCTCTCAGCCTATTGCGGATAGTCTGAGCACTGATGGATGAATTGTGCGTCCCTGGTGTAACTCGGGCAGTTGTTGTTGCCATCCTGTACCTGTCCCGCAGGTGTGATGTTCGGATGTACCGATCCTGTGCAGGTGTTGTTACACGTGGTCTGCCACTGCGATGATGATCAGCTGTCTGTCCTGTCTCCCTGTAGCGCTGTCTTAGGCTTCTCACAGTACGGGCATTGCAATTTATTGCCCTGGCCACATCTGCAGTCCTCATGCCTCCTTGCAGCATGCCTAAGGCACGTTCACGCAGATGAGCAGGGACCCTGGGCATCTTTCTTTTGGTGTTTTTCAGAGTCAGTAGAAAGGCCTCTTTAGTGTCCTAAGTTTTCATAACTGTGACCTTAATTGCTTACTGTCTGTAAGCTGTTAGTGTCTTTACGACCGTTCCACAGGTGCATGTTCATTAATTGTTTATGGTTCATTGAACAAGCATGGGAAACAGTGTTTAAACCCTTTACGATGAAGATCTGTGAAGTTATTTGGATTTTTACAAATTAACTTTGAAAGACAGGGTCCTGAAAAAGGCTGAGTTTGCTGAGTTTATATTCTCCTCTTTTCTACTGTAAGTATGTATTCAAAATGTGTTTAGTCTGTTGTTGCTAGCGATATTCATAAAAACATTTGAAATATTTTTGTGGACCCCCTGCAGTACCTCGGGGCCGCGGACTCGGTTAAATAGCCCTGGTTTACAGTATCTTACATCTAATGAGGAATAGATTAGGTTGAGTTAATCAAGTCTTATCGACTTAATCGAGTGGCTCATTGATGTGCCCCTGAAGTTCACTCGTGACACCAGGGAGGTTGTTCAGGCTGGTTAATGAGTTGAATTAATCAATTTGATGGAAGTGTCAAGGCCCAGTGAAAAGGAGCACACGCTTTGGTCCTGGAACACACTATACATATTAAACTCTACTATGCTACGCTATACTTTTGCTCAGGGAGAGGCAACAAAGACACACTGCTCAGCTGGTGTTTCTCGATGTAAACATTCTGCTCTGTTGCTTTCATGTTGGAAAAACCTCCGCTTGGGCATTGTAGTAGTTTCACTTGGTACTTGATATTGACCGTGCTATGCCATATTCTCTTCCTCCCTCCTCCCCTCCCTCCCCTGCAGGTGGTGAGCTTTGCCAGTCTGAAGTACGACCGCTCCTACAGCTGGATGGTGCTGTGCGTGCTGTGGTGCTCCATTGCCCAGTCCATCCTGCTGCCCATGTTCCTGTGGGCGTGCGACCGCTACCGCGCAGACGTGCGTATGGTCTGGGAGAAGTGCGTGGCCATCATGTCTAACGACGACGTGGACGAAGGTAAAACAGGCGGGGAGAAGGCCAGGCTCCTTCTGTCCACCATCTACCCCATCCACCCCCAACTTTAGTGACTTAATAACATGATGGGGTGGCAGTTCCAGGGAAGGGGGGTAAGGGGTAGAGGTTATGGTAGAGGTCTGGAAGCCTGGTCCTGGAAAGCTGGTATAGGACCTGTGGTTTGGTGCCCTATGGCTTAAGACATTTGATTGAGTGGGGGATCAGGGTAGAGGTCTGCAATCCCCGGTCCTGGAGCCACTGCTGGCACCTCACCTTTTGGGGTTGTGCACTATTTTAGCTTGGGCCTTGGTTGATTCATGAATGGATGATTTGAGAGTAATCTGTGAATTGATTGAGAATCATCTCACCTTGGCACTCCTGGAATTAATCTCCAGATATAAAACTTGAATTAGAAGGCCTATGGTCACGTTCCTTTGAAATAGTACAATTTATGAATAGAGCTTCTCAACAAGAAGCTGATTGATTGTAGATCAACTTAACCTGAAATAAGCAGGCCTAGAAGGTTCTCCAGGAACAGGGTTGAAGAGATCTTGTTTTGGGGAGGGATGTCTTGTCAGCTTATAACTTTAGATTTGATTATTTGATTCAGTAGGCCTATATATCATTTTACTTTAATATGGTCATATGTAGCCATCCGGGCGTCCTTATGTGATTGGATATGTGGTCTAATTTATCATGTGACCTATCATATGACCCTGTTTCTCAGAGTAGAGTGGAAGTGACCAAACAAAAGGACTTATAGCCACATCTTGTGGTTTCATTCTTTGGGGGCTCATTTGAAAAGAGTAAATTCAATGCTATGCTATCGGACTGTTGCAATTGCATAAACATTGGGCGCTATTGCTGGAAAAGCACATACTTTCCCCGGAACATTTTACTTTGTTTCACTTGAAAGCATTCGAACTGTGAAATCTTCCCTGGCCTAGAACACCCTGACACAAAACAAGAGAGAGGATTTATGAAGATTACAGCCAAACCAATGCTTTGAATATACCTAGAGCCAAAAGCGCATTACATTTCGGCACGATGGTCATATTTCCAATCCTATGAGAGACTGGTATGCATCTTTCTTGTAAATCTAGATGGACATCAATGCATGATTTACGCAGAAATACAAGCTACTCAACGCACAACTATCTCAAGTTAGGATTCGGCCCAATGTCAGTGTATGAGTGGAAACAGATACTGCCGAATGACTTAGTAGTCTTTTATTAATGCACTAAACTGTTCCTGTCCATATAGGCAGTAGGCGTATGTAGTGACAATACAAGCAATCCCATTCACACTATTCCCTCAAATTATGCAAATTGTGTACTTTTGACAGACCAAAATGGCTTAGTGATCCAAAGGATACATTTACAATTCAGGAATACACAGACACCTACCCAAGTTTTGGCCCCTAATTAACTTTAAAGTTAGGTCACATGATAAACGTAATAGCCCCTGTAGATTGTTAATTGTGGATTGGGTTAACATAGACCAGAAAACAATTCTGTATTGATGTGAACTATTCTGTATTGATATGATATCAGAATAATAAGTAACAGAAACATCTTCAATGTTACAAACATGCTAATTGAAATGTGAAATAACTTGCCTTTTCTTACAATGAAATTGTTTAAACTCAACTTGATATCTCCCCTCTCCACTCTTTCTAACCCCCAAACCTTTTGATACCCTCCCTTTCTATGCAAAAAAACTAAGCAAAAACGTAGGACAGTGTATTTTTTTGTGTGATTTTAATGTTGCCAGTTCTCCTCTCTCTTTTTCCAGAGGGCTTGCCTTGTATATCACAATACAGTTGTATGTATAGTATAAGGGTTGTTTCTTGTTTCCCAAGCTACTGACTTGCATGCTACGCTGCTTGTGCAAATAGCCAATTTCATCCTCCATCCTACCGGCCATCATTTGCCTCAAGATCAGCATTTTACACCGATCTCCAATTGAATCTAATGCAAATTCTTGTTTTGATCCTAAATTTGCTTGACAGTATGTAAAATCATTACTCGAAAGCATTCCTTTGATTTCTTGTATTATGGTTCTCACGATAAGCCCCAGTGCTTAAAAGATTAATAACACTTTCTAGACAGGGTCTCTGAATTTGGAAGCAGTTGTTTAATGTTTTTCTAATCGGGAAAGGCCCATAGTCATGATTTTGAGTCAGTGATTATTTTCAAATGCACTGGTCATCCTTAGGGCATTTTTGCCATCTTGCTGCAGAGATAATTTAGTCACGATCTAGACCATAATGAACCACTGAACGTTAAGTTCCCTGTTATTCACAACACTTCAGACTATTACAAGTTCAGAACAATATTCGACAAACTTTAACAAAAGTATAGATTCGTGATTGCCACAGACAAATAAAGCCTCAAGTTAACCAGGAAAGTTGTGCAGTTTTGTGACAATAATGCACCTATAATATATATGTTTTAATGTTCTGTGATATAGTCTGAAGCCTTCTGAATAAAAAATATATATAACACTTAATGGTTCATACTGGAATTATTATTTTATATTTTAAAAAAATCTATTAATTAAAAAATATATTTAAGGCTCCAAGTGCAAGAATGTCTTGAGGCCTTGAGGGCTACAGCGACTCCTTTTTGAATAGGAACTCCAAATTTCCCCGTGAACCCCCCACCCAAAAAAAACAGGGGGAAAAAACAAGAGAAAGATAAATTGTCTCTTATCTATTCGTCTTGTCTGTCTGTCTGTGAATTTTGAGTACGTTGGTCTTTAATGCTGACGTGTATGCTTTTCTGCGTTTTGCAGAAAACAGCCAAGATGGAGGAATTCATGCGGACTTAATATATGACAGACCATATGGCTATAGCTCCGCGGCTGATATCATGACGGTAGAACGTATTGTCAAGTTCGAATTCTCAACCTTAGAAAGGGGGGTCCCACAAGGGTATCCATTGCAACTACAGGAAGATAAAATGCAGTATTTGCAGGTATATTTCCATTGATTTTTATTATTTAATCAATTGATCAATTAAAAAAAAAATCAAATACAGATAACAATGTGCATGGTGAAAGAGGCCTTAGGCCTACTATAATATCTATCTTAGTCTTGTTTGATCTTGCTGGAACCATTTTACATTTTGCAAGCTGATATTTTCTATCCAGACATGGCATTTAAAAGTAAAAAAGCATACATCTGGCTGACTAATGTTTGGCAAATATGACCATCAGTAGTTTTCCCCTTCATTGTAGATACAGTGAGGGAAAAACGTATTTGATCCCCTGCTGATTTTGTACGTTTGCCCACTGACAAAGACATGATCAGTCTATAATTTTAATAGTAGGTTTATTTGAACAGTGAGAGACAGAATAACAACAAGAAAATCCAGAAAAACGCATGTCAAAAATATTATACATTGATTAGCATTTTAATGAGGGAAATAATTATTTGACCCCTCTGCAAAACATGACTTAGTACTTGGTGGCAAAACCCTTGTTGGCAATCACAGAGGTCAGACGTTTCTTGTAGTTGGCCACCAGGTTTGCACACATCTCTGGAGGGATTTTGTCCCACTCCTCTTTGCAGATCTTCTCCAAGTCATTAAGGTTTCGAGCCTGACGTTTGGCAACTCGAACCTTCAGCTCCCTCCACAGATTTTCTATGGGATTAAGGTCTGGAGACTGGCTAGGCCACTCCAGGACCTTGATGTGCTTCTTCTTGAGCCACTCCTTTGTTGCCATGGCCGTGTGTTTTGGGTCATTGTCAGGCTGAAATACCCATCCACGACCCATTTTCAATGCCCTGGCTGAGGGAAGGAGGTTCTCAACCAAGATTTGCCGGTACATGGCCCCGTCCATCGTCCCTTTGATGCGGTGAAGTTGTCCTGTCCCCTTAGCAGAAAAACACCCCCAAAGCATAATGTTTCCACCTCCATGTTTGACGGTGGGGATGGTGTTCTTGGGGTCATAGGCAGCATTCCTCCTCCTCCAAACACGGCGAGTTGAGTTGATGCCAAAGAGCTCGATTTTGGTCTCATCTGACCACAACACTTTCACCCAGTTTTCCTCTGAATCATTCAGATGTTCATTGACAAACTTCAGACGGGCCTGTATATGTGCTTTCTTGAGCAGGGGGACCTTGTGGGCGCTGCAGGATTTCAGTCCTTCACGGCGTAGTGTGTTACCAATTGTTTTCTTGGTGACTATGGTCCCAGCTGCCTTGAGATCATTGACAAGATCCTCCCGTGTAGTTCTGGGCTGATTCCTCACCGTTCTCATGATCATTGCAACTCCACGAGGTGAGATCGGCCCCAGGCCGAGGGAGATTGACAGTTCTTTTGTGTTTCTTCCATTTGCGAATAATCGCACCAACTGTTGTCACCTTCTCACCAAGCTGCTTGGCGATGGTCTTGTAGCCCATTCCAGCCTTGTGTAGGTCTACAATCTTGTCCCTGACATCCTTGGAGAGCTCTTTGGTCTTGGCCATGGTGGAGAGTTTGGAATCTGATTGATTGATTGCTTCTGTGGACAGGTGTCTTTTATACAGGTAACAAGCTGAGATTAGGAGCACTCCCTTTAAGAGTGTGCTCCTAATCTCAGCTCGTTACCTGTATAAAAGACACCTGGGAGCCAGAAATCCTTCTGATTGAGAGGGGGTCAAATACTTATTTCCCTCATTAAAATGCAAATCAATTTAAAATATTTTTTACATGCGTTTTCTGGATTTTTTTGTTGTTATTCTGCCTCTCACTGTTCAAATAAACCTACCATTAAAATTATAGACTGATCATTTCTTTGTCAGTGGGCAAACGTACAAAATCAGCAGGGGATCAAATACTTTTTTCCCTCACTGTAAGTCTCTCAAATATTTATAGGTGGGTCTTCCTCATACCTGCAACCTCTTAATCATAGTATTACAAGTTAAACATATACAGTACCAGTCAAAGTTTGGACACACCTACTCATTCAAGGGTTTTTATTTATTTTTACTATTTTCTACATTGTAGAAAAATTGTGAAGACATCAAAACTATGAAATAACACATATGGAATCATGTAGTAACCCAAAAAGTGTTAAACAAATCGAAATATATTTTATATTGAGATTCTTCAAATAGCCACCCTTTGCGTTGATGACAGCTTTGCACACTCTTGGCATTCTCTCAACCAGCTTCACCTGGAATGCTTTTCCAATAGTCTTTGAAGGAGTTGCCACATATGCTGAGTACTTGTTGGCTGCTTTTTCTTCACTCTGCTATCCGACTCATCTCAAACCATCTCAATTGTGTTGGGTCATTGTCCTGTTGAAAAACAAATTATAGTCCCACTAAGCCCAAACCAGATGGGATGGCGTATCGCTGCAGAATGCTGTGGTAGCCATGCTGGTTAAGTGTGCCTTGAATTCTAAATAAATCACAGACAGTGTCTCCATCAAAGCACCCCCACACCATAACACCACCTCCTTCATGCTTTACGGTGGGAACTACACATGCGGAGATCATCCGTTTACCCACACCGCATCTCACAAAGACCCGGCGGTTGCAACCAAAAATCTCAAATTTGGACTCCAGACCAAAGGACACATTTTGACTGGTCTAATATCCATTGCTCGTGTTTCTTGGCCCAAGCAGGTCTCTTCTTCTTATTGGTATCCTTTGGTAGTAGTTTCTTTGCAGCAATTCGACCATGAAGGCCTGATTCACACAGTCCCCTCTGAACAGTTGATGTTGAGATGTGTCTGTGACTCCTACTCTGTGAAGCATTTATTTGAGTTCTTGAAATGTTCCGTATTGACTGATCTTCATGTCTTAAAGTAATGATGGACTGTCGTTTCTCTTTGCTTATTTGAGCTGCTCTTGCCATAATATGGACTTGGTCTTTTACCAAATAGGGCTATCTTCTGTATACCCCCCCCCCCCCCCCCACCTTGTCACAACACAACTGATTGGCTCAAACGCATAAAAAGGAAAGAAATTCCACAAATTAACTTTTAAGAAGGCACACCTGTTAATTGAAATGCATTCCAGGTGACTACCTCATGAAGCTGGTTGAGAGAATGCCAAGAGTGTGCAAAGCTGTCATCAAGGCAAAGGTTGGCTATTTGAAGAATCTCAAATTTAAAATCTATTTTAATTTAACACTTTTTTGGTTACTACATGATTCCATATGTTTTATTTCATAGTTTTGATGTCTTCACTATTATTCTACAATGTAAAAAATAGTTTAAAAAAATAAAGAAAAACCCTTGAATGAGTAGGTGTTTCAAAACTTTTGACTGGTGGCGTAAATACCAGAATACTGTAAAACTTCAATTAATAGGCTTAAATCACTGAACGCAACATGCACTTATTAGAGACAGGCTTCTGAGGAATAATGCACACAGCTTTTGCTCATGTACGTTTCTTTTGTCTCAGTATGCCTCTATTTCGGGAAAGAAATGCTTCCTTGACAGAATCATTATTCTCCAGTGACGGTGCATTCACGCCAGTTCTTACTTTCTCCACTAGTGGACGGACGGCCGATTTCTGGGGGTCTGTACTCCCGGAGTTGTTTTTGTGCTTGCCAGTTATAGCTAGCAGTTCTCTGTTTTTAACAGCCAATGGCTAGCAGTAAGAATACTGCCTGAAAAAAACGGATGATTGCCATCATTTTGTCATTAATTATTTAATGTAACAAATTAAACATTAAACCTTGTAAATAATTAATGGTAACCTCATAAACAGTTCATTTAGACCTGGCGTTTATTTGAAACAGGCGTTTATTTGCTGAAATGTGTGCCGTTGCCCGGCTATTAAAAGGGACAGGCGGCTATTTGAGACTCAGCGTTTAATTGAAGTTTTACGGTAGTATGAGGTGGTAGGGCTGATGCTGACTTCCAATATCCTTGACTGAACCACTCTGCTAAAACAATGCAAATGGTTGCTCATGCTAATGCTATTTAGACCTTTTGACTATTGAGTCCTTTTTGAGTCCTTTTTAAGTCCTATTGACTCCAGACTCAAAGCAAGTCCGTTATAGAGCTGTGAAATGCTCCTCTTTGACATATTATTATTAACCCCAATGCTGCTCTCCCAACATGCAGTCTTCAAGAGCTCACAAACAACCAAACTACAACTGTGTGTGTGTGCGCGAGAGTGTGTGTGTGTGTGCGAGCAGGCGTGTGGCCCAAATGAAAATGAACTAAAAGAGCATAATTTATAGTATTGTAGAGAAAATGAAGGCTCTTGAAGGCTGAATTTTGAGACTTAACCTAAGAATGGCCATGCCCCTTTTACCTGACACAACCCAGACGTATGGTCAACCCTGCAAGACATCTACCATTGTGTCATCTTTGTTCCATTCTATTGCAAAACAATTACCCAATCGGGCTCTCGACTACATCATGTAGCGCAAGTAGCTGCTAGAATGAACACATGTAACACATCACAGTGTAACGCTAACAAGAATGTAGCTCACAGGTGTAGCTCTTATATTTATCCATAAAATATTCATGCTCTTTTATAAATGGTTTATGATTCGCTGGCTGCATTAATCAAGCTGCCAGTTGGCAGAGTATTCTAATCAGGCAACTTTACATCAGTAGGCCTAGCCATTACATCTATATACCTATTAGATGATATAGACTCAAATTCCATCTCCTGATTTGGTGGGTTCGATTCCCACGGGGGGCCAGTATGCACTCACTAACTGTAAGTCGCTGTGGATAAGAGCGTCTGCTAAATGACTAAAAATGTAAAAGAAATTGTCTCTTGTTGATAGTTGCACTCATTATGTTCTCTTGTAGGATCAAGTCTATTCAATTTTTGGACAATGATTGAAACAGAGATGTATACAGTAGCTATCATTTCACCACATTGACTCATTAATCCATTGATGCTGTTTTGTCTAAATTGTGCATCTTCTATAGCTATTCACTTTGAAAAAGCATACTACTCTTGAATTGGTTAAGATAAAGTCTGTTTTAGCGGTCATTACTTACTGTATACAAATTGTCAATACAATTCAAGAAGTCAATTACAAAAAAGCTCATCATTGATGATGCATTTGTCAAGTGGCTTATATTTACAGAATCAGACTTTCTCATTTGCCATGTTGCATCTCGTCGGGAATACATTCCCCATCCTGCTCTTGCCATTCCTCATTTTCAACTACTGCTTGTGCTTTGCTTCCCCCTGCTGTCCAAACCTCTCACTCAATGCTACTGTATAGTCTGCTGTCTAAGTTCTGTATTTACAAAAAGACACCACATAGTGGCACTCTGATACTAGTTTTGTGCTGTGTATCTTCTCATTGACAAACCCATACTAAAAGCTGACGTTATGTCTCTCCTACTTAGTTCTCAGAACAATGTGGAATGTGAGTATCAATTTGGGTAGACTGCCTATATCTCAAAGGAGTTGCATTAATGTCTCCTGTTTGAGAAGACAACATTTGATTAGTAGCCTGTAGATAAGAAAATAGCCTAATATTCAACACACATGTTTTTGTTTTAGCAGTAAGAGAAACAATGTATTTCTGTTATTTTTTCATGGAGAATGTATGAATGTACGGCCATTATCATATGCACATTATACAGGTCTAACCTTCTCCATACAAGCTGATATTGTTTGTCTGTGTGTTGTTGCGCCAGGTGCCCCCTACAAGAAGATTCTCCCACGACGAAACCGACATGTGGACCAGCGGCCAGATCCCCTCCTACCTGCACCGCTGGAGCTCCACCGAGGACGTGATGGGGATGGCCCACTACAGCTCCAGCTTGCCGCGCCACGAGCGCCACAGGACCAGCCTTGTCTCCTACCACGAGGAGAGCCACCCACACCGCAAGCGCCGGCGCTCCGAGGATAGCGGGCACATGCTCAAGCAGCTGCCGCGGGGGAGTGGCGGCGAACACTACGAGAAGGCGGATTTGCGCTGCTTCAGCCGCGATGAGGTCATCAACAAGACCCCGCTGCCCAGCCACATGAAGAGCCCGCGCCGCACCTCCACCATCTCCCTAATCCCGGACGTCTGTGAGCAGCACATCTTGTACCCGCATTTCCCACTCACTGACTTTGAGCATGAGCCCCAGGCCCTGCGGCGCCTCTCGGAGCATGGCAGGAGCTGTAGCCGGGTAGGGTCGCTGGATGGCTCGCACAGGACGGGCGGCGGTGGTGGGGAAAGCTCTGGGATGTGCCGTTCAGGTAATGGTTCTCTCCGTGAACACCGGCGGGAGAGGACGCGCCAAGGAGAACTGTTCCCCATGGGCCAAAGCCTACCGACTGTGGAGCACTCGTCTCGCAGGACAGGAGCCCACAGGGCTGGGCCAGACTGGGGGGACCACAAACACCTGACTACGGGAGAGAATAAAGGAAGCACAAATAGTTTTATAAACTCACCTTCTGCATCGCCCTCTGGATATTTCACATTTCACTCAGATTCCATAGGATCTGCCACCTAGATAGGAGTGGAGAAAGTTATTATTATTGTTGTTATTATTATTACAGAACCATGGCATTGGGGTGGTTGAAAGATTTAAAACTGGTATATCCTAAATAATTGTTGTTTTTATTCAAGCTAGGACTTATACACAGCTATTATTGGCTTTGTACACGTCATGACTTGCCTACCTTTGCTTTAGAACCTGGTAGGCTAGACAACGTAGCAACTTTGAAAGAGGCTGTGCAATTCCTGGGAGACAGTGAGCTTCACCACAAAGTGACTCAAACACATTGGTTTTTACTACACCCATCTCCTTCATATTCCACTTTTTTGTTTTGCATAGTTTTCTATTACGTCGTTTTCTATTGAAATTGGTATTTTGTGACTTTTTTGCACTTACTCAACATTTCAAATCACATTTTGGAGATATTTGAAAAGAGATTAGATTAAAGGCTAAAACTGCCGATGTTCATTTTTGTTGTGGTTATGAAAAGTCTCTTTGATGGATGATGATTTGCTAGATTTTTGGTCACAATTAACAAGGAAGAGAGGGAATGTTTTCAGGAAATATACAAGACGTTATTTCTTCATTAAGGAAACCCTGACGTTGTATTGTGGCCTGCATACCATTAAATATCCTATACTGACAAACAAAGAGATTGCCTCACAAATTTTCTATGTGGTTGTGTAAGATGAATTTCTACCATGACATCCCTTAGACACTTTGGAAAAGCTAACTTGGCGTGGAGTGGATGTGACGTACATAATGAAAGTTACAGGTACCGTGCATTTGGAAAGTATTCACACCCCTTCCCATTTTCCACATTCTGTTACATTACAGCCTTATTCTAAAATATATTTAATAAAAAACAATCCTCATCAATCTACACACAATACCCCATAATGACGAAGTGGAAACAGGTTTTTTGAAATTCTTCCAAATGTATTAAAAATAAACAACAGAAATACCTTATTTACATAAATATTCAGACCTTTTTCTATGAGACTCAAAATTGAGCTCAGGTACATCCTCTTTCCATTGACCATCCTTGAGATGTTTCTACAACTTGATTAGAGTCCACCTGTGGTAAATTCAATTGATTGGACATGATTTGGAAAGGCACACACCTGTCTATATAAGGTCCCACAGTTGACAGTGCATGTCAGAGAAAAATGCAGGCCATGAGGTCGAAGGAATTGTCCGTAGAGCTCCGAGACAGGATTATGTCAAGACACAGATCTAGGGAAGGGTACCAAAAAGATTCTGCAGCATTGAAGATCCCCAAGACCACAGTGGCCTCCATCATTCTTAAATGGAAGAAGTTTGAAACCACCAAGACTCATCCTAGAGCTGGCTTCCTTGCCAAACTGAACAATCAGGGGAGAAGGGCCTTGGTCAGGTTGGTGACCAAGAACCTGATGGTCACTCTGACAGAGCTCCAGAGTTCCTCTGTGGAGAGGGGAGAACCTTCCAGAAGGACAACCATCTCTGCAGCACTCCACCAATCAGGCCTTTATGGTAGAGTGGTCAGACGGAAGCCACTCCTCAGTAAAAGGCACATGACAGCCCGCTTGGAGTTTGCCAAAAGGCACCTAAAGGACTCTCAGACCATGAGACACAAGATTCTCTGGTCTGATGAAACCAAGATTGAACTCTTTGGCCTGAATGCCAAGCATCACATCTGGAGGAAACCTGGCACCATCCCTACGGTGAAGCATGGGTGGGGGGGGGGGGGGGTAGCATCCATAATGGGCTTGAATGTTCGTTCAAATCACTGCAGCGCTTTTATTTCAGCTGTTCAGAAATATGAGGCAGAGACATAGGCTACATCATCATGGTTCAGAAGAGGGTGAGTAAAGGGAGGTGGAGTGTGAGCAGCAGCTACATAGATAAAATATGTGCGTAAAATAACACATGCGCAGAACGTATTCCGGATCCATAGCTTTGAGAAAGAGGTTTTCCCTAAGGGGTGGGGGCGAAAAGTCTGTATTTGTAGCCACAGCCATTATGAAGCACCAGGATGTGGAGATGAAAATCTGCCAGACCTGGGGTGCATCTCAATATTCTAAATTGGCCTCCAAGGCCTCCTTGTCTCCTCTCTATCAGCAAAGATATCAAAATATAGAGTAAGTCTTGCAATCTGCTTAGACCTTTCCTGTTCTTTTATATCAGTGAGGCTGAGGAAAGGAGATGAGGAGAGGAGAGGGAGCCGCTCTACACTATTGAAGTGCACAAATGCTCATGTCCAAATCATCTACCATCTCTTCCTGAATCCCAATTTGCAAGATGCACGTGTAATTTAGACATTCACATAAATCAGGCATTGACGTCAATGTGATATTTGTGGAAGTATTCAAGTTATTCTTGCAGGCCTCAAGTTTGGATTGAGCCTCCTTTTGCCTGAGCTGCATCTAAATAGTCTAACATAATGTCCGTTGAAAAGGATGAGGGACACATTTAGTCCAGGATTAAGCTCTAACATGCCAATGGCACATGCTTTAATCATAGAAATATAATCCCATGTCAGTCATATAAAGTGTACCCATGAGAGTGCAGTCAAACTGCCATGGTCTGAGAGGCTTACCCATTCTAGGGATTCTATTTCTATGGCTTTAACTGTGGCCAATCAGTGAATCCGGTTTGAAGGACCATGAATAGAAGTACAGGTTCTCTGGGTGACCTCAACTACAACGAGGTGCTGTTTCAGAGAATGTTTGACATGCCACAGGGTGTCCAGTAAGAAATAAAGCCAAGCATGTCTGCGGGAAAGTGAATAGTGTTTATTAAATTCGCCACAACCAATGCACTCCAATGTTTATACATTGTGGTTCACTGGTGGTGGTGTTGCTATTTACAGTATATTCCCTTTTGCTTTGACATCCTTTGCTTAAATTCTTACAAAACTTTTGAGAAACTCACCCTTCTCTAGATTGTGTTTTGAGAAACACTTGTTAAACATCTCTAAATGGGGCCCATCAGGTGTATAAGCCTATTGAGACATGATGGACCAAGGCAAACAAGTATTCCTCATGCTGAGAAGTGTTGCATTATATTGATAATTTGTTTTTACAAACGTTTTAAACTTTAAAACTTAATATTCCCCAAATATGTAAATTTTTCAGATCAAATATCTAAAGTTTAACATTTGACATGAATGTATTTACATAGGTTTCATGTAGGTTTGCAGATAAATTACATGGAGTGATAATAATACTTACAACATGCAATGGACCCTAATTAACCCTTTGAAAGCCTTATGTTTTCTACACTTTCTATGAGGCACACACACATTGGTCTTATAATGCATCATAGTGATGTATTATAAGGATGTTATAACTACTTAGGAGTTATGACAGCTTATAACAAGCGTTATAATGCACTATAAGTGTTAAATGCACTTACTGTATAAGGCATAATGTGTATGTGCCACATAAAGAGTTTGCTGTTATAATAATTTGCTAACAAATGTTTTGCGTACACTTTAAACTAATTTGTTGCTATAGCATAAGTCATGCTCCAAAGTCCAAGTTATTAATTTAGGTTATATGTAAATGTCCAAAATTCAAATGACTATCATAACATGAACATTTTTCTTTAAAAATATGACAGTTTTTATATTCCTTTTTGAAAATGTGTCACGTCATTGACTTTTTTTGCATAATGTAGCGTACCTATTTATCAGAATAACATTTTGTAACATATCTTTCGCTGTTAAAGATTTTATGACTGTCAAATTTATGAACAATTTTTTGTGTTTTTGTTGCTCAGATGATGGTTTTGTTAAAAGAATACAGATATATTTCGAATCAAAGTTGCATTGGAATAAACACTTTATTCGTTTGAAATCGTTGAAAGTGTGTTTTGCGTTTGGTATAAAAAAAAAAGGACATTTTCCCAGTGAAGTAAGGTATTGCTGTTCAGAGTTGCACATCAACCATTTTAGAGTTTGATTCACAACTCGGTTTTATTGAATTGGTGTTCACACTTTTAAAAAAATAATTTGGAACAGAAAAATAAAGCAGATGTTTCAACATAAATTGTTTTTGTCGTATTTGTTCTGCACTCACATTCCTCAGAATCCCACGACATGGCAGATGTGGTCCGCAGGCTGCCATTTGAGTATCACTGATGTAGCCTTTTCAATAGACAATTCTTCAAGTTGTTTTTTTCAGGACTAGCCCTATATGAGGATGAAGAATATCCTCAAGTTGCCACTGAACACTGCCATTTAACGCATGCAGTCATTGTGTGGTCGATAAGAATTCACCAGCAGCCTAGGCTAACGTACAGTGACTTCGGAAAGTATTCAGACTCCTTGACCTTTCCCACATTTTGTTACGTTACAGCCTTATTCTAAAATTGATTAAATACAAACAAATCCTCAGCAGTCTACACACAATACCCATAATGACAAAGCAAAAACAAGGTTTGTAGATTTTATTTTATTATTTTACATAAGTATTCAGACCTTTTGCTATGACAGTGATTATCCTTGAGATGTTTCTACAACTTCATTGGAGTCCACCTGTGGTAAATTCAATTGTTTGGACATGATTTGGAAAGGCACACACCTGTCTATATAAGGTCTCACAGTTGACAGTGCATGTCAGAGCAAACTCCAAGTCATGAGGTCAAAGGAATTGTTCGTAGAGCTCAGAGACAGGATTGTGTCGAGGCACAGATCTGGGGGAAGGGTACCAAAAAATGTCTGCAGCATTGAAGGTCCCCAATAACACAGTGGCCTCCATCATTCTTAAATGGAAGAAGTTTGGAAACACCAAGACCTCCTAGAGCTGGCCGCCCGGCCAAACTGAGCAATCGGGGGAGAAGGGCCTTGGTCAGGGAGGTGACCAAGAACCCGATGGTCACTGACAGAGCTCTAGAGTTCCTCTGTAGAGATGGGAGAACATTCCAGAAGGACAACCATCTCTGCACCACTCCACCAATCAGGCCTTTATGGAGAGTGGCCAGACGGAAGCCACTCCTCAGTAAAAGGCACATAACAGCCCGCTTGGAGTTGCCAAAAGACACCTAAAGACTCTCAGACCATGAGAAACATGATTCTCTGGTCTGATGAAACCAAGATTGAACTCTTTGGCCTGAATGCCAAGTATCACGTCTGGAGGAAACCTGGCACCACCCCTACGGTGAAGCATGGTGGTGGCAGCATCATGCTGTGGGGATGTTTTTCAGTGGCAGGAACTGGGAGACTAGTCAGGATCAAGGGAAAGATTAATGGAACATAGTACAGAGAGATCCTTAATGAAAACCTGCTCCAGAGAGCTCAGGACGTCAGACTGGGGTGAAGGGTCACATTCCAACAGGACAACGACCCTAAGCATACAGCCAAGACAACACAGGAGTGGTTTCGGGACAAGTCTCTGAAAGTCCTTGAGTGGCCCAGCCAGAGCCCGGACTTGAACCTGATCGCACATCTCTGGAGAGACCTGAAAATACCTGTGCAGCAACGCTCCCCATCCAACCTGACAGAGCTTGAAAGGATCTGCACAGAAGAATGGAAAAAACTCCCCAAATACAGCTGTGCCAAGCTTGTAGCATCATACCCAAGAAGACTCGAGGCTGTTATCGTTGCCAAAGGTGCTTCAACAAAGTACTGAGTAAAAGGTCTGAATACTTATGTACACAACCGGTCAAAAGTTTTAGAACACCTACTCATTCAAGGGTTTTTCTTTATTTGAACTATTTTCTACATTGTAGAATAATAGTGAAGACATCAACACTATGAAATAACACATATGAAATCATGTAGTAACAAAGAAAGTGTTAAACAAATATTTTCTATTTGAGATTCTTCAAATAGCCACCCTTTGCCTTGATGACAGCTTTGCACACTCTTGGCATTGTCAACCAGCTTCACCTGGAATGCTTTTCCAACATATGCTGAGCACTTGTTGGATGCTTTTCCTTCACTCTGCGGTCCGGCTAATCCCAAACCATCTCAATTTGGTTGACGTCAGGGGATTATGGAGGCCAGATCATCTGATGCAGCCCTCCATCACTCTCCTTCTTGGTCAAATAGCCCTTACACAGCGTGGAGGTGTGTTGTTTCATTGTCCTGTTGAAAAACAAATGATAGTCCCACTAAGCCCAAACCAGATGGGATGGCTTATCGCTGCAGAATGATGTGGTAGCCATGCTGGTTAACTGTGCCTTGAATTCTAAATAAATCACAGACAGTGTCACCAGCAAAGCACCCCCACACCATCATACCTCCTCCTCCATGCTTTATGGTGGGAAATACAAATACGGAGATCATCCGTTCACCCACACCACGTATCACAAAGACACGGCAGTTGGAACCAAAAATCTCAAATTTGGACTCCAGACCAAAGGACAAATTTGCAGCGGTCTAATGTCCATTGCTCGTGTTTCTTGGCCCAAGCAAGTCTCTTCTTCTTATTAGTGTCCTTTAGTAGTGGTTTCTTTGCAGTAATTCGACCATGAAGGCCTGATTTACGCAGTCTCCTCTGAGCAGTTGATGTTGAGATGTGTCTGTTACTTGAACTCTGTGAAGCATTTATTTGGGCTGCAATTTCTGAGGCTGTCAACTCAAATGAACTTATCCTCTGCAGCAGAGGTAACTCTGTGTCTTCCATTCCTGTGGCGGTCCTCATGAGAGCCAGTTTCATCATAGAGCTTGATGGTTTTTGCCACTGCACTTGAAGAAATGTAAAAGTTCTTGAAATGTTCCGTATTGACCTACCTATTGTCGTTTCTCTTTGCTTATTTGAGCTGTTCTTGCCACAATATGGACTTGGTCTTTTGCCAAATAGGGCTGTCTTCTGTATACCCCCCCTACCTTGTCACAACACATCTGATTGGTTCAAATGCATTAAGAATGAAATAAATTCCACAAATTAACTTTTAAGAAGGCACACCTGTTAATTGAAATGCATTCCAGATGACTACCTCCAGGAAGCTGGTTGGGAGAGAATGCCAAATGTGTGCAAAGCTGTCTACTTTGAAGAATCTCAAATATAAAATATATTTTGATTTGTTTAACCCATTTTTGGTTACTACATGATTCCATATGTGCTATTTCATAGTTTTGATGTCTTCGCTATTATTCTACATGTAGAAAATAGTAAAAATAAAGAAAAACCCTTGAATGAGTAGGTGTTCTAAAACTTTTGACCGGTAGTGTAAATGTGATATTTCAGTTTTTTATTTTTAATAAATCAGCAAATATTTATAAAACCAGTTTTTGCTTTGTCATTATGGGGTATTATGTGTGGATTGATGTTGATGAACAATTTAATACATTTTAGAATAAGGCTGTAACCTAACAAAATGTGGAAAAAGTCAAGGGGTCTGAATACTTTCCGAAGGCGCTGTACATTGTAGTAGGTATATCATACCCCCTTACATGCTGACCAAATCGCCCGCGTTGCGTGCTCGAGCGTTGCAAAATATATGTACACATACATGTTATTCAATAATTTAATCCAAACTGCTCGCTCGTGTCAACGGGCGTCTGTGTAGCCTCCCGAGTGGCGCAGTGGTCTAAGGCACAGTGCTAGCTGTGCCACTAGAGATCCTGGTTCGTATCCAGGCTCTGTCGTAGCCGGCCGCGACCGGGAGACCCATGGGGCGGCGCACAATTGGCCCAGCGTCGTCCAGGGTAGGGGAGGGAATGGCTGGCAGGGATGTAGCTCAGTTGGTAGAGCATGGCGTTTGCAACGCCAGGGTTGTGGGTTCGATTCCCACGGGGGGTATGAAAAATAAAAAATATAAGAGCGTCAGCTAAATGACTAAAATGTAAAATGTAATGCGTAGCCAGGTGCTAAAATAGAACTTGGTTCTATAGAACTTGGTTCTATTTTAGATGCACTGCAAGTTTGGCCTCTCCCATCTTCTCATTGGTTTTTAGGAGCATACTAACTCACGTGGGTGATTGAAAGATGAACTAGGTCCACACTCCAGTCCAGTTGGTGGCAGTAATGCACCTTAAAGTTGGTTGCAAACCACCATATAAAATCCACAGAAGAAGAAGCAGAAGAAGAATGAACAAGGATAGATTAATCAAAACTAACTAGGTTTCCCCTTTTATCTGTGGATTAATTGTCGGAGTAGAGAACATACATTTTTGTGTGACTCAAAATGAGTCAAAATTCTACAAAGATCCAGCCAAAAAAAAGGACCATATGCATTTCAGGTCAAATAACAACCCAATATTTATCTCCCAGGACAGATTAGCTAACTAAATGTTCATGAATGTTTCATGTGTTTTCGACCTGTCTTCAAATTAATATAGTTGGTTCACAGTTGGTTTTGGTATTTTAACCTGCGTGTCATGAACGCGTTTGGTGGGGGATAGACAAAATCAACATGTGTACAATGGCGCACACGCAGAGCCGGCTTGGTCAGCATGTTAGAAACTCAAGTAAATTTGTACAATCATGACTTTTTTTCAGCAGGTGTTTTAAAACGCTTGACTCTGCAGATTAAATTACGTCTAACTCCTCACAACTGTTTCTGTGAAGAATGTCTGCACTTTGTTCACCAGTTACCCACAGCCAGTAAGCCTCAACACCGCTCTTTATCCAGCTCTAAGGGAAATTCCACAGTATTGTGGAGGTCTAGTCTTGCCTGGTCTCATGGTTAATACACCCCATTGCAACGATTATACGCCTAATTATGATACATTTTTGTTGGTGGAATGGGGGTAGTCGAGTATTTAACCCATTGCTATCACTCAAAATAGCTAGGATTTGATCTAGTTTCTCTCCAGTTAGGAAGAAAATACAAAACATTTTGTCACGCCCTGGCTCGGGGGACTCTCGTATGTTGAGCCAGGGTGTTAGTTTCTATGTTTTTGTTGTGGGTCTAGGTTACTTATTTCTATGTTGGTCTGAGTGACTCCCAATCAGAGGCAACGAGTGTCAGCTGGTTGTCTCTGATTGGGAGCCATATTTAAACAGTCGGGTTTTCATTCGTGTTTGTGGGTTTTTGTTTCGAGTCTGTTTATGGTAACCGTGAACTGTCACGTATCGTTCGTTGTTTTGTTCGTGTTGCCTTCAGGGAGAATAAATATGTTTGCATTCAACGCTGCGCATTGGTCCACTCTGTTAGACGATCTTGACAGAAAAACCCACCTCTACTGGACCAAGCAGCGAGTCGAGGAGCCATCGCCAGGGAAATCGCTGGCAGATCTCCGTGGCAGCTTCGACTGGGTCAAGCCCATTGAGGAGCTGAGTGACGAGGGTTGGAGACAGAGGAGCGAGAGGTGGGCGAGAACGATGGAGGCCTGGCCCACGGGGAGGAGAGACCCCCAGAAAATTTTTAGGGGGGGGCTCACGACGTCGGGGCAGCAGGAGGCCGCTATGGAGCGGTCCAGCGGGGTTGCAGAGGAGGCCGCCAGGTTACGGGGGCCACTGGTAGAAGAGGGGATGGAAGGTGTAGAGGCACGGCGAGAGGTACTGGGGTGTGTTACCAGTCCGGTCCGGCCCGTTCCAGATCCCGGTGTAGGGCCAGTGGTGTGTGTCCCTAGTACGGTCCGGTCTGTTCCTGCTCCCCGCACCAAGTCTGTGGTGCGTCTCGTCAGCCCGGCTCTGCCCGTTCCTGCTCTCCGCACCAGGTCTGTGGTGCGCGTCGCCAGCCCAGTCCGGCCCATTCCTGCTCCCCGCATCAAGTCTGTGGTGCGTCTCGTCAGCCCGGCTCTGCCCGTTCCTGCTCCCCGCACCAGGTCTGTGGTGCGCGTCGCCAGCCCAGTCCGGCCCATTCCTGCTCCCCGCATCAAGTCTGTGGTGCGTCTCGTCAGCCCGGCTCTGCCCGTTCCTGCTCCCCGCACCAGGTCTGGGGTGCGCGTCGCCAGCCCAGTCCGGCCCATTCCTGCTCCCCGCACCAAGCCTGTGGTGCGTCTCGTCAGCCCGGCTCTGCCCGTTCCTGCTCTCCGCACCAGGTCTGTGGTGCGCGTCGCCAGCCCAGTCCGGCCCATTCCTGCTCCCAGCACCAAGTCTGTGGTGCGTTTCGTCAGCCCTGTCCGGCCCGCTCCTGCTCCCCACACCAAGCCAGTGGTGTGCGTCGTCAGTTCAGCACGGCCCGTGCCTGTTCCCCACACCAAGCCAGTGGTGTGCGTCGTCGGTCCGGCACGGCACGTGCCTGTTCCACTGGTGCCTGGTCCGGCGCCGGTCAGATGCGTTACGCCGGAGCTAGAGCAATCCGCTCCACCAGTGTGCAGTCCAGCTCCGGTCAGCAGGACCAGACCGGACCAGGGGTACTTTGGGGGGTTAGAGAGCGAGTGGGGATCATGCCCGGAGCCGGATCCGCCGCCTAGGTGGAGTGCCCACCCGGTCCCTCCCCTGTTGTGTTTCGTTGGCGCGGTCGGAGTCCGCGCCTTTAGGGGGGGGTACTGTCACGCCCTGGCTCGGGGGACTCTCGTATGTTGAGCCAGGGTGTTAGTTTCTATGTTTTTGTTGTGGGTCTAGGTTACTTATTTCTATGTTGGTCTGAGTGACTCCCAATCAGAGGCAACGAGTGTCAGCTGGTTGTCTCTGATTGGGAGCCATATTTAAACAGTCGGGTTTTCATTCGTGTTTGTGGGTTTTTGTTTCGAGTCTGTTTATGGTAACCGTGAACTGTCACGTATCGTTCGTTGTTTTGTTCGTGTTGCCTTCAGGGAGAATAAATATGTTTGCATTCAACGCTGCGCATTGGTCCACTCTGTTAGACGATCTTGACACATTTACACTTACAGGTAATTCATATTCATAATAGCTTACCGGTTGTTTTATATGATTTGATATGATTTTGCACTCTTATTTGTTTTAGTGCAGGCCTATTATGGACAACGTTACACCATGCCTCACCTTGGTCTTAGACTAAATGTTCCTTCTACCTGAAAAAAAAACCCATCCCTCTGTAGTCCACTCCAGGGTGTTGAAAGGCTCAGTGGACACGGGGCTTTGCTCTTTGCATTGCTGTTTATAGGCCAGGCATACACGCCTGCCTCTTAAGGGCGCTTGACTGGACACAGTCTAATGCAAATACTGTTTTCTCTTATTTTCTCTGGGTTTCAGCTCTGACGCACCACTATCAAGCTAGCTTATTTAAACAACGCTGAGAAGAGTTAATAGAAATTCTTTAAAGTTTTTAGTGTATTCAGAGTGCATATCACATGGCTTGGCCTCTCTTCAGTAAAACAAACTCAAGGACTTTCCATGTGTTCGCTTCACTAAATGCGAGTAGTGAGACTGTTGGACCCATGTGGTTACAGTGGGTCTGCCTATATTGAAAACACCTTGCTTTTAATACCCTGGCCACAATCTTCTAAAATCCAACTGTAGGCCTAAGCTTATACAGAACTTTTTTTTTTGTTGTTGCAAAATGTAGGTTATAATTATGATGACCAAAACATGATGTAGACCTGCTAACAAGGCCTATTTTTGGGGGGATACAGGGTGGGGTTTTTTGTCCTACAAATGGCGTGTGGTTCATATTTTGCACACAAACAAATTGAACCAGGAATTGTCTTTTTTGTATTCTTTTTTTCTTACATTGCTTGAGGCACCCTCTTCCTTCAGGGAATCCATACCTTTTCAAAGGCCCCTGCACGCAGTGGGCCGTCATACCATCTGAAAGAGCAATGGGCGTTCGTTTCAGCAATTCTTTATATTATCTTTATAGATACAGGCCTACCCAAACTGACTAAATGAAAGTTCATGACAATTCTTCTATGAGCTTCCAAAACCACCGTCTGGTCCACAATTGATCTTAAACCTCCATATTTAATTTACGTGTATGGAGAATAGGCCTACGCCTATGTGGATTCACAACCGTTTAAGAGAACATGCGGCCTCTGATACGAGAGAGCTGAGAGCGTGCATGTAAATAATTTGTAGCAGAAAAGTGCTGTGCTGTTCAACAAGAACCTAATTTGCGAGCTGCTGTTTCGGTAGTTATGCATAAAACTGGAGAAGAATGTGATGAATGGGCGTCATGGCATGAGCCCAAGACAACCCCCCTGACTGTTGGTTCCTCACTGGTTATGACTTAACATTGTCAATGTAGGAAGGAACTGATAATAGGCTATAGGGAGCTTTATGATGCATGGATCGATCACTGTGAACAAGTGTCACATGGCGCACACACTGGGAACCAAATGCCAAGGTTACTCGATGCCCATCGTTTCAATAACAGGCAACAGCCACCTCTAAAATAAAGAATAATAAAAAAACAAGAAAAGTATGGGGCAATGTCCATCTAGAACTATTCAAAGAAACAGTAGTAAAGTAGCTTAATCCCCTAGACTGGCCTTATTGACAAGGCAGATTTCTCGCTAAAACAAATAGGCTGGTGAGGTGTGCTGAAATATACATGTATCCTCTAAACCTGGAAGCTATTCCCATGTAAAGAGGAATTGTACCTATTGCATTTTATTCTGTATTGTAGAAGTTGGTTAATGAATCATTACTTTGATAAAGACATACTGTATTTGTGTGTGAATATCCCTTCTATTCCCTCTCCCAGCCCACTAATACCTATACCAAATAAAAAGAGGAGAGGATTCTTCCGTTCTTTCATGATAAAATAAAACATATATTCTGTATAAAAGTAAAAATATAGTATTTATAAAATACAAATACACACCGTGCAAATACTACACAACAAAGCATTTAACATTTCAAATAAACCTCCATTCAACATTCTACCAAGGATGCCAAACATGCTGTATGGTAACTTCATGGCTGTATAGACCATTTGAGAGACATTTATTTCATGGGCTGAGACTGTTATTTAATTGAATCTTATTTGTGGATGCAGATATTGCGATCGATGTGTTGACTGGTCCCTGCTGAAAGCTGTACCTCGAGCTTGCGTTTTTTTAAATCTTAAAAGAAGCTTAAATTGAGTCACTATTATGTCAATTGGACTAATAGATTTATAGCATAACTTACATTGTTGGTGTAGGCCCAATAATTCTCCAGCAGGTCCAAGCATTTATTTATGCAGGCTCCTCTTTACTTCTCCATCAATGGTTTGGATACCTGACAAAAAAAAGATAAATAAAGCATTAAAAAAACAATTCATCAGTCACTTTAAAAATCTTTATTGTTGTCATTCATTTGTTTGCAAGTTATTATTACTTGCCAATTATTAAGCATGCATGTAGGTAACATAGGCTACACACCTTTTTACCATTTATGATTGTGATCTTGACTACACAATCGAATGCCGACACCATTCTGAAGGTAGTTTCTGGTCTGCTTACAGATGTTGTTGCCTGAACACTCCCTGGCGCACGAGTGAAGGCATTCTGCCTCATTAGCCAATTAATAGAGTCCCCACTTAACATGTCAATGCAACAAGTGCCCTGTGTGACACGCACCTCAATGCAAAAAAAATGCCCTGTGGGTTGCGCACGCCAAGATGAACAGCACTGCTTTGACAGCCCCCAACAACCAATCAGCTAAGAGCTCTCACCTGAAAAATCTATTGAACACTCATCATCTCCAAAAGTGGCATATCTTGGACCTATAACATAGCCTAAATATCCCCAAATATTGCTGTCTAAAGCTTAAGATATTATTATAAGGTTAGGCTATTTATGGAAAGAAACACAGGCATTGTGAAAATTACATGAATATCTCCAAAAAACAACTATTATCCTATATGCTTTAACTATATCAACAAATAAAGGTATATTATAGCCTTCCATATCTGGAAATTGGATGACAGATTAAAAAAAAAAAGTTGGCAAATAGCCCAATTAATACAGCCATACCATCTTAGCCTTCAATTAGTGTGTGGTGAGCTAAAGTCAATGTTCTGTCAATTAAATAATTGAAAATGACAACATTTTAATTCAATTTTGATTACATTTCCATAGACTAAATGTAAATCTATACCTTTTGCTCGGTTTGGGGACTCATACCAGCTCTTGCTCTATTGGAGTTTCAAGAAAATGAGGTCGAAGGCAGCGTGGAAATTCTCTCCATGTCTCCACAACATTTTGATTTCTGGTGATACAAGAATCCAAGAAACCTGTTGCAAAAACCTATGTCCACACACTAAATCGTCTTGCAACCATAAAGCATATCTAGACCTATCTCAACGACATCCACCATCACATTATAAAGAAGAAAATATAAAGAAGAAAAATTCATTTGTGTTCCCCATGTTTTTGTTTTCTTCAGAAACTTTTGTTTTCACAGGCAGCGAGGAGAATCGGTCTGCTACCCCCTATCTTGCGCATAACAGACATTGACATATAGGGAGACCTTCTGGAGAATCAGGGACTTTTCCTTGAAGTACAGCCAACTCTGAAGAAATATAGGCTATAGCCATAACATGAGACGATTTCTATCTAACTTTTTTTCTTCTAAAAGTCGAAAGGTCTTTAATTCTTGTGATCTAAACAGTGGCAGTGGCATTCTTGCGGGAGTAGGCTATATACCCTGTTGCCTATAAATGGTGGTGTGATTTCTTGATAACAGAAAAAGTGAAAATTGTAAAGTGAAACGGGACCATGCCATTTGTTGGACACGCAACAGGCTGAATGGATTCTAGACTACTTTCAAAGTTGTTCAAGTCCTCTAAAGTTTGATTCCAGACACAATGGATGTGTTCAGATGACAATTGAGTGCACGGGAACAAATGGCGAGGAGAGTGTATTCAGTTCAGCTGCAAGGCGCCCCTCAAAATAACCATGTATATACTGAGAGGCCATTGATCTTTTCTTCTGTCCATTTTGTGTCCACAAAAAGTGGGCCCTATCAAAGATGTCCCTCACTTTCAAACACAAAACCACATTTGTATTTGTGTTTATTATACACTGCTCAAAAAAATAAAGGGAACACTTAAACAACACAATGTAACTCTAAGTCAATCACACTTCTGTGAAATCAAACTGTCCACTTAGGAAGCAACACTGATTGACAATACATTTCACATGCTGTTGTGCAAATGGAATAGACAACAGGTGGAAATTATAGGCAATTAGCAAGACACCCCCAATAAAGGACTGGTTTTGCAGGTGGTGACCACATACCACTTCTCAGTTCTTATGCTTCCTGGCTGATGTTTTGGTCACTTTTGAATGCTGGCAGTGCTTTAACTCTACTGGTAGCATGAAACGGAGTCTACAACCCACACAAGTGACTCAGGTAGTGCAGCTCATCCAGCATGGCACATCAATGCGAGCTGTGGCAAGAAGGTTTGCTGTGTCTGTCAGCGTAGTGCCCAGAGCATGGAGGCGCTACCAGGAGACAGGCCAGTACATCAGGAGACGTGGAGGAGGCCGTAGGAGGGCAACAACCCAGCAGCAGGACCGCTACCTTCGCCTTTGTGCAAGGAGGAGCAGGAGGAGCACTGCCAGAGCCCTGCAAAATTACCTCGAGCAGGCCACAAATGTGCATGTGTCTGCTCAAACGGTCAGAAACAGACTCCATGAGGGTGGAATGAGGGCCCGACGTCCACAGGTGGGGGTTGTGCTTACAGCCCAACACTGTGCAGGACGTTTGGCATTTGCCAGAGAACACCAAGATTGGCAAATTCGCCACTGGCGCCCTGTGCTCTTCACAGATGAAAGCAGGTTCACACTGAGCACATGTGACAGACGTGACAGAGTCTGGAGACGCCATGGAGAACGTTCTGCTGCCTGCAACATCCTCCAGCATGACCGATTTGGCGGTGGGTCAGTCATGGTGTGGGGTGGCATTTCTTTGGGGGGCCACACAGCCCTCCATGTGCTCGCCAGAGGTAGCCTGACTGCCATTGGGTACCGAGATGAGATCCTCAGACCCCTTGTGAGACCATATGCTGGTGCAGTTGGCCCTGGGTTCCTCCTAATGCAAGACAATGCTAGACCTCATGTGGCTGGAGTGTGTCAGCAGTTCCTGCAAGAGGAAGGCATTGATGCTATGGACTGGCCCGCCCGTTCCACAGACCTGAATCCAATTGAGCACATCTGGGACATCATGTCTCGCTCCATCCACCAACGCCACGTTGCACCACAGTCTGTCCAGGAGTTGGCGGATGCTTTAGTCCAGGTCTGGGAGGAGATCCCTCAGGAGACCATCCGCCACCTCATCAGGAGCATGCCCAGGCATTGTAGGGAGGTCATACAGGCACGTGGAGGCCACACACACTAATGAGCCTCATTTTGACTTGTTTTAAGGACATTACATCAAAGTTGGATCAGCCTGTAGTGTGGTTCTCCAAATCCAGACCTCCATGGGTTGATAAATTTGATTTCCATTGATAATTTTTGTGTGATTTTGTTGTCAGCACATTCAACTATGTAAAGAAAAAAGTATTTAATAAGATTATTTCATTTATTCAGATCTAGGATGTGTTATTTTAGTGTTCCCTTTATTTTTTTTAGCAGTGTATATCCACGTTAGCTGTGGTAGCAGCTACTCTTCCTGGGTCCAGCAGAATTAAGGCAGTTATATACAATTAAAAATATTACATAACATTTCACAACAGATTTCACAACACATTAAGTGTGTGCCCTCATCCCACTACTCTACAACTACATACTGTATCTGCAACACAAAATCCATGTGTACGTGTGTGTATAGTGCATATGTTATCATGTGTGTGTATGCATGTGTCTGTGCCTGTGTGTGTGTGTGTGTGTGTGTCTTCACAGTCCCCGCTGTTCCATAAGGTGTATTTTATCTTTTTTTTAAATCAGATTTTACTGCTTGCATGAGTTACTTGATGTGGAAAAGAGTTAAATGTAGTCATGGCTCTATGTAATACTGTGCACCTCCCATAGTCTGTTCTGGACTTGGGGACTGTGAAGAGACCTCTGGTGGCATGTCTTGTGGGATATGCATGGGTGTCTGAGCTGTGTGCTAGTAGTTTAAACAGACAGTTCGGTGCATTCAACATGTCAATACTTCTCACAAATTCAAGTAGTGATGAAGTCAATCTCTCCTCTACTTGGAGCCAGGAGAGATTGACATGCATATTATTAATGTTAGCTCTCTGTGTACATTTAAGGGCCAGCCGTGCTGCCCTGTTCTGGTCCCTCTTTGTTGCACCTGACCACACGAATGGACAGTAGTCCAGGTGTGATAAAACTAGGGCCTGTAGGACCTGCCTTGTTGATAGTGTTGTTAAGAAGCTTTATTACAGTGGGGGAAAAAAGTATTTAGTCAGCCACCAATTGTGCAAGTTCTCCCACTTAAAAAGATGAGAGAGGCCTGTAATTTTCATCATAGGTACACGTCAACTATGACAGACAAATTGAGAAAAAAAATCCAGAAAATCACATTGTAGGATTTGTAATGAATTTATTTGCAAATTATGGTGGAAAATAAGTATTTGGTCAATAACAAAAGTTTCTCAATACTTTGTTATATACCCTTTGTTGGCAATGACACAGGTCAAACGTTTTCTGTAAGTCTTCACAAGGTTTTCACACACTGTTGCTGGTATTTTGGCCCATTCCTCCATGCAGATCTCCTCTAGAGCAGTGATGTTTTGGGGCTGTCGCTGGGCAACACAGACTTTCAACTCCCTCCAAATATGTTCTATGGGGTTGAGATCTGGAGACTGGCTAGGCCACTCCAGGACCTTGAAATGCTTCTTACGAAGCCACTCCTTCGTTGCCCGGGCGGTGTGTTTGGGATCATTGTCATGCTGAAAGACCCAGCCACGTTTCATCTTCAATGCCCTTGCTGATGGAAGGAGGTTTTCACTCAATATCTCACGATACATGGCCCCATTCATTCTTTCCTTTACACGGATCAGTCGTCCTGGTCCCTTTGCAGAAAAACAGCCCCAAAGCATGATGTTTCCACCCCCATGCTTCACAGTAGGTATGGTGTTCTTTGGATGCAACTCAGCATTCTTTGTCCTCCAAACACGACGAGTTGAGTTTTTACCAAAAAGTTATATTTTGGTTTCATCTGACCATATGACATTCTCCCAATCCTCTTCTGGATCATCCAAATGCACTCTAGCAAACTTCAGACGGGCCTGGACATGTACTGGCTTAAGCAGGGGGACACGTCTGGCACTGCAGGATTTGAGTCGCTAGGGGCGTAGTGTGTTACTGATGGTAGGCTTTGTTACTTTGGTCCCAGCTCTCTGCAGGTCATTCACTAGGTCCCCCCGTGTGGTTCTGGGATTTTTGCTCACCGTTCTTGTGATCATTTTGACCCCACGGGGTGAGATCTTGCGTGGAGCCCCAGATCGAGGGAGATTATCAGTGGTCTTGTATGTCTTCCATTTCCTAATAATTGCTCCCACAGTTGATTTCTTCAAACCAAGCTGCTTACCTATTGCAGATTCAGTCTTCCCAGACTGGTGCAGGTCTACAATTTTGTTTCTGGTGTCCTTTGACAGCTCTTTGGTCTTGGCCATAGTGGAGTTTGGAATGTGACTGTTTGAGGTTGTGGACAGGTGTCTTTTATACTGATAACAAGCTCAAACAGGTGCCATTAATACCGGTAACGAGTGGAGGACAGAGGAGCCTCTTAAAGAAGAAGTTACAGGTCTGTGAGAGCCAGAAATCTTGCTTGTTTGTAGGTGACCAAATACTTATTTTCCACCATAATTTGCAAATAAATTCATTAAAAATCCTACAATGTGATTTTCTGGATTTTTTTTTCTCAATTTGTCTGTCATAGTTGACGTGTACCTATGATGAAAATTACAGGCCTCTCTCATCTTTTTAAGTGGGAGAACTTGCACAATTGGTGGCTGACTAAATACTTTTTTCCCCCACTGTACCTAAATTTGTCCAATATAAACTCTTGTTTGCAATTGTTGGACTAATGATTACACCCTAGATCAGCTAGATGCAGGCAAGAGTGTGCAAGGCGATATTGCACCTTTGTGCACCTACATTGTAAACTTTCATTCATAGGCTAGGTTGTAGCAACCTCATGATGGGTATAGGGAAAATTCGAGTATCATGTAGTAGCCTAAAACTATCGATTTTACATTGAACTGGGTGAATGGAGTATGAATGACAGTCACCCAATATGCTGTAATATAATAAAAGCCATGCCACTGTTTGAGATGCTCTGGATCAATGTGTATGACAGCTTGTTCCAGTTCCCGCCAATATCCAGTAACTTCACACAGCCATTGAAGAGGAGTGGGACAACATTCCACAGGCCAAAATCAACAGCCTGATCAACTCTATGCGAAGTAGATGTGTCATGCTGCATGAGACCGAGCACGCCCCCATTCTCATTTACGGGGCTGTAGTGGAGCAGGTTGAGAGCTTCAAGTTCCTTGGTATCCACATCACCAACAAACTAACATGGTCCAAGCACACCAAGACAGTCGTGAAGAGGGCACAACAAAACCTATTCCCCCTAAGGAGACTGAAAAGATTTGGCATGGGTCCTCAGATCCTCAAAAGGTTCTACAGCTGCACCATCGAGAGCATCCTGACTGGTTTCATCACTGCCTGGTATGGCAACCGCTCGGCCTCTGACCGTAAGGCACTACAGGTAGTGCGTACGGCCCAGTACATCACTGGGGCCAAGCTTCCTGCCATCCTGGACCTCTATACCAGGCGGTGTCAGAGGAAGGCCCTAAAACTTGTCAAAGACTCCAGCCACCCTAGTCATAGAATGTTCTCTTTGCTACCGCACGGCAAGCGGTACCGGAGCGCCAAGTCTAGGTCCAAGAGGCTTCTAAATAGCTTCTACCCACAAGCAGTGGCGGCTCCTGAAAAAATTCTCAGGGGGGGCAATTTTTCTGATGATTTAGGTGACCTACACACATTTAAAAAAAGATATGTCCAGCAACAACATGAAGACAGGGGCAGCATATAAGTCAATACTGATATACACATTACTTGCTTCAAAAAGGCCTCATGGTTGAATTGGAAATATGTGCACCTGAGCATAATTCACAACAAGCAAGCAGGAGCTTTTGATAGAGGCTACTGAAAACATTGATGCAAGTTATTGGTAATAAGACATTTTTATAGACTTCCATATTCTGCCCTCTTGTATAGATTTGTGAAAATGAACAGTGATAGACATTTTGCCTGAAAACAGAATTTGAAAATAATTTCTAGAAAAGGTAAACACAGCTATCTGTATGGCTTTGTAAAAATGAACAACCATATTCTGGCCAATTGTATAGATTTGTAAATATGATGATGTCTCCTTTCATGCATACATTTTCAAATAAAGCTCTGCTTTGAGAAAGATCGAATGATATTGTTTAATCTTACCTTATGGCCTGCACACTGCTTGTGAAGCTGTCGAGGGCACGTTTGATGAAGACAGCATCGATGTCCTTCTTCTGTAGCTTATGGTACAGAATGTCGACGTGGGGCATGATTTTGTGAAAAAGCCCCAGGAAAAAAAGTAAATCTTCTTGCTATCTATGTACCTCAGCACAAGCACCAGCTGTGTCTGTGTAGAAACGTCCGTGGTCTCGTCAGCTTGGATAGCTACGAAGTTCGCCGACTTCACCTCCTCCACAATATGTTCCCTCATGACCGCTAGCATACACTCCAGTAGCTCGTTTTGAATGGTCTTTGATGTGCCCTTGAAAACTTTAGCATTTTTAAGATGGTCATCAAACACCTCATCTAATTGTGCCACAAAGTTGACAAGTCCAAGAAAAATTCCAGGGTTGGTGGAGCCCTCAGTTTCATCTTTGCCTCGCAAAGCTAACTCAAACACTCCGCAAAACTTCACACACTGGATTAGCCGGCTGAGGATGTGGCGGTTCTTGCTAACCTCATCGTTGTGGCGGCGGACAGCTAGCCTGTATCCCTCATCCAGTTGAGTGGCAATGTTCACTCTCCCCAAAGCAGACAATCTCAAACAGCTATCCATGTGGGTCTTTGACAGCTCATGTTTCTTAATCTTTTCTGAAAGATGGTGCATGTCCGTTACACCAGTCGCTGTCCAAGCGGTGCTGTCTGCCGTGCCGCCTTCAGGGTGAAAGAGTAAGCAGGGGTAGCAGAAGACTGCATTAGCTACATCGCAGCCTGCTAGCCAGGTTTTTCGTTCGTACCAATTTTTGGAAAATCCTCGGGTGTAGGACTTTCCCCCTTTAGTAGAAACCTGTTGAATTATTAAATTTGGTCTGGGAGGTCCTAATTGTTTCGTTGCCAATTTATCTTGATTTGTTCGCCGACAAAAATTAACTTCTTTCAAAGAGACAATTGAGTTGCACTGAACGCTAGCCATCTTCACAGTAGTACGTGAATTGA
Source organism: Coregonus lavaretus (assembly GCF_964263955.1). Lineage (NCBI taxonomy): Eukaryota > Metazoa > Chordata > Actinopteri > Salmoniformes > Salmonidae > Coregonus > Coregonus lavaretus. Next base: position 43,867,372 of record NC_140009.1, on the reverse strand, counting down.
TTGACGCTGCTACCCGCTCTTTTCTTAGTTATGTTCATGGTTATGTTACGTATGACGGAAGCGCGTAAGTGCAAGCCCTCCCGGAACCCATAGAGATTGTATTGAAAGCTCTGATATTTGAAAAAAAAAAGATTTTACATGAGAGTCTGAGAGACTTCTGGGGCGATTTTCAACCTGACTGAAATCGCCCCAAAACGGGCGGGGCCATTTGAAGCACGACTTTAGCCTGATTGGACATTTAGTGGCAGATCAGACGTCTAGATTAGAACACTGAAAACTACTGTTGCCGTGATATAATTGATTAGAAAAAAAATCCCTTCCTTTTCCCGTTTGGCAGTGCGTCGCCCATATCGCCCTAATGAACACACCGCCCCTGCCCACAAGCCATAAGACTCCTGAACATCTAATCAAATGGCTACCCAGACTATTTGCATTGCCCCCCTCTCTGTTTATTATCTATGCATAGTCACTTTAATAACTCTACATACATGTACAGATTACCTCAATTACCTCGACTAACCGGTGCCCCCGCACATTGACTACCCCCTGTATATAGCCTCACTGTTGTTATTTTTACTGCTGCTCTTTAATTATTTGTTACTTTTATTTCATATTATTTTATAATGTATTTTTTGGTGTGTTTTATTTGGGTATTCTTTCTTAAAACTGCATTGTTGGTTAAGGGCTCTGTCGCAGCCGGCCGCGACCGGGAGACTCATGGGCGGCGCACAATTGGCCCAGCGTCGTCCAGGGTAGGGGAGGGAATGGCCGGCAGGGATGTAGCTCAGTTGATAGAGCATGGCGTTTGCAACGCCAGGGTTGTGGGTTCTATTCCCACGGGGGGCCAGTATAAAAAAATATATATATGTATTCACTAACTGTAAGTCGCTCTGGATAAGAGCGTCTGCTAAATGACTAAAATGTAATGTAAAATGTAAGTAAGCATTTCACTTTAAGGTTGCATTCGGCGCATGTGACAAATTAAATTTGATTTGAAATGGTGGTCACACCAGATATTGACTGGTTTTCTGATCCATGCCCCTACTTTTTTGTTAAGGTATCTGTGACTAACAGATGCATATTTGTATTCCCAGTCATATGAAATCCATAGATTAGGGCCTAATGAATTTATTTTAATTGACTGATTTCCTTATATGAACTTTACTCAGTAAAATATATTTAATTGTTGCATGTTGCATTTATATTTTTGTTCAGTATATATAAAACACAGGACAGTCACGTTTCTTACTGCACTTGGCCTTTAAAATCAGGTAATGGCACCACTGTCTCTGCTACCCCAATGACGGTGCCAATAGCCTTGATTCCGCTCAATCTGGGGAGTTTCTTGTTCAAGGACCAAGTGTCGCCTGAGATTCACACTTTGTTGTGTATGTAGTACTTGATTGCTTATTTCATGAATGCAATAGCACTTCTCTGCATGGTACAAACTATAATGACCTCTATGCTAAGACTCTCTAAGTTTTGAAGGATCTCATAGTGATCAGACTTTTCATTGAGCTCTTCTGAATGAGCCAAACAGATCTTAATGCCTTTCAGCATAGCTGTAGGCCATTTTGACTGTACTCGTCACTGCTGCTGATGAAAGCAACCCAGTCCCAATTGAAGTGCTGTATAATCAGAACGATCAGATGTATTGTCTTTGTTACTAGGTGTGGTTCGCAGGAATTAGGGATATTTACTCTTCTCACTTAAAACAGAACTGGAGGACCAATAATTTACCTGTGAAGAAAGACATTTTGATTTTAGACAAACATGGATAATAATAACCTAATAGGGTTGTGACCTACCCCACCCACCTCCTAGAGAGCTTCTATGAGTGCAGGCTTTTGTTCCAGCCCTGCTCAAACACAACAGATTCAGCTAATCAAGCAAGTTAGAGCAGGGCTGGAACAAATGCCTGCACACCCAGTAGCTCTCCAGGAGGAGGGTTGGCCACACCAGCCCTATTACCCCTAATACACTTTTAAAATGTGATCAAAATGCCCTAATGTAATGTATTACCATGGGAATGAGATTCATCGCGAACAAGGGAGCAACAGTCACGGATTCCGTGCTTCTAAATGTACCGGACAGATACTCGTTGATGCTCCTCTGAAATTGAATTGATCAATTTCAAGATTGCCTGAAAGTTGAAGACGTCTGAGCAGTGGTTGAGTATCTCGTAACCAAGCGATACATTGGGCAGGATGAGGCTTGAGTTATTGATCTCTTGTACAGTAAACCTCATCACCTGAAACATCCGATAACTTGACAGGGTAAATGACTGTCTGTGGAAAGAGGAACCGTGTGTGTGACTACTGGCATAAGCAATTTGAAATGTTTCATCACTTAACACTGCAGTTTGATTCAACTTATTTGTCCACTAGGTGGTTCATCACCCTGGAAGTAGTCTATGGGGCAGGAGAAACTGTAATCCAAGGTTCTGTTCTTTAAACAGCCTCTACAACTTCAGCTAACTTTAACCACTGCTAAAAATCAGTGGGAGTGATAGGGACAAAATGCAATCAACTCAAGTATTTGGTTTAATGTTACTAAAGTCATGTGTTTTCTCAACACTTTTTTTTTGTTGTTGTTTTATTTTTACTTTTTTTGTTTAAAATAAATGCACTGTTGGTTTAGGGCTGTATGTAAGCATTTCACTGTAATGTCTGCACCTGTTGTATTCGGCGCATGTGACCAATACAATTTGATTTGATTTGATTTGATTTGACTAAAGGGCTTGATTCAATCCGTAGCGCTGAAGATCCTCTGCATACCACAATTGAAATGTAAAGGTCATTTCCGATTAAGCCGACATATGCAGCTTTTAACGTGAATGCAGTCTCCGAGAACGAGGGAACATTGCCTTTACATTTCAATCACGCTAAAGCGCGGATCTTCAGCGCTACGGATTGAATCGAGCCCTTAACCCATTGAGAACCAATAAGCTTCCTAAATTGCATTCTGTACAGGTACTGAACAAAAAAAATTAAATCCTCTCAAGAGAACAGCCTATGTGAGTTTACGGAGGAGATAGTTGCTTTTCTCTGCCACAAGAAAGCCAACACATATCAAGCGAAAATGTTTGATGAGGAGTTCATATTAGATGTTAGTTTTTTAGTGACATCTTAAATCAATTGAATGGACATAATTTGGGACTACAGGGGAGCAATAAAACAGTTATTGACATGATTGACAAAACTGACTTTTTATTAAAATAAGTGTTATTTTCTCCTATGATTTGAGGCCAAACATAATGCTCCATTTCCCTACACTGCGCAACTATATTCAGTCATCATCAGCAAAGATCACTACCATGATGTCAGATTTTTTTGATAAACTGAAACCTAACTTTGCAATGAGATATGCCATGCATAAAACGTTTTTTCCTGATCTAGGTCAACTGTGTTATAAAGTGCATTCGGAAAGTATTCATACCCCTTGACCATTTCCACATTTTATTATGTTACAGCCTTATTATAAAATGGATAATCAATCTACACACAAACCTGGGGTACATAATGACAAAGCAAAAACAGGTTTTAGAAATGTCGGCAGATTTATGAAAAAAAAAGAAACTGAAATATCACATTTACATGAGTATTCAGACCCTTTACTCAGTACTTTGTTGAAGCACCTTTGGCAGCGATTATGGCCTCGAGTCTTCTTGGGTATGACGCTACAAGCTTGGCACACCTGTACTTGGGGAGTTTCTCCCATTCTTCTCTGCAGATCCTCTCAAGCTCTGTCAGGTTGGATGGGGAGCGTCGCTGCACAGCTATTTTCAGGTCTCTACAGATGTGAGATCAGGTTCCAGTCTGGGCTCTGGCTGGGCCACTCAAGGACATTCAGAGACTTGTCCCGAAGCCACTCCTGCGTTGTCTTGGCTGTGTGCTTAGAGTCGTTGTCCTGTTGGAAGGTGAACCGTCACCCCAGTCTGAGGTCCTGAGCGCTCTGGAGCAGGTTTTCATCAAGGAGCTCTCTGTACTTTTCTCCGTTCATCTTTCCCTCGATCCTGACTAGTCTCCCAGTCCCTGCCGCTGAAAACCATCCCCACAGCATGATGCTGCCACCACCATGCTTCACCTTAGGGATGGTGCCAGGTTTCCACCAGACTTGACACTTTTTTTATTTATTTTTATTTAGGGGGTAGATCAGCTTTAATATTGCAGATAGATTGTAACTTCCATCAATGTAATTGCCTACATCACTTCCAATCCCCCATATGTTTGTTTTTTCTCGCATATATATATATATATATATATATATATATATATATATATATATATATATATATATACAGCTGCGGAAATAATTAAGAGACCACTGCAAAATTATCAGTTTCTCTGGTTTTACTATTTATAGGTATGTGTTTGGGTAAAAATAACATTTTTGTTTTATTCTATAAACTACTGACAACATTTCTCCCAAATTCCAAATAAAAATATTGTCATTTAGAGCATTTATTTGCAGAAAATGACAACTGGTCAAAATAACAAAAAAGATGCAGTGTTGTCATACCTCGAATAATGCAAAGAAAATAAGTTCATGTTCATTTTAAAACAACACAATACTAATGTTTTAACTTAAGAAGAGTTCAGAAATCAATATTTGGTGGAATAACCCTGATTTTCAATCACAGCTTTCATGCGTCTTGGCATGCTCTCCACCAGTCTTTCACATTGATGTTGGGTGACTTTATGCCACTCCTGGCGCAAAAATTCAAGCAGCTCGGCTTTGTTTGATGGCTTGTGACCATCCATCTTCCTCTTGATCACATTCCAGAAGTTTCAATGGGGTTCAGGTCTGGAGATTGGGCTGGTCATGACAGGGTCTTGATCTGGTGGTCCTCCATCCACACCTTGATTGACCTGGCTGTGTGGCATGGCGCATTGTCCTGCTGGAAAAACCAATCCTCAGAGTTGGGGAACAATGTCAGAGCAAAAGGAAGCAAGTTTTCTTCCAGGACAACCTTGTGCGTGGCTTGATTCATGCGTCCTTCACAAAGACAAATCTGCCCGATTCCAGCCTTGCTGAAGCACCCCCAGATCATCACCGATCCTCTTCCAAATTTCACAGTGGGTGCGAGACACTGTGGCTTGTAGGCCTCTCCAGGTCTCCGTCTAACCATTAGACGACCAGGTGTTGGGCAAAGCTGAAAATTGGACTCATCAGAGAAGATTACCTTATTCCAGTCCTCTACGGTCCAATCCTTATGGTCTTTTGCAATCCTCAGCCTGGCTCTTCTTTGCTTCTCATTGATGAAGGGCTTTTTTCTAGCGTTGCACGACTTCAGCCCTGCCCCTAGGAGCCTGTTTCGAACCGTCCTCGCTGTGCACTTCACCCCAGCTGCCGTTTGCCATTCTTTTTGTAGGTCACTTGATGTCACCCTACGGTTGTTGAGTGACATTCAAATGAGTTGGCGGTCATCCCGGTCAGTAGAGAGTCGTTTTCGCCCTCTGCCGGTCTGTAGCTTTGTTGTCCCCAATGTCTGCTGCTTGACCTTGTTCTTATGAACCGCCATCTTTGAAATTTTAAGGATGGAAGCAACCTGACACTCACTGTATCCCTCTGCCAATAAAGCCAGAATTGAACCCTTCTTTTCCTCACTCAAAACTTTCCTTTTCAACTCTTTTGGCATGGTCAATAGTTATTTTTTGATTAATATTACTTTTGAGGTACTATTAGCACTGTTTTTGCCATCCAGCTGGTCCTATTGCAAGAGGATAGTGATGACCACAGCAATGGTTTTTATAATTTTCCTCGTTAAATAAGATTTGGTTCATGTGATCACCTAATCAGTACCTAATTCAGTAGAATGAGGTTTGCCTGTGTTGGAATTCAACAGACACTGGAATGGAATGGCTGTCATAAATGTAGAGATGCTGATTTAAGAAAAATGTGCAGTGGTCTCTTAATTTTTTCCACAGCTGTATATACATACATACATATACATATACATACATACACATACATTTCCTTTTTTAAAATATATTTCCCTTTATTACTTTCCAACCCCACCACCCCTTCCCTAATTGGAGTAAACTAGTGAACAACAATGCTTAGGCCTCTACTTCCAGCTTATACATACTATATACATTTTATGGACACAGTCAATTTTACAATAATTCTATTTTGTTTGTTTTTACTCCTGAACTTCCTCTACCCTCAACCTCTCCAATCATTTTCATGATGTCCATCCGGTTTGCTTCTATATGCCATATCTTTCTAACTGTGCTCTTTCACAAAAGCTCTCAACCTATATACTTATTATGGACACAGTATGCTTACATTATTAGTTATCTTGTTGTTATTAGTTGTTGTTAGTTGTTATTAGTCCCATCCTTCACCTCCATTCAACACCTCCCATCTATCTCTTAACACCATCCATATTAGATTTATATTTGCCATATATCTTTCAACTGTACTGTGATGTTTTACAAAAGTTCTGAACCTTTCTATTATCATTGTTTCTACAGATTGTAAATTGAAATAAACATTTTTGCTAATAGTATTATTTTATTATTGATCGATTGACTATGACTTTTCAGATCACCCAGTAATGCTATCTGCAGGGTTAGCTCCAGGTAAATATTGCAATCCTTTAGCCATTCCTGGATCTGTGTCCAAAAACAAGCTACAAATGGACAGTACCAAAACAAATGATCTAATGATTCTGTCTCTTCGCAGCAAAATCTGCAGAGCTGGGAAGATTGTATCCCTCATATAAATAACATTCTATTGGTAGCAAGAATTTTATATAATAATTTAAATTGAAAAATTATACGTTTTGAATCCGGCGTCGTTTAGCATATCAGTTCATAAACACTATGCCATGGGATCGGTACGTCAAAAATCTCTTCGCAACTATTTTGCAATCTATATGGGACGGCTGTCAATCCTTTGGTCCTTAAATTAAACTGGTATACTTTGTTATTTATCACAGTTTTCTTTAACCAATTATGTTCTTTAATGCAAGGCCGACAGACAAGTTCATTACATTTTCCCCCTTCCACTTTCCTCTTCCATTTTTGCGGTAATGCTGCAATTATTTGGTTGTAATTTTGGGTAGAGCAGACATTTCCATGTTTTTGTTTGCTGCATCCTACCGATGATATAATTTACGAAGATTATAACTTGACACTTTGCATTCAGGTCAAAGAGTTAAATATTGGTTTCATCAGACCAGAGAATCTTGTTTCTCATGGTCAGAGTCCTTTAGGTGCCTTTTGGCAAACTCCAAGCGGGCTGTCATCTGCCTTTAACTGAGGAGTCGCTTCCGTCTGGCCACTGTACCATAAAGGCCTGATTGGTGGAGTGCTGCAGAGATGGTTGTCCTTCTGGAAGGTTATCCCATCTCCACAGAGAAACTCTGGAGCTCTGTCAGAGTTACAATTGTGTTCTTGGTCACCTCCCTGACCAAGGGCCTTCTCCCCCGATTGCTCAGTTTGGCCGGGCGGCCTGCTCTAGGAAGAGTCTTGGTGGTTCCAAACTTCTTCCATTTAAGAGTGATGGAGGCCACTGTGTTCTTGGGGACCTTCAATGCTGCAGAAATGTTTTGGTACCCTTCCCTAGATCTGTGCCCTCACACAATCCCGTCTCGGAGCTCTACGGACAATTCCATGGATTATTTTGCTGTGACATGCACTGTCAACTGTGGGACCTTATATAGACAGGTGTGTGCCTTTCTCAACCATGTCCAATCAATTGAATTTACCTCCAATCAAGTTGTAGAAACATCTCAAGGATGATCAATGGAAACAGGATGCACCTGAGCTCAATTTAGAGTATCATGGCAAAGGGTCTGAATACTTATGTAAATAAGGCATTTTTGTATTTTATTCTTAATAATTTTGCAAAAAAATCTAAAAACCTGTTTTCACTTTGTCATTATGGGGTATTGTGTGTAGATTGATGAGAAAAAATACATATTTAATCAATTTTAGAATAAGGCTGTAACGTAACAAAATGTGGAAAAAGTCAAGGGGTCTGAGTACTTTCTGAATGCACTAAGAACACATTTTGTTTCCATTATTTAAACAATTTGATGCACTGAATTAGGCTAATATTAAAACACTTAAAATGAACTTTTAGCAACATTTAATTTTAATAAAAGGGCTTCATAAGAATATAGTTGGGTTTTTGCATTGTTCTTTATACCAGTTTTAGGAAGAGTTGGGCTGTAAAAAACAACAACCTGCACACCTAGTTGCTCTCCAGGTCCAGATTTGGGAGTTCCCTGAAGGTGGAAAGGTATGTTGAATTGTATGCTACAGTACCCACAGAGAGCAATCCAGTCTCCGGTGTGTTGTAAAGAACTGAGCTGCTGGCATGATAAATATCGAAAAGTCCTCCCAGTATATATTCTCCATCCAGTTTAAACTCAGAGGCTGGGCAAGACAATTATTCAGGTAGGGCATGCTGAAAATACCCCAGCATTACCAGCAGGGCTAGGATATGCTACATCATTGTCTTCACATGTAGTATCTGAAAAAAACAGTGTGCCTGTGTCCACACCAAATGCTCAGGTGCCACTGATGATGGCTCCCCCACTTTACATAGGGATGCAATTCATGTGTTTATTAAATATGCATCATTACACCAGCCAGTCATTACTTAGTCAGACTGGAAGCAAATGAGTAGTGCTGGACAATAAGCCTTGTATTGCTAGTAGTGACCTAAAATATGAATGAGGTGCCTCCCCACCCACCCCCTCCCAGTTGTGGGGTTAATGGCCTTGCTCAAGGGCCCAACGCTAGGGGAAGGTCTCTAGGATGTGAACCCAGCAGCCCTCCAGTTGCCAGATCAATTCCCCCTAATTTTCCAGTGCTTGGCCCGGGATTCGAACTGTCTATCTTCTCAGCCGCTGGTCTACCTTCCACCCTAATGGTTACTTCTAAAAGCAGGAATGGATTCAAGTTAACAGACAAATGTCAACGGTCCCAAAACATGAAGCAGAAACAGCCACACCTCATTTGAAGGGACACAGTCTCTTTAATAGCGTTTGGAGTGAAAAAAAATGACACTTAGTTATTAAAATCATTTTTTTTGTTTATAATTGCAGCACAAGAGCAACCAAGAACATGCAATCTCTTTCATGAGAAAGTTTATAAATCTAGAAATCAATTTGACTAGTTTAGTTTTCTAAAATGACATACAATGACTTGAACACTTGGAAACAGTTATGTTTGAAGAAAAAAAAAGAATGTTCAAAATAATCTCAAAACAAATGTAATCTTTAAAATTGATATAAATCCTCAAGAAACCCTTGGAAAAATGATGTACTTTGACAGGAAAAATGTTTTGATCCTTCACTAGTGCTGATCAAAGGTTTTCCAAAATGTCTCTGGTTACCAAAAATACCACCGCATACTTTTCATAAGATCCCCGGCATACCCCCTTCATCCATTTGTTACATTAAAAGCTCTCAATCTCACTTTTCTTATGTTTCCTCTGCAAAAGAAGAGAAAGAGAAAATATTTTTGTATGGAATGATTAGACTATTACCACATATTTGTCAAAAGAAAAATACAGAATGTGAGTATCAGGCTACTAGATTTGAATGGAATATACCCCAGTTTTTAAATAGTTGGCTAAACTGCTTGTTCAAACTATAGGGTCTTTCAGGGGATAACTTTTTTGTAAGGAAATAATCATTAGAATACGGGTATGATACTATGATGTACATTTTAAGAAATCTGAACCCCAAAAATTATATTCACAGGGGCCGCAAAGCATAAATCTGAGGTTGAACTACTTGATTCGCTTGCCCATAGCTAGACGTAAAGTAATCTCTGTCATTTAGTTTCCAGGAGTGCTGAATGACAGTATTATATTTCACTTCAACTGTACAAGCAAAGCGTATTTTGACATGATGGGAAAGCAGAGGGAATAAACACAAAAGGGATTCTATGGCTACAGAGGGCAAAACAGGAACAAATTCAAATAATCAGCCACACAACTTGAACTGGGCTTTCCTAAACCTCACCGTACATAATGTTGTAAAAAACATGACATTTCATAATCCTCCATGATGATATTCTCTGGAGAGTACACCAACTCTGTCCTGGCCATGCAGTGATTTTCACTCTTCGCTAACTTGTTATCTAGCCAATCTCCTATACCTAAATCACTGCTTGTGCCATCAACAGATTGTTGGACTATGGTTCTGAATAGTTATGATAGGTGTTGTATGTAGTGAATGTGTTCAACTGAAGCGTAACCAGTCACTAAAAATGAACTGCATTACACAAAGGAAAATTTCTGGTGTGAGTCTAAAGCCAGTGCAAAAATACACTTGATCACAGACACACATCAATTTAAAACGTTCATATTTACTCCCCCCCCCCCCCCCAAAAAAAAGTACATCTAATCAAGTTATTTCATTCTAAAACCTAAGGACCTCCCATTTAACACATTATAAACGAGTAGGTACCATGTCTTTAATCAAAAGTAGTTGGCAAAATTGTATTTCCCTTGGAGACAGAGCCGAGCAGAGCAGTTAGAAATGGATCGTCGTTAAGAATCCACAACTGAATTTCTACTGCAATCCATCCAGTGCTGCCCCCTCTAGCAGAGTTTATACTTAACCCATGGGGTTACAAGGCAAAGGGCGGCACTGCGTTTCATCCACTGACCAAATACAAAGGTATCCCTCGGCTGTGATATGACTGGCCATCTCATATCCCCATCCCCATAATAACCATAGGCAGCGTGTCCTCTTGTGACTACATCAATCCTCAGCACTACTACCATCCAATACTGTCAACATTTTGAATCCAAACTATTTTTTTAATCTTTTTTTTATTTTTTTCCCCCCACAGACAATCACTGACCCCTTTTACCCACATATACTATTTTTCCATAACTTGTAATTTTCAAATGGGGGCGGGGGGGTTAAGGGGGAATGTTTGATTTTAACTAGCAAAAGGTTTCCCGGTTTCTTCCTTGCCTCTGTAAGTCCTCTTCCCGTGTGTGAAGGGGAGGTATCTGTACTTGACCATATGCTGAAGGTAGGAGAAGAAAAATAAAGTTAGCCACATTCACAAAGATGTTCTATTCACTGAACTCTAAGTGAAACGTCTTGAAGAGACAATTGACTAGCATGATTAATTACAGATACATATCAATAGCAGAGGAATTCATTAGGATTGTATGACTGTGATACATTTAGCTACGAATCGTCTGATACGACTATATATATAGATATCACGCAGAGTAAGCAGCAGCGTCACTGGGTTTCCCATACCTTGATCTGCCTCTTCATGGTGATACAGAAAAGCATGATGAAGTACATTACAAGTATGGGCCAGAACACTGGCACGTTGAAGGCTTCAAAGAATGTGCAAATCATGGCGATGACGATGCCTTTCGTTGCCGAATGCCTGAAGACATAAAAGAAAAACACATGCACACAAAAACAATGTGTCAGCGTTAATGATAGCCTTAATGATAGTAAGTTCCTGCCTGTAGACAGTGGTAAAAATAGCAAAAGAAAACCACAAAGCTAAGCACCAGAGGTTTCTATTTCCTACCATAATCATAGGTATGGGCAACAACGTACTTGTCAGTGCCACCTCCAGTACATATTAGCATTGTTGTTATAGGTTCAGGCTGGGAATGAAATGGCCTTGATAGTAAGGAAAATATGTACAACAATACAGCTTTGTACTGGAAAGCTAGGCTAGATTGTAAAAGTCCATAGAGCCATCCTAGTGCAGCGTCATATTGGAAATATACTTTCACAGGCCAAGAATATCTTCACATTGGTGGGTGAGCTGGCTACTTGGTGAGTGAACAGAATAAAGGAGTGATACTTTGCAAGGGGCAGTGTGGAGGAGCTTATTTTCTGTGAACCAGGCTATTGAATAGCGGGACATAGGACACAACATCCATTACATGGCTGGACAGTATTACACATGTCACAGTGTACTACGTCAATATGTGTTCTCACTTTCCATGGATTTTGTGTATTTTCTGTGTGACATTGAATCATTCACTCAAAGATTAGTGGAATATTCCGACAGGACACTGTGGTAGGATGTCAGAAATAGGGGGCACAAATTATGCAAGCATAAGCCTGTAGCTCAGCCCAGTTCAGTGAAAGGCCAAGCTGGGTAGATGACAGCTATAGATGGTGCGGTCATTGGGGGCTCTCACCAGAATTTGAATTCAGGCAACCTCCTGATGAATGGACGGAACTCCTCATTCTGCTTGGTGGGGAGCGCCGGGCCCTCATCTACAGGTGAGTGGAGGGGGAGCAAAGTTACAGCAAGGATCACGTTGCTAGCCAAACAAATGGACTCAAAACAAGAACAGTGACAACAGAGTTTCAAAACCGATCCCAACGGCATCCCGATAAGAGCACTGGTGTAGACACCTTGCATTCTGTTTTAAATACCAAAATGTCACTAAAAGGCATTTAAATAGTATTTACATAGAAAGGTATTTCTTTGGAAGCTTTTGGGTTACTAAGTTACTCTCACCACATTGAAAGGAAAGGAGCTCTCCAATATCTTGTTTCTCTAGTGCAGGGGTTCTTAAACTTTTTCAGCCTGGGACCAAATTAGAAATTCTGTGTTTTCCTGGGTGTCACACCCGCTTGGGAGAAGCTTTTTTGGGAGAAGCTTTTTTTCGGGAGGCAGATTCCTTGTAGAAAATCCCAGCCAGCTAGCTTCTCCCAAGCGGGTGTGACACCTACTCCCGTTGCCTGCTGCACGGATTCCACCTGGCGATCTGTTCACCGTCTGCCCTGGCCTGTCTCACCCGGTCTGGTACAGGAACCCCCGCCACACTTCCCCCTCTCTCCTGAGCTTTCGCTCGCCTCCAGCACACACACCGCAGACTTTGGACTGATCGTACCTAGCAAGTCTCTGTCCACCTGTTTTTGTTTTGTTTGTGACTTTGGACTGATCGTACCTAGCAAGTCTCTGTCCACCTGTTTGTGCTTAAACCCCATGCCAAGTCCTAAAGCAATGGGACTCCCTAAATCTTTCTCAGATTATTACCAATCCCACAAGGTATGACTCCAAACACCCAGAAAAGGCTACTCTCCTTGATGTTATCCTCACAAATAATCCTGATAGGTATCAGTCTGGTGTTTTCTGTAATGACCTTAGTGATCACTGTTTTACAGCCTTTGTTCGTAATAGCTGCTCAGTGAAACGACCTGTCCTGATTTGTCATTGACGCTTGCTAAAAAACTTTAATGAGCAAGCCTTCCTTCATGTCCCGGCCTCTGTAAATTGGTATAGACACAGCTTGCTCCCCTCTGTCGAAGACGCTTGGACCTTCTTTTTTTATATTTTTCAGTGGTATTGTTAACAAACACGCCACCATAAAGAAAATGAGAATTAAAAACAGGTTCAGCCCCTGGTTCGACCGTGATCTGGCAGAATTACTCCACCTCAAGAATTCCATTTGGCGAAAGGCTCAGCACACGCATACTCAGGCTGACTGGCTCTCGTTCAGGCAAATGAGAAATAAGTGCACTCAGGCTATGCGGAAGGCCAAAGTTAGTTACTTTAAGGAGCAGTTCTCTCTCTGTGGGTCTAACCCCAAGAAGTTCTGGAAAATGGTTAATGACCTGGAGAATAAACCCTCCTCCTCACAGCTGCCCATGTACCTTAAAGTTGATGATGTGGTTGTTACTGACAAGGAGCACATGGCTGAGCTCTTTATTCACCACGTCAGGATTCCTATTTGGCTCAGCCATGCCTCATTGCCCGTCCAACATTTCCTCATCTCCCACCCCTTCTATAATGCGACTAACCTTGATGCTCCTCCCTCTTTTTCCCCTGCACCGCTACAAAGTTTCTCCCTGTAGGCAGTCACTGACTGAGGTGCTAAAGGAGCTCCTTAAACTTGACCCCAAAAAACCATCTGGGTCCTTTCTTCTTTAAGGTTGCAGCCCCTATCATCGCCAAGCCTATCTCTGACATTTTAAACCTGTCTCTCCTCTCTGGGGAGGTTCCCATTGCTTGGAAGGCAGCCACGGTGCGTCCTTTATTTAAAGGGGGAGATCAAGCTGATCCTAACTGTTATAGGCCAATTTCTATTTTGCCCTTTTTATCAAAAGTGTTGGAAAAACTTGTCAATAATCAACTGACTGGCTTTCTTGATGTCTATAGTATTCTCTCTGGTATGCAATCTGGTTTCTGCTCAGGTTATGGATGTGTCACTGCAACCTTAAAGGTCCTAAATGATGTCACCATTGCCCTTGATTCTAAGCAATGTTGCTATTTTAATTGACTTGGCCAAAGCTTTTGATACGGTAGACCATTCCATTCTTGGCAGGCTAAGAAGTATTGGTGTCTCTGAGGGGTCTTTGTCCTGGTTTGCTAACTACCTCTCTCAAAGAGTGCAGTGTATAAAGTCAGAGTGTATAAAGTCAGAACATCTGCTGTCTCAGCCACTGCCTGTCACCAAGGGAGTACCCCAAGGCTCGATCCTAGGCCCCATGCTCTTCTCAATTTACATCAACAACATAGCTCAGGCAGTAGGAAGCTCTCTCATCCATTTATATGCAGATGATACAGTCTTATACTCAGCTGGCCCCTCCCCGGATTTAGTGTTAAACTCTCTACAACAAAGCTTTCTTAGTGTCCAACAAGCTTTCTCTGGACATTACATCAAAGTTGGATCAGCCTGTAGTGTGGTTTTCCACTTTAATTTTGAGGGTGACTCCAAATCCAGACCTCCATGGGTTGATAAATTTGATTTCCATTGTTAATTTTTGTGTGATTTTGTTGTCAGCACATTCAGCTATGTAAAGAAAAAAATATTTAATAAGATTATTTAATTCAATCAGATCTAGGATGTGTTATTTTAGTGTTCCCTTTATTTTTTTGAGCAGTATATATATATATATATATATATATATATATATATATATATATATATATATATATATATATATATATATATATATATATGCATCTCTAATTGAGCTCAGCACAGTTTTTCAATCGCAAACTATGAAACACTCATTCTCATCTCCGAAACCTGCTTATCATTACCATAATGTACCAATATTTAGAAAATATTAGGAAAAATAAATTGTATACTTTAGTAATTTTGGCTTAATCTGATAGTATGCCTTTTGCTCATTATCCAAATGTGTACATAAAAAGAACATGTATACACAAGTAATTATGACAAAAAAAACTAGATTCAGAAAAGGTTGTGTTGCGGTAATGAAAAGTTACAAAATCATAATGTAATTTTAAATATATTTGTTTTCAGTGTTATGTTAACTCAGGCCTTTTCATTAAGTGAGCAATTCAAAAAAAAAGTATTAGAAATTGGTTTATTACTATTTTGGACTTCAAAAACTGTTGCAGTAATGAGAATGTTTGCATTGGTAGATGTGGAAATTGCATAATCTCATCAATAAACATAATAATTATGAAATAGCTACAGTGGCTTGCGAAAGTATTCACCCCCCTTTACACTTTTCCTATTTAGTTTCCTTACAACCTGGAATTAAAAATGATTTTGGGGGGGTTTGTATCATTTCATTTACACAACATGCCTACCACTTTGAAGATGCAAAATATTTTTTGGGGGTGAAACAAACAAGAAATAAGACAAAAAACAGAAAACTTGAGCGTGCATAACTATTCACCCCCCAAAGTCAATACTTTGTAGAGCCACCTTTTGCAGAAATTACAGCTGCAAGTCTCTTGGGGTATGTCTCTATAAGCTTGGCACATCTAGCCACTGGGATTTTTGCCCATTCTTCAAGGCAAAACTGCTCCAGCTCCTTCAAGTTGGATGGGTTCTGCTGGTGTACAGCAATCTTTAAGTCATACCACAGATTCTCAATTGGATTGAGGTCTGGGCTTTGACTTGGCCATTCCAAGACATTTAAATGTTTCCCCTTAAACCACTCAAGTGTTGCTTTAGCAGTATGCTTAGGGTCATTGTCCTGCTGGAAGGTGAACCTCCGTCCCAGTCTCAAATCTCTGGAAGACTAATCTCCCTCACTAACTTTAAGCATCAGTTGTCAGAGCACCTTACCGATCACTGCACCTGTACACAGCCCATCTGAAATTAACCCACCCAACTACCTCATCCCTATATTGTTATTTATTTTGCTCATTTGCACCCCAGTATCTCTATTTGCACATAATCTCTTGCACATCTATCATTCCAGTGTTAATACTAATTGTAATTATCTTGCACTATAGCCTATTTATTGCCTTACCTCCATAACTTGCTACATTTGCACACACTGTATATATATTTTCTGTTGTATTTTTTGACTTTATGTTTTGTTGTACCCCCATATGTAACTCTGTGTTGTTTTTAATCGCACTGCTTTGCTTTATCTTGGCCAGGTCGCAGTTGTAAATGAGAACTTGTTCTCAACTGGCTTACCTTGGTTAAATAAAGGTGAAATGAATAAATAAATAAAAAAGACTGAAACAGGTTTCCCTCAAGAATTTCCCTGTATTTAGCGCCATCCATCATTCCTTCAATTCTGATCAGTTTCCCAGTCCCTGCTGATGAAAAACATCCCCACAGCATGATGCTGCCACCACCATGCTTCACTGTGGGGATGGTGTTCTTGGGGTGATGAGAGGTGTTGGGTTTGCGCCAGACATAGCGTTTTCCTTGATGGCCAAAAAGCTCAATTTTGGTCTCATCTGACCAGAGTACCTTCTTCCATATGTTTGGGGAGTCTCCCACATGGCTTTTGGCGAACACCAAACGTGTTTGCTTATTTTTTTCTTTAAGCAATGGCTTTTTTCTGGCCACTCTTCCGTAAAGCCCAGCTCTGTGGAGTGTATGGCTTAAAGTGGTCCTATGGACAGATACTCTAATCTCCGCTGTGGAGCTTTGCAGCTCCTTCAGGGTTATCTTTGGTCTCTTTGTTGCCTCTCTGATTAACGCCCTCCTTGCCTGGTCCGTTAGTTTTGGTGGGCGGCCCTCTCTTGGCAGGTTTGTTGTGGTGCCATATTATTAATAATAGATTTTATGGTGCTCCGTGGGATGTTCAAAGTTTCTGATATTTTTTATAACCCAACCCTGATCTGAACTTCTCCACAAATTTGTCCCTGACCTGTTTGGAGAGCTCCTTGGTCTTCATGGTGCCACTTGCTTAGTGGCGTTGCAGACTCTGGGGCCTTTCAGAACAGGTGTATATACAGTGGGGGAAAAAAGTATTTAGTCAGCCACCAATTGTGCAAGTTCTCCCACTTAAAAAGATGAGAGAGGCCTGTAATTTTCATCATAGGTACACGTCAACTATGACAGACAAAATGAGGAAAACAAATCCAGAAAATCACATTGTAGGATTTTTAATGAATTTATTTGCAAATTATGGTGGAAAATAAGTATTTGGTCAATAACAAAAGTTTCTCAATACTTTGTTATATACCCTTTGTTGGCAGTGACAGAGGTCAAACGTTTTCTGTAAGTCTTCACAAGGTTTTCACACACTGTTGCTGGTATTTTGGCCCATTCCTCCATGCAGATCTCCTCTAGAGCAGTGATGTTTTGGGGCTGTCGCTGGGCAACACAGACTTTCAACTCCCTCCAAAGATTTTCTATGGGGTTGAGATCTGGAGACTGGCTAGGCCACTCCAGGACCTTGAAATGCTTCTTACGAAGCCACTCCTTCGTTGCCCGGGCGGTGTGTTTGGGATCATTGTCATGCTGAAAGACCCAGCCACGTTTCATCTTCAATGCCCTTGCTGATTTTTTCACTCAAAATCTCACGATACATGGCCCCATTCATTCTTTCCTTTACACGGATCAGTCGTCCTGGTCCCTTTGCAGAAAAACAGCCCAAAGCATGATGTTTCCACCCCCATGCTTCACAGAAGGTATGGTGTTCTTTGGATGCAACTCAGCATTCTTTGTCCTCCAAACACAACGAGTTGAGTTTTTACCAAAAAATTCTATTTTGGTTTCATCTGACCATATGACATTCTCCCAATCCTCTTCTGGATCATCCAAATGCACTCTAGCAAACTTCAGACAGGCCTGGACATGTACTGGCTTAAGCAGGGGGACACGTCTGGCACTGCAGGATTTGAGTCCCTGGCGGCGTAGTGCGTTACTGATGGTAGGCTTTGTTACTTTGGTCCCAGCTCTCTGCAGGTCATTCACTAGGTCCCCCCGTGTGGTTCTGGGATTTTTGCTCACCGTTCTTGTGATCATTTTGACCCCACGGGGTGAGATATTGCGTGGAGCCCCAGATCGAGGGAGATTATCAGTGGTCTTGTATGTCTTCCATTTCCTAATAATTGCTCCCACAGTTGATTTCTTCAAACCAAGCTGCTTACCTATTGCAGATTCAGTCTTCCCAGCCTGGTGCAGGTCTACAATTTTGTTTCTGGTGTCCTTTGACAGCTCTTTGGTCTTAGCTATAGTGGAGTTTGGAGTGTGACTGTTTGAGGTTGTGGACAGGTGTCTTTTATACTGATAACAAGTTCAAACAGGTGCCATTAATACAGGTAACGAGTGGAGGACAGAGGAGCCTCTTAAAGAAGAAGTTACAGATCTGTGAGAGCCAGAAATCTTGCTTGTTTGTAGGTGACCAAATACTTATTTTCCACCATAATTTGCAAATAAATTCATAAAAAATCCTACAATGTGATTTTCTGGAAAACATTTTCTCAATTGGTCTGTCATAGTTGACGTGTACCTATGATAAAACAGGCCTCTCATCTTTTTAAGTGGGAGAACATGCACAATTGGTGGCTGACTAAATACTTTTTTCCCCCACTGTATACTGAGATCATGTGACAGATCATGTGACAATTAGATTGCACACAGGTGGACTTCATTTAACTAATTATGTGACTTCTGAAGGTAATTGGTTCCACCAGATCTTATTTAGGGGCTTCATAGCAAAGGGGGTGAATACATATGCACGCACCACTTTTCCGTTATTGATTTTTTTTCAACAAGTAATTTTTTTCATTTCACTTCACCAATTTGGACTATTTTGTGTATGTCCATTACATGAAATCCAAATAAAAATCAATTTAAATTACAGGCTGTAATGCAACAAAATAGGAAAAACGCCAAGGGGGCTGAATACTTTTGCAAGGCACTGTAAATACAGATCCTAATCTTAGTGATCCAAGAGGAATTAGTTTTCTTTTGTTAAGTGCCAGTTTCGTGAGAATCATCCAATTAGAAAATGTAATTTTTTTATAGTCTTTGTCTAGTCATCATAAGGATGAAAACGTATCCAGATTCACTGCAAATAAATATTTATTTGCATTGGACTGAACCATATCGTATTGAATCGTCCCAAACTATAATGTATCTTTCCTGAATCATATACACATCAGTGTATCGAGATGCGTAGTCGGCCAAAGATACACACCCCCGTCAAAGCTTTTTTTAAATATAGTCTCTAGCCACAATGCTACATGGAGGGTATCTTCATGAAGAGTGAGCGCTAGAAGACATTCCTGTACATCGCTTTATGTAGGAAAGTAAACATCTTAAATATGACTGCAACCCAAAGGAATGTAATATGGTACAATGAACTCTAACTTGCCTTCGTCAAGCATTGATGGATCCACTTTTGGTGATAGAAAAGCGATGAACAGGTTGAGATGGTAAATTCCCAGAGCATATGTTACAATATACCAACCCTGGAGGGAGCAGAGAAAACTTATATTAGTGTTCATTTGAATTTCATACATTACATTTAGAAAATGACACTTAGCAGACGCTCTTATCCAAACTGTAAATGAAATAAGCGTAAACATGTGTGCAAATCTGTGTGAAAATCTGTCATCAAGGCAAAGGGTGGCTATTTGAATTAAATTATATTTTGATTTCTTTAACACTTTTTTGGTTACTACATAATTGCATATGTGCTATTTCATAGTTTTGACGTCTTCACTATTATTCTACAATGTAAAAAATATAAAAAATTAAGAAAAACCGTTGAATGAGTAGGTGTGTCCAAACATTCGACTGGTAGTGTATATTCCCTCACATAATTCACAAATGTATAAACATTGACTGAGATGACAATATATGGGGAAATACTAGTCTAAAGGGAAAACGGTAGCCTACATTTTCACACAGTTAGATGCTCCCAAAGTGATCTTCTATTCCTTGGATGTGAGCAAGTGCATATTACGCCTAAAGGCACATTGCAAAAAAAAAATATCTTAACGTTCAAACTCAGCAATATAACATCATCATAGTCATCAACAACAGATTTCAAATCTGACAAGCCACTTACAGGCTCTTCCAAATTTCCTCCCTCCATTGAGGCATACCCAAATCTTGGCAGATTTGACTTTCGTTGTTTTTGTCTAAGGAGGAAGTTGTCGCACTGTGTATGGTGATGCCACATTGCCAAATCTACCTTCAAAGACGTCAGGTGCGTATTCAGTTGGGCGAAATGTTGTGGAACGCTCAGAGAGAAATATATCGTGCAGAACAGACCTTTTTGACATGCTGAGAAAGGAAACACGTCAGCTCTGCTCATGGCATTTCTATCTGGAGTGTTCAGTACGTTGCAACCTCCTGAACGCAACCCAGCTATAGCCCTGAGTGTTGTGTGTTTCTTTACCTGTAATATGTACACTCTGATCATGTAGATGGCCGTTAGCGAAAGTGTGACTCCCCATCGCCCTATGGAGAACGGCGTCGACCTGTCTAGCCATGACTGATAAATCTGGAAAAGACACGAACCAGAAAGACACAGTGCACAACTAATACCAGGAGAGCAACAGTAAACATTAGATTAAGCGTCACATTTTCACGTCGTCTTATCTGAAGTGCAATTTCTAGCGGGTCCAATGGTTATGTTCATCAAAACAGTGGTGGCAGTGTTTCCTTTGGTTTAGCCTAGTTTTCTTTCCTCTTGACATTTGATGAGAGACCAACTAAAGGCCCCGGCAGCAGTACCTGTCCAACCCGTGTGAAGAAGCTGCCGATTGTGGATGGTTTCCCATGGATTGATTCACCAACACTGTCCCCTTCTGACATCCTGTCTGTGGAAGGAGAGAAAAGGGTTGTTACCAGGTATTACTTGAACATATTTCACCACAACAGGCTTTTTGTTTGCAATGCGAGTATGGATCTGTAGACGAAGTGTTTATAGTACTTAGGTGTTATCGACACAATGTGTTGATGAGGTGTGCTCTCAAGACAAGAACGTCTTGCCTGGCTGTGACTCGCAAAGCAGGGGTAGATTTGCTGCATGTAAATAATGTGTGGACAGATGAGCCTGAGGATATTTGGCCTATAGCTCAGAGCAATTTGGCAAATAGTACTGAATACCAATAGCCTAACATTGGTAGGCTACAGTAATTTAATTTTTGAATTGGCTCGCTATATATCTAGCTAGTTTATTTATTCTGTTAGTCCTTTTCCACGTATACAGTGAGGTAAAAAAGTATTTGATCCCATTTTTTAGAAACATTTTAGTCATTTAGCAGACGCTCTTATCCAGAGCGACTTACAGTTAGTGAGTGCATACATCATTTTTTTTATTTTTCATACTGGCCCCCCGTGGGAATCGAACCCACAACCCTGGCGTTGCAAACGCCATGCTCTACCAACTGAGCTACATCCCTGCCGGCCATTCCCTCCCCTACCCTGGACGACGCTGGGCTAATTCGAACCAGGATCTCTAGTGGCAAAGCTAGCACTGCGATGCAATGCCTTAAACCACTGCGCCACTCGGGAGGACAGAACTACACGGGACGATCTTGTCAATGATCTCAAGGCAGCTGGGACCATATTCACCAAGAATACAATTGGTAACACACTACGCCGTGAAGGAGTGTGTAGATGTTTCCCAATGCTGATTTTGTACGTTTGCCCACGGACAAAGACATGATCAGTCTATAATTTTAATGGTAGGTTTATTTGAACAGTGAGAGACAGAATAACGCATATCAAAAATGTTATAAATTGATTTGCATTTTAATGAGGGAAATAAGTATTTGACCCCTCTGCAAAACATGACTTAGTACTTGATGGCAAAACCCTTGTTGGCAATCACAGAGGTCAGACGTTTCTTGTAGTTGGCCACCAGGTTTGCACACATCTCAGGAGGGATTTTGTTCCACTCCTCTTTGCGGATCTTCTCCAAGTCATTAAGGTTTCGAGACTGATGTTTGGCAACTCGAACCTTCAGCTCCCTCCACAGATTTTCTATGGGATTAAGGTCTGGAGACTGGCTAGGCCACACCAGGACCTTAATGTGCTTCTTCTTGAGCCACTCCTTTGTTGCCTTGGCCGTGTGTTTTGGGTTATTGTCACACTAGAATACCCATCCCCGACCCATTTTCAATGCCCTGGCTGAGGGAAGGAGGTTCTCACCCAAGATTTGACGGTACATGGCTCCGTCCATCGTCCCTTTGATGCGGTGAAGATGTCCTGTCCCCTTAGCAGAAAAACACCCCCAAAGCATAATGTTTCCACCTCCATGTTTGACGGTGGGGATGGTGTTCTTGGGGTCATAGGCAGCATTCCTCCTCCTCCAAACACGGCGAGTTGAGTTGATGCCAAAGAGCTCGATTTTGGTCTCATCTGACCACAACACTTTCACCCAGTTCTTCTCTGAATCATTCAGATGTTCATTGGCAAACTTCAGACGGCCCTGTATATGTGCTTTCTTGAGCAGGGGGACCCTCACGGCGTAGTGTGTTACCAATTGTTTTCTTGGTGACTATGGTCCCAGCTGCCTTGAGATCATTGACAAGATCCTCCAGTGTAGTTCTGGGCTGATTCCTCACCGTTCTCATGATCATTGCAACTCCACAAGGTGAGATCTTGCATGGAGTCCCAGGCCGAGGGAGATTGACAGTGCTTTTGTGTTTCTTCCATTTGCGAATAATCTCACCAACTGTTGTCACCTTCTCACCAAGCTGCTTGGCGATGGTCTTGTAGCCCATTCCAGCCTTGTGTAGGTCTACAATCTTGTCCCTGAAATCCTTAAAGAGCTCTTTGGTCTTGGCCATTGTGGAGAGTTTGGAATCTGATTGATTGATTGCTTCTGTGGACAGGTGTCTTGTATACAGGTAACAAACTGAGATTAGGAGCACTCCCTTTAAGAGTGTGCTCCTAATCTCAGTTTGTTACCTGTATAAAAGACACCTGGGAGCCAGAAATCCCTCTGATTGAGAGGGGGTCAAATACTTATTTCCCTCATTAAAATGCAAATCAATTTATAACATTTTTGACATGAGTTTTTCAGGATTTTTTTGTAGATATTCTGTCTCTTACTGTTCAAATAAACCTACCATTAAAATTATAGACTGATCATTTCATTGTCAGTGGGCAAACATACAAAATCAGCAGGGGATCAAATACTTTTTTCCCTCACTGTAATAACATGGCAACAACTCACATAAAGCGACCTAGCTGACTAAACTCAACTCCAAGGTAAAGGTAGTTATTCTTTTTTAACCCCTTTTTCGATCTTGTCTCATCGCTGCAACTCCCCAATGGGCTCAGGAGGCGAAGGTTGAGTCATGCATCCTCCGAAACATGACCCGCCAAACCGCGCTTCTTATCACCCGCCCGCTTAACCCAGAAGCCAGCCGCACCAATGTGTCGGAGGAAACACTGTTCAACCGACGACCGAGGTCAGCCTGCAGGATCAAACCCGGGTCTGTGGTGACTCCTCTAGATGCAGTGCCTTAGACCGCTGCGCCATTCGGGAGGCCACTAAAGGACGTTTCTGATGAACTCCATGAACAGAGTCCAGGCTTTGTGGAATTCAGCTCTGACTAAATTGATTCGCCAAACAATTATTCAATTGGCACATCTTATAGCATTGAGCAAACAATCAGTGGTTGTATTTGATTAACGTTTATTGAAAATAACGTATAGATTTAAATATTGACCTTGGGCGAATCGATGTAGTCGGAGCTAAATTCCACAAAACCTGGTCTCTGCTCAACTCCATGTAATTGACTTTAGTCAGCTACATCAACCTAACATCAACATAGGATAATTGACATGTTATCCTGAACCAGCTCTGCAAACGTTATGTCAAAATACATTCTGTACTTTCGCAGAGCAACTATTGTCATTACTGTTCCGCATGGTATGTACTTCCAAAGAAGGTCTAAATAAAATCAACGATCTTAAGGAATACTGTACTGCTGCTGGATCAGCCTACCTGTGCGTGGCATTAATAAGTGATTATATTGGGAGATGCCGAAGGTGAATCATGCGCACATGGTCCAAAACAATTTTTATTTAGACCTTTTTTAGAAGTACATACTGTGCATGAAGGCAGTAATGACTATAGTTGCTCTGCAAAACTCCATATTTTGGGTAAGTACCGAACGTATTTTGACATCACATTTGCAGAGCTGGTTAATGGGAAGTCAGAGGAGATCTCTTCTCCTCAAGCCCAAGAACTGGTTTAATGTTATCCCAGTCTAATGTTATCCCAACTCTTCCCACCCAAAAGTCCTAGGCTTGTAATTGGGCTAGCCCACTTGGAAGGTCTACCGGCTCAAACGATAGAAAAGTTTCATTTTAATTTCCCTTCACGTCATGTTGCTTATCAAACAGCTGTCCAATTATTGTGAGACTTACGTTAGCTGATAATGACAATAGACTTGATAGCCGACTTAACTCAACGATTTACGAGCCGCGACTAATGTGGGCAGACTGGAGTTCCGAAGTCACATACATTTCAATGTATCAAAAACGACAAATTTCAGCACACAAAGAACAGCCCTGAAATCCGTAGTTATATATATATATATATATATATATATATATTAAACATAACATAGTCGGCGCGCAACTCCATCGTAAATTGTGGAGTTGAGTCGCTCATAAACGGTCTCTTCTCATAATGTGGCTAGTTAGCTGTTATTTGCTCTCCAACGTTGAATCGTTTACTGGTTAGCTAGCGAGCGAGCCAACGAATGCAGTTGCTAGCTACTGTAGCCAGCTAAAACAATTATTTATAGTGTGTGAGATTGGATATGTTTAGTATTGAAGTGTTTTTATTCACAACGCAATTTTGATTCAATGTTTTCATGTCTCGCAAGCAGGGTGAGTGATGTTAGCTAGCGTTACAAAAAAAGCTAACTAGGTAATTAGTGATGCCCCCCAAATAAACCCTTTCTGGTTTGTGTAGTTTTTAAACAACCACCTTTCATTAACAGTGTGTGTGAAACAGTGATGGATTCACTCTACTTCCCATAATGTGCAGCGAGAATCAAACAGTTAAACACTGCTACCCTAAAGATGGAAATTGTAGTCTTTAATCTCAATGTTGTCATTTTGATGGATACAAACAGTGGGACGTTGAACTACAACCACCAGCAGTAACTTCGAGAATTTGACAACTCACTTCCGGTTAGAAACCGAGCCCTTTCCAGCTAGCATATGCATAGCCTCTCGACACCATATTTAGAGAGGAATTTCAATTGAAATATTACTTTGGTATTGGTCCCCTTAATTCCACTAAAACTAAAGAACATATGTTCACACTCCTACTGACAGACATACTGCTGCAAGACAGGTTTTTCTTACCTGATTCTGCCGCTGTGTCACTCTCGGCTCTACCTAACTACCTCTCGTGCTGGTTCGGCTAATGTGAACACGTCAGTACTTCCGCGAGGACTTGCTGTAAAGTACGGCAGGCAAGATTAGAAGAGCGTAGAAAACCCTGGACCAGTGTGGGGGATGCACAGGTGTTTTGTGGCACTTTCCTGGCCACTGGAGAATTCAAAATACCCCGTTCTTTGAAAAGACAAGGGGAAAATATGAACTACAATTATATATGACACTATTGCAACAACAACAACAAATCCAGCCAAACCTTTACTTTCAATAGTTTTTTCACTTAGCCTAAAATAATGCCCCTAAGTAAATAGCCGACTTATTCATTCTCTCTAGAAATAATATCATACAGCATATGACAGAGTAGACATACCTTTGACAAGTTTGAAGATTATCTTTCCTCACTAGGACGAAGGTCATCATGTCCCAATGTCGGGACATGATGACCCTCGACCTAGTGAGTAACTGGTTGAAGGAACTTACTTACAGTGCATTCGGAAAGTATTCAGACCCCTTGATTTTTTCCAAATTTTGTTACGTTACAACCTTATTCTAAAATTGATTAAATAAATACAAATCCTCATCAATGTACACACAATACCCCATAATGACAAAGTGAAAACATGTTTTTATAAATTTGAGCAAATGTATAAAATATAAAAACTTAAACACAAAATTTACATAAGTATTCAGACCCTTTGCTATGAAACTCAAAATTGAGCTCAGGTGCATCCTCATTCCATTGATCATCCTTGAGATGTTTCTACAACTTGATTGGAGTCCACCTGTGGTAAATTCAATTGATTGGACATTATTTGGAAAGGCACACACCTGTCTATATGAGGTCCCACAGTTGACAGTGCATGTCAGAGCAAACACCAAGCCATGAGGTCAAAGGAATTGTCTATAGAGCGCCGAGACAGGATTGTGTCGAGGCACAGATCTAGGGAAGGGTAACAAAACATTTCTGCGGCATTGAAGGTCCCCAAGAACACAGTGGCCTCCATCATTCTTAAATGGAAGAAGTTTGGAACCACCAAGACTCTTCCTAGAGCTGGCCGCCCGGCCAAACTGAGCAATCGCGGGAGAAGGGCCTTGGTCAGGGAGGTGACCAAGAACCCGATGGTCACTCTGACAGAGCTCTAGAGTTCCTCTGTGGAGATGGGAGAACCTTCCAGAAGGACAACCATCTCTGCAGCACTCCATCAATCAGGCTTTTATGGTACAGTGGCCAGACGGAAGCCACTCCTCAGGAAAAGGCACATGACAACCCGCTTGGAGTTTGCCAAAAGGCACCTAAAGACTCTCAGAACATGAGAAACAAGATTCTCTAGTCTGATGAAACCAAGACTGAACTCTTTGGCCTGAATGCCAAGTGTCACGTCTGGAGGAAACCTGACACCATCCCTACGGTGAAGCATGGTGGTGGCAGCATCATGCTGTGGGGATGTTTTTCAGCGGCAGGGACTGGGAGACTAGTCAGGATCGAGGGAAAGATGAACGGAGCAAAGTACAGACAGATCCATGATGAAAACCTGCTACAGAGCACTCAGGACCTCAGACTGGGGGCGAAGGGTCACATTCCAACAGGACAACGACCCTAAGCACACAGCCAAGACAACACAGGAGTGGTTTCGGGACACGTCTCTGAATGTCCTTGAGTGGCCCAGCCAGAACCCGGACTTGAACTCGATCGCACATCTCTGGAGAGACCTGAAAATAGCTGTGCAGCAATGCTCCCCATCCAACATGACAGAGCTTTAGACGATCTGCAGAGAAGAATGGGAGAAACTCTCCAAATACAGGTGTGCCAAGCTTGTGGCGTCATACCCAAGAAGACTCGAGGCTGTAATCGCTGCCAAAGGTGCTTCAACAAAGTACTGAGTAAAGGGTCTGAATACTTTTGTAAATGTCATATTTCAGTTTTTTTGTGCAGAAATGGCAAAAAATCTGTTTTTGCTTTTTCATTAATGGGTATTGTGTGTAGACTGATGAGGGATAAAAAATAAAAATAAAAGTTTTGGAATAAGGCTGTAGCGTAACAAAATTCGGAAAAAGTCAATGGGTCTGAATACTTTCCAAATGCACTGTGTATATAAAAGGAAGAGAAGGTTAGGCCTAGCCCCAGAGAGATAGGGAAAGAGATAGAGAAGGAGGCTAATTAGTAAAAAAATTGTATCTGAATATTTTGTATAAAGATAAGCATTATCTTGTTAGATTATAGGAGTAACTCTGGTAGGCCTGAAACACTCTTCCTCACGGTCCCTCAAGTTCAACTGTCAGTCAGTTGGAGCACCTGGGCGCACTGCCTTCATATCATCGGCCTGCAGTAGCTAAAGCTTAATAATAGCCGCATCACACCAAACCTTCACAAAAGTTTATAAATATTATTATGGTAATATCAAATGTAAGTCAGGCCATTGCTTATAGGGAAAATTACAGTTACAAATTACATCATTACAGTTGGAACTTAATTTGATCACAGAAAATGAACAGGCTATATTGCAGAAATTACCAACAAAGGCTAGTGCCTACAATACCCAACAAATGATAGCATCTTAAACTAAATAAGGAGCTCACAATTAATAAGACAGATCAAACTTAATTTAGCCAATGAAAATGTCTCAACAGAATTAAACAAAATAGGTTTTGCATATTAAATAACTTGTTTCTATTAATAAATAGGCTTACAATAATAACAACAATGTGGCTGTTTTTCTTGATTGGTTGTAGTGCTGTATTTTAGTTAGATTTTGTCTATGAATTGTATGTGCAGGGCTTCCATGCGAAAGAGACCCTGGTCTCAATGGTGACTCCCTGTGTAAATAAAGGTAAAATAAAAAAAAAAATACAATAATGATAAAATAAATGATTATAAATACAAAAATATAGACATTTAAGTTCCAATTTGCATCCTACCTGAATAGCGAGTTGCACAATATCACTCTTAGAAAAAAGAGTAAGGGTTAGAACCTTTTGCTTCTTTGGATGAGATTAAAGAACCCTTTACTAAAAAAGGTTCTCTATATACAGTATGTACCCAGTGAAGGCAAAGAACCTTGAGGGTTCTATCGCTACCCCAGAGTGTAATGTGGATTTTTAGCAAAAACAGCTAACAAAAGCTAACACAGTGACATCAAACTCTGAAATGACAGCTAACTACCTCCATTTTCATTTGTTTTAGCTATTTTGCATTGACATTTTATATCCATATTAATGATGCTGCTGCATGATTTTGGCTGGTCAGAAAAATGGCTAGCTGACTTCCGACATGTTACTCTCTATGGCAGGGGTGTGATCAAATTTGCATTTTTTTGACATTGTTGCCGACGTCAGAGTGGCAAACAGCAAGGTTTATACAAACCTGTGCTTTTGCAAAACTAAATTCTAGCTAGAAGCAAGAGGAAATAATATGTTTAATAAAAGCATACACTCTTAGAAAAAAAAGTGCTTCTATATAGAACCTATGGTCAGTTCAAAAACAAACTACCATTCCAGCATGTCTGGCAGTAACCAAACTATCAGAGGCACAGGATCTCTCCTTCGGCTGCTGCTGATGATGACAACTGCATGTAAGTTGTTCTTCTACATCATAATAATTATACAGTGGGGAAAAAAAGTATTTAGTCAGCCACCAATTGTGCAAGTTCTCCCACTTAAAAAGATGAGAGAGGCCTGTAATTTTCATCATAGGTACACGTCAACTATGACAGACAAATTGAGAAAAGGTTTTCCAGAAAATCATATTGTAGGATTTTTTATGAATTTATTTGCAAATTATGTTGGAAAATAAGTATTTGGTCACCTACAAACAAGCAAGATTTCTGGCTCTCACAGACCTGTAACTTCTTCTTTAAGAGGCTCCTCTGTCCTCCACTCGTTACCTGTATTAATGGCACCTGTTTGAACTTGTTATCAGTATAAAAGACACCTGTCCACAACCTCAAACAGTCACACTCCAAACTCCACTATGGCCAAGACCAAAGAGCTGTCAAAGGACACCAGAAACAAAATTGTAGACCTGCACCAGGCTGGGAAGACGGAATCTGCAATAGGTAAGCAGCTTGGTTTGAAGAAATCAACTGTGGGAGCAATTATTAGGAAATGGAAGACATACAAGACCACTGATAATCTCCCTCGATCTGGGGCTCCACGCAGGATCTCACCCCGTGGGGTCAAAATGATCACAAGAACGGTGAGCAAAAATCCCAGAACCACACGAGGGGACCTAGTGAATGACCTGCAGAGAGCTGGGACCAAAGTAACAAAGCCTACCATCAGTAACACACTACGCCGCCAGGGACTCAAATCCTGCAGTGCCAGACGGATTGGGAGAATATCATATGGTCAGATAAAACCAAAATAGAACTTTTTGGTAAAAACTCAACTCGTCGTGTTTGGAGGACAAAGAATGCTGAGTTGCATCCAAAGAACACCATACCTACTGTGAAGCATGGGGGTGGAAACATCATGCTTTGGGGCTGTTTTTCTGCAAAGGGACCAGGACGACTGATCCGTGTAAAGGAAATAATGAATGGGGCCATGTATCGTGAGATTTTGAGTGAAAACCTCCTTCCATCAGCAAGGGCATTGAAGATGAAACGTGGCTGGGTCTTTCAGCATGACAATGATCCCAAACACACCGCCCGGACAACGAAGGAGTGGCTTCGTAAGAAGCATTTCAAGGTCCTGGAGTGGCCTAGCCAGTCTCCAGATCTCAACCCCATAGAAAATCTTTGGAGGGAGTTGAAAGTCCGTGTTGCCCAGCGACAGCCCCAAAACATCACTGCTCTAGAGGAGATCTGCATGGAGGAATGGGCCAGAATACCAGCAACAGTGTGTGAAAACCTTGTGAAGACTTACAGAAAACGTTTGACCTGTGTCATTGCCAACAAAGGGTATATAACAAAGTATTGAGAAACTTTTGTTATTGACCAAATACTTATTTTCCACCATAATTTGCAAATAAATTCATTAAAAATCCTACAATGTGATTTTCTGGATTTTTTTTTCTCATTTTGTCTGTCATAGTTGACGTGTACCTATGATGAAAATTACAGGCCTCTCTCATCTTTTTAAGTGGGAGAACTTGCACAATTGGTGGCTGACTAAATACTTTTTTCCCCCACTGTATGTCTTCATTTTGGCACATTAACTCATGCTTATTTCTGAAGATTAACTCATGTTTTTGCAATTTTTTCTTCTCAGGAACCAGCCAAGCAACAATCCATACTGTACTGTTCCATAAAGCAGTCAGCCAGAGTTGGTAGATTGAGTGGGCCATCATTCAAACTAAGAGATGCCTCTTTGGCCACAAGTGCAAATTTCAAAACTATGTTTGCATATAATGACAATACAACCTCAAAACTATCCTTGTATTATTTTTATTTAATTGTTTATTTTATTATATTCTTAGCAAAAAATATTACTATTTATTAGTAATAGTCATAATTCATAAATGGCACCATATGAAGCAAGCGATATAAACCTTTTTTTCCAAGTGTGTAGCCTGCATTTGGTTGCGCCAACGTTCTTCTAATCTTAGTCAACTACAACATTAAAATGTATATCAAATTCCCCTTGTAGGCTTTTCACTATAGGCATACTCATTCTCCTCCAACTGTTGTTTAACTTCAATGAAAAATGTCAAATTTGCATTTTTTTGACATTGTTGCCGACGTCAGAGTGGCAAACAGCAAGGTTTATACAAACCTGTGCTTTTGCAAAACTAAATTCTAGCTAGAAGCAAGAGGAAATAATATGTTTAATAAAAGCATACACTCTTAGAAAAAAAAGTGCTTCTATATAGAACCTATGGTCAGTTCAAAAACAAACTACCATTCCAGCATGTCTGGCAGTAACCAAACTATCAGAGGCACAGGATCTCTCCTTCGGCTGCTGCTGATGATGACAACTGCATGTAAGTTGTTCTTCTACATCATAATAATTATACAGTGGGGAAAAAAAGTATTTAGTCAGCCACCAATTGTGCAAGTTCTCCCACTTAAAAAGATGAGAGAGGCCTGTAATTTTCATCATAGGTACACGTCAACTATGACAGACAAATTGAGAAAAGGTTTTCCAGAAAATCATATTGTAGGATTTTTTATGAATTTATTTGCAAATTATGTTGGAAAATAAGTATTTGGTCACCTACAAACAAGCAAGATTTCTGGCTCTCACAGACCTGTAACTTCTTCTTTAAGAGGCTCCTCTGTCCTCCACTCGTTACCTGTATTAATGGCACCTGTTTGAACTTGTTATCAGTATAAAAGACACCTGTCCACAACCTCAAACAGTCACACTCCAAACTCCACTATGGCCAAGACCAAAGAGCTGTCAAAGGACACCAGAAACAAAATTGTAGACCTGCACCAGGCTGGGAAGACGGAATCTGCAATAGGTAAGCAGCTTGGTTTGAAGAAATCAACTGTGGGAGCAATTATTAGGAAATGGAAGACATACAAGACCACTGATAATCTCCCTCGATCTGGGGCTCCACGCAGGATCTCACCCCGTGGGGTCAAAATGATCACAAGAACGGTGAGCAAAAATCCCAGAACCACACGAGGGGACCTAGTGAATGACCTGCAGAGAGCTGGGACCAAAGTAACAAAGCCTACCATCAGTAACACACTACGCCGCCAGGGACTCAAATCCTGCAGTGCCAGACGGATTGGGAGAATATCATATGGTCAGATAAAACCAAAATAGAACTTTTTGGTAAAAACTCAACTCGTCGTGTTTGGAGGACAAAGAATGCTGAGTTGCATCCAAAGAACACCATACCTACTGTGAAGCATGGGGGTGGAAACATCATGCTTTGGGGCTGTTTTTCTGCAAAGGGACCAGGACGACTGATCCGTGTAAAGGAAATAATGAATGGGGCCATGTATCGTGAGATTTTGAGTGAAAACCTCCTTCCATCAGCAAGGGCATTGAAGATGAAACGTGGCTGGGTCTTTCAGCATGACAATGATCCCAAACACACCGCCCGGACAACGAAGGAGTGGCTTCGTAAGAAGCATTTCAAGGTCCTGGAGTGGCCTAGCCAGTCTCCAGATCTCAACCCCATAGAAAATCTTTGGAGGGAGTTGAAAGTCCGTGTTGCCCAGCGACAGCCCCAAAACATCACTGCTCTAGAGGAGATCTGCATGGAGGAATGGGCCAGAATACCAGCAACAGTGTGTGAAAACCTTGTGAAGACTTACAGAAAACGTTTGACCTGTGTCATTGCCAACAAAGGGTATATAACAAAGTATTGAGAAACTTTTGTTATTGACCAAATACTTATTTTCCACCATAATTTGCAAATAAATTCATTAAAAATCCTACAATGTGATTTTCTGGATTTTTTTTTCTCATTTTGTCTGTCATAGTTGACGTGTACCTATGATGAAAATTACAGGCCTCTCTCATCTTTTTAAGTGGGAGAACTTGCACAATAGGTGGCTGACTAAATACTTTTTTCCCCCACTGTATGTCTTCATTTTGGCACATTAACTCATGCTTATTTCTGAAGATTAACTCATGTTTTTGCAATTTTTTCTTCTCAGGAACCAGCCAAGCAACAATCCATACTGTACTGTTCCATAAAGCAGTCAGCCAGAGTTGGTAGATTGAGTGGGCCATCATTCAAACTAAGAGATGCCTCTTTGGCCACAAGTGCAAATTTCAAAACTATGTTTGCATATAATGACAATACAACCTCAAAACTATCCTTGTATTATTTTTATTTAATTGTTTATTTTATTATATTCTTAGCAAAAAATATTACTATTTATTAGTAATAGTCATAATTCATAAATGGCACCATATGAAGCAAGCGATATAAACCTTTTTTTCCAAGTGTGTAGCCTGCATTTGGTTGCGCCAACGTTCTTCTAATCTTAGTCAACTACAACATTAAAATGTATATCAAATTCCCCTTGTAGGCTTTTCACTATAGGCATACTCATTCTCCTCCAACTGTTGTTTAACTTCAATGAAAAATGCCTCCATCTTCCGAATCAACAGTTGCCTAGGCCAAGAGGGAGAATGGTGCTGAAGTGGAAATTTGGGATGTAGGCTACGATAGACAGCCTCTCCTGGACAATTTGGCCCACTACAATTTTATCAGCTTTACAGTTTTTATTGGCCAAAACCCAGCAATTACCAGCTAATGGAAACCCTGTCGCATTTTCCCATCAGAGTTGTGTTTCCATCAAATTGACTTGCTGTAATGATGACGCTGGGAGTCAGGAAGCAGGTGGTGATTTTAATAATCATAAAGAACATAGCGCGATCCAAAACAAGAGACGTGTCTGGACATAAACACACAACCAATACTGCCTGAAAAGTGATGGTAGGGAGTGCTAGATAAATTGGTGGGGGCAATGCAAATAGTCTGGGTAGCCATTTGATTAGATGTTCATGAGTCTTATGGATTGGAGGTACAAGCTGTTTAGAAGCCTCTTGGACCTAGACTTGGCGCTCCGGTACCGCTTGCCGTGCGGTAGCAGAGAGAACAGTCTATGACTAGGGTGGCTGGAGTCTTTGACAATTGTTTGGGCCTGCCTCTGACACCACCTGGTATAGAGATCCTGGACGGCAGGAAGCTAGGCCCCATGGATGTACTGGTCTGTATGCACTACCCTCTGTAGTGCCTTGCGGTCGGAGGCCGAGCAGTTGCCATACCAGGCAGTGATGCAACCAGTCAGGATGCTCTCGATGGTGCAGCTATAGAACCTTTTGAGGATCTGAGGACCCATGCCAAATCTTTTCAGTCTCCTGAGAGGGAATAGGTTTTGTCATGCTCTCTTCACGACTGTCTTGGTGTGCTTGGACCATATTCGTTTGTTGGTGATGTGGACACCAAGGAACTTGGAGCTCTCAACCTGCTCCACTACAGCCCCGTCAATGAGAATGGGGGCGTGCTCGGTCCTCTTCTTTTTCCTGTAGTCCACAATCATCTCCTTTGTCTTGATCACGTTGACAGAGTGGTTGTTGTCCTGGCACCACACGGCCAGGTCTCTGACCTCCTCCCTATAGGCTGTCTCGTCGTTGCGGTGATCAGGCCTACCACTGTTGTATCATCGGCAAACTTAATGATGGTGTTGGAGTCGTGCCTGGCCATGCAGTCATGAGTGAACAGGGAGTACAGGAGGGGACTGAGAACACACCCCTGAGGGGCCCCTGTGTTGAGGATTAGCGTGGCGGATGTGTTGTTACCTACCCTTATGGTTGTTACCTACCCTTCCCATGATGTCATTACATATTTTATCCGACATGTAGGCTACTTTATTCAGCATAAATAGATTGGATGGAAACCTGGTTAATGTCAAGCCATTTTGAGGACGCTGGAATTATATATTTTATGAACGTGTGCATGACTACAGGAGACTTTTGAAGTAGCCTAATCAGATTAAAACATTGTGATTGGTTGTGTTTGTATTTATTTGGGATCCCCATTAGCTGCTGCCAAGGCAGAAGCTACTCTTCCTGGTGTCCAAACATGTAAAACACAAGATAAAACAGTCCATCATATAACATTATTACACCACTACATATCTACAATACAAAATGTTTAATACCACCATACAACCTTTGTGTGTGTCTCTTCACAGTCCCCGTTGTTCCATAAATTGTATTTTTACCTGTTTAAAAAAAATCTGATTCTACTGCTTGCATCAGTTACCTGATGTGGAATAGAGTTTCATGTAGTCATGGCTCTATGTAGTACTGTGCGCCTCCCATAGTCTGTTCTGGACTTGGGGACTGTGAAGAGACCTCTGGTGGCATGTCTTGTGGGGTATGCATGGGTGTCCGAGCTGTGTGCTAGTATTTTCCCAAGTCCCTCTTTGTGGCACCTGACCACACGACTGAACAGTAGTCTAGGTGTGACAAAAATAGGGCCTGTAGGACCTGCCTTGTTGATAGTGTTGTTAAGAAGCCAGAGAAGCGCTTTATTATGGACAGACTTCTCCCCATTTTAGCTACTGTTGTATCAATATGTTTTGACCATGACAGTTTACAATCCAGGGTTATGCCAAGCAGTTTAGTCACCTCAACTTGCTAAATTTCCACATTATTCATTACGAGATGTAGTTGAGGTTTAGGGTTTAGTGAATGATTTGTCCCAAATACAATGATTTTAGTTTTGGAAATATTTAGGACTAATTTATTCCTAGCTACCCACTCTGAAACTAACTGCAACTCTTTGTTAAGTGTTGCAGTTATTTCAGTTGCTGTAGTAGTTGACGTGTATAGTGTTGAGTCATCCGCATACATAGACACACTGGCTTTACTTAAAGCCAGTGGCATGTCGTTAGTAAAGATGGAAAAAAGTAAGGGGCCTAAACAGCTACCCTGGGAATTCCATTAAAGAACACCCTCTGTTTTCTGTTAGACGAGTAACTCTTTATCCACATTATAGCAGAGGGTGTAAAGGCGTAACACATACATTTTTTCAGCAGCAGACTATGATCGATAATGTCAAAAGCTAAACTGAAGTCTAACAAGACAGCCCCCACTATCATTTTATCATACATTTCATCAGTCATTTGTGTAAATGCTGTGCTTGTTGAGTGTCCTTCCCTATAAGCGTGCTGAAAGTCTGTTGTCAGTTTGTTTACTGTGAAACAGCAATTTCCCTGGTCAAACACAATTTTTTCCAGAAGTTTACTAAGGGTTGGTAACAGGCTGATTGGTCGGCTATTTGAGCCAGTAAAGGGGGCTTTACTATTATTGGGTATTGGAATGACTTTAGCTTCCCTCCAGGCCTGAGGGCACACACTTTCTAGTAGGCTTAAATTGAAGATGTGGCAATTAGGAGTGGCATATGTGTTTATGCCACATGTAAACGGTAATACATTTTAAAAGTTTATTCGACAGAGGACGTTTACAAGGTCCTAGGAAGGTCTGGATTGCTGTCTTCTGACTTAATAAAATATATAAATAAGTAATGTAAACATATACAGTACATATTTCTTAAAGTAATTATAGTGCCCGATTTCGGGGACTGTCAGTTTAAGAGGTTAAATTATCAATATTTAGGCTATATTGAAGCGTTCTAGGTGTGCAAGGAATAGCCGCTCGGATTGGAGAGGAGGCAGAGCGCGTGTTAAGCTTTCCTTAATTAACTGGGCCTGCCGGGAGCATATGTGGCCAGATTATTATAGGACGATTTGGGAGAATGATGATCTGCAACAGACAGCGCATTCAGTATCAGAAGTAAAAATACAGCCAGACTGGCCTGCTACTGTGCCTTTCTATAAACTGTCGAGAGTAGACCCACAAATGATCCAAATGGAATGAAACATTCACAGGGTTTTTGCACCGTTATTCAAATGACATTTTCACTACAGCCTAGAGTAGAATTTTGTACTCACTTGAAAACAGTAATGCAATTATTCGTTGCATTGTGTTTTAGGCTAGTCTAGGTAGGATATTTGTATTGTCCCTAAACAAGATCAATAGGGAACTGTTTGAGCTGTGTGTCTTATGTCCTCACTGTTCTTTCATGCGCAATGATGCACCTGGCCTCCCCGCTGTTTATGTACATTGACATTTTAGTCATTTAGCAGACGCTCTTATCCAGAGCGACTTACAGTTAGTGAGTGCATACATTCTTTTTTATTTTTCATACTGAGCCCCCGTGGGAATCGAACCCACATCAGCTATTCCTATTTGTTCTTGTGGATTCATATTGAAAATGTATGCAACTTTGAATGCTTTTATGCGTTGTATGATTGCTAGTTAGCATATTGCAGATCTGTACAAACGATCCACCCACCACTATTTTTCACTATGAATGGTGGATAAAGGGCAAGATAGTGTTAGACTGGTAGACTATATTGACCTGTGGTATAGTAAAAATTAGCACATGGAAAATCGTAGTGCATAAGGGAAGTACCAAAACGCCTTGATATAGGGGAGGGGGCATGCAAGCAGATGAGGAAATTTGGCTAGGATGGAAGAAATTATATAGTAAAACCTGCAAAAGACCGAATGTAAACCAGTGAAAAAATGCACTACACTACCCTGTGCCCAATAAAAAACCTCACAACCCTCCCCCAAGCAAAAAATTAAGTTGACAACCCTCCCCTATTTTGGACTACCCCCTTTCGGTCCGTCAGCTGGCTCATAGTTCAATGGTTGTGAGTTCTAATCCCACATGGGGCAGATATAAAACAAATCTTCAAATCCTTTATTTACAATATTTATCCCGTGCCCACACACTTTTAATTCGGTCGGCCTGGGAGTAGTTGTAGGTTTCTATACAGTACCCAAGAGCAATCTGTGAGTTAATTTTACTGCATGAACACTGGATTTAATTGAGGCCCTACATTTCATTTTCAATGTTACGTTTTTGTAGCACCCCGTGGGGGATTTGAACTTACGCCGCAAGTGGCAATGTATGTCAGAAATTTAGCGCTTTACCACTGTGAGATAACTGTCCAGAGCAATAGTTCCTTGCGATGCACATGATTTTACTATCAGAGCATGCCAGTGAGAAACAACTACGTTTACCCACCCCCAAAATGAATATTTATGAGCAGTCCCCCACCCACAAATTTCACCTGAATGCATTTTGTGAAAATCAGAAGGGGTTGGGCAAAGGCTGAAATTGGGGTTGAGAGTTACCCTTTAAGCATTTTGGGTCAGTATTCATAATGTTGTTTTCCGATCATGTGTGGATTTAGGTAATTTCAACATGAACATGCCTGTGTCCACATTGTACCTGACCCTACTGTATGTGAAAAATGTATCTATAGCACTACTGCCATGTAGTGGCCATTTCAGGAGGTTGTAATATCTACTTCACTTGTATTCTTTACTGTCCCAATCAGAATGCAAGTGACTATCGTGTCTGTAGGCTACCCTTGTGGTGACTCTCAGTAGATAGTAAATGTACACAAAGTATAATT
This sequence comes from Coregonus lavaretus, assembly GCF_964263955.1. Taxonomy (NCBI): domain Eukaryota; kingdom Metazoa; phylum Chordata; class Actinopteri; order Salmoniformes; family Salmonidae; genus Coregonus; species Coregonus lavaretus. The sequence goes on along the minus strand of NC_140009.1, from coordinate 43,828,937 downwards.
CAACACAACAGTACTGGTTATTTTAATAAACACACTAGACTACAATGTAAACAACCAAGAATATGATATGTCAGACATATGACATACACTGTGTACAAAACATTAGGAACCCCTGCTCTTTCCGTTATATAGACTGACCAGGTGAATCCAGGTGAAAGCTATGATCCCTTATTAAATGTACTTCAATCAGTGTAGATGAATGGGTTAAAGAAGGATTTTTAAGCCTTGAGACAATTGAGATGTGGATTGTGTTTGTGTGCCATTCAGAGGGTGAATGGGCAAGACAAAAGATGTTAGCCTTTGAACGGGGTATGGTAGTAGGTTCCAGGCGCACCGGTTTGAGTGTGTCAAGAACTGCAACACTGCTGGGTTTTTCATGCTCAACCGTTTCCCATGTGTATCAAGAGTGGTCCACAACCTGAAGGATATCCAGCCAACTTGACACAATTGTGGGAAGCATTGGAGTCAACATGGACCAGCATCCGTGTGGAACACTTCCGACACCTTGTGGAGTCCACGCCCCGAAAAATTTAGGCTGTTTATTCTGAGGGCAAAAGGGGATCCTAATGTTTGGTACACGCAGTGTATATCCAGAATTAGGAATTTAAACATGTGTTTGTCTAATGTCTCTCTACAGTACCAGTCAAAAGTCTGGACACACCTACTCATTCCAGGGTTTTTCTTTATTTTTATTATTTTCTACATTGTAGAATAATAGTGAAGATATCAAAACTATGAAATAACATATATGGAATCATGTAGTAACCAAAAAAGTGTTAAACAAATCAAAATATATTTTATATTTTAGATTCTTCAAAATAACCAGCTATTTTGAAGAATCTAAAAAGCAGCCAACAAGTGACATTCTCTCAACCAGCTTCATGAGGAATATGCTGAGCACTTGTTGGCTGCTTTTCCTTCACTCTGTGGTCCAACTCATCCCAAACCATCTCAATTGGGTTGAGGTCGGGTGATTGTGGAGGCCAGGTCATCTGATACAGCACTCCATCACTCTCCTTCTTGATTGAATAGCCCTTTTTTTGGGTCATTGTCCTGTTGAAAAACAAATGATAGTCCCACTAAGCGCAAACCAGATGGGATGGCGTATCGCTGCAGAATGCGTGTGCAAAGCTGTCATCAAGTTAAAGGGTGGCTACTTTGAAGAATCTCAAATATAAAACTTTTTGGGTTACTACATGATTCCATATGTGTTATTTCATAGTTTGATGTCTTCACTATTATTCTACAATGTAGAAAATAGTAAAAATAAAGAAAAATCCTGGAATGAGTAGGTGTGTCCAGACTTTTGACTGGTACTGTAGAGAGACATTAGACAAACACATGTTTTTCTACATTTAAGAAAGAAGTTGCTCAAACATGTTCCTGTAAATTACACTTTTTAATATTCACTATTTACAAGAAAAAGCAACCTCAAATAAGAAATGGATGGACATCAATATAAACAGCAATATTGTTACATTGTTACACCTGTGTTATAAAAAAAAAGACACTTGACACGATCTCTCCATCAGTATCAAAACAAAGTGACAATCTACCATTTACAAGTTATGACATTGGCCTAATACTGATTATAACATTACATTATTTTTATCCTCTATTCTTTTTAATAGCAATAAAGTAATTGATTCTGTTACCGGCTAATCTCTCGTGGACAGACTACGTAAACATAGCATCTGACCAATTACGGAAGACTTTTGTTCTGGGTTAATCAAGATTAGTTACCAGCTTACTCTTTGGCATTAAGGGAAGGTATCTGTTCTTGTGGACTCAAGGACTGCTTTGCACTGAGTATTGGAAATGGCATTTTTCACAAAATGAACATGAACATATGACAAATGTATTGTCATGGACTTTCAACTTTTGCCAATGTCCTATGCACAGGATAAGAGTGTCTGCTGTCAAATGGTGTCCAAATAAGAGACCACACAACATAATGAACATTTTGGCCCACTTTGTGAAATGAAACTGGAGTCATTCTCCATTTTGTGCAACCCAACTTCATGCTAAACCATCAAGTACAAGTGCATCGTGGTAAAGTATGGTATTCAATACTGAACATTATCTACTATACATGACTATTTGAATCAATATCTACAAGCAAGTGCCATGCCAGTGGAAGATAATATAAGAACACATACAGAAAGGAAAGGCTTAGTATGTAAAAACTGTTTATATCTAATGTTATGATTATGTATCTTCACTTGAGATATATACAATAACAAAATTGAAATCCAACTTCATACAAGATATAATGCTATATAAGAAATGTAGTGAAATACATCTACTGAATGAATTGTTCATCTGGTTGTGCATAGCAGGGTTTGAATCATTGCCTAAATTCATGAATTACATGTAACATAAATTTTATAGCACATTGGGAGTGTGCTACTACTAATAAAGCGTTTGAATACTACTAACAACACATTTGAATACACATTTTTATTTTATGTTAAAGTCTGGGATTTTGATAGCTGATGGTCAATTCTCTGATTGTCCTTTTGAAACGGGAATCAGTGTGCTGCTAACAGCTTAGCTCCTCCACTGTCCGACCGCCCCATACTGGGCTCGAAACAGTGATCCTCTGCTTCGCAACACACATGACCGCCTTCCTTGACAACTTTCCAATGGTTTGAGCCACCCAAAAGGTAACGATTGGATGGCTCCATCCGCAACATTTCAAGCTAGCTGTGGATTGTATTTACTGCATGTTCTTAACTCAGTTACACTTATACACTCACTGCCATGATTGTCTACAAATTAATTCAGTCAATCTGATTTAAATGCCTACTTGTTTGCCATTCGCATTGCCCACCAGGTACAGTTTAAGTCGGAAGTTATCAGTTTAACAGTCATTAAAACCCGTTTTTCAACCACTCCACAAATTTCTTGTTAACAAACTATAGTTTTGGCAAGTCGGTTAGGACATCTACTTTGTGCATGACACAAGTAATTTTTTCCAACAATTGTTTACGGACAGATTATTTCACATATAATTCACTGTATCACAATTCCAGTGGGTCAGAAGTTTACATACACTAAGTTGACTGTGCCTTTAAACAGCTTGGAAAATTCATGGCTTTGGAAGCTTCTGATAGGCTAATTGACATCATTTGAGTCAACTGGAGGTGTACCTGTGGATGTATTTCAAGGCCTACCTTCAAACTCAGTGCCTCTTTGGTTGACATCATGGGGAAATCAAAATAAATCAGCCAAGACCTCAGAATTAATTTTTTAGACCTCCCCAAGTCTGGTTCATCCTTGGGAGCAATTTCCAAACGCCTGAAGGTACCACGTTCATCTGTACAAACAATAGTACGCAAGTATAAACACCATGGGACCACGCAGCCGTCATACCGCTCAGGAAGGAGATGCGTTCTGTCTCCTAGAGATGAATGTACTTTGGTGCGAAAAGTGCAAATCAATCCCAGAACAACAGCAAAGGACCTTGTGAAGATGCTGGAGGAAACAGGTACAAAAGTATCTGTATCCACAGTAAAACAAGTCCTATATCTGTCAGGACCCGGTGCGAGAAACAGTCACTAATAATTGTCAGAACCCAGAAGATGAGGCAGACACAGCAGTACTAGAGATGGTGGTTTAATAAAGAACAAAAATCCTCAGGCAAAGAAACTAAATCCACAATGTCCAAAAATAAAGCCAAGAGGCACAAAGAGGAAAACCTCCAAAAAACAAAGAAACTCCACAAAGTGGTAAAAATCCCACCAGAGAAATATCCATATAACACAAGGCTTGGGCTGGGGCTGGGTGCTAACTTACAAACACTGAGCAAGGAACTGAGGAACACACAGGGTTTAAATACTAACAAGGGAATGACCAACAGGTGCAAACAATAATTAGATCAAGAAAAAACAAAAGGTACAAAAAAGGTGCAATGGGGACATCTAGTGACCAAAACCCGAACAGTCATGGCCAAAACCTGACAGAATCCCCCTCCTAGGAACGGCTCCTGACGTTCCTACCAGCCTTCTCAGGGTGGAGGGCCCTGAACTGACGAATGAGGTCAGGGTCCAGTATGTCCTTGGCAGGAACCCAGGAGCGCTCCTCGGGACCGTAGCCTTCCCAGTCCACCAGATACTGCCAGGACCGCTGCACCCGGCGGGAATCCAGTATCCGGTGGACGGTATAAGCCGACTGGCCACCGATGACACGGGGCGGAGGGGGAGGTCTGCCTGCCGGAATAAGGGGAGAAAAAACAACAGGTTTTAATAAAGAAATGTGAAATGTTGGATTGATCTTAAGGGATCTGGGTAAGTGCAGGCGAAAAGTAACGGGATTGACTCTCCTGGCAATCTTAAAGGGACCGATGAACCTCTGGGACAGCTTGCGAGACTCCACCCGTAGCGGTAGGTTCTTAGTTGAGAGCCATACTCTCTGGCCGGGGTACAGGGTAGGACCGGGACGGCGACCTCTGTTGGCTTGTCGTTGGTACTGCTGAGAGGAACGCAGAAGATTAAGCCGTGCCTTCTTCCACGTAAGCCGACAGCGTCTGATGAACCTCGAGGCTGAAGGCACTCTGACTTCTGCCACCTGGTCCGGGAACAATAGAGGTGCATAGCCAAACTGACACTCATGCGGGGACATACCAGTGGAGGAGGAGCACAAGGTGTTGTGCGCGTACTCGGCCCAAACAATGAAGGATGACCAAGTGGACGGGTTGTTGGAAACCATGCATCTGAGGGTGGTTTCCAGCTCCTGATTCATCCTCTCAGTTTGGCCATTGGACTCCGGATGGTACCCGGAAGATAAACTGGCCGTGGCCCCTATGAGTTGGCAGAAGGCCTTCCAAAACCTTGAGGCGAACTGGGGACCTCTGTCGGAAACCATATCTTGCGGGATCCCAAAGACTCGGAACACATGGTTAATCACCAACTCAGCTGTTTCCTTGGCAGAAGGTAATTTGGTCAAAGGAACAAACCTGGCCGCCTTAGAAAACCTGTCGATGATGACTAGGATCGTAGTATTACCATGGGGCGGAGGAAGGCCAGTAATAAAGTCCAATGAGATATGGGACCAGGGTCGGTGGGGAATAGATAGAGGGTGAAGGAGTCCTTGAGGGCGAAGGTGAGAAGATTTGCCCTGGCAGCACACGGAACAGGCCTTGATGAAAGTGGCAACGTCTTCCTTCATGGTGGGCCACCAGAACTTACGCTGGATGAACTCCAAGGTGCGGCCTATGCCCGGGTGACAGGTGAGGCGAGAGGAGTGCCCCCACCGAAGGACTTGGGACCTTGCTGCCTTGGGAACAAACAACCGATTAGCAGGACCTCCACCAGGGCCCGGTTCGATGGCTTGAGCTTGTTTCACGGTATCCTCCACTTGCCACGAGATCGGAGCCACGATCTTAGCGGCCGGAAGGACAGTCATGTCAGTATCTTCTCGAATAGCAGGAGAGTAGATTCGTGACAAGGCGTCCGGTTTGAGATTCTTCGACCCGGGTCTATAGGTGAGGATAAACTGAAATCGGCTGAAGAAAAGAGACCATCGAGCTTGTCTGGCGTTCAACCGCTTCGCCTGCTGGATATACTCCAGATTCTTGTGGTCCGTAAGCACTTGAAACGGTTGAGAAGCCCCCTCGAGCCAGTGTCTCCATTCCTTCAATGCCATCTTAACCGCTAGGAGTTCACGGTCCCCCACATCGTAATTCCTCTCGGCCGGGGTAAGCCGGTGAGAGAAGAAGGCGCAAGGATGAAGCTTCTTGTCTTCACCCCTCTGAGACAGGACAGCTCCAACCCCAACCTCTGATGCGTCTACCTCCACCACAAAAGGTTCCTCCGCCGTTGGTAGTGTCAGGATGGGAGCAGAGAGGATGCGCTGCTTGAGTCCTTGGAAGGCCGTCTCAGCTTCTCTTCCCCACAGAAACCTTGTGTTGCCACCCTTGGTTACCGCCGAGAGAGGGGCTGCCACCGAGCTGAAGTTCTTGATGAACTTGCGGTAAAAGTTGGTGAAGCCCAGGAAACGTTGAACTTCCTTAACGGACTTGGGGGTGGGCCAATCCGCTACCGCCTCTACCTTCTTGGGGTCCATCTGGACTCGTCCGGGTTCCACTATAAATCCCAGGAATTGTACTCGAGAGGAATGGAATTCACACTTCTCCGGCTTAACGTACAAATGGCTGTCTAGGAGGCGTTTGAGCACTTGTCTGACATGCTTAGTGTGTTCTTGAAGGGAGCTCGAAAAGATGAGGATGTCATCCAAGTACACAAACACGAAGATGTTAAGCATATCCCTAAGCACATCGTTTATGAGCGCTTGGAACACAGCCGGAGCGTTGGTCAGGCCGAAGGGCATCACCGAGTATTCGTAGTGACCAGTAGGCGTGTTGAAAGCGGTCTTCCACTCGTCCCCGGGTTTGATCCGCACAAGATGGTATGCGTTCCGCAGGTCAAGCTTAGTGAAGACAACTGCTTCCTGGAGCAGCTCAAAGGCTGTGGCCATAAGAGGTAGCGGGTAGCGGTTACGGACGGTTATGGCATTGAGTCCCCGGTAGTCGATGCAAGGTCGTAATCCGCCGTCTTTCTTGGCCACAAAGAAAAACCCTGCTCCCGCCGGCGAGGTAGATGGACGCATGAGGCCTGCTGTCAGAGCGTCCTTGATGTAGGTATCCATAGCAGCTCGTTCGGGAGGAGAAAGGGAAAAGATCCGACCCCTGGGAGGGCAGGTCCCCGGCAACAGGTCGATGGTGCAATCGTAAGGTCTATGGGGTGGTAGTTTGGTGGCCCTCTGTTTGCTAAATACCAGTTTGAAGTCATGGTAACACTCGGGAACTCGGGACAAGTCGATGGATTCTAGAGACTCGGAAGGAGAACTCAGGGAACTCGGGAAGATACAAGTGGCTTGGCACGTGGGACCCCACTGCTTGATAGTGCCCACAGACCAGTCGATGTGAGGGTTATGGCTGTGAAGCCAGGGATAGCCAAGGACGAGAGGAAACTCGGAACAGGCGATCAGATGAAAGTTCATCACTTCCTTGTGTTGGGAAACTGAAAGTCGTAAGGGGGTAGTGGCACGAGTGACAAGTCCAGATCCCAAAGGACTTCCATCCAACGTAGCAACCCTTATGGGGTCACTTAGAGGTTCAGAAGGAACGCCATTCTCCTTCGCCCAGATCCCATCCATGAAGTTACCTGCGGCTCCAGAGTCTACCAAGGCTTGAAGAGAAACCTCGTGGTCGTCCCAGGAAAGGGTAACAGGAATGAGCAGGCGGGAGTTGGATAGATGGGAGGAGGTTATGTTTCCCGTTACAGTCCTCCCAGGCCTGCACGGGAGAGTGCGTTTCCCTGGAGCCCGGGACACGTGGAGCGGAAATGGCCCGGTTTGCCGCAATATAGACAGCATCGCTCCCTCATTCGGCGGTCTCTCTCAGCCTGGGAGATGCGTCCAACCTGCATGGGTTCTGGTGGAGCCAGCGAGGATAAAGGTGGAGACTCGGAGTTGGAACCGATAGGAACTAGGGTGAGCGGTCTATGGTTTTGTTCTCTCTCTCTCAGACGCTGGTCTATGCGTGAAGCCAACTTGATAAGGGACTCGAGGTTGTCCGGTGGTTCCCGAGTGGCCAGTTCATCTTGGATGGTGTCAGAAAGACCCTTCAAAAAACACACTGTGAGCGCCTCGTCGTTCCAGCCACTTGCTGCTGCCACAGTGCGGAACTGGATGGCATAGTCCGTCACGCTGTGCCGACCTTGGCGGAGAGTCAGGAGCTGTTTGGCTGAGTCAGGGCCGTTGGTAGGACCTTGAAACACTCGCTTGAATTCTTCAGCAAAGGTAGAGTAGCTGGCACAGCAGGGACTTTGGGCATCCCACACAGCAGTAGCCCAGGCTAGAGCCTTTTCCGACAGCAGGGTGATGATATATGCTATCTTGGACCGGTCGGTGGGAAACGACGATGGTTGCAGCTCAAAGGAGAGAGAACATTGGGTGAAAAACCCCTTACAAACACTTGGGTCCCCTGAGAACCGTTGAGGAGGCGGCAGACGAGGTTCCGCCAGGGGATTAACTGCCAGGAGCCCTTGAATCGGATGAACTGGAGCAGAAGCGGTTGCCGGGGAAAGTCGATCCGAAATCTGCTTTATGGAAGTCAGCATCTCTGACAGAAGTTGAGAATGTCTAGCCATTAAGGCCTCTTGCTGAACCAGAGCAGCTTCGTGGCGTTGGACAGTCCCCTCATGGTGGGACAGCATGGAAAAAAAATCCTGGGTACTGGCTGCCTCTGGGTTCATAATAATGGCTCAGTGTTTCTGTCAGGACCCGGTGCGAGAAACAGTCACTAATAATTGTCAGAACCCAGAAGATGAGGCAGACACAGCAGTACTAGAGATGGTGGTTTAATAAAGAACAAAAATCCTCAGGCAAAGAAACTAAATCCACAATGTCCAAAAATAAAGCCAAGAGGCACAAAGAGGAAAACCTCCAAAAAACAAAGAAACTCCACAAAGTGGTAAAAATCCCACCAGAGAAATATCCATATAACACAAGGCTTGGGCTGGGGCTGGGTGCTAACTTACAAACACTGAGCAAGGAACTGAGGAACACACAGGGTTTAAATACTAACAAGGGAATGACCAACAGGTGCAAACAATAATTAGATCAAGAAAAAACAAAAGGTACAAAAAAGGTGCAATGGGGACATCTAGTGACCAAAACCCGAACAGTCATGGCCAAAACCTGACAATATCGACATAACCTGAAAGGCCACTCAACAAGGAAGAAGCCACTGCTCCAAAACCACCATAAAAAAGCCAGACTGCGTTTTGCAACTGCACATGGGGACAAAGATCATACTTTTTGGAGAAATGTCCTCTGGTCTGATTAAACAAAAATAGAACTGTTTGGCCATAATGACCATGGTTGTTTGGAGGAAAAAGGGGTGCTTGCAAGCCAAAGAACACCATCCCAACCTTGAAGCACGGGGGTGGCAGCATCATGCTGTGGGGGTGCTTTGCTGCAGGAGGGACTGGTGCACTTCACAAAATAGATGGCATCATGAGGAAGGAAAATTATGTGGATATATTGAAGCAACATCTCAAGACATCAGTCAGGAAGTTAAAGCTTGGTCGCAAATGGGTCTTCCAAATGGACAATGACCCCAAGCAAACTTCCAAAGTTGTGGCACAATGGCTTAAGGACAACAAAGTCAAGGTATTGGAGTGGCCATCACAAAGCCCTGACCTCAATCCTATAGAACATTTGTGGGCAGAACTGAAAAAGCGTGTGCGAGCAAGGAGGCCTACAAACCTGACTCAGTTACACCAGCTCTGTCAGGAGGGATGGGCCAAAATTCACCCAACTTATTGTGGGAAGCTTATGGAAGGCTACCCGAAACGTTTGACCCAAGTTAAACAATTTAAAGGCAATGCTACCAAATACTAATTGAGTGTATGTAAACTTCTGACCCACTGGGAATGTGATGAAATAAATAAAACCTGAAATAAATAATTCTCTCTACTATTATTCTGACATTTCACATTCTTAAAATAAAGTGGTGATCCTAACTGACCTAAGACAGGGAATGTTTACTAGGATTAAATGTCAGGAATTGTGAAAAACTGAGTTTAAATGTATTTGGCTAAGGTGTATGTAAACTTCCGACTTCAACTGTACCTGAGCGTGACTTTCCTAAACATGCATGGCTCTATCTAATACTGATACCGCTTTGTTTCAAACAACAGATACATCTACTTTGATCTATTTAGCCTGGCCAATTGACTGTACAGGGTGGGTTCGTCATTCCATACAATTGTATCGACAATCAGGGTAGTTATCCAATGTGACACAGGAGAGAATCATTTCGTAGATGCAATACATAAACTACTATAGATACTAGACTCAGATAGTACGAGTTGCCCACCGATCAAAACAAAGTGTTAGTGGGTTTGAAATGTAAGATAAATGTGTGCTTCCGATATGTAACTACGATGCTCTGACTCAGGAGTGATAGAGAATAAACACAATACGATGATCGTGACCATGTTTTGATACACTCGCGTATGTACTACATTTTAATTTTAAATTGAAACTCTATACATCAGTCTTTTTTAACAGTTATACCTTAAGGAATCGAAATACACGTTAACCTTTTTAATTTGACGACAAATCTAATACAACATTTTACAGAACATATGTACATATTTACAACAAAACAAAAACAATAAATAAGTCCACTTAGATCTAATTGAGTACAGGTATATGATGGCTTGTTCAAAGGAAACGGAATTTAGCCAAAAAGATGACATTGTAAAAATTTCTGTTTTAGGCTCTCTGTACTGACTTAGTTGTGACTATGTCAACTGAGTTTGTAAACTGTACTAACTTAGTTATATAAAGGTAAATGTGGTGTGAATGTGGAGTTAACTAAAGATGTGTGTCAGCATGCTTGGTCTGTAGCAGAGGACCACATCGAAGCGTCAATGTCTCCAGAAACATCATGGTTGATCAGCTGCACAATGGGCTCCTCACCATGCCATTGTGTCAATAGCACAGTCCAGAGTTACAGCCGAGACAGATATGGTTGTTATGTAGTTACAAAATCGTCTAATAGAATCCAATGTTTTATAATAGTGTCATCTCAGTCTCTATCTCTTGAATGGAACACGAGTACAATGAAACATTGGAAAGGCCCACAAAAAAAAAAAACACACAAAAAAGGCGCTACATATTGTTTGTCCTCAGCCCCTGCAAAGTAATATACAAAAAACAAACAACACCAAACCAGAGCACTGATGAATGTCAGAACAGAAAAGTAATCACTCTCTCTCCCTCTATTCCTCTCTCTCCCTCTCTCTCTTATTGAACACAAGAGTCCTGTTCTCTTTCTCTCCCTCTATGTCTCTCTCTCTCAGCGGATGTCGCTCTCCATGAACTCCTCCTTGACGGAGTGCTTGCTGCTGCACGACACTTTGCAGTCGGGCATGTCAAAGCCGAAGTCGGCCCACTCGTCTGCCGCAGATGCGACTGCCTGTGGCCCGCCTCCCGGGCGGTTGGATGGGATGGTGATGGTGTGGCGCACGCGGAAGTGCACAGCCTCCATGATGCGCTGGCGCTGTAGCTCGCCACCGGGGACGATGGCCACATTGCTGCTGGAGCGGAGGAGCTGCTGGCTGTAGTTGTTGTGGTGATGGTGGGAAGGGGGTTGAGGTCCAAACCCGCCCCCCTGCTTCATGTCCTGCAGTCCCCGCCAAATGGCCAGGCGGAACTGCTCGGGGATCTTCAGAGCACCCAGGTCCTAGAGGGGTGGGGTGAGGAGAGAGAGAGAGAGAGAGAGAGAGAGATGAGAAAATGAAAATATTAACAGAATGGGAGACAGAGAGAAAAGAAAAGATGGAAGATGGTAAAGACGTAGAGAGTGAGAGAAAGAAAGTAGGAGAGTGAATGGTAGAGACAGAGAGAAAACTATAGCTAAAACTATAGTTACTTTTCAAGCTAATTTTCAAGCTAGCTATTAAGCTAAAACAGAAAAGGCTATCAAATAGCTGAGAAAAACATTTTTGCTACTTGTACTACTTTTCTTTTACATTTTAGAAGAAGAAAATTAGCTGCTGATTTTTTTGGGGGATGCTGTTGCAGTAAAAATACGGAGAGTGGTACGTAGTAATGTTTTGTATTGTTTTTGCCCCAAACATAACTCTTTGTATTCAGGACAAAAATATAATTGCTTTGCCACATATTTTGCAGTATTACTTTAGTGCCTTGTTGAAAACAGGATGCATATTTTGGAATATTTATTTTTTGTACAGGCTTCATTCTTTTCACTCTGTCAATTAGGTTAGTATTGTGGAGTAATTACAATGTTGTTGTTCCATCCTCAGTTTTCTCCTATCACAGCCATTAAACTCTGTAACTTTTTTTAAATCACCATTGGCCTCATGGTGAAATCCCTGAGCAGTTTCATTACATTACATTTTAGTCATTTAGCAGACGCTCTTATCCAGAGCGACTTACAGGAGCAATTAGGGTTAAGTGCCTTGCTCAAGGGCACATTTACGTCATTTAGCAGACGCTCTTATCCAGAGCGACTCACAAATTGGTGCATTCACCCTATAGCCAGTGGGATAACCACTTTACCATTTTTTCTGTCTCTCACTGTTCAAATAAACCTACCATTAAAATTATAGACTGATCATGTCTTTGTCAGTGGGCAAACGAACAAAATCAGCAGGGGATCAAATACTTTTTTCCCTCACTGTACATACACGTAGGTTGGAGTCATTAAAACTAGTTTTTCAATCACTCCACAAATTTCTTGTTAACAAACTATATTTTTGGCAAGTCGGTTAGGACATCTACTTTGTGCATGACACAAGTAATTTTTCCAACAATTGTTTACAGATTATTTCACTGTATCACATCCAAAGTGTAATAATAACTTCACCATGCTCAAACGGATATTCAGTGTCTGCCTGTGTAAATACATTTTTATAACCAAGAGGTGCCTTCTTTGAGAGGCATTGAAAAACCTCCCTGGTCTTTGTGGTTGAATCTGTGTTTGAAATTCACTGCTTGACTGAGGGACCTTACAAATATTTGTATGTGTGGGTACAGAGATAAGGTAGTCATTCAAAAATAATTTTAATTGCACACGGAGTGAGTACATGCAACTTATGTGACTTGTTAAGCAAATTTTTACTCCTGAACATATTTAGGCTTGCCACAACAAAGCGGTTGAAAGTTATTGACTCAAGACATTTCAGGTTTTCATTTTTAATTAATTTGCAAACATTTTGAAAAGCATAATTCCACGTTGACATATGGGGTATTGTGTGTAGGCGAGTTACAAAAAATTCAGGATGTAACAACAAAATGTGGAAAAAATAAAGGGGTGTGAATACTTTCTCAAGGCAATGTAGATCTGTATGTGACTTAGCTGAGGAGGAATTTTGAGAAAATAAAACCTGTACATTTCATAAGAGAGGTAACGGAACCCACCACACTTTTTTTTGTAGATATGTAGCTCATATAGACAGTGAGGTATTGAAAAGAAGACCCATAACTTAAAATATTCTTAGAAAATCAGTGCAATGGAAAATTGAAATTCTAATGGATAGCCTATACTATGGAGGAGGGAGGACTGTGACCTAACATCAAGTGGCTTTACAGGTATATGTCATTTGGTTAAGAAACTATTGAAAATGAAATATGTACGTGAAAAAATTACTTCAGCTGTAATAGGATACATAGATACTCAAAGGGGAGGAATTTTCAGAAAAATTAAAGGTGTACCTTTCATAATAGAGGTAAAGGAACCCAATGCACTTGTCTGTAGATCTGTAGCTCATATGGATAAGACGGTATTGAAAGTTAGACCTAACTTAATGAAAAATGGCAAGTTACAACGTATATTTGTAGCAAACAGAGCGAGCAGTGGCGCGAATGAGAGCCATGAGCTACCGCTTGCTCCTCATCTCCCTACAGTGCAGTGGTGCACATCAATTATATTTCAGATAGTGTCAACATAATACACATTTCATGCATTTTGGAGTAGAATGTCTTTTTAAAAAGTCACCAGAAGTGACCTTGTCATTCTATTAAAAAAGGCAGTGGCTACGGATAAGGAGTTTTCGCCCATGCCGAGTTCTAAGTTGACATATGGAATTGTTTTAAGATGGTAATATATGGATCATTTAGCTATTAGAGATAGAATTTTAGGACCCCTTTAGCTATTCCCAAAAAATATATAACAAATATTTGATAAAATATAGAATTTGGCACTAAATAACACATTCATAAATAAATGGCAAAAAAGACAGTACCATTTTTTATCACAAGGAACAATGCTTTGAACTGTCTGTCCTATATCTAGGAGATATAAGAAAGCTCTGGAAATATTATGATATATATTTTTTTACACATATTTAATCCCTTTTTTTGGTAGGCACAGAACTAGTATTTGATCCCCTGCTGATTTTGTACGTTTGCCCACTGGTAGGTTTATTTGAACAGTGAGAGACAGAATAACAACAAAAAAATCCAGAAAAACGCATGTCAAAAATGTAATAAATTGATTTACATTTTATTGAGAGAAATAAATATTTGACCTACTCTCAATCAGAAAGATTTCTGGCTCCCAGGTGTCTTTTATACAGGTAACGAGCTGAGATTAGGAGCACACTCTTAAAGGGAGTGCTCCTAATCTCAGCTTGTTACCTGTATAAAAGACACCTGTCCACAGAAGCAATCAATCAATCAGATTCCAAACTCTCCACCATGGTCAAGACCAAAGAGCTCTCCAAGGATGTCAGCGACAAGATTGTAGACCTACACAAGGCTGAAATGGGCTACAAGACCATCGCCAAGCAGCTTGGTGAGAAGGTGACAACAGTTGGTGCAATTATTCACAAATGGAAGAAAAACAAAAGACCTGTCAATCTCCCTCGGCCTGGGGCTCCATGTAAGATCTCACCTCGTGGAGTTGCAATGATCATGAGAACGGTGAGGAATCAGCCCAGAACTACACGGGAGGATCTTGTCAATGATCTCAAGGCAACTGGGACCATAGTCACCAAGAAAACAATTGGTAACACACTACGCCGTGAAGGACTGAAATCCTGCAGCGCCCGCAAGGTCCCCCTGCTCAAGAAAGCACATATACAGGCCCGTCTGAAGTTTGCCAATGAACATCTGAATGATTCAGATGAGAACTGGGTGAAAGTGTTGTGGTCAGATGAGACCAAAATCGAGCTCTTTGGCATCAACTCAAATCACCGTGTTTGGAGGAGGAGGAATGCTGCCTATGACCCCAAGAACACCATCCCCACCGTCAAACATGGAGGTGGAAACATTCTGTTTTGGGGATGTTTTTCTATTAAGGGGACAGGACAACTTCACCGCATCAAAGGGACGATGGACGGGGCCATATACCATCAAATCTTCGGTGAGAACCTCCTTCCCTCAGCCAGGGCATTGAAAGTGGGTTGTGGATGGGTATTCCAGCATGACAGTGACCCAAAACACACGGCCAAGGCAACAAAGGAGTGGCTCAAGAAGAAGCACATTAAGGTCCTGGAGTGGCCTAGCTAGTCTCATGACCATAATCCCATAGAAAATCTGTGGAGGGAGCTGAAGGTTCGAGTTGCCAAATGTCAGCCTCGAAACCTTAATGACTTGGAGAAGATCTGCAAAGAGGAGTGGGACAAAATCCCTCCTGAGATGTGTGCAAACCTGGTGGCCAACTACAAGAAACGTCTGACCTCTGTGATTGCCAACAAGGGTTTTGCCACCAAGTACTAAGTCATGTTTTGCAGAGGTGTCAAATACTTATTTCCATCATTAAAATGCAAATCAATTTATAACATTTTTGACATGCATTTTTCTGTTTTTTTGTTGTTGTTATTCTGTCTCTCACTGTTCAAATAAACCTACCATTAAAATTATAGACTGATCATGTCTTTGTCAGTGGGCAAACGAACAAAATCAGCAGGGGATCAAATACTTTTTTCCCTCACTGTACATACACTTAGGTTGGAGTCATTAAAACTAGTTTTTCAATCACTCCACAAATTTCTTGTTAACAAACTATATTTTTGGCAAGTTGGTTAGGACATCTACTTTGTGCATGACACAAGTAATTTTTCCAACAATTGTTTACAGATTATTTCACTGTATCACAATTCCAGTGGGTCATAAGTTTAAATACACTAAGTTGACTGTGCCTTTAAACAGCTTGGAAAATTCCAGAAAATGATGTCATGGCTTTAGAAGCTTCTGATAGGCTAATTGACATCATTTCAGTCAATTGGAGGTGTATCTGTGGATGTATTTCAAGGCCTACCTTCAAACTCAGTGCCTCTTTGCTTGACATCATGGGAAAATCGAAATAAATCAGCCAAGACCTCAGAAAAGAAATTGTAGACCTCCCCAAGACTGGTTCATCCTTGGGAGCAATTTACAAATGACTGAAGGTACCACGTTCATTTGTATAAACAATAGTACAGAAGAATAAACACCAGGGGACACGCAGCCGTTATACTGCTCAGGAAGGAGACGCGTTCTGTCTCCTAGAGAAGAACGTACTTTGGTGCGAAAAGTGCAAATCAATCCCAGAACAACAGCAAAAGACCTTGTGAAGATGCTGGAGGAAACAGGTACAAAAGTATCTATATCCACAGTAAAACTAGTCCTATATCGACATAACCTGAAAGGCCGCTCAGCAAGGAAGAAGCCACTGCTCCAAAACCACCATAAAAAAGCCAGACTACGGTTTGCAACTGCACATGGGGACAAAGATCATACTTCTTGGAGAAATGTCCTCTGGTCTGATGAAACAAAAATAGAACTGTTTGGCCATAATGACCATCGTTATGTTTGGAGGGAAAAGGGCGTGCTTGCAAGCTGAAGAACACCATCCCAACCGTGAAGCACGGGGGTGGCAGCATCATGCTGTGGGGGTGCTTTGCTGCAGAAGGGACTGGTGCACTTCACAAAATAAATGGCATCAGGAGGAAGGAAAATGATGTGGATATCTTGAAGCAACATCTCAAGTCATCAGTCAGGAAGTTAAAAATTGGTAGCAAATTGGTCTTCCAAATGGACAATGACCCCAAGTATATTTCCAAAGTTGTGGCAAAATGGCTTAAGGACAACAAAGTTGGAGTGGCCATCACAAAGCCCTGACCTCAATCCTATAGAAAATGCGTGGGCAGAACTGAAAAAGCGTGCGCGAGCAAGGAGGCCTACAAACCTGATTCAGTTACACCAGCTCTGTCAGGAGGAATGGGCCAAAATTCACCCAACTTATTGTGGAAACTTGTGGAAGGCTACCCGAAACGTTTTGAATACTAATTGAGTGTATGTAAACTTCTGACCCACTGGGAATGTGATGAAAGAAATAAAAGCTGAAATAAATCATTCTCTCTACTATTATTCTGACATTTCACATTCTTAAAATAAAGTGGTGATCCTAACTGACCTAAGACAGGGAATTTTTACTAGGATTAAATGTCAGGAATTGTGAAAAACTGAGTTTAAATGTAATTGGCTAAGGTGTATGTAAACTTCCGACTTCAACTGTACCTCCATACTCCATTTTTCTTTTTAACGTTTACATTCAGACGAATCCCGTGACACTTGTGGCAGTCGTAGAACAGAACCGAGAACAGCATCATATTTGTGAGAGCCTACTTTTTCCATAGAGTGGTCATAGTCTGACAAACACCGCTGTAGCTCGGCCACCTTCCACCGCAGATACGGAGGCGAATGAAGTGGATATAGATGCAGCCCATGCAAAAAATATGTCTCTAGCTTAAACTGACGTGTTGTGATTTGGATGTTTTTATTATGTTACTTAGATTGAGGCACCAGTGTGTCAATCGACTCTATGGGGTATTAAACGGATACGTCAGGATTTTGGCAATGGCCCTTTATCTACTTACCCAGTCAGATGAACTGGAAACACTCGGTTTGTTATTTTAACTAAAACAAAACCAATCTTTGTTAAACATAAATACCGAATTTGTTTTTGCATGGATTCCACGATGTGGTTAGCTTATAACAGCTAGGACCACTATTTATTGTCCCGGAATACCACTTAACTGACAGGTTAAAGTCTGCTTGAAAGAGCCGCTAACCTAGCTAAGCTGCTAACGTTAGCCAGCAAGATAATGAAGTTAGTCCCAGATGAGTTTTCCAATGGAGCCGTCTTTGTCTGGAGAAGTAAATTAACAGTTTCCTAGCGCTGTATCTACTACACTTTGTTTCAGGACAAACTAGATTACTCAGAGTTCCATTGCGGCAATTGTTTGCTTGGCGAGGATTATAGGCTTGAGGTGGCTTCCTTGATCACACAGGTAGCCAGCCTATGTAAGAAACTGGGGAAAACGCAGATTGGAATGCTTACCTTTTCTACGCCGGTGGCTGGACAGCATTCACGCATGTTGGATGCATCTCAGTTTTGTCGTTTGTCGTTATCCGACCGCCGGTGTTGCCCGGAGTTCGTTCGCCAGGGGAGCCATCGCCAGCCTTTCCCCCCCCATCTGATAGTGGAGTCGAAGTAGCACAGCAAGACGAGCATGGCAATCAACGATGGTCGCATGTCACGAGCCATGGAAGCCGAAGACAGCAGCCTCCTGCAAAGCGGTTTACTCTCCCAAGAGAGGCCCTGAGCGGATACAAACAACCAATAGTTTCGCTGCCCTGTGGCCTGATCTTCCTGTACCTTCGTCACTGGGGGTACCTGTTTCTGCGGCCGCTGTGCCTACTCCTTCCCCTACGATTTCGAAGTCGACGTCAGCAACCTTGCGTCCCTGCTCTGGATCTGTCGGAGGCCTGCACCATCCTGTGAAGCGTGGGAGTGGGCGGATTTCCTCGTCTTTCTAGCCAGCCATGATTTTGGGCAACTCCATGGTAAGAAATGTGACTGTTCCCGGTGCAAAAAAAATGTCCAATCCCGGAGTTCGAGTAAATTACATTACTAAGCTGCTCCCGAATGTACTACGCCAGGACTTGGACAACGATTCTATCGTAGTCCATGTGGGTTATAATGACATTATGAAGGGCAGCTCTGATCAGTTGAAACTGGATTTCAAAGAGCTGATTGACTCTCTGCTAGACACTAATAAAATACCCATCATATCTGGCCCTGTGCCCTCTGAATCGTGACATTGAACGCTTTAGCAGGATTCTTTCTCTTCACAACTGGCTACGTGATTATTGCAGGTCAATGGGTGTAACTTTTGTTGACAATTTCGATACCTTTTGGAAACAAAACACGTTTTATAAGGAGGATGGGATCCACCCAAATCATTTGGGTTCCTGGATCCTTGCACAACATTATAAGGCTGCACTGAGACAATGACTTGGCAATGACCCAAGCCCAGCTCAGTTAATCCCTACCATTGTGTCGCTGAGTCATCATAATGCTTTAGCAAAGGTACATTATACCAGGGGCATTGGTAGACACAATGTAAGTAATCTAATTGATGTCCTTCCAACTGCCCTGAATGACTCTGCTGATCCAACAACTATTGTATGCAGCAATCATGTGCCTATGAACCAGATTTATGCTGTTAGCACTGAGGCGGTGTGCCCTAGTAGGAAGTCCACTGTGTGCAGCTCACCCTGCACTAATATAAATACAATACATTTGATGATACAGTGGTAGCAATACAAGGTTATAACATTTACAGAAAATACAGAAATGCCAGTGGTGGAGGTGTTGATATTCATATTCAGAACCACATTCCTGTTAAGATTAGAGAGGATCTCATGTTAAATACTGTTGAAGTAATATGGCTACAGGTTCATCTGCCTCAACTAAAGCCCGTTCTTGTGGAAATCTGCATTAGACCAACAAGTGCTAACAGTCAGTATCTGGATAACATGTGTGAAATTCTTGATAATGTATGTGATATCAACAGAGAGGTATATTTTCTGGGTGATTTAAATATTGACTGGCTTTCATCAAGCTGCCCACTCAAGAAAAAGCTTCAAACTGTAACCAGTGCCTGGTTCAGGTTATCAGTCAACCTACCAGCGTAGTTACAAACAGCATAGGAATGAAATCATCACATGTATTGATCACATCTTTACGAATGCTTCAGAAATGTGCTTGAAAGCAGTATCCAGATCCATTGGATGTAGTGATCACAATATAGTAGCCATATCTAGGAAAACCAAAGTTCCAAAGGCTGGGCCTAATATAGTGTATAAGAGTTCATACAATAATTTTTGTAGTGATTCCTATGTTGTTGATAATAATATTTGTTGGTCCGTGGTGTGTAATGAGGAGCAAACAGACGTTGCACTTGACACATTTATGAAATTGCTTATCCCAGTTACTAATAAGCATTAAGAAAATGACTGTAAAAAATGTTAAATCCCAGTGGATTGATGAGGAATTGAAAAATGGTATGGTTGACAGGGATGAGGCAAAAGGAATGGCAAACAAGTCTGGCTGCACAACCGATTGGCAAACGTACTGCAAATTGAGAAATCATGTGACTAAACTGAATAAAAAGCAGAAGAAACTACACTATGAAACAAAGGTAAATTACATAAAGAATGATAGCAAAAGTCTTTGGAGCAAACTCAGCTCCATCATTCAAAAAGGCAAACTCAGCTCCATCATTCATTGAATCAGATGGCTCATTCATCACAGCCTGTTACCAACCCTTAGTAAAGTTTTGGAAAAAATGGTGATTGACCAGATACAATGCTATTTTACAGTAAACAAATTGACAACAGACGTTCAGCACGCTTATAGGGAAGGATATTCAACAAGCACAACACTTACAAAATTGACTGATGATTGGCTGAGAGAAATTGATGATAAAAAGGTTGTGGGGGCTGTTTTGTTAGACTTCAGTGCGTCTTTTGACATTATTGATCATAGTTTGCTGCTGGAAAAACGTATGGCTTTACACCCACTGCTATATTGTGGATAAAGAGTTACCTGTCTAACAGAACACAGAGGGTATTCTTTAATGGAAACCTCTCCAACATAATCCAGGTAGAATCAGGAATTCCCCAGGGCAGCTGTCTAGGCCCCTTACTTTTTGCAATCCTTACTAACGACATGCCACTGGCTCTGAGTAAAGCCAGTGTGTCTATGTATGTGGATGACTCAACACTATACACATGAGCTACTACAGTGACTAAAATGACTGCAACACTTAACAAAGAGCTGCAGTTAGTTTCAGAATGGGTGGCAAGGAATAAGTTAGTCCTAAATATTTCCAAAACTTAAAGCATTGTATTTGGGACAAATCATTCACTAAACCCTAAACCTCAACTAAATCTTGTAATAAATAATGTGGAAATTGAGCAAGTTGAGGTGACTAAACTGCTTGGCATAACCCTGGATTGTAAACTGAAGTATCCCTTTAAAGCTTAAGATCAAATCAAATCAAACCACATTTTATTGGCCACATGTGCCGAATACAACAGGTGTAGACATTACAGTGAAATGCTTACTTACAGCCCTTAACCAACAATGCATTTATCTTTTAATAAAAAAAGTAAAATAAAACAACAACAAAAAAGTGTTGAGAAAAAAAGAGCAGAAGTAAAATAAAATAACAGTAGGGAGGCTATATATACAGGGGGGGTACCGGTGCAGAGTCAATGTGCGGGGGCACCGGCTAGTTGAGGTAGTTGAGGTAATATGTACATGTGGGTAGAGTTAAAGTGACAATACTTAAATTATTAACAGAGTAGCAGCAGCGTAAAAAGATGGGGTGGGGGTGGGGGGTGGGGGGCAGTGCAAATAGTCTGGGTAGCCATGATTAGCTGTTCAGGAGTCTTATGGCTTGGGGGTAGAAGCTGTTGAGAAGTCTTTTGGACCTAGACTTGGCACTCCGGTACCGCTTGCCGTGCGGTAGCAGAGAGAACAGTCTATGACTAGGGTGGCTGGAGTCTTTGACAATTTTGAGGCCTTCCTCTGACACCGCCTGGGATAGAGGTCCTGGATGGCAGGAAGCTTCGCCCCAGTGATGTACTGGGCCGTACGCACTACCCTCTGTAGTGCCTTGCGGTCGGAGGCCGAGCAGTTGCCATACCAGGCGGTGATGCAACCAGTCAGGATGCTCTCGATGGTGCAGCTGTCTCATCGTTGTCGGTGATCAGGCCTACCACTGTTGGGTCGTTGGCAAACTTAATGATGGTGTTGGAATCGTGCATGGCCATGCAGTCATGGGTGAACAGGGAGTACAGGAGGGGACTGAGCACGCACTCCTCCTCCCTTCACGTGTCACTCTTTACTCACCCTCTTCTGAACCATGACTCTGCCTCATATTTCTGAACAGCTGAAATAAAAACCTGCAACGATTTGAACGAACATTCCAAAACATATATTATGAAGGCTACAACCTTCTCTGTCTGTCTGCTGTAACGGATACAGTCGCACAAGCAGGACACAGTCCCAACACTTTGGATAAAAAACATTCAGCGTTTTGTGTGATGATGTAGGCTAATCTTTATAGTTGCTGCCAAATCGTAGTTTCTGAAAAAAGAACACTACTTGACTGCCTGTCTGCCCCCTACGTAGCTTAACCAATGTTTGTAATGATGATGAAAAAATAACATTCAATCTCTAATTAGACTGCATGTCTGTGTTTCGCTGCGTTCCAACTCTGGGCTGCCGAATGTTCTAGGCAGCAGAGTGTGTATCCGGACTGGTGAAAAGCGTCTGACAATGGACAAGTTCGTTTTGCATCGCTCTGTGCCATGGTTATGCCATATATGCTGATATTGTGGTGAGAGTAAATAGCTGCATGTAACTCAGCAGCTAAGAGGAACATGAAATCGCTGGACTGCCTGTTTGCAATACTGACAGGAAAGTTTGTACAAACATGTTGATAATGTATTTTGTGTAAAACATGTCAATAGTTGCATGTAGCCTACTCCCCTCCTGATAAAATAACATGAAATCCCATTTATGTTTACTGAGGCATGGAGTGCAATAGTTCAAACAGTTTTGTGTACAACATGAAGTTTGTAGGCTACACCAGTGACCAGACAAAGGCGATCAGGGAGGGGGGAGCGGCAGCGGAGCACTTAGCACAGCAGCTGCTTAGGCAAATTGGTATACAGAAACTCTGTAACCGCAGCCACCCGGTGGCGAGCGTGAGACTGAGGAGACCCTGTCTATCATTCAGAGTTTTGATGCAGAGTGTTTGCCGGATAATGTCATGCTAGTGTATATGAGTTATCCCATGAGAGCTTTAGTTCCGAACCCACTAAAGTGTTTCAGGTGGCAAGTTTATGGTCATGTTGCAGCAGTATGTAGGAGGGAGATTCTGAGGTGTGAGAAGTGTGCAGGAGGGCATGGGACACGGGAGTGTGTAGTTTCGGTGGAAAAAGTGGAGTGTTTCAATTGTGAGGGTGGCCATGTTGCTGGGGATCAGAAATGTCCTGTGCGAGTGAGACAGGTTGAAGTTTCTGGGGTGAGAGCAGTGCAGAAAGTATCATATGCTGATGCAGTAAGGAAAGCAGAGGATGGTGGACAAAGGGTGAGGGAGCCTGAGAGGATCCATGTGACTAGTAGGCCAGTACAGAGTGACCCGAACGCTTTGTGCTTTAGTAAGGTTGGCTTCTTGGTGTTTATTGCTATGGTCATTAATTGTACCGCTCAGATGGAAAGGAAATCCCAGAAGATTGAATTGGTAGTAGCAGCAGCAAATACGTTTTTGGGTGTCAGAGATTTTAGTGCCGAAGAACTACAGGGGGTTTTGAGAGAAGGTGTTCCAGCCTCCCAGGCCGACGGCCTGGTGTAGGATCTGTTAGGGACAATGTAGTGGAAAGTGGAAAGTGGTGGTGGGGTGTGTGGGGGACAGTGGTATATACACTGAGTGTACAAAACATTAGAACAGCCTCAATTCGTCAGGGCATGGACTCTACAAGCTGTCGAAAGCGTTGCACAGGGATGCTGGACCATGTTGACTTCAATGCTTCCCACAGTTGTGTCAAGTTGGATGGATGTCATTTGGGTGGTGGACCATTCCTGATGCACACGGGAAACTGTTGAGTGTGAAAAACCCAACAGCATTGCAGTTCATGACACACTCAAACCGGTGCGCCTGGCACCTACTACCATACCCCGTTCAAAGGCACTTAAATATTTTGTCTTGTCCATTCACACTCTGAATGGCACACAAACACAATCCATGTCTCAATTGTCTTAATGCTTAAAACTCCTTCTTTAACCTGTCTCCTTCCCTTCATCTACACTGATTGAAGTGAATTGAACAGGTGACATCAATGGGATCATAGCTTTCAACTGGATTCACCTGGTCAGTCTATGTCATGGAAAGAGCGGGTGTTCCTAATGTTTTGTACACTCAGTGTATATTATTATTGTTGTTCAAACATATTGTTCATTTATGTAATATTTCATATATATTGCTTTGGCAGCAGTGGCAACAACCCATCCGTGCAAATAAAGCATTTACTGAATTGAATTGAGAGCGAGAGCGGAGCGAGAGCGAGAGACCTCAGGCCTCAGGCACACTGACCCAACCAAACTTGACCCCTCCCTCCAGGACTGGATTGATTTACACATGCTTAATTACAGAGCGAGTGAGTGAATGGGGCTTTTACCTCTAAGGACAGAGTCTGGAGGTGGTAGAGACTCTGCATGCCCTGCGACGTGAAGTAGTCGATGCAGCTCTGGCAGCCCAGATTGTTTAGAAAGCTGTGTGGAGAGAGAAGCAGTGCCATTTAGATTCAAGACCAGAGTTGGTGTCCACTCCAACACAGCCAAATGTAAGGTAGGGAGACACTCACAGAAAACATTTAATTGCTGTCTACTGCATGTGATTAAAATCCACTACCACAGTTAACTGTCATTAAGAAATGGTTAAA
Source organism: Coregonus lavaretus (assembly GCF_964263955.1). Lineage (NCBI taxonomy): Eukaryota > Metazoa > Chordata > Actinopteri > Salmoniformes > Salmonidae > Coregonus > Coregonus lavaretus. Next base: position 43,804,610 of record NC_140009.1, on the reverse strand, counting down.
AATGCCTGCAATTAGCTAGTCTGCACCTTTCGTAAAACTAAAATGATGGCTTACTGTCCAATAAGGAACAGAGAATATTACAATAAATTACGAACTATTTCTCTATGCCTGTGGTTATTCATTTCATTCGATTAAAATGCATGCAATTGTATTAGTGATTGATAAAAGCCAATTTGTTCATTGAAACCTTTATTAGAAATAAATGAATATACAATTCTCATCTACATACAATAAAAAAATAAAAATAAATGCTTAATGTACAAAACAGTACACAACAATAACCATGTTCATTCTAATGCTGCTATTTGTCTAGGAAACAGTGCAAAATGAAATCCGTAACATTATGAAAAAACTATGTTTTATATGAATGCAATGCAATGGTATTAACAGATTATCAGGAAAATATGAAAATGGTTTTAATGTTCCAACACCGATTACCCTTGTATTGTGCATGTGTTTTCCAATCTTTTGTTGAGGAGTAATGTAAATTTAACCAACTCATTAAATCTTGGTGGACTTTTTCTTTTCATTTACCTACAGTTTTATACAGTTAAATGTTAATGGTTGAAGTAGGCTCAGAAAATGGCTGTGTTCTCTGTGAGAGAAACAATATGACCCAAATGATTCTAGGCTGCTCTGGGACATATTGTAGACAGAGAAACCATGGATGATGAGAAAAACTACCCTCCATGTTGGCACCAAACATGTCATGACAGCGCCATTCCCATTTCAATCCTTACCAGAATATAAGGAACTTTTGATGCCAGGATGGCGACTGCACAGATCTCAAACCGAAATGTCCTAGTGGTATATCTATCCATCATAGATGGCTCTGACTGTTGGCTTTTGTTAGTGGGAGAGAAAGAGAGAGGAGTATCATTGGAGGGTGAGGTACCTGACTAGGCTGGGGTCAGGGTTATACGGAGGGGGAGGGGTGTAGTGCGAAGTGGACACCATGGACTGGACGCCCCCGTGTCCCCCGTTCATGTCACCGTTGGTTTGCATGTGGTGACTGTTGATAATGTTGGGACCTGTGTGAGAAAGGACCGGAACAAATCAATAGGAGCAGTCAACAGGACAGCGTTCTCAGAATGATGTCATTCAAGGTTTTTCAGTGGTTTTCCATAGTAGCGTCTAATGACTGGCCACGTTCGAACATTCTGAAATGAAACGAGAGCGCTTTCAGAAACAAACATAGTGCCTTCGGAAAGTATTCAGACCCCTTGAGTTTTTCTGCATTTTGTTACGTTACAGGCTTATTCTAAAATAGATTAAATAAATAAAGATCCTCATCAATGTACACACAATACCCCATAATGACAAAGCAAAAACAGGTTGTAAGAAATGTTGGCAAATGTATTAAAAATAAAAAACAAAAATACCTTATTTACATGAGTATTCAGACCCTTTGCTATGAGACTCGAAATTGAGCCTGTTTCCATTGATCATCCTTGAGATGTTTCTTCATCTTGATTGGAGTCCACCTGTGGTAAATTCAATTGATTGGACATGATTTGAAAAGGCAAACACAGTTGATACTGCATGTCAGAGCAAAAACCAAGTCATGAGGTTGAAGGAATTGTCCGTAGAGCTCCGAGACAGGATTGTGTCGAGGCATTGATCTGGGGAAGGGTACCAAAACATTTCTGCAGCATTGAAGGTCCCCAAGAACACAGTGGCCTCAATCATTCCTAAATGGAAGAAGTTTGGAACCACCAAGACTCTTCCTAGAGCTGGCCGCCCGGCCAAACTGAGCAATCGGGGGAGAAGGGCCTTGGTCAGGGAGGTGACCAAGAACCCGATGGTCACTCTGACAGAGCTCCAGAATTCCTCTGTGGAGATGGGAGAACCTTCCAGAAGGACAACCATCTCTGCAGCACTCCACCAATCAGGCTGGAAGCCACTCCTCAGTAAAAGGCAGATGACAGCCCGCTTGGAGTTTGTCAAAAGGCACCTAAAGACTTCTCTGGTCTGATGAAACCAAGATTGAACTCATTGGGCTGAATGCCAAGCGTCACGTCTGGAGGAAACCTGGCACCATCCCTACGGTGAAGCATGGTGGTGGCAGCATCATGCTGTGGGGATGTTTTCCAGCGGCAGGGACTGGGAGACTAGTCAGGATCGAGGCAAAGATGAACGGACAAAGTACAGAGAGATCCTTGATGAAAACCTGCTCCAGAGCGCTGAGGACCTCAGACTGGGACGAAGGTTCACCATCCAACAGGACAACGACCCTAAGCACACAGCCAAGACAAAGCAGGAGTAGCTTCGGGACAAGTCTCTGAATGTCCTTGAGTGGCCCAGCCAGAGCCCGGACATGAACCCGATTGAACATCACCTGGAGAGACCTGAAAATAGCTGTGCAGCAACCACCCCATCCAACCTGACAGAGCTTGAGAGGATCTGCAGAGAAAAATTTGAGAAACTCTCTAAATACAGGTGTGCTAAGCTTGTAGCGTCAAACCCAAGAAGACTCCATGCTGTAATCGCTGCCAAAGGTGCTTTAACAAAGTACTGAGTAAAGGGTCTGAATACTTATGTAAATGTGATATTTTAATTTTTAATTTTTTATAAATTAGCAAACATTTCTAAAAACCTATTTTTGCTTTGTTATTATGGGGTATTGTGTGTAGAGTGATGAGGGGAAAAAAACTATTTAATCAATTTTAGAATAAGGCTGTGACATAACAAAATGTGGAAAAAGTCAAGGGATCTGAATACTTTCGAAGGCACTGTTTATGCGTGCGCACACGTGCACGCACACACACACACACTCACCAGTGGCAGTCAGTGCTGTTTAAGATGAGGGAGGACGATTTTTTTTTTAATGAGCATGGCCTTACTTCTATTACAGCATATTGGATGACTCCCATTCATATTCCATTCACCAAGTTCAATGTAACAACGAAAGGTTTAGGCTACTACATAACATTTTCCCTATACCCATTATGAGGTTGCTACAACCTAGCCTATGAATGAATACAACGTAGCCAAATTTGAGGTGACAGGCAGTGACACATGGACATTCAATACCGCCTTGCACACTCTTACCTGCATCTAGCTGATATAAGGTGTAATCATTAGTCCAACGGTTGCAAACGAGAATTTCTATTGTACAAATTCAGGTATGTTTATCCCCGTTTTGCTCCTTTTGCTTCCATTTAAGAAACTTTTTTCAACAGAATCGGCTGAATGAATACACCCCTGATCACACATAAACAGGGGGAAAAAAGTATTTAGTCAGCCACCAATTGTGCAAGTTCTCCCACTTAAAAAGATGAGAGAGGCCTGTAATTTTCATCATAGGTACACGTCAACTATGACAGACAAATTGAGAAAAAAATATCCAGAAAATCACATTGTAGGATTTTTAATTAATTTATTTGCAAATTATTGTGGAAAATAAGTATTTGGTCACCTACAAACAAGCAAGATTTCTGGCTCTCACAGACCTGTAACTTCTTCTTTAAGAGGCTCCTCTGTCCTCCACTCGTTACCTGTCCACAACCTCAAACAGTCACACTCCAAACTCCACTATGGCCAAGACCAAAGAGCTGTCAAAGGACACCAGAAACAAAATTGTAGACCTGCACCAGGCTGGGAAGACTGAATCTGCAATAGGTAAGCAGCTTGGTTTGAAGAAATCAACTGTGGGAGCAATTATTAGGAAATGGAAGGCTCCACGCAAGATCTCACCCCGTGGGGTCAAAATGATCACAAGAACGGTGAGCAAAAATCCCAGAACCACACGGGGGGACCTAGTGAATGACCTGCAGAGAGCTGGGACCAAAGTAACAAAGCCTACCATCAGTAACACACTACACCGCCAGGGACTCAAATCCTGCAGTGCGAGATGTGTCCCCCTGCTTAAGCCAGTACATGTCCAGGCCCATCTGAAGTTTGCGAGAGTGCATTTGGATGATCCAGAAGAGGATTGGGAGAATGTCATATGGTCAGATGAAACCAAAATATAACTTTTTGGTAAAAACTCAACTCGTCGTGTTTGGAGGACAAAGAATGCTGAGTTGCATCCAAAGAACACCATACCTACTGTGAAGCATGGGGGTGGAAACATCATGCTTTGGGGCTGTTTTTCTGCAAAGGGACCAGGACGACTGATCCGTGTAAAGGAAAGAATGAATGGGGCCATGTATCGTGAGATTTTGAGTGAAAACCTCCTTCCATCAGCAAGGGCATTGAAGATGAAACGTGGCTGGGTCTTTCAGCATGACAATGATCCCAAACACACCGCCCGGGCAACGAAGGAGTGGCTTCGTAAGAAGCATTACAAGGTCCTGGAGTGGCCTAGCCAGTCTCCAGATCTCAACCCCATAGAACATCTTTGGAGGGAGTTGAAAGTCTGTGTTGCCCAGCGACAGCCCCAAAACATCACTGCTCTAGAGGAGATCTGCATGGAGGAATGGGCCACAATACCAGCAACAGTGTGTGAAAACCTTGTGAAGACTTACAGAAAACGTTTGACCTGTGTCATTGCCAACAAAGGGTATATAACAAAGTATTGAGAAACTTTTGTTATTGACCAAATACTTATTTTCCACCATAATTTGCAAATAAATTAATAAAAAATCCTACAATGTGATTTTCTGGATTTTCTTTTCTCATTTTGTCTGTCATAGTTGACGTGTACCTATGATGAAAATTACAGGCCTCTCTCATCTTTTTAAGTGGGAGAACTTGCACAATTCGTGGCTGACTAAATACTTTTTTTCCCCACTGTACATCCCTGCCGGCCATTCCCTCCCCTACCCTGGACGAATTGTGCGCCTCCCCATGGGTCTCCCGGTCGCGGCCGGCTACGACAGAGCCTGGATTCGAACCAGGATCTCTAGTGGCACAGCTAGCACTGTGATGCAGTGCAATAGACCACTGCGCCACTCGGCATAGCTAATAGAACTAATGCGTTAGTAAACCCACTACAATCATGCAGTAACGTTACAGTGTACAGTCAGTAAGCAGTTAGACCGGCGGGCCCCGGTGGCAATAAATTAGTAATCCCAAAAGCTTACCTTGACTTGGAAGAGTTCCAGTGTTGTGTTGGAAAGTCATAGCCAGCTAGCTAACATAGCATCCCTCTGTTTGAGCAGGGTGTTTCATTAGGCTAAACTAGCTAGTTGCATTTGCTAGCTAAGTAAGTGAAACTGAAAGTGGAAGAAAATGACATCTCTCTCTCTCGCTATTTGTCTCTTGCTTCTCCTTCATTTTGGAAGAAATTAATTTGTTCAAAACTGTTCAACTATTGTCTTTCTCTGTCTTTGAGTCAACTACTCACCACATTGTATACACTGCAGTGCTAGCTAGCTGTAGTTTATGCTTTCAGTTCTAGATTCATTATCTGATCCTTTGATTGGGTGGACAACATGTCAGTTCATGCTGCAAGAGCTCTGATAGGCTGGAGGACGTCCTCCGGAAGTTGTCATAATTACCGTGTAAGTCTATGGAAGGGGGTGAGAACCATGAGCCTCCTAGGTTTTGTATTGAAGCCAATGTACCCAGAGGAGGACGGAAGCTAGCTGTCCTCTGGCTACACCATGGTGCTACCCTACAGAGTGCTGTTGAGGCTACTGTAGACCGTCTTCGCAAAACCGTCTTCGTGATTATATTTAGTATAGTTTTATCTAAAAAGGGTAACTTTTTAAATCTTTTACCATTTTCATTTTTATGAAATTCACTGAGGAGGATTGTCCTCCCCTTCCTCTGAGGAGCATACACTGACTGACACACACACACACACACACACACAACCTATCCTCCACCACACCACCACCCACATCACATACACATTCTCCCAACACACCCATGTGCCCCATGCTGGAGTTGGGGAGGAGGTTCTGCTGGGACTGGTGTCCCAGTCCTAGCTGGTTGACGTAGGGCATTTTGCTGTCTAGCCCCCCGTGGACCCTGTGCAGCTTGTTCATGTTGGACAGGGAAGAGCCATAGGAGGAGGGGGACGCCACGTGGCTCCTGGGAATCAGAGGGAGGAGAGGGAGATGAGTGTAAGAGTGTAAGATTTGTATGTGTGTAAGACAGCAGAGGTGTAAGCGTGGATGGAATGAGTATGTTTGGTTTTAAGTGTGTGTGTGCAACTGTGTCTGTGTGTGTATGTTTGTGTGTGTGTACATGTGTGTATGAGTGCACACGTGTGCGCATGAGTATGCGCATGTGTGTGTGCGTGCATTTTTGTGCATGTGTGTGGCTGACTAACTGTCTCTGGAGCAGCTGCTCCTGCTGTTGTCTGTAGGAGTCCACCAGCTGCTGTGGTACGAACTCCACCAGCTCTAGACTGTCCTTGATCTTCATCAGTAAGTCAAAGTTCTCTCTGCCGCGCACCTGCACACACACACACAAACGCATGCTCAAATGCACACACACCTCCATTGTCATCAACAACCTTTACCATAACTAAGCCATTCAGTGCTCAAATAAACCATACAATGCCTTCAGAAAGTATTCACACCCCTTGTCTTTTTTCATATTTTGTTGTGTTACAGCCTGAATTTACATTTAGATTTTGTGTCACTGGCCTACACACAATACCCAATAAAATCAAACTGGAATTATGTTTTTACAAATGCTTACAAATGAAAAGCTAAAATGTGACTCGTTTGAGGAAACTAGGAGTATGTTGCAGGTCACTACTTCACAGGAGAGCCATTTGAAAATCAAAAATTGAACTTTCATGTCCCTTAACCTCTTAAGGATCGGACACTTTTTTTCAATTTTAGCCTAAAATGACATACCCAAATCTATCTGCCTGTAGCTCAGGTCCTGGAGCAAGGATATGCATATTATTGATACCATTTGAAAGGAAACACTTTGAAGTTTGTGGAAATGTGAAATTAATGTAGGAGAATATAACATATTAGATCCCCCCCCCAAAAAAATAATAAAATAAAATAAAATAAAACATTGTATAATAATAATGTCCCACTGGCTATAAGGTGAATGCACCTATTTGTAAGTCGCTCTGGATAAGAGCGTCTGCTAAATGACGTAAATGTAAATGTAAATGGTAAAAGATAATACAAACAAAAAAACATGCGTTTTCTATTTTGTTTTTGTTCCATCTTTGAAATGCAAGAGAAAGGCTACAATATAATATTGCAGTTTATGCGCAATTTAGATTTTGGCCACTAGATGGCAGCAGTGGCTGTGCAACGTTTCAGATTGATCCAGTGAAGCATTGCAATACTGGACTATTTTGTATCAAGTCTGCCCAAATGTGCCAAATTGGTAAATTGATACATTTTCAAGTACATAACTATAGAGAACATACAAAAATTATATAGTAATAAGTTTACACACTCCCAGGAATGTCATACATGATGGATCATTAGCTTATACACTAACTTACACACATCTAGATGGCCGGGTGGGTGTGGAGCCAGAGACAGCAAGGGTTCAAACTTTAGAACCCAGTTCCTACATTTGAATATAAAAATGGATTTTATCAAGCAACACTACACTACATTTTATCTCTGGGACCCTCAGGATGACAAATCAGAGCAAGATTATTGAATGTAAGTACATTATTTACCTTCAGAGGTGAATTTATCAAACCAGTTGCCGTGATAAGTTTTTGTTGTTGTGCACTCTCTTCAAACAATAGCATAGTATTTTTTCACTGTAATAGCTACTGTAAATTGGACAGTGCAGTTAGATTATCAATATTTTAAGCTTTCTGCCCATATAAGACATGTCTATGTCCTGGAAAGTTTGCTGTTACTTACAACAGTCATGCTAATCACATTAGTTCAACCGTCCCGTATACGGAACGACAATCCCATAGCGGTTAATAACAAACTTGTATGCCATCTGTAAATACGAATACAATTGTTAAATTACAAGCCTAGTTTGTTAAGCCACAGAAAAAGACAGAAACATTCCCACTAGCCATGATTGGCTGAGATAATGAGTGGGCTGGACATGCCGAGAGAGGAGTTCGGATTGGTCTGCCATATAGCACGATTCTGTCTATTTGAGCTGGTCAGTATGTGTAGATAATCCTGTCTAACGCGGCTTTAAAAATAAAATGTATCGTGTAGTGGAGCTGCATAAGTGTTGCTCTCCACTTTCTGGAGGATCGAGTTTTGAAATCAGTGGAATTAGAGTATGATAGCTAAAACACCTGTCTACGGATTACATCTTCAAACGAAGGGCAACCATGGCATCCGTGACAGGGAGACGTGTCCATCATGCATGATGCATATGGGTAAGATAGGCTTGCTAGCTAAGTTACGTGTATAATGTTATTATTCTTATCTTAGAGCCATTTGCTTTGCTAGTTAGAGCCTAATGTTAGCTAGCTAACATTGAACCTGGTTGGTTTGCTACCAGCAGATTCATGGAGGGTAGTAACGTCATGAGTTGGCACTATGGTTCATTGTTTAACTAGCTAACGTTAGCTGGCTGGCTTGCTAGCTAACGTTACGTGACATGTATGATCTTACACGTTGTTTACCTAGCTAGGTTAATTGTTTACCTAGCTAGCTAGCTACATGTCTTAACAAAAGACTCCACTATGCAAGTAATCATTTCGGGTGTGTTTGTAAATTCAGTCTAAGTATGCCAGAGCGTAGAATAACTCATTAATTTATGAACGCACAACACCTGTTGAATATGGCTGGTGTCAGTAAATGTCGGCAAAAAAGCGTAATTAAATTGTTGCCAGCAGAACCAGAATCCCAATTGTGTGTCTGAAAGTAAATAGCAAGCTAGCCAATGTTAGCAGTTAGCTTGAGTGCTTGACTGCCATTGTGAGGTCAGAACGCTCGGATCAACCCAACTCATCAGCCAGAGCGTCAAGTGTGCGCTCTGAACGCTCCGAGAGCGAAACAAGATGGGTGGGGCTAAAGCTTAAGAGGGTGTGAACGATGCTGAATGGCTGATGACAAAGAAGAGCTCTTCACTAGGTACCAAAACATTCAAAGGCCATTTTTCTCAAAAGTGAGATTACAAGTTTATCAACTTTCAAAGCATAATTACTTTCCCATTTTTCCCATAAATGCAGTATACGATATACCATTTTGTAGCTCTGTGTCTCTACTTTTATCCAATGCAAAAAACTCAATTTCAAATTTTGCTACATAAGACCGAATCAAGGCGGTCAGTCACAAATGTCTTGAATCAATAAGTATTCAACCCCTTTGTTATGGCAAGCCTAAATAACTGTTCTTGCCATAGGCAAGCCTAATTTGAACTGTTCTTGCCATAATATGGACTTGGTCTTTTACCAAATACGGCTACCTTGTCACAACACAACTGATTGGCTCAAACGCATTAAGAAAGAAAGAAATTCCACAAATTAAGTTTTAACAAGGCACACGTGTTAATTGAAATGCATTCCAGGTGACTACCTCCATGAAGCTGGTTGAGAGAATGCCAAGAGTGTGCAAAGCTGTCATCAAGGCAAAGGGTGGCTATTTGAAGAATCTCAAATATAACATCTATTTTGATTTGTTTAACACTTTTTTGTTTACTACATGATTCCATAATTGTTATTTCATAGTTTTGATGTCTTCACTATTATTCTACAATGTAAAAAAATTTACAAAAATAAACAAATACACTTGAATGAGTAGGTGTGTCCAAACTTTTGACTGGTACTGTATATGTTGAAGTCAGCTCTTACAGGTATATAGTAGATCTCCTCTTCGCCATGCCGCCGTCTCTTCGTGTCTGGACTGGGAATGTTTGGAGGGGTCTGTTTGAAAGCTACAAGTTGGCAGACAATGATTTAATTTCATGAAAATTAGGAATATCATTTTTACAAAGACATTCCTAATATATGATATGCATAAGCTTCCCTTGGCTAGGGCTCTCTTGTGAGAAAAAGCTGTCAATCAGAATGTGACTTGCCCCCTGAATAGATAAAGGATCAATGTGCATCTAAAATAGCACCATATACTCCATATAGCCCTTATATATAATGCCCTTGGGCTCTCATCAAAAGTAGTGCTCTATATTGGGATATAGGGTGCCATTTCAGACACAACCCAAAAAAACTACCAAAGATATTGTAAAGGTGCAGAGAGAGAGAGAGAGAGAGAGAAAGGGGCGACTCACTGCGCTTGTGGGCGTTGTTGTCATTCTCGGACACGCTGTCACTCAGGGCGTGCTTCTCTCGGAAGTGGTTTTCGTCTGCCTTGCGATCTCGCCCTGGACATGCACATATCCGCCCTTCAAATGACCTTCGTCCCAGCACCTGACCGCTAATTATGACATGGGCAATTCCACAGTAACGGAAATGCGCTGAGACTCAGAGTTTTCACTTAAAATGCATGCCAAAGAAAAACCATTGATTTCAAAGTTTAACAAACCATATGCACAATGACTACTTTTAAAAATGTACACTGACATTTTTTGCAAAAACAAATTTACTGGAAGAACTGTGCAGATGCAAAATTTGGTAACAGAATTTCAGTAAAATCTCGTGCTTATCAAATCGCATAATAAGTTGCAGGGACTGATTCCCCTTTTTCAATAATAGTGGTTAACATGATTTTTGAATGACTACCCCATTAATGTACCCCACACATACAATTATCTGTGAGGTCCCTCAATCGAGTAGTGAATTTCAAGCACAGATTCAACCACCTTCATCGCTGGGACTGCCTGTGTCTGCGACGGCGGTGATAACTCAAACTACACTGACTCCAGTAGCGGCTTCTTCGTCGAGTTCGGCTCCTTTCCCTCTCTCTGGATCTGACGGGGCACTGCCTGCTGTGGGAGGTCTGGACCTATCGCAGGGAGCAGCGAGCGTACACTCTCCTGCTTCTCGTGGGCCCGTGAAAGGCTCAACAAATTGTGTGAGGGGTGGGACTGAGCGGATTTCTAAATTCCCTTCTCCGGCCGTTGAATTGGGCAGTTCAACGGTGAGAAATGTCACACTACCTGGAGCAAAAACGTTGTGCTATCCAGGAGCACGAGTACAGCACATCAATAAGGTGCTCTAAAACATTTTAAACCAGCATCTGGAAATCGAGTCTATCATAGTTCATGTGGGATTCAATGATATTATGAATGGCAGCTCAGAACAGCTGATGATTATTTTAAATAACTAATTGAGTTTCTACTTGACACCAACAAATGCCCCATAATATCTGGCCCTCTGTCCTGAACGGTTCAGAAGACTTTTAGCCCTCCATAACCGGCAACGAGACTTTTGCAGCTCTGTGGGTGTAACATTTATTGACAATTTTGATATCTTCTGGAAACAAAGCTTGTATTATAAGTAGGATGGGATCCACCCAAATCATTTGGGTTCCTGGATCCTTTCACTAGCATTATAAGGCTACGTTGAGACAATGACTTATCAATGACCCAAGTCCAGCTCATTTAATCCCTACCATTGTGTCGCTGAGTTGTCATAATGCTTCAGCAAATGTACATTATCCCAGTGGCGCTGGAAGACACAATGTAAGTAACCTAGTTTATGTCCCTCTTCCTGCCCTGAATGCCTCTGCTGATCCTACAGCTATTGTATGCAGTAATCATGTGACTATGAACCGGAGTTATACTGTTAGCACTGAGGTGGTGTGCCCTAGTAGGAAGTCCACTGTGTGCAGCTCACCCTGCACTAACGTCAATAATCTAAGCATGTCTACCTCTACTAAGCTTCCCAGTAAAGCAATATAAACAATCAAGCATCCCAGAAATGTGCTAAAAATAGGTTCATGAAATCAATAATTTGCTAGTAACAGATGAAATTCTCTGAAACTCACTTAGATAATACCTATGATGATACAGTGGTAGCAATACATGGTTATGATATCTACAGAAAAGACAGAAATGCCAAAGGTGGAGGTGTAGCCGTTTATAATTCAGAACCACATTCCTGTAAATCTTAGAGAGGATCTCATGTTAAATATTGTTGAAGTAATATGGCTACAGGGTCATCTGTCTCACCTAAAGCCCATTTGATGGGAAGCTGCTATAGACCACCGAGTGCTAAAAGTCAGTATCTGGAAACGTGTAAAATGTTTGATAATGTATGTGATATCAATTGAGAGGTATATTTTCTGGGTAATTTAAATATTGACTGGCTTTCATCAGGCTGCCCACTCAAGAGAAAGCTTCAAACTGTAATTAATGCCTGCAACCTGGTTCAGGTTATCAGTCAACCTACCAGGTTAGTTACAAACAGCACAGGAATGAAATCATCAACATGTATTGATCACATCTTTACTAATGCTGCAAACAAAAGCAGTATCCAAATCCATCGGATGTAGTGATCACAATATAGCCATATCTAGGAAAACCAAAGTTCCAAAGGCTGGGCCTAATATAGTGTATAAGAGGTCATACAATACGTTTTGTAGTGATTCCTATGTTGTTGATGTAAATAATATTTGTTGGTCCGTGGTGTGTAATGAGAAGCAACCAGACGCTGCACTTGACACATTTATGAAATTGCTTATCCCAGTTACTAATAAGCATGTACCTATTAAGAAAATGACTGTAAAAGCTGTTAAATCCCCGTGAATTGAACAATTGTATGGTTGAGAGGGATGAGGCAAAAGAAAATGGCAAATAAGTCTGGCTGCACAACCGATTGGCAAACGTACTGCAGATTGAGAAATCATGTGACTAAACTGAATAAAAAGAAGAAGAAACTATGCTATAAAACAAAGATAAATGACATAAAGAATGATAGTAAAAAGCTTTGGAGCACCTTAAATGAAATGTTGGGCAAAAAGGCAAACTCCACTCCATCATTCATTCAATCAGATGGCTCATTCATCACAAAACCCACTAATATTGCCAATTACTTTAACTATTTTTCATTGGCACGATTAGCTAATTTTGGCATGACATGCCATTAACAAATGCGGATACTAAACATTCAAGTATTTCTTGCATTGTAATTTTGAATTCAGTAAAGTGATTGTGGAAGAGGTGAAAAAAGTATTGTTGTCTATCAACAATGACAAGCCACCGGGGTCAGACAACTTGGATGGGAAATTACTGAGGATAATAGAGGACGATGTTGCCACTCCTATTTGCCATATCTTCAATTTAAGCCTACTAGAAAGTGTGTGCCCTCAGGCCTGGAGGGAAGCAAAAGTCATTCCCCTACCTAAGAATAGAAAAGCCCCCTTTACTGGCTCAAATAGCTGACCAATCAGCCTGTTCACAACCCTTTGTAAACTTTTGGGAAAAATTGTGTTTGACCAGATACAATGCTATTTTACAGTAAACAAACTGAAAACAGGCTTTCAGCATGCTTATAGGGAAGGACATTCAACAAGCACAGCTCTTACACAAATGACTGATGATTGGCTGAGAGAAATGTATAATAATACGATTGTGGGGGCTGTTTTGTTAGACTTCAGTGCGGCTTTTGATATTATCGATCATAGTCTACTGCTGGGAAAACGTACAATAAAGAGTTACCTGTCTAACAGAACACAGGGGTTGTTCTTTAATGGAAGCCTATCCAACATACTCCAGGTAGAATCAGGAATTCCACAGGGTAGCTGTCCTTACTTTTTTCAGTCTTTACTAACGACAGTGTGGATAACTCAACACTATACACACTACTACAGCAACTGAAATTACTGCAACACTTAACAAAGAGCTGCAGTTAGTTTCAGAATGGGTGGCAAGGAATAAATTAGTCCTAAATATTTCAAAAACTAAAAGCTTTGTATTTGGGACAAATCATTCACTAAACCCTAAACCTCAACTAAATCTTGTAATGAATAATGTAGAAATTGAGCAAGTTTAGGTGACTAAACTGCTTGGAGGAACCTTGGATTGTAAACTGTCATGGTCAAAACATATTGATACAACAGTAGCTAAGATGGGGAGATGTCTGTCCATAATAAAGCGCTGCTCTGCCTTCTTAACAACTATCAACAAGGCAGGTCCTACAGGCCCTAGTTTTGTCGCACCTGGACTACTGTTCAGTCGTGTGGTCAGGTGCCACAAAGAGGGACTTAGGAACATTGCAATTGGCTCAGAACAGGGCAGCACGGTTGGCCCTTAGATGTACACAGAGTGCTAACATTAATAATATGCATGTCAATCTCTCCTGGCTCAAAGTGGAGGAGAGATTGACTTCATCACTACTTGTATTTGTGAGAGGTATTGACATGTTGAATGCACCGAGCTGTCTGTTTGAACTACTGGCACACAGCTCAGACACCCATTCATACCCCACAAGACATGCCACCAGAGGTCTCTTCACAGTCCCCAAGTCCAGAACAGACTATGGGAGGTGCACAGTACTACATAGAGCCATGACTACATGGAACTCTATTCCACATCAAGTAACTCATGCAAGCAGTAAAATTAGATAAAGAAAACATAAAAATACAACTTATGGAACAGTGGGGACTGTGAAGCAACACAAACATAGGCACAGACACATACATACAAATACACAATAACATACTGTAGCGTTTTCTGTGCCGGGTTCTTTGTAAGGCGGGGTTTACACATAGAGCCACACAACACAAGTCCAAGTAAAGGGTTAAACCTGTTTATTATTATCAGGCTTTGGCAGTGTTCTTGATATATAAAACCAAAAACAAACAAAGTGAACACTTCGCTATCAGTGGAAGGTCCTCCAAGCTTTTTCTTTGGTGGTTCAAGCCTTGTTGTAATCATATTTTCCTTTCTTCTTTAAAACCTCCTTCTCCACCGTACGCTGTGTCTCTCCAATACCCTCCTACTCCTTCACCTGCCGGGGTCCAAAAAAGACAAAGAAAGAAACCCAGGGTGCATTTAAATAGAGAAACTGATTGGTTTCACCTGTCTGCAGTTTGGCTCTGATTACAACCGGAGACAGGTGTGGCTGTTCTGGCACAGTCTAGAAGTTTCCACTGAGCTGTCCGTGGCACTTCCTATGGGGAATACTTCGCATTGCTGTCCGTGGTCCTGGCAGCCAAAAAACAAAGAAACCTTGCAGGCACATAACGTCCATCCACAACACAACCCCTGAAACCGCTACATACCTTCCCCCTCAGCGTTGACCCTGTGGTCAGAGCGGTCGAAGAAAACATGGCATGCATACGAGACATGGCATCAGCATTACCATGTAGTGGTAATAGTGGAAAGACTGGAGGCTGAGGAACCAACGGATGATCTGGGCGTTAGTGTCTTTATTCTGCTTCATCCAGAGCTCATTTAATCGCCAAACACTCATTTTCCACTGTTGCATATTTGCTTTCACAGGGAATCAACTTACGGCTAATGTACAGCACCGGATGTTCCTCTCCATTAATTTCCTGCAAGAGTACAGCTCCAATTCCAGTGTCCGATGCATCTGTCTGTACAATCAGAGGCTTCGAGAAATCCGACGAATACAACACAGGTAACCGTTTTCAGTTTTTGAAATGCCTCTTCGGCCGCAGGGTTCCACTGTACCATGGCAGGTTGGGCATTCTGGGTCAGGTCACACAGGGGTCCTGAAAATTCTGGATGAAGCGTCTGTAATAACTGGTTATTCCCAGGAAAGCATTTACCGGTTTCTTATTTACTGGTCGAGGCCAGTTCCTGATCGCAGCGACCTTCTTCTCTTGTGGTTTGATCAACCCTTGCCCTATGGAATAGCCCAGATACTTTGCTTCACTTACCTCCAGCGTGCATTTCTTTGGGTTGGCCGTGAGTCCTGCTTGCCGAAGGGCGTCGATGACCGCTGTTAATCGGATTAGGTGCTCCTCCCAAGTGTGGCTGTGGATTATCACATTGTCCAGATATGCTGCAGTTTAGGATTGATGAGTGCGCAGAATGCTGTCCATCAGCCTTTGGAACGTGGCTGGGGCTCCATAAAGTCCAAAGGGCAGTCGCACATATTGGAACAGGCCGTCTGGAGTAGAGAATGCAGTCTTCTCACGAGCTGCAGGGGTCAGAAGAACCTGCCAATACCCCTTGGTTAGGTCAAGTGTACTAATAAACTGTGCATCTCCCAGTCTTTCTATCATCTCATCTATTCTCGGCATGGGATAAGCATCAAATTCTGAAATGTCATTCAACTTACGGAAGTCATTTCAGAATCGTACTGTACCATCTGGTTTCAACACCAAGACTATCGGGCTGAACCACGCACTGTGTGATTCTTCAATGACTTCCAGCTCCAACATCTTCCTCACTTCTTCTTTTATTGCCGCTCTCTTCAGCTCTGGCACCCGATAAGGTTTTTGATGGACCCATATCCCCGGAGGCATAATGATGTCATGTTGGATGTGATGGGTGTGTCCTGGTAAGGAAGAAAACACATCTCTATTTTTCATAACCAACTCACGGTACTCCTGGATCTGGGAAGGCGAAACATCTCCATGGGCAATCTCTTCCAGCAGGTTCTCTGAAGAAGAGGAAGTGTTCGAAAATACTGAAGTCTGTATTCTTGTCCCCCCCACAGTGCTTCTTGACTTACCCACTTTTTTTAACAGGTTAACATGACACACCTGTGCAGGCTTCCTTCTCCCTGGCTGACGGATGAGGTAGTTCACAGGCCCCATTTTCTGCAACACCTCATAGGGACCCCACCATGTGGCCAGGAATTTACATTCCGTCGTGGGTACAAACACCATAACCCGATCCCCTGGGGCGAATTCTCAGGGTTGAGCGAGACGATTATACACTCGACTCTGGGCTTCTTGTGCCTGCTGTAAATGTTCCTTCACAATGGGCATTACACTGTTTATGCATTCTCTCATTTCTTCCATGTGTTCTATGACAGTGTTGTGGGGGCTGGGCTGTTGTTCCCTGGACCTGTAGGAAAACAATAGCTCAAATGGTGAAAAACCAGTGGAGGCCTGGGATACCTCTCTTATGGCAAACATAGAAAATGGCAGCAGCTGATCCTAGTTTCGCCCATCCCGCTCCATGGTCTGTCTGAGCACAGATTTCAGGGTTTTATTAAATATCTTGACTAGGCCGTCGATCTGGGGGTGATATACAGAAGTGCGCAGTTGATGATTTGAATCAATTTACATAAATCTTTCATCACCTTGGACATGAACACCGTGCCTTGGTCCGTCAGGATTTCTCGGGGTAAACTTACCCGGGAGAACATCTGTAGCAGCTCTCTGGCGATGCTCTTGGTGTTGGCACTACGCAGGGGAATGGCCTCGGGATACCTGGTGGCATAATCTACCACAACCAGTATATGTTGAAAGCCTTTCGCAGACCGTGGTAATGGTCCATTTAAAATATAGCAATTCTATCGAATGGCGTGTCCATCACTGGCAACGGGATTAATGGATTTCGAAAATCAGGAAGGGGAGAGGTTCTCTGACAGTCAGGACACCCCTGGCAATACCTTACCACATCCGCATACAACCTCAGCACTGTTCGCCGAAACAGGGTTGGAACCAACAGCTGCTCCACTGTGACATCATTGGACTTCGTGACCTGGTATAAGAGATTATTTGTCATGGAACATTTTTGAAAAGTGAGTACATTAGCAGGATTTATAGGTATACCATATATTACCTTGACATTCTGTCTTACGTTCTGTAGTGTGGGGTCTTCCAGCTGAGCAGTACCAAACTTTCCCCCATATTGTGTTAACTCAGGAGGACAAATCTCGTTGGCATAAGAATTTCCATGCCCTTTGCCCTGCTCTTCCAGTTCCTCCTCTTCCCCCGTTTCTGGACCATTTATCCCCACTGGGTTTCCTGTCTCTTTGTCATTTTCTTCCCCTTCTTCTCCCAGGAGAACGCAAGTGTTGGCTACGGGAGTCGGGCAGGTAAGTACCAATTTGTTCATTTTACTTTCATAGGACCGCAAGGTCTTTGGTAGCGGTTTCATTTTCTTTTCACTGGAAAATGTAAATGGTACCTGGCATGCCATATTACCTTCTCCTTTGTCCTGTAGTCCTTTCCACAATTCTTGAAACCAGTCGAAACCCAGTAGCACGGGATATGGTAGATTTTCAATCAACCCTAGGTTACCTCTGAACCGCTCTCTGGTGGTGTTAATCTCTACATCTGCAGTTGGATACGTTTTGGTGTCCCCGTGTACACAGGTGATGTCCATGGTTGGAGCTGTAGTCCTCTGTGGCTGGATTAGTAGTGAAGCATGATGAGTGAGACCAGGCTCCCGGAGTCTAGAAGAGCATCTACTTCTTTCCCTTGTACCTGTACCTGACTGAGGTGCGGTGGGTGGCGGTGGGCTTGGACATGGCCAGAAATGACGTGGCAGTAGTGTAGATTGGAAATGTCAACCTGCATGAGTTCCTCCTTTTTGGGACAGTTCCATGCGATGTGTCCTGTTTCGCCACAGCGGTAGCACTCCCGGGTGTCGGTATCAACCCCTCTATTCCTCGTCTTTGCTTCAGATTGGAAAACATGGTCCTGGCGCCCACGTTCCCCATCCGCCCTTTGGATTCTTTCTTTCCAAACCCGGTGTGGCTGCAGTTGGGATGTTTTTCTTCCTCCTTCTTTGAGGCTTCCCTTTTCATGGGTGGTTCTGTCCAGACGGCTGGGTTTTAGCAGTTCGTCAGTTGCTCGACATCTCTCAATGAGGTCCACCACTCCGTCCGCTGTGGTGGGACTGCCCTGGCTGACAACCTTCTTTAGCTCGTAAGGTAAGCCCTGGATGTAGTGGTCAATCACTATTATTTTCATGATGGCCCCAGTACTGAGGATTGCGGGCTCCAGAAATTGTTTTGCTAGGTGGACCAGGTCAAACATCTGTGACCTGGGTGCCTTCTGGGGTTGATATGTCCAAGTATGGAACCTCTGTGCCCTCAAAGAGACAGTGACTCCCAACCGTGCTAATATTTCCTTCTTCAGTGTGTCATAGTCATTAGCTTCTGTTGCTTCCAGATCAGACCACGCCTGTTGTGCTTCCCCACAAAGAAATGGAGCCAGTATTCCTGCCCACATTATCTGTGGCCATGCCTCTCGTTCTGCCGTGTGCTCAGATGTCTTTAGGAAAGCCTCAACGTCATCATTTTGGGGTAATCTTCTGCAGATACCGAGTGGCCATGATGGGTAGGGTCTGTTGAGCAATTTTCACCATGTCCATATTCATCTGCAGTTGACACTTCCTTTGCTCCTCCAATAACAAGCGATTGGTTTCCGCTTGCTGCCAATTTGGTTCTTGTTGCATGTTATTGAAAGTGACTAATTGCTTCAACAGATCTTCCATGATTGTTTGCCCTTAAAACAAAAAATAACTAAATCAACTTTTTTTTAAATAATAGATACAAATGCAAATACAATGCCTTGCAATGAAGGGACCGATTGGTAGATGTGACATAAAAAAAGAAAAAGCAGATTCTGGATATATCCCTTCGAGCATGGTGAAGTTATTAATTAGGCTTTGGATGGTGTATCAATACACCCAGTCACTACAAAGATACAGGTTTACTTCCTAACTCAGTTGCCGGGAGAGGAAGGGAACTGCTCAGGGATTTCACCATGGAGGCCAATGGTGATTTTAAAACAGTTACAGTTTAATGGTTGTGATATGAGAAAACAGAGTATGGATCAACAACGTTGTAGTTACTCCACAATACCAACCTAAATGACAGAGTGAAAAGAGGAAGCCTGTGCAGAAAACCAAATATTCCTTGGAAAAGAGACCCTTAAACCCTGACTTGGACTACACACCTTCTCCACTGAATAACAGGCTAGTGATTGCTTTGCAACACTTGCAGTTAGCCACTGATTCCTTCCAAACCACTCACATTGTTGAATTTGTGATTTCCAACTTGTTGTGTTATGTCCAATACGTTTTATCTATAATTGACAAAGATTTAAAAATATTTGCCAGTAGATTGTCGACATAATTCATGATGATGACCGCTTGTCTAGCTTGCTAGCTAAGATTTTGAAAGTATGATGTTGACATGATCAGTCCAATCAAAGCTACGGTAGATATAATGTGATTTAACATTTTATCAGTGGCCAATGACCTTGAGCCTTCTTGGAAGGGCACTTCTAATGTAAATCTATGGCTGCACCCAAGGGGCTTGAATTTTCTAGCTCTCCCTGTAGATTTTGTGGTGACGTAGTGTCCCCATGAGCGACAGATCTCTGAGCCAATCAATGCGCAACTACAGAACATTACCAACCCCTACGCTCTGTATTTTCCGCTGGCTGCCCCACCATCACAGAAAGCACTGAGCTGGGCTGAAAGACCTGCATTTTGGAGCTGCCTTACTCAAGAAAGCGAAAAAGCGACCATGTTTGATTGCGGCTTTATTAACGCAATGTTATTGTTTTACATTGTTTGCAAACTGATATGTGACACGTATTAATGCCAAAATAACATGCAAAACATACAACAAAAAGCTAAACAGGTAGCTGCCCCACCTACCCTGAATGACGGTCGCCACTGAGTGGCCTAGTTACAGTTTTGACTTACAGTACCAGTCAAAAGTTTGGACACACATACTCATTCAAGGGTTTTTCTTTATCTTTACTATTTTCTACATTGTAGAGTAATAGTGAAGGCATCAAAACTATGAAATAACACATATGGAATAATGTAGTAACCAAAAGTGTCAAACAAATCCAAATATATTTTAGATTTTTTGATTCTTCAAAGTAGCCACGGTTTTCCTTGATGACAGCTTTGCACACTCTTGGCATTCTCTCATCCAGCTTCATGAGGTAGTCACCTGGAATGCATTTCAATTAACAGGTGTGCTTTGTTAAAAGTGAATTTGTGGAATTTATTTCCTTCTTCATGCGTTTGAGCCAATCAGTTGTGTTGTGACAAGGTAGTGGTGGTATACAGACGATAGCCCTATTTGGTAAAATACCAAGTCCATATTATGGCAAGAACAGCTCAAATGAGCAAAGAGAAATGACAGTCCATCATTACTTTAAGACATGAAGGTCAGTCAATCCGGAAAATGTCTTCAAGTGCAGTCCCAAAAACCATCAAGCGCTATGATGAAACTGGCTCTCATGAGGACCGGCACAGGAAAGGAAGACCCAGAGTTACCTCTGCTGCAGAGTATAAGTTCATTAAAGTTACCAGCCTCAGGAATTCCACCCCTAATAAATGCTTCACAGAGTTCAAGTAACAGACACATCTCAACATCAACTTTTCAGAGGAGACTGTGTGAATCAGGCCTTCATGGTCGAATTGCTGCAAGGAAACCACTACTAAAGGACACCAATAATAATAAGAAGAGACTTGCTTGGGCCAAGAAACATGAGCAATGACATTAGACCAGTGCAAATCTGTCCTTTGGTCTGGAGTCTAAATTGGCGATTTTTGGTTCCAACCGCCATGTCTTCGTGAGATGCAGAGTAGGTGAACGGATGACCTCTACATGTGTAGTTCCCACCATGAAGCATGGAGGAGGAGGTGTGATGGTGCGTTGCTGGTGATAGTCTGTGATTTATTTAGAATTCAAGGCACACTTAACCAGCATGGCTACCACAGCATTCTGCAGCGATTCGCCATCCCATCTGGTTTGGGCTTAGTGAGACTATCATTTGCTTTTTAACAGGACAATGACCCAACACACCTCCAGGCTGTGTAAGGTCTATTTTACTAAGAAGGAGAGTGATGGAGTGCTGCATCAGATGACCTGGCCTCCACAATCACCCGACCTCTAACCAATTGAGATGGTTTGGGATGAGCTGGACCGCAGAGTGAAAGAAAAGTAGGCAACAAGTGCTCAGCATATGTGGGAACTCCTTCAAGACTGTTGGAAAAGCATTCCAGGTGAAGCTGCTTGAGAGAATGCCAAGAGTGTACAAAGCTGTCATCAAGGCAAAGGGTGGCTGCTTTGAAGAATCTAAAATATAACATATTTAGATTTTTTAAAAACTTTTTTGGTTACTACATGATTCCATATGTGTTATTTCATTGTTTTGATGTCTTCACTATTATTCTACTAGGTTAAAAATTGTAAAAATAAAAACCCTTGAATGAACAGCCTGGAGGTGTGTTGGGTAATTGTTCTGTTGAAAACCAAATTATAGTCCACTAAGCCTCACAAAGACACAGCGGTTGGAACCAAACATCTCTGATTTGGACTCCAGACCAAAGCACAAATTCCCACTGGTCTAATGTCCATTGCTCGTGTTTCTTGGCCCAAGCAAGTCTCTTCTTCTTATTGGTGTCCTTTAGTAGTGGTTTCTTTGCAGAAATTCGACCATGTAGGACTGATTCACACAGTCTCCTCTGAACAGTTGATGTTGAGATGTGTCTGTTACTTGAACTCTGTGAAGCATTTATTAGGGGTGAAATTCCTGAGGCTGGTAACTCTAATGAACTTATCTTCTGCAGCAGAGGTAACTCTGGGTCTTCCATTCCTGTGGCGGTCCTCATGAGAGCCAGTTTCATCATAGCGCTTGATGGTTTTTGCGACTGCACTTGAAGAAACTTTCGAAGTTCTTGAAATGTTCCGTATTGACTTATCTTCATGTCTTAAAGTAATGTGGACTGTTGTTTCTCTTTGCTTATTTGAGCTGTTCTTGCCATAATATGGATTTGGTCTTTTTACCAAAGAGGGCTATCTTCTGTATAACCCCCTACCTTGTCACAACACAACTGATTGGCTCAAGCACATTAAGAAGGAAGGAAATTCCACAAATTAACTATATGTCACGATCGTCTGGGTAAGGAGTAGACCAATACGCAGCGTGTTGAGCGAGCATGATTGACTTTATTATACTAACGCACAAAAACCAAAACAATAGACGACTCGTGAAGTCCACAGTAACAATGACCGTAAAGGAACAAAAACCCACAACACCCAAGGGAAAACATACAGTTCAAATAAGGCTCCCAATCAGAGACAACCCACAACAGCTGACACTCATTGCCTCTGACTGGGAGCCACTTTGGCCAACATAGACATAGAACAACATAGAATGAACACACCCTGGCTCAACATAATGAGTCCCAGAGCCAGGGTGTGACAGTACCCCCCCCTAAAGGCGCGGACTGCGACCGCGCCTCAACTAAAGCAAAACAGGGGAGGGCTGGGCGGGCATACCTCCTCGGCGGCGGCTCCGGCTCCGGGCTTGCCCACCACCCTCCAACAACCCCCCCATAGCGCCCCTGGTCCGGTCTGGCCCCGCTGGCTGGAGCTGGACTGGACGTAGCAGGAGTGGTAGGCTTCAGCTCCTTAGTGGAGCAGTAGAGCGGTACCTGAATTGGCACCGATGACCCAGGCACGGGTTGTGCCGGACTGACGACTCGCACCCCTGGCTTGGTGCGAGTGGCAGGAACGGGCCGGGCCGGGCTGGCGACGCGCACCGTAGACTTGGTGCGAGTGGCAGGAACAGGCCGGGCAGGGCTGGCGACGCACACTGTAGGCTTGGTGCGTGGAGCAGGAACAGGCCGGGCTGGGCTGGCGACGCACACCGTAGGTTTGGTGCGTGGAGCAGGGACAGGCCGGGCTGGGCTGTCGACGCACACCGTAGGCTTGGTGCGTGGAGCAGGAACAGGCCGGGTAGGGCTGGCGACGCACACCGTAGGCTTGGTGCGTGGAGCAGGGACAGGCCGGACAGGGCTGGCGACGCACACCGTAGGCTTGGTGCGTGGAGCAGGAACAGGCCGGGCTGGGCTGTCGACGCACACCGTAGGCTTGGTGCGTGGAGCAGGAACAGGCCGGGCTGGGCTGTCGACGCACACAGTAGGCTTGGTGCGTGGAGCAGGGACAGGCCGGGCAGGGCTGACGACGCACACCGTAGGCTTGGTGCGTGGAGCAGGGACAGGCCGGACAGGGCTGGCGACGCACACCGTAGGCTTGGTGCGTGGAGCAGGGACAGGCCGGGCTGGGCTGACGACGCACACCGTAGGCTTGGTGCGTGGAGCGGGAACAGGCCGGGCTGGGCTGTCGACGCACACCGTAGGCTTGTTGCGTGGAGCAGGGACAGGCCGGACTGGGCTGGCGACGCACACCGTAGGCTTGGTGCGTGGAGCAGGGACAGGCCGGACTGGGCTGGCGACGCGCACCATAGGTTTGGTGCGTGGAGCAGGGACAGGCCGGACTGGGCTGTCGACGCACACCGTAGGCTTGTTGCGTGGATTAGGGACAGGCCGGACTGGGCTGGCGACGCACACCGTAGGCTTGTTGCGTGGAGCAGGGACAGGCCGGACCGTACTGGGAACACACACCACTGGCTTTAAACGGGGATCAGGAACGGGCCGGACCGGACTGGCAATACACCTCAGTCCCTCTCGCCGTGCCTCTACGACTTCCTTCCCTCCTCTCGCCAATGGCTCCCGTAACCCGGTGGCCTTCTCTCCTCGTCTCCTATTTCGCCCTGTGGCAGCCTCCTGCTGCCCAGTCGCCCACGCCATGTGCCCCCCCCTAAAAAATTATTGGGGGTGCCTCCCGTCCGTCCGACGATGGCACTGCTGACGCCGCTGCTCCTCTCCTGCCTGGGTCTCCCCCTTCATAGCCCTCCGGTACCGGATGGCCTCCTCCTCGGTAATCTGCCCCCAACCGAGGAGGACATCCACCAGCGTCACCTCCTGCGTTTGTTCCTGGACACGCTGCTTGGTCGTTGTATGGTGGGTTTTTTCTGTCACGAGTCGTCTATTGTTTTGGTTTTTGTGCGTTAGTATAATAAAGTCAATCATGTTCGCTCAACACGCTGCGTATTGGTCTACTCCTTACCCAGACGATCGTGACACTATAAAATATATTTTGATTTGTTTAACACTTTTTTGGTTACTATGTGATTCCATATGTGTTATTTCATAGTTTTGATGTCTTCACTTTTATTCTACAATGTAAAAAATAGTAAAAATTAATCAAAAACATTTGACTGGTAGTGTATGCAAAAAGTATTTCAGCGGATTTTGTGCGTTTCTGTAAATGTTTGTGTAGTTTAATTTGTGTGGAAAGACACACATTTTTGTGCTATTTCATTCAGACTGTAGGAACATTTTGGAAAAATCTTTTGAAAGTTATTAGAACAATGCATGATGGGTAATGGTGTTCTACACTGCCTTTTTTAGTATCACACTAATTTATTTATATGTAACCCTCTCACCAGGCTCGAATTTGACTCTCACGATATTACCTTACTTAGAATATCTGAACAGCATGGGATATTAGGTGAGAAGGACATCTCCAATAAGAATCCCTATTGTAAACTTGCTAGGGTGATGACAACTAGGGTATTAACTTCAGATAAAATGATTATAGATTTTGTTATTATTATAAGGATATGCTATAAGTAAATGACTCCACCGATGCATCAGACATAAGGTTCAAGATCTATATTATCACATTTTCAATGTACCACTTCAAAAGAAATACAGATAATAAACCCCAATGATTTTTCCACAACCCATGTCCAAATTTTTTGCAAGCTTGCTTAAACCCTTGCCGTGCGTTGGAGCGAAAAAATTTTATGACATACATAAAGTCCCAAAGTACCCCACATTTGTAGTTACTCACTACTCGTAGATATTGCCTCAGTAAAGTATAGCAGTTCCGAGCAGGTGTCCTCACAAGATCCACAGCAAACACAGCTATCAATGCAGCCAATGCTCCGTAGCAGCAACAGACATCCCTTGGAAACCCAAACTCGTCGATCGTCCACAAGCAATTCTCTCCAGGTCTCGCACGATGCTAGGCTAACCTTGAGGATGTTGAATGTCTCCACAATGCGAAGGCAGCTTCAGTCTCCACTAGGTCTTTCTTAACAAAATAATAATACTCTCTCTAAAATCAGGATTTCCCTTCAAAACTCTGTAGGTATGTTTTTGATCTCTCTTTATCGTCTCCTTTAGTCATTTTTCTTCACCAACACCGATAACGTCTCTCCTCTCTTTCCTTTTCACCCTCTCTCTCTCCTTTTCCCCAGGCCTCCTGTTAACCAGTCAACTCTCCCATTGGCCACAACTTAACAAGCTATCTCATTGGTCAAAACTTAACAAGATACGTGGGAAACTTAAACTTAAAATTAAACCAACCTTTTCACTTGTACATTAAAGAAATATTGCTTCAAAAGAAATCCATTAACGACATTACAAATCAGGATCAATTTGATCACCTTTTAAATCTAATACCAATTAATTAAAACAAATAAACTCTATACTTGGTTTTAGCAAGGGTATTACTCTCCCCCCACCAAAATAGGCATGTCCTCATGACTTGTTAACATACAAGTGAAATGTAATAACAAGTAAACGTGTCAACTCTTAACTCTGTCTACAACCTACAGCTGAGACAAAACTTGTTAGATAATTGAAAAGGAGATACATTTGTGTTTCCCTTATCCGATCCACTTGTACAGCGTGGAACAATATCTGACAACTGGGGCAATACTTGGAACTCCAGGTTTATCATAGGTAAGTAGTACAGGAGCTTTCTTTATTCTCTAAGATCTTCTTATTCATGGTCCTTCTATTTCCTCCGAAGTTTCCACTTCTTCTTCAACTTCTCGTTCCTCTTCTGAAATCTCTTCAACTGAGTTAGATGCTTCATTATCATCTGCTTCAACTCCAGTTGCGACCTCAGCTTCTTGACTGGACTCTAATACTTCTGCAACTGTCATTTGATTCCAGACTATGTCTAAGTCCAAGCTAAATGGTTCCGACATCTCTTCCACTTCTCAGCTTCTACAGTTTGTATTAGGCACTCCATACCATACTCCGATGTCCTTATCTTCTGAGTTAAAATCCTTCTCATCTTCTGGATTCTTAACCTCTTCAACTTTCTCATCGTTCCGAGGAGTACAGTTTCCAGGCAACTTTTCATTTCCCTTTCTCTTCCTCCTTCTTTGCAGGGTCCTTCTACTAGGAGTTGGTTCTGAGTTAACCACAGGTTCTAGGCACACTTTCTGCCCCAGTGGTAGCAGGTGGTTCCGATGAAGAATCTTAATGGGTCCATCTCCACTTTCAGGCGTCAAACGGAAACACAGGTAAGTTTGACATCTGACTTTCCACCACATATGGCGTAGAGGCCCAGCGATCTGCCAGCTTGTGTTTTCCTTGCAGTCCTAGACTCTGTCTCCAGGCACAAGTTGCGGATCTTCTTATCATATCGCTGTTTGTTTTCTTGGTTTTGCTTTCCAGCAGTGCTCTCAGCAAGTTTGAAGGTAGCTTTTAACTGTTTCTTCATATCAGATAAATACTCAATGTAAGCTTTCTCTGAAGAGCTATCATTTGAGACTACAAAACAGATATCAACGGGCAATTTAGCTTCACATCCAAACATAAAAAAATATGGGGAGTAGCCAGTCGCTTCATTCCGAGTACAGTTACACGAGTGCACTAGATGCCCAACATACTGACACCATTTGTTCTTTCGTGTAGGATCAAGAGTTCCAAGCATGTTCAACAAGGTTCGGTTGAATCTCTCGGGTTGTGGATCTCCCTGTGGATGATATGGTGTTGTCCTTGACTTCTCCACTACAAGCATATTCAGTAGCTCACGGATGTGTCGACTTTCAAAATCTCTACCTTGGGTAGACCATAATGGATGAAGTACCTCTCCCACAATACTTTGGCGACAGTGGATGCTTTCTGATCCTTCGTAGGAAAAGCTTGAGCATATCTCGTGTAATGATCCGTAATGACCAGAACATTTGCTGTGTTACTTGAGTCAGGCTCAATGGATAGGAAATCCATACACACAAGGTCCATAGGTCCATCACTTTGCATATGACCAAGCGGAACAACTATCTTTGGAAGTGTTTTCTTCTGTACACAGCGAGCACAGGACTTACAGTACTCTTCTACTTCCAACTTCATGCGTGGCAAGTAGAACCGGTCTCTGACAAGTCCATATGTCTTGTCAAATCCTAAATGACCTGAGTCATCATGCAGCGACGTGAGAACCATAGTTCTGAACTTCTCTGGAAGAAGTAACTGAGCACGACGAGTCTTGTTTGGCGGATGTGTGATCCTGTACATAACTCCATCTTCCACTTAAGCTTCTCCCACTCTCTCAGGAGCAAAGAGATGAGTGGATGTTTGGTCTTGGTCACCCTGGTGATATCATGTTTATTAAGAGCAACCCACATCTCTCCTAAGCAAGGGTCTTCTTGTTGTGATGCAGAATGTTCCATAGTGCTCAATCTGGGCATGTGAGACGTCAGCATGCTCAGGTTACAGTATGCTTGAGGCACAATATGCATAGAGGCTCCCAACTGATCAATCACTCTACTATGAGATGATCCAGGAGTTACTCTAACAACATTAGACATCTGGCACATGGCTCTAACACCGAATGCAGGAAGGTCTCTCCAATCTTGTTCCACTGCAGATTGCTGATGAGGGCCTGTACTTCAGACTAAAGTCATAGGTAGACAACGCAGCCAGCCAACGATGACCAGTGACATCGAGTTTTGCGGACGTGAGGACATATGTCAATGGGTTGTTGTCTGTTCTAACCTCGAACTTGACCCCATACAGGTAATCATGTAGTTTATCAACCACGGCCCACTTCAACGCAATAAACTCTAACTTGTGAGCTGGGTAGTTGCGTTCAGAAGTGGTCAGGCTTCAACTCACAAATGCCACAGGATGCAGACCCTCACCTTGATCTTGGTACAGTACTCCACCTAACCCTTCGCGGCTAGCATCTACATGTAGAATGTATGGTAACTGAGGATCAGCAAAAGCCAACACAGGAGCTTTTGTGAGGCTTTCCTTCAATGTCTCAAATGCCATTCCACCTTGATCCAAATGTTCTGAGGGGTTGAGGTAGGCGTTCTCCTCTTCCTTAGACTTTCTTCCTTTATTTTCTGTGGGAAGATATCCACATAAGAGCTGATTCAGGGGGTAACTCTTTAGAGTAGTCTTTCACAGATAATCTGTAATATCCACAGAATCCTAGGAAAGAACGCAGAGCAGTCACAGTTTCAGGCCTTGGCCACATGGTGACAGCTTCAATCTTTGAGGGGTCTGTTGCCACTCCATTCTGGGATTTGATATGTCCAACATAGTTGACAGATGTGTGGTAAAACTGAAACTTGTCAAGGGACAGTTTTAGGCCTTCACTTTTCAAGCAGTCTAACGCCTTGAGTAACCTCTGCACGTGTTCTTCCAGCATCCTTCCAAACACGATTAAGTCGTTGAGGTAAACAAGAACTTCGAGTAGGTTAATGTCTCCAACTGTCTGTTCCATAACACATTGAAATGTTGCAGGTGCTCCGGACACACCCTGCGGCATCCTCTCAAATTGGTAAAATCCAACTGGACAGATAAATGCAGTCTTCTCTTTATCTGTGTCGCCCATTGGGATTTGATAGTATCCGCTTCTGAGCTCTAACACACTGAACCATTTTCTCCCACTCAAACATGTCAGAGCATCCTCCACACGTGGGACTGTGTACTGGTTGGGAACAGTGTGCTTGTTGAGGGTCCTGTAATCAATACACATGCGTATGGTGCCATTCTTTAACCTCACCACCACAATAGGAGATGCATAGGGGCTTCTCGACTCAGATATGATCCCAGAACTTTTCAAGTTATTAAGATGCTTCCTCATATCTTCAACATCAGCTGGGGCCAAGTGGCGAGATCTCTCCCTAAACGGTTTGTCTTCAGTATCTATGATGGTGTGGTGAGTACTCTTTGAACAACCCACATCAAACTCAACACTTCTTTCCGTTCCATCATCTTTTCACATAACCTCTTCTTCCATCCCTCAGGCACTGGAGAATCTCCAAAGTTGAATGAAGAAGATGTCAGTTTCTCAGATGAATCCTACTTACTTTTCAATGGAACACCAGGAGCAACATTTACAGGAAACATATGAGCAATAGGCGTACCTCGTTTCAGGGTGATCTCCTTTGTCGAGACATTCCTGACAGTAAGGGTGATTCTTCTTGATGACACAACTGCAACCGTCTGGATTTCAGGCCTCTCTAACAGAAGGGTTTGAGTAGAAGGTATCCCAGGAAACTTTGGAATTCCAGTAACTCTCGCCTGCCCACCAGGTGGCAGGGTGACAGGTTTTGTCTGTGCGAACCAGACCGTTCCTCTCTTCTCGTCATCATCAGTTGAGCTTTCTCTCATCCTCTCATATTCCTCCTTGATAGCAGGATGAACTTGTAGTGTGCTAAGGAAACCTTCACCTTCCTTTTCTCTGCAAGCAGTCATAAGTCTCTTCACTACAGACATATTTGTGCCGACCAGAATAGACAAGTCACCATTCATGGCCGGATCTGGACATACCAACACAAGTGCTTCAATGGTCTCTGCTATGCCCACAACCGATCCTGAGAACTCAAGCTTGAGCGACAAATAGCCATCATATGGATACTGCTCAGAGCTAAGGCCCCATATCTCTAAGTTTCCTATAGCAATCAATGGCAAATGCGTCAGGTACTTGTCATAAAAGGATCTGTAAAGTAGAGTAATCTGAGAACCACTATATAATAAAGCTTTAGCATAGATACATTCAATCTGTACAGGAACGACAGAACTTGGGCCAACTAAACAGGTAGATAGCATGTCTTTCATGTCTTCATAATTGTGGCACTTTGTGGAACGTTTCTTCACTGGGACGTCAGGTCGCTCCTTTACTGGGTCCCTCTGTAGTTTCCCAAAGACCGCTTTTGTTTGATCAGGCGTGTGTTGACTTTCCTCAAGTTCTCTTCACCTTCACAGTTTCTCTTGAAATGGCCATCTTCTCCACATCTATACCAGAATACTTGGGGGTTTCTGTCGGCCTGTGTCTGTTCTTGGGATGGATTTACTCTTTTCTTTTTGCTTTTAAATGCAACATCTGACCCTTGTGTGTCAGATTGAGCTGCTGTGACATTAGCAGATATGAGAAGTGTAATTTCAGTTTTCAAACCTTCTAGCTCTTTTCTCAGCACTTCTATCTCCGTATTAGCTTATTTGCAAACTGTAGCAACAGGAGCAACAGCTGAGGACTTCACAACACTCTTTGTTGTGTTCCTGTCTTGAATCATGTCCTCCTCCTCCCTTACTTCCTGCAGCAGCTCAGTAAAGGTTGGTGGATCATGCAGCTTATAGGTCATGCGAATACGAAGCGCAACCATGTCATGTGAGGATGAACCTCTCACTACTTGGCCAATGCGTGTGAGATTAATCTCTGACAGCTCAATGCCTCCTTTTCGATACACAGTGTGCAGCAATTTGTCAAGTCTCAACAGGTAAGCTGAAAGCTTCTCTCCTTCACTCTGGAATATGTTTCTCAACCTTACTGTCACAATCTGGGCTTGAACTCAGGTCTCAGATGTGGAGAGTTGGGTGTTCTACCCCTTAGCCACAGAGGAGGTATAGTTGGACCCAAACGAAACACCCAAGGCAATACTCCAGGCAAAGTAGATTTAATATAAAAAAAAGGTTCTTTGCACTTCAAAAATAATCCAACAAAAGTTATTCTCAGAAAGAGGTATACTAACAGAGGTACAGTAAACAAAACAGGAGGAAAAAAAAAATAACTCCACGAGGGGAGAAAAACAAAATAAAGATAACTTAGAAAAGCTTACTCGGAAAGACTCTGTGGGACACAGCAGGAGACACATAGCCAGAACTCAAAAACCAAGTGAGGAACAAGGGGAAAAAACGCAGCTAAAATACTCTAGGGGAAACAAGGCACAGGTGACCTGGATAAAGCTAATAAGGACACACGAGGAAGAACTAAGGCAGAGGGGAACACAGATGACCTCTAGAGGCCCGGAGACAAACAGGAGGCAGGAAGCTGACAGGACCCCCTCCTCTAGGAACGACTCCTGACGTTCCTTCCAGAACACCCTGGCCTCAGGGTGCGAAACTCTCGGATCAAACCTGGGTCCAGGATGTCCTTGGCTGGAACCCAGGAGCGCTCCTCTGGCCCGTAGCCCTCCCAGTCCACCAGATACTGCAGAGAGTTCTGGACCCTCCGGGAGTCCAGTATCCGGCGCACTGTGTAGGCTGGCTGGCCGTCAATGATCCTGGGAGGTGGCGGGGGTCTGCGTGGGGGGGCAAAGGGAGAAGACAAGACAGGTTTTAGTAGTGAAACATGGAAAGTGGGGTTAATTCTAAGGGAGCGAGGGAGAACCAAACGATAAGAAACAGGGTTAACTTTCCTTGCTATGCGGAAAGGGCCGATGTATTTCTGGGAAAGCTTCTTGGATTCGACCCGGAGGGGCAGGTTCTTAGTGGCCAACCAAACTCTCTGACCAGCTCGGAAACTAGGGGCCGTCCGGCGGCGGCGATTAGCCTGACTTTGGTATCTCTGGGAGGTCCGAAGGAGGGTACGCCTGGCCTTCTTCCAGGTCCGCCTACAGCGTTGGACAAAGCGCTGGGCCGAGGGAACACCAACTTGCGCCTCTTCCTCTGGAAATAATGGAGGGGTGTATCCGAACTGGCATTCGAAGGGGGACAATCCGGTGGCTGAGGACTGGAGGGTGTTGTGGGCATATTCAGCCCAAATAATATAGGTGGCCCAAGACGTGGGATTACTGGCCGCCATACACCGCAGGGTGGTCTCCAGATCCTGATTAATCCGTTCCGTTTGGCCATTAGACTCTGGATGGAACCCAGACGATAGGCTGGCTGTGGCCCCAATAAGCCTGCAGAAGGCCCCCCAAAACCGGGACGAGAATTGGGGACCTCGGTCGGAGACAACGTCCAGGGGAATTCCAAATATCCGGAAGACATGGTTCATGAGGAGCTCAGCAGTCTCCTTGGCCGAGGGCAGCTTGGGCAGGGGAATAAACCGGGCAGCCTTAGAGAATCGGTCTACAACCACTAGGATGACTGTGTTGCCCTGGGATGGAGGAAGTCCCGTAACAAAGTCCAGAGAAAGGTGTGACCATGGCCTGCGAGGAACAGGTAAGGGATGGAGCAGTCCCTGGGGTCGCTGACGTGTCGACTTTCCCTGGTTGCACACAGGGCAGGCCTCAACATAGACCTGCACGTCCTTCTTGATGGACGGCCACCAAAACCGCCGCTGGAGGAATTCCAGTGTGCGAGCACTACCTGGATGGCATGTCAAGGGCGACTCATGACCCCACTGCAAGACGCGGGCCCGAACAGAGAGAGGAACGTTCAGGCGTCCGGCAGGACCACCGCCTGGATCGGGCTCATGGACAAGGGCCTCACGTACCCCTCTTTCTAGTTCCCACTGAAGAGGTGCGACGATCCTAGACCTCGGAATAATCGATGCCAAGGGCTTCTCTTGTATCTTGGGAGAATAGGCTCGAGACAGGGCATCCGGCTTGACGTTCTTGGTGCCAGGTCTGTAAGACAGGAGAAACTGGAATCGATTAAAAAAAAGGGACCATCGTGCTTGCCGAGGGTTCATCCGCTTTGCCTGTTGGAGATATTCCAGGTTCTTGTGGTCTGTGAGAACCTGGAAAGGATGCTGAGCCCCCTCAAGCCAATGGCGCCACTCTTCCAAGGCCAGTTTTACCGCAAGCAACTCTCGATCCCCCACGTGGTAGTTGCGCTCGGCCTCAGACAGGCGGCGAGACATGAAGGCACAAGGGTGTAATCTCCCATCCTCACCCCTCTGTGACAGGACGGCTCCCACCCCCACCTCTGAG
The DNA here is from genome assembly GCF_964263955.1 of Coregonus lavaretus. Taxonomy (NCBI): domain Eukaryota; kingdom Metazoa; phylum Chordata; class Actinopteri; order Salmoniformes; family Salmonidae; genus Coregonus; species Coregonus lavaretus. The sequence goes on along the minus strand of NC_140009.1, from coordinate 43,771,194 downwards.
GCGTCCACCTCCACCACGAAAGGTCTTTCTGGGTCAGGGATCACCAGAATCGGAGCAGAAGTGAAGCTGCGCTTGAGATCCTCGAAGGCCCCTGCTGCTTCCGGACCCCAGTGAATCTTGGTCCCTCCTCCCTTGGTAAGCGTCGTCAAGGGGGCTACCACAGAGCTGAAATTCTTAATGAACTTCCGATAGAAGTTAGAAAAGCCAATGAACCGTTGAACCTCCTTGACCGTGGCAGGTGTGGGCCAGCTGTGGACCGCTTTGACCTTCTTGGGATCCATCTCTAGGTGGCCGGGAGTGACAATAAACCCGAGAAACTGAGTCTGGGAAACATGAAATTCACACTTCTCAGGTTTAACGTAGAGGTGATTGTCAAGGAGCCTCTGGAGAACCCTGCTAACATGCCCCTCATGCTCCTTCAGTGACCTCGAGAAGATGAGGATATCGTCCAGGTACACGAAGACGAACAGATTAAGCATATCCCGGAGAACATCATTAATCAGGGCTTGGAATACTGCGGGGGCATTGGTGAGCCCGAACGGCATCACCCGATATTCATAGTGCCCCGTGGGCGTGTTGAATACCGTCTTCCATTCGTCTCCTTGCCGGATCCGCACGAGATGGTAAGCATTGCGGAGATCCAGTTTAGTAAAAATGGAAGCCCCTTGAAGCAGCTCAAAAGCAGTGGCCATGAGAGGAAGGGGGTATCGATTCCGAACCGTGATCTTGTTGAGTCCCCGGTAATCGATACAAGGCCTAAGACCCCCGTCTTTCTTTTCAACAAAAAAGAAGCCCGCCCCAGCCGGGGAAGTAGAGGCACAGATGATGCCGGCTGCCAAGGACTCCTTAATGTAGGTGTCCATAGCTGAGTGCTCGGGGGAGGATAAGGAAAAGATCCGACCTCTAGGAGGGCAGCAACCAGGGAGTAGATCAATGGCACAGTCATACGTGCGGTGAGGCGGTAAGGAAGTAGCCCGGGACTTGCTGAACACTGCCTTGAACCGATGGTAAACACTGGGGACTCGGGAGACGTCAACAGACTCTTGAAACTGGGTACTAGGGGCTGAGGGACTCTGAAGCATGCAGGTGAGTTGGCAAGTGGGACCCCAGCTTAGAATGGTGCCAGTAGGCCAGTCGATCTGGGGATTATGTCTGCATAGCCAAGGGTGACCCAGGATAATAGGATACTCGGGGGAGTCAATGAGATAGAAGGTCTCCTCCTGCTGGTGTTGAAAGATGGTAAGTCGCAGGGACTGAGTCGCCTCTGTAACCTTTCCTGGTTCCAGAGGTCTGCCATCTAAGGCTGTAACTGCCTGGGGTTGAGGAAGTAGTTGGGTAGGGATCTTAAGTTCCTTAGCCAAGGTTAAATCCAGGAAATCACCTGCGGCACCGGAATCGATCATAGCCTGGACCCGATGCTGGTGGCCCTCCCAGGACAGAGTTGCTGGAATAGCTAGGACAGCGTTAGTAGGAGGAGCTCTAATTTTCCCCATCACAGCCCTCCTGTAGCTAGGCGGGGACAGGCGTTTCCCGAAAGCTTGGGGCAAGTGGAGCGGAAGTGGCCGGCAACCCCGCAGTAGAGGCACCGACGCTCCCTCATGCGACGTTCCCTTTCGTTGGGAGAAAGCCTGGAACGGCCTAACTGCATGTTCTCCGGGGAATCCTGGAGCAGTTCAGGAGCCGGGGAAGCTCTGAATGACGGAGCCCAAACAGGAGAAACAGAGCTGCTCAGAGGAACTTGGGACTGAGACACCTGGCGGCGAGCCGTTCTCCGCTCTCTTAGACGATTGTCCAGGCGGATGGCCAAGGCTATGAGGGACTCGAGATCCCCAGCTGGTTCTCGGGTGGCTAACTCATCTTGAAGGGGCTCAGATAACCCTCCCTGAAAACAGACCCTCAGCGCTTCATCATTCCATCCGCTCCTTGCTGCTATGGTCCGGAATTCAATGGCAAAATCTGCCGTGCTTTGGGGACCCTGACGGAGAGACAGTAGGCGCTTGGAAGCTTCCCGCCCACTGACAGGATGATCGAACACCCGCTTGAACTCTTCTACAAATGCAGCGTAGGAGTCACAACAGGCCTCCTGGGACTGCCACACCGCAGAGGCCCAGGAGAGCGCCTTGTCTGAAAGAAGGGTAATGATGTAGGCAATCTTGGAACGGTCTGTGGGAAAACTTGAGGGTTGGAGCTCGAAGGTGAGGGAGCATTGGGTGAGGAAACCCTGGCAAGAGCTTGGATCCCCAGAAAAGGGCTTGGGAGGTGGTAGTCGGGGCTCCGCCACTGGAGAAGGCCTGTAGTCACTGGGGGGTGACCTGGAGGAAGGGGAAGGACCAGGGAGGCGTTCAAAGAGCTGGCGGAGGGAACTCATCATATCGGCCAGGAGTTGAGAATGACTAGCCATCAGCTCTTCTTGTCGGCTGAGAACGGCTTCATGGCGCTGGAAAGATGCCTCATGTCGAGCGATCACCGCCAACAGGTCCTTGGAACTGAGTGTTTCTGAGTCCATAATTGACTTGGTTTTTCTGTCACAATCTGGGCTTGAACTCAGGTCTCAGATGTGGAGAGTTGGGTGTTCTACCCCTTAGCCACAGAGGAGGTATAGTTGGACCCAAACGAAACACCCAAGGCAATACTCCAGGCAAAGTAGATTTAATATAAAAAAAAGGTTCTTTGCACTTCAAAAATAATCCAACAAAAGTTATTCTCAGAAAGAGGTATACTAACAGAGGTACAGTAAACAAAACAGGAGGAAAAAAAAAATAACTCCACGAGGGGAGAAAAACAAAATAAAGATAACTTAGAAAAGCTTACTCGGAAAGACTCTGTGGGACACAGCAGGAGACACATAGCCAGAACTCAAAAACCAAGTGAGGAACAAGGGGAAAAAACACAGCTAAAATACTCTAGGGGAAACAAGGCACAGGTGACCTGGATAAAGCTAATAAGGACACACGAGGAAGAACTAAGGCAGAGGGGAACACAGATGACCTCTAGAGGCCCGGAGACAAACAGGAGGCAGGAAGCTGACACTTACCATGAGATCAGGTGCACTTTCGGTGGTACCGAATGCGGTTTCTAGAGCCTTCATGTATTTGATCGCTGTAGCATGGGGGTTTCCTGTCTTGAAGAACCTCACAATGTCAGCAGCAGGCCTTTAAAGACTTTATATTATTCTCTGCTTTTTCACATTGTCGGTGCACTGCCATTCCTCTAGAAAATGGGTGGTTTGCTCAGCCCATGCGTCATACTCTTCCTCTCCACTAGGAGTGGGCTTCACACCTGAGAACATACGTAGCTTACGGCAACTGAGTCTCAGATGGCACATTGTTGCATTTCTCTACCAGTGAACTTATGGCACTAACGAGTTCAGCGTTGAGGTCAGCACCAGAGGGACTTAACATCAGCCACAGTCTTCCCTTCATATCTCAGAAAGGATAATAGCTTCGCCTGAAAATCTTCATCCTCTCTCTCAACAGGAGATGTGACTTGTGAAACTACATCTACAGGCCAGGGACCCAACTCTCCAGGTATTCCAACAACACTTGGCACAGCTATTTTGTTAAGGTTGTTTACATTTACATTTTAGTCATTTAGCAGACGCTCTTATCCAGAGCGACTTACATATTATTATTATTTTTATTTTATACTGGCCCCCTGTGGGAATCGAACCCACAACCCTGGCGTTGCAAACACCATGCTCTATCAACTGAGCTACATCCCTGCCGGCCATTCCCTCCCCTACCCTGGACGACGCTGGGCCAATTGTGCGCCGCCCATGAGTCTCCCGGTCGCGGCCGGCTGCGACAGAGCCTGGATTCGAACCAGGATCTAGTGGCACAGTTTTGCACTGCGATGCAGTGCCTTAGACCACTGCGCCACTCAGGAGCTCAACCAAATCTCTACCAAAACATTCTGCTTTTTACCAGCTGAATAAGAACAACGACCACGCAGTTTAATTTTGGATGGCTGCCGTTTTATGGACTCTTAACCAACCGTGCTATTTTGTTAGTTTTTTCGCAATGTTTGTAACTTATTTTATACATAATGTTGCTGCTACCGTCTCTTATGACGGAAAAGAGATTCTGGACATCAGAACAGCGATTACTCACCTTGAACTGGACAAATAATTTTTCTTTAATGAGTCGGACGAGAGGGATTTGCTCCAGAAACCCGACAGGCCCCTCATCCCCGTCATTCGCAGTTGAAAGAAAAGGAGATATCACGGAAGGAGATCGGGGTGCCTGGTAAGGAGCCGGCGACGAGTGGCTAATCTGTCTTTGCCATCGATACTATTGGCCAATTTACAATCGCTTCATAATAAAGTGGATGAACTACAAGCACGTATATCCTACCAACGGGACATTCAAAACTGTAATATCGTATGTTTCACTGAGTCGTGGCTGAACAAATACATGAATAACATACACTGTATCGACAGGATGGAACAGCAGTCTCTGGTAAGACAAGGGGTGGTGGTCTATGTATAATTGTAAACAACAGCTAGTGCACGATATATAAGGAAGTCTCAAAGTTTTGCTCGCCTGAGGTAGAGTATCTCATGATAAACTGTAGACTACACTATCTACCAAGAGAGTTTTCATCTATATTCTTTGTAGCTGTCTATTTACCACCACGAACCGATGATGGCACTAAGACCACACTCAATGAACTGTAAACGGCCATAAGCAAACAGGAAAACATTCATCCAGAGGCGTCGCTTCTAGTGGCCGGGGGACTTTAACGCAGGGAAACTTAAACTGATTTTACCTCATTTCTACCAGCATGTTAAATGTGCAACCAGAGGGACAAAAACTCTAGACTACCTTTCTTCCACACACAGAGACGCGTACAAAGCTCTCCCTCACCCTCCATTTGGCAAATCTGACCAGAATTCTATCCTCCTGATTCCTGCTTACAAGCAAATACTAAAGCAGGAAGCACCAGTGACTCGGTCAATAAAAAAGTGGTGAGATGAAGCAGATGCTAAGCTACAGGACTGTTTTGCTAGCACAGGCTGGAATATGTTCCGGGATTCATCCAATGACATTGAGGAGTATACCACCTCAGTCACCGGCTTCATCAATAAGTGCATCGACGACGTCGTCCCCACAGTGACCATACGTACATATCCAAACCAGAAGCCATGGATTACAGGCAACATCCGCACCGAGCTAAAGGCTAGAGCTGCCGCTTTCAAGGAGCGAGACACTAATCCGGACGCTTATAAGAAATCCCGCTATGCCCTCAGACAAACCATCGAACAGGCAAAGCATCAATACAGGATTAAGATTGAATCCTACTACACTGGCTCTGACGCTCGTCGGATGTGGCAGGGCTTGCAAACTATTACAGACTACAAAGGGAAACCCAGCCACGAGCTGCCCAGTGACGCGAGCCTACCAGACGGGCTCAAAGTATTTTATATTTGCTTCGAGGCAAGCAACTCTGAAGTATGCATGAGAGCACCAGCTGTTCCGGACGACTGTGTGATCACGCACTCCGTAGCCGATGTGAGCAAGACCTTTAAACAGGTCAACATTCACAAGGCCGCAGGGCCAGACGGATTACCAGGACGTGTACTTAGAGCATGCGTGGACCAGCTGGTAAGTGTCTTCACCAACATTTTCAACCTCTCCCTGACTGAGTCTGTAATACCTACATGTTTCAAGCAGACCACAATAGTCCCTGTGCCCAAGAAAGCGAAGGTAACCTGCCTAAATGACTACCGCCCTGTAGCACTCACATAACTAGCCATGAAGTGCTTTGAAAGGCTGATCATGGCTCACATCAACACCATCATCGTGGTCCTCTGTAGCTCAATTGGTAGAGCATGGCGCTTGTAACGCCAGGGTAGTGGGTTCAATCTCCAGGACCACCCATACGTAAAAATGTATGCACACATGACTGTAAATCGCTTTGGATAAAAGCGATAAAATTATATTATGTTATCATCCCAGAAACCCTAGACCCACTCCAATTCGCATACCACCCCAACAGATCTACAGATGACTCAATCGCACTCCACACTGTCCTTTCCCACCTGGATAAAAGGAACACCTCTGTGAGAATGCTGTTAATTGACTACAGCTCAGCATTCAACACCAGAGTCCCTGCAAAGCTCATCACTAAGCTAAGGACCCTGGGACTAAACACCTCCCTCTGCAACTGGATCCTGGACTTCCTGACGAGCCGCCCCCAGGTGGTAAGGGTAGGCAACAACACATCTGCCACATTGATCCTCAACACGGGGGCCCCTCAGGGGTGTGTGCTTAGTCACCTCCTGTACTCCCTGTTCACCCACGGCTGCGTGGCCAAGCACGACTCCAACACCATCATTAAGTTTGCTGAGGACACAATGGTTGTAGGCCTGATCACCGACAACACTGAGACAGCCTATAGGGAGGAGTTCAGAGACCTGGCAGTGTGGTGCCAGGACAACAACCTCTCCCTCAACGTGAGCAAGACAAAGGAGATGATTGTGGATTACAGGAAAAGGAGGGCAAACACGCCCCCACTCACATCAACAGGGCTGTAGTGGAGTGGGTCGAGAGTTTCAAGACCAATTTTCCATCTGTTTGACCAGAAATCAAAGCCTTTGCTTATACCAACTTTTTTGAATGGAAAATGGTGAAAAAATGTACTGTATATATGCCTTACTTTCTCAAAAATATAGACTCAGCTTTCATTTGACACCCAATTTGACATGGTCCTATGAACTTCACATGCTGATGCTCATAGGTCCTTTTACATGGAAATGACCACATAGAAAGAAGCAACATATGATAAGTTCAGTAATAAAACATTATAAGACCTACAGTTGAAGTCGCAAGTTTACATACACCTTAGTCAAATACATTTAAACTCAGTTTTTCACAATACCTGACAATAACTGACATGAATTCTAAATAAATCACAGACAGTGTCAACAGCAAAGCACACACACACCATCACACCTCCTCCTCCATGCTTCACGGTGGTAACCACACATGCGGAGATCATCCGTTCACCTATTCTGCGTCTCACAAAGACACGACGGTTGTAACCAAAAATCTCAAATTTTCACTCATCAGACCAAAGGACAGATTTCCACCGGTCTGATGTCCATTGCTCGTGTTTCTTGGCCCAAGCAAGTCTCTTCTTATTATTGGTGTCCTTTACAGTACTTTGCAAAAGCAGTCATCTCCCTTGGCGTTTTTCCTATTTTGTTGCATTACAACCTGTAATTGAAATTGATTTTTATTTGGATTTCATGTAATGGACATACACAAAATAGTGGGTCGCAGTTCTGGAGGGACCCACTAGGTGTCATCCTCCAACAACCATAGGCACCTACTCACTCACAGTCGGGACTAATTATCTGCCTATTGGTGTCACCTGTGGCTATCTGATTCACCTGTGTATTTATGTCCTCACTTCCCTGTGTTCCCTTGCTCAGTTTTCTCTGCTAGTTCCTTAATGTCAAGCAGTACGTATCAGTGTCGGATCATGTGATGGAGTTACAGGTACTCGAGAAGTGTTCTCCCTGTGTCATTGTGTTTTTCCAGTCAGAGTTAGTATTTCATATTGTTTAATGTCAGCCAGTTTTTGGAGACCTATGTGCTCCTCATTTGTTTTCGTGTATAGTCCGTTGTTTTGTATCATGGCTTTTGGACCACCAGTAAAAATCCTTGATTCACCATCCTTGCCTACTGCCTACGGTCTATCCTGCACCGCACCTGGGTCACACCTAACACCAACCCTTACAAACTTGTTTCAAACATTTCTAAAAAATAAATACGGAAAAATGGTGCATGCATACAGTTGAAGTCGGAAGTTTACATACACCTTAGCCAAATACATTTAAACTCAGTTTTTCACAATTCCTGACATTTAATCCTAGTAAAAATTCCCTGTTTTAGGTCAGTTAGGATCACCACTTTATTTTAAGAATGTGAAATGTCAGAATAATAGTAGAGAGAATGATTTATTTCAGCTTTTATTTATTTCATCACATTCCCAGTGGGTCAGAAGTTTACATACACTCAATTAGTATTTGGTAGCATTGCCTTTAAATTGTATAACTTGGGTCAAACGTTTCGGGTAGCCTTCCACAAGTTTCCCACAATAAATTGGGTGAATTTTGGCCCATTCCTCCTGACAGAGCTGATGGAACTGAATCAGGTTTGTAGTTCTGCCCACAAATTTTCTAAAGGATTGAGGTCAGAGCTTTGATGGGCACTCCGATACCTTGGCTTTGTTGTCCTTAAGCCATTTTGCCACAACTTTGGAAGTATGCTTGGGGTCATTGTGCATTTGGAAGACCCATTTGCAACCAAGCTTTAAATGCCTGACTGATGTCTTGAGATGTTGCTTCAATATATCCACAAAATGTTCCTTCCTCATGATGCCATCTATTTTGTGAAGTGCACCAGTCCCTCCTGCAGCAAAGCACCCCCACAGCATGATGCTGCCACCCCCATGCTTCACGGTTGGATGGTGTTTTTCGGCTTGCAAGCTATCCCCTTTTTCTTCCAAACATAACGAAGGTCATTATGGCCAAACAGTTCTATTTTTGTTTCATCAGACCAGAGGACGTTTCTCCAAAAAGTATGATCTTTGTCCCCATGTGCAGTTTCAAACCGTAGTCTGGCTTTTTTATGGCAGTTTTGGAGCAGTGGCTTCTTCCTTTCTGAGCGGCCTTTCAGGTTATGTCGATATAGGACTCGTTTTACTGCGGATATAGATACTCTTTGAACCTATTTCCTCCAGCATCTTCACAAGGTCCTTTGCTGTTGTTCTGGGATTGAGACAGAACGTCTCCTTCCTGAGCGGTATGACGCCTGCGTGGTCCCATGGTGTTTATACTTGCGTACTGTTGTTTGTACAGATGAACATGGTACCTTCAGGCGTTTGGAAATTGCTCCCAAGGATGAACCAGACTTATGGAGGTCTACAATTTTCTTTCTGAGGTCTTGGCTGATTTATTTTAATTTTCCCATGATGTCAATCAATGAGGCACTGCGTTTGAATATAGGCCTTGAAATACATCCACAGGTACACCTCCAATTGACTCAAATGATGTCAATTAGCCTATCAGAAGCTTCTAATGCCATGATATCATTTTCTGGAATTTTCCAAGCTGTTTAAAGGCACAGTCAACTTAGTGTATGTAAACTTCTGACCCACTGGAATTGTGATACAGTGAATTATAAGTGAAATAATCTGACTGTAAACAATTGTTGGAAAGATTACTTGTGTCATGCACAAAGTAGATGTCCTAACTGACTTGCCAAAGCTATAGTTTGTTAACAAGAAATGTGTGGAGTGGTTGAAAAAACGAGTTTTAATGACTCCAACCTTAGTGTATGTAAACTTCCAACTTCAACTGTATACAGTGGGGAAAAAAAGTATTTAGTCAGCCACCAATTGTGCAGGTTCTCCCACTTAAAAAGATTAGAGAGGCCTGTAATTTTCATCATAGGTACACGTCAACTATGACAGACAAAATGAGAAAAAAAAATCCAGAAAAATAACATTGTAGGATTTATTATGGATTTATTTGCAAATTATGGTGGAAAATAAGTATTTGGTCAATAACAAACGTTTCTCAATACTTTGTTATATACCCTTTGTTGGCAATGACACAGGTCAAACGTTTTCTGTAAGTCTTCACAAGGTTTTCACACACTGTTGCTGGTATTTTGGCCCATTCCTCCATGCAGATCTCCTCTAGAGCAGTGATGTTTTGGGGCTGTCGCTGGGCAACACAGACTTTCAACTCCCTCCAAAGATTTTCTATGGGGTTGAGATTTGGAGACTGGCTAGGCCACTCCAGGACCTTGAAATGCTTCTTACGAAGCCACTCCTTCGTTGCCCGGGCGGTGTGTTTGGGATCATTGTCATGCTGAAAGACCCAGCCACATTTAATCTTCAATGCCCTTGCTGATGGAAGGAGGTTTTCACTCAAAATCTCACGATACATGGCCCCATTCATTCTTTCCTTTACACGGATCAGTCGTCCTTGTCCCTTTACAGAAAAACAGCCCCAAAGCATGATGTTTCCACCCCCATGCTTCACAGTAGGTATGGTGTTCTTTGGATGCAACTCAGCATTCTTTGTCCTCCAAACACGACGAGTTGAGTTTTTACCAAAAAGTTATATTTTGGTTTCATCTGACCATATGACATTCTCCCAATCCTCTTCTGGATCATCCAAATGCACTCTAGCAAACTTCAGACGGGCCTGGACATGTACTGGCTTAAGCAGGGGGACACATCTGGCACTGCAGGATTTGAGTCCCTGGCGGCGTAGTGTGTTACTGATGGTAGGCTTTGTTACTTTGGTCCCAGCTCTCTGCAGGTCATTCACTAGGTCCCCCCGTGTGGTTCTGGGATTTTTGCTCACCGTTCTTGTGATCATTTTGACCCCACGGGGTGAGATCTTGTTGGAGCTCCAGATCGAGGGAGATTATCAGTGGTCTTGTATGTCTTCCATTTCCTAATAATTGCTCCCACAGTTGATTTCTTCAAACCAAGCTGCTTACCTATTGCAGATTCAGTCTTCCCAGCCTGGTGCAGGTCTACAATGTTGTTTCTGGTGTCCTTTGACAGCTCTTTGGTCTTGGCCATAGTGGAGTTTGGAGTGTGACTGTTTGAGGATGTGGACAGGTGTCTTTTATACTGATAACAAGTTCAAACAGGTGCCATTAATACAGGTAACGAGTGGAGGACAGAGGAGCCTCTTAAAGAAGAAGTTTGCTTGTTTGTAGGTGACCAAATACTTATTTTCCACCATAATTTGCAAATAAATTCATTAAAAATCCTACAATGTGATTTTCTGGATTTTTTTTTCTCAATTTGTCTGTCATAGTTGACGTGTACCTATGATGAAAATTACAGGCCTCTCTCATCTTTTTAAGTGGGAGAACTTGCACAATTGGTGGCTGACTAAATACTTTTTTCCCCCACTGTATGTTTATAACAATAATACATTATAACTGTAGTGTATGCCCTCAGTAAGGTGTTATAGTCGTATAAGGAGCCACAGGCTATTATTAAGGCTTATAGCATATTTTATAATGCATATTACCACCTGTAGCATTTACGTTAGGTGTGCATAAAGTCAGTTAAAATGAGCTGTAAGCTGTTAAGGCACACACATGCAAGCAGGCACGCACACACACACAACCACACACACACACAGTGTCATGGACTTACTTGCGTGTCTCTAAGGTGATGATGATGAGGATGGGTCTCCTGTTCATCCCTCCCACACAGCTGCTGTTGCACATGAAGTTGTAAAGGATGGTGGGGAACTCTGTTCCCACCTATCAGAGAGACCTTTACTGTCCGCTGGCCAATCACAAGGCAGTCTGATTGCCAAGGCACCACATCATACCACCCCATGACGACACACTGGGGCTTCCCATTTAAAGTATTGATTTAAAAACTATTTTGTCAGGGCTTGTGTGAAACCAACCCTAACGCATCAGACTGAATATAACGGACAGAATATAAGCTGTATATTTTATTACCTCTAGATGGCAGTGTTGTCATAAGATGTTACATCATAAAAGTCAGGCATGGTGAAAATATATATTATTTTGAAAATATCAATTAAAATCAAGTGCAACTAAAATATAAAAACTAAATAGGTATACTACATCTAAATAACCAATTCAAATGAATACTGTGATTTGTGTTTTGTGGTGATTTTAAATGTCAACCAACCCCCATGTTCTACTGCAGGGATAAGCAACCCAAGTCATGGAGTGCTGCAGACACATCAAGTTTTTTATTGAACATTTCTGGAGATCAGGTGTGGGGATTGGTAGTATTGTTTGTGGTGCCTGGTTGGAACAACATCCAGTAGTGGCTACGGCACACCAGCAATTGGGTTGCTTACAGTTCTTTTGTATTGTGTGAGCGTGGGCTGTTCTGTTGGGGTCCTAGCTGTGGGGAGCCACTCACCTGTGAGTTCTCATAGGGCAACATCACACTCTGCCTGCCCGTGATGGGATCGTCCATATACTGGGACAGGTTGTTCCCCTCCACCCTGATCAGGTGACTGGCGGGGGCCGCCTGGCCTGGGGGATGGAAGGGGGATGGAAGGGGGTGGGGAAGGGGGTGGGGGAGGGGGACGGGAAGGGGGGGAGGGGGACGGGAGGGGGGGGGGGATTCCAATCAATGAATCCATCCATCTGTTCATCCATCCAAAACTACTATGAATTTTTACAATACCCAAAACCGATATTTCATTTACACTTTACTACATTTCAGTCATGCAGCAGCCACTCTTATCCAGAGTAGTATACAAGTCAATCAATCAATCACCCAATCAATGAATCCATCCATCTGTTCATCCATCCAAAACTACCATGAATTTTTACAGTACCCAAAACCGATATTTCATTTACACTTTACTACATTTCAGTCATGCAGCAGCCACTCTTATCCAGAGTAGTATACAAGTGCATTTAAGTAAGGAAGCCCAAACAACCACATCAGACGTGCATCGTCCGAAGTCAAATCCGTTGTGGAAATGGGTCAGTCGGTGACACGAGTGGTGTCGATGGCTATCGAGGTGGCTTACCGTCGTTGAAGTCCCGCCCCAGCTCATGGTTGGGGCAGCGCTTGACCACCTCCGTGACGTGCTCTGCCTTCTTGTAGACAGGCATGGCACGGATGACACTGGCGTGGGGTGGGACTGAGGACAGCTTGATCTGGATTGGACAGGTCTTGGCAATCTGACAGTAGAGCTTCTTTAACAGCGGGGAATACTGAAGAGGGGCAAGATAGAAGGGGGTTGTTATTTTTGACCAATCACTGGTATAGTGTTATTTTTTGTGACATCATTTTTGTTCATTACGATGTCTCAGTCATATTACACTATGGAGGGTCCATATGGTGATGAGGGATATTGGTGATGAGGGTGTGAGATTGATGTATAAAGAAATACACTCTTTCTAACCAAAGTGCTGAGTGATGGTATTACCAAAGTACAACACGAACGGTTATGACCACAGTAATCCTTTCAGAGTAGTACTACGGTAGAACAAATTGAGAGATTTGAAATATGAGGGAAAATACATGAGGACTTTTTGAAGGCCGTAAAACATGCAGTAAAATAGTAAGGACTATTCGGTTGCTGGAATGAACATGATCATTATCTTCTAGACTGGGCTTGTGGGTGTTGTAGCAAAGTGAGATATGATTCCTGGAGGATAACATGTCAGTCCAAAAAGCGAAGTGTGTTTGTTTGTGTGTGTGCGTGTGTGTGTGTGTGTGTGTGTGTGTGTGTGTGTGTGTGTGTGTGTGTGTGTGGAGTCCAGTAGGAGTCCAGTAGAGCCTAAAAATGTAATACAATCAAAACTGTATTCAAACTCCAAATGGAATATTCAATATCACAAGCTTGTTAAATTGAAACAAATCTACTGAGGAATGCACTAACTACATTGGAGATACTCAGCTAAGATGCTATTATAGACAGGCAATGATGTATTCAAGAACTGCAAGGACAGTTCTTCAGTCCAAATGTTTGGATATCTAACTGAAGTGCATCATGCAAGTAATCTGCCATTACTGCAATGGAGGTTCAGATTCCTTCAAACTTAAGGGGGGGGGGGTGTTTTACCAGACAAGCTTCAACATGCCCCAGCACTATCAACAAATCCCCAAAATCCACCTGAGGACATCAAAATAGAACCTTCAGCAAAATAGCATTTTGTTTTGTGTGGACTTGCTACAATGAATCTCAATGCAGATGCTACATTGAATCTCAATGCAGAGGCAACAATGTGTCCAAAAGCCCTGGTAGAATGATAAGCATGTACTGTCTTCTGAGATATGGTAGCTAGTGAAAGTCTACATATTCTACTGCCTGAAGATAAAATCTTAAAACGGATTAAATTAGATTTTTTTCCTATTGATCTACACAACCTACTGCACATTTTGAAAGTGTTAGAAAAATTATTTTACATTTTCCAAGTTACTAAGAAATACAAAGTGAGGATGCATTGATTGCGTATGTCTTCACACCCCATAGTTAATACTTGGTGCAAGCACCTTTGGCAGCCATTACAGCTGTGAATCATTTTTAATAAGATTCTACGAACCTTACACAACTCTTAAGGCAACATATATCCATTGTTTTTGTCAAAATTGCTCAAGCTCAGTACATTTTCATTGATGGACAGCCATATTCAAACATTGTCTCTGTTTTTTTAAGCAGATTTAAGTCAAGACAGAGACTGGACCATTCAGAAACACTCAACCCCTCCTGGAAAGCCATTCTGGTGTGTCTTTAGCATAAACATTTGGGAAATTGTTCAGCTGTAAAATAAAACTCTATCCCAGGGTTACGTTTTCAGAAGATTGAGGCAGGTTTTCCTCTAACTTTTTACTTGGGCTCTGCTCCTTTCATATTTATTTTCATCCTATAAAACTCCCTAGTCCCTGTCTGTGACAAGCATAGGCATAACGTGATGCTGCCACAACAATACTTGAAAATATAAAGGGATCAACAACATTGCATTCACTCAACATTACTGGCATGTATGACAAAGTGAAAAGATGGAAGTCTGTGTTAAAGTAATACTGCAAGACAACACAACAAAGACATTAACTTTTTGGCCTAAATTAAAAACTACAGGTTTGGGTCATGTCCAATACAACACAACACATAGTGAAACTCTCTGTATTTTTAAGTATTGTGATGGCAGCATCATGTTATGGGTATGCTTGTCATTGGCAGGGACTGAGGAGTTTGTCAGGATCAAAATAAATATGTGTCACGATCGTTGTAAGAACCGGACCACGGCGCAGCGTGATATGCGTACATTCTTTATTTTCTAGTACACACGAACAAAACAACAAACCAAAACAATACGTGAAGTCCAAGGTTAAACACCAAAACAAACCTTACACGGAACAAGATCCCACCAATAACAGGTGCCAACAAGCTGCCTAAGTATGGTTCCCAATCAGAGACAACAAGCCACAGCTGCCTCTGATTGGGAACCACCCCGGCCAACATAGAAACACATGAACTAGAACAATAACATAGAACACTAAACATAGAAACTAACACCCTGGCTCAACACATAAGAGTCCCCAGAGCCAGGGCGTGACAATATGAAAGGAGCAAAGCCCAGGTAAAAAGGAAAACCCGCCTTAGTCTTCTATAAAACCTACTGTAACCCTGAGATAGAGTTTTATTTTTCAGCAAGACATTCACACAGATTTTTAAACCAAGACACACCCGCCCGGCCCGCCACTTCGTCGGGAGAGGTTGTGTTTTTCTCTAGCAGGAGGTAAGCTTGGCTTCTCATATGGTGTTGAGTAAAGCTTAAACCATGTATTTAGATCGTAGGTAGGTAGTTTATTTAGGTAGTTATTGTAGGTTTCCGTAGGCAATTATTGTAGGTAAGTATTGTTTACGTATTGTTTAAGTATTGTTACGGCGGAGCCCGGCGAAGCACGAGGCTAACTAGCTAGCGGGTAGCTACTGGTAACGTTTATTGGTTATTATCTGTTTAGTGCAATGGTGGAGAGTGGTTTCCAATGTTAATGTGCTAGCTAATGTGCTAGCTAGCTAGCCAACGTTTAATTTGTTTGCTGCGTTATGAAAGGAACTTGACACGGACATGAATGATCTGTTTTGTGTGTTAACACACTCTTGGTATGCTAGCTAGCTAGCGGGTAGCTACTGGTAACGTTTATTGGTAATTATCTGTTTAGTGCAACGGTGGAGAGTTGTTTCCAATGTTAATGTGCTAGCTAACCAACGCTTAATTTTTTGCTGCGTTACGAAAGAAACTAGACACGGACATGAATTATCTGTTTAGTGTGTTAACACACTCTTGGTGGTTTGTTGTAACCAAGTATTGGTGCTAAACTGTGTGTTATTGGATGCTAGCATGCTAGTTAGCTATGGCGTCATAGCTAGGCATCGTGGGCTGTTGTGGTTAGTTACTGTGGGTTGGCATTGTTGTTCGGCGGTGCCGGGGGTAGCACGAAGCTAGCTAGCTAGCCGTTCTTCAAACAAGGTCAACACAGTGGCCATTGCTAGCTAGCCAACAGACACGGACATGAATTATCTGCTTAGTGTGTTAACACACTATTGGTGGTTTGTTGTGACCAAGTGTTGGCGCTAAACTGTGTGTTTTTGGATGCAAGTGTTGGTGCTAAACTGTGTGTTTTTGGATGCTAGCATGCTAGTTAGCTATGGTGTCATAGTTAGCTAGCTGAATAAAGTGGGTTGAGTCTATTCCTTTAAACATTGAACCGCTGTGGTTCACAACAATTCTGATTTCTAAAGGTGGAAGTTGGTAGAGTTTTTGTTCGGGTGGTTCAGTGAAACAATTATAGTTGTTAGAAGTAGAAGTTTTTGGTGAGGGAGGCCCTGCTCTCTACTGTCCCAGATGTTTAGTTCATTTCATTCCGATCTCCTCTGCATTATTGTAGCCATTTGCTACAGCCTGTCAACTATGCCTCTGCCTATCCCTGTTCTCTCCTCTCTGCACAGGCTACACAAACGCCCCACACCGCGTGGCTGCTGCCTCTCTAACCTGGTGGTCCCTGCACGCACCCCACACCTGGAGTTCCAGGTCTCAGGCAGCCTCTGGAACTGCCGTTCTGCTGCCAACAAAGCTGACTTCATCCCAGCCTATGCTAATCTCCAGTCCCTCGACTTCCTGGCGCTGACGGAAACATGGATTACCACTGAAAACACTGCTACTCCTACTGCTCTCTCCTCGTCTGACCATGTGTTCTCGCATACCCCGAGAGCATCTGGTCAGAGGGGTGGTGGCACAGGAATCCTCATCTCTCCCAAGTGGACATTCTCAATTTTTCCCCTAACCCATCTGTCTATCTCCTCATTTGAATTCCATGCTGTCACAGTCACTAGCCCATTTAAGCTTAATATCCTTGTCATCTATCGCCCTCCAGGTTCCCTTGGAGAGTTCATCAATGAGCTTGACGCCTTGATAAGTTCCTTTCCTGAGGATGGCTCACCCCTCACAGTTTTGGGGGATTTCAACCTCCCTATGTCCACATTTGACTCATTTCTCTCTGCCTCCTTCTTTCCACTTCTCTCCTCTTTTGACCTCACCCTCTCACCGTCCCCCCCTACTCACAAGGCAGGCAATACGCTTGACCTCATCTTTACTAGATGCTGCTCTTCTACTAATCTCACTGCAACTCCCCTCCATGTCTCCGACCACTACTTTGTTTCCTTTTCTCTCTCGCTCTCCTCCCACACTACTCACTCTGCCCCTACACAGATGGTAATGCGCCGCCGCAACCTTCGCTCTCTCTCTCCCACTACTCTCTCCTCTTCCATCCTATCATCTCTTCCCTCTGCTCAATCCTTCTCCCTCCAATCTCCTGATTCTGCCTCCTCAACCCTCCTCTCCTCCCTTTCTGCATCCTTTGACTCTCTGTGTCCCCTATCCTCCCGGCCGGCTCGGTCCTCCCCTCCAGCTCCGTGGCTTGATGACTCATTGCGAGCTCACAGAACAGAGCTCCGGGCAGCGGAGCGGAAATGGAAGAAAACTAAACTCCCTGCCGACCTGGCATCTTTTCACTCCCTCCTCTCTACATTTTCTTCATCTGTTTCTGCTGCTAAGGCCACTTTCTACCACTCTAAATTCCAAGCATCTGCCTCTAACCCTAGGAAGCTCTTTGCCACATTTTCCTCCCTCCTGAATCCTCCCCCCCCCCGCCCCCCCCTCCTCTCTCTTTGTGGATGACTTCGTCAACCACTTTGAAAAGAAGGTTGACGACATTCGATCCTCGTTTGTTAAGTCTAATGACACTGCTGGTCCTACTCACACTGCCCTACCCTATGCTTTGACTTCTTTCTCCCCTCTCTCTCCAGATAAAATCCTGCGACTTTTGACTGCAGGCCGCCCAACAACCTGCCCGCTTGACCCCATCCCCTCCTCTCTTCTCCAGACCATCTCCGGTAACCTTCTCCCCTACCTCACCTCGTTGATCAACTCATCCTTGACCGCTGGCCATGTCCCTTCCGTCTTCAAGAGAGCGAGAGTTGCTCCCCTTCTCAAGAAACCAACACTCGACCCCACTGATGTCAACAACTACAGACCAGTATCCCTTCTTTCTTTTCTTTCCAAAACTATTGAGCGTGCCGTCTTTAGCCAACTCTCTTGCTATCTCTCTCAGAATGACCTTCTTGATCCAAACCAGTCAGGTTTCAGGACTGGTCATTCAACTGAGACTGCTCTTCTCTGTGTCACGGAGGCTCTCCGCACTGCTAAAGCTAACTCTCTCTCCTCTGCTCTTGTCCTTCTAGACCTGTCTGCTGCCTTTGATACTGTGAACCATCAGATCCTCCTCTCCACCCTCTCCGAGCTGGGCATCTCCGGCGCGGCTCACTCCTGGATTGCGTCCTACCTGACCGGTCGCTCCTACCAAGTGGCGTGGCGAGAAGCTGTCTCCGCACCACGTGCTCTCACCACTGGTGTCCCCCAGGGCTCAGTTCTAGGCCCTCTCCTTTTCTCCCTATACACCAAGTCACTTGGCTCTGTCATATCCTCACATGGCCTCTCCTATCATTGCTACGCTGACGATACACAACTAATCTTCTCCTTTCCCCCTTCTGATAACCAGGTGGCGAATCGCATCTCTGCATGTCTGGCAGACATATCAGTATGGATGACGGATCACCACCTCAAGCTGAACCCTGGCAAGACGGAGCTGCTCTTCCTCCCGGGGAAGGACTGCCCGTTCCATGATCTCGCCATCACGGTTGACAACTCCGCTGTGTCCTCCTCCCAGAGTGCGAAGAGCCTAGGCGTGACCCTGGACAACACCCTGTCGTTCTCCGCCAACATCAAGGCGGTGACCCGCTCCTGCAGGTTCATGCTCTACAACATTCGGAGAGTACGACCCTGCCTTACACAGGAAGCGGCACAGGTCCTAATCCAGGCACTTGTCATCTCCCGTCTGGACTACTGCAACTCGCTGTTGGCTGGCCTCCCTGCCTGTGCCATTAAACCCCTACAACTCATCCAGAATGCCGCAGCCCGTCTG
The DNA here is from genome assembly GCF_964263955.1 of Coregonus lavaretus. Classification (NCBI taxonomy): domain Eukaryota; kingdom Metazoa; phylum Chordata; class Actinopteri; order Salmoniformes; family Salmonidae; genus Coregonus; species Coregonus lavaretus. Next base: position 43,752,159 of record NC_140009.1, on the reverse strand, counting down.
GTGTTCAACCTTCCCAAGTTCTCTCACGTCACCCCCCTCCTCCGCACACTCCACTGGCTTCCAGTTGAAGCTCGCATCCGCTACAAGACCATGGTGCTTGCCTATGGAGCAGTGAGGGGAACGGCACCTCTGTACCTTCGGGCTCTGATCAGTCCCTACACCCAAACGAGGGCATTGCGTTCATCCACCTCTGGCCTGCTGGCTCCCCTTCCTCTGCGGAAGCATAGTTCCCGCTCAGCCCAGTCAAAACTGTTCGCTTCTCTGGCACCCCAATGGTGGAACAAGCTCCCTCACGACGCCAGGACAGCGGAGTCACTCACCACCTTCCGGAGACATTTGAATCCCCACCTCTTTAAGGAATACCTGGGATAGGATAAAGTAATCCTTCTACCCCCCCAAAAAAATTGTAAAGTGGTTATCCCACTGGCTATAGGGTGAACGCACCAATTGGTGAGTCGCTCTGGATAAGAGCGTCTGCTAAATGACGTAAATGTGCCCTTGAGCAAGGCACTTAACCCTAATTGCTCCTGTAAGTCGCTCTGGATAAGAGCGTCTGCTAAATGACTAAAATGTAATGTAAATGTAGAATGGCTTTCCAATAGGTGTTGAGTGGTCTAGTCTAAGTTCTTACTTAAAAATCAGAGACAAGGTTTGAATATTGCTGTCCATCAATGATTCCCAAACAAATTGACTGAGTTTTAATAATTTTGACCAAAACAATGAACACATGAGTTGTGCAAAGTTGGTAGAATATTATAACAAATTATACAGAGCTGTAATGTCTGACAAAGGTGCTTCCACCAAGTATTAACTCTGGGGTGTGAAGACATGCGCAATGAAGGCATCTTATAATTTTTTTCATTGTATTATTCATTTAGAATGTTTTCTCTAACTTTATTTCATTTTCAATATGTGGAGTAGGTTGCTTATATCTGTAGGAAAAGTAACAAATGTAATCCCTTTTTATATTTAATGTTAAGGCAGCAAAATGTGAAGATTGACAAGGGGTGTGTAGACTTTTACTAGGCATTAGCATGCTACATGCTACAATGTCATTAGCATGATGGTAATACTCTAATACTTTTTTGTTCTTAGGCCAATGTGAAATTGTGGAAAAGTACCTCCCCACTAGTTTCAACCATTTTATACATCATCATCAGAATCGGGGGGGGGGTACAACATCACATTTACATTTTAGTCATTTAGCAGACACTCTTATCCAGAGCAACTTACAGTTAGTGAAAAAATGGGGTTAAATACATGTAAGGAAAAAAAACGCGCTTCAGCATTTGGCGGTTCCATTATGTGAGCTTGTATGGCCTACCACTTTGCGGCTGAGCCGTTGTTGCTCCTAGATGTTTCCACTAAACAATAAATGCACTTACAGATGACTGGGGCAGCTCTAGCAGGGCAGACATTTGACGGTGCCATGTAGAAAGTCACTGAGCTCTTCAGCAAGGCCATTCTACTGCCAATGCTTGTCTATGGACATTGCATGACTGTGTGCTCAATTTTATACAGCTGTCAGCAATGGGTGTTGCTGAAATAGCCACTAATTTGAAGGGGTGTCCACATACTTTTATATATATAGTGTAGGCTAGTAGAACCCCCCTTCAAATTGGAGAAAAAGACAGACAGACAGACAGACAGAAAGAGAGACGCATCTCTATACAGTCAGCCAGGCCAATGGACGAAAGGTACAGGTCCAGACAAGCTGGTGGACACCGAGTGATAATTGCCAAACTGTCATCCCTGTGGACATGCTCCGGTTTGCTTACCGCAAAGTTAGTTAACTGTCCAAATATGTTAACCCACGCAGTCTTCCTCAGCTATATCCCCCATCCCATTGACCATAGTCGAGCAATAACAACACTTTCCCGAATCCCTCTCAACGCACATGGCAAAGAAAGAAATTAGTATTTTAGATAAGAAGTGTAAATTCCTATCACGTTCTATGTGAATTCCCCGAAAGTGATTTGATCGGCTCTAATTGCTGTTTGGGAGAATTATGGAGATGTAGAAGTATGTAATCATCTTTTATTTCACCAAAATCCACCATTTTTATTTTTGGGAAAATCCTACCAGAAGTCACTGATCATGAAGTAGTGGAGCTGGTGTGTTTTGAAGTTGTTGTTGTTGCTTTGGGAAAAATGAGCTACTATTGCATAAATACATACATACACACGTACACACACATACACACATACAGTGGGGAGGAAAGTATTTGATACTTGCAGGTTTTCCTACTTACAAAGCATGTAGAGGTCTGTAATTTTTATCATAGGTACACTTCAACTGTGAGAGATGGAATCTAAAACAAAAATCCAGAAAATCACATTGTATGATTTTTAAGTAATTAATTTGCATTTTATTGCATGACATAAGTATTTGATACATCAGAAAAGCAGAACTTAATATTTTGTACAGAAACCTTTGTTTGCAATTACAGAGATCATACGTTTCCTGTAGGTCTTGACCAGGTTTGCACACACTGCAGCAGGGATTTTGGCCCACTCCTCCATACAGAACTTCTCCAGATCCTTCAGGTTTCGGGGCTGTCACTGGGCAATACGGATATTCAGCTCCCTCCAAAGATGTTCTATTGTGTTCAGGTCTGGAGACTGGCTAGGCCACTCCAGGACCTTGAGATGCTTCTTACGGAGCCACTCCTTAGTTGCCCCGGCTGTGTGTTTCGGGTCGTTGTCATGCTGGAAGACCCAGCCACAACCCATCTTCAATGCTCTTACTGAGGGAAGGAAGTTGTTGGCCAAGATCTCGCGATACATGGCCCCATCCATCCTCCCCTCAATACAGTGCAGTCGTCCTGTCCCCTTTGCAGAAAAGCATCCCCAAAGAATGATGTTTCCACCTCCATGCGTCACGGTTGGGATGGTGTTCTTGGGGTTGTACTCATCCTTCTTCTTCCTCCAAACACGGCGAGTGGAGTTTAGACCAAAAAGCTCTATTTTTGTCTCATCAGACCACATGACCTTCTCCCTTTCCTCCTCTGGATCATCCAGATGGTCATTGGCAAACTTCAAACGGGCCTGGACATGTGCTGGCTTGCGTGCGCTGCAGCATTTTAATCCATGACGGCATAGTGTGTTACTAATTGGTTTTCTTTGAGACTGTGGTCCCAGCTCTCTTCAGGTCATTGACCAGGTCCTGCCGTGTAGTTCTGGGCTGATCCCTCACCTTCTTCATGATCATTGATGCCCCACGAGGTGAGATCTTGCATGGAGCCCCAGACCGAGGGTGATTGACCGTCATCTTGAACTCCATTTTCTAATAATTGCGCCAACAGTTGTTGCCTTCTCACCAAGCTGCTTGCCTATTGTCCTGTAGCCCATCCCAGCCTTGTGCAGGTCTACAATTTTATCCCTGATGTCCTTACACAGCTCTCTGGTCTTGGCCATTGTGGAAAGGTTGGAGTCTGTTTGATTGAGTGTGTGGACAGGTGTCTTTTATACAGGTAACGAGTTCAAACAGGTGCAGTTAATACAGGTAATGAGTGGAGAACAGGAGGGCTTCTTAAAGAAAAACTAACAGGTCTGTGAGAGCCGGAATTCTTACTGGATGGTAGGTGATCAAATACTTATGTCATGCAATAAAATGCAAATTAATTACTTAAAAATCATACAATGTGATTTTCTGGATTTTTTTTTTGATTCCGTCTCTCACAGTTGAAGTGTACCTATGATAAAAATTACAGACCTCTACATGCTTTGTAAGTAGGAAAACCTGAAAAATCGGCAGTGTATCAAATACTTGTTCTCCCCACTGTACATACATACATATCCTTTAAAAAATATATATATATTCCCCTTTATTACTTTCCAACCCCACCACCCTTTCCCTAATTGGAGTAAACTAGTGAACAACCATGCTTAGGCCTCTACTTCCAGCTTATACTTACTATATACATTTTATGGACACAGTCAATTTTCCAATAAATATATTTTGTTTGTTTTTTCTCCTGAACTTCTACTACTCTCAACCTCTCCGATCATTTTCATGATGTCCATCCGGTTTGCTTCTATATGACATGTCTTTCTAACTGTGCTCTTTCACAAAAGCTCCCAACCTACAACCTATATACATATTATGGACACAATATGCTTACATTATTAGTTCTCTTGTTATTAGCTGTTGTTAGTTGTTATTAGTCCCATCCTTCAACTCCATTCAACACCACCCATCTATCTCTTAACACCATCCATATAGGATTTCTATTTGCCATATATTTTTCAACTGTACTGTGATGTTTTACAAAAGTTCTGAACCTTTCTATTCGCATTGTTTCTACAGAATGTAAATTGAAAATAAACATTTTTGCTAAAAGTATTATTATATTATTGATCGATTGACTATGACTTTTCAGATCACCCAGTAATGCTATCTGCAAGGTTAGCTCCAGGTAAATATTGCAATCCTTTAGCCATTCCTGGACCTGTGTCCAAAAACAAGCTACAAATGGACAGTACCAAAACAAATGATCTAATGATTCTGTCTCCCAGAGCTGGGAAGATTGTATCCCCCATATAAATAACATTCTATTGGTAGCAATAATTTTATATAATAATTTAAATTGAAAGATTCTATGTTTTGAAGTTTTTATTTATCACAGTTTTCTTTAACCAAATATGTTCTTTAATGCAAGGACGACAGACAAGTTCCTTACTTTCTCCCCCTTCCACTTTCCTCTTCCATTTTTGTGGTAAGGCTGCAATTATTTGGTTGTAATTTTGGGTAGAGCAGACATTTCCATATGTTTTTTTGGTTAGCTGCATGTGCGACATAACTCCACCAGTCCTACTGATGATATCATTTAAGAAGATTATACCTTTTTTAAACATTATGTCAAAAAAAAAAGTTTTTTGTCAATTAGTATATTTGAGTTTAACCACAATATTTGTTGCATTATTTGTTCTGTCGTTTCTGGAGGATTAAATTGAAATTGCAACCAACTTTCTATGGCTTGTTTTAGAAATAGTGATATTTGGGAGATGATTTCCTTTTCAAATAACTGAAAGTGAGAGGTTGTAATCTGAATAAAGGGAAAAAGGCCATTCTTGAACATTGGGTGAGACAATCTTACTAATTTGCTAGAGAACAAGTTCGGATTTAAGTATAACTTTTGTATGACTGAAGCTTTTAGTGATAGGTCTAATGCTTTAATATTTAATAATTTCAGTCCTCCGAATTCAGATTCATTATATAAATAGTCCCGTTTAATTTTGTCTGGCTTGCCGTTCCAAATAAAATGGAATATTTTTTTCTCATATAATTAAAAAAAAAAATTCGCTAGGCGTAAGCAAGACCATAAGCAAATAGGTAAACTGGGATAATACAAAAGAGTTAATCAGGGTGATTTTTCCAAAAATTGACAGGTATATACCTTTCCATGGTAGCAAGATCTCATCTATTTTTGCTAACTTTCTATTAAAATGTATTGGAGTGAGATCATTTATTTCCTTTGGAATATATATTCCTAGTATATCCACATCACCATCAGACCATTTTATTGGTAAACTACATGGTAATGTAAAATTTAAATTTTTTAGTGATCCAATACGAATATAGTGCATTTGTCATAATTTGGTTGTAATCCAGAGGGGTTAGAAAATGTATCTAGAGGATGTGGAGGGATTCTAGTTGTGGATTTAAAAGAAAACATGAATCATCTGCGTACAATGACAAGCCCTGGATTTCTAATCCCTTGATATTATTGTTGGATCTGATTTTAATAGCTAACATCTCGATGGCCATAATAAATAGATATGCCGATAGTGGACAACCTTGTTTCACTCCTCTTCACAGTTTAAAACTTTCTGAGAAATAGCCATTATTTACTATTTTACACCTAGGGTTACTATACATGATTTTGACCCATTTTATAAGAGATTCTCCAAAATTGAAATGCTCCAGGCATTTATATATAAACCCCAGTCGTACTTTATCAAATGCCTTTTCGAAGTCTGCTATGAATAGCAGGCCTGGTTTCCCAGATTTTCCATAGTGTTCTATTGTTTCCAGTATTTGCCTTATATTACCTCCAATGTATCTTCCATGTACAAAACCTGTCTGATTAGAATGAATAATGTCCGACAATGCCTTTTTAATTCTATGCGCTATACATTTTGCATCACAACACTGAAGTGTAAGGGGCCTCCAATTTTTTAAATGGACTGGATCTTTATATTTTCCACTTGGAGGAGATGGAGGCGACTGAAACGAAAACATATGCTTAAAGTACTTTGTTTCCTCCTTCAAAATATAATTTGATGAATCATGGCTGACTCCGTCAATTGTAACCAGTTTCATTACATTACTTTTGGTAGCATTCCTATGTTGAAGATAAAAAAATTATTTAGTGCATTTTTCCCCATATTCCATCCAGTTTGCTTTATTTTTATAATATATTACACTTGATCTTTCTTGAAAAAGTTTCTCCATTTCTTTTTGTTTTTCCTCTAATTTATTCTGAGCCTCTATGTTACAGTTTTTATTGCCATCTATCTGTTCTGTTAGACCTTCTATTTCCTTTGTTAGTATGAACTCGTTTGACTTAAATTGCTTTTGTTTTCGAGATGAGTACTGAATTGCATGGCCTCTAAAGGCACATTTAAAGGTGTCCCATACAATAAGGGGATTTGCTGTACCTATGTTATGTCGGAAAAAATCAGTTATAAATTCCTTTGTCCTAGTTAA